>NC_132991.1:5230000-6537500 GCF_048564905.1 Vicugna pacos
AATTAATTGGATTGCTAGTAATATAACTTCAAGATGGTATTAAATGTATAAATAATCAACTAAGAAAAAAAGAAGGCAATAATGGAGAAACTGGGGACAAAAAAGATATAAGACTTATGGAACAGAAATAGAAAACTAGAAGAAATAGATTCTCCTTATCAGTAATTATTTAAATGTACATGGATTAACTCTCTAATCAAAAAGCAGAAATTGCAAGAATGTACATTTAAATAGATGATGTATGCAACCAATACAGAAGCATCTAAATGTACAAAGAAAATATTAACATACACAAAGGAAGAAATTGAAATAATACAACAGTGGTAGGGGAGTTTAACATCCCACTTGTATCAACAGACAGATTATTTGGACAGAAAAGCAATAAAGGGGCAATGGTCTTCAATGACAGAATAGGAGAGTTGGACTTAATACTTCACAACAGGACATTGTAGCCAAAAACAGTTCTCCAGGATAGATCACAGGCTAGCCTACAAAACAAGTCTGAACAAATAAGATGGAAATTATATCAAGTGCTGAAAACTTATGTCCATGCAATAGCCTGCAGATAAGTATTTATGGCAGATTTATTCAGAACCACGAAATCTGGAAACAACCAAGATGTTTTTAATTGGTGGATCACCAAACTATGGTACATACATAAAATGGAATACTTCTAAAATGTATATTTAATGAATATACATGAGCATTCAATCCACAAAAAGAGATGGAAGAAACTTAAATGTCCATTGCTACACAAAAGAAGGTAGTCTGAAAGGACTAAATTATGATTCCAATTGTATGACATTCTGAACACGCAAAACTGTTGTAATGGTATGAAGTACAGTGGTTTCCAGGAGTTTGAGAATAGAAAGTGTTGAGTTATTGAAGCACAGAGCGTTTTATTTTTAGGGCAATAGAACTTTTCTATAAGATATTATAATGGCAGATATTTGACCTAATGAATTTGTGAAACCCATAGAGCTATAAAACAGAGTGAATCTTAAAATACCTAAATTAAATGCATATATTTAAATATACATAACTGGGGGATTCCAGGATAGAATGTGAATGTAACAAAACAATCTAACTTTACTATAAATATATGAAAAAATCTCACTGAAATGGGTGGGAAATGTTCCTGACAGAAGTAATTTTGGGAATGAGCAGAGTCTGCAGGGCTAAAGGTGAAAGGAACTGTATATGAACACTACACTCTAAATGATAAAGTTATTTTCAGTGGTGAAATACTTGTATATTAAAATATATAACAAATCTGTACAAAAGTCAGAGGGTGATTAAATTGAGATTAAGTATACTCAGGCTCTTTGACTACCTAAAATGTGTGAATGTCTTTGTATGTGTGTGTATGTGTGTATATACATATATGTGATTAAGTTTTGATTAATCAAGCATTCTTCTTGTAATATCTAGTGAATCCACTACAAAGTATTGGATTATAGAGTGGATAAAATGAAATAGTGTAAAAATGTATAACTATCAAACTAAGAGAGGAGAAAACAGAATAATTAAAATGTTAATCAAAAAGAAAACACTGAAAAGATAAAAGAGAATGTGGAACAAAAGGATTAGGAAGAAAACAAATAGCAAGATAGTAGATCAAAAGCCAAGTACATCAGTAGTTACACTATAAGTAGGCACAGTAAATGGTCCAAGTAATAGAAAAGTGTTAGTAGACTGAATAAAATAAACAAACAAGGAAGCAAGCAACACACAACAACAACAAATAAGCTAGACAACAAATATTAGAGACACACCACAAATACAAGGACTCACAAATGTTAAAAGTAAAGGCAGGGGAAAAGAAATCTCTTGGAAACAATATAAAACTAGTTGATAATAACATTAGAAACAGTAAACTTTAAGACAAGAACATTATACTCTATAAAAGAGAATGTTTTATAGTAATAAAAGGAACAATCCAATAGAAATAGAAAAAAAAATCTAAAGTCATTTCTTCCCAATAATTTAGTCTGTCAAGTAAATAAAGTGAAAAATGGCAGAAATACAAGAATGGACTAATTCATAATCAGGGGAGGATATTTCAACACACATTACTCAGGAACAAGCATAGCAAACAAAGAATTAGTGAAAACATACAGGAATTTCACAATATTATTACTTAACCATGCACGTTCCTTTTAGCATCTATAGAACATTTAACAAAATTAAGTTTATACTAGATTACTAGTTGTCATCTATCTCAAAGGCATTTAATCATACAAAGTGTATTCTCTGACTTCAATTGAATTTAACTATAAATTAGTTACTAGAACATAACCACCCTTCATCCCATGTTTGGAAATTCATCAACAGATCTCTAAATATCTCATTGATCAACAAACAAACTACAACGGAAAATAGAGCATTTTTAATATGAATAATTATAAAAATGTGAATTATCAAAATGTTTCAGGAGTATCTTAAGACATTCTTAAGGGAAATTTCTAGACATAAATTTATAAACTATAAAAATTAGAGAGACTGAAAACCAATTAACTAAATATTCATTCCTATAAAAATTAGTGAAAGTACAGTAAATTAAACCCAAAGAAAGTAGAGTGATGGATAAATACAGATAACTGCAGAAACTAATTAAATAAAATAGATATATAAAATATACTATATTAGCAAATCAAAAGTTTGTTCTTTGATACAATACAACAGACAAACCTTTATAAAACTGATCAAATAATAAAGAACAAAACAACAAATAAAAGTTTTCTAAAATTGGAATAAAAATGTAATTTTTAATTGGATAATAGATTTCTACAAAGGAACAAATTTGCAGTAAACTTCATATTATAATAAACTGTTCAGAAATAAAATAACATGGGTTTATGCTATTTCCACTTTTATTAAAACAGTATATGGAGCTATATTCAATGTCTTGTAATAACCTTTAATGGAAAAGAATATGAAAATGAATATACGTATGTATCTGCATGACTGGTTCATTGTGCTATACACCACAAATTGACACATTGTAACTAGCTGTACTTCAATTAAAAAAACCCAGTATATGGAAAAGTCCTTGATGTTGAAATAAGAGAAGAAAAATAAGTATATAAAGATTCAAAAGGGAAAAAAATCAAACTGTTAATTCATTTGAAATGTGAAAAATTCAGTCTGTATCGAGAAAGTGGACCATTTGAAATGCTGCAGCCAACTGGATGTCATTTAGTCAAGACTCCATTTTGTAAAATGTAGTTTTTCCAACCTCAGTTAGTTGTCAAAAAATCCATTGCTCCAGAGCAATGATAAGGTTAGTAAGAAACAGTGAGGGTGATAATGCTTTATTTCTTCCAGATAATAAAAACATGACAAGCCTGTGTCCTTATCTATCTATCTCTCTGTCTGTCTGTCTGCCTGATTGTCTATCTACCCACCCATCCGTCTGTCTATCTGTCTATCTATCAATCTATCTATCAAATTATCTGTACAGCTAGATATAAAATAGCCAAGAATTATAAAAAGAATACTGAAAATTACCAATCTGTTAGAAAGAGTATTCTCTCTGAGTTTTCAGTTTTGTATCTTGGTACATCTTTTCATTCATTCTTGTCTTGATTTTTATCTCAATTGCAAATTTTACATGATAGGAGCAAGAGATTAAAAAGCCCCATGATATACCTTCTCCAAATCAATGTAAGTTACTGAGTAATAGGAACATACATTAGAAATAAGTAAGGGTTTTATATTTTCTTAAATATTTATTCAAGTTTGGAGGAATAATTCATTAATTTCCCAGAAGATTATCATACTCCCTAAATTCATATTCATTTTTACTTGTTACCAAATCTTTGGCAGTCTATCATCATCTAAACTTTTATCTGCTCATTTATTCACTTCTGGCTTGAACTAATTTAATCTGGAATAATTAATGAGAACATGTATTCATTTTACTGTAAATAATGCATCATCAACAATTATTAATTCACCTTTTTAGGACTTAGTTAATGTAATCTAAACTTTCTTCTTTTTTTTCCCTGTTAATTTTCACTGAACTCTGTTTCATTCTAGCAATTAGCAATGTTTATTTATGGGTTCAAGAATTAATTGAAAAAAATCCATCTCATTAAGTGATGAATTCTATTTAAAAGTTTACTTTTATGTTTAATAGTTATTAATCCAAATTTGTAGCATAATGTGGTTTTAATCAGTTGTGTGCTACTAATAATTATAATGATAGCTTAATCCAGAAAGAAAAAAAGTGCTTAATGCTTTTTAATCACAGGAAACAGAAAGGAACACAAATATCTAAATTTAAATATAGAGATATATTTTATGGCAGAGATGTATAAAAAGGTGATTAAGTAAAAGATTTTCAGTGATAAAATATGTTACATTAAGATTAAATTTGGTGAGAAAATAAGGAAGAAAACATAAGGTTAAGGAGAAAGTGAAATATAAAATGTATGACTTTTGAAAACGCTTTTCATTTTTAAATGAGCAATTGTAGGTGTCTGTTCTGGCATTATCATTTCCCTGTATACATTTAAAAGTCCACCTGAGCCTTGCAGCTGTGAAGTTCCTGGATAACTTCTCAGCCTCAACTATTTCCTCCAGTTTTCTGGACTCACTTTTTAAGATTAAGACTCTCACCCTCCTCCACTTACCATTGCCCTCTCAACCTCTTAGTTTTCTCCAGCTGGAAGAGTCAATGAATAATGAGAGGGATGTGGCCCCTCCACTTCTGCCCTTCCCGGCTCTCCAGAACCCCGGCTTTAAACAGCCAATTATAATTCTCTTGTTAGTCTGTCGGTCTGGTCTTCCGGACACAGCAAAACTACACAGGGATAAGACATCCCTACCCATGCTGTGTGTAGCTTACCTGACAACTGGTATTTTTCTCTTAGAATTCCTCAGGATCGGTTGATTTCCAGGTCACAGGATTCTGGAGACCAACATCCATCAAGACATTGTCTTCTAGAACATGGAAATGACCAGAGGGGTTGAATTTCAATGGCAGTCAGAAGGGCAGGAAATTTTTTTTTTTTTTTAAAAAGACACTTTTCCCCCAGAGTACTTTTTATTTTATGGAACAAAGAAAAATCTTCAAAATTATTAAAAAATATCTCATCCTAAAATTGTCACTCTTCTCTGAATGACATAGATTTCTACTTCTTTCAATTAAGCCACTGCCCATAATTTAAGACATTTATTCTTTTACTCCTCTTGAACTGCAGACATCCCAAACACCCTGTAGAAACATTTTGTTTTTTAAGTTCCCACAGAAGATCGATTCACACCAAAGGCTTCCTTTCAGGAAGTCACAAAGCGTAATTAACAGTTCTCTCAGTTCTTATTTAAACTATTCCTGAGTCTCTGAGTAGTGATCACTGAAACAACTCTGCCTCAGGTTTTATCAACACTGACAAAGCCATCCCATTTTTGTACAGTTATTTCTACAGACATCCTTGAAACACAGTGTAGTAGGAAAGAGTTGATCCATTGCCATATTTCTTTTTGTCAGAGCCATGAGGGCAGTGCAGGTAAAAAAGTGATACCTCTATCGTTGCCTGATTCTCTAGGTAAACTGCTACCTGAAAAGCCCAGCTTTCAATTTTTGTCTGATTGAAATAATATATCTTCTACAGTATTTTGTTTAGACTCTATTATAAATCACATAGACATATTGCAACGTAATTCATCCATTTACATGTCTGCCTTCTCCATTAAAAGGAGAAATTCTGAGAAAAAGGACAGTGTCTGATTCACTTTAATGTTCTAATACCTTGGGTGATTGTACGTGCATAGACAAGTCCTATTAAATTCTGAACGAATAAATGAATGGTAGCTCAGGGTTTTCTGTCTCACTAGCTCTATTTATTCTCCTTCTCACTCGTATTCCTTCTGAAAAGGGAATATTTCAATCTAATAACCATTTGCAGTTAAGCTATGAGAAGCCATCTTATTGGCAAGTAGGAAGTTTTTATTTCATAGGTCTATATTGGCCAGTCTAAAATTGTTAATACTTCCTCTGTGGACAATTGTAAGTCAAGACATATTATGGCCATCATCAAAAGGAACACAGATAATGACTGTTGGCAAAGATGTGGAGAAAAGGGAACCCTTATACACTGTTGGTGGGAATATAAGTTGGTGCAGCCATTGTGTACAACAGTATGGAGGTTTCTCAAAAAACTAAAAATAGAATTACCATATCACCCAGCAAGTCCACTCCTGGATATATATTGAAAAAACAAAAACAAAAAAACATTAATTCAAAAACATACATGCATCACAAAATTCATAGCAGCATTATTTACAATTGCCAAGGTATGGAAGCAATCTAAGTGTCCATCCACAGATGACTGTATAAAGGAGATGTGGTAGATATATACACTGGAATACTACTCAGCCATAAAAAAGATTGAAAATTTGCCATTTGCAGCAACATAGATGGACTTGGGGGACATTATGCTAAGTGAAATAAATCAGACAGAGAAAGATAAATATTATATGTATCACTTATATGTGGAATCTAAAAAAACACAAATTAGTGAATATAACAAAAAAGAAATAGACTCACAGACACAGAGAACAAATTAGTGGTTACCAGTGGGTAGGGGGGGATGTAAAGTTGGGGGATTAAGAGGTACAAACTACTGGCTATAAGTTCGAGGATGTATTGTGCAACACGGGAAATACACCCAATATTTTGTAATAACTGTAAATGGAAAGTAACCTTTAAAATTGTATAAAAAATTAAAAAAACATACTATGGAGAACTCTAAGGGCATGAGACAGAGGAAAGATACCTCAACAGTCTTGATCAGACAGCACTCAGCCAGAACGGGACAGGGGCAGGGTGGGCAGAGGGAAGTTTGGGTAAAAATGTAGAAATAGGAAGAGAGAGAGAGACACAGGGAATGGGGGCAGGGGCGGAGCTCACCCGACATTGACTCTCTAGGAGAAAAATGATGATTCTACTGTAACATTAAATGCTTTGTACGGCTCTCTGGGCTCTGTGTATATTTGATGAGTTAGCTGGTGTCCTGTTCATGGACTGTGCCTGCCTGCCTTTCTGGTCATTTTGGGGTATAATGGTGGGATGACAAAATGAAAGAAATTATATTTAAGAGCTGGGAAAGAATGAAAATTGTTCCTAGATAATATCATTCTTTTAAAAAAAAAATCAAGGACCATTAATTCACCAACCACCCACTTTACTAACTCACGAGCCTGCCCTGTGACACTTTGTTTCTCTGGAAAACAAGGTTGTGTATAGCATTCTTCCTTTGTGCTTCTCCAGATTAAACAGCCATTTAAAAACTCACATTTGCCCACTATGTCTCCCACCTCCCATCTGGTCCATGGATCTCAAGTCCTGACCAGAAATAAGTGACTCAGGTATCTTGGAGGCGACTCCAGGATGCACGTGAAATGCAGTTTCAGAAGGCTTTATTTTCTATAAGGCTTTGATGGGATTGGATTTTTCTTCCTCCAAATCCAAACTATATACTCATTCTACCACACAACATCCTCAAGTACGAGGCACGTAAAGAAGTTACCTTGTATCGGGCATGCAGTTATTATAAACAGAATGGGAAAAGCATATGAAAAAGGCAAAAAAGAGGGGAAGGGTATAGCTCAAGCGGCAGAGCACATGCTTAGCATGCACAAGGTCTGGGTTCAGTCCCCAGTACCTCCTCCAAATATAAATAAATAAACCCAATTACCTCCCCCTCATAGAAAAAAGAAAAAAAAATTAAAGGAAAAGAAAGGCAAAAAAGCAAGAGGGAACAACTTTCATCAGGGAGATGTCATTAATTTTATCAATTGATTATCTATATTATAATTCATCCAACAAATTAATACACAATGACATTCATTAAATAAAATAGAGCAACAGTAACTAAAATGATAGTTTTTGAAAAGTTTGTGCACAAACCATTTTATATATTTTTTGTCTAAATGTACAGAGTTTTGTTTCACACACATACTAACTTTGCTACAAAGAAAGCAGAATAGTATGTAACTTTAAGGGAGATAAAGGTAACAAATGTACTTCACCCACCGGAAGATGAGAAGTGTAATGAAAGGGGATCGTTTCTTACTCTGGGGATGAACAAAACAACAAAGATAACTGCTGCTGACATACTGGAGAAAGTATTGATTGAACAGAGAAGAGCAGACTTTAAATTGTTCATCTCGCCCAGCAAACTGACTCCGTGTTTTCTTTCTCTTTCTGCTTTTGGTCTTAAAGAGTTGTGAAGCCACGAGCATAAGAAAGTTGGTGGAAGATGCTGACAACTGGGGCAAATGTATTCTCCTGCTCAAAAAAAAAAAAAGAGAGAGAGAGAAAGAGAAAGAACTAAATGCTGGCCCAAGGGAATCCTCAAAACAACTATAACCAAAGGTCCTCCAGCAGAGAAGCACTCGGGGGTCTATAAACTGTAGAGGGGCTTTTTAACAAGCGATCCTCACAAGACTTTGGTTATAACATACCTAATAGTAAAGGTACTACCTCTGAAGCACTGACCTCCAGGAGCAATCTGATGAACAGAAAAGAAGACTTCAAAATTTCATTTAGTTAATAAATATTTATTGCAAGCCAAATATGTATCAGCCACTCTAGGAGAAGGTAAGGGGTACTGACTACAGTCAAAAAAAGAAAAGAAATGAAAAGAAACACTGTAGTTTTGGGGCTTAATGCTAATAGAATAACAGAGACTGGCAAAGGCCAAAATATATGACTGTAAAGAAATGGTTAAAAATATTTCTAAAAGATATCTTTTAATGTTTGCCTTTAGCAACATCTTCTCTGTTTGAATTTATTTCACCGACTACTAGCACTCATTGGAGAGAAATATTAGCAGGGGGCAATATTTTTAGAAATAAGTTATTAGGGTAAAAATGTAAAAGAATACAGTGAATAAATGAGATTCAGTAAATAGAGTAACAGTAAAACAATAATAATAATAATAATAATAATTTCACTATTGATTGTTTTCCTTTTTATTCCCCTGGTGAATTAGAAAATTATTGTATTTAAGTAAAAGAAAACTTTAATCCAACTTGGAGAATAGTTGGAGAGTGACTGAGACAGGAAAACTATCAAGCCAACTGGGGCTCGATGACTGAGCAAGAATGGCAGTTATGAGAAATGATTAAACATTAGGAAGCAAAATCTGAACTTCTTGTAGGCAGGAATCTGGGGCTAAGTTGTTCCCTGGAGGCAGCTGGGGACCGTCCTCACAATCCAGGTGGGCAGCAGAGACAGGGCATGGTGGACACTGAGACCAGGAGGCTATACGTGTTGTGTGCAGCTCACATCGAAGGTGCAGAGACTGGTCCAGGAATGTGGCTACAATATGATGTTCTGGGGACAGGGAGAAAATGGGACGGTCAGTACCAAACCTACTGGAGAAAGAGCGTCTTTGTGTCCTTTTGAGAACTGAGGTCTTGTGGGATGATCACTACTTCCTACTTGTAATTATTGAACACTCAGAGTGTGACTGGTCCAGAGATGGGTCCTCAGTGTAAAATACACATTAGGTTTCCAAAATATAGCAATATACATATATATATATATATATAATGCAAAGAATATTATCAATACATTTATAAGGGGGAGGGATAAATTGGGAGTTTGAGATTTGCAGATACAAACTACTGTATGTAAATAGAGAAGCAACAAGGACCTACAGTAGAGCACAGGGAACTATATTCAATATCTATAATAACCTATAATGAAAAAGAATATGAAAAAATAATATATATGCATAACTGAATCACTATGCTGTACAACAGAAACTAACACAATATCATAAATAAATGGTACTTCGATACATTTTGACATGTCAAAATGATAATATTTTAGGTATGTTGGATACACAGTCATACTTTTTTTTCTTTAATGTGGCTTCTAGGAAGTGTAAACTTGCAAATGCTGTTTGTATTTCTACTAGACATCACAGGTTTGGAGAGTGGACTTCAAACTTTCTCGAACACGTGCCCCAGTGGGTAAAAACAATTTAAATGCATTTTCCACATTAATTTTTAAATGACAAATCTGTCAAGCTCTATAAAAAGATGGTATATTTTATAAAATGTGTGGAGAAATAGAAAATTTAAACAGGTAAAATAAGAATGGAGACAGAGATTCTAACGCTTTCTTCCAGCTCTAAGCGGATCATGTGATACATTCTTTTGGGAGCTAAAAATTGTATTTCTAGCATGAATTATAAGCCAACTGAACAGTTTTATGTGGATGATCAAGCCAGGCTTAAAGGACGAGAAGAAATCCAAAATAAGTGTTTAGTTACATTTTAAGTCATATTTAAATTGTGTATTGGGTTGAAATATAATGCTAATTAAATCTATTTTGTGTATATGCATAAATATTGAATTAACATAAATTATAATTTAATGTAAAATGAAATATGATTCTTTAGTTCACGGAACAAGTCTATGGAACATTACAGTGGTGAGATGGGCAAAATCATAAATGTCAGCCTAAGATACACCTACTAGCTGATTTCTCTAATCCTGAAAAAGAAAAATAAGAAAAGAGAAAAAATGCATACAGGATATTCTGCATAACCCAGGTTTACTAAATGAGAATAAATGCCCAATTATTTCGATTACACTGTAATTATCCTAAGCACACATATCATTTAACTCATACAAATTTTGACTATAGACACTTAGAGCTGACAGGAAAGTCAAAAATCATCTCTTTCACCCTTAAAAGTGAGTACATAGAAGCCCCAAATCCCAATGGTGGCCAGAGCACACGGTGGAGAGTCCCTGGGGCTAAAACCACACCCTGGTGACAGTCCCATACTGTGACCCTTCCCCAGCCAGCATCGTCTCCTGACTCCACAATCATGCTACCCTTCACAGAGACTGTTTTGTTTTGGTTAGTTTTATTTTGTTGAAGTGTAGTCAGTTTACAAGTTGTATCAATTTCTGGCGTACAGTATAATGTCCCGGTCATACAAACACGTCCATATATTCCTTTTCATTATAAGGTACTACAAGATTTTGAATATAGGTAGTTCCTTGTGCTATAGAGTAGGAACTTGTTGTTTATTTATTTTATGTATAGTAGTTACTATCTGCAAATCTCAAACTCCTAATTTATCCCTTCTCACTTCCTTTCCCCGCTGGTAAAAATATGTTTTTATTTTTTCTATGTCTGTGAGTCTGTTTTTGTTTTGTAAATCTTCCTTCCTTCCTTCATTCCTTCCTTCCTTCCTTCCTTTCCTTCCTTCCTTCCTTCCTTCCTTTCTTTCTTTCTTTCTTTCTTTCTTTTTTCCTTTCAATTTCACATATGAGTGATATCATATGGCATTTTTCTCTCTCTGGCTTACTTCACTTGGCATGATGATCTCCAGGTCATGTCTGGTTTGGTATTGAGCCTTGTTTGATGAATCCACACTCCCCTTTCTCATGAGCAACTCTTTTATACCTTATCAGTAAAGACGTTAATTCCAAATTTTTTCCTAACCCAGAGTCAAATGTGTCATGTTTGAATAACCTTAATTTCCAAACTGTGTAGAGTCTGAATTAATAGGATTTTACTGAATGTCAGAGCAGGGGAAACCGCTCCCAGATCAGCGAGTCCATTCTCTACACACTTCATGACTTTGCTTTTTGCTGTGATTAAATGAAACATTATGAATCCACCAAATAAACTCAATATGTTTTTATGATAAAGTATGCCATTATGTTCAAATATTTATCTTACTCATTGTAACAGTAATGATGTGGGCAACACTTAATATTCTATTGCGCTTTCCCTGTAGATTTTCTGGATAGAGTGGAACAGATGTTCATAAATCATAAACCACATTTTAAAGTGCACATGTTCAAGCATCAACTTCCTTGTGTGTTAAAAGCAACGCAGTTTTTTTTTTTTAATGAGAGTTTATAGAGAAGAAGCAAAATCTTTTGATGTTTTGGATTGAACAAAATATAATGTTGCCATTAGTTTCATCTGTTTCAATTTACCTTTTTTTGTGGCTATTAGAAAATTTTAAATTGAAGTGTGGTATTCATTTTATTTCTGTTGGACAATAATGCTTTAGAGTATCTTGAGCAGACGTGCATATAATGACATTTAAGCTTTGCGGTGAACACTGGAAAAAAATGACTCTAATTCATGATGGTGTTTGTTTCTCTGAGCCTCCTTTCACATCAAGTTACCAGGATGCAGTAAATCAACTTGACTGCATGAAGTTTTGGTTTGGGTTGGTTAGTGTAGAAGCTGAATGTGTCAAAGAATTGTTTTTAATTTGTTAAAAGATTTTAGCTGTAACCCACAGTTACTTATAACAATTCATTTATCAAATGCCTGAATTTAAAAAAAAGTAAAAATAGGTTTTCTGGGTATCAGAAAATATTTAATAGTTGAAAGTCATATTTTTGAACTTAGAAAAAAGGGGAAGAAATGAAAGAAAAGGGAATGACAGTAAGCATAGAGCCACGATCTTAATCACTGTACTGTATTAATGCAGGTTATAAGACTGTAATATCCAAAATGCATACTGAAAATCTCATACAAATAAAAAACATTCTATTTACTGCAGATGCCCAGAAGCTTCCACTGGCCTTAGTCCTAGGGAAAGCGTGATTTTTGCTATCCTATTGCTATCCCAAAAGGTAAAGACCCCAGTTTTTGTCATACCTGAAAGATAAGTTTACAGTCAGGAGATGGTGCACTGTGTGGTGAAAGGTTTTAAAAGATTTATTTAAAAAAGGAAAAGTGCACCTCCAAGAACAGGACACGGGCTGATCCAAGGGTGGAGAGCAATGGTCTTTGTCTGCCCCCTTCTCTTACACCTTCACTTAGAGGTGGTCTCTTGATTGATTGACAGCTCTTACCCCTGGAGTGCAGTCATGCTTGGCCCCTTTGCGCAGGTCCTGACCCATGATGCACACAGAAAAACCCATGGGGGGATGCTAAACCTCAGTGTTAATTATAAAACAATGATCATCAGATCATGTCTGGTTAAGTCCTTTTTGCTACCACGCAGCAGTGGCTGTTGGGTTCTAACCACTTTCTTGCTGGCACTCATCTAGAAGAAGTAAAACTCGTTTATGCTGGAGGTAGGCATAACGCCATCTTCCAAACCATCCTCCTTCTCCTCCACCTTATCTGCCCCATGCCCCCACTTATCTAACTACCTAACACTACGAACCCTTAACATTTGAAAATCGCCCTATTGTCCTCTTTGTTCCCATTCCTGGGACGTTGTGAGCCATTTTTATGACCCATCCTTGGTAAGTCTCTAAAGGAGCCGGCCCTGACTGTTTGCAATTCTAATCTCGTTGTAGATTTAACTAACTCTTCTTTGAATGTGTTTCTCTTACTCCAATCCTGGTTTTAAAATGGTAAGAAAAGAAAAAGATCTTAGTATATGTTGCTGTCTCTAAAATATTTGCTGAAAAATTCATGCCTAAGGGGGGTTTTCCAGGCTTCTCCCAGACACAGCCCTCTTAGCTGTACCATCTCATCAGGGCGCCGTTAAGTACATACGCACAGGAGAGATGGGGTGCCATGTCTGCGCAGCAGAAGGTTACAGGACTAAATGCTCTTGTGTGTTTAGAAGCACAGGAAATTTTCCACGTCACCATTTTCAAAATGTAAGGGAAGAAGATTTGGTTCGACACTGAAACATAAAACTGAAGAAACGTTTGCCTCTGAGAGAATAATCACCGTAAGAAGGCCACACAAGCTGCACTAATTAGGAAATGGGTAGCCTCAGGCCACCTCAGCAACTGCTTCGTGCCCTCCTTTCTTTCCAAGTAAAAATTAAAACAAAAAAAAAAGTGCCTACTTTTCAGAATTCATGTAATTAAACCTTGGGCGATTAATAAGCCATATTTCTTATTATTAAGGTAATAACCAGATGTTGGTATCTTTACAGGCTGCCAAAGAATACTGGTCCCCAGGAGACAGACAAGCACCACGTAGGAGAGCTTGCCTGTGCTCAGGACAAATCCCACTGCTTTTTCATGATTTTGACTCTTTATATGGATAGATCTTCCTTGCTTCTGCAGCCTCTGAAATTCCATTGTCCGCAGACCTCTGACTTGTCAGAGAGGCAACTGAACACGTGGCAAGGATGTGTAATACTCAAAATACAAAGCTGCCTGTTTAAGTATCTACATTTTTCTTTCCTGTATCCTCTCAGTTCTACAATGTTAATTATTATCCAAGTCTTGGAAGCCTATCCTAGATATTTGATATTGCAATGCTGTTTACTTTTGACAGCTGGAAAGGCAGTATTTCTTAATTCAATGGAAAGAAAAGTAGCAAAAATGTCTCACTCTGGGAGAAACAGCGTGGTCCACGAGACTTACCAGTCAGGTCCTAAGACTTCAGCAACTTTCTGTTGCCGCTAACCATCTATTCAGTGATGGAAATGCAGAGACCAGCAAGTAGTGTGTTGAAATGGCAAGTTATTAAGAAACCAAGGAGAAGTCTCAGCTGAAAGGCAGACAAGCCAAGGGAAGAGTTGAGAAGCAGAAAGATGCCAATCACTGCGGTAGGAACAGTTCTAAGCTTTGGTACCGCTTCACCAAGCAGCCATGGTGGAAGCAGCCTGAAATGTTTCAAAAGTGAAAGCAAGGGATATGTTTTTGGTAGGAAAGAATATAGAGTTATTCATAAACTGACTCTTGAAAGTATATGTCTAAGAGAGTTGTTTTGTTTTGTTTTTTTCCTGCCTGGTTTAAAAAAAAATGTTTACTATGACCATGTAGTAGATAATAGCTTAGTTACGATTGTGAACATTGCAATCCCAGCATAGCTAGAGAGTTCTAGAAGCCGCTTAATGTTTCCTTGCCTCTTGGCTGGTGCATTTATTTGTTCACTCATCCGTTAATTCATTTAAATTTTTAAAAACTGAGTAGCAGGTTCATTGCTGAGGATGAAAAAGAAGGAAAAAGTCATCTTCCTCACAGATACCCCCAAGGTAAACTCTCTCTCCCTTCTGTAAAGAATGTACAAAGGAAAGAAAAAGAAAAAAAGTTCAGCAACCCCTTGGAAATCAGTTTCAGATATATTTTTATATTCTTTTAGCTCATTCTACATCCTCTATTAAAAAAAAAAGGAAGGAAAATTGAGTTTAAGAAACAAATTGCTCTTTAAAAGGCAAGACACATGTGTGTCATTTTCTCCTTAGCTTGAATTATTGAATTATGGGACTAGGCTCCTGACTGGTCTTGAAGAAATGTTTCCTTTTGCTTCAAAACCATTACAGTTTGTAACACAAACTTGACTCATGATAGATGATTAACTGTGGACTGTATAACCTTAGAGAAACTGTCCTGGAGTTGCTATCCACAATGTAGCAATGGCAGGAAGTAGCAGAAATTGTTCTTTCCTTGTTGAAAGACTAGGACTCAGACAAGAAGAGAGAATAATGATCCTTTAATAATAATCTGTCAGCTTTAAACAAGTCAAAAATTTGGTGGGAGGTGGGAGGGTCTAACAATAAATATTTTGGTCCATATTAATTGATTTTCTTTTACACAGCCCAAATAAGACAACAATAACTATTACCAGATAAAACTAACGTGGAATTTGAAAACTCATGGCCAAAAGGATAGAAAGGGATTTGACCAACACTGCTAATACACTTAATCACATGTAAATATTTGTACTGATCAGATAGAAACTATACACTATTTGTTATATAAAAATATATAAAAAACTATATATATTAAAAACTATGTACCAAAAAAACTTACAATAAATATTAACAAATTTGTTGAAAAACCAACAAATAAAAAAAAATAGAACTCAAATCCAAGTTTGGATCAGAATGCATTAAAATCAGAAATAAACAGAAAAAAAAATCTGTAAATCTAAAATTTATGTAACATCTTACTAAAGAACTCTTGGCACTACAAAGAATTCAGAAATAAATAACAATAAAAATACTAAATACAAATACTTCCATTTAAAACCAAAACACAATCAGAAAAAAGTGACAGCCTAATATTTTTAGTAAAAATCAAGATATACTGACAAAAAAGGAAACTAAGGTTTAATCTAAAAAGTGGCATCTTGAAATAATAAAAGCAACTAAAACAGTAAGAAAATTTTGTAAAGAAAAAGGTAAGGATCAAGAAAAGAGTAGATTTGATAAGTACGCTAGGATTGCATATTTCACAAATTTGGAAAAAGGCAAAAATCAAAGATGATTAAAATCGTACAAAAAATAGAAGTAATACATTAAACATATAAATGCTTTCTTGAATGATCAAAACATTAGGGAATATCTAAACCATTTTTTAAAAAATCTTATTGTAAAAATTTATTTTACAATGTTCTACAAAAATCTGCTACATTTAGGTATTTTAAAGTATACCGTTGAACCAGCATGAAGAGATTATCTTGAAAGTGAAAAAATATTGTGTGTCTGTGTGTGAGGGAGACAGAGAGACACAGAGACAGAGACAGAAACAGAGAGAGAGAGAATTAGAAGCTGAGTTGTCAAATAAGTAAGCACATTTCCAAAATAGAAGACTTTAAAAGGGACCCTCGTATTTCATGTTAGTTCCTACAGATCATGTGTTTTCTATTATCATCCCAATGTACAATCTTTTCACAGGACGACCATAAAGTAAGTAAGAACACTTGATTTTTTTAACTCACATATTAATCATGGCCCTTATTGCTTTATTATTCTCTGTTGACTCATTTTTTCCAGAAAAAGCAGAAAATGTCACTCAGATATATTGCTGCAATATTGACATACGTTTGACTTTTCCCTGTTCAATGTTTATTTGTGTTTAAAAATTACTGTGCTGCGTTCAAGAGCATAGCCCCTCAACCTGCCGATTACGCCCTTGGGAGAAGCAGGTCATTGAGTGCACCTTCAGCTGACTTACCAAATGCATCTTATTTCCTCAACCATTTTGCCTTCTCTGCTCCTTCACTTAAAACATTAAAATGTAATTCAGCATCCCCAAAGTGGTGAAGTATTATTTTTACCTAGTTTTGCCACAAGGGTCACCATCTTCTACTCAAATACCATTTGACACTGAGTAACTTGGCCTTGTCTGGCTGGCAGGACTGGAGTTACAGTGTCTCCCGTGGCATGTGATGGGATTAGAGCAGATATCGACAAGTGTACTGTTTCACTAGGTTACTCTCTTTCTGGTCCTTCATCTAGAGAAAGCGGGCTTTTTGGTAGTCCGAACCCCACCCCACTTTATCATCGCCAAATTCTCCTGCTCCAAGTCTGGAATATATGAACTAAAAAGAAAACCCACGGAGCTCACAACTGTGTCATTTCTCCAGTCCTAAGGTTTGTCGTCAGTGTGCCGCCTTCATCTTTTAGAGTCTTCTTGTGTATGTGTGTGTGTGGAAAGAGAGAGAGAAAACAGGATTTTACTAGTGGTTAGCGGGAGAAATAGGACAAAGTATAAAATGTGTCTACTGAATCTTCCAGAAAGTAGCAATTCCCATATTATTCATTTAAAAAATTACTTCTAAATTGTGTATACAAGACCTATTCAGATTTACATACTAAAAACATGGTCTCCTATCAATGGTATGCTTTTTCACTCTCTCAGTGGTACCTTTGACAATAGCTCCTCTTAATATTAATATTATATAATTTAGCAATATTTTGGTTAATGATGAGTAGCTTTTTGATTTAAGGTTTTTATTTGCCTAAATTATGAGGATATGATCCTACATTATCTTGAAAAATACTTGTCTTTGTACTTTTCTCATTGTTATCTGCAACTCACTTAGAATTTATTTTGGAGAATTGGGTGAAATAGAGATCAGTATTTTTCCCCAATGGCCATTTGAAAGAGTTAACACTATTCACCCAAATTAATATATTTCTATTGCAACACAATAGCACCCTACCATAGATCAAGTGTCCACATATGTGTGGGTATTTTTAGGACTCTCTAATTGGTCATTTGTATAGATTTTTTGCCAATAGAACAATCTGTTGATTAAAAGAGCTTTGTGTTAATTCTCGCTTCTAGAAGTGCAAGTGGAAATCTTACTTGATTTACAAACGTGTTTTGGGTGTTTTGCTTAGCTTGTCAATTTACAGCACACATCTACACTCATAAACACCCCCCCACACACACCAGGTAAAATTTTGATTGGGGTGGTGTTTAATGCACAGATCAGTTGTAGATTTGGCATTGTTACAGTGTTGAATCTTCTAATGCATGAATAGAGTATAATTTCTCATTTATGCGTGTCTTTTCAAATTATCCAGTAATGTCTTATACACTGCATTAAGGTCTTTCACACATCTTTTAAATCATTCCTTGTAATTGATTTAGTCGTTATAAACGATACCTTATTTTTCATTTCTTTTTCTCCTATTTTGTTGTTGGTAGAGGAAAAATATGTCTTGCATGTGTATTTTTCAGTAACATTGCTAACAATCACCTATTAATTTTAATAGCCTGCACATAGACTTATTTTTAATCATCTATGCACACAATTATATCATCGGTGAATGAAACAAGTCTCATTTCTGTTGTTCCAACCCTTGCATTATTTAGTTTTGTCAAATCATTACACTGCTCAGGACCTTCGATAAAATGTTGCATAGACATAAGATAATTGGTATATATCAGGATTATTACCTGGTTTCTGTTCTGCATTATGTTAATATGTTGAATTATATTGACTGACTATTTCTGGAATTAATCCAATTCAGTCATGATGATACGATCATTCTCAGTATATGCAGAAATTGATTTGGTAGTTTTTTGGTTTGGATTTTTATTTCCTGGTCATACAAAATGTATTTTTCTGTTCTTGTAATGCTTTTATCAGTTTGTGAGATCAAGATTATTTTGTAGTAAAAAAAAGTGTTGGCAAAGATATTATTTTTCTGCTTCTGCATAACAAGTTACCACACATTTGGCTTAAAGACTAGATTGCTATACATTCTCCTTTGAGAACTGCTTTTGCTACATCCCATAGATTTCATAAGGTTGTGTTTCCATTTTTATTTGTCTTGAGGTATTTTCTGACTTAGTCTTTGATTTCTCCGTTGACCCATTCGTATTTTAGCAGCATATTGTTTAGTCTCCACATATTTGTTTTTTCCCATTTTTCTTCCTGTAATAGATTTCTAGTTTCATATTATTGTTGTTGGAAAATACTTGATGTAATTGCTGTGTCCTTAAATTTGATGAGATTTATTTTGTGGTCAAATATGTGATCTGTCCTGGAAAACATCTGTGTGCTCTTTAAAAGAATGTGTATTTTGTTGTTTTTGGATGGAATGTCTTTTAGATATCTATTAAGTCCAATGGGTCTACTGTGTTATTTAAGACCACAGTTTCCTTATTGATTTTCTGTCTGGATAATCTGTCCATTGATGTAAGTGGAGGGTTAAAGTTCCCTACTATTATTGTGTTATTGTCAAGTTCTCTCTTTATATCTGTCATTATTTGCTTTGTACATTTCAGTTTTCTTGTATTAAGTGCGTAGATGTTAATGATTGTAATATTTTCTTCTCATATTGATCCCTGTTTATTATATAGTGCTATTTCTGTCTTTCATTATATACTTTTTTAAAGTCTATTTCCTTTTATGTGAGTATCGCTACCTCCACTTTCTTGTCATTTCCATTTACAAGAAATATCTTTTTTCATCCCTTCACTTTCAGATTGTGTGTGTCATTATCTCTGAAGTGAGTCTTTTGTAAACAGCATATAGATGTGTCTTGTTCCTTAATTCAATCAGCCGCCCACGTTTTTGATTGGAGCATTGAGGCCAATGACATTTAACACAGTTACTGACAGGTATTTACTTATTGTCATCCCCCCATCTTTAGATCTTTCTGCTCTTCTGTGATTTCTCTACACCTTTGCTAAAATGTGAATTCTAATATGTTCTTTCAAAGCTTACCACATTTTGTTTTCCCAGAGGTTTTTATGTTTTGAAATCTTTATACTGCACATATTTTTTAAGGAAAGTACTAATTGTTCTAAGAAGCATTTTATTCCAGCTTAAGGCTAAGTTATGTTTCCCAGTTGGCAGAAGTATCTTTGACATAAATCAGTCAAAATTCTGGGAAAGATCAGGACATAGGAGACCTTTTAGAGTGAAACAGATATTTACAGGATTAGAGTTGTTCCTTTGGATGAATTTGGAGGGTGTATGTGTATTTGAGGAGTTTGGTACAACAGACAGAATGCACCACATGGAAGAGACAGACATAGCAGCCTGTGTCTCCTTCTTCTGCTCTGTTGTAAGGGAAGTAGTGGAGATGGTCCTGATGAACACCTGGAGCCCCCTAACAGGAATGCGGAAATCAGGAGTTAGGGCTCTACACAAGCTGGTTGCCTCTGTGGATTTTATAAGTATTAAGATCCAGTGCTGGACTGTGGGAGAAATATTCTACTTCTAGGGAGAAGTGATAAGTGACAGAAAGGAAGGAAGTCAGAAAATAAGGAAGAATGAGAAGGAAGCAGATTATGTTAGAAAAGAACATTTACAAAGAAGAAAGAAGGCAACATTTTATTGAGCACCTACTGTGTGCAAACCGCTGTATTTGACCCTCCTCTGTGTATTATCTCTTTTAATATTTTCATATAACTCTGTGAAGTAAGTGGAGGCAAGTGCTGATAGAAAGGAAATTAGAAATGAACAAAAATAATAGAGGAAGAAATTGGTTTTGGAGTCCAGGAGTTATTCTATTTAAAATGATTATCTCTAAGGACAGGATTGACTTCCTTTTTTTGTAAATTGATTTTTTCTTTGTTTTTTGTCACTGGATTATTTCACTTAGCATAATGTTCTCAAGGTTCACTTATCTTGCAGCATCAGTCAGAATTTCCTTCCTTTTTAAGGCTGAATAATACTTCATTGTATGTACAGTTGACCCTTAAACAACATGGATTTGATTCTGTGAGTCCACTTATATGCTGGTTTTTTTCCAATAAATATACAGCCAGCTTTCCTAATACACAGGTTTTGCATCCATCGATATAGAGGGCCAACTGTACTATGCCACTTTATACAAGGGACTTGAGCATCCAGATTTTGGTATACGTTGGGCCTCCTGAACCAACCCCCTGTAGATACTGAGGGACAAATGTATACACCAGTCTATTAATCATTCAGTGGATACTTGGGTTGCTTTCATGTTTTAGCTATTGTTAATAATGCTGCTATGAACATGAGTCTGCAGATACTGCCTTCAGTTCTTTTGGATATATACTCAGAAGTGGAATTTCTGGACCATATAATAGTTCTATTTTTAAGGAACTGATGTGCTGTTCTCTACAGCGGCTGCACCATTTTACATTCTCATCAACAGTGCACAAGGGTTTCAACTTCTCTGCATCCTCACCGACATTTTTCATACGCATGTTTTTTGACAGTGGCCATCCTAAGGAGAATGAGGTGGTATCTCATTATAGTTTTGATTTGTATTTCCCTGATGACTGCAGATGTTGAGCATCTTTTCATGTGCTTATTGGCCATTTGTATATCTTCTTTGGATAAATGTCTCTGAAGTCCTTTGCCTATTTTTGAATAGGGTTGCTTTTCGTGGTTGAGTTTAGGAGTTCTATTTATATTCTGGATATTCATCTCTTATTAGACATGATTTACATTTATCTCAAATATCTGCATCATATGATATCATTTCTGCAGTTCTGAGAATTTCAAGGACTCAGCTTTATTCTCTCTGCATCCTCACCTAAGCCCGGTAGAGTACTATTAGTCACACAGTAAGTGTGAAATTAAACTCTGCGGGTCTGGGATAAAGGCACAGCACTCCAGTGTCATATTAACTGCCCAAGGTCTTGAGGCCGACCAGTTCCTCCCTATTTTGTGAAACATGGTAAAAGAAGTTAATCAGTCAGAATGTCTTTGTCAATGAAAATATGCCTTTGCCTTTGACATATGGGTCATTGAAAAATGTTCCTTATTTCCATTTCGATTCTTTCAATTTAATTGGCAGCAATAAATTGAAGTCCGATTTTATGCTCATATTAAGGCTCAGGTGAGTCATATTTGAAATATTAAGTATTTCTAGAAATTGAATGTTAGATTGCCTTCCCATGAGTCTTTTTGAAAATGGAAACTTAGCAGTTTTGTACAATGTTTAAGTTTTTTGTTTTAGAATTTCTTTCCTTTCCTTTTATCCTTCTTCTAACTTCCTTTCATCTCCCACGACCTATTTCAATTGAAAACAGTTCCTTAACAATAGCTAGCCAGCTAGAGAAACATACAGATACACTGAATATGAACATACCCATAATCACACATATACTGAATGTGCTTAGGTATTTATATAAATATAAATATAAATATAAATATAAATATAAATATAAATATAAAAGTATATATGTGTGTATATATATACACACACACACACACACACACACATATGACAGCAAGAGAAAGAGATAGAGTTGAAAATAGCTTCTAAATGTGCATATTCAGATTTAGCTTATATATGTAAAATGCTTACTGTATGCAAAGCACCTGTTCCTTTAGCACATTAGCACACATTCTTGACTGAACATCTTGATATGGGTCATCTGGTAATTCCTTTTTTTTGTTTATATTCTCAATCCTAGTCACAATATGGGAATATAATAACATTGCCTATAAGTACAAAATCCATATTTTTGGAAACATAAGCATTTATTTCTAGTATAATTCTTGGAGAAAGTCATTGATAGAATGAAGTTGTATGATATTCAACCGTAGGATAGCTCTGGTCCAGCGTTTTATTTTATATAGTGACAAATTTGAGGGACTCCTAGAGGGAGATCTTTGGTTGCAAGTTCCAATTAAAAATATTATTCCTTCCTGTAAGCATTAATTCTACAAATTTTAACTAAGAATCTCTTGTGGTCTGTCTCTGTCTTCTAGTGGTCCAATATACTGAAATCGGAGAGATGTGCAAAGCAAAGAAACGCAGCGTAACTTGATAGGTTCTTTTTAAGAAGTAAGAAGAGGGCTGTCAAAGAAACTTTTTAAGATTTCTTCTTGCATAAGTCATGTCCAGTAAAACGCAGTATGAGTTCAGTAAAATTTGGTATAAATTCAGTAAAATTGCAGTGTGGTTTTGAAGTCCTTGGAAAAATCACTTAATACAAGTTATTATTTCCTATCCTTCCATTCAAGTTACTGTATTCAACTTGAGGTATATCTTCGAACACCACTTTATCAAAGACTTAATTGTACTTTTTTGTTGAGCACAGCACAACACAGGTAGTGTGTTTTTTGAGGATCAGAATAAATCAAGTTTTAGAGCAGGATGAGCTGTATTTTAGCATTTTATAATACAAAAGAACTTAGCAAATTAATAAGCTAAGAAAGACACCAAGGGGCTATTTATCTAACATAGGAAAGCAAACCATAGCAACAACAAAACTTAAAAGACAATTTGCATGTACACACAGATTAAAGAAAATACATTTATATATTGAAACAATATTTGTGGGGCCTTTACTTACTGAATTTTTTAGACACTTGATATTAGTCATGTGCTTAGACATAACAAAATTATATTTATTTGACAACATTGAATGATTAAAACCAAAATGATTATTCCATACTTATTCTTAAAGAGTCAAAAACTTATTTATATTAATATATTCCCCCAAATACATTTTTCTTGCCAGTATCATAAGATATAAAATTTTTTAAATAAATAAATAAAACAGCTCACATGACTGCAAACCATAAGACGATGATGCTTAAAAATAACCTTTCATAGACGAAAACAAAGACATATTTAGTTAAGTCATGAACTCTTGTTTGTGTATTGCTATCATGAAAAGGTCTAGAATAGTCTGGAATTTTACTGATTATAAGTTTCTTTCATTTAAAAAGTAGCGCCTTAAAAAAAAAGTAGCCTCTTTTTTTTTTCTTTCTTTCTTCCTTTCTCTTCCTTTCTTTCTTTAATTCCACATATGAGTGATATCATATGGTATTTTTCTTTCTCTTTCTGGCTCACTTCATTTAGAATGACAATCTCTACAACTCATCTATAAAAGAAGCAGACTCACAGACATGGTAAACCATCTTATGGTTACTGGGGAAGGGGTGGGAAGGGATAAATTTGGGAGTCTGAGATTTGCAATGTCAGCCACTATATATAAAAATAGACAAAAAATAAATCTCTTCTGTACAGCACAGGGAACTATATTCAATATCTTGCAGTAACCTATAATGAAAAAGAATATGAAAATGAATATACGTTATGTATATGCATGACTGGGACATGCTGTACACCAGAAACTGACACACTGTAACTGACTATACGTCCATTAAAAATCAATTAATTAATTATTTTTAAAAAGTAGCCTTTACCGGAAGGCAAGTTTTACCAGATATCAAAAGCCTCAATGTGGTACTCAGTGAGTAAACAAAACCGTAGACACAAACCAGGGAGGGAGAACTTTGGCCAGCTAAGCATACGGGGACAGTGTGGTAGGTGTAGTCGGGAAACAGACGCAGGGAAGCTATGCTGCTGATGGGGACTTGCCATTCGTCTGTATGTTCACTCTTCTTCCCATGGAAAAGGGGAAAAAAAAAAACCTCAGGAACTCCGGAAAGTTACTTACATTATTGAAGTTACAGGGAAGGAATATGTCATGGGGTTTCTCCTAAAAAGCACAGGACTTTTAAAGAAGACCTAGACTTTCATTCAGGGAGTGACATTCGGGTCCGCCACGTCCGTGATGTGGAGAGCAATGGACAGGGATGTCACCATTGTCTCCTTAATTAGGCAGAACACACAGAAGCTGCACAAAATCAATTTTGGAAACCTGATTAGAGAAGTGAAGTTTCAGATAGCCGGATGACCACGGGAATATTTAGGACAGCCGGACATCCTCTCTCAGTGTTTGTATGTATATACACCTCAACTGAGTAAATTTGAAGATCAAATCAGCTTTCGCAGCGGTTCATGAATCAGGCAGCACCGAATCTCTTCAATCAGATCAGGCATTAAGTTTTGGTTTGGTTACGTAAGTTTTGCCCAAGTGACTCCATTTTGGGCTTATTGCGTCTTTTTTTTTAAAATCCAAGTTTATAGCATTTTTTTGTAAAACTACAAACGCTAGTAGGTATGCCGAGGAAAGAGAGAGAACTGGTCAAATAAGTTTGGAAGTCCTAGCCTATGATACAATTTTTGAAGTTTCAAAGTACCAGTAATTAGATTCAAGTTCCAGCAATCTGGCAGAAAACACACTTGTTTAATTTTTTCTAATCCAACATGTCTTAAACTCATACGGTATCTCTGAGTCTGTACTATATTTAACAACATCCTGCAGACCTGTGTTTTGGGGAACCCTAGTTTTTTAAGAACTGCTTAGTTTGAAAAATGTATGTTAGAATCTACCTGGAAATGGAAATGAATCCTGGTCCAGGGTTATTAAATGGAGACGGATAAGACTGAAGACTAATGAGAAATTAACTGCTACGTTTGCATAACTTTAAAGGATGTGTGATAAATTATTACATACTTTAATATCTCTATATCTATATCTACAGCATTATTTCTATATTAAAAAAATCAAAGAATGAAAGTACCGTTTGAGATAATTAATCTTGGACAGTCTAAATACACTTCAGAAATTAGGTAGCAACAGTTTTGTAGAACATGTCTAGGAGATAGATTCTGAAGTGCTAGCCTTACAAAAACAATTCACATGATTAAAATCTTTACAAAGCAAAAACAAAAAAATAGAAGAAAAATCTTTACAAGGGATTATGACCTTTGTATACATGAAACTCTTCTGAAACAATATGCCCAGCCAAAGCAAAAAACAATTTCTCATTATTTGTTAGAATTTAACTAATAGCGTAGGAGGTTCGAGTTTCAGAATATCACCAAGACGATTAGGTTTGAAACAATTTATCTGCCACATAGCCTAGTGATCTTGGACAACTCACTTCAATCACCTGGGTCTCGCTTCGTGCAGACAGCAAGATTAAGTGGTACCTGCGGGTATTGGGGAGGTACTGAGGTAAAAACTGTAAATTACCCCTTCTGTTTGCACATTTTCCCAAGATTGCAAAGAGACAAGAATGGACATGACCAAAAAATATTTCAAATATGGAAACAGACGGGGGGGGAAAAAAAAGGTTTTCACATGTCCCCAAAGAACTGGATATTCTCAGACTCTTATTCTTTGGGATTTTATCCCAAAATACTCACGCTTCACTCCATCAGCCTTGAAGTTCCAGTTCATATCTTACAGTCAGTGGAGAGGAACATTTTTTAAAAAATTTATTTAACCAGCCATATAATCCAAACACCTTCACTGGAAATACAGTGTTACAGAAGGCACAGCCTTATCCCAGAAGCCTCTGGTAGGGGAGAAATCCTAATTAAAAAGAAAAAGACATACACACACACACACGCGCGCGCGCACACACACATATATATGTGTAATATAATATAATATATCTGTGTACACACAGAGAAAGGCATAAATTACAAACTAAGAAAATAAAAGCCTGCTGTTACAAGGAAGCCTTTTAACAGAAGGTTAGAAGTTTGTAAGTGGGGAGAATCTCTAACTCCCCCCATTGGATCTCACATTCCTTGAGGGTTGCGGCCCATCCTTGACCGTTTTATATCCACTCCCCAGCTCCAAGCACCCAGGACCCAGCAAAACCCTTGCAACGTGGCCGACAACAAAAAAAATCAAATACCTCGGAGCTGATTACTTGATTTTACACCTTGACTCTGCCTTCTTTACTCACTCACATACATTCATTCATTCATTCATTCATTCACTGGTTTCTAACAAATGATGTAATTCCTTGGCAGTTTACTCTGGTTAGACACTAGACTGTGGACCAGAGTTAAAACATTAAGAACATTTAAGCCCTTCACAGTCACAAAGGCTTTGCTCTTGATTGCTTTTGTTATCTCTGCGAGCAAGGAAATTACCACGTGGGTAGAAGTCCTGGTGGATCAATGCGCTTTGTTATCATTTATTCCCAGCTGCACTGCACTGGCTGCCAAGCACGCTAACCTCCTGGGAGAGACCGAGAGAGGTTAATTAGTTTACAGCTGGCCATAATGAGGACCAAAAGGCAGCAAGAGGGAAGCCCTTAAGCATCCTGGCAGAAAGCGTATGCAGAGGTGAAGCTGGCAGCTTGAGCAAACAGTGTTTTTTAACTACAAGTGAGACATGTTAAAAGTTTGGAAGTTGCTAGATAGAAATGCCAAGGGAAGGTAAAATTACAAAGGGTCGGAGACTCCCCGGAATGTGATGGCCTTGGGTGGCTGAAGCATCGCGAGCTCAACTGGCCATGGCCGTCCCTGTGGACCAGTGTCCTCAAAGGTGAAATGAGGTGATTTCGCTGAACAGTGTTAGGGCCCTAAAGCCTGGTCTCCCTGTGACTGAGAAGGCTCTCAGGAGGTGTTACAATGAAAAATACAGACTTGAGCCAGTTTGTTCATAGTCACAGTACCAACAGCTACCAAACCTTTATCATTTGCCACATGCCCTGGTGCTTAATATCTGCTTTAATTTCCATAGCGGTCATGAAAAGTGGAGATTACTGACAGCATCATAGAGATGTCCAAAGTAAGATTACAAAAGGAACGGTCACTTACCCTCGATCATATCCCCATCGGTGAACAAACCTAAATTCAGACACATCAATTTTGGTGACCAACCTTGTTAACTCACTTGGCTTACTTTCCAGAAATTTGAGGGCACCCTCAGCGAAAGGAAAAATGAATGTCTTGAGAGGAAATTCAACCAGTTGAAGCTGAGTCTCTGACAAAGGCCAGTAGTACGAGCAAATATCACTTTCCTCCGAGAACTTCTTTATTGACAACCCAAACCAAAGCAGAGTGCAAATCCCAGAGCTGGGGAAGGGAGACGCCCCAAATTTGCCCATAGTTTTATGTTCTCACCTCATTCACACAGCTCCTACCCCTTCAGAACACCCTTCCCTCACACCACATTTAAAAGCACCTCGGGCCTCTTTATCTCTTCACTATTTTAAATCTGTCTTCATGACATTCAACTTTTTTACTTGTAAAATAAATGTAGGCACCCCGAGAGCAAGACATTGAGTGTTTTGTTTACTACTCTTTCCCCAGCACCTAGAAGAGTTCCTGGAGCAACAGAAGCAACTCAACACATATTTTTGAATAGATGAGGGAGTGAATGAATGAATGAATGGGTGAAAGATGAATGAACATTTTGTCAATGGGGGATCTGAACCTCCCGGGAGTTAAGTAATTGGTGCAAGTTACACCATTGGTAAATCTACGTGGGAACTCGGGCTTGGCTGCATCCTTACCAATACCCAGCTCCCCAGGGCACCCTGCCATCCTCCAAGAATGATGTGGCACTTGCAAACCTCTGTCCCATCAAGGAAATTTTCAGTAGCTTTGTCGTATCCTACAACATGATTCAAAATGAACACGGGTAAAGAGTAGATCATGGTGATTTCTTACTGAAATCATTATGCTTCTCAGAAGCCATGCCCCGGCCATGCAAGAATTAATTCATAGACTTAAATAAAAATTGTCACATCAGAGGAAATCATATTCATTCTTGACATCCATCTACCAATATGTATGAAAAGTCTTTACTATGTTCTTCATTTGTGATGTACTAATTTCACATCTGGGAATACATTCTTAAGAACTACTACAAAACAAGATAGATCTATGTGCTTGTTTACAACCACAAACCTTTTGATGAAGAATCTAAATGCCAAATAATGCACATCAGTAGAATATTTTAATGTCATATGAAAATTTTATGAGATGGTTAATTGATTAAAAATTGTTGTGTATATAATACAATAACATGTTATATATGAAAAGTTGTACAGTGTAGCACTAATTTGATTGTATGTGGCAGATTTATAGACGCTTTACAGGAAAATACACCTTTTTTGCCAATATCCAAGTTTTTAATGGGTATATTATTTCATATAAAATTTGCAAATAAAGCAGAATGAGGCAAAAGCCAAACAAAATACATGAACAAAAACTGCCTCCTGTCTAATCAATTATTGGTTATTTGCAATATGATTTACTGATTAGATGAAGACAACCAAGTATGAGTCATCTTGCAAAACTAGCAAATATGACGAATTGACAACCAGTTAGCCTTCGCTATAGACTGAACACTTGTCCCCTCCAAATTTATCAGTTAAAACCTAATTCTCAAAGTGATGGTATTTGGAGGTGAGAATTTGGGGAGGTGATTAGGTCATGGGAGTCGAGCCCTCAGGTTGAGATCACTGACTTTATAAAACAGGCTTCCAGGAGCTCCCTTCCCTTCTGCCATGTAAAGTTTTAGCAAAAACTCTGAACCTATAATTTAGGAAGCGGATCTTCCCCGGAAATCAGATCCACCCAGGCCTTCATCTTGGATTTCCAGCCTCCAAAACGATGAGAAATACAGTTCTGCTTTTTATAACTCAATGCTATTTTGCCCTTGTGTTTATCTGCATGCATTTCTAATTCTCCATCTAATCGGATTTTCATTAGCAAGTTCTGCAGGTGAGTCTAGGGGAAAACCACAGAAAAAAGAAAATGAAATCAGGACCTCTACATCATAAAATGAAGTTTTATGCAAACAATACTTTCTCTTTCTTTTTTTTTTTTTTTGGTTATCCTGCAAAACACAGTGTATATTTCTGAGTTACACTCTGACATGGCAAAGTGGCTTGACAGAGGGCGGTTAAATTCACAGCAGGTCAGATACATTAAACATGCAAAGAAGAATAAATTAAGAACACACCTATTGAAACAGTACCAGAAGAAACAGAGACAAATACAAATCAGCAGAGGAAAAGAAGAAAGACTATTTATGAGATTTTAAGCGGTATAATCTCTGGAATGAGATAAACAGTAGAATTTGAAATAAAGCGCAGTATTCAGAGTTTTATTTCTTTTCCAATATTTTCAGTTACATATTTGGACATCACAACTAGAAGCAATAGATTACCTGGGATTACATAGGAGGGCCGTCTCAAGATAAGATATTAAAGCAATTGATGCAAACATAACAGCAGAAGCTCAAAAAATGTCTTGCTTTTTATTAGGCAACATAATTAGAAATACATATAAATGGACTTACAGGATGACCCTGAAAATCTTACACGTAGGAAATGCTTTTCCTAGGCAGCTACTGTGTTGGGTGTGTGTGTTGCCACTCTTTGGTACAATCATTCTCTGACCAGTGTTGGTATGTCCGTGATGACCCAAGCCTGTTAGTATTTTATTCCTCCCAGGAAGTTTCTGAAAATTCTGTTCAAGCAAGCAGACAGTCTGTGTTCATTACTCCTTAAAACAGTAACCTAGTCGCGTGGCCTTACTGATTGCACCCCAGGCACCAGGCTCTGTGCTGGGCGGAGGAACACAGAGCTGAGTAAGCAGCTTCCCAGCCCTCAAGGACTTCACCGTCTAGTGAGGAAGTCGGACAAGGAAACAATCACAGTAGAAGAAGGTCGATGCTTTGATCACAAGACTATATGAGCTTAAAGCAGCACCCAGTCTAATCTAGAGGAATCAGAAAAGTCTTCCTGGAAGAGGAGGCAGTTGAGCTAAGATTTTAAAGACAGCTTGACATTGGTGGGGAAAATGGTAAAAGTGGGGGAGGAAATTTCTGGCAAAAAATTGAAAAAAAAAAAAAGAATTTCATGCTGTTAGAACTCACCTATGTCTCAACATGTTTCCACAATTGTAAATTATATAAAAGTCCTTAATCTCACTGTTTTCTCCCTATTTCTATTCTCTACATTTTTATTCTGGGAACCAGTTTTCAGATGTTTGGAGGGAAACCTAGAAATAAATAGGATGTGGTAACAAACAGTGGAATATTGGCTTTATCAACTTGCATCTGGAAACTGAGGCTGGGTTTCATGCCCTCAGAACTTCAGAACCAATAAAAAGATAATAAGAGAACAAGGGAGGGGCAAATCCAGGATCTAATCCATTCAGTTGCCTGTCTGTGTAACAATAATTGTGACAGGCTTTATCTCTGCAGGAGGTGAAGGGAGGGACCAGAAGTTTATACTGCATCAGAGCTATCTCTGGCCCAGGAAGAATTATTTGCCTGCTTGGTAATTAATTTTATATTAATTGAGGAAGCATTTAATGCTGGTCACTGTGCTAGGGAAACAGAATAAAATAAGAACAGATAATTCAGATTGTGAAAAGTGAGAAAGTGAAATCGTGCAGACCATACCAGGAAAATCAAGGAGTTGAGATACAATAAAAGAAAGGGAGGGGTGGGTACCTGGAGAGAGAGGAAGAATCTAAATCATGAAATCCTTACTTTCTCACTGACTTTGGATGTCATCCTGTAGGCAGGGAGGAGACCCTGAATTATTTTCTTTAAGCAGATAACTACAGGTGATAAGTTGGGGCAGACGTCAAGTAGGGTTCCCAGTTGTGGAAGTAACACGAAGTCAAATTAGAAAAAGGCGACTGAAACTAAAGAAGAAAATAAAGCAATATCTGACCTACTTCAGGAGCACATCCTTTCTCACTTTGATTATTTTGTCTTTTATTGTGTTGAGATATCAACTACATGTGATAAAATGCACACACCATGAGTGTTCAGTTCCATGAGTTTTGACAATTGATCTCACGTGGACCTGTTTCTGGACGCTTCACTCTCTTCTGTTAAGTCTGTTCTTGGTTAAATGCCTTGCTATCTAGATTGTTGTCACTTTAAGGTAAATTTTGAATTCAGTAGTATAGTTCTCCTACTTTGCTCTATTTCAAGAATATTTTAGTGATTCTAGATTCTTTGCAGTACTATATAAACTTTAGAACCAAACTTATTTTCTAGATCTTTAAAATAGTCTTATGGAATTTAATAGTAATGAGTTTACATCTATAAGTCAATTTAGAAAGAATAGACATGTTAACCATATTGAGTTTCCAGAACCATGAACATGGTATATCCTTCTGTATAGCCCCTTAAGGGTTTCTCTCGGCAATTCTTACTGGTTTTTCATGCAGAAGCCTAGTGGAGATTTTGTTAGAATTATCCCCCAGTATTTAAAGTTTCATATGTGTTGTGGGACAAAATGCGGCCCATCGTTGACATGGTGACACATGAGTTGGTAAAATAATTTATTAGAGATAGTATGGGAATAGAAAAAGAGTTTGTTGGGGTACACTGCCATAGACAGCAGCAGGCCACACAGGCTGGAGGTGTCTGTGTGAGCCCTGGGGCGGAGGACAAGGGAAAAGTTTAACAGTTAACATTGCTACGGGCAACAGTGGGCCACACAGAGGAGCGATGCCTGTGTGAGCACTGAGGGCCGGTTAGTGGGGTCTTTTAAAGGTTGGATCACGAGGTGCCTGATTGGCTTGTGCACAAGTCTCTGATTGGTTGTAGGTGAGGTAAGAGGTTTAGAGTGTTTGAAGGCAGTGGGGTTTATGACCTTTATAAGATGGGCTGAAACAAGCCAGCCTGAGCTATTGTGAGCTCAGGCATTATCTAGGGCTAGTATATTAGTTTGTTAGGGGAAACACGCCTAGTCAAGAATGTACTTTATCTGTTGAGCGACCACAGGCAGACATCTGAGAGCCCAGGAACGGGGGTCCAACAATATGCTTTTAAAATACAATTTTGATTTAATTTTTCAAAGTTTTATTGCTAGTATTTAGAAATACAATTGAGTTTTAAAATTGCCCCTGTATCCTGTGACCTTGCTAAATTAGCTTATTAGCTCTATTGTCAACTTTTGGGGGTTTTTGTGAACACAATCATGTTATCTGAAAATAAAGATAGCTTTTATTCTTCATTTTACCTTCTGTTTCTAGTGTGTGCCTTATTACAGCTGAACTGTCAGTACAAATGTGAAATAAAAATGGTGAGAGCAGATATCCTTGCTTGTATTCTGATCTTTAAGCCAAAATATTTAATGTTTCACTATTAATTATGATGTCAGATTTAAGTTTCTGTAGATGCTCTTCATCACGTTGAGAATATTCTTTTCCATCCTTAATTTGCTAGAAATGTTTGCCATAGTGTGGTGCTGGCTCTTATTAAATGTCTTCGTGTGTGTGTGTGTGCGCGTGCGCATGTGCCTACTGAGATGCTCGTAGGATTTTTCTCTTTTAATTATTAATGTGGAATACTAAATTGTTTGTGTTTTGAAATTTAAACCCTCTTGTATTTACCCTCTTGTGGATAAATCTTGCTTGGTGTTTATGTATTATTATTTGTATAGTAGCTAGTTTAACTTGCAATGTTTTATTAAGATTATTTGTGTCTATGTTAGTGAGGAAACTGGTCTGAAGTTTTCTTACATTATCTGTTTCTGGCTTTAGTGTTAGATTTATGCTAGCCTCATAAAACTGTTGGGGATTTTTATCTTTTTTCTCTATTTTCTGAAGAATTTATGTAGAATTATATTATTCCTTCCTTAAATATTTGCTCAAATTCTTCGGTCTACCTACCTGGTCTTAGAGATTGGTTTGGGAAGGTTTTAAACTATAAAGTCAATGCCTTTAATAGTTTAAGACTATTCAGTTTCTCTACTTCTTCTTTAGTGAGATTTGGTAATTTGTATATATCAAGGAATTGGTCTGTTTCATCTAAGTTGTCAAATTTAAAGATTCCTGAGAAGACTGGCTGAAAATGATTTCTGGTTTTCTAGTGCGGGTTGGACCTGCGAGTTGCTTTTAAACAACAGGAAAAGGCAAAAACGATGGGTGCCACTCCCAAGATTAGATTAAATTATATAAGACTCTCTCTCACCAGCTGACTTATCTCAGTCTGTCTCTCCCTTGCTAACTTAGAAGAAACAAGCTGCAACCACAACTCCTTCAACTGCAAGAACATAATGCTGCCACCAATCGCATGAGTGGATCACATAATAAGTGGTTATTTTTAAGATGCTAAATTTGTGGTAATTTGTTATGCGGCATAAAAAAATGTATACATCAGCTAAATTCACTTATTACTTCTGGTAGCTTTCAAATAAACTCCTTAGTATTTTCCACATGAACAATCTATCACCTGTGACTAAAAAGAGCTTTAGTTCTTGTCTTGGAATCTGTGTGCCTTTTCTTTTTTCTTTTTTCATATCTTATAAAACTGGCTACAATCTCTAATGTTGAAAAGTGACAAAAATGCTTATTCCTACTCCTGACTTTAGTAGAAAGTCATGATTTTAGTTGGTATATATAATCTTGATATCAGGATATCGCTGGTCTCATTAAATGCAATCAAGTGTTCATTGCTTCTATATTACACATGCATTTAGAGAAAACTATTTTTGTGATCTTAACAAGATTAAATGAGCACGGTATTTCTTTTGATTTACTTTGATCTGAAATCTCCTTTCAACAATAATATATGATATTTACTGTACAAGACTTGCACTCCTTAAATTTATTTCTAAGCATGTTATGTTTGTGGTGCTATTGAAAATGTAATTCTTTTCTTAATTTTATTTTTAGGCTGTTCATTGCTATTATATAGAAATGCAACTGAGTTCTGTGTATTGCTCTTGTATTTTGCCACCATGCTGAACTCATTTATTTATTCTAATAATTTTTGAATGATTATTAAACAAATTTTACTGCTTACGTATGTCATATGTTAATAGAGAATTTACTTCTTTCTTTACAATCTAAAAATTGCTTTTCCTTGCCTAATTGCTGTAAGTAGAATCTCCATATTATGTTGAGTAGAATTAATGAGAGTGGATATCTTGCTTCTGATCTATGGATAAAGTGTTTGGTCTTTGACCACTAAATAGAATAATATCTGTGGGATTTCACAGAGGCTCTTTATCAGGTGGAGAAAGTTTTCTCCTATTTTTAGTGTGTTGGATGTCAAATTGTGTCAAATGCTTTTTCTTTACCTTTTGTGACAATTTTGGCATGATCTTTGCCTTTTATTACATTAATATAGTTTATGATTTTGAATGATTTTTAGATGTTAAAATCAAACTTGCATACTTGGGATAAATCCTACCTGATTACTGTTTGTATCATTTTAATATGTTGCCTGGATTATGTTTGCTAGTGTTTTGTAGAATATTTTTGCATCTATTCCATAAGAAATAGTGGCTTTTAGTTTTCTTTTCTTGCAATATATTTATCTAGATTTGGTATCAGAATAATACTGGTTTCAAAGAATGAGTTGAGATGTGTTCCATCTTTTTATATTTTTTAGAAATATTTGTGAGATAGTGACATTAACTTATCTTTAAATTTGTACAAAGTACCAAAAAAAAAAAAAAGCCATCTCAGTCTGGAGAGTTTTAAAATTACCAATTCAATCTTCTCATTATACTTCAATTTAGATTTTCTATTTCTTTGTGTATCCATTTTGGTAGTTTTGCCTTTCTAGGAATTTTTATATTTAATCAAAGTTATTGTCAGGCAAGTTTTTAGACAAGTATCATGAGCCTTATAGTAGGTCATATGATTTTCTGTCCCTTTGGTCCCTTGAAAAATATTATCTTGTAACATTTCATACAATTAAATTATATATATATTCTTTCTCTTTAGTCAGGTTTAGAAATTCGGTAAGGACCACTTTATAATCCCTTCCACTTATTTTAGTACCTGTTATAAAAATAGGTGTTCATTTAACTGTGGGTATTGTTATCATCCTCACCGCCTCCATTATCACTGTCATCACCATCATCATCCATGGCAAGCTCAACATGGGAATTAAAGACAAGAGTGTATGACCTCAAGGAATCACCACTACGGGCTGTGAGTAGCAAGTACGTTATCCCACCACCACACATAATCAACTAACAGTGGCTCCCTGTGCTACCAAAACTTAAAGTATTGAATCTTACCTCAACAGAGAAGAGTGATGTACCTAATTTATGATGTCTGTGATGGCTAGAGAGAAGCCATAAAGATCCCAGTGTCTTGTGTTTGCTGATGTGGTCTAAACGTGGAGACACTAACGTATGAATTAGTACCCATGCTTTGGAAACGCACCACCATTGCAATAATGCCAGGCCAAGAGTAAGAGCATCATACTTCCTGGTACATGCAAGGTAGGCTGGTCTCCCACTTGCAATGCTATGTCTTCCCCACAGAGATGCATCGTCTTCAGACATGTCAAGCCTCATTAACAACATGTGTTGCAGTCATAACACGAAAACTCCACATCAGTTTTTTGGAAAATTACTCCAATATCAATGATATCTGCATCAGCTTATAATTCTCCCTCCTCAAATTGTTAGAGCAGGCAGATGGCTAGATGTGAGCAGAGAAAGTGGGACACAGACCAATTGGGGGGAATTGGGCAGAAAGGAGGGGCACAAGCCAAATGCAGGAAACCACGCATCATGTAAGCAGCAGGGGTCCCTGGGCAGAGAAGGGAAAGCAGGAACCTTTGGGCTGATAAGGGGTCACACATTTTGGGTTGATCAGTGATCTGGAGACCAAAGAAAGCTGTGATAGGGCAGGAATTTCCAGTGTCTGAATATAACCTTTTGCTCATTATGCCTTCATTTCAATAAAATTCACCTTGCAGATTAGAAGCACCCATCATGCACTGACGCCATGACACTTCTGACCCAGGCTAAATAAGGACAAAAATCCCTCCGTGCTTTGGGAAGGTGGATTTGGGATGATAATCAGGAAATACAACTCCAAGCCCTTCCCTCCTCAATGAATATTCCGCCCATTCATTTTTACACCCTGTGTAACTAACTTGTCAAAGAAACTCAGGGCAGCTGCTCACCTGAGCCTGCCCGCTCTCCCTTTGAGAGCGTACTATCCATCCTTTAATGAATTCTCACTTTACTTTTTAACCACTACGTCTTGTCTCTGAATTTTTTCTGGGACCGGACAAGAACCTGGAACACTGGTTGCATCTACCAGCAACAAAATAACTGCAGCATGAGTTTTGATTATCTCAATTCAGTGAGAAGTATATTAAGTCTAACTTGGGAGAACGTCATTGGTTTGGGGGTTGAGGAGGGAGTAGGAATGTGTGCTTGCATTTTAGCTGTGGAAATCATGATCTATTTCAAGCTTCATTTTGTATAACTGCCCTGGGATAAATACACCAACTCACTTCTTTTAACCAACATCAAATAATTGCCTTATTTCCTCTCTCTCTTTCTTCCATTTTTTATATTTCTTTAGTTCTGTCTATCTTTCTTATTTTACAAAACCACTTCACGTTGCTTGGCACAAGACAGCTATATTTAAGTTTTCCTCTTCAATTTATTCAACTTCAACATCTCAAATTTGATTTTGTCAGATTGATTCAAAAAGTGCCAGTAACCAAAATATCCTATTATAAAGAAGAACATTGTGTGTGAATTCCACATAAAGTCATCAAGAATGACAAGGAAAATAGTGAAGGCTTAAGAAAGCGCATGCCACTTAAATATGATAAATCCATCAGTTACCACATCAATCATTATACAGTAGCATAAGGAGAAAAAAAAAGAATTTTCAGATTAATACCCTGCCGAGCTGAGTCTTTGACTGTTTTCCTGCATCATCCACTCAGCTCATTTACTTTCTCTCTGTCACTAAGAACCAAGTCACTTCCCCAAGAAACCACCATGTGGAGATGTCTCATTATTTCCAGAGAGAACCCACTATTGGCAAAAAATCCAAAAAGCAAAAACAAATGGAAAAACACTGGAATAGAGGTATGCTGTCACATTGAACTTAATCTGAAAACACAAACTCTTTATTAATGGAAAGTATGGATTTAATTTTGATATTCAGGAATCATAGACCACTACTAGAAGGCCAGATATTAACCAGCAGGTGACAAATTGTTTATTAATATGTATGCATGTGTATATTTATTAACATGCTACATTGCCATTTACCACAGAGATGATTTAGAGGAAAATAAAGCCAGTTTTATTACACACCAAGCCTTACTCTCCTAAATAAATCTGGCATCTGTAGAGATAAGTTTCTGCTCTTGGTGTTTGATCTGGTCAGTATGTCCCAGACTAGAAAGACTGACCTATGCTTTTTATGGGAAGAAAAAAAAAAACTTAATTCACTTGTTATTCCATCCAGGCTGGATAAATTGATTTTTTAACTAAGAGGATGAAATGCCTACCTAGTACAAAGTGTGCACTGGGTGAAGGTAAGGTCCAGTGAGGGCAGAGCTGGCAGATCTCAGGGCCTTCCAAACTCTTTACATAAAAAAGGGGAAAGTAAGAAGGGTGTCTTAGAAATTCAGTAAAAATTTTAAGAAGAATTGACTAGCAGTGTCAGGTTCAAACCTGCTGAGAGCGTCTCCTCCCCTAATTTCTGAGCTTGCTCTTGCTCCAAACCCACCTCCATGGGCTTCTTAATAATCGCCATTAATAATTTTGAATATTTTCATGTTTATGAATATGATTTATATTAAAATTTTCTTTACTTTTGTCCTAGAATGATTTTCCAGCTTTATAGACATGCATATGTTTTATCTAAATTAATTTTTCTTTTTTCTCCACGTGTATAGATTAAATACTGCTCATGAAAGGATTTCTTAAAGTTATTCTTTCAAGTAGTTGCTTGTAATATTTGGAGAAATTTGCTTTATAGTATTCAGTCATCTATGTAATGAATCTATAAATTAAAATTATATTACCAACTTCTAACAAAATAATGGCGATACTCATTGAATTAATTTATTTTACCAATAGACTACTTTTTTTTTTTTGGTTTTTCTATCTAAGTTAGAAATCCAGGTAAATAAAGACATGATATCAAATTTCCATTATGTTAGAATTTGGGGTAAATCTCAGCAGAACCCTGGGCCAATTTAGTTTTCTTCAGTTTTCATGCATTCACTTGTTGACTCCTTTTTCACACATTTATTGAGAAACACTCAAGCTTGGCCATTGCTGTAGTCCCTGGAGTCAGAAAGATAGACACGTCTTAGTTTCTGCTCCTAAGAGCACATAGTCTCACGGGGCAGTCAAACACACACACCCACAACAGTAATGCGGGTTAGAACAATGGTGGAGGTATTGGCATGGCTTGCCATGGAAGTCAGAAAGAATCGTTCTGTGTGATTGCAGGGAAACTTCAAAGAGGGGTCACTTAAAGCTGGATCTTAAACAAATCAATAAGTGGTATCTGGGGAGAAGGGTTGGAGGGACAGACTCACAGGAAGATCAGCATTTTCAAAAGCTCAGAAACTCTTGGCTGTATCCCAGTGCCATCCGTGTCCAGAGGGCACAGTAACTACAAAGTTAGGGTCAGATTAAGAGACGCCTATGTTTTCCTAAGGAATTTGTGTTTTATGTCAAGGTCTGCATTTTTATTATCTTACCTCTGTCACTTACTCTTGTGGTAAAGAGTAAAGGTTGCTTAATTTATCTAAATGTTGTTCTCTTCATCTCTAAATATAGATGGAAAGTTCTTCTTTCTAGTCTTGCAATAAGGGGAAGCTATGTGAGCCTGCTAAGCATGCTTTATAAGTATAGTTGCTCATGAAAGTTACTTCACAATTTCTGTTCTTCATTGTAGCACTATTATCATTCAAATCTATTTTAAAATGATCCTATGAGGAATTGGGAACAGAGGAGATTAAAAGTAGGAAACAGAAGTCTAGTCCAAGAACACAAATGCGTGGAGTTAGAAAGCCAAATGAGAGTGGATAAGAATGGTGTGAAGATGACGCTATTTCAAAATAACACTAATTGACAATAATCGTTATGATTATTATAATAACAACAACATTAGCCACTATTACTAAATGTCAAATTCATGAAGTCAAGGTTAGAAGGCATTATAGTCCTGTCCTTTCTTGAAATTCATCTATCTTTCTTTTAGTTAATTCATCTCTCTTTCTTCTGTTGGAGTTGGGACGTCAAGAATGCCAAGTGAACCCTTGCTGGAACCCAGAAAGAATGGGGTAAGGAAGTGTCATGTATGTTCTTTGGTTTGCAAAAACTTATATGCAGCTGTAGAAACAACAGTAACAAAAGCCCACTTCCTTAATGGCTAAATAACACTAACATTTCTGAGAGCTGGACTTCCACGTGCGCACCATTGGCTGTACCCCAAACACTCTAACACTCTGGCACTATGATTAGCTCCACTTTGCAAATGACAAAAAGTAAAATTTAAATGACTTTTAAAAAGTTATGTAATCAGTTAATGGTGTGACCAGGCTTCTTTCCCATACACCCTAGTCTCGAGGCTCATGCTTTTAGCTACCATGTTTAGATGCCTCAATAAAATGTTCCTGGGTCCATACCTCTTTCCTAGTTCATGGGGTGGCATTGTGGCATCAGCAGATAGTTCAGAAGAAAAGAATTCAGTCTGGTTGTCCTCTATAATTTGGGCATAAAAAATGAGACTGGAATGGGTTCTTTATAGTGTTTGATCGTATTCAACAGGCTTGGAGTTAGATACCAATTTGGCCCAAATTCCTAGGAAATCATTTAGAATGCACATATCCTTAGTGTCTCCAGGATTTATGCAATAATTTGAGAAAGGTAATTGTTGAGAAATAAATATCTGGGTCCTTTTTTAAAATTTAAAAATTTTTTTTAGGTTTAACTATAACTCACTGTTTCTTTGACAATTGACGTCACTCCCAAGAAAGTGAACGTTTTGTTAGTTGCCTTGTTAGTGTTGCAGTTACTGCTGGTGTTCTATTTTTAATGTTGTCTTCTAGAGGATATCAAACATTGTTTGGCCATTTTATGAATATTAAGACAATCAGTTAGTCAGTAAGCTCTTGTGATTTTCCAAATATCTTCAGCTGGCATAATGAATAGAAATTCTCTTTTCAGAAGCTCAGTTAACTCCAATATGAATTTCTAATTCAATGATGAATAAATAACAACCATCAATTATTTATAAGAAATATATTTAAAATTAGACTAATGATGATACTGGTATCTTCTTGTACATTGCTTTTATTCCAAAAGTCAAGTAATTCTTCAAAGCTAAATCATTGGTCTGGAATATGGCACTTAAGATCAAAGGAATTTCCTACTCAACCATAAAAAAGGATAAAATAATGCCATTTGCAGCAACACAGATGGACTTAGAGATCATCATTCTAAGTGAAGTAAGACGGAAAGAGAAAGAAAAGTACCATATGGTATCACTCATATGTGGATAAAAGAAAAGGACATTACGAACTCATCTACAAACAGAATCGCAGACATCGTAAACAATCTTACAGCTACTAGGGAAAGGGGGTGGGAAAGAATACATTTGGGAGTCTGAGATTTACAAATGCTAGCCACTATACATAAAATAGATTTTAAAAATTTCTTCTGTATAGCACAGGGAACTATGTTCAATATCTTGTAATAACTTTTAATGAAATAAATATGAAAATGAATATATGTATATATATGTATGACTAGGACATTGTGCTGTACACCGGAAATTGACACATTATAACCGACTATACTTCAATTGAAAAAAAAAGGAAAAAAGATCAGTCACTTCCAAAATTAAGGAAAAATATCCAAGTGTATATCAAAGGCCGTATTCCTTTGCAAGAAATTCAAGTTAGTGTTGACTCACTGTTTCCCTGTATCTGGTCATCATTCTCTCCATCTGGGAAAGGAAAATTAGTGTGCATGCGTGTGTGTGCGCATGTGTGTGTCTGTATGCATGGACACAGACTGACTCTCCTCAGAAGACATACTCAGTTACTGTCCATGTCATTCTTCCTGATCCCCAAATCCCTACTCTCAAAATAGCTTTTTACTTAAAATTCTCCTCCTAACAGCCAGTCAGTCTTCAGTCCCACTGAGCCTTTCACCACCTTGTTCTTACTTCTTTTTTTTTAAGTCTCATGTTAGCCTCTGCCTCAAAATGCTGAGCTCTCCAATACTTGTCTCTTTCTCGTACAAACTGTTAGGCAGCCATTCTCCAGATGCCTTTGCGGTTCACACTTTTACTTTGTCATCATGCTGGGAGAGGGATTCAAACAGTTTATGTTTTGTTTTTGTTTTTCCTTATCAGAACAAATCTAGTCGAAAACTCCAAATGGCAGTGTCCTCCATTCAAGATCATAACAACTTTCGTCTCCATTTCCTCTTCACCATGACTTCCTATTCGACTCAAACACGTTTTCCTGCCACACCTCTCTGCCATAGCCATTCCCGCTTCAGAAACATTGCTCATATATCCCTTCATGAATGACTCTCCCTCTTCTCTCAGCCTACCCCAAGCCTGTCCTTTTGTTGGTGGGGAAATGGTGCTATGAAGTGTGCATATTGGAAGGTACACAGTGCCAGCCAGATGTATGCATCAAATTACCCTGGATATAGGTCTATAATGGATGCATAGAATTGCTTAGGATTTAGAAGTAAGCTTGATTGAAATGCCTGGATAATTTGGAGACAAAGTCTTTCCAGTCTCCATAAATTCGATGACTCATATTCAAAATCAAGTTTTAGAACAGCCATACTCAGATTTTTCAAATATATGTCATGTCCTTTCCTTGAGCCCCTTTACAATCACTGATTTGTCCTTATTTCTGGTAACCTCATTTAAAATGAAAAGCTAAACATCACTCTGGGCTATTAATTTTAACATTAATTTGAAAATATTTAAATTTTGTCTACATTAATCACAATAAGATTTAGCATTGGTCTCTGATGAAAGCAAGTTTGAGAAGAAAGACAATATCGAATATTTTTCCCACACTATGTGTCCAGGACTGAAATGTATTCAGCCAAGAGGCATTTTTCAAAATGTTATTGATATAAATAAATGTATTCTATTATAGCAAAACATGAAGTTTAGGATTTTTGCTAACTCAGAGTTTTGTTAAATTCTCTGTTCTTCCTCTCACTTTTCTCTCATTGCTCCAACCAACTCCAGATCCCTGATCTGATCCATTCATGTGATTTGATAAGTTCACTCCATTCACTGGCCACCTGAACGCAGGATGCACTGGAGACTAGATCTGAAAGGAAAGGACCAAAATTGGACAAACGATTCTCATATCATTGACAGAGTAATATTGTACAAAGAGCATCAACTCTTTGAGGCAAGTATTATAGTCCTTGGTTCCAAGTGGACCTGGGTTCGGATTCTGGATCTCTAGAACTTTGGGAGAGTTATTTAACATGATAAAATTTCAGTTTTCTCAGGGAAGTGACACAACACATCTCATGTGATCATCGTAAGGACTCATCATCCTGACAATTCAATTAAATTATGCCCATAAAACGCTTAGCACAGTGACAGGTTCATAATAATACGCGGTAGTGATGGTGGGTCTGATTTCGCTGCTCCTGTTTGGAAGCAGGACTGAGTTCAGTTACTAGCTGCCTCACTGGATGACTGATAAGTAAAATATTGAGACTTCAAATGGTCATTTTTCTAAAATCTGGCACAGAACAGGTCATTACTCAATAAATCTGTATTTCCTTCTTTGCCAGAAAATAATAATCAAATGATACATTTAATGTGCAAATAGATGGAAGAAAAACAAAGATTCAAGAGAATGTATTTCTGTTTTAAAACATTTTTTTTATTGAGTTACAGTCAGTTTACAATGTTGTGTCAAATTCCAGTGTAAAGCACAATTTTTCAGTTATACATGAACATACATTTATATTATATTCATTGTCACATTTTTTTTTCCGCTGTGAGCTACCACAAGATTTTGTATGTATTTCCCTGTGCTATACAGTATAACCTTGTTTATCTATTCTAAATATGACTGTCAGGAGCTATGAATTTCGAACTCCCAGTCTGTCCCTTCCCACCCCCTGTATTTCTGGGTTTGGTTGTTACTTTGATTCTCTGTTTTTTTTTGGCTGCCCTTCACTAACTGGTCGGTAATGGTAACTGTTTATTCTTATTTTCACATGCAGATACACAGTCTCTAATAGACACAGCACCTCCATACATATTAAACATTTTCTTTCTGATAATAGACCAATCAAGCTGCATCTTTCTTCCCTGCTGATTTGATTGACATGATAATCACCACAATATCCTGCTTCCAAAATACATTTGTCTTTTGGCCAACTCACAACTTCACTCTCTGTGAAATTACAGTCAACATCAATATTTCTTTTTCCTGAGCCAAATATTGCTTTGTTAAATTCTGGTTCATTTAATTAAAATTTCAAACCTATGTATTACCACTCTGAAAAACTGCAATTTGTTAACATAGAAAGTGTTATTTTTTAGAAAAATTAGGGGTTTATCTGGAAACAATATATCATTGCAGTGTCATGAGATGTGCTGACAATCTTAAAATTGTGTGGCTTAGAAATAGCTGGAAGACACAAAAGACGGTAATCTGTATTTTTCTCTTCCCTTAGAACTCTGACCAGTTCAGCCAACATTCATATATGGGATGGAGGTGTTTAAAATAGCAACACAAATTTTATTTCATCCATTCAATAACCATTTATTCACCATATATGATGTGCTAAACTTTGATATAATGTGGAGAAAAGGGAACCCTCCTACACTGCTGGTGGGAATGCAGTTTGGTGCAGCCACTGTGGAAAACAGTATGGAGATTCCTCAAAAGACTAGGAATAGACTTACCATCTGACCCAGAAATCCCACTCCTGGGCTTGTATCCAGAAGGAACCCTACTTCAGGATGACACCTGCACCCCAATGTTCATAGCAGCACTATTTACAATAGCAGCACTATTTATATGGAAACAGCCTAAATATCCATCAACAGATGACTGAATAAAGATGTGGTATATTTATACAATGGAATACTACTCAGCCATAAAACCCGACAACATAATGCCATTAGCAGCAACATGGATGTTCCCAGAGAATGTCATTCTAAGTGAAGTAAGCCAGAAAGAGAAAGAAAGATACCATATGAGATATATGTGGAATCTAAAAAAAAAGAAACCATAAATACAAAACAGAAACAGACTCATAGACATAGAAATACAAAACTTGTGGTTGCCAAGGGGGAGAGGGGTGGGAAGGGACAGACTGGGAGTTCAAAATTTGTAGGTACTGACAGGCATATGCAGAATAGATAATCAAGATTATACTGTATAGCACAGGGAAATATATACAAGATCTTGTGGTGGCTCACAGTGAAAAAGAATGTGACAATGAATATATGTATGTTCATGTATAACTGAAAAATTGTGCTTTACACTGGAATTTGACACAACATTGTAAACTGACTGTAACTCAATAAAAAATGTTTAAAAAGATGCAATTTGTAAATTAGATCACAAAAAAATGGGGAGATGTAGCAATAAATTTTTAAAAATCATATCATCATGCTGATACTCTAGTCAATAAAAGTAGCTCATCAACACATAAGCAATTAAATAAACAATAATTTCAAATAATGAGGGATCCTGTTGGGAAAACACAGCAGAGTAATGTGACTGTTCTTAAGTGGGGTAGGGAGTATGCTACTTCTGGAATGGGCAAGGAAATGAGGAATTAACAGCTAAGTGTGGTAAAGGAGCTAGCCACATAGAGACCACTGAGGAAGTGTTCCAGGAACAGAGAAGAATAGTCTGAAGACTAAAGCTGTGTTCAGCCTAAAGCCCACTTGTATGCAGTAGGTATGAGCAAAAAGAGGGAGGCTCAGAGCTAGAGTGAAAGGTGCACGATGGGGAGCTGCCAGGGCTCACATGATAGCAGCAGGGTTGATGAGAAGTGGTCCAACCCAGGAAATAACTGGGGGGAGTGGTGCTGGACTTAGTGGATTGGATGTGGGGGTGACTAGGGAGAACACAGGACAGGAGGAAGCCTAGGTTTTAGCCTGAAATTTTGAGTGGATGTTGATGCTCGTAACCAAGGCAGAAAGACAACCAGCACTCTTTTGAATGGGGAGCCAGTTTTGCTTTTCCCATGTCAAAGGTCAGAGTCCTATTGGACAGTCAGGTAGAGATGCCACATAAGCAGGTGCCCTCCTTTCTGGAGGTCAGGGGAGGGTTGGAGATGTGTATGGTGAAGTCATCAGAATACTGATGGCAATGAAAGCCATGTGACTGAAGGAGACCACTTAGGGAGAGGTGGAGAGAGAAGGATACTGAGATCTGAAAAAAGGAAACAAATCCAGAAAAAGAGATGGAGAGAGACAACTAGAAGAGTAGTAGAATAATTACAGAGGTGTGATGTTCAAGATACCTGGAGAACAAGCGTTTTCAAGAATTAAGACTGGTCAACTATTAAAAGTATATGAGCTCAAATAAGGAAACGATGAGACTTACCATATGATCCAGCAGTCCCACCCCGGGCATATATCTGGAGGGAACTCTAATTCAAAAAGATACACGCACCCAATGTTCATAGCAGCACTAGTTACAATAGCCAAGATGTGGAAACAGCCTAAGGGTCCATTGACAGATAAATAGATAAAGAAGTTGTGGTATATTTATATAATGGAATACTACTTGGCCATAAAAAAGAATAAAATAATGCCATTTGCAGCAACAGGCATGGACCTAGAGATTGTCATTGTAAGTGAAGGAAGCCAGAAAGAAAGAGAAAAATACCATATAATATCATTCATATGTTGAATCTAAAAAAAAAAAGACACAAATGAACTTATTTACAAATCAGAAAAATTGACAGACATAGAAAACAAACCTGTGGTTATCAGAGGGGAAAGAGGGAGGGGAAGGTTAAATTAGGAGTTTGAGATTTGCAGATATTAACTACTATATATAAAATGGATAAACAACAAGGTCCTACTGTAGAGCACAGGGGACTATATTCAATATCTTGTAGTAACCTATAATGAAAAAGAACATATGTATATATATGTATGACTGAAACATTATGCTGTACACTGGAAACTGACACAACATTGTAAACTGACTATACTTCAATTAAAAAAAATTCAGTTTAAATGTCAAAAAAAAAAAGAGAGAGTAAACGGATGAGGAATTAATCAGTGAATTTGGTCAATCAGGGTTTTATGGGTGAGCATAATGACGTTCCTGGGTCATTGTGTTCACCCTGTAAACATGCCATTTCTATTACATGACATTGCCTGAAATAGGCTGAATTATTACGTTTAATCCTCTACTCTTTCTGTGTTATAGGCTCATACATTCACATCTTTTGCAATGTGACTTTGCTGTGCCTCCAAGTAGAGCAGACAACGTACACATCCCTGTCTTTTGACTTGCAGTTGGCCATTTAACTGGTCATACACACAAGAAAGATAGAAGACATCTGTAAAATTTAAATCTTTTTGTCATCAAGAATGTGATGTGGAGTCTACAGAAGTACAAAATTGACAATAGAGAAAAGCTTAGGAAGAAGCAGGCATATTTTTTTTCCCATTGCAGTGGGAGGAAAGGTAGAAAATATAAGGAAAGATCAAACAAGTCAGTGAATGTGGTTGTAGAGAGACACCTAGATTATAATCCTAACCTCTCTGCTAACGCTTCTCTAAGCCATCTCTGCTAAAATATTTAAGACGTACTCTTACCAAGGAAGGCAGCCTCCACCCCACAGGCTGAGATTTAGGGGTTACTCCTGCAGTACTGTCCAAAGCCAGGGTCCCTAGGAGTTTAGCAACCTGAGGGAAGGTTCTACACAAAACAAACCATAACTTTGCCTCCCTCTTATATAATTAAGGATGAGAATAGACTCCAGAAACTAGAGACAAAAAAGTGTGCAATGGCTCAACACAGCACATCACAGGGCAGTCCAGGAAGGAGGCTCTTTGACAAATGCGCTTCCTTCTCCCAGCCCCCTTTCAACATGTGGCTCCCAGCTGTCTACTGCTGCGGTTTTCAAACGTTAGCCCGCGTTGTGGTTGCAGGAAAAGTTTTAGAACCATTCCCCTAGAGCAATTATTACTGACTCCAGCTAGACAGTGAGCGTGGAAAGAGGGTTTGGAAGTGTTTGTTGGATATCTTTCCCTTGCTCCTATCTACTCCTTGTCCTTCTCCGTGGTCCTCCATGCTCCAAGCAGCTGGTTTGCACCTGTGGGCCTCCTTCATCACTGGAATGCAACGTGGCTTCACCAACGAGGAAAAGGAACAAGCAATGAGAGGGAGGAAGGAGAGAGAAACTGGATTCTTTTTTCCAATCCTAGTGGGACTGCTGTTATCTGTGCCCATAATCCGAGTTCTGACTATTGGCAGACAGCCCCTTCTATACAGCTCTCTTCATTTTTCTGGTACCTGAACCCTCCTCCTGCCCTTCCAGGCTTGGAGAGTCCAATGACCACCCGCCCCTGCCCCGCTGCTACCAGCCCTGGGAGCTGCATTATCCTTTATGCCATCTGATACCTCACCTTCACTTCTATAACGACATTATTTAACTCTCCTTAAATTACTGAATGTGAGCATATTATTTATGTCCTATTGGGAACATGACTGATACACAAACAGAAGTTTTTTAGTTTTTTTTTTTTTAAGAGACTAGACTAAAAATAGCACATCTCATTTCTGCCTTATTTCTTGGGCTAGATTGCAAAAGAAGTTAGGGGATGGGTCTAGCTCTGCTCCCAAAAAGGAGAAAAAATGTTTTTTTTCCAATGAACCTCTAACAGTCTTTTCTACATAGTTTTTTCTTTTAGTAGAAATTCACATGCATGAAAAACAGTTTATAATGATTTAAACTTAGAACCTAACTCTATTTTATATATGTACACAAAAAGTATTTTTGATAATTGGCCTAGATCTTTCAGGAATATACATTTGGTAAACTGAGGAAAGAAAATGCATTGCTTTCTTCATGACTGCCCCGAGAGATGCCCAGTCTTTCAGGAGACCTTATCCAGTGACAGAGTCACAGATACAACAGTGTGGGATCTTGGTATTTGATCAGTTTATTATGTCTCCTAGTGTAGTTTGCAAAAGTATTTACATATTGAACATATATTATCTTCTTCCTACTAAAAAGAAGGCAATGTACTGATTTGTCATTTACAATTATATGTACAAAAGTAAATTGTGTTATGATTATGTTATAGTTTAAGGATGTCCGATAAAAGGAAGCACTGGGTTCTGTAGGGTTGAGAACCATATTTTATTAGTAAAGAGATTTTCTGAGAAAATATTTTGGAAGCAGGGAAGTAATTAGGTTTACTTATTAATTAATTAATTAATTTATTTATTTTAGGTGCATCAAATTTATTTTTCCTTTTTCAGTTTTATTAGGTAGAATTATAGTTCAACTGCACATATACATTAAATTGTATGTAAATACATATATACAGTATACTGCACTTTTTTTTAGTTTACATACATGTATTAATCATTGTTGCTAAGAACAGATTAGAGCTTTAACTTTAAATTTATATAGTTATCAAAGGAATAAAGCCAACCACAAAATAAGAATCAACGGAATGCAGTGATCCAATCATAAAGGACAGTCAAGTGTGCTTAGACAGATTCAAGAAACCAATCATCTAAATTATAAATTATTTTTTATCTAAGTTGTTATTTAATCTAAGTTATTATTATTTTTTTAAATGGAAGTACCAGGGATTGAACCCAGGATCTTGTGCACACTCAGCACTGCACTCTACCACCGAGCTCTACCCTCCCCACAGTAGAGACTTTTGAAAAGATACTCAGTCATCCACGTGTGGGAAGCCAGAGGCCTGAACTGATGCATCAGCATAATTAACAAATAGAATGAAGTGGACACCTGTCAATGATGGACAAGCGACAGCTGAATGGATGCCACCAAACACTCCAGCCCCAGAAGCCTTGGAGAATTGAATGCTGTTTGCAGAAATTCTCCTGCATTTGAACAATATCCTTATTAGCGAGCCTCAACACTGTCTCAGCCACAGACAACTGTATCTACTTCAGGGAATTAGAGTCTTGAGAAAAATTGCGGAGAGCTCCAGAAGCAGGGATCAGATCCATTTTATTTGTTTATCAAAAAGCATAATTTTAGTAATAGCTTGAGGTATCATTAATACTGCCTGGGGTTATGGTATATTTTCCTTCCTTTTACCATGTAGGGATTTGCTTTGGAATTAGGACCCAAAATGTAAATAAATATGAATCTTTGTATCTCCATTGCAATAACAGGAAACAAAGAACTACAACAAAGAAATTTTAAAGCCACACCAAACCAAATCAAACACTCCCAGTATTAAAGAGTTGCTCTTCTTGTCACTGACAATGTCAAATACACATGCTATACAGAGCTCTTTGGAGCTTCTGATTCCTTTCTTACATGCTCATTGCTTCTTCACAAAGGACCAGTGAGGTAGTTATTATTATATTTAATTCTCCACTGAAGTGAACATGAAGCTCGGAAGGGTTAATCCAATTGTCCAACGTTGCTAACCTGGTGAAGCGTGGCGTTAGGAATCAAGATTTTAAATCCAAGTGGCTATTCTTGTACCACAAGTGATGCCTCCCTGCATACTGAGCTTTGTTTTTTTTTTTTTAACATTTTTATTGATTTATAATCATTTTACAATGTTGTGTCAAATTCCAGTGTTCAGCACAATTTTTCAGTCATTCATGGACATATACACACTCATTGTCACATTTTTTTCTCTGTGAGTTATCATAACATTTTGTGTATATTTCCCTGTGCTATACAGTGTAATCTTGTTTATCTATTCTACAATTTTGAAATCCCAGTCTATCCCTTCCCACCCTCCACCCCCCTGGCAACCACAAGTCTGTATTCTCTGTCTGAGCTTTGCATCTGAATCTTTTGAGGTGATAAAGGAAAAAGGTGGCCTTGGCTTTGATCAGGAAAGACAAGTAGATCACATAAAATACGTAAAACATCCCCTCATCTCCAACTGCCCTTCAACCCTCTGTATTTTGGGTAGCATTGCACCAATGGAGTTATTGACCAATATCAACCTTTTTTGATAAATAGAAGAAGAAATTTTCTTCCTCATTTTCATTTGATCTCTGAAGTCTTTACCGTGCAAACTTTCAAAACACGTATATACAATTATCTGGGCCACTTCTTAATATTCATTAAATAAAATTAAAACCACTCCTACAGACATTTTTCTTAGATGAATCCAACTACTCTGGTGGATTTCACGGTCGTCTACCAGTTGGTGGCACTCACCATTTTTCCTTGAGCTCATGACCTCCATCTCCAGTTAGTGACTCAACACCTCCTCTTAAATATTTCATGGACACTTCGTGCTCAGTGTGTGAATAAAGGATCCTTTGTGGCCGTACTCTCACCCATTCCCTGACATACCTGCCTTCTACATAGAACCGGCAATTTTTCCTTCATTCTTTTATTCAACACCATGAGTTCTAAAAACCTGAGATGCGCCCTTGCCTGATCCTTTCTCACATCACCATTATGTCATACATTAATCATTGTATCTCCTACTTTTGTAGGTTATATTTCTTCTTCTCTAATTCATACTCCCCCTACTTTAGTTCAGCTCACCAGCATTTCCTAAGCAAATCCCCTCAAATCTTCCTAATTTTTATGATCCCAGTATTTCTGATCCATTATCCGGGCTGTAGCCAGAGTAATATGTCTCAAATAAAAGTCTGATAATATTGCCCCCTCTCCTCACCTCCAATTAAAGCCAGGTGTACCACAAGAATTGCAGAGGACAGATGGTACCATACTGTCTCTTATCTGTTTACCACTGCTCACGGTGATTTCTACATCTAGAACCCTTCAGGATACTCTCTCTCAAGAGAGCTCATCATTTAGGGGGATTTTACTCTTGATTATGGACTTAATAATATCATAGGGTTTTGGTTACTGGTTTAACTATATGCGTGTTTGTCTATTTCACTCACACAACTTTAATCAACCTGAGATAAAGATTTGCATCTTTGTATCAGTGAAGCCCCAGAAGCTAACAGTGTCTGACATACAGAAGAGATTCTGCCAATATCAATCAAAAGAATGAAAGAGTTACTGGATGAATGGATGAGTTTGAGCAGAATACAAATTGTGAGTGCAGCCACACACAGAAGTGCTTCACTCATTCCTGGTGTGGTCAGGGCTGACTCTCCTACAGCAACGCTGCTCACCACACCCCTGAGTAATCCTAGCTTCCCTCAGAAAACTTGTTATCAGAGACTGAAAGAATTATCACTGTCCTTTAATGGAAGGAGAGACTTTTACACATGAGTTACACTGCTTTTCTGAGGTTATCTCAGACACACAAACACACACACAAAATGCTACTGTTTACTCATGGGGTTGTCGTGAAGAGTAAATTAGGCGGTAGATAGCATTTACAGGGTAAGAACAACTGAATAAAGGTATTTTTGGCAGTGTCACTGTGCAGGGCTACTGGTTCAGCCATTTCAATGGAAATCAATTTTGATGAATGTAAGTGGCCAGCTCAGTCATTCAGTCAGGTTAAATGTATTTCACCGAATTAACTACAGGATATCAACTCAACTGTGTAAGACTGTGTTTCTACTGAGATGATCATAAATTTCAACCATTTTATGACTTCCATAATTTATGATATGAGTATGGATGTTGGAAATGCCCCTTGCACAAAGTGCATGGCTCTAAATAAATGCTCAATACTCAGGCTTATTGTTGTTTATTATAAGGATAATATTATTAACAGAAGAATATTCAGGTAATGTTGTAAAAATCATTCAAATATTCCAGAAATATTTTTGTATTTATTAAGATACGATGTCAAGAAGTACCTGTAGTTTGTATTTTCCCAACAGCAGTGACAGTATCAGTAATTTGAAAATTCTTAATATTAGGGAATAAAATGTATTGCCACTCTTTATTTATCTTCAAGATACAGCTCTAGTTTCTAGAAAGTGTGGATGTGTGTGTTTGTAAGAGAAAAAGTACAGAAGAGGGCATTAATTTCATTATCACTGGTTAACAGTTTGGGGAGGTTTTCCAGGTCAGAAGTTAATGAGGTAGTTGCAGTTTCAGGCTGCCGCTGTAATTTGTACAGTTTCTGTTTTCCCAGGACCTGATTGAGGGATGCAGAGGGCAAAGCCAGCATCTACGAGACAGCAGTGTGTTAGCACTGATTTTCCCAACGACCTTCAGACATGACCTGCACACAGCCTTGGGATAGCAGCCTTTGCTCTTCTGATAAGAGAGGTCAATAACGTATTTGCTTCCCAGATTCTCATTTTCTGGAGTACATAGGTAAAGGTTTAAAATAAACGATTTCTGGAAATTAAATTGCAGGCTTTAATGTGGTCATAAGATCCTGTGAGGCTGTTTTTGGCCATCAAGTCATCCTTCTTACTTCAGATTGAAGACCATCGGCAGTTAGGAGGTGATAATGAAGATACACGGTTTCAGAGCGAGAATTTTGAAAGTGCCTCTTTCAACTCACTATGAAAGTGCCCTGATGCAGAATCTCTCAACGAATCCTGAGAAAATCTGGGAGCACTACTACCCTTTGGTATAAAAAAGAAAAAGAACTATCAAAATACGAAAATGATGTAGAGAGGAAAGAGAGGCAGTAAAATCCATGGGTTTCCACACCAGTCACGTGTTTTCCCCGAAGCAGGGAAAGAAAATAAATTATATCAAAATACCGAAGCAAACATATTTAGAGGTACAAATATTTTTGGAAATATAGCATCCTAGTGCATTCCCTTCTTTATTGATTACTTACTTTTTTTTCTGGAAAAAAAGTAAATATAAAACACCCAGAAGAATGATAAAATAATATAAAAATCTATTTTTTATTCATAAATCAATAGAAATTATATTTGGATTTACTCTTTTGATTAATCCAGGCTGTATTGGTGATACACTTCATTTAAAGCCAAGGACTGAGGCAAAAATTTCAGTCCGTTCCTGTCTAATGGAGACCACGCCCACTCAATAAATTATTTTAATTACCTCAATTTTAACATTTTCCAGTCAATATTCTCTCTCCCACATTAACTTATGTGACTTCACAAAGTCATATAAGTTTTTGTAAGGTGCTTATCTGAGGTAGTGTTTATGTAAGACCTTGAGCACATCTATTTGATGGATTCTAAGTCACCAAAGGGGTGGACTCATCGCTAAACCAGGGTAATGAATTTCTACCAAACTGACCAGACGATGTTGGCTTAACTGTGTAGGGCTATCAGCCCCAACAGAGACAGCCTAGCTCTCAGTTAGAAAGCCAAGGAAAAGCCTTATCTGATTCAGCCTTCCTTGGCAAACTTGACTTCCAATTACAGTTGACTACCGACAAACACAGCCTTCTGGCATCAGGGGAGACTGGAAAGTGTAATAACAGCATTATTAGACAGATTTTGATTCAAATCTCAGATCAGTCTCCTCCATCTCCTCCTAGCTGCGTGACTAAAGCACTCCCATCATTTTTCTCACCTGTGAATTGACATGAAAAATGATCAATTGCTGAGCATGGTTATAAGATTGAATTTTACACATGTATTAAAAACTTGGATCCTTTGGGCCATATGCAAATGACTCCTATACTTTCTCACTGTCGCCTTTGTTTTCTTTGTTTATTCTTCGTTTGTTTCTTCAAGATAACACACGAAACACTACTCAGGACACATATTTTCTCGGCTCTGGAGTTAGCACATATAACCTGCCTTGTAAGTGTTGTATTTGCTCACACCTACTAAACTGTGAGCTTCTTATCAGTGAGAAAGGTCTGTCATCCTCAACCCTTAGAACTTACCCAGGCATAGATAAAAGAATCTGAAAATTACCACTGCCCTGTGGATCTTTCTCAAGGACAGATTAATTTTTTGAATCTCCTGCTTAAGACCAGAATACAATGAATATCTTTACATCCTGGCTATAAAACAACATTCTAGTTCCTAAATTGGACAATAGATAAATAGATGTATTTCATTTCATTATCATCTATTTCCAATATATCTTTCCATTTAGCCCCCTCTAGTTATTTTCTGAATCCAGGAAATTGTACCATTGTGAATCACTCCTGCACACACCTCTTGTGCCTTTGTGCTCTAAGTCCTTTTTCTTCACCTGTTAGGTATTCCCCCACTAACAAGTTATTATCCAAACTCAAACTCTTCTATAAAGTCATTTCTAGAGCTTACCACCATCATGACAGTGTGTTCCACCTTCTTAACCTGCTCACCCAGGAAGAAATCTCATCCATCTCTGGATTTGATTTTGCTTATCTGTCTATGTATCTGTTATTGCCTAACAAAACCCCCCAAATGTAGCAGCTTAAAATTTTCACTGGTTCACGTAGATTCTGAGTGTCAGGGATCATCTGGTGGCTTGGCTTAGGGGTTCTGGCACAGAGCATCTCATGCCATTGATGCAGATGTATGAACCAGAGCTGCAGTTATCTGAAGGGACAGAGCATGACTTTCCAGCATAATGTTGCGAACCCCAACAGGCGGAGATACTGATGGTCATCTTGGAGGCTGGCTACTGTCTTTCTCATGATCCTGAACCTTTATTCTGTTCTTTTTAAAGTACAGTTGATTTACAGTATTATTTTACTTTCAGGTGCACGACATAGTGAGCCAATATTTTTCTAGACTACACTTCGTTTAAATTTCTTAGAAAATACTGAATGTGCAGTATACTATATTCTTGTAGTTTATTTATTTTACACACAGTAGTTTGTACCTTTTCATCCTCTGTCCTTACCTTGCCAATCTCCCTATTCCTCCCTCCAAGGGTAGCGACTAGTTTGTCCTTTATATCTGTGAGTCTGTGACTGTTTTGTTATTTTCATTTGTTAGTATTATTTTTTCACATTCTATATGTAAGCGTAAATATGCAATATTTGTCTTTCTCTGTCTGACGTATCTCACTAAGCACAATACATTCCAGGTTTACCCATGTTGTCACAGATGGCAAAATTTCATTCTTTTTGTGGCTGAGTAATATTCCATTGAACATTGGAATATTAAATAATGGAATATTCACACACACACACACATATATACATATATGTATGTATATATAAATGTATATGAAAAATGCCATGGCTATTTTGATAAGGGTAGCATTAAATCTGTAGATTGCTTTGAGTACTATGGATATTTTAACAATACTAATTCTTTCAATCTATGAACACAAGATATTTTTTCCATTTCTTTACATAATTTTCAATTTCCCTGATCAACGTTTTATAGTTTTTCAGAGTACAGGTCCTTCATTTCCTTGGTTAAGTTTATTCCTAGATATTTTAGTGTTTTTGATGTAATTTTAAATTAGATTGTTTTCATTCTTTTGCTTTCTGGTAATTCATTATTAGTGTATAGAAAAGCAGCGGGTCTCTGCACATTAATTTTGTATTCTCCAACTTTACTGAATTCCTTTACTAGTTCCAGTGGTTTTTTTTATTGGGGATTTCAGGGTTTTCTATACATATATGGTATCATATAATCTGCAAATAGTCACAGTTTTACTTCTTGACAATTTAGATGCATTTTGCTTGTTCTTTTTTTTTTTTTGATTGCTGTGGCAAGAATTCCAATATTATCTTATATAAAACTGGCGAGAATGGACTTCCTTGTCTTATTCCTGATTTTGGAGGAAAAGCTTTTAGCTTTTCACTACTGAGTATGATGTTAGCTGTGGGTTTTCATATATGGCTTTTATTATGTTGATATACCTTCCTTCTATATCAAATTTGATGAGAATTTTTATCATGAATGGATTTTAAATTTTGTCAAATGCTTTTCCTGTGTCTATTAAGATAGTCATGTGTTGTTATCCTTCCTTTGGTTAATGTAGTGTATCACATCAATTGATCCCCAGATACTGAGTCATTCTTGCATGCTTGGAATACATCCCATTTTATCATGCTGTATGATTCCTTTTATATATTGTTGAATTTTTAAAAATATTTTCTTATGGATTTTTGCATCTATATTGATCAAAGAGATTGGCTTGTAATTTTCTTTCTTTCTTTCTTCTTTTTTTTTTTTTTTGTAGTGTCTTCATCTGGTTTTGGCATCATGGTCACAATGGCCTCACAGAATACATTTGGGAGTATTCCCTCCTCTTCAATGCTTTGCAGTAATTTAAGAAGAATTGGTATTAGCTCTTCTGTATATGTTTGACAGAATTTTCCTATAAAGCTGTCCTCTCCTGGATTTTTGTTTGCTGGGAGTTTTTGTGTACTAGGGGTTTTTTTCTTCTTATTCTTTCATTTGAAACATATTTTCCTGTCTTCTAATTTTTTTAAACTTTCTCTATAACTGTGAAATTAGGTGAAACAGTTACATATCCCAGTCTTGAAGAGCTGTCCTGTGTGGGAGCCTCCCTATGCTGTCTGTGTGTACCCAGAGGGGGAACTGGATCTAAAGTGAACACAGTTCACATCTTTCCTTGGGGTGCGTTGGCAGCTACCTCCTTGATGGGAGGTAGGACTGGAGATGGAGGGGACAGAACCAGAGCCAGGTGTGAACTAAGGCTGTTCCTAGGTTACATGGCAGCCCCAGCCCTGTCAGGCATGGGGGGTGGAGCCCAAGGTACCAGAGCAGAAACCCTGAGGGTCAAGTCCAAGCTAGCTCCATTCCCTCCTAGTGTGTGCACTCCCCTCACAATGGCACATCTACCCAGTGGAGAGCGATGCCGGGGCAAGAGGGCCTACAGCAGGAGCCTGGTACTAGCTGGATGCAGGCTGGGATGGTCATCTCAAGCCAGTCAGAGCCTCAGGCAGCTCCCAATCTGCCACTTCTACATGCCCACTGGCAATGGTCACCCTCGCCATGATCAGAGGCAAGGTTGGGTCCAAGTCAGCTCTCTTCTCACTAAGTGTGCATTCTGCATCCACTGCCTTGTTCTCAGGAGAAAACGAGTGCATCCAATCTCCTTATGAGTGGATCCTAGGTGTCTTACAGCCCTGCTGTCAGTCTCACTGGTCTTCAAACCAGCTAAAGGGACCCATTTCCGTGGTGTCAGACCCCAGGTCTGGGTTGCCCAACACGTGGCTCCAAGCTCTCACTCACCAGGGAGGGCGTTGAACCCTGTGACATCCCTCTCCTGTGCTGTGTCCCCTAGGTGGGTTAACGTCCTGACCTGATTGCTTCTTCCTTCCTACACAATTCCATGTGGATCTTTCTTTACAGTGTTAGGTGTAGAAACTTTCTATTGGTTTCCAGTTGGTTTCACTGGGAATTGCTCTACATATAAATGTATTTTTGATATGTTCATTGGAGGGAGGTGAGCTCAGTGTCCTCCTCCTCTGCCATCTTGATCTCCTTCCCTCTTACTCCTCTATTCTTTCACTATAATTATTTCTCTTTCCATGTGAAATCTTTGATACTTTAAAACTTTTTTCATTTATATCTCCTACACTTAATAATGTCTAGAATGGTGTGAATAAATGCTTACTGAGTGAATTGAATTAAATCAAGTCTTCATGAAACTAAATAAAACTTTCTACCTTGGATCAGGCCACTAAAATGTACTCAGTCTTAAGTAGAAATATAAAAAGCAATAAATATCTGTTTTGAAAAAAAATTCAGAGGCCTTCTGATAAATTCACAAGGAGATTTGGGAGCAGGGGTGGGAGAAGGCTTGTCTTACTTTTTCTGACTTTCAAAATAAAGGTGTAAAAAAAGAGATAACATACATTGCTAATATCAGAAATGCGAAAGGGGACATCAGCATAGATCCCATGAACATGAAAAGTATAATAAGGGAATACTGTGAACAACTTTACACCCACAAATCTGACAATATAGATTAAACAGATGAATTCCTTGAATGACACAGTCTACCAAGACTCACCTAGAAGAAATAGAAAATATGAATAAGCCTATATCTATTAAAGAAATTTAATCAATCATTAGTAGTCTTCCAAAATAGAAAACACCAGTATCGGTGGGTTAACTGGTGAATTCTACCAAATATTTAAGGAAGAATCTATACCAATTCTCTAGAATCTCTTCTAGAAGATACAAGTAGAAGGAATACTTCCTCTTTCCATGAAGCCAGCATTACCCTAACACCAACATTACAAAGACAAAAACATAAGAAAATAAAACTACAGACAAATATCCCTCATAAGCATAGATGCAAAGATCTTCAATAAAAAGTTAGCAAATGGAATCAACAGTGAATAAAAATTTTATTCACCACAACAACAAAATCCAACATCCAGTCATGACAAAAACTTATAGTAAACTAGAAAAAGAGGGGAACTTTATTAACTTGATGAAAACTATCTATACAAAACATACAGCTAACATTCTTCTTGATGGAAAGAAACTCACAGTTTTCCCATTAAGATTAGATAAAAGGCAAAGATGCGCCCACTCACGAATGATTTTCAGTGTCATACATGAAGTCCTAGCTAACGTAATAAGACAAGAAAAGAAAAGAAAAGCTACACAGTTTGGAAAGAAAGAAATAAAATGCATTTTTTGTAGATGATATAATCATCCACGTAGAAAAACTGAAAGAATAAAAAAGTGTAATTAATAGGTGATTATAGCAACGTTGCAGTTATAAGGCTAGTATACAAAAGTCATTTACTCTTCTATACACCTGCAGTGAACAAGTGGAATTTAAGTGTAAAAACACAATGCCATTTATACCAGTAACCAAAGAGATGAAATACATAGATATAAATATAACAACATGTTTAGGAGGCATATACAAGAAAAACTACAAAATGATAAACAAAATTAAACAAAAACTAAATAAATGGAGGGATATTTCATGTTCAAGGATGGGAAGACTCAGTATTGCTAAGATGTCAGGTTTTTCCAATTTGATCCATAGATTCAATGTAAGTCCAATCAAAATCCCAGGAAGATTTTTTTGTGTATATGCATGAAATGAACAAACCGTATCTAATGTTTGTGTGGAGTTGCACAAACCAAGAATAACAAACACAATACTGAAGGAGAAGAAAACTGTTGGAGGACTGATGCTATCTGACTTGAAGATTTAGTACAAAGCTAGAGTAATTAAGACACGATGTTACTAGGAAAAGAGCAGACAAATAAATCAATGAACCCAAATAAAGAGTCCAGAAATAGATTTCCTTAACTACGCACAACTGATCTTTGAAAAAGGAGCAAAGGCAATATAATGGAGCAAATGGATCAAAACGAATGTCCTAATTTAAATTCAGTATTCATTTCCTGGTATAAATGAAATTCTCCATTCTTTTACCAAAACACTTACCAGCCACTTGTATTCAAAGTACATGCAAATTAGAGAGTGGATGCAAACAAAGAGTGCATTTTACACAAATTGTTTAATTTAAGGTCACAAATTGTTAAGGTTCCTTAAATTATCCTGGTGTACAGGTGTAGACCGTGCACATCATGCTTACACTTTTGTCTCTGGATTTTCATTTTCAGTATTCACAGAGCTGTTTTCCTGTTGTTTATTGGTTTGTTTGATTTTCTAAGAAGTTCCTGAAGAGAATTCTGATTTTTTTTTACTGTTTCCATCATTCCACAGGCTCTAATTCAATATTCATTACATTAACTGTCTTTTACAATTATTTTGCAGAAAAGTAACGGTATTTAGTCAAATAACTTGTAGTACTACTATCTTGGGCAGACGACATATCTTCTCTGGGTTTCAATTCCCTGAATTTTAAAATAAGTCTAAAAATTTTCATTATATGCATACCTCATTTTATTGTGCTTTGCAGTTATTGTTTTATTTTTTTTTTAACAAATTAAAGGTTTGAGGAAACCCTGCATCAGGCAAGTCTATTGGAACCATTTTTCCAAGGTTTGCTTACTTCAGGTCTTTGGGTCACATTTTGGTAATTTTCCCAATATGTAAAATCCTCCATCCGCAAAATAATTAGGACCGCTTGCTGGAGGCACAGATGATGGTTAGTGTTTTTTAGCAATGAAGTATTTTTAGCTAAGGTATACACATTACATTTTTAAACATAATGCTATTGCACACTTAATAGAATAAATATAGTGTAATCATAACTTTTATATGTACTGGGAAATCAAAAAAATCATATGGCTCACTTAATCATGATATTTGCTTTACTGCAGTAATCTTGAAATGCCAAACTGGAAATGCCTCCAAGGTATGACTGAATACTCCTTTATTTTACCGAAAAAAAAAAAAAAAAACAAGTTAATGGATTCATCTAACTCCCTGAGCTGTACAGTTCTAGCACAGGGCTTTGCCTTCGTATGGCAAGTTTGCAGTAAATGTTTACTGAACCTGAAGAGTTGAATATGCATTTTTGTTTGTTTATTTAAAGAGCAAAAATACTATCTATTGGCACTCAGCTATAATAGCTATTTAAAAGATCTTCCTAAGATACTTACTTAAATATTTTCTTATTTTATTTCTTATTATTATTCCATCTTCACTATATACATCAGTTCTAATCAGGTCACACATTAACTTTAAAGTACTCATGGTTTGTTTCTGATAACTTCTAACAGCACTTTTTGTTTTTCCTCCCACACCCCTGTTCTGATTCTCTATTTCCACTGCTGCCCAGTTCAGCCAAAAATATTAAGTAATAACTAAAGTCTTTATCGCTGGCAAAAACTTAGTACAAGGGTTCCTTCCTTTACTAATCTTTAGTCACGCTCCTGTGAGTCCTCTAAAACTAGGTCTCACCCTCAACCCAGTCGTGGCTTGCCGTTAGCAAGAATCCTATTAGGCCCTTTTAGCAAGGATTCTCCTATTTTGATTTCAAATCAAATTCCTCTTGGTAATTTTCCATACTTACCCCCATTGGTTGGCTTGTCATCTCTAATTGCTGGCTGTCCTTGCCTTATTCAGAATTAACTCATTTCTATGCCAAGGTCTCTCTCCCCTACTGCAGTAGTTTGAACGAAACCTGTCTCACAATTTTAACAAGTGTCTGTTGCAAAATTTTTCTTTTCTACTTATGGAAAAAGTAAGAACGCTAGCATTTTCTTGAAGAGCTTTTGGAAAGAAGTTTCTAGATTCGAAGACCATATTAAAAAAATGGGACACTGTCTAGCCCAACTCAGAGTCCGTTATTCACTTCGCTTCCGAAGTATACAAAGGAAGAAAATGGTCAGTGAAGATTCTGTCCTGTCCCAAGACGTGACATCTTGAGCTTTTGGGGTGTAATAGAGACCCTCAGGAGAAGAAAGAGCATTCAATTTACTAGGAAAATGCAATTAAAAACAAAATCCTCTCCCAATCTAGAAGACCCCTCCAGAAAAATAAAAACAAAATAGTTTTATTATTGAATAAGTATTACACCAGACTGTGATGAGGCACATTTGGTGATTAGCAATTAGACAGCCTTGGCAAGACACTCTTACATAACTAAGTGGAGCCGATTCATTCAATAAATGAGGCAATTCTTGCAATTTGGAGTCAGGTGACAGCTGAAATTAGGCCCATCTCCTCCCAGGAAACTGGGAGATTTAGTAATAATTTTCTTGATAATTACATTTCAAGGATAAAGCTCTCAGGTCCTTGAAGAAATATCCCTGAGTTCTGAGACTGGCCAAGAGGCTTATGTAGCCATTAAAAAAGATTTGCATACATTTGAAAACGACAGAAAAAGAAATTCTATAAAAAGGTGGGGGTGGGGTGGGGTGGGGGAACAGGTCTTTTCACTTACTTCCAACAGCTAGAAATCAGCCTCTTATTTTCCATTTGTACTTGCCCCTAAACAATGCCATAAAATGCCCTATAGCCTAATAGCCTGTATTCTATGTAGAATTCCCAACCAGTAGTTGCATTTCTCCAAAGCAATGGAAACAGGCATTTATGAATAATAATAGTAAAGTAATAATGCTTGCAAATATTTATTAAGATTACTACACCTTAGGAAGTGTAGTAACTGTTTTACAAAATATCCCATTATCAAACCTTTCAATAGCAAACCCAGGTCTCTGATTATTGGCCCAAATATTCCTGTTCCTCTCAGCCAGATATCATTTGTCAAAATGTCATGATGTGTGTGTGTGTGTGTGTGTGTGTGTGTGTGTAGGGGAGATTGTGATAAGAGGTGTGAGAATGCATTCTTTCCCCCGGATGTAAATACTGGATTTGTTCTGAATTAACAGGGTGTGCTCTGTGTTAATTCAGGCCTTGAAAGAAGCCTTTGAAAATAAAACATGAGTCCAACCCATTTATTTTGATAAAAGGGACAATCCGTTTTTCCGTTTTCCGTATGGTAATATTTCATCTTTAAAATATTTTCACATAAACCAATCCTATTCTAAATAATTTTAGCTTGAACCAAAGCAAATCAAATCAAATCAAGTTTCTTTTATAGTGTAGAAAATCTCCTGGTAAAATAGTGGTAAACATAAGCACTCAAGTGAATAAACTAATGATCCACATGGCTGCTAAGAACACTGAGAATTAATTGGATTTTATACTCACTCATGATAACTCCCTGCAGTTCTGCAGGCAGTGACCAAAGATACTTTTGCTTTTATCATGCAAGATAATGGGATTACCAGCTAAATCTTTAATCTTTGTTGATAAAGTGACATGAATACTCAGGAATTATGGTAGGTGGGCTTAAAACGCAGAGAGAGACAGAGAGAGAGAAAGCATGAAGTGTTAGATTGCCTATCAGGGAAACAGAATTAACTGTAAGCACATTTGCACAGCTGAAGGGAATTGCTAGCCATGGTTGCAAGGTCTAATTTTAAAGTTGGTTGTCTAATGCAAATAATGGCATTATAATGAGCAACTTAATTTGTGTTCTTTCATTTCTACCCCTTTGATTGGAATGTGATGTATTGCTGAGTTTTTTTTTCATTCTCCCACACAAATTTCTTTATAAAAAGAAGGAAGTTAATCATTTCTTTGATTTTTCTGTGAGAGAAATATGCTCCTTCTATTTTGATTTATACCATTTTTCTTGAGTATTATGTTTTATTTTCCACTTCGAACTGTGTGTATTTAACTATTTGGTTTGCTAGAAGATTACTTCAAGTAACTGACTTTTGTTTTCAGAGTTGGTTCCATGTGTTTTTAATAAATGTATTTTATCATGCTTGATAAATTTGTTTTTCATATGATGGTTAGCATAAAACATGATATTTTATACCAAAATAAGTTTAGCTTTTTATGACATCAACTTGTAAAAAATATTCAAATTTATCCATTGGAAAAAGTGAAATAGACTCACCTAAAATAGCGGGCATAGATGATTTTTGAGTATCAACTCAATCTATTTTTAAAAAGGAAGAAAATTCTGCAATGCAGACATTCTGTTTCAGTTCACAAATCTCAAGGTCAAAAAAGTGAGGTTCATGGCCCAAGCTCATGCAGCTAGTTAGTGAAGGAGCCAAGAACACAAGTACTTAACTCCTGGTGATCACTGTTTCTGAATATTCCCCCCCCCAAATATTGCCTCCTGACACCTTATTCATATAAATTATCTATGGAGTCTTATATGTGATCTTATTCATAGAATGTGTTTCTGCATATGATAAACAACAAATTTAATTTGATGATAAATCTGAGTGTCACAAAGGTACAAGGTTCTATACATCCACAGAGTTACACAAGTAAATATCATCTATCAATAGGTATTTCTAAGTCAGATATTATCAGAGTCTTCAACAGTGATGCAGTGATGCACACATGGCCAATTTATTAATCTTAAAGATTGATTCAACATATTTTCAAAGTCCTAAGGTTTCAAAAATATGTATAGCAATTCTTTACTTTAAAAGCTACTAGAAAGGATGCTTTAACAAAACAAGGAGGTACATTTTGTAGGAGATATAGGCGTTAGGGAATGAAGGCTCTCACTCAGAGGAGTGGCAAAGGGAAATCCCAGACAAGCACTGTGTGCGACATCTGGAGAAGGATTGCTCCGGGGGGAGAAGGAAGAGAGTGGATACTGTGTAAAAGGGCCCAGGAGATTCAGTCATAAAACTAACAGACTATTTTGGGACTTGAGCATCTGGAAAAAAAATGTATAGAATTTGAAAGATCTAGGGTAGCTTTGAGAGAAACAAACAAACAAAAAACAAACAGAAACAATGACAGACACTGATAAAACCAACCGAATACAATTTAAAAACTGGTGTTTATTAATGCTAAGAAAACTTTTAGACATGTGCAGAAGTTTAACAGAAGTTTTGACTAAGCTGTCTATTATGTGTTATACAGACATCATAAAATGTAAACCATGACAATTAAACAAAAATTTGTGGCATGTAATCATACTGAGAAAATGGCATATATAGATGGTTCTGTCTGACACAGAAACCTTCCAGAACTATATTAAGTGATGTCTAGTATCGATAAACAAGAAATAGCCTGAATCGTTAAACATGTTCTTTAGCTGCACGAAGACGTATGGCTGAAGAGAGGATTTAATTTTGAATATGATTATCTTTGGGGAGTGAGACTATGGAATGTGGACAGATTAGACAAAGGATTCCCCTTTTCATTATGAAACATAAGTCCTGTTTGATTTTTAACCTTAAATGTGTCATTGTTCATGAATTAAATTTAGCAGGAAAAAACACTTACAGTTAGCACATTACTCATACTAGTGGCTTCCCATCTTTCCACATGATGCCTCTCAGATGCATCATTTGTGTTCCCAACTGGAGGCTTATCTTCAAGTGCAAGGGTACAAACGGACTTCTGTTCACTAGCCTGACAGAGCTTCATCAGACAGAAACACGGTGCTCCCAACCTGTCAACCTCACATAGGTGCCAAGGCATAAAGTCCTACTTTTGTTTGCCACCTGGTACATTCCTGGTTGACAAAATTTGCATCTGCATTTCATTTTTCTTGTTTTAAATATATTTTTATTGAAGTATAGTCAGCTTACAATGTTGGGTCTGTTTCTGGTGTACAGCACCATGTTTCAGTGACACATGAACATACATATATTCATTTTCATATTCTTTTTCACCATAAGTTACTACAAGATACTGAATATGGTTCCCTCTGTACATCTGCATTTCAAGTAAAATTAAAACAAGATGTAATTCTTATTGGTATTCTCTGAAAGCCAGACTGATTATCTAACTAACATCTGATAATTTGAATCATACCTAATTTGAATCAATCCATCTTGGGAGAATAATAAACAGGAGTGCAATATTTATACATACACACACACACACACATACACGCCTATATATATTTGGCACTTGCTGTATGCTGGGCATTATACAGATCTTTTCCATAATTTCCTTCTTTAATCCTAATCAAAAATGTCTTTGTGTTCCCTTCACCATAAAGTTCAGATTCTTCCAGAGCCTGAGCCCACTGAGCTAGACTGCCTGCCTCCATCTCCCCCATGAAGTAGGAAGCACAAGATCTAGGCTTTCTTTTTCTCATGCTTGAGGGAAAAATACGAAACTGAACAGCTACTGCTGTGATCTACTATGGGTTATTGGAGTTTGGGATGAGCAGATACACACTACTGTATGTAAATGAGATAAGCAACAAGGACCTACTGCAGAGCAGAGGAAACTATATTCAATTTTTTATAATAGCATATAATGGGAAAGAACCTGAAAAATAATATCTGTATATGTGTAACTGAATCAATTTGCTGCACACCTGAAACTAACATTGTAAATAAACTACACTTCAATAAAAAAAATTTTTTTTTAACTGAATGTGCATCCAGTCACACTAACACCACTATCACCTGTGATCTGGCAATTAGGTCAAATTTTACCGGCTTATTTAACTTGTGTGCGTGTATGTGTGTGTCAGTGTGCTTTCCTAGGAGTGCATTTCGACCCAGTTAGCTATGCTAACTGGAAGATATCACCAGTGATCTATACTCACCCATGGTATGTTCTGCTGTTGAGAATCCTTCTCTTCTAACATTTCATTTTACCATTTTAACTTCAACCTTGGAAACTTAGTCCTCTTCTGTTTATCTGTCCTTTGGTAAAAGGGAGAAGCTTCTGAGCATCTCATTTTGCAAATCATTAAAAACTACATCCAAAATAGATACCAATTACTGTTTGGTATCCTTGTACACACTTCAATTAGTTCTAATTAGCCTCTCCACATAGATAAATATTAAAGAAAGGAAAATGGATATTTCAGTCGGAAGGAAAGACTCAGCGGTCTCTGTCTTCCCATGGAAGAGCTTTAATTATAATCATTCCCTCTGCCTGTTTAAAGGAGACTCTGGAATTTGAAGCCAATGTTCACAGAAAAGCTTAATTAGTCACAAAAACTTCTTTTGTTGTTGTTTTTTTTCTTCAAAACACACATGCATTCACACACGTGCAAACACACACTAATTTGCCAGAAAGGAAAACTTTTAAAAATTGTCATTGTCATTGGCTCTTAAATCCATCGTCAGCAGATCCTTTTAAAATTCTCTGCTGAAAAGAATACAGAAAGGGTCAGCATCTGGTGAAACACCTGCATGTATAGATAGGACATGCACATTACTCTAGCTTTTTGAAGATTTTTGTATCACCAGGATGAGTCAAGTTGGACCCATTTTTCCAAAGCCTTTATTCCAACTCAGCAGGAACCTTATCCTGTGGTTAACAGTTGTGATAACACAAGTTTTGTTAAACCAATGGCAAGATTAAACAGTTACAAGAGTAACAACAAAAAGATGCCTTATTTCCTAACAGCTTCCTCAAATGCGAAAGAACCTCAGATCCTTTCCCAGTTCAGCAGAAAAGACCGCTAAGGGTTTTGAAGGATGTCAGCTCTGAAACTACACAGGAAAGCTTTGTCAGGTGGATGCTAAAATATAACCTCTGCTAACACGGAAGGAGGAAGAATCCAGCACACACGTTTAGTTCTCCAGAAATGCTCAGCGTATAAGTTTGGGTGCTCAGATCAGTCCCTACAAAATCTGAAGATAGGGGCATTCATGTTCCATTTTGTACTTTTTAATTCTCTCCACAGTGGCCCTTGAGACATGCTCTAACAGATTCCCTAATATTGCCTCGAAACTGTTAATCCCTGTCTAACCCTCTCTCTCTCCTTGTTTCCCACGTGCACCCTACACTCTAGGGTACATTCTAACTACTTAGATGTCTTGTCATTTTTGTTTTATGTCTGACTGAGAGGGACAAATGATTTTTCAATACTCTGGATTGTCATTCCTTTCTGTTAAGTACTTTGAATTATATTTATGTTATTAAAATGCAGTTTGTTTTAAAACAGATAAGGACAGGAGAGAAGAGAAGAGATTAGTTTAGAAGTAATGCCACACTTTTAGTTGTCCTCAGCCATTGACACCTGAATCTGTATGTAAGTGGTAGTAGCACGGATAACAAGGGATCCTAATCTAACAGAGTAGGATAAATGTTAGTGAGGCAGGAGAGAAGGGAGCAGGGCACAACCTTTAACAGAATGACACAGCCATTGAGGATATGACACAAACTGGTTAGAACCAACTAACCCCAAGATGGTGGAAGATTCAACTTCCAGTAAACTTTGAACCTCATTATATGCTCATTGTAATACATTAGCTACTCACTGACACATCCAAAGGCACCATGACTGTTCTGAGGCTGGCCAAAAAAGACCAAAAAATGGGTGGTGGCCCAGTTCCTGGAAATCCTCACCCCTTCCTCAAAATAGTTAGAACAATCCCCCCACTTGTTAGCATATGAAATTACACAGCCCATAAAAACTAACCACCCCCCACTTCCCTTCTCCCTTTGGAGGACCACATTCTGTCTATGGGGTGTGTGTATCCTGCTAAATAAACTTGCTTTCACTTTATCGTGGCTCGCTCTTGACCTCTTTATTGCGTGAAACCCACTTGGAAGACTGTCCCATGGACTTGCCTGAGACCTGGGACATGACCATCCTTTCGTGCCCCCGATTCTCCCGAAACATTAAAATAAAATACATATTGTAGAGGCTTTGAAACATACTGTCCTGTGTTCATCACGTTTAGCAGTGCTTTATATACTGTTAGTTGAAACTAATGAAGTAAATTGGCAGTAGAACTGATGCTCTGTGAGATATGTGAGGACAAGTGGGAAGCTGGGAAAATCCCGTACCTTACAACCATAATGTGAAGTGAGGCAAGGACACAGTTATTATTGGATTATGGCGGATGCTGTTGGTGTTTCACCCATATGCACTCAGCACCCCGGTGGCCATGCATTTCAGCAGGAATTCTAATGACCAACATCTACACCTTTGTTGGAGGTTTCTCTCAGGTTGCTGGAATGTACTGTAACTAAATAAATGTCCTTCTCAGGGAAGCCCTTAAACATTGAATAACACTTGGTGGGGGGAGGGGGTAACTACTTTGGTCCTTTTTCCCCATAGCAAGGCATGTATTAACACAGCCTATAAATTTCTCTGTAGGATTAAGCTCAACCTCAGCCCTGAATTCCCCTACTGTCTCCCCCCTCTTCTTCCTGGCATCACTTTCTGTCCTCTCCTGGTGTCTCTGCATTTTTTTTTTCTGAATAAACTCCATGCACTCTACTGTTATCTGTGGGTGGAGTAAAAGGGGCCAGCCTCCACAGGGCAAGACAGAGAACCCAGCAAGCTAGGAATTTTTGGTTAAGAGTGAACCTAGGAAGTGTCTTTTTTATTATCTCACAGAATGGAAAATACTCTTTGCCCTAGTATCTGTGTGATAAAGAAGACTACTGAGAAAGCAGGAGTTGGGGTCATTAACTGAGGTTTGCCAGCTGAAGGGGAGGAGGAGCCGGGCTTGTGTTTCGGAGAGTGTAAGTCAAGAAGAAGAAGAGTGCAGTGGGCACTGGGGTGGACTTGAGAGATAGAAGGCAGGACCTGCAGAAAAGATGCTGGACTCGGGCTCCCGTGGGATCCTGTGGGAGTAAATAGGTTGATCATGACCAGGACCCAACAGTAGGACATAAGACAGTGGGTGAGAACAGTATGGTACTAGGACAAGGAGGAAGGATGATAACCAAGCCTGGGAGAGCAGAAGTCTTCTGGAATAATAAATGTCTGAGATGAGTGAGTAAAGTTGAATAGTCTTATCTGTTTGAAGAAGAACTGTTGGCAGCAAAAGAGTAGACAGTTGCTTGTTTGTTTCTGAAATAAGGATTCCGACTTTGAAACATTCTTTAGGCAACTACAAAGGGTTTGATGTGACTTGAGGGTAGCATGTTGGTGGAGGAATCACCAAGAAGTGCTGAAAATATGAAAAATTCTAAATATTAACGGGTCCTGGCATAGCTTGTGTGGGCAAGAAGGAGGAACAGGAGGAAAGAACATTCTCTGACGAGAGACTTCGGTAGGAACGCTGTAAGGAGGCTGAGAAGAACGGCGAAGTGTGGCACAAAATAAATTTGTGTTCAGTTTCCACTGTAGCTTCGCACTGATGCTGTGCTGGTGACTTTAAAAATGTATATATATATATATTTTTTTTTTACCTTGAATAGACCGAATTTGATTTGCATGGCTTGACTATTTCCTGTGCTCTAAATGGCAGTGAAATGGTTGAATAAATCTGATGTTTTAGCAGCATTCCAACTTCAGAACTAGATTATCTGTTTTCCCTCATTCCTCCCAGTCCTCTAAAGTCAGCATCATTCTCATTTTTTAAGCACCTGCGGTCCACTGCTAGTCTCGTCTTTACAGTGTAAGCTCTTTAGTCCTCACATTTTGTATACATGTATTTCACATCATGCATTTTATTTATTGCAAAGCACCATAGGCATTCATGTAGCTATAAAAGTAATAACACTTAAAATAATAATAATTTTATACGGAGTCTTCTGAGTTTTATTGTTTTTCTGGTACAGATGTGTTTCGGTAATGCTTTGTGACAGTTGTACCCAGGAGATATTCACGAAAACGAGACGGGAAGATGTGTATTTATGAAGTCATACCACTGAACCTATTTTTAAGTAAATAAAATACTCTTCTTTCTTCTAAAGATAGCCTGAGTTTTCCAAAATGCCTGAGGACTGTGTTACATTCCCAAACCAACAGAATACTACACTGAACATTGAGGGCTGCTTTACAAATAGTAGGGGTACATATTCTAGAAAAAAAAATATATATAAAAATAATAGGGACCTGGATTCTGCCCTGTGGTTTTCAGTGCTTTGGTTGCTCTTCTCAAAACATGACTATATTATCTCCTTGTTCAATGATGTAACAGGTGACAATGTCTTAACTACAAAGGATGCCAAAAACGCTCCTTTCTTTTACTTTCAGTATCAGGAAGATATTCAGCCACCTTAGTGCAGTGAGGTGACCTTCATGACTAAGGTAGTTCTCTCTGTAGCTATGCTGAGATGCCCTCAACCAAAGACGGTGGCCTCGCTCCAAGGCAGTCTGGAACCAATAATTGGGATGTAAATGCCCAAGCCCCACCCTGACAGGGGGCAATTCTGAACAGCCGTCTCATCTTCAGAAGTCACAGTGGGGTCAACCGAAAGGTTTGTGGAGACTAAATTGCACCCCAATTTCTTCTGTTTATTCTGCCTCCATCACTCATCTGTAGGCGATGACTCTGATAGCATTTGTCAATAAACTTCATTTACCATCATGTTCGTCTCAGAGCTGGCTCATGGGGGAACCCAGTACAAAAGAGATGGAAAAAAAAAAAGTGAGAGAGAGCTCTAACATAGCTCATAGAGCTCTATGAGCCTAATTTGATTCTGACAATAGTTCTATGTTATTGCTGTCACTCCTTTTAGAAATAAGGATACAGAAAAGCCAGAAGTTGAAAATTGGTCCATAATCACACAGCATGGATCTGTTAAATGCATCGTCTCCAACAACTATCCTTCTTCCATTGTCACATTAATCTTTAATTTTTAATTTAAAAATGAATTTTAAAACCTTTATTTGTACTATAATTGATTTACAGTGTTGTGCTAGTTTCAGGTGTACAGCAAAGTAATTCAGTTATACACATACATATATATTATTTTTCAGATTCTTTTTTTATGACAGGTTATTATAAAATATTGGATATAGTTCCCTGTGCTATACAGAAGGTCCTTGTTGTTTATCTATTTTATATATAGCAGTTAGTATCTGCAAATACCAAAATCCTAATTTATCCTTTCCCCACTCTTTTCCCCTTAGGGAAATTTTTTTTAACTCTGACAATTAATTTTTGTCTTGTGGTTTATGTGGATGATATAATGATTTGTAAGAAATATATATTATCATTCAGATGACCAAAATTGACTTGGTCTTCATCCACAGTTCCTGGCTCACAATGCTGAGAACAATTGGAATCTCCTAAATTGGAATTTCAAGTTAGGGAGTGAAAAATTACCTTTCGTGATGTGAATAAAGTGGCTCTTGGAAAGCACCTAAGTATGGATTCTGGTTGCCAGGCAAACTAACCACAGGATTAGAGGGTTAGAATTTTTATTCTCAACTCCTGACCTCGGGGGTGAGAGGAGGGGTTGGAGGCTGAATCAGTTGCCAATGGCTGATGATTTAAACAAGCAAGCCAATGAACAAAGTCTCCTTAAAAAGCCCAAAAGGAAAGGGTTCAGAGAGCTTCCAGATCGGTGAGCACATGGAGGTGCTGGGAGAGAGCACACCTGGAGAGGGCATGGGGACCTCAAATCCTTCCCTCACACACACATACCAGTAGTACAGGTAATAACCTGGGCTTACAACTGGTGTCTGAAGTGGGCAGGGGTTGGGGTGGGGCTGCAGTCTCGTACGACTGAAAATTTAACCTGTGGAATCGGATGCCACCTCCGGGTAGGTAATGTCAGAATTGGCTTGAATTGCAGGACACCCAGCTGGTGCCTGAGGATTGCTGGATGCTCTGTGGGAAACGAGCTATTCCCCTTCCCACTTTGGAAAGGGTACCACGACCAATTTAAGGTATTTGAATTATTCTGAATGGTTTTATGTTTTTGAATTAAATGACTAGTAAAATTTAAGTATAGAGAATTGTCATGTTTTTTAAAGCTAGTGTTTATATGGATCTATCATCCTTGTTAAATTTTTGTTCGTTTTCTGTTTTTTTGGTTTAGTCAAACTTAGCTCTGTGGCTATTGTGCTTCTGAAATTGTTTATTAAGCGATGATAAATCTTCAGAGTCCCATGATGATTGGCTGAGATTCTCTATTTGCTGTTAAATTTTGCCTCAGAATTTAACTGCTCCTTCTCACTTTAATTTTGGCAAAGCATGATGGCAAATGCTGAAATTTAATCAATATCCTCATCACTCCAGTTATATACATTTTAATTTCTTCTGAGAATTCCACAGAAGAGCCTAGGAAGCTATTCTATGTATTTAAAACCTCTTCGGTTTAATGTTGCGAATTAGCATTGGGGAAATGTGAGAGGAAAGAAAGAAATGTGTATTCCTTTGAATAAAGGTCCATTTTTTCCTGTTAGTGTTTTTAACTTCTTGATTACATTGTTTTATTCCGGTGAGCATTATTTGCTACTTTTTGGCATCATTTATTTGGCTCTTCGATATTAAGCCAGGAGTATCTATTGCACTGAAACATCTTGCAATAAACTTTACTGAAACACACACCAGTCCGCAGTCTGCAGGGGTGGTAAACAAGCCCGTCTAGAAGTAACAAGACTGGATGTTAGCCTTGCTGTCTGGGACGAGTTCAACAGCGTCACTGGGTTGCTTGTTCCTCAACGACAGAAAAGGAGACTTGAGCATGAAATCTAGACAGCAAATCTCAATATTTAATCAGTAACTGCTTACCGAGTACCTACTCTATGTCAGAACGTGAGGGCTTTAGGATGGATGAGCAAGAGCTCACACTGCAAAACAGAAGACCCCCTGAAGGCTTTTGGTGGCTCACCTCTTCCGTTTCTACCCCTCAACTTTGAAGCACTTCTACAGACCCTCAAGGAATTAAAAACCCATCAAAGACAATGGAAATTAACCTGATATTTTTCTTAGGAAACTGGAGCAGAGTGAATGTGCGAGGGACATAAAACCCATTATTCAGTCACTTCCATGAGTTTCTTCCTCTTTCCTTCGATAGCCCTACTTGTCTATAACATGAGGTCCTTCTGGGAGTGGCACTGCCAACTCTGTGGCCAAACCTGCGCACCTAGAGCCCTCACGGCCAGAGCCGGCCCCTGCTTCCGGGAGGGCCCGCCCGGGCCACCGAGGGCAGCGCGCCAAGCCCGGCCCTGGGACAAGACCTCGGCAACCACCTCGCGCTCCTCGACACCAGCCTCCGTGACAGTCATCGACGCAAATGGGACTCTGAGTCCCAGTCTCACATCCCCTGACGACCCCACAGCACAGCAGAACGCTGCACGGAGGCTGGCTGTTTGGACCAGTGCAAGCAGTTGCTGGGGCATCACCAAGGAGTGAAGTAGAGGCAGGGAGACTTCAAGCCCAGCAAACACTGCTCCCCAGCCTCTCCGTGCACCTGCCCCAGCTTCCCGTCTGTGTCCTCGGGGGAATTCATGTGCATACAGACAGCTGGCTGGAGCTGCCTCCTCCGTGGCTTCCTGGTTTGTTCCTCTCCCAACTGAAGCTGGCACGGCCAGCCACTTTTAAGTACAGACCACCAGCTCCCCTCCCTGCCTGATGAGGCAGCAGACTGTAGAATATGCCCCAGCCAGGCTGGGGGCAGCTCGCCCCATGCACTGTCTCCTACTCCCCGTCCTCCAGTGTTGGGACCTCCCTCTCACAGACAGTGGCTCCTCTTGCCCCTGAACAGCTCCTTGAGTCCCATTTCCACCCTCAGCAGGTGCCACCGACTGGTCCCAAGGGGACTTGGGCAGGCAGAACGCAGCACTCAGGACCCCTTCCTCAACCCTGCTGTTCAGACTTAGGATTCTCAGAAACCACAGGGAAGAAGTCATCATTTCAGCAAAAGCACCCATAATAAAAAAAATAAAACTTCTACCAAGCATCGCAGATCACTTTGGATAAGATTTTCCAACCCGGCTGGCTATTTTAATTTGGGAACTTTTTTTTTCTCTCTTATTTGATTTTGCTTATTCAGAAAATAGTTTTTGGCGCATGGATTGGACTGAGGGAGAATGAGACTCAGTTGTGGATAGTCTGTCCTCTCTGAGCATGTTGGCCAAACTAGTATCATCCAATTATCGAATGGATCATCTATTGGAAATGCAGAACCTTTTGTCACAGCTTGAAAAAAAAAAATGAGGTTCTTGGCTGATCCTAGAAGCCTTAGTTCTTTGCTTGAATAATTTACAAAGTTTTAAAAAGGAACAATATACCACTGAACATTAATCATAGTCATATTTTTTTTTCTAAGAAGAGCTTTGATAGCCTCGATTCAACTGAAGAGAGACAGGTTGGCACACTGTTTCATTCAGAGTCATAAGAGCATTATGTGGCTATATTCTAGGAATGATGGTGGCAGTGATTTTCTTTGCTCACTCACCAATGTTTCTTGGTATACTTGGTGTCAGATCCTGGGATGGCCAGGGTAAACAAAAAACAAAATTATTTTCTTCCTGGTTCTGACTGGGCAACTGGGCTGACTTTTTTTTAATGTCTCTGAATTGTCAGGCAATGAACAAGTAATCAAATATGATAAAAAGTAGTTTCAATGATTTAATTCTAACGGCATATATACATAGTAGAGCTATAAATCTATATGCTCTCTTTTACATTCATATAGAATATTAAAAACTGCCACATTTTTATTTATCCTCTCTAAAAATTAATTTTAGGGTGATGTTCTGTCTCTAAAGTTTAGTCCAGTGTTTTACAGTTTTGCCACACTCACCTACCTAGAATTATAATTGAACCTTAATCAAAATGTGGGCATCTCCTTTCAAGGCTTCGACCAACTAATCAACCAAAGAAAAGGACAAATGTATTATAAGAAAAAAAATGGATTAATGCAAGAATAAGCTCTTAAATTGTGGGAAACAAATGGTTTCCAGTAAAAGTGGATTAAGGGATTATGTCTGCTTCTGGGAAGATGAAGTGGACATGATTTTCCCCATTCCTTCTGCTAAGTAAAATTAAAGACCTTGAACATTCTATTAAAAGCAATGTAAAAAGACTGAACGGTGGGGGCAAAAACTAGGCAGACCATCAAGGGACATCAGTATCCAAAAATTGAAACACAATTGTGTTGCGGCTTTTTTTTTCTTCTTTAATACACCAGACTGGGAGCTGAAAAAGTCAGCAGGCACAAATGCCAATAAGTACAGACCAAAAAAAAAAAAAAAAAAAAAGCCACAGTAAAAGCCAGCTCTATCTACAAAGGATCAGGAAAATGTCAGCCTAGTAAGACAGAAAACAGTTTTTAAATAATGGCTCTCCTCCAGCCAAACACCACAGAACATACTGGACACCCTACCTCCACCCAGCATCAGTAAGGGCCCAACGAGGAGTCTAGATTTCCATCCTCACTGGGCCCTCGTGAGGAATCCCAACACATCTGCTGGGCTGATTTCAGAGAAATCAAGTAGGGAGATGGGGCCTTCATCCTCACTGGGCAGTAATAAGGCCCTGGTCCTCCCTGGTGTCAGTCGCGACTACCTGGGAGCCTTGGCTTTGCACCCACCAGGAGCAACGAGGCAGCCCTCCACCTTCCTGCTGGTGGAGTCAGAGAAACCTCAGTGGAGAGTCAGAACCTCATCCATGCCCAGTGGTAATGAGGCCACCAGCCCTGTGGGTGGGGACCACATGGAGGCCAATAACGCAACACTCCTGTTCTTCCCGTCTGACGGGCATCAGCAGAGGTGCGCTGCTCAGCTCTGCTCGGCACCAACAGGAACCTCCCTCAGGTGCTGCTGGAGGGCAGGAGGCTTGATTCCTGCCTATGCCTGGCAGAGATCAGGTGCATCCTCTCTTTCCCTGCTAGACCAGCATCAGAGGAAGCCAGTTAAAACAGAAGGTTACATAACGTCAGGGGCCTCAGAGCATAATACCCAAGAGGCCCAGTTTTCAGTTGAAAATCAGTTATCGCATGAAAATCAGGAAAATCTCCCCTTTGACTCGAGTGAAAGGACAACCAATAGATGGCAACCCTGAGATGACAAAGATGTTAGAATTATCCAATAGAAAAGTTAAACCAATCATCATAAAATGCTTCACCAAGCAATTATAGACATTCTAGAAATAAAAACGGCTCAGCAAATACGCTGAAGATAGAAAGAACATATGACAAGTTTAGAATTGCAAAATATAATAAGGAAAATATAAAACTAATGTATAGTTTTAACAGCAGAGTGGATGGGAGAGAGGGAAGAATTAGTTAACTGGAAGACAGAAGAATAGGAATTACCTAATCTGAGCAACAGAGAGACAACAGACTGAAAAAACAAAAAAATTTAAAAAAAAACATAAAAACCCGACAAAAAGAGTCTTAGGGACCTATGAGACTATAACAAACAAAAGTCTAAAATTTCTGTTACCGAAGTCTGTAAGAAGAGAAAGATGACAGGGCTGAAAAAAGTGCTGAAATAAGTAATGAATCAGAACTTTACAGATTTAGCAGAAGATCTAAAGCTATGGATTCAGTAAACTGGGAAAACTCCAGACCAGGGTAAACAAAAATCCATCCACACTGAGGTACTTTCCAGTTAAACTCCTGAAAACAAAAGGGAAAAAAAAAAAGTATATATTGAAAGCAGTGATGAGAAACAAAACATTTCCTACAAAAGGAAAATGATTCAAATAACCATAAATTTATCATCATAAACCACAGAGGTCACCCAGTAAGTGATGACAGAAAAATTGTCAACTTCTGAGAGAAAATAAACATCCATGCAGAATTTTGAATCCAGCTAAAATATCTTTGAGGAGTGAAGAGAAATTCACGATGTTCCCAAAGAAAGGAAAAATAAAAGAACATCTGGCCAGCCAGCAGATCTATCTTAACAGATTAGCTATAGAAATTTGTGCAAAAATAAGAAAAATAATGAAAAGGAATTTTGTAATATTAGAAAGAAAGGAAAACAATGGAAGGAGTACACCCATGAATAAAGACATTTTTCTTCTTTTTAATTCCTAAACTGTGTTTGACAATTGAAGCAAAAACTTTACCATGTACATTCGCACAGAATACCAACTGGACTTGGGCAGAATATCTCTTACTTCTGAAACACAAGGAGAATCCTCACAAAAATGGATGAACAACACGTTTATTCTGTGTATATATACCACAGAGAACTATATTCAATATCTTGTAGTAACCTATGATGAAAAAGAATATGAAAACAAATATATACATGTGTATGTATGACTGAAACATTGTGTTCTACACCAGAAATTGATGCAACACTATAAACTGACTATACTTCAATTAAAAAAAATAAATGTTCTAAACATAGATCATAGTGATGCTTGAGCAACTCTGAATATACTAAAAACTACTATGTGTACTTCAAACACATACATTTAATGGCATGTAAATTATATTTTAATATTTTAATTTAATTTTACATTTTAATGTTTAATATTTCAATACATATTTTAATTAAGGTTATATTTGTAATAAAGATATCAAAAATAATTACTGCTATTTCTAATATTCTGTCTAGTTTTACAAACAAGAAGAGGTAGAGAAATAGTACTCCAGAAGTTAAGGGGGGCACCATTCTGAATTTACAGCTAAGATGACAGTAACCCCAGATTTTCTGAGATGCTATCAGTTTCAAATGTTTTATCCCATCGTCCCTGGGGCAGCTGCACTTGTGTGAAGATATAATACGCATTTTCTGTTTGACACTCATAATCTCAATAACTTTAACAAGTGGTTCTTTCATCAGTTTCAGCTTTTGATCACCAGAACTCTTTTTCAACGGTCTTTCACACTCAGATATGTCTAAAAGTAGATATTTTTCAGAAAATAAAAACAAAGGAAAGGAAATTAATGTTTGGTTGAAAATAAGTCCTATACATATAAAGTTTCTTTTCCTTGGCAGCACATTTCTTTCCTCAGAATAAAAGATGATTCCTGTAGATTTCATTGTGGACAACAGCTGATGGCGTATAGAGCCCCTCATTAAAGTGGTTTCCTTTTGTGGGTGCACACTGGTCACGTGAGACAGGCATCACGATGGTGCTGTGATGGTGTGGTGAACAGGTGTGAGCTCCCAAGACAGACAGGCTCAGGTGTCAGTCCTATGGCTACCTGAGCAGGTGAGTATCTCTTTGTTGCTTGGAAACTGAGAAATTAAACGTCACTTTAGGAGCACCACGACGATTCTATGAGAATAAAAGATTATGTGTAGTGCCTTGACGGTGCCTTGACCATTCTTTTCTGCATGCCTTGGTGTCCAGAGCATGGGATAGCTGCTTCCTCATTCCAGACTTTGGATCGTTTTTTAAAATTAATTAATTAATGTATTTATTTATTTTTAATTGAAGTACCATCAGTTACAATGTGTCAATTTCTGGTCTACAGCACAATGTCCCAGTCATGCATATACACATATATATTCGTTTTCATTGTTTTTCAGTAAAGGTTATTACAAAATATTGAACATAGTTCCCTGTGTTATACAGAAGAAACTTTTTTTTTTAAATCTATGGATCACCTTCTTAAAAGCACTTCAACCATTTACTCAGACTGTATTTATTGACATGTAATGCCTAACATATGTTTCAGTATTTCATTTTTAATACTTTTCTATAATTAGTTAAAAAAACAAACAAACAAACAGCTGAACAGGGAGGGGAAGGGCTCAGTGGTGGAGCACGTGTTTAGCATGCACAAGGGCCTGGGCTCAATCCCCAGCACCTCCATTCAAAAAATAATTTAAAAGCAACCAACTGAAAATGAGATCAACATACCTGGAGAATCCTTCTGCCTAGAGATTTTATTAAAGCAAATTCTTAGATTTACAGAAACCATGTTATGTGTTTTGTCTCTGAAGTGGCTGTTCTATTTCATGTCGCCTAGAAACCATGTGTATAACAACGTTTAAAAAAAAAATTCTCTATTGTGTTTCTCTTGACCACTGAGCTAGGGGAGGATTTTTCAAAGCTACTTGTGAATCCTGCTAAAATTGTCTAGATAAATATAATGCTTCTTTTTTAAATCCCTCCAACTGCCTTTACTCTGTCATCCCAATTAATTTGCTTATATGTGGAACATTACCAGTTGACGTTGCTTTACAGACCAAACATACTACACTTCCATTTCTTGGAAGTAATTCTGATGTGTCACTGCATTGGGCAACTGCTCTTCTTATAGGGAGGTTTTTAACGCAAAAAAGCAGGCAACAAGTGTTCTCATACCCAAAACATACCCAAATCAAAGAGGAGATATTTACATAGTTAAGGGAATATGGTATTTGTAATTTCTCTATCATATAAAGATACACTAGAGTCAACCATTTCTATACAAATATCAATAGCGATCTGTATACCTTTTTAACTCAAACACTTCTGATCAGACTCATTTTAGCAGTGCCGAGAAGTGAATCAGCTTTTCTCTTTCTTTTCTCTTTCTTTCTTTTCTTTTCTTCTTTCTTCCTTCCTTTCCTTCTTTCTTTTTCTTTCTTCTTTCCTTTCCTTTCTTTTTCTTTCTTCCTTCCTTCCTTTTTCTCTCTCTCCTCCCTCCCTTCTGAGTAGTTTGAGCTACCCCATAAAGGATTTTTTTTCTTCATTCACACATGCATGTAAATATAGCAGAAATCATCATTTGACCCAGCATATACCAGTTTCATCTCTTCCTCAAAATTCTATAGAAAATACCAGAAGTCGGGGTATGTCCAAGCCTCCCCAACTCTGAACTACACGGTCCTAAAATGCCAATGAATTTGCACCCCTTAGAATAACGGCCCCTCCTGGGTGGTGGAGCCACCTGCCTTTATTATCTTTAATATCCTCTGCACTAAAAAGCTTCTTAAGAAATCACTCAGCCTCACAGCACTTAATGAAAAATGGGAACTTTACAGCTAATGAAACCAGCCAGTCCATTTTAATTCCACGCTTAATTTTCCTTGGACATAGCAAACATCTCTGTGGTGGGAAAAAAAATCTGTAATAACTCTTCTTACTCTTAAATCATGTTCAAATTACACTGCCGACAGACAGGTCTGCACTTGGCCAAGTCAGAAGAGAGCAGCCTTGCTTATGGATAGAGACCAGGGCGCTCACCCTAATGGAATTCATGCCTATCAGCTCTTGCAAGCTAGGACTGTTTATTTACTTTTTTTTTTTTTGAAGCTACTTTTTTTGCCTAGACTCCAACCGAAAAAAAGAGTCAGGATAAGGGATTGCTCTGTGCCATAGCTTCGTCTGAGACGAAATGGCATCAGTAACAGTCCATTTATTTTAGATCATGCAATATTCAGTTCCCGCACAGCAAGATGGGAGAGCAGGTCCCTAACTTTCTCTCCCAGAATCCATTAATATTAATAGACTGAATAATAGGGATGAAAAGCTGCCCTGAGTGGAGCATGTAACCTACTTTTTCAGCCTCCCAGCCACTTCTTTCTGACGTCATCCCTTCCATCATTAAATATTTTAAGTTCACATGTAGATGCAGGGATTTTATTGGTTCATAACTATTTTTTATCATGAAACTAACTGACATGAGATTCTTCTGTGGTGGTAATTTTGTGAAAATAAGAAAATTTAAAATTTCACCAAGTCAGATTTGGCACACATGGAGACACACATCCGTATCATGTCACATGTCTTGTCTAACGTTCAAAACAGAGGACAAATAGCAAAGCAGAAACATAAACTACATGTCTTAGGGCGACTTTTCTTGTTAGCTTCTGATTCTTTTACTGTTAATTCTGGTCCATTTGCTCTCCTTTAAATGATATATTGGAGAGATGTGTTTACTCTGTTTTCTGCTAGCGTGTGGGCTTACTAGACACCAGTCATTATCGCCGAAGAAATACTCATGACCATTTTGCATTTTAAGTTTGGTTTTGGAAATCCATGTGGTCTGACATGTTTGAAATGTCAAAGAAAGCGATGAGCCTGAAACATGAAGCTTGACCTCCACGGACCTCTCCCCTCTTTGAGCTGTTACCCTGGTGCTCTGTCTCTAGGATGTCCTGAACTGCTTCAGTTGCAGCATGTTTTTCCTATAAAAAGAATGAATAGCTGAAGGATTGCTAAATACATATATGTATATAAAATGTATTTATATATATTATATATACATATATATGTTAAGAAGTGAATAATGTATTTGTTCACCAAAATAAAAAAAAAACCAAGATGTGACAGTTTCTTTTTTTGCAGGGGGGCAATAAGGTATTTTGATTGATACTGGGAATCAACCAGGACCTCGTGCGTGCTAAGCACATGCTCTCCCGCTGAGCTATACCCTCCCTTCTAAATACGGCAATTTCCTGTGATGAACTGTGTCTGAATTCCAAAAACTCTATATTGACTCGGTGAAGAACTTTTCAGTTCTGGTATCAAGACAAGCCTCATCAAATGTGTGACTTTTGAACTGATCTTTCCTCAGATATACATCCTTTTTCTTCCCACCTCCTACTGACCTCTGAGTTCCACCCACTTCTCTATAACCCCACTGACAATTTCCAAGTTCATGGCTTCAAAGCCCTCTCCTAGCCTAGTAAAATGGCTTCCTAAATGGTCTCTCTGTCTTCGGTCTTTCAATCTCCAGTCCATCCAACATAGAGCTGTCAAAATTACCTTCTTCAGATCCAGATCTTTTCCTTAAATGACATCAAAGGCCACACATTGTGGTACCTGGCCTACAGGGTCCTTATTATCTGGCCTGGCTGCTTCATAAACTGTGCTCTGAGCCTCTGCACCATCCATCCTTGCTGTGCGTCAGAATTTTCAAACTTCGTGAGTATGTGCTTTGACACGGCGCTTCTATTTTCCAACTTGCTCACTTGTCCTTTATGAACTTGCTCAGATGTGTTAAATTCTGCGAAGACTCTCCAAGATGACCTTCCACCACGCAGCCCTAGATTCTTCTGTCTTTCCTACATCTGCTGGACCTTCTGACCACGTTCTCGGTGCACCTGCCTGCTCTGCTGTCTGTCCCACTTCCCTGACTGCAGACAGCTTGCGGGTGTATCTTTGACGCTCCGTGTAAGCACAGGGCCTGCCACATGGCAACTGTTCTAACATCTCTGTTTAGTGACTGAGTGATCGCATGCGTCAGTCAATGTATGTTGCTGAGCTTATGCTGAAAGGAATGAAGTTTTAAAAATAGCGCCTCTACTCACTTATGTATGGGGGCCATTTTCACGAGTTTTTAACTGTTTGTATTTTCTTTACTCACTATGACTTGTCCCCGTGAGCGTGGGAATAGCTAGTTTAACCTGAAGCAGTCAGATGAAGGTCTGTAAGTGTGATCATCTAGGCAAACAGAGCTTCAACAGGAAAATAATCAAAAGGTGTTTTTGGAAAAAGAAGAAAAGGAAGAGCGAGGGGGAGGGTATGGCTCAGTGGTAGAGTGCCTGCCTAGCATGCACGAGGTCCTGGGTTCAATCCCCAGGGCCTCCATTAAGAAAATAAATAAACCTAATTACCTCTCACCACAGAACACAAAAATCAACTAAAAAGTGAGTCTTAAAAGAAAAAAAAAAAAGAGGAAGAGTGATACATGGTAAATTACAAAGGAAAACATGAGGCAATTATTAACTGAAGAAACAGATGCTCTGAAAGAAAATGTCTATTTTCCACAGTCGTTTATTGACTACTACTGACAGTTCTTTATTTTCGATAAACACTTTATTTATTTATTTTCAGTAAGTAGTTTTTATTTTCAATAAACAGTTCCTCTTGAATACTGATCTGGAACCATTTAGACGCTAGACATTCAGAGTGAAAAATGGCAAAAGAATGCCAGTCACCACAGAGCTTATCCACTAGGATAATACACTTTTTATCCTGTGATGACAACTCTCTTTTAGGTAAATTGCTCTGAAAGTTGACTAATATATATATTTTTTCAGATTAGAGACAAACTGTATTCTTGGTGGAGGCAAAGTGTGAAAGTGTGTGTGTGTGTGCATGTGAATTACAGAGCTAACTGCTCCTCCGCCATCACGGGCAGCCTTCACAGATGGTATTAATAATAAAAAGAAACGGGTAGAAGCAGCATTTGGAGAGGTGGTAGTGACTAGCAGACAGAGCAGGTCACTTGAGCAGATCATGTCCGGGGAATGAAATGGAAAGGCTGGTTGCAGCAGACAGATCTTTTGTGTTATTTCATTTAAAAACATGGATGTATTATTTTGGTAAACATTTATAAATGCCAAAAATTTAAAAGAGAGCATTCCAATATGAAGTTTTTATTTTTGGAGGTGGGGGGGAGGTGGTCATTGGGTTTGTTTGTTTATTTAGTGGAGATACTGGGGATTGAACTCAGGACCTCGTGCCTGCTAAGCACACGCTGTACCACTGAGCTACACCCTCCCCCAAGAGCAATCCTATATGAATAAGACATTTTACTGTTTCGGTGAGTTACTTATGATGTGATGGCATGCTTTTCTACAAATACAATCATTTTAAAATGCTTTGTTTACTCAAAGATATTATCAATTATGTTACTATGATCTACATTACTTCCTACCTAAGCGACCACATGAGAAATTTCCATTCAATATACTGCTAGAATAAAATGGAGTACTTTTTAAATTAGCAGGTCTCTTCTCTTTGATAGGGAAATACAATGGAACACATAACCCTTTATTACTTGGCCGCCAGGGAACACAAAATGGACAAATATGTGGTGGCCAACATTTTTTTTTTTCCTTTTCAATTTCTGATTTAAAAAAAATCTAATCCTATTTTACAGCTTTATTATTTATGACTTCTCTTTTATTCTGCCTCCAACCCTTTTGGCAAGGAAGTGACACATGAATAAATAAAGTAATAAGATGTGCTATAAATGTGACAAGAAAAAGTCCACAGATCCTAAGAGGATTTCATACTTTAGAATGTGAGATGCTGGGGTCAATCTAAGTATGGCAGTGAGAACGGTGACTGTCAGCAGGGACCCGCAGCAGAATCAGTACAGCTGTAGACAGATGAGGGACAGTTCAGAGGTGAATACACTGCACATTACTATGTACGGATATTTTGTTTCGGTAGGAGTCAAATGATATTAAGTAAAAAAAAAGAAAAGAAAAAAACAAAACGGCATTAATGAAACTGTGTTATCAATCCTCTGGTAGACGATTAACAGAAAATGATGGCAGGCTTTCTATCAACCATGAATGGAAAAAAAAAAGGTGAGGAGGAGAGGGGAGGGAGAAGAGGAGGGGAGGAGGAGGGAAAGGGAGAAGGGAGGAGGGGGAGATTGCATGAATTGGAAATCTCTAGTTGGGCTTTTTACATCATAAAGCCAAGGCAGCTTTTCCATAATAAACATGAGGTAGATGTTAGAGTCAGAACATCTTTCATATGCATTCTAACCAAAGCCTTCTCAATTTGCAGATAAAGACAGCAAGGCGGGGGGGGGGGGGGGGGGGGGGGGGGGGATGAATTTCTGCTCTTGGTCCTAAATTCTTCAAGCTCTCTTGCTCAGCAACCTCGTCTCACTGCCTCCGTCCTCCACTCCCTCCTTGCTGCCAATCAGAGGTTCACCAGACAAGTGTGTTTTAATTCTTGCCAATCCTTGTGTGAGGTTGGATTATGGTATTATTTCAGAATTTGTATTACATGGCTTTACCATCTTTCCAAAAATCATTGCACATCTTAAATTCTGCTAGGCTAAAATCGTTCAAATGAATGAAAATATATTAAGGTATCCAAATATAAATTCAGTAACAATGAGAAATGAGAAGCCTACTGGGTGAGACTAATGACCACATATGTTTGATTCTCTCATTTTGTATCACGCCATAACATTTGGCCTTAGCTTTAGAATTTCCCATGGGAACGGGATTAACAATAATCCACAGTTTAGAGCATATTATCTACTGTTCTCAGTCTTTTTCTTACTCTACAACACAGAAATATTTACCTCACTTTAGAGAGAATAAAACTGAGGGGCAAAGAGGTGAAAGCACCACGATCAAAACCAAGAGTTCAGAAAGGAGAGAAACCTGGATGCGTGTTTCCCCAGCATCAAAGCAGATTCTCTTTCTGTTATAAATGCAACTGAAACACCAGTAAGAATCATCAATAATACAAATGCTTTATTCAGATGCACTTGTGAGGCCATGGAAACTGGATAGAAATTTCTTAATCTCCTTTTTTTTTTTTCAGAGGATGTTTTTAGCTTGCTGGTTAGGTTAATAAATCCTTCACAATTTAGACATTGTGTGCTATACGGAGGGTTAATGTTGCTATGAGAACTTCCATTTCTGATATTTCTGACATCTTATTTTCAGCTTGTCAGTTTTACCGTGCCATTAGCACTGGCACTCTGTTTTTTCAGTCATTTATTTTCAAAAGAGCCCTTCCATTCTGGAGATCCAGAATTACATATCCAATAATTGATTCACTGGGTAATGAAACCCCAGACACGAACACATTTCTGCCGTGGTGAGGAAAGATTTCCCAGTAAATCAGATGAACTGACTTTCTTTTTATTAATGAAAAATTCCTGGCTGTAAGTTGAATCTTTTCCTGTTCCTGATATATTTGGAAATATCTCTGCACTAAAGACGGAAGTCTGAGCTGGCTACCATTTTGGTTCTCATGGCTGGTCAACCACATGGAAGATGCTGAGAACAAAATCGTCACCTAAGTATCCCCATCCAGGTGAGGGATCCACACAACAGGTGCATCGCCTTTAAGAGGCTTGAAAACTGAAGCCACAGAGGTGAGTCAATTACATCATGTCAGTGGTTTTGGCTAAAAATATAAAATATGGTGAGAAGGCACTGGGCTGTGTTTAAGAATTGGCTCTGCCAATTATGGGACTATATCACTTTATTTTAGTTATTTAGTTTCTTTTTAAATTTTGTTTTTTATTAAAGTGTAGTTGATGTACAATGTTAGTTTCAGGTGCACAGCAGAGTGATTCAGTTACACATATACATATATACATTTTTTCAGAATATTTTCCACTATATGTTGTTACAAGATATTAAATATAATTCCCTGCGGTGTACAGTAGGTCCTTGTTTATCTATTTTATATACAGTAGTGTGTTTCTGTTCATTTCAAACTCTTTTTAGGAAAAAAAAATGAGCTGCAACTTCCTCATCTGTAGAATGGAAGTATGTCTACTCAAAATGGCCTGCAGCTTTTCATGAACTTTAATTTTCCAGACATACTAATATTTATTATAAAAAGTTTATAATTTATGCCACTGAACGTGTCTCTTGTAAATGCCTTTTATGATTGCATGGGAAAGGATGTTACGTGTACAATAAGACTTTAAAATTCATATTCCCCTAAGCAAGAAACAGAGGAATTGGGATATAGAGTTTTTGTTTCCAAAGTGCTTTAAAAAATAAGTGTTGACAAAGAAAGTCATCATCTTAAAAGGCTATAAAGAACAACATAAATTATTTATCTTTTAGCTCTGTCTTTTTCAAGTAACTAAAAGCTCCTGTTTACACGAGCAGTTTTCTACTAAATATGCATCAGTCACGTCTAGGGACTTAAGGAATTTCCCTGTGAGCCCTTCCTTAGTGTCCTTGTTAGTTTAGTGCAAATTACTGTATAGCTTTTAAATCAGAAAATTGCATTCGTGAAAGTAAGTACATTTTTATAATTCAAAATCTGATTCTGGCTGAATGATCTAACTACTGAAAGTGGGTTAGGTTAGACTCTGGAGTGTCTGAAATTCTAAAAATGTATAATTCAGCGAAGAAATAATAATTCATTACTTGAATCAGAAAATGTTGGATCAGTTTTTACCATTAGTGGGAAGTTTTCTATCATATTGCCTCCTGCTAATTTCATAGCAGGAATAGATGATATATTTCAAATAAAGTTCTAAATGATAGCAATAGCAAAAATATTATTTTTATCTCTTGCTCTCCCCCCATAAAGTTCACTATTTTTTTCTCATCAATTTTGTCTCATTTAATTGGATCCTCGCAGCAACTCTGTGACACAGATTTTGTCTAGTTAACAGACAAGAGGGTAAAAACAGAAAGAGGTACTAAGTATCTCAGTCATACACCAATTTGGTAAGTATCTCAATCAATCAAAATGCCAACTATTAACCAGAGGATACAGGACATGGGGCTAAAACATGCATGCTTCTCACTGTATAGCACTAATATGTTCAAACACATTTAACAATTTGAATGTTTTCCTGTTCCGATTCCTTTCATCCATTCTCATCTGTGGGTTTCAAATTAATGCAATTGTTTTCAATTAATCCAATAAATGTCTTTTGGATTTTACCTAATGCCAATGGAAATGCCCTTAGATATCCCTGAATTAAAGATCATGCATTATTTAAGTTAAATGATTTATTTTATTTTTTTTCCTAAATAGCAAGCAAGATGCCCTAAACCAGTATATGGTATCTGAATCACTTTCATTTGCATGAAAAATAAAATTACAGGCTGGTAATATTTTAGTGTCTGAAGACAACAGCCATTGCTGTCCAGGTAGAGTTTTCTCTTCTTGTACAGCCCAGCCCAGAAAAGGTCTCAGGTAAGCATGTGGTTTGGGGAAGAAACTGTCCTGAACAAAATGACAGACATGAAACTTGCTCTAACCTGATAACTTCAAGATCTTGCCCAAACACATGGATCTTACTAGGCCTAAGAAAAATGGCTGGAGGTCTGTCCACTGAATATCATGACATCATCTTCTCCTGCCTAATGGACACCCATTGCCCCATTTGATGTTCCTATAGGGCCTTCCCCCGAACAGAGTCAATGCTAATTTTTTTAGGGCCTTGCTCTCAGTAGACAGTCTTCTAATTCTTACGAAGACGTGAGTTTATACAGATTTCAAGTGCCAAGTAACTTTTTCAGCCTTTGCAAGGAAACAGTAATGGTGGAATTTCAGACATGACTAAATGGAGAGACGCCAGCATTACTGGGAAAAGGACCCTGGGCACAGCTTCTGTTCCTCTGCAATTCCACCTTGCACTCAGTCACTCTGCAGTGTGTTCATGAAATTGAGCAAGTCCATGGATACAGAAGCAACTGCACCTAATGTTTCTTATTAACTTAGTTATAGACCTTCAATAGGTAACTAACTGTCCATAGTCTCATCTATAAAATGAAGGAAAAAGCCACCACATTGTTACTGTAGAATGTGACATCATTGTGACTGCCTAGAATACAGCAGTCATCGGATACAAACTAAACTTGAAAACGAGGTCCACTGGGAGGCACTCCAATACGACGTCATTTAAAAGCTTCCATTCACAGGCTAAAAAAACTCACGATGTCCATGTGGCGTTGTAATTGGAATCAAATACATTCCTGTTGTTACTGCATAAAATATAATTCAGTATATCAACTTTTGTCTCACTTCATTCCTAAATGGATACCTGGTGACTCAAATGTATGTGTATGTGTTCATTCCTAGTACTGCCATAAAGAATTGCCACCAAATTACTGGCACACAACACAAATTTACTTTCTTAGAATTCTGGAGGCCAGGCATTCAAAATTGGTTTCACTGGGACAAGATCAAGGTGTCAGCAGGACCACGCTCCCTTGAAAGCTCTGGGAGAGAATCTGTGTCCTTGTCTTTGTGAGATGCCAGAGCTGCATCCCTCAACTTTCTTGGCTGCTGGTCCCTTTCTCCATCCTCAAAGCCAGCACTAAACCATCAAATTTTGCTTCCATCATCACATGGTCCTCTCTCGTCATCTCCGACTTAAATCTCTTGCCTCTACAAGGACCCTTGTGATTACAAATTTGGGCTTGCTTGGACAACATAGCATAACATCCCCATCTTAAGATCCTACATCTGTAAAGTCATCTTTCCTGTATAAACTAGCAGATTCACAGGAGCTGGGGATTAGAACACGGGTATCTTTTGTGTGTGTGTGCGTGCATGTGCACACGTGTGTGGAGGAGACCTCATTGGCCTAACACAGAACACAATGGGATTAAGCAATATGATGAGTTATTACAGAAGGAATATATTTAAGAAAGAAAGAAAACTTTAACCCTGATGTAATGCTTTTGATTTTTTTTTTCTATTTTTGTTTTGTTTTGAGATCATATTTGACCCAGAGATTTGCAATTCCTATGTAGCTATTATACAGTTTCCCCTTAGGTTAATATCTTACATAATCATGAGAAATTTATCTAAGTTTAGAAATTAACTTTGGTACAATGCTATGATCTAAATTATACATTTTATTTGGATTTCCCCAGTTTTTCCACTAATGACCTTTTTCTGTTTCAGAATCCTTTCCAAGGTCCCACATTAAATTCAATTGTCATGTTTCCTTAATCTCTCCAGTCTGTCATAGTTGATCAGTCTTCTCTTGTCTTCCAGGATCTTGACTTTTTTTGAAGAGTCATCTTGATTGATTAATAAAAAACACAAAGTTCACATTTTGTTTTCCACAGCTTTACACCATTTAGACAAATGAATAGAATTGCACTTCCACTAACATCTTTCTGTACTGAATATTTCTATCACCCCAAACGTTCCCCCAAGCTGTCCCCTGTGGACAGTCCCTGCCCTTCCAACCCCTGGCAACCACGGACTTGTTTGCTTCCATTTAGTTTTGCTTTATTGCATAAAATTATGCAAGCTGTATCTTTTTGTGTTTGTTTTCTTTCATTCACAAAAAGAAACATTTAACAAGCAACTAAGTTATTGTGCAAATCAACAGTGCGTTCCTTTAACAGGAGTAGTATGTTAATAATGTGTGGATGTATCACAGATTGTTCATGCATTCATGGGTTGAAAGACATCTGGCTTGTTTCCAGTTTTTGGTGTTACTAATAAAGCTGCCATAAACATTCATGTATAGATTTTTATGTAAGCACAATATTTCATTTTTCTTGGGTATAAATCTAGAAGAGAGGTTTCTGGGTTGGATAATATGAATGTGTTTAACTCTATTAAAAAAAAAAGCCAAACTTTTTTTCAGATACGACTATTTCACTAGTAATGAATGAATATTCCCTAAGCAAAGGCTTTTAAAAAATTTTTAATTGAAATAAAGTTCTATTTACCAAATGTTTCTTTTACATTTTTTACAAATGATAATACATTTTTAGAAAAGATAATACTTTTGGTGTTGTGTCTGTTTAGTTAATTCAAAATCACATGAGTTTTGCCCTGTTTCCTTCTGGAAAATTTTAGTTTTAGGTTTTACTTTTAGGTCATGAATCACTTTGAATTCATTTTTGTATTACAATGGAGAAAAGACAGTCTCTTCAGCAAATGGTATTGGGAAAACTGGACAGCAGCGTGAAAGTCAATGAAGTTATAACATTCCCTCACACCATACACAAAAATAAACTGAAAATGGCTCAAAGACTTAAATATAAGACAAGACATGATAAATCTGCTAGAAGAAAACATAGGCAAAACATTTTCTCACATACATCTCAGCAATGTTTCCCTAGGGCAGTTTAACCAGGCAATAGAAATAAGAGCCAAATAAACAAATGGGACCTAATTAAACTTACAAGCTTTTGCACAGCAAATGACACCATAAGCAAAACAAAACAACAAACCTACAGAATGGGGGAGAGTATTTGCAAATGATGCGACTGACAAGGGCTTAATTTCCAGTATTTATAAACAGCTCATACAACTTAATAACAACAACAAAAACAAACAACCCAATCCAAAAATGGACAGAGGACCTAAACAAGCAATTCTCCAATGAAGACATATGAATTGGCCAATAGGCACATGAAAAAATGCTCAATATCACTAATTATCAGAGAAATGCAAATCAAAACTACAACGAGGTATCACCTCATACCAGTCAGAATGGCCATCATTCAAAAGTCCATGAATGATAAATGCTGGAGAGGCTGTGGAGAAAAGGAAAACCTCCTACACTGCTGGTAGGCGTGTAGTTTGGTGCAGCCATTGTGGAAATCAGTATGAAGATTCCTCAAAAACTAAAAATAGACTTACCGTATGATACAGCAATCCCACTTCTAGATATATATCCAGAGGGAATTCTAATTCGAAAAGATACATGCACCCCAATGATCCTAGTTGTACTATATACAATGGCCAAGACATGGAAGAAACCTCAATGTCCATCAGCAGATGACTGGATAAAAAAGTTGTGGTATATTTATACAGTGGAATACTACTCATCCATAAAAAAGAATAAAATAATGCCATTTGAAGCAAATGGATGGACCTAGAGATCGTCATTCTAAGTGAAGTAAGCCAGAAAGAGAAAGAAAAATACCATATGATATCACTCATATGTGGAATCTAAAAAAAATGGGGAAAAAAAGGACACTATGAACTCATCTACAAAACAGAAGCAGACTCAGAGACACACTAAACAATCTTATAGTTACTGGGGTAAGGGGGTGGGAAAGAATAAATTTGGGAGTTTGAGATTTACAAATATTAGCCACTATATATAAAAATAGATTTTAAAAAAAGTTTCTTCTGTATAGCACAGGGAACTATGTTGAATATGTTGTAATAACCTTTAATGAAAAAAATATGAAAATATATGTATGTATATGCATGACTGGGACACTGTGCTGTGCACCAGAAACTGACACCTTATAATTGACTGTACTTCAATTAAAAAAAAAGTATACTTAGGGATAAACTCAATCTCAAAATTTTACATTAAAAAACTTCATGTCAACCCAAAAAGAAAAAAAAAATTTGTATTAGACATAAGCTGAAAGTTGAGGATTATTTTCTTAAAAAAAAAAACTCAATTAAGATATAATACACTTACCATATAATTTCCCCTTATTTAATTGCCTTTCTTTACCCCAAATAAGTTTTCTTATTCTAAGTCTACTTTGTCAGATATTAATATAACTAAGTAGCTATATTATAGCTATAATTAATACAATATAGTAAACTCTATATAATTCAGCTGTATGCATATATACTTAAGGTATATAATCATAGTTATAATTATATTAATACATAATTATGATACAAATTATATATTTATATATATTTAATATGTAATATACAGTATTAATATCTTTCAGTATTATATGATGTATAAGGTAAAATAATATAATTAAGCTCTATATAATAAGCTATAAATAATAAGCTATAATATAGCTTAAGTAGCCTTCTTTTGGTTAGTGTTACATGATTATAATCAATTCTTACCTTTTTATACCACCTATCAGCACCTGTCTCTAATTCGGTGAGTCTACACCAGTCATATTTTATGTGAATATTAATATAAATGAGTTATGTTCTTCCAGCTTGCTAGCTGTTTCCTGTTTCCTACATCTGTTCAGCCTCTTGTTTTCTCCCATCCTTCTCTTGAATGTCTTCCAGAATACCTTTTTTTTCTCTTCTATGGATATATCACCTATGTTTCTTTTAAACGTTTCTTGTTTGTATTGTCCTAGAATACTGATTTTAAAATAATCTAAGTCTCCCTTCAAATAACATTGTGCCACTTGACCTGAGGAGAAAACTTCACAACAGTGCAGTCCTGTCTTTATGCTTCCATCATTTGCACTGTGACTGCCACACCTTTTAACATTCACTACACATGCTACAGACACACAGTGCTTACATCCTCTTTTGCTTTATACAGTCAGTTGCATTTAGAACAATTAAATGCAAAAAAAAATTAACTTAATCTATTATTTTATATTCAGGACTAACCATTTCCCAGTACAGACCCAAATTTCAACCTGATCTCATATTCTTTCTTCCTGAAGAATTTTCTTTAACTTTTCTTGTAGGTATGCTGGCAATGAATTCTCTCAAATTTTGGCTTTCTAAGAAAGTTTTTATTTCTTTTTCATTTTTGGAAGATTTTCCACCCTGAGTTTTGAGATTGAATTCACAGTTTTGGGGGGACAGTTGTTTATTTCAGTAGTGCAGGTCTTGAAACATGGTAAAAAAAAATGAGTGTTTATTAAAGAAATTGATCCATCAATTCAAATTTGACAGATTGTTCACCTATTATTTTTAGAGTGTATTTTGTATATTCCATATTGGATGGTATTTATCTTTCTTCTGGCCATGTCTACTGGCCATTTCTTCCCACTTAAATTTTGCTTTTCTTTCACACAAGTAATCAAGACTACGTCTGCAATACTTAACTAAAACATCTGGCTCATTCCAATAACTGAATGAGCAGAAACCATAGTAATATAAATAAACAAAAATATCAATCTGAAAAATCAGTCCAATTGTTTCTCACCACAAAGATGATGCAGACAGTTGACTGGCTGATTTTTTTCCCACTGTTCAGTGCCTTGCTTTAAGACTATGGTGACATAACTTGCAAGTGGGTGCACTGAGTCCTTGAGTTAGAGGCAAGTGTCAGTATCTCAGTGACAGACGTTTACTGTCTCCGGTTTCAGGAAAGAAGCCCGTTTGCTGAAAGTATGTGGGTGCAGACCACAAGGAAAGATGGCCAACTACCCAACCTGGATAGTTCTGAAAAAAAAATTGGAAAAAGTGTATGATCTCTCTGTAGGGAGGAAGCAGTAAGATCTCTGAACAGATCTGAGAGAATATGCTGGGCGCACTGGGCCAGTAATATTTTCATCTAGATAAAGTGCATCTTATGCCATCTATGCATATTTGAATTATTCATTGATTTATCTAAAAATGATGCTTTCAAATATCTCTTCTGTAGAAACTTAATAACTTCCAGACACCTATAAAACTTGCCACATTTGACCAGAAACATCTGCTCTGTTCCTCCGTAAATTATGTCCTCCTTTGGGTAAAGATCTATTTTTTTCACCTCCATCATTGCCAATAATTACTGAAGTACCTGAAACTTCCTAGCTATAATTCAGCTTGTGATGACAGGAAATGGGAAAATAATAAATTGTCTAAATTATTGTCAACATGGTCAGTAAATTATTGTCAACATGGTCAGTAAAGATGTTGGTAAAGAGACAACTTAGAAAAGGAGCATATTTTCCTCTTCTAGTTGGAGTTTTTTAGGAACCAGAGAAATCCCCACTTTTCAATTGCCGGAAGCTCATCTTCACTGAGGATATTAGAATCTAAATGTTTAAATGACTTTGCACATGCTAATATCAATGAGTTAATTTGAGGGGAAGTGCATTGAGGACAGTGTGCCAAGCCAACCACCCAGTATGTATGTGAAGGGGATGCACAAAGGAAACGAGTGTGTCCTAAGTTGGAACTCATCGGGCATCTAGAAGGAGACTCTTGAGGACAGACAGCAACACCAAGACTCAAGGATTAAGGGTAAGACCCTCCGCTATGGAAAAGCCACAACCAAATAAAGGATTAAAGTGATTTCAAAATGAGCTGTGGAATTTGAATGAAAATTGTGTTTTCTATGCAACCACTTCTTACATAAAATGTGAGGAAGTGTCAAAACTGTCACTTGACTAATGAGCATTAAACACATACCTGGAGAAACACTAGATTGCAGAAGGACAGGTTTTCAAACTCACTAACCAAGACATAGAGACCTGGTCATGCTCTTATTCATTTATTTATCTGAATTCTATCTCATTTTAGAAACAAGAGGCAGACCCCACCGTGTATAGCCCACCATAGGGCAGCAAAGGGCAATGGCTCAGAGCGTTAGCTTTGGAGCTGGAGTGACTGAAATCATATCCTGTCTCTGCTTTTGTCTAGTCATATGGTCTTTGGCAAGTTACTTACTTCTTCTCTGTCCCTCAGACCATGGAAATGAACTTAATAGTTTACCTTCCCAAAAGGCTTGTTGTGAGGATTCGATGAGATAACAAAAGCAGATCTTACAGCAGAGTCTGGCACGTGGTGTCATATGAAGGTTTATGTGCATTTTTATCATTATTACGAGGCCGTGTGAAATACAAGATACTCAAAGTAAGGGCTAAAGAAAATGCAAAGAACAAGAGTAAGAATATTAGTGACCTTCAGAATGAGTTTGAAAATGTATACCCATGCTCTTTCGATATGTGGGTCACGGTTTTGATTCTACTCTTGCCAGAGCCCCAGCCTAAAACTCTGATAAGTGACACATTTCATTGGGATCATAAAATTAAACAGAAATCAACTGTTGAGTGGATGAATAACTGTGCTGGATGGTGCGGCAGGCTGTTTCTCCCAAGCTTGCTGACAAAGAGGAAGGCTCCAGTTGAATGAAGATGCCCTTAGGTATGCATGCTTCTAGCAGATCAAGGCTGGCCTCACAAGAGACGCTTTTAGAACAAGGACTCTGATTCAAACCCGGTTCAAGCAAAGTCCATTTGTGGAGGACTCTGATTTCCAGTATTCCACTCTCTGTTTTTTCCACCTGACTTGGGCAATGAGAAGGAAACAAAGGTTAATGCACAGTAATGACCCTGAAATGATGAGTTTAAAATGGGATTTTTTTTTTTTTCAGGCAAAGAATCTCACTGTTGCATTGGAATTAAACTGTTGTTGGGATATTGTAGATTTTTTTCTTCTTGCGACTCATGTTACCCTTTACATCCCTGGAGTTTTTTTAGGTACATCAGTTATACCGAAAAAGCACCATTAGACACTAAAATTTCCACTACAACGGGCTGAATAGAAATCTCATCATTGTTTCCATAAGGGTGCCAAAAGAGATTAAATAAATACAACTTGAACTATTAACATTTTCTCCAAGATAAACTAGGCAGAAACCTCTTTCCTCAACAATATTCCCCTTGGATATTAAACACCAGTAGAATGAGAAATACTTTGTTAATCTAAACTGAGTATCTGTAGGTGTGGTGTGTGCTGGGAAAAATTATATATATACTGTTTTGAAAAAATAAACTTTTTGGAATTAACTTCACCAACAAACGTTTGATGAGTAAGAACTTCAGAGATTCAAAATAACAGACTAAGTATTTATCTTTAAGGCACTTGGAGAGTAGTAAGAATTCAACTGTCCTCTTGTTCAACTTTGCCTGCATTCCTCTAGCCATGGACAGTGTGAAAGTCTGAATCCACGTACAATTTGTTGATCATTTTTACATCCCTGACATTTTAAGGATAAGGGTATTAAAGCAATTTAATTATTTACCAGATTCACTGATTCATATAAATTAGCAGGGGGGAACGTCTGGCCAGAGGGGACTCCTGGCTTTAATTTCTCTGGTCCTGAGAATGAGAGGACTCCAGTGCCTGCTTTTAAAGCTGGGGAAGGAACCTTCCTCTTGTCAAGGGCCCTGCTGTTGCTGGCCAGTTCTTAGCAGTATCTGCAGAACGAAGGATACGGTAGTTAGAAATCTCTTGGTACCATTTAAATGTGTGATGGGCACTTAGAAGATCAACAGTAATTGTACTCAACACTCAGAACGTGGTGCGGTGGCAGGGTGGGATGAAAGTAGAAAAATACTTTTTTCCTACACTTTTTCCTCAATTTCTTCCCCTACCATAATGATGGCTCTCTTTTGTATAACTTATTACCCTTTATTGTTTCTTTTTTTCCCCATTTTATCCCATTTCTTACCTGATCTTTTCTTTTCCCTTCCTTCTATTCCTGTCTCCTGTTTCCTTTCTCCAGTTGATTTTCCACCCTACTTTAATGTATCTATTCACTTTCTCCCTTAACTGGCTCTTCATGGAAATTATACTATTATATGATTTTAATTTATCTCTTGTCTTATGTTTTAAAATGTCCACTGCACATAATTTTCTATTTCTTCAGCTTCATTCAAAAGCTGGGAAATTTCAACCTCATGATTTGGTTCTACTTCCCTCAGTAACTTCCAAGTCCTGCTGCTAAGTTGAAATTCGAGATGCTTTGACTGGAGTCGCAGAACGTCAACTATCTGATGGTGCGACGTGAAGGAAGCCCCTCCACTCTCTGGGCCTTGGTTTCTCCATCAGCAGTGGGAGGGTCCATCTAAATGATCTGTAAGCTCTGGACAGTTCTAAAATCCCGTACATCTATTTAACATGATTTATTTGCAACTACTTTTCCCTTTGGGTCTGAGGCTCAGGAGAGAAAACATATGATGATTTTTCTCCTTGTTCCAGGTAGAAAGTGTTCGTTCGACCCATGGTTCAGATTAGACCTGCTCCAAATAGGGTTAATGGTTTGTTCCCATTAAAACTTGAATCGTTTTTTTTCCTTTCCCCAGCACTGCAGCTGACCTGGCAAGCTGTATGTCTCCATGTCTCTGAAAGAGTGACTAGGAGATTTTTTTTTTTTAATTAAAGCATCTTTTCAAACAAACTCAGGAACTTGAATCTACTGTCAAGATTAACTGGCTCAAAGCACACTACCGCCTGACAAGCACTTAATTTTTTTTTTAAATGTATTGGGTTCTGACTATTAGCATGTGGAAATATTCTCATTTATTTTACACCTATTGTTGTAAAATAAGACTGCCGTTGGTTGTGTCCTGCTACAAATTTATTAAAATAGTGATTAAGACCTATGGGATTACTGAACGGACTCATATAAAACAATTAAGCTTATAGGCTCGTGCCGTACTCTGTGATTCACACATTCCTGAGCGTTATGTAAATAAAAGACGTTCCTGTTTCTCGTGATCTGAGATTGAGTTTATGGATGGAACATCTCTGCAAACACCCTATGTGTGTGTCTTGGTAGAATTTTTTGCTATTTTGTTATCCAGGTGGCAGAACTCTTGTGAGCATCACAGAGTCTAAGAGGAGAGTCTGCACAGAAATAAAGTCCTCTAAAATCCAGACCAAAGAGAATAATTAAGATCTGCACACTTAGAACCCGCAGTGCCTCTGTTACTGTGTGAAGAATTGCAAAGAGCTGCGGAATGGCCTCTGAAAGAACACTACTTACGGCCACTAAGCAATCTCATCACTGTTTCAGCAACAATTGTTACATAACACAGGAAATTAATGTCAACAAGGTTAGGAGAACAATACATTTCACTTACTGAACTTTCTCCTCCAGTAAGTTATTTTTCTCTGTAACTAATGTCGATAATTATTCCCGTGTATTTCAATGATTATATTTTACTTGCTTCAGTTTTCTGTGTATATAAATATACATGTGACTACCTCCCCATACACTTAAGCACAACAAATCTTTTGGGAACCCTAATCCATACTCTTTGCTTGAAAAGAAAAGGATTAGTAGATTAATGGCCAAATGCATATAAAGCCTGGGGAACAGTGTACTGGTTCTATTTTTTTTAATGTATTTATAAACAAACAACCATGTTTACTGCTGAATTTCATAGGAATTTTCTTGAATGTAAATGGTAGTTGGCTAAACAATGTCAACTTGACCAAAGTATGTTTCTATATTTCATTGTCTTCAGTCTTTATAGTTCAAATGTGGTTTATTAAGATCAACATCTAAAAGACCCAATAACTATGTGAGTAGAGAGAAGAAAAAGATAACAATTTGCAACCCCACACACCATAAATTTCTGAACTAATATATTTAGATTATAATCAGTGAACATAAAATATTTATAAATGTTTTGGAGATTGCCCCAAAGCTACTGGGATAGAACTTGGGCTGAATTAATCAAAGTGAGGGAAGGTTCCAGCGAACGAAGTGGCTACTTTGCACATGGAGAGCCTCCTCGTGTTTTGTGTATGTGTTAAGTGGTGTAGAGCTCGAAACTGAAATGTATGCTTTTCTGGCAAAACCACTTCTTGTATTGCTTACAGTACAACTTTCACAAAACCTTCTTTGGCCACTAATTAAGTGAGACTATAGATATGTCAGATTGAGTTAGAGCAGAAGAGAATGTCACTAGGCTTGCAAAGGGTGAGAGAATCCTTTTCTTTTTCCAGTTAGATTTGTGAGTCATTTCCATGATTGACTTTTATATAACCTATTAGGTTCTGATTTAGTTGGCAATTCGGTAAGAACCTAAGTTTATGTAAATCAGGTTAGTTATATGGAGCATTTATCCACTCACTGATTTGTTTATTCATCCATTAACTTACTCACTCACTGACTTGCCCAGAGAAAATGCTTTGAAATTGAATGTATGGAAAGCATTAGATGAGGCATTAAAGTTGAATCTGAATGATCTCTGCCCTCGATTGGTTCACAGTCCAGAAGTGAGATACACACATTGACAATGACAGTGGACAATGACAAAGCTACAATGACGTGTCAAAGAGTCCATGTTGGTGTTTTTGAAGGCAAGTTTACATGCCTGAGGCAAGTTTGCATGCCTGCAGCACCCTGAGGCCAAACAGACCCAAAGGTCGAGGCCCAAAAAAACCCCGAACTCCCTGAAGTGTTTCAGCAGAGCATATTTAAAGGCCAGGTAGGCAGGGGGTGGGGAATGTTGCAGGTTTGTGATCAGCTTGTTAATGATTCTCTGATGGGCTGATGTGGAGGTAACAGGACAGTCAACACTACCAACCCCCCTGGCCCAGAAGGTCTGGGGCCAAGCGCTCTGGATCTCAAGTAGTTAATTCCTTCCCTTTGGCAGTAGTTTTTAGCATCTGAAAAACCCAGGAAATAAACACGAAATACTACCATCAGAGAGGAGCTGCAGCATAAGTTACGGGGTGGGGTGTGTCCTGAGAGGGCCCCACAGGGTCTTGCTCAATTACATTAGAAATTCACAGAAGTTAACCTGGTGCCTCAAAAAAGGGGACTCCTTCTAAGGAAATGGTACTAAAAGAAATCCCATAAAGGAAGTTATTGTGGATATGAAATCTTGAAATGAGAGGGTTTTTTGTTTGTATTTTTGTGTTTTTGCTTTTGTTTTTGTTTTTGTTTTACAGATGGAGCAAGACAGTCAAAGGAGTTCCATGCAGGAGCAGAATGAGTAACAGGACCCTGGATTGCAACGTCTTAGTTTCTAAAAGTTGTGAATACTTCCTGTTCGTGGCTACTAGCGCAAAGCAGTGTTTCTAAAATGGAGGGGGACAACTTGGCCTCTGGGGGGGGCGCTGGCACCCTCTGGAGGCTTTTTTGATGGTCACAACTGGGGCTGAGTGCAGGGTTGCTACTGGTATCTAGCGAGTAGAGACTACAAAGCACGGGACAGACGCCTCTCCCAGAACAAAGAGCTAATCTGGTGAAAACGGCAAGAATGCCAGGGCTCAGCAAACCTGGTCTCCAGTAAAAATGTAAGGAAATAGAACGGGGGTAAAATGAGGGATGTGGCTGAAGATGCCCTGCAGACAGGAGATCGCGGACAGCCTTCTACACATGCTACAGAATCCGGACTTTACAGGCAAGGATGGGCACCAGAGGTTCTGATGCTTTATAGATACACATTTACATTTTAGAAACATCACTCTGATCTTTAACAGCTGCTTCAAGGATAAAAGACTGAAGGTCAGGCAGGGAGATCATTCAATATTAACTACATTCTTAAATGAATTCAGATTTGAATAGACTGTGTGACTTTAGTAATATTATTTACTCAATTAGATCTCAATGTCCTGATTTATAATATGAGATGTCCCAACTAGATAATCTCATGGCCCTACCAGTATTAAAATTCTGTAATAACCTGTTTGTGGAAAAATCTAGTGCTGTGAAAACTTGTTCCATATTTATATGCATATATTAATCTGAGTCCCATGTGCACGCACTCACACACATGCTTACGTATGTGCCTCTCAACCTATCTGATTTTAAAACAGATTACATACCAGTTTACTAACTGTGGACTCATGAGGACTGGAGAGCTTTGATATTTACTCCTTCTGTATTCTTCACTGAACCATGTGCTAGTAGAATTCTCATTGTCCTGCATGAAGTCAAGATAATGAACTAAATGACCTAAAAAGTGCATTTCTGTAATGTTAAGACAATTGCCTAGTGCAAATACAATCTGGAAGAATTTGTGTGACATTTCTAAACTTTCACGACCTGCAATGTGAGAATTTCATCACACCATTGGTAAATATCAGCAGTTGCTTGTTGCAAAAAGAGGAAAGAACTTTAAGACATTGTAAAAGACTTACTATTACAGAATTGTGCCTGCAGCACATTCTCAGAAGGAAAACATGATGGACAAAGTTCATTTGCGTGAAAAATGATAAGAGTGGGATCAGGGCTCTTTCTGAAAAGAGCAGCAGAGACTTCAACATCCTGCATAGCTTTCAAGATGGAATTTCAAACACTCATTGTCTAGCAAAAGCAGCCTGAAACTAAATCTCCCAGGGTTTCTCTCTCTGTGAAGGAGTCATCAGGTTGCTTGGCTAGGTGACTTGAGCGTAAGGAGAGACATAAAATTCTACCAACAATACCAGGTGCAAGGAGCAACCCAGGACCAAATAAACATTTTCTATCACAAAGCAGGAATCAGAAGAACCAAAGAATAGTGTAATTTCTTAAGAAGTCAATATTAAAGAATATGGCATTACTAAGATACGAAGTGAGCGATGTCAGAGCATATGTTTTTGCTTTAAAAGTAGTTTAGAGAGAAGAATCAGGAAGAACCTAAGTGCCCCACATGTAAGGCTCCGAATACCTCACATTTTCCAACTGCCTGTGTTTGTATCATAAAACTCCTGTAGCTCTGCTGTCATTTTCCCTAACCAACCTGGGGAATGTTGGTTTTTATGTATGACTTTGAAGGTGGAAATGAAACACTAAGTTTTGAGGAAATAGCGGAGGAGTTTCGATTACGCTCAGGGTGAGCAGAGATGACAGCTGTGGCCTTGAGGCAATTTCTGCAATTCTACAAACCCCATCTAATATATTCTTTGGTTAACCCTGAAATGTATCGACTCAGGGGCAGGTTAGTGCAACAAGGTAGCGAAGGGAACATTTTCCAAAGATAAGGGAGCTTAGTGACAAGAACAGCTGGTGAGAGAAAAGCTACTGGAAGTGAAAGACTCATCCCCACCTCATAGAGAGTGGGGTGGTAGCGGCACGGATGAGAGGGGTCACATGCACGGCCCAGCAGCTGGGAGAGATTCCTGATGCCCAGCACATGGGCTTTTCCAACCTCAGATGCCTCCATGTCTCAATTTTCTTGGGGATGGTAACGACTCACCTAAGCATGAAGGTACAGTGAATGTCAGTGGACCTTTTTGGCTGGGAAATAGGAGGGGAGATTATTCTCCTAGCATCATTTTTCTCAAAATGGCATGAAAGCATCAAAGGAAAACAGACCGGCATTGATAGTCCTATCCAGTGAAGCAGTGTTGCTGTCACCGATGGGTTGACTGCTTTATAAGCAGAGAGGACTAAATTAATACAGGACAGAATTATAAGGTCCTGCATGAGGTGTAGATGGACATATACAATATACTGTGAAGGAAAAGCTGGGCTGGGCTAACAAGCTAACTCACAAATCTAAGTGTAACAAGTGTCAGATTACTGATCTGAGTTCTGCCGGGCTAACTCGTAAATCTAAGTTAATTAGTGTTGATTTGCTAATTCCCTGTTCATGTTTTTTTTTTTTTTTTTTTTTTTTTTTTTTTTTTTTTTTTGCTAGCCAGCTAGATTTTCAAAAAGACATATCTGGCCTTGAAATGTTGGTTTGCTGCCTCCCTGCCTCTACTTTTGTGATAAGGATGCCGCTAAAGCTGTTCGATGCCTATTGGCCGAATACCCCACGCCTGTAATTAACCCTATAAAACCTCATGCGCACGTCTTGGAGGTGCTCAGCGCTTCGGAGCAGAAGCCCCTCTGAGCCCGCCGACGTAATAAATCTGAGTACTCCAACCCTCTGGGTGGTGCTTGTTTCTTGGCTGGCCTGTCATTTCCGTAACAATACCTCAGAAATACGTTAGCATTTGATGTGAAAGGAACAGGAAAGATAATGTGATATGAATTGAGGAAGAATTTTAGTTTCATTATTCCTACACACAATTACTTTTTCTGGTGTTTGCTATACTCTACATTGGTATCACACCCATTAGGCAATATACTTTAATTTTTGTAACAAAGCACAGAGTGAATTCTAGTCTGGGTGTAACCAAGCAGGACCCTGTGGGGTCTTCCTGGGACAGACCCCTCCCTGTGTCCTCTGCTGTGGCTCCTCTCTGAAGGACCCAGATAATACTATCTCATGTTTATTTCCTGATGCTAAAAACCACAAGGGAAGAAACTAACTACTTGATGATGGAGAGCATGTGGCCCCAGACCTTCTGGTGCCTGGGGGTTGGTAGTGGTGACTGTCCTGTTATGTCAGCATCAGCCAATCAGAGAATTGAGCACAAGCTGATCACGTACTCTGAAAACCCACTCCCCTCATGTGGTCTTCTAAGAAGATTGCTGAAACTCTTTGGGGGAGTTCGGGGATTTGGGGGCATGAGCCACCTATCCTCCTTGCTCGGCCCTGCAATAAACCTTTCTCTGCTCCAAACTCTGATGTTTCAGTTTGTTTGGCCTCATGGTGCATTGGGCATAGGAACTTGCCTTTGATAACACGGACAAAGCAAACTGATATGGGACACCAGGACTGGAAGAACAACATTATGAAATGTGTGATGCATCCAGTAGAAGATGGTGACTCAGGTCTGGTGTTCCCTAACTTTGCCATAAAAGGTGATCCACTCAGGCTGGTTTCTAACCTAGATCAAGAAGTCCCATGAAAAACAATGCGTGAGGCTGACAGACCCAGCAAAGATGATAAATCAATTGATCTATTTACCAGCCATGAATATATGGAAAACAAAATTAAAAACACAATACCGTGTACAATTGCTTCAAAAGAAATAAAATACATTAAGGTAGACACTTAAAAATACGTATACGGAAACTGTATACTGAGCAACATGAGACGCAGAAAAAATAAATCAAAGATCTAAATAAAGAATAGACACATTGTGTTCATGGACTGCAAGACTCAATATAGTAAAGATGTCCATTCTCCCCAAATTGATTTATAGGTTTAAAGCTATCACTATCAAAATTCCAGCAAGTTTTTAACAAAATAACTATTATGAAAGTATACTGAAATTTGCCATTGTCCCTTTATTTATTGAGGTGATCACCTGTTTTTTATCTTTCATTCTATTAATATGGTGTATGACATTAATTTAATTTCATATGTTGAAACATAGTTGCATCGCAGGGATAAGGGATCTTTGGTATATTTATTTTGTGTGTGTGTGTGTGTGTGTGTATGATACTTACACTGTTGGATTCAGCTTGCTAATATTTTGTTGAGAATTTTTGCATCCATCCATATTCATCAGGGATATTAACCTGTAGTTCTTTCTTGTGGTGCCTCTGTCTGGCTTTTACATCAATGTAACGCTGGCTTCATAAAATGCTTTTGGGATTGTTCTTTCATTTTCAATTCTTTGGAGGAATTTAAAAAGGACTGAATTTAATTTTTCTTTAAATGTTGGTAGAATTTGCCAGTTAAACCATCTGGTCCCTGGCTTTCCTTTGTTGGGAGGTTTTTGATTATGGACTTAATTTCCATACAAGTTTACAGTTCTGTTTGTATTTTTTTCTTCATGATTTACTCTTGGTAGGTCATATGTTTCTATGAATTTACTCATTTCTTCTAGGTTATCTAGACTTTTTTTTTTTTGGCATTTGTGATTTACAATAGTTCTTTATAATTCTTTTAGTTTCTGTGTCATCAATTGTAATGTCTGTTCTTTCATTTGCTAATAAAATTACTCAACAAATTAGGTACAGAAGGAAAGTACCTCAACGTAATAAAGACATATAGGAAAGTCCCACAGCTAACATCACACTCCAAGATGAGAACATGAAAGTCTATTCTCTGAGAATAGGAACAAGTTAAGAATACCCAGTCCCACCACTTCAGTTCATCATAGTACTGGAAGTCCTAACCACAGCAATTAGGTATAAACAAATAAGTAAATAAACATACATATTATAAAGGAAGAGGTCAACTTATCATTGCGTGCACATGTTTTCTTTCATGTATAGAAAATCCTAGAGTCCATAAAAAATACTGTTAGAATAAACAATTTCAGTAACACCATAGGATTAAAAAATCAACATACAAAAATCAGTTGCATTTTATACACAAACAGCAAACCACCTGAAAAAGAAGTTAGGAAAACAATCTCACTTACAATAGTACCAAAAATAATAAACCCTTTAGGAATACGCTTAACTAAAAGTGTGAAAAATTTAGGTATCAAAAATTACAAAACATTGATGAAAAGAAATTTAAAGGAAAACAAACAATTGGAAAGACATCCTGTGTTTATGGATCAGAAGACATTATGGTTAAAGTGTCCTAAAGCTATCTGCAGATTTAATATAATCATTATTAAAATCCCAGTGGTATTTTTTTAAAGAAAATAGAAATAATAATTATACAATCCATATGAAACCACAAAAGACTGCAACTAGTCAAATCAATTTTGAGAAAGAAGGGTAAAGCTGGAAACATTACACTTCCTTATTTTGAAATATGTTAGAAAACTAAAATAACCAAAATAACATGGTTCTGGCACGAAGACAGACATATAGACCAATGGAACATAATACAGAGTCCAGAAATAAATCCACACTTTTACAATTCACTGATCTTTAACAAAGGGCCAAAGAATAAACAATGGAAAAAAGAGTTAACCTCTTTAATAAATGTTGGTAAATCTAGATATCCACAATCAAAATTATGAAGTTGGACCCTTATCTTACACTATATGCACATTTGATTCAAAACAGATTAGACTTAAATGTAAGAAGTGAAACAGTAAAACTCCTAGAAGAAAACTTAGAGGAAAGCTTTATGATATTGGTCTTGGCAATAATTATAAGGATATGACACCCAAAGCACAGGCAACAAAAACGAAAATAAATAAGCAGAACTTCATCACACTAAGAAGCTTCTACACAGCATAGAAAATAATCAACAGAGTAAAAAGGCAACCTACAGAATGGGAGAAAATACATGCAAACTATAAATCTGAAAAGGGGCTAATCTCCAGTATATAAGCAATTCCTACAAATCAAAAGCAAAGCAAAAACCTAATAATCCAATTTAAAAATGGGCCAAGGGCTTGCATAGATATCTCTCCAAAAAAGACGTAGGTAGTTCTCAATGTAACTCATCGTCAGGGAAATGTGAATCAAAACTACAATGAGATATCACCTCATAACTGTCAGGGTACCAATTATCCAAACAACCACAACAACCCAAGAGACAAGTGGTGCTGAGGATGTGGAGAAATCGGACCCCTCGCACACTGTGAATGGGAATGTGAAATGGTGCAGCTGCTATGGAAAACAGTGGGGAGCGTCCTCAACGATTAAAAGCCGAGCTACCATATGATCTTTCTGGGTTTTTATCTAAGAGAACTGAAACCAGGGTCTTGAAAAGATATTGGCACTTCTTTGTCCACTGCAGGACTATTCAAGATGTGGAAAACAACCTAAATGCCCATAGACAGTTGAATGGATAAAGAAAATGTGGTGTATGTACACACACACACACACACACACGAATACTATTTAGGCTTTAGAAAGAGGGTAACTACGGATTATGCCACAATATGGATGGACCTTGAGGATCTTATGCTAAGTGAAATAAGCTAGGAACAGGAGACAAATATTACATGATTTTATTTTTATGAAATAGCTGAAATCGTCAAACTCACAGAATCAAAGGATAACGCAGTGGTTGCCATGGGGTGGAGGGAGGTAAGAATGCGGAGTTGCTAATCAACAAGAATAAAATGTCAGTTAAGCAAGATGGTTAAGCTCTAGAGATCAGCTTTATAACATTGTAGCTTATACCTTAATAAGAGATTGTATGCTTAAAATTTTGTCAAAAAGGTAGATCTCATGTTGAATGTTCTTGCCACAGTAAAACGTAATTAAAATGAAAATTCCATCAAGGGGCTTCGGAGACGTCAACAAACTTATTCTAAAATACATGAGAAAAACAGGAAAAACTTAATCTTCAAAGAGAAAAATAAACTGGAAGATTTACTCCATATAAAATTAAGGTTCATTATATTGCTTCAGTAATCCAGGCAGTGTGGTGCTGGTGGAGGAGAGGACACACAGATTAATGGAACAGAACAGAGAACCCAGAAATAAGCCCACACTAATTTGCACAGTGGTTTTTATATGAACTTTCCATAACAGCTTTCTTGAAGTATAATTCACATACCATAAATTCACCCTTTAAAGTTTACAATTAGGTGGTTTTCATTATGTGCACAGAGCATGCCATCATCACCACTATCTAATTTTAGAACAACTGATTATTGACAAAGATGCAAAAGCAATTCAGCAGAGGAAGTGAGCCTTTTCAACAGAGCTCAGCGCAAGCAACTCAGGCCCGTACAAAAGCTCACTCAAATCAGATCGTGAACTTACGTGTAAAATATGAAACTAAACTTTTAGAAAAAGAAAAAAAAAATGGGAGAAAATCTTCAGAATCTAGGACCTGGAAAATGCTTCTTATATTTGACAGCCAAAGTGTAAGCCACTAAGTTGGACTTCATCTAAATTAAAAATTTTTGCCTGTTGAAAGATCTTGTTAAGAGGATGAAATGACGAGCTACAGATGGGGAGAAAATATTTGCAAACCACATATCTGACAAAGGACAGATCTCTAGAATATATAAAACTCAAGACTCAATTAAAAAAAGATTTCATTAGAAAATGGCTAAAACAGATGAACAAACATTTCAATGGCAAATAAGCACACGAAAAGATGTTCAATATTATTAGTTTTTAGGGAAATGCAAATTACAATAACCATGCGATATTACTACACAGTTATCACATTGGCTCAAATGAAAAATAATGCTAACACCAAATGCTGACTATTATGTGTAGGAACTGTCTCTTTCAGACATTATTGGCAGGAATGTAAAATGGTACAACCTCTCACATTGCAGTACTTTATAAAACTAATATATAATTAACATATGAAATAGCAAATACACACAAGTATATATTTCAGGGAAATAAATGTTCAAGTTTTATGTTGATACAAAAACCTCTACATAAATGTTCATAGCAGCTTTATTCATAATAGCAAAAATCTTAAAACAACCCAGATGGTCTTCAATGGGTAAACGGTTAAACTGCAATATCGCATGAATAATACTCAGAAATAAAAAAGAAGTAAGTATTGATATACTCAACAGTTTGGTGAAATCTGCAAGGAATTATGCAGAGCGAAAAAAGCCAATCTCAAAATGTACATCCTGTTTAATTCATTTAAATAGCATTCTTGAAATAATGAAACAGTAGCAAAGAGAAACAAATTAGTGATTCTCAGGAGTTATGCAGAGAGTGGGCTGAAAGCTGGGTGTGGCTAAAAAAGGGTCACGTTAAGGATCCTTTCCATCATGGAACAGATCTGTATCACGACTGTATCAATGTCACTAATCCATCATATTACACTGTAGCTTGCAAAATACTGTCACTGGCTAAACTTCATAAAAGGAACACATCTTATCTCTATATTGTTTCTGACAATTGCATAAAGATCTACAGTTTTCTCAAAATAAAAAGTTTACTGGTAATAATAAAAACGATGATGCTACATAGGACTGCTACTACTATTAATAAAAACACAGCAAGGGAAGAAATGAAGGTCTTGGTCTTTTCATTCTCTGAGTGTTCAGTGAAATGGAGGGAGGATAAATATTCACAAAACCTATTGAATAAAAATAAATCTGAGGTGAGATATTTACTAGAGTAACAGACCACTCCATGAAATTATCACAGCTCTTCAGTATCATGGACAGTGCACTGGAGCTGGTGTGTCCACCATGACTCATCCTTCACAGCCTAGACAACCCTGGTTGAGTCCTCACACCTGTTTGGAACTCAGTGTCTTCATTTGTGGAAGGATTATCTACCTGCTCTTCAGAAATCTGGGTAACAGTAGCCAAAGTACGTCAGACTCCTAAAGACTTGAGTTTTCCTTGACGGTTAAATCTTTCCCATCTTCTTACCTTTTAAATGATTAAAGATGTATGCCTACTCATAATGGAGCAGCTGCATCTCAGGGAAGTTTGAGATGTAATATGAGACTAATGCTCTAAATTATTTGATTATTTGGCTATTTAATCTCCAGTCCAACAATATGTCTACGTAAAACTGACTCTTTTGGTTAAAAAGTTGAAAAAAGAATGTCTTCTTGTTGTAAATATCCATTTAGAATGAGAGGTTAAGTAGATATCGAAAATCATTTATTGTAAACTCTTTTTTTAATTGAAGTCTAGTCAGTTTACAATGTTGTGTTAATTACACTGGTGTACTGGTGTACAGCCAAAGATTTAGTTATAGGTACCTAGATATATATCCTTTTTTATATTATTTTTCATTATAGCCTATTACAAGATATTGAATATAGTTCCCTGTGCTCTACAGTAGGACCTAATGGTTTATCTATTTTATATGTAGTAGTTTGTATCTGCAAATCCTGAACTTCTAATGTATCCCTCCACCCTCCGCTTCCCTCTCTGGTATCCATAAGTTTATTTTCTATGTCTGTGACTCTGTCTGATTTTTGTAAATAAGCTCATTTGTGTCATTTTTTTAAGGTTCCACACATAAGTGATCTCACATGGCATTTTTCTTTCTCTTTCTGGCTTACTTCACTTAATATGACAATCTCCAGGTCCACCCATGTTGCTGCAAACGGCATTATTTTATTCTTTTTTATTGCTGAGTAGTATTCCATTGTATAAATATACCACATCTTCTTTACCCAGTCGTCTGTCCATAGACATTTAGGTTGCTTCCATGTCTTGGCTATTATATATAGTGCTGCTACGAACACTGGGATTCCTGTATCTCTTCATTTCAAATGTGTGGAGACTGAAATCTAAAGAGTGTGATGACTGTCCCCATATTTAATAATCAGGTAAGATAAACCAAGGCGTGCTCCTATATTAGCCAGGAAGCTCCACTATCTTGTATCTGCAGCTTCTGGAAAACATACCTATCCATGTCACGTGGCAAGAGAAAAGAGGGCGTGGAGAACTATTAACAGTTCTTAAATGCATTCTGTCAAATAGGCGCCCTTCACTCTGCTCCCATTTCATAGGGTACAGCAAGTCACAATGCCACTTAGTTCAACCCAAGGAGCTAAGTATCCTCAGTCCCTCATATGTCCTATTCTCAATGGATAATGAAATGTCACTGGAAATGTGGGTGATGAGAAAGACAATTTGAGACCCACTATGAGTGAAAAAACATTATAGAGACACAGTGAATCAGTTCAAATGTGCTTTGTATCTAATTTATGTTTATATTTAGTCTGCCATCGTCAACTGCATGAGAGTGATTTGCTAAATTATATCCACATGATTATATCCATAACAATTGTCTTTCATTACCAAGCAAAATTCATCAGTTCTTGACAAGTAAACTTCTTCAGTTCCTCACTGTACACAAACGTCCCAGGTCCCCATCCCAGCATTTATAATCCACCAACGCTTTCTGATTGAACTTCCACGTCTGCTGGGCTAGTGACTCATCTCTCTGTAGTGGGTTTCCCAGTCTAAGCAGTATGAATATTCTGGGCTGGGTAATTCTTTGTTTGGGGGACAGGGGCTGTTTTCTTCACTATAGGATGCTTACTAGCATCTGTGGCCTTGACCCAGGAGGTGCCAGCTAGAACTACCCAACAGCTGAGACAACCAAAAATATCTCCAACATTGCCCACACCTCCGGGGGGGGGGGGGCGAAGTCCCTCCCCACACTCAACACACTGAGAGCTACTGGTCTGTGGGTTGTGATCTTCCAGCTCCTTTGTGTTCTGTCCATTGTCACTTGAAAACTATCCTCCCTTCAAGGTCTATTTGAAATTTCACCTTCTCTAAGTAGACATGAAGATGACTCCTGTTTTCCTACTTTCTTCTTCTGAGAAAATTTCAACTTGTAATATTTTTTTTCTAGTTTGAAAACTGCTTTAAAGCTTGCTCACTTATTATGATATAATTGTATGAAATTTGAGGTAAAGGAATATAAACCTCCTTTTACAAATAAAGAAAGCAAGTCCCAGAGAAGTTCAGGAACTTTGCCAGTATTGCACCAACTGTACATAACAAATCATGCTTTGTAACCGTGCACCAAAGCATACTCACAATATTAAGATGCTTTCCAAACCCCACGGAATTTCTTATAGTATATTGCTTACTTTAGTCTTATTTTCTTGATTTTGTTTATCCTGCTTCCATTAGAGTAGCAATAGTACCTGAATTCTATTAGCATCTTATGCTCTTCACATAAACATTTTCATGAAATATAAAATAGTCTTTATGAACTGATTCCTCATTTTGGATCAGAAAGACACTTGTAAGGGGCAGTTTAGTTCTCACAGCAAAACTTGAGGACTTAACAACTAGTATTAACCTTACCTTAGACATGAGGAAACTGAGTCTCAGAGCTTAAGTGGCAGATATTTGACAGGATTTGGACAGGAGCCCAGGATGATCAAATCCACCATACATATTCCAAACTACTACCGTTAAACAAACAAAGACTGTGTATTGCCTTAATTTCATTTCTATTGCACTCATTTGGGTGTGACTGCGTAAGGCCAAAGCAGAAGCAGGGACATTATCCTTTTTTAGAGAAGCTCTGGGGGACCCATCATGTGGCCCATGGACAAATGAGCATAGACTGTCACGATGTGACAGACTCACGTCTCACGTCAAACTGTCATGTTCCAGTGGGAGCCTCCAGGCCCCCCGCCTCATCCATCTCTGGCTCTTTTAAACATTTCTTTTGCCTTTACTTCAGTGATGTAACGCTACCCAACCCCCAGAAAAATGAAATGTAGAAACAAAAACCACACTTGCAAGAAAATCTGTTAGGATGTGACTTGAATCCTTCTTAACTGACGGTGTACCTATCACTTATTACAAGCCATGCCTATGGTGTTGAGGTTTTGTGACTCAGAGGTCCCTCCTGGGTTTCTGGAAACCCTATAAGCACGTGACCACTCGTTTGGCCCCTGAATTTGGAGGCTTATGCCCACCTGAGTCCCTGAATCTGCATTATACAAAGATTCTACACTCTACCCCAAAGGTGGACTTATTAATTTACCCAAATCAACATGTTTCTCTGACTTCAAAGTCAGAACACGGTGATAAAACAGAATATTTGAAGTTAGAACTTCCCTGAAAGAGTAATTTCATCAACAGTTCCTCGGATTACGAACGTTTGTTTTACAAGGCTGAATTCAGCCAGTATATTCAAAACAGTTGTAAGTACAATTTAGAAACTGAAACTTTTCTAAGGGACTTTCATTTTCTCCTACAGTTATGAAGCCCAGATTATTTAATATTTCCAGATTACTTGGCCTGCCCGTGATTCTGCAAATGGCACAGGTATACACTCAGAATTCATGAGCAGAGAAGAGCTTGCACTTTTCCTTCTTGAAAAAAAGAAAAGCTTCCTCTGTTCTGATGGAAATAGCTGAATAACCTCAAATTCTCTCCACGATGTGAATTAACCTGAGACAGAGACACAGGGACATTGCCCTTCTTTAGAGGAGCTCTGGGGGACCCATCATGTTCTTCCTTTCCTTACACTGTATCGAAGGGTTTCTGAATGTGTTCCCGGAGGAGTTTTGCAAGGCGGGGCGACAAGGAGCCTTATTCCCCAAGCCTCTGGTCACCCAGTCTCCCCAGCTCCCTCTCCCTCTCATATTCCTGAGTGCTGCCCCAGACCCTGCATCCGCACCCTGCATCCGGGGCTAGAAGAGCGTGATGCCCTTTCCGAGACAGTGTGCTGGCCGCTGCCAGCACCCAGGTGGCAGTAGAGGACTAAGCTGAAGCGAGCAGCCTTTGCCGTTCCATTTTCACAAGCCCGCTGCTGCAGCTGTCACAGCCCCAGGACGGCCACTGCTACACAGGGGTGTGTGAAAGCTCTGCTGACCAGAGAGGGGCACCATCAGGCTCGTGTCAGTCCAGCCGGGAGTACTTCTAACAGCAGATCAGTTGTCTGGGGCGGGGTCAGAGGCAATGGGATTGGTTGGGCCAATTCTGCTTCTGTTGCTTCAGCAAGCATTCGTTTTCAGTATCTTCCTTTTTTTCGTTTCGTTTCGGGTTTGTTTGTTTGTTTTCGGAGGGGAGGTAATTAGGTTTATTTATTTATGTTTAGAGGAGATACTGGGGATTCAACCCAGGACCTCGTGCATGCTAAGCATACGCTCTACCATTTGAGCTATACCCTCCCCCCAATATCTTATTATTTAGCTCAATTTCTATAAACAGAAATGTATAACTCTATTATGTTTACTTACCCTTTTAAGGAACATCCTAGTCTTTTTAGGGAAACTGCCTTTTCAAGAGGAAGGAAAGCAAGTGGGATGGGGGTGGTTGGAAGAGACAGAAGGAGGCAGAGAGGGAGAAGGGAGGGACTAACCATTCATTCAGGCTTTTATTTAAATTTTCTTTGCTTGCTTGTTTGTTTTTTGGGGGGGGGGATAATTAGGCTTATTTATTTTAATGGAGGTACTGGGGACTGAACCCAGGACCTCATGCTTGCTAAGCATGCTCTCTACTATTAAGCTATACCCTCCCCTTTATTTAAAATATTTATTAAGGAAATAATACAGCTTAACAGGACAAGTTTCTGAAAACATTAACAGTAAACAAGACCTGTTGGTAGTCTGCTGTCTACAAAATAAAAGTCAACTGTCTTGTCAAAGAATGGGTTGTATATCCAATTCAGGACAGTGTGTGTGTCTCTGGCTCCAGCCTTGCCCGCAAACACAGCCCTGCCCAGCCTGCAGCACCAGACACCTCTCCATGTGTCTCACCCTGGGGGGCTTGCCTTGTGCCTGTGAACAGTAAGCCCTGTTCTCATCACGTGCTGTTCTGCCAATAGTACCTGGCAAGTAGTTCACTCTAAACAGTTGACTCTAGAGTTGTCCCTTCTGTGAAGTTTTTTTTCCTAGTACAAGTTATTTTAGTTTCATACCTTTCTTATATCCCTCCTGTTGGGCTGCACCCTGCAGGTCTGCAAGACCTGTACCCACCCAGCTTCAAGACTGATGAAAGTGCGCAGAGTCAGTGATGGAGACATCAGTGGCTTCATGGACGGGAGAGCTTACAGGTCTGAAGGAAGGTCCCAGAGTGGCCCTCCCACCGCACTGTGTGCCTTGGATGATGGGCAGTACATGGAGGAAGTCTTTGATCCTAGGGGAAGGTGAAGGTGAGCAGTTATGGGGAACTGATGTCAGGTTGGCTCACTGGTTACCAAGGAAACCAGCAGGGGAGCATGCTCTGGGCCCCTTGGCTAAGCTGTCATAGTGGAGATACTCTGATCTAAAGCTGAAATCATCACTAGCTGGGGCCTGGGCGAGTATGTGGGAAGGTCAGTCAGGTGAGGAGGTGTAGGTGAAGCAGGCATTGGTCTAGCAGGGGATGAACAGAGAACAAGAGAACAGCCGTCCCGAGTGGCCTGACCACACACCCTCTCCTACAATAATCATATGGCCAAGACAGACTGAGTTGTTGGTCCAAATTCATTACCCTAGTGGAATTTTATACTTAAACAACCTTGCCAAGTGGTGGTGTTACTCTCCAGCCCCTCTACTTTGTGAGCCCACACAACTTGCTTGGTCCAACAGGAGGGTCGCAAGACTTGGCACAAGAAGAGGTTTGAGATGTGTTCATGCGGTTGCGTTCACCCGTCACGTTCTGTCTGCCGTCACCATGAGGAGACTCACCCTGGACCACCACTTGCCCTTTAGCCCAGATCTCAGGTAAGACAGGTGAAGACCACCAAGACCTGACGTGTAGCCTGAAACCAAGCTTGGCTGAACCCAGCCGAGACCAGCTAAACACCAACTAACACACACACACTGAGGGGTGAGAGGAATGAATGGAGGTTGCAGTGATTCTTGGAGAGTTTGAGCTTATTTTAAATCAGCATCATTGTGGCAACACCCACAGAGCTGATAAAATGTCCTTTATTGATTGAGAACTCAAGGTGGATAACTTACTGATCCGTATCTTGATCAATGCCTGTTAACTGAATTAAGAATAATAATTATTCTCACATTGTGATGGGTATAATATGTTCTGGCTTATGTGTTGTATCTTCAAGAGTCTTAATAGTCAGAAAGGACAAATTAGACACACATATATGTAGATGAAATACTCAGATGAATATGATTTGTCCCAAGACTCCTCCCAGTCGAATTTTACAGTGGGACCAAGGAAGTTTTTAGACTACATGAAAGCATCTGAGTGGAACTTTGAAAGCAGATTCAGTTTCAGCAATCAGAAATAAAGCAGATGTTGTCAGAAATGGGAATAAACATTTTGGAAAAAATGGAAGAACTTTTATCGACAGTTACCAAGGGAGGTCACGCGATGAGAATTCTACTTGTGCTAGATAGAGCACAGAATACATACAAGCTAGTATCATGAACAAAGATGGAAATATTGGTGAACAATCCCATAATTGTTGGTTTCAACCCAAAAGGAAAAAAATTGAGTTCCTTCACTAGGCAATGGGGAACTACTTGCATTTTCTGAGAAGGTAAGTGAACTCATTCTTCATGTATTAAGATAAAAGAGCTTTAAGCAGGACACAGGATATTAGGTTAAAATTCTGTCTGGGAAGTAGAACAGAATCAAGTTCTAAGAGACCAAGATATTTCAAATTTCCAACTGTTAAAGAAAAACATATTCATGCATATTTTAATTGTATAGACAGCAAATCATTACGTATTTAGGATCTACTGCATGCACTTTCAAAAGTGATGTAACACTTTTTTTTTAATGTCAATTTTTATAGTGTGGCTGTTACATCTTTGCAGCTAATTAAACTGAAGCTGACACATTTTAGGTATAAACTTTCATTGTGTAAGGAAGTACTTATCAAAAAAATTAGGGGGCAGAAGAACAAGATTTGAAAACTAACTCTGTCCCCTTTTGTGAAGGGATGAAAAAAGACATGAAACCATTTTCTCTGTCTTATAAATTTTGGAAATACTAGGTAAACAATGCATTCCCTGCCAACCTTACAATGTAATTTATCATTTTTAAGATTATAGAAATTATTAAATGTATTTGACCACAGACCTTCTTCTCCTTTTTTTCTTTCAAATAATGATTATTAATGTCCAGTGCAGGTGGTTTTCTGTAGGCTACAATTCAAGAAAACAGTTTAGAAGTGTGTGGAATCAACAGTTACTTAATCTAGCTGTAGATGGAGGAAGATTACTTTGAGGATTTGGTGGGAAGATAAATCCTTTTAACTCCCACCATGCTTAAAAGCTCATTGTAGTCCTAAAAATATTTATTGAGAACACTTGGAACAATTGATTCCTAGTTAAAGATGAGCTTTATTAAGTAGAAAGAGGAGTCACATGCTTCAGAACCCAAAATTAAAATTAATTTCATCAGCAAAGGAAGTACAGAGAAGACTAAGGCAGGGAAATAAAGGAAGTTTCTGTAATAAATATATTGAGAAATAATGGCTTGGAATAAACATGGTCTGGGGAGAAGCAAGGATAAAATTAGGAATACAACTTGGGTTACAAATATTTTTTAAACGGTTATTTTTCTTTCACCTTATGTATAAGCCAAAATAATTCCATTTCCCCATAGCTCAAGTCTCTAGTTGTTGGGTAAATTAAAATATTCTCAAAGTTAATATCTTTAAACTGTAATTCTAGGGTTATTTTCTAGCGAAGGAAATGTAAATCATATGTATGTGCTTAAATATTAAATAGTATGTTCTAAGTTACTTAAAATACATTGATTTTTATGATGGACCTACAGAAACATGTAGCTATGGAAACTCATAAGTCAAGCAACAGAACAAACACATCAAGAAAGATCCAAGGAACATGAGAACACTGAAAAACATCTCATTAGTACCTTCAAAAACGTTCTAAAGGCTGCTACCATTAGTAAACCAAATTAAAAAAAAAAACAGAAGAAAAATAATCTGCTAAGAAAAATCAGAGATTGATAAACTGGAAATTAAAATCATGATTACTTACATTAAAAAAAATTGTTAAAATTGTTTCATCAACTAACTCTCAAGTTCCTGGAGGCTGTGTTCTACTGGTCACCAGGACCTTCTCCATCCCCCACTCCTCCATTTTTCTAACATTTCCCCCTTTACCTCTGGCACCAAAGTGCTTACTCACACGTTTCAGCTGATACTTTTGCATTCCTAAATTTCATGAACCAGCATTCTCTTAGACTTCTTTCAGATTCCCTAATTTCTCATTTTCTTTCCCTTTGGTAGTTCAGCCTTGTTTTCCCTACCCAGTTCGTGTTAACATTCTCCAACTTTATGTCCCAGTTTTCTCTTTTTCAGTTGTATCTTTTCCCTTTGGCTCTCAAACATCCTACCATAGGGTATATCAGCTCACCAATCCTATGCAATAATTCAGTCCACAGAAATCTGATTTTCTTTCTCTTCCACAAGACATCGTGCTGACACGTTATTATGCTGATTGAACCTGGTGAGTAGAGAGCAGTTAATCTTCTAGACGTATTGGTAAGATATTTGCTTGTCAGAAAGTGTGGAATTAATTCCATAAAAAGTCAGGGGATTTCAGCCTCAGTGAGATTTCTAGGGATCCAGTGGTGTAGGACATGCTGAGGTATTTTCTCTAAGGTACAGAATAAGTTGTTGCCTCTGACCCCTCCTAAAAGCCAAAACATCTCATGGACCTCTTTGGATTTCAGAGGCAACCTACTTCTCAGATGGGTGTGCCACCCTGGCCCATTTACCAAGTAATTCCAAACGCTGCTAGTTTTGAATGGAATCACTTGGTACATGGTAGAGCTGTCCTCCACTTGGGTCGTACAGATTCAGCAGACTGTGCGGTCATATGGCGCTTGAGTGTCAGTGGCAGATAGGGATGTTGTTTGGACCTTTCTGGAGGCCCTTATGGGTGAAGCATAGTATAGTTCTTTAGGATTTGGGAGTAAAGGCTTGGCATACTTTGTGGATAACTATTTTCCTTTCCAAGGACAAACTTTGTATTGCTACAGGGCCTTTGTAGAGACTGAACACTTAACCATGGGCCACCAAGCAACCACGTGATCTGAGCTGCCAATCATGAACAGGGTGTTGTCTGGTCCACTAAACTATAAATTTGAGCTATCCCATCAGCACTCCATCAACACCTGAACAGCCCTCGAGATACCTGTTAAATTATGTGAAGAAACGGCACAGTGTCCCATGACCTCAACTTCTGCTACATGGCCTTCCCTCTCCCAGCCTGTCCTATGTCCTCAGGGAGGATGTCCTACCTCAGTTGACAGAGGAAGAGGAAACTTAGGTTTTGCTCTGCATGCTACACAGGCACCACTCCAAAGAGGCACCCCTTTCTTGGACATCCCTGAAGGACAGTAATGAAGAGAAATCTGTCCAGTATGTAGAAGTTTAAGTAGTGCTCTTGCTTTTGTTTTCGTTTTTGATTTAAAGGAGAAATAGCCAGAGGTATAGGTTTGGTAGTTGGAGGAGGAGAGGAAAAAGGCAAAGCAGCTTGGAGAGGCCAAGGTCGGCTGACATGGAAGAGTCACAGATGCAGGCTGCTGGAAACAAAAAGTGCACAGGCACTCAGGAAGAAGGTACAGCAAATATATAAGGGATCCTAGGGGATTTGGGAGTCATAATAGTAGCTTCGCCAAGAACAAATCTTATTTTATTACCTTTTCTGAATTTAATAGAATCTGTAAGACTTAGTCACTTGAAAAATGAAAATTTAACCCATTGACTCAATACGTATTCCTATCAGGTACCAAGCCCCCACGTATGTGTGGATCCATTCATCTACAAGCTTTTTCCTGTGTCAAATGCAGCACTGTTTTCATTACTGCAGTTTTTAAATGTCCGACAGCATATATCATCAGTATATAGTCTTCACCTTAGAAATTATCTTGTCAATTCTTGAGCCTTTAATTTTTCGTGTGAATGCAAAGGTCAGTTTCTCATTTTCCCTGGACGGATGCTATTAGGACTTTATTAGGAATGTCACTGGATTTGTAGATTAATTGACATCTTTGTAACACTGAATCTTTCTGTTCAGACGTGCTGCAATACTGTTTCCCTTACTCAGGGGTTTTGTCTTTTTCAACAGGTTGTACCATCTTCTCGAAGAGTATCTTGTTTATATCTTTTTAGATTGGTTTTAAGTACTTAAAATTGTGGTTGCTATTTTCAATAGTTTATCTATTTTATAGTTAAATTTACTTGCTTTGTGGTAATTGTATAGAGATGGTACTCATTTTTATTATGTGGATTTTATACAGCAATCTTGATAAAATCCTTGATTAGTTCTAGTGGATTCTAAATTCTATCAGATTTAAGGTAAATAATTACCTTATCTGTACTTAAAGTGAAGTAGCTTCTTCCTTCCCATTTTCATATCTTTTTTTGGGGGGGGTAATTAGGTTTGTTTATCTATTTATTTAATGGAGGTACTGGGGCTTGAACCCAGGACCTTGTGCATGCTAAGCATGAACTCTACAACTGAGCTACACCCTCTCCCCCCATTTTCACATCTCTTATTTCTCTTTTTTATTTTCTTGATGAAGTTTGAAATTAAACAGTTTTCAATTATTCCCTTAGTTCCCCCTTAACTAAGGCTAATTTTTATTGCGAATGGGTATTGACTTTTATTGAATTATTTTTATATACCTATTAAAATACTTGTATAATTATTCCTCATAAGTATGTTAATGTAGTTTTACATTAATTTTTTTTAAATGTCAAACCACTATTTTCTGTTTCTTCAGTAAATGTTACTTGGCATTTTTTAAATTTACCAATTTTCATGACTATTTACTAATTTTTCATTATGTTTTATATTAGAAAATGATTATTCTTTCTTAAGCAAATTGATTTTAAAGGATAACTAATATACAGAAAATTATACAAAATATTAGTATAGTCATCTCATTAGATGTTCATAAAGAGAACATGCCATGCAGTCAGCACCTTATTTAAGAAACAAAACATTACCAGAACCCTGCAAGCTCCTTCAGTTTTCCACTTCCTTCACTATCCCCTTCATGAGTAACCCCTATGCTTATTTTTAACATTAATTACTCATTTTGCCTTCATTTTTAACTCAATGGAAAGATCTCTATAGCATATGTTTTATTTCATGCCTGGCTCGTATTATTATTCACCCTTATATTTTTAAGATTCAGTCAGCGCTATACTTTGGAAATGTAATTGGTTCACCTTCATTTTTGTCTGAGTATACATTGAATGAGTGTGTATTTCAGTGTGTATATTTATTTTACTATGATGAATATCTGGATTACATCTAGCTTTTGGTCATTGCTAAAATATGAGTCTTGCAGCTATATTTTTCTATTTTTCACTTAAAGGTAAAATTTACCCACTTAAATGAGCAGATCTTAAGTGTATTACTCAAATAGTTCTAACAAATGTACATCTCACATAGCCAACCCCAGCTGTAGTACACAATATTCTGATCACGTATGAAAGTTCCTTCTACGCCCTTTCAATTAACTCCCCCTTTTGGTGGTCAGCCACTGTTCTGATATCCATCAATATAAATCATTTCTGTGTATATTCAAACCTCATATAAGTAAAATCAGAGTAGGCATTCTTGCTTCTCACTTCTTTCATTCATCATGTTTTTAAGGCTTATTCATATTATTACCTATGAAATTTTTTCGCAATGCTGAGTAGCATTTTATTGTATGACTATACCTCAGTTTAGTTACCATTCTGCTCTGGAAAGCTATTTGGTTGTTTAATTTTTTGACTATTATGAAATAAGCCACTACCAAATTTGTATACGTGTGATTTTAAAATATGCTTTTATTAGCCTTAAATACATTTAGGAGGGAGGATATCTAGGTTGAGGGCTGACTTACTTACTATACGTTATAGTACAGTTTTCAAGACTAGGTGTATCTAATTATATGCCCAGCAGTGATGCCTGAGATTCCAAGATTCTCTACACCTGTACCAGTGTTTGTTGATGTTAGGGTTTTGAGTTTAGTGTTTTGAATGTTCCTGTTTCAAAATCACAAGGATATTCTATTATCTTTTATACTAGAAAGTTTACAATCAAAACCTTTGTAGTTAAGTTTATAATTCATCCCAAATTCATTTTTGTGAGTGGTGTGAAGTAGAAGTTAGGGTTCGTTATTTCCCATACATTTATTCAGTTCTTCAATATCATATGTTAAAAAGAATTTCCCCATTGATTTATCTTGGCACTTTGCTGCAAGTAAATTGGTCTGTTTGGGATTCTCTATTCTGTGTCAGTGATCTTTATTTCTGTCTTCAATGCTGTAGCTTTGTAGTAAGTCTTGTAATCAGGCAGTGCAAATCCTCCTGAAGTTATTTTTATTTTCCTGCATTGTTTTGGCTGGGATATATCCAGTTTTTTTTCCATAAAATTTTAAAATTACATTAACTGCCATCAAAACAAATGAACAAAAAAATCAACCAAACTGAACTCTGCTGAGTGTTATAGGAATTGCATTGAATTTAGAAAGAACTGTATCTTAATAATTATATACCTTCATTTACTTAGATCTTTATAAATACTCAAAATATTCTGTTTTCCATGTAGAATTTTAAAAATCTTTTGTTAAATATATAAGTCCTTTATATTTTTGATGTTACTATGCGGTGTGTTATTATTTTATTTTACAATTTTTTGCTAAAATTGTAAAAATTAAAAATTGATTTTTTAAATTATTTGAGTTTATTTATAAAGTCCATGAAGTTAAAAATGTAACAGCTTTATTGGGGAATAATTGGCATAAGATAAACTGCACATATTTAAAATGTACAATTTGATAAGTACACACTTAGGAAAAAAACCACCAAAATACATCACCCCTGAAAGTTTCCTTATTTACTCTTCCATTCCCTACTTCCCTTTCCTCTGTGTCTCACTACTTGTCCTTCACAAATAACCACTGATCTGCTTTTCTGTTACTGTACATTACTTAGTAATTTTCAGAATTTTCTATGAATAAGCATTATTTGTTTAATCTTGCTCCTTTCCCTCGGCCACATCATTTTTAGGTGTGTCCGTGCTGTTGCATTCAGCAGCAGATCCTTCCTTCAGATCGCTAAGTAGTATCTTGTACATGTATATCACAATTTGTTTAATCAACCAGCTATTGATAGACACTTGGCTTTTTTCCAGTTTTAGCTACAGCAGGTAAAGGTGCTATAACCACCCATGCTGACGTCTTTGCATAACATTTGCTTCAGTTTCTCTTGGGCAGAGACTCAGGAGTGGAATAGAGGGATCCCATAGAAGATACACATGTAACGTTTTAAGAATCAGCTAAGTTGTTTTTGAAAGTGCTTGTAGCATTTGACCTTTCCACCACAAGTTCATGAGAGTTTCAGTTCTTCCACATTCCTGCCAAAGTGAAGAATAGCCATTCCAATAGATGGGAGTTGTTTTAATTCACATCTCCTTAACATGAATGATGTCGAACACTTTTCATGTATTTATTTGCCATCTTCATATCTTCTCTAGTGAGATGTCTCAGCAAATATTTTACTTTTTCTTTTTTCTTTCACCTATTTTTAATTGAGTCTTTTTCCTTTCATTGGAGAACTGTATTTAGATGTTCAGAATTCAGCGTTTGGTATATCCATTACTGCTGATCTGCTGCTGTTCTCAAGGCTGCTCAGGGGACAGTTGGGGAATACAGCTATGTATTACTACACTTAGGTACACCTACACATTTGTACATGGTGAACATTTACATCTGATTGTTTTTATATGTGTGTATGTTGAAAACCATGAGTTTATAAAGGTATCTCTAACTCCACCCCAACTGCACAAATTTTTGTTTTTTAAAACAATTTTTTTAACTTTCTATTCTTTAATATCATTGCTCAATATTGAGAAGCCTGGAAGCAGTTATCCTTAATATATTTACTTATTTGTAGTCTCCTTGCACGCAGCCAGTCTGTCTCTCCACGTGGATGCCTTTTCCATTCCTCTTGAGTACTGACCTATCCAGAGATGTTTCCTCACCCCCAGCGATCTCCTTATCACTCTCAGAATTCAACACATTTACCCCTTGATACTGATTACATAAGCCAGGCTGTATAGCCTCACCACTGGACTCACCCTTACTGTCTCAAGCTCTGATACTCTGCCCTGGGCCATTATGTCTGCTTCCTCTCTTGCCCCATGTGACAGTACCTACCCCACTGGATGACTTCCATGAAAAAAAAAATGTTCATGAAGCAAAGGACAACTAAAGAAAGAGAAGGGATTGGAAGAAGAAATAGAAGAGAAAGGGGAAGGAATTCACTTCACTTCTTAAGATGGAAACTTATGTCAGGGTAATTAAAAGATATGCATTCCATTCAGGTCTATTATTGCTTTTTCCCACAAATTTTGTTATGTTATAGTTTTATTATCATTCAATCGTTCAAAATACTTTTTAATTGCCCTGCTATTTCTTCTTTGAGCATTTAAATATTTGTAAATGTTTAATTTATAAATATATGTATTAAACAATTAATTTCTGGAGATTTCAGAGATTTCTAGATCTATTACTAATTTTATTTCACTGCAGTCAAAACATAGTCTGAGACAAATGAACTTATATATAAAACAGAAACAGTCTCACAGACATAGAATACAGACTTGCAGTTGCCAGCGGGGAGGTAGGTGGAAAGGGATAGACCGGGAGTTTGAGATTTACAGATACTGGCTGGTATATATAAAATAGATAAACAAGTTTATACTGTATAACACAGGGAACTATATTTGATAACTTGTAGTAGCTCACATTGAAAAAGAATGTGAAAACGAATATATGTATATTCATGTATGACTGAAGCACTGTGCTGTACACCAGAAATCGACACAAAACTGTAAACTGACTATAACTCAATTAAAAAGTCTGTATTGTACTTTTGTCAAGTGCAGCATTTGCTAAAAGTTATGTCACAGCCCAGCTATTATTGTCTATTTTAGTGAAGGTTCCATGTGTCCTTGAAAACAATGTTATTCAGCAGTTGCTGGGTGTAATGTTCTATAAATATCAGTTAGCTAAAGCTGGATGATAATATTTTTTGTATCATCTCCCTTTATTTATTCCTATGCTTTGCCTATCAAGTGCTTGGAAAAGTGAGTGCTAAAATTTCCAATTACATTTGTGGATTTGTTTAATTCTTCCATTATCATGTAAGTTTTTCTTGTTTTAGTTTTAACTTCATGTGTTTGGAATCTGTGTTATCAGGAAAAGACATATTTAAGATTGTTATGATTTATTGCTGAATTAATATTTTTTCATAATAAAATGTCTCTCTCTTTGACAATACTCTTAGAAAACATTTTGTCTGAATGAATGGTTTTAAGGTTAATATTTGCATTTTCTATCATTTTCCATCATTTTATTTTCAACCTATTTAAAGACAGAGATGTATTTGGGACTTTTGTCTTATCTTACAATCTTTACCTTTTAACTTGAGTTTTTTTTTTTTTTAAGATTTAATGCAATTAATGGTATACCTTTCTTAAGTCTACCATTATTCTGTTTTCTTGCCTTTCCGTCTGTTTTGATATTTTTCTTTTAGTTGTTGTTCCCATGTTTCTTTTTTCCTTCAGGATTTTGGTTAAATATGTGAAAATAAAGGAAAACCTGATTTCAAATGGAGTCAGGAAGCCCTGGATGGGCAGCTCTCATGCACATAGCAGTTGTCAAAGCTTAGTAGACATACCCCAGTAGAAAGAGGGACGATCTTCTCACCAGCAATAACTCAGCCAAAGAGAAGCCCCCACAACCCCAAACTCTCACTCTCTTTTAATGAATTTTTTTTTTCAAAACAGCCACTCTTAACTTCCTCCTTTCCTCTGTAAAAGGATGCTCCTCCCCTTTCTTCTCTAGACTTGCCTATGCTTCTCCATAGTTTGCATGCGTCTGATGGCAATTCCTCTGCTCTCTCTAAATAAACTCAACTTTGCTGGCTATCCTGCTCACCTTTTTAAGGGCTGAGATTATTTGGTGTCAGAAGCAGGAGCCAAAGGAGGCAAATCCATGAGGAACCAACAAGCCCTGGGACCGTGTACCATGCCCACTGGCCCCTTCTGCTCTCTGCTGCTCCGAGTCATCCTCTTCCTTTCAGTTCGGTAAGTTTTCACTTGCGTTTGAGCTCTTTCCTTGTGGTTGAACTCTTTGTAGGATGTGTTCCTGTTTTGTGACGTCACTGCCCTTTTGGGGAGTTTTCTGAACTCTGGGTTTCAAAGTGTCAGACCTCAGTCCTCTCGGGAGGGCTTTCCTTCTGGACGGACTTATGTTCAAGAACAATGGTCCCTCCTCATCTGTATTTTTAACTAAATGGACCAACATTACCACAAAGAATTTAGAACATCAATGGCCATTGTGGGGAATTTTCAGCCTCCTCAAACTTGTTTTTCTCAGATCTTGGGTCTAAAATTAAACAGACTGAATTAGATGCCTGTTTTAATTGGTACTTGGAAGCTTCCAAAAGCATTCAAAACTCTAAAGTCAGTTCTTTATAAAATACAATTTCTAAATTAACTGAAGTGAAAAACAATTAAAAGTAAACAAAAGACTTCTGAAGTCTCTTTTTCCCCATCCTCTGTCTCTGCCATCATCTTCCTGTTTCCCTTGTGAGCCATCCCCACCCTCTTCTATACCCTCTTTTTTCTCATTTTAAACCTCTTACTGACCTGCCCTTTTTCTCTGAACCATTTCCCATTCCTCCTCCTTTGACTCTAGTAAAACCTGTCCCTTTAAAATCAGACCCTCTGGGGACCCAAATGCTAAACCCCTAATTTTTTATGTTTCCTGAACTAAAGTCAAATGAGCCATAGTTAAAATTTTTCCTGATTTAACTGAGGATCCTCATATTCAAACTTATTAATCTGGTTTCTCTGACTCATATCAGCTAGTTTATATGCTCATTGGTCAAGATGCCCAAGACTAGATGAAAACTGTTAACTGGGATGATCTCAAGCAGTCTTTAGAATTACAATCTGGAAACCAACAAGAGGGGGGAGAAAAAAAAAACCCAGTGTTTTATTATATGATCAAACTTGAGGAATCACCAGGCAGCTTCATTTGGCAATTTCTAAGTATTTCCCAAAGCTAGTTGACTTGAATGTAATTCAGGTTCCGACTCCAAATCCCAGTTAGCCTGTGCATAATTACTACAGGAAGTTCCAAATTGACTTCAAGAAAATTATACTTTTTCTTTGAATACTGAATCCACTTGAGTGGCCCTTAACTCTGTGTTAACTAATGGGCTGGAATAAGATATTCTCTTCTAATTAAAAAGGATCAGGATGGAATGGGAAATTGCCCATTTTGGATTTAGTTAATTTAGCATACCAGATCATCCATACCCTAGATGATTCAGTTAAAAGAAATACCACTAAAATTCTCAATTTTCAACTACAACAAATGGAGGTCCCTGAACACAGCCCAAACGCTATTGGTCTTTGTCATTATTGCAAAAATCTAGAACATAAACAAAGACTTAAGTGTTTCTTAAGCTTAACTGCTCCAGCCACCTTCAGCCTTCAAATCAGCCTTGCCAATGCCCCCCCCCCCAGTCTCCAATGATGAGACTTCAAGTCTCTCTCTGTCCTTACTGACACCAAAGTATTCCTCTCACTGTTCAGCCTCACTGTTATTAAACAATTCCTGATTTGGAATGCTAAAACAGTTCAAATAGTGAGAGATAAATCTCAACAGGTTCATGATTCTAAGCGTATCCTCTTTGTTAGGCTAATAGATACCCACTCTTTCCTCCATAACTTGTCTCAGACTGAGACTTCTCTGAAAAAAAAAATCATACTAGAATTTCTGTCTCTTGAAAGGGAGAAATAATTCTAGAGCTTGAGAGCAGTGACCAAAATAGCTGACTGTGTGAATAAAATGACTCTTCCCCATGTTCATTTCCTCCATCTCTGATGGCACTAGAGCTAATTCTAAGGACACCAATTATGTGCCACTACTGGATTAGCTGCCATCTTCCTTGTGAGCCAAATCTTTGATATTGGCAGAATCCACAATATACCTTCTATTAAGATCTAAATACATCCCTTGAATTCTCATCCACAAATCAATCAATGCCCTATATTGAAAAAGGCCCTTCAGAACATTAAGTCAATAATTGAAGACTTGAAGGCACAGCACTTGATTACCTTCTGCTCTAGTCCCTGCAACAGCGCTATTTTACCTGTAAAGAAACCCAATGACTGAGAATGGGGATTTGCCCAAGACCTCTGAGCCAGAAAAAACTATTGTTATTTCTCATCATCTTGTTCCCAATTCCCATACTTTATTAACTTCCATCCCCACCGAAAACAAGATTTTCACCATAATTTGTTTATGTTCCACTTTCTTTAGATCTCCGAGATAAAGTTAGCCAATATCTCTTTGCTTTTTATGAGGATAGCCGTACACCTGGACAGTAATGACCAAGGGTTTTACTGCAGGTCCTTCTTACACTCCTTCAAATCTCAAATGTTGATTTAGATGATGTAAAATTTCCTGAGGGCTCTGCTTTATTATAATATGTAAATGGCTTGCTTCCCTGCTCTCCTTCTCAGGTCTCTGCACAGAATGGTGACATCCACCTGTTAAAGCTTGCATCCTCAAAGACACATCAAGTTTTTAAGGAGTAACTGGTTTATTCAAACTTTATAAACCAAAGTTTGTTATTTGAGACACCTGATCTCAGAACAAGACCTGCACCTAGATTTAGATAAGTTTCGTGGCATCCTTATTATCCCAAAACTTAAAACCAAATACCAACTATGAGGTTTTCTCAGATTGGCTGGCTATTGTTGGGACTGGATTGTGAACTTTTCTCTCCCAGCCTGGCATTTTTCTGTCTTATTAAAGAAAATCAAACCTGAACCTATTATTTGGGAAGAGCAGGATGATCTGGCTTTTAATACTTTCAGGGAAAGCTGGATAACCCTCCTCTTCCCTTGGACACTCTAATTATTAACTTTTCTTTGTCCTCTTCATATGTAAGAAGAAGGGAAGTGTTCTTGGCATCGTACCTAAGCAAAAGCGTGGGGATTATCATCACTCCATATGGTACTACAGTCCCCAGTGTAGACCTGTCATACAAGGCTAATCCCGTTCCTCAGAGACATTCCTGTCATTGTCCTTTTAAGTCACTGAAGAAATAGTTATGGGATCCCCCCAATCACTTTTGTACCCCCTGCAATAGACGCCTTTTTGAAGTCTCACCACACTCAACACTTTGCAGCCATTCATCTTACCTTCCATGAAATCCTCTTGCTAACTGCTCCTCATAAAGCTTTTTCTCACCGAAATAAGCTTGATCGTGCCACTTTCTTCTTTCTTCTGCAGATCATACTACTCACGATTATCTGTCTTTGAAAGACCATCTCTTGACCCCTCACAATGACTCACAGGAAACTCCCCTAACCAATGCTGAGTTTTTATGGTTTATTGACGGTTCTTACTTAAAGCATGAAAATGGTAAATAAATATTGTGCTGTATACGCAGTTGCAACTCCTTTTGAAGTCATCAAGGCGGCATTTTGCCTTTGGCTACCTTGCACCAACAGGGTGAATTACACACTCTTTTTCAAGCTTGTGTTTTAGCCAAGGGAGAAACTGCAACATTTATACTGATAGTTGATATGCCTTTGGGATCGCTCATGACTTTGAAATGCTGTGGTAACAGCAAGGTTTCCTTACCTCTAATGGGGATAACATTTTAAATGGCTCTTGAGTCCAAAGTTTATTAGCTACCACATTTCTACCAGCTGTTTTTGCTATAATTAAAGTCCTTATGCATTCCAAACTATACTTTCTGGAGGTTAAAGGAAGCCACCTTCCTGATATTTTTACTAAGGTTGCTGCTATCAAAGAATTAATAACCAAACCTCTGTCATGGTCCAAAGGAATGTACCCTCAAATAATAATGTAAAAAAATAACTAGAGGTGCCCCAAAATAGGCCTCTCCAAAAAAAAAAAGAAAAAATTGGAAATCTAACAGTTGCTGGTTTAATAAAAAGAGAGAACTCTGGTTTGGGCCAAATAACAATCCAGTTCTGCCAGAAACGCTAAAATCCTCATTACTGACTACTATACCTCTATTAAATAATTGGTCTACAGATAAAATAGTAATGCTTATAAATCAACATTTGACAGGCAACTGTTAATAAGGCTGCAATTAAGTGCCTGCTTTGCTTACCCTACTTGTCCAAAATATAATCCTGGAAAACCTGCCCATACTACAGTTAGACACTTTAAATGGTCCAGTGGACAATCTGAGATCTGACAAATGGACTTTATTCAGCTACCCTCATCTCCTGGATACAAATATGTCTTGGTAATTTTTTTTAATGTTTTTCCCACTGGGTTAAAATCTTTCCATGTAAACAAGCTATTGTCCCTTCAGTACCTAGAATCTTATTGAAAAAAAAAAATCATTCCTACCTTCAGAACCCCTCGAGCTCCAAAGTGACCAGGGAGCTCATTTCACTGGTCAAATATTATGGCAAGTCTGTGCTAGTCAGTCAGTCCTATAGCATCTTATTTGCAGACTCCTTCAAATACTTTGCTGAAAATATCGTCACTGGTATTTCTGAATTTTAGATACACCTGTGGAACTCTTAAGCTCTCACCTTTTGAGATAATTGCTGCATGCCCCATGCATTTAGCTCCAGTCTCTTGTGATCCACAACTAATAAAAGGAGATATACTTTAATATCATAAAGGTCTAATTATGTCCATTGAAAATTACCATGCTTTAGTAGGGTAATCTTTTCACAGAGTGCTCCCAGGTGATGAAGACTTCAAACACCACACTTTGCAACCTGGAGATTTTTATTGGAAAAAAATGTCCAAAAAGATTCTTTTCAAACACACTGGAAAGACTCTTATCAAGTGTTATTGACCAATCCTTGTGCTGTCAAACTCGAGGGAATTGTACCTTCAGCCCATGCACCTCATCTAAAGAAAGCCCCGAATTCTGACTGGACCTGCACACCAACTAGTGACCTCAAATTGAAGTTTTCCAGGATTTGAAGCAGAAAACAGCTGAAGGAAACAACGTTCCCAAAATAATGGGGCCAGGCTTATATATCCTTTTCTTGCCATTACTTCTTACCTCATTTTATCCCTTTCTTTCTTGGAAAGACAATATTCTTATCCACATTTCGCAAAATATTGCAAAAGGGGAGAGCCTTTCTGACTGTTGGATCTATCACCAGAAACTCTGATCTGTTCATGATGCTGAAGATCCCTTGGTGTTATCTCCAACCAGTTTGTCTTTAATTCCAAATACCACTGCCAATTATACCCACAGGCCTATAGATGCCACCTACTGGGCTAGGCTGTTACAACTGGATGCTTCCATAACTTGCTGCCATCTTTCCTCAGTTGTAACCATACTAGCTCAACCAAATACCTCTACCTTTACTGACTGTATGACCTTCACTCCTGCAAGTTCATTTCCTTACGTAATAGAATCTGTCTTCCTGCACCAAGGGAAATACAAATGGGCTCACATATCTTTGCAGTGCTTTTAGAAAAGACCCTTTTAGGATGGGAATGCTCCTTACAGAATGTCACAATCTTTTGATCTCTTTTGATCCACAAGCTTGAAAAGTTTAATCAGAACATTTCAACTAATAAATACATCAATAACTAGACCTTAGCTGAAGGCCTCTGTGCTCTACATGGTTTCATTTTTGTCAGCAGTGCATGGCATTTCCGATGGGCATATGAATGTTTAGATGGCTGTTTAATTGGAGGTCAATGCTTATTGAGACATTTAACTGTCCTTATTAACACCCATAACAAATCAAAATCTGCCTCATTAATACTAAATGGTTGCTTTAAACAGGAACTTTTAGGAGGCACACCCGACTCTGGCTTTGCTCCCTGGGGAGAACATTTCTCCCTTGGGTCAGAGTAAGTGCCAATAAACCCATGATCAGAAGCCTCTCGCTAGCATTAGGAGAGCTAGCTGATTTCACAACCAAAGCAGTAGCCATCCAGCAATGATGACTGGGCTTGTCGGCTAAAGCAGTTAGAGACAAGCTCATAGCCCTTGATTACCTAGTAGCTGGATAGGAAGATGTCTGTCCAATAGCACATACCGCCGGTTGCACATGAACAAATACCTCTCTGGAAAGGTAGAAACTCAATTAAACAAGATCAGGAAAAAAAAAACACACTGGTTACAACAGATTTTACCTCATTCTCTGTTGTCCTTTGATTTGTTTAGTTGGCTACCCTAAGGCCTAGGGCTCTGGTTTAGAGCCATAATACAAGCTGGATTTGTTATATTACTTTTAATTCTGCTTTGCATAATTATTTCTAAGCTTTGTACCTACTTCCCACCCAAACTTGTAGAAACAATACCCCCAGTAAGGTGGTGCTAGCTCTAAGTTTCAAGATGATCGATGATCTCCAACACAAGGACTCTGATAAGATACAGGCTTTTTAGATGGGAAATGCCTGAGAGTTCTCCCTTCTACCCTTTCTTACTACTTGACTATGGCCTCAGTGGTTTCCAATGTGTATACGTTCCCTCAAACAGGGGACCCAACATCCAGAAGAGGTCCTTTTTATATGAGGGACAAAACAACTAAACCTGAAGAAACTGATGCTTGATTATTGATGTTTCTGAGAAAGGATCTTGATCCAAAGGGGAACATGTAAAAATGAATAAAGACAAAGCTTATTTAAAATGGAGGCGGGAAGCCCTGAGGGGAAAACTCTCTTGCGTATATCACTCATCGCAGGTTAGGTTTCATACCCCAGCAGGAAGCAGCTTACATTTCATACCTCAGCCAGAAAGAGGAAGATATTTCTTTTTCTTGCCCCTCAACGACCCCATCAATGAGAAGCTGCCATTGAAAATTGACTTTCCTCCAAAGAACGTTCTTTCAAAACATCCCCTCTCAACCTCCTCCTTTCCTCTAAAAGAACACTCTTCTTTTGTTCTTAGGACGTGCCTACAGATTGCCATAGACTGAACGTCCTGATTTGCAATGCCTCTGCGTTTCCCAAATAAACTTGATTTTGCAAGCTAAACCACTTACCTGTTTGTCTTAAAGGTTGACAAATTTTTTTTTGTATCCCATTCCATTTAGCATTTAATTTTATATTTTCTACATCTCTTTGTATTGCAATTATTTTTACATGTTCATTCTAGGGATTACAAAAAAAAATTCTTAATTATAATAAGCATCCTGAATTAATTATAGTCCACTTAAAGTGAATACTGTATATCTTTATTAGTCATATATTTTTGCATAATAAATAGCTCCAAAACTTAGCATTTTAAAACAACACATCTTGAAGATGGCAGAGTAAGAGGAAGTGGAGCACACCTACCCACACAAACATATCAAAAATATGTCAACAAATGAAACAATTTTTAGGAAAAACTGACTGGAAACTTACAAAAGAACTCCTGTAAAACCAAGTCTATAAGAAAGATAAATACGTTATTGGGTAGGATGAGAAGAAAGTGGTTGTCTCAGGACCTGCACCCCTGGAAGGGGACTTGGAGAAAAAGGGAGATCACACAGGTAGGCTACTAGCCTTGGGGAGCAAGCGGGTCAAGCCACAGACTGGAAGTACCAAACTTGGGACACTGTGCACAGGGGGAGAGAGGTCTATACTCATGGCTGCTGCCTCACCATGTTCTTCGGTCAAAGCTGAGAGAATGCCTCATCCCTGCTCACTCCATGCGACAGCACTGCACTGGATCTAAGGTGGCCAAGATCTGGGGACAGACTCAACCTAGAAATGCAGAGGCGACCTTGGGGAGCAGAGCATAGCCCAGGTGGGACGGCAGCAGCCACTGTTAGTACTGACTCAGGGTGGGCCCTAGAAACAGCCTAGACTTCTGACAGCAGTACAGCTGGTGGAATTCTCATAACCACCTCGCTGTGCACTGCAGCCCAAGCTGAGTGAATCGTCTGGCCTCACTCACTCCCTGCCACAGCCTAGAACTAGATCTGGGGTGGCCATGACAGAGGAAAAGATGCAACCATGGGCTGTGTCTGAGACAGCTCCAGATTCCTGCACAGGCAGAACATCAATCCTCTGTAATACATGAACCCCACTTGCTTTAGCACTCCCCTCCTTTGGGGTAAAGGTCTCAGTGTGGGGAGAAGAAAAGATACACACTGAAAAGGAATAGAGCCAGCTTGAGCCTGACCCTGACGGCTTTTGCTCCAGCAGCTTGGGAGTAGGCCCCATCCCTGGCAGGGCAGTGATGGCCACTGATCAGAGAGGAAGTGCTGACTCACAACCATGTTCCCTACCAAGGAGATAGCAGCCAGCATGCCCTAAAGAGTGACATGACTAATGTCCACATTAAATTGAACCCTCACACCAAAGACAATGGGCACATGCAGTCTACATAGGAGCACTCCCACATAAGGACACCCTTCAAAACCACAATAAGTAACTGATTTACTGAATTCACAGAGAGAAAGTTGAGTAAAAATAAAAGGCAGAGGAACTACTCTCAACTTATAGAGCAAGAGAGAAAATATCTGAAAAATTAAAAGAAATAGTAATAAACTATTTACTATACAAAGAATTCAAAACTTTGGTAATACAAATGCTAACTGAAATAGGGGGAAAATTGATTTAAACACTGATCATTTTAACAAGGAACTAGGTAATATTAAAACAAATAGATAATTCAACATCAAAGACAAAAACACACTTAAAGGAGTGAACAGCAGATTAAGTGATACAGAAGAATGCATAAGTGATCTGAAAGACTGAATAGTGGGAATCACCCAATCAGAACAGCAGACAGACAGATGAAAAAAGGGTGCAATATGCAATCACTGGCATAACATATGTACCAACATTTGCTTTATAGGGGTTCCAGAAGGAGAAGGGAGAGAGAAGGGTAAAAAATCTATTTTAGCATGAAATATCTTTCCATTTTTTCGAATAATCTTTAATTTTCATAATCAATGCAAACAGAAATCACCAGAATGTGGAAGTAACAGTACTCATATCAGACAGCATAAAATTTAAAACTAAGGCTATAATAACAGAGAAAGAAGAGCATTATATCATGATAAAGTGCTCAATACAAGAAGATATTACACTCATTAACATAAACGCACCCAATACATGAGCACCTAAATATGTAAAATAAATACTTACAGACACAGAGGAAGAAACTGACAATTACACAATAAAAGTAGGGGACTTTAAGATCTAACTGATGTCAATGGACAAATCATCCAGACAGAAAATTAAGAAGGCAACAGTGGTCCTAAATGACACATAATCCCAATTAAACTCAGTAGACCCCTACAGGACAGTACATCCTAAAATATCAGAATACACATTGTTTTCAATTGTATATGGGATGTTCTTCAGGACAGATCACATACCAAGCCACAAAATAAGCCTCAACAAATTTAAGAGACATTATATCAAGCATTTGCCAACTACAACAGTATGAAACTAGAAATCAACTACAGAAAGAAAAATGCATAAACAAGCACATTGAAACTAAATAGTATACGACCAAAAAAAAAAAAAAGAAAGAAAAGAAAATGAATCAATAACGAAATCAAAGAGGAAATCAGAAAATACCTTGAGACAAATGAAAATGGAAACCAAAATCCCTCAAAATCTATAGGATGCAACAAAAGCATTTCTAAGAGGAAAGTTAACACCAATACAGGCCTTCCTCAAGAAACAAGGAAAGTCTCAATAAACAGCCAAGCCTAACACTTAAAAGAATTAGAAAAAGAAGAACAAATAAAGCCCAATATCATCAGAAGGAAATCAGTAACACAGATCACAGAGAAGATACAACAGAAAAGATTAATAAAATCAACAGCTGGCTGTTTTTGAAAAAAATTAGCAAAATTGATAAATCTTTGACCAGGCTCACCAAAAGGAAAAGAGACAGGACCCAAATAAACAAAATGAGAAATAAAAGACAAACAACAATGGATGCCAGAGATACAATCACAAGAGAATACTGTGAAGAGTCATGTATATCCAACAAAGTGGATACCCATTTTTTTAAATACATTTATTTCTAGAAACCTACAGCTTGCCAATATAAAGACAAAAAGAAACAGATAATTTGAACAGATTGATCACCAGAAGTAAAATTGGATTTGTAAAACAAACAAACAAACCAAAAAACTTTCAGCAAGTAAGACTCCAGAGCAGAATGGCTCCAGAAGGAATTGTAACAAACATATAAAGAAGTACTAACACCTATACCCTCAAAATACTCCAACAAAATGAAAAGGAGAAAACTCTCAAATTATTCTATAAGACCGCCATTACCCTGGTATCAAAATCAGACAAAGATACTACAAAGAGATAAAATTATAAACCAGTATTTCCAATGAATATAGCTGCAAAGATTCTCAATAAAATATTAGCAAACAGAATCAGACAACTATATAAAAATGTTCATGCACCATGATCAACTGGGATTTATTCCAAAATCACAAGGGTGGTTCAACGTTGACGAATCAAAGTAGCACATCACATTAGCAAAAGGAAGGATAAAAATTACAGGATCATCTCAATAGATGCAGATAAAGCACTGAACGAAATTCAACATCCTTTCATGATAAAAACTCTCATCAATGTTGATATAGGTGGAACGTATCTCAACTTAATAGAGCCCATTTATGAAAAACCTACAGCCAACATAATACTCAACAGTGAAAAGCTGAAATAATTCCCAGGAAATTCTGGAACAAGACAAAGATGCTACTCTCACCACTTCTATTTAACATAGTAATGGAAGACCTAACTGCAGCAATCAGAAAAGAAAAAGAAAAAAAAAAAGTATCCATATTGGAGAGGAAGAGGTAAAACTGTCACTCATTGCAGATAACAAGACAGTTTAAATAGAGAATCCTAAAATCTTCACCTCAGAACCATTAGAACAAATGAATTCAGAAAGGTTGCAGGATACAAGACAAATATATATGAATCTACTGCTTTTCTGTACACTAAGAATGAAATATCAGTAAGAGAAAGTTTAAAAAAAATCCTGTTTAAAATAATATCAAAAAGATTAAAATACGTAGGGGTAAATTTAACCAAGGAAGTGACAGAACTATCCTCTGAAAACTATAAAACACTGATGAAGGAAACTGAAGATGACACAAGAAAATGTAAAGATATTCCACACTCTTAGTTTGGAAGAATCATTATTGTTAAAATGTCTACATTGCCCAAAGCAATTTAATGTAATCCCTATCAAAATGCCCATAACATTTTCCACAGAACTAGAACAAATATTCCTAAAATGTATATGGAAACACAAAAAATCCCAAATTGCCAAAGCAATCTTGAGGGGAAAAAACAAAAAAAAGAGCTGGTGTTATAACCCTCCCAGATTTCAAACTGTACTACTAAGACACAGTAATCAAAGTAGTGTGGTATTGCCACAAAAAGACATATATATATCAGTGGAACAGAATAGAGAGCCCAGAAATAAACCTACATACCTATCTATGGTCAGTTAATCTACAACAAAAGAAACAAAAATATGCAATGAAGAAAGCAGTCTCTCCAAAAAGTGGTGCTAGGCAGGGAGCAATGTTCCATATCTTGTAATAACATTTAATGAAAACAAATATGAAAACAAATACATGTATGTATATGCATGACTGGGACATTGTGCTGTACACCAGAAATTGGCACATGGTAACTGACTGTACTTCAATTAAAAAAAAAAAAAGTCATGCTATAAACCTGGGGAGCCACCTATAAAAATGAGGTTACAATATTTCCTCACACATATACAAAAATAAACTCAAAATCATTTAAAAACTTAAACATAAGCCTGGAAACCATAAATCTCCTAGAAGAAAACATAGGCAGACACTCTTTGACTTAAGTTGTAGCAATTTTTTTTTTTCTGATCTGTCTCCTAAGGCAAAAGAAACAAAAGCAAAAATAAACAAACAGGATCTAATTAAACCTAAAAGCTTTTGCACAGCAAAGGAAACCATTACAAAACAAAAAGATAACCTACCAAATGTGAGAATATATTTGCAAATGATACAAGAAAAAGGGGTTCATATATAAAATATATAAGCATCTCATATAACTCCATATTAAATAAAAACAATAAAAAAATTGGAAGAAGACTTGAGTAGACATTTTTCAAAAGAAGACATATAGATGACTAACAAACACATGGAAAAGATGCTCAACATCAGTTATTAGAGAAATGCAAAATCAAAATAATGAGATATCATCTTAAATCTGTCAGAATCGCTATCATAAAAAGTCTGCTAATAACATATGCTGAGAGGATATAGAGAAAAGGGAACCCTTGTAAACTGTTGGTAGGAATGTTAACTGGTGCAGTCACTATAGAAAACAGTATGGAGTCTCCTCAAAACTAAAAATAGAGCTACTTTTTTTTTTCCCCTAGCAATTTCACTCCTGGGTATATATCCAAAAAACAAACCAAAACCAAAACAAACCAAACCAAAAGAACTAATTTGAAAATATACATGCACAGTCATGTTCATAGCATCACTATTTGCAATAGACAAGGCGTGAAAGCAACAGAAGTGCCAATCAACAGATGACTGGATTAAGAAAAATATTATATATATATACACACACACACACACACACACACACACACAATGGAATATTACTCATCCGTAAAAAGAATGAAATTCTGTCATTTGTGGATGTCAATGTGGATGGACCTAGAGAATGTCATGCTTCATGGAATAAGTCAAAGAAAGACAAATACTGTATGATATCACTTATATGTGGAATTAAAAAATAATACAGATGAATGTATATGCAAAACAGAAATGGACTCACAGACATACAAAAGCAACTTGTGACTACCAAAGGGAAAAGAGATGGGGTGAGGGACAAATTAGGGATACGGGATTGAGAAATACAACCTACCGTGTACAATATAGGGATTGAGAAATACAACCTACCGTGTACAATATACAGAAGCAACAGTAATACACTGTATACCAAAGGGATTATAGCCATTCTTTTAATAACCTATTATTCAGGATATTCTGCAAAAACACAGAATCACTATGTTGTACACCTGAAACTAATACAATATTATAAAATTCAATTATACTTCAATAAAAATAATCAACTAATGAATTAATTAAACAATGCATCATTATATGACAGATTCCATAGATAAGGTAACTAGGCATAACTTGCCTGGTTCCTTTGCTTCATAGTCTCTCGTGAAGCTTAATGAAGTTGTCATTCTGGGCTGTACTCATCTGAAGGTCAAACTGGAGAAGGATCTGCTTCCAGAATCATTCACTTGATTATGATCTGGATTCAGTTCTTTGTAGGTTATTGGAATTAGAGTCTCCCTCCTCACTTGTTGTTGGCCAAAGATCTCATTCAGATTCTCTTGGTTCTTGTCATGGGAACCTCTCAAACATGAGAGCTTGTTTCATTCAAGAGGAAAAGCCAAGAAGTCCTGGTAGAGAAAGAGAGGTTAAGAAATGGGAGAAACAGAAGGAGGGGGAGAGAAGAGGGACGCACAGAGAGACAGAGGGGTGGGGGAGAGAGATGGAAGCCACCACTATGTATAACCTAATCTTGGAAGTGACATTTTAACACTTTCAGAAACAAGTCTCTTGGTTCAGCTGTCACTCAAGAAGAGGAGGTTACACAAGTGCATGGGCACCGTGAGACGGGAGCCGCTGGGAGCCATGTGACAATGCTGCCTACGTTTCATCTGTCTTTAAATATAAAGACGTTATAAAAACACTGCTTCCTTTAGTATTTCTCCACACTTTGTACTATTGTAGTTATATATCTTAATTACAGTTACATTATAAACTGCTCAATACAAAAATAGAGGGTTTTAGATATTCACACATATTCCTCATTTCTGGTGTACTTTGTTCACTTCTGTGGATTCAAGTGTCCATCTGGCAGTATTTTACTTCAACTGGAAGAACCTTTTTAGACACATTATTTTGATCTGCTTTTAACATATTCTGTCCACTTTTGTATCTCAAAATATGATTTTACTTTTGAAGGATATTTTCACTGAATACAGAATTATGCGTTAAAGTGTTTTTAACACTTTAAGATGTTGTTCCATTTTTTTTAAGATAAGAAGTCAGCTGTTACTGGTAAAATATTTTCTTCAAAGTCTTATTTCCTCTACTGTCTGACTGAATTTCTCTCATTTTTAGTTTTCTTTGACTTTATATTGTTTGATTATGATATTCCTAGCTATGATTTCTCTACCTTTCTTTCGCTTGAAGCTCTTTGTATATATAAATTCATAATTTTTTCAAATTTGAGGAAGTTTTGGTTGTTATTATTTTATAGCTTTCCTAACCTGTCTTTTATCCCTATTTGCAAATTGTACATGTGTAGGCTACTTGATATTATTCTAAATGTCACTGTGATTATTTGCTTTTCTTCTAAATTCTTATTTCTCTCTATTCTCTGACTAGATAATTTCTATTGGTCTGCCTTTAAGTTCACTAATATTTTCTCCTTCAGTCTCTAGTATGCTGTTATCATCCACTGAATTTCTTACATAAGACAGTGTACTTTGCAATGATGCAATCTCCATTTTACTCCTTCTTGAAGTTTTTATTTATGTGAGGATATTCCTTTTGTGTCCAATTATTAATTGGTTTTATTACTGTAAGTCCTTATCAATATTTATACTAGCTTTTTAAAAGTCCTTTCTTGTTAATTCCAACATCTGTATCATGTCAGAATCTTTTCATAACTTTTTTTTGATTATGGGTCATATTTACTTTAATATCTTGTAATTTTAAGTTTATATTGGACCTTGTAAATTTGCTGCTTCCCTTTATACAGTGATGTATTCTGTTCTCATAGAGAGTAAATAATTGGTAACTTATCTAGATCCTAGTGGCTTTGCTATATTATATTCCTTGTCACGGGAGGCCAGTTTCGGTTATTCCCTTCTTCCTAGAACATAACGTTTTCTGTAAGCTGTTCTCCTTTAAAGATCGCCCTTTCTAAGTCGTCAACCAATTCTGAAAATGCCTTTGAATGTGTTTCCAACTTGGCTTGGCTTCAATTCCAATGTAACTGAGCATGCAGATCTTTGGAATCTTCATTCAGTTCTCAGTCCCACAGAACCCACACTGCCTGGTTTAGCACCATTTTTACAGCACATCTGCAGCTGATCCCTTGACCAAGGAACTGTTGGGAACCAATACACAGACTTGTGGGGTTTTGTTCCTATGTGCATCTCTTTCTTATTTGGTTCTCTGCACCTCAACTTTTAGGTCACTAGCTCCAGGTTCTGGTGTTTGCCCATTGATCTCAGCAAGACTGCCATGCTCTTCCTGGCTAAATTTCTCTCTGCTGTGGTCCAGTTGTACAGAAGTTGCCCCTAGACAGACAGCCTGACTTAATGTTGCCAGCCTGTGTATTTTTATGTCTCAAGGATTAGTCCTGCACTGCCTGGTATCTAATACCTAAAAATGAGTGCCCCAATTTTGGGCTGGTTTTTAATTTTTTATGACAATATAGTAAATCTGGTAGTAGTATCTCCTCATGATCAGAAGCTCAAATGAATTTTGTCTTATTTTGATATCAAGGTTGCACTAATTTCATAGGATTCATTAGATAGCTTTCCTGCATTTTATTTCCTGCAAGTTATTTTTAAATAGAGGGATTATAAATTTCATGAATGTTTGTAAAATCCATCTATAATCATTTTCATCTGGTAGTTTTTACTATATATATATTTTTTAAGTTATTGAGTCAATTTCTCTATTGGTTGTTATCCTTTATCTTATTATCCAGGTTTTAAATCTATTTTGAAGTCATTTATGCTATTAGTAATTTATATTTTTCTAAAAATGTTTATTTTATCTAAATTTAGAAAATTCTAGATACAACATTGTTTCACATATTTTCTTCTATGGGGTTTGGATGCAAAAAAGAGTTAAGCAATCGTTCAAGAATGTTAGTAAATTTAATTTTTGTTTAGAACAAATGCATATAAAAATATGTAGGGTTGGCATTGCTAATTCTTATATGTCTTTTTTTAAACATGCCCACAGGCAATAGAAGCCCTCTTCTTAATGTCATGTTAAAAAATTAAAAAAACACTGAAGTCTCACAGTGATCTTCTTATGTTTTTTTTTCAGGGCACTTCTCCTCTCTACACAAAATGAAATCTCTCCCAGAATCCTACAACAATGTCCTCTCAGTTTGAATGTTTGTTATACTGAAAACGTTATATCACAAAGACATTTAAAATATTTTAAAAATAGACTAAAAATATAATGTGAGTGTGCCAATGAATTTTAAAAACCATGATGTAATTATATGTCATCTTTTCAGTAACCAGTTAATGTCAAAGTAAGTGGTTTAGCTTCACTTGATACCTGATTGACCCACTTTTTTGTGGCAAACTGTGAGCAATGTAAGATTAAATTCTGAACGCAAGTTTGTCTTAGTTTTCTGCTTTAAATCTCTTTTTCTTGTTGTTGTTCTCTACCATTTAGTTCTTACTTCAAGTGCCCTTCAAAGATATCACCCATTTTTCCAATGTTTTAGATGCAGTCCAAATGAGCAGTAGGCTCCCCAGTTCATCAGGTCTCCAAACCCACTTTTTGATGAGCTCACAGGTCTGTTTTATCACAGGTCTATTTTTAGAAATTTATACACAACAAGAAGAATGTTTAGTAGCTTTTGAAAGCAAGCCTATCTCTAATATTGAGACCGAGCAGCACATGGTTTCTTTAACCTTGGGACTACTACCACAAGCCTCCACTTACCTTAACCCATTTCAACTCTAATTCCTAAATCTTTCCTTAACATTGTCTAAATCAGGTATGGAGGAAACTCAGGTATAACTCATCCTGTACAAAATCTGTGAAACTATAAACATAGACAACAAGATATTTCTTTCCAAAATACAGTTCTGTGACAAGCACTACATAGACAGTCCCATTCCAAAAGGGAGAAACTGGGAGAAAGAAGTCATGGGTCCCAAGCCAGTATGAAAACTAGCAGGACAAATTTCATTCTATTTTAAGGCTGGCAAATAATCCACTTTAACTCCAGGCTGTAATAAACCTGTTATAGTTAAAGAAAAAATTCAGCAAAGTTGAACAATATAAGATGAATGCACAAAATTAGCAGTGTTTCTATATACTAGTAATGGGCAAGCTGAAAATGTAATTAAGAAAACAATTTTATTTATAGTAAATTGTATAAAATACTTAATGTAACCAAGGAGGTACAAGATTTGTACACTAAAGTTAACACGAGACATTGTTAAAATAAATTAAAGAAGACCGAAACGAACGGACTATATCACACATTCATAGACTGGCAGAGTTAATCTTCTTGAATAACAATGCTTCCGGAAGTGAGCCCCAGATTTAACATCTATTTAAAAAACCAATAGCTTTTTTTTTTTTTTTACAACATTGGAAAAGTTACTCCTAAAATTCATACGAAATGGAAAGGGACCAGAAGAGTCTAAAGATCCTTGGAGATTAACCAGGTTGGAAAATTCACAGTTCCTGAATTCTAAATGTATGAGAAAGCTATAGTTTATGAGAACAGTGTTATGCTGTTATGAGACTAGGAATATAGATCAACCAAGTAGGACTGAGAGCCGCAAATAGATCCACATGCAAAATGATGAACTTGCATTGTTAGCTCACACCATATACAATGACTAACCCAAAATGTATCACAGACTTCATATAAGACACAAAATATATGAAACCATTAGGGAGATAATTCAAGAGTTAGTCTTCATGACACTGGATTTAACAGTGGGTTATTACATATAATGGAAATATAAGCAACAAAAGAAAAATACATTGGACTTCATTAAAAAAACCTTTTGCTTATTAAAGGACATTATCAAGAGGGTGAAAAAATATTCTACACAATGGGCAGAAATACTTGAAATCATATATCTGATTAGTATCTGATAATCAAAATATGGGTAAGTCTCACAAATGAACAGCAAAAAGCCAAAAACAGCTCGATTTAAAAATGGACAAAATTTTGAAAAGACATTTCTCCAAAGAAGATTTACAAATGTCAGGCAACAATCCCATGAATAGATAGACGTCCAATGTCATAGTCACCAGGGGAATACAAATAAAAACTGCATAGTAGTACTATTTCAGACCCACCAGAATAGACATTATTTGTTTTGTTTTTTTAAGGAAAAGAACATGCTGGTGAGGATGTAAAGAAATTAGAATTCTCACACATTATTAGTGGGAATATATAATGATGTAGTTCTGTGAAAACAGTTTGTTAATTCCTCAATAAGTTAAACAGAAAATTGACAAATGTAAAAAAGAAAAAAATCCATCAATTGATAAATTTATAACACAATATGGTATATTCATCCCATGCAACCTCATCCAGCCATAGAAATAAATGAAGTACTGATATATGCTACAATGTGGATTATCCTTCAAAATGTTAAGTAGAAGAAGACAGACACAAAAGGCTACAAATTGTGTGATTCAATTTATATGAAATATGTAGAATAAGAAAATGTATGACGATAGAAAGATTAATGTTTTCCACTGACTAAAGGTGGTGGGAATATGAAATGACTGCTTGATAAGGTACAGGATTGCCTTTTGGGGCAAAGAAAAAGTTCTCTAACTATATAGTGACACAACATTTTAAAAGTACTTAATGCCATTCAATTGTATGTATTAAAATTGTGAAAATGATAAATTTTATATTACTTTACCACTATCACAATGGAAAAATATATATGTAAAGAAATAAAAATGTAAAAATCCTCAACATAGTTGAAATTATCAGCATATATCTAAATAACCTCTCAGTCAAAGAAAAAAAAATCAGAAGAAAAATTAGAAAATATTTTCTACTGAATAATAATCAAATTATAAGATTTTAGAGATGGAGTTACAGAAATATTTAAAGGAAAATGTGTATCTCTGAATGCACATAGTTGAAAATAAGAAAAGTTAAGATACAATAAACTAAATTTCCATATCAAAAGCCAAGGGAGAAAAAATTAAATCCAATGAAAATGTAAGAAATAAAATAATATATATAAAAGTCAATAAAATATATAATGAACAGTAAGTAAAATGGATAAAGTCAACATTAGTCATTGGGGAAAAAAATACACCTGTTAAATCCTTAGCAAATTTCATCAAGAGAAAATATAGAGAAGCTTCAAATTAAGTACAGTAGAATTGAAGGATATCACTTTAGATCCTCAAACATTATGCATTATATTTAAAGATATTTTTTGAAATGGAAAAATTCCTTGATCTCCAATTTTAAAAGATGCATAGAAATATAAAAATCTGTATAGTCCTGAATTTTTAAAAGAAATTAATTACTTGCGATTTAAAAGTAGATAATTTCACTAGTAAATTTTTTCAGAATTTAAAAATAATTTCAGTCTACCCAAACTCTTCTAGACAATAGAAAGACATTATTTTATGAGAACAGCATAACCTTGACACCAAAACATTATCAAGACATTAGAAGAAAATAAAAATATAAACCCATATCTCTGATGAAAATAAATGAAAAATCTTTTCAAATATAATGGTATTGATTCAAAGATATAATAAAAGGATCATATATTATTACAAAGTAAAATTATTAAATATTAATTTTTAAAGTATTTGTTAAGGCAGTTTATTTTTTGTTGAAGTATAACTGATTTAAATAGTGTATTATTTTAAGGTGTACAACATTGTCATTTAATATTTTCTACAGTTTATGCTACATTTAAAGTTGTTACAAGATAATGGCTGGATATCCCTATACTGTACAATATGTTTTTGTTGCTTATTTATTTTATACATAGTAGTTTGTATCTGCTATCTTATACAACTTCCCATTTGCTTTTCCCTCCCTACACTGGTAACCACTAGTTTGTTCTCTATATCTGTGAGCCTGTTTCTGTTTTGTTATATACATTTGTCGGTTTTATTTTTCATATTCCAATGTAAGCGATAACAGAGGTTTTGTTGTCTGATTTATTACACTAAGCCTAATTCCCTCTAGGTCTTCTGTTCCATGAAAGAGGGAAATGAAAACCGATACCAGAGACAAAAAAATAAGACAGTGTCACAAACAGTTATATGCCAACCAACTGGACAACCTAGAAGAAATGGTCGCATTTCTAAAAATACACAACATTCCTAGACTAAATCAGGAAGAAATAGACAATCTGAACAGACTGATTACTAATAGTGAAATTGGATTTGTAATTACAAAAAAAAAACCTCAGCACGTAAAAATCCAGGACTGGCTAGCTTCACAGGAGAATTCTGCCAAATGTATAAAGAAGGTCTAGATACTTCTCAACTATTTCAAAATACTGAAGGGGACAGAACACTCCCAGATTCATTCTGTGAAGCCACCACTTCCTTGTCACCAAAACCATAAAAGACCACTACCAAAAAAAAGAAAGAAAAGAAAACTGGAGCCCAATATCTCGGATGCATACAGTTACCTAGCGGATTTATTTTTAAAGACTGCAAAGTGCTTTAACATTCATACATTAATCAATTACATGCAAAAATATAGTGGAGAAAAGGGAAAAATCTTATGAATATTTCAATAAATGCACAAAACGCTTCGATAAAATTCATCACCACAATTTTATTACGGTTGCCAAAATGATCTCATTAAGCACTATCAGTTTATCCTAAATGGTAGGGACATTTAATGCATTTTCTCAGGTGTTTTTGAATAAGCCTTCCTAAGCCTTCCTAAAGCTTGATTGCTTGCTGTACACCTGTTATGAGTCTTTGTTTTCATTGTTACTGTTTAGTTTTGATGAAGTTCGAAAGTACCCTGACATATTAGCTGGTAGCTACTACTGCTCTCTATTTAAAACTATTTCACAGAATACCAACTTCATACTATGTCAGTGGTTCTCAACCAGGAGCAGTTTGGCCCTCAAGAAGCATTTAGCAATGTCTGGAGTCATTTGGGATTGTCATGACCTGGCATCTAATGGATCAACTTGAGGGGCGATGCTGAACATTCAGTAATGCACAGCACTACCTCAGTGAAAAATAATTAACTGTCTCAAAGCATCAATAGAGCCAGCCTTGAGAATCCTTGGACCAATCCGTGACCTTCATGCAGCAAGACAAAAGAGACCACTTTGTGATCATGTCTGGGCACAGACAAAAGTTAAAAATGCAATGAGCAAAATGCAAAAATGACTAACCCAGCTCTCCCAGCAACTTGAATGACTACTGCTGCATTACCAATCATAGATCCGGTCCCACTCCATTCCTCTTGTTCACCAGGTAACAATCGGTTTACACAATCATGGGCTGAGAGCACTCAGTCTAGAGGAAATATCTGCTTTCCTGAACTCTTTCACAAACCATGTAACCTAAAATCAGAATCTATACCAAACTCCTCCTACCTCTCTTAGTAAAAGGAACTGTGATTACCTAGTATGTTGTTCTTTGTTACCACAAGCAACAAACCCAACTTTGCAGATCTGTGTGTTCCTCCTGGTGGCCGTAGGCTGGTGACCACTTTCAGTTTGTGTAATTTTTTTGTTGACTTTTAGAAAGTTATGTTTGAAGGGTAGCAGAATACGCTGTGGCAAAATATGCCTCTTTGGCACGAGGATTATTTTGAGATGATTATCGCAAGAAATAGACACAGGAGAAGCTCTGAAAACAAAGCAGAAGTTACTTTTTGTAAAGAACATTTACATTTATAACGCAACTTTCCCACTCCGTACCAGGAAAAGAAAGATGACTAAATCACAAGAAACACTTATCAATGGAGAAGGTGAGGATTGAGCTCTGCATAACACATCTTACTCAAGTTCACCATGCTTTCTCTACTAATCTCCCCATAACTGGCCTCTTGCACCATGCTGTCTTTTGTCTTTAGCTGAAGATGGTATCTAAGCTGGAGTTCTAAGCCATTTATGAGAGTTATTTATTTTTCCCTAGGTATCTTCCATGTACACATGTGGTATGCAAATTAACACAATATTGTTTGTGTTAATTTTTCTATTTCTATTATTACAGGGATCTTAGCCAAGAACTTTGAGGGGTAGGAAAAAAGTTTTCTTTCTTCCTGGCAACCTCAAGGCGTCCTTCCAAATATAAAAGGTATCAATGAAGCTGGGCTATATCTGCAACTATTTGCCTAAAAAGAAAAAGTATGTATTTAATTACTGATCAAGTGATCTGAACTGAAGCTAGAGGAATCAAGGAAAATATATGAATATTCTCCTTCCCATTAGATTTGATCCTTTGGTATATGGTTTATACTTCTATAAAGTACTTCTTGAAAAATAACTTAATCATCTGTATCCTGTTTCTCTCCCAGGCTAGAATGTTAAAATCTCAGGGGCAATGATCATGCTACATTTAGCTTATTTTATGCCTAGCACAGTGCTTATTACAATTTAGGAAATCAATAAATCTCTACTGTTGTATTTTAGTTATAATTCTAGTTAGATACATACTGGCTACTTCCAACTGTATTGTAAGTGCTTTAAAGGCCACAATAATTTGTTAAGCTTTTTAGCACCAAACTCAAGAGGGTTACTTTTTAGGGGATGAATACATTGTCTTGATTAACTTAACATTTCTTTAAAATTGCATGGTATAATTTACTATTATGACTAATAAAACTAATTTGATGATATTTGATTGCAGCTACAAAGAATTAGGAATTTAAGAGGCTTCATTCTTAATTCATAATTTCACTGAGAAAATTGGTGAGCATATCTACGTACTGCACACTGCATTAGGAGTTGGAAGTTAGAAATGCAACCACAAAAACAATTATCCCTGTGCTCAATGGGCTATCATTTTATTTTGGAGTGAGGGGTAAACAAATAATTGCCAACACAATGATAGACGCTAGAGTAGAGGTAGGAAAAAAAATTTCTATAGAAGAAGTACGGTTTATTTAACCCTAGGAGGTGGGGTGATGTCAATCAAATGCCTCCTTGAGATATCGATGCATCAGCTGAATTGTGGAGGGTTGCTCAGAGTTAGCCAATTAAAAAGGAGTTGCCTTCCTAGAAGAGGAAAATTGTCTTCAAAGGCATCGGAGTGAGAAAGGATGTGTGATACGTTCAGAAGATAAAAAAAAAAAAGTTGAGTTTGATACAAAAGGAGAAGGAGGGACACGGACTGACAAACTAGGCAGAAATTACATCATGATTACCTCCGTACCATTTAAAATGTTGAATTATATTCTGAAGGAGAATTTTTACTCATTTAATCATATGATTTTGCAAAGTCTCATGAGATCCCACTCTTCAAGCCCCACAGGTCAGACCTCCTTACTATTCAGTATTCTTTCCTAGAAGTGTTTATTTAGCTTCTGAATTTTTCCCAATATTTTGTAGATTGCCAGAGGGAATGAGCCTGTGTGGTTCTTTCAGAACAAAATGCCAGGCGTGCAGTTAACATTCATAGCAAATGTTCCATTTGGAGTTTCAGCAGAGAGAAAGCATTATATAGGAGATTTTGCCTTAAAAAGATGCTAATCTGGAATATATAAATTGGGAGAATGGATAAAAGAGCTTCATTCACGATTCAGCAGTGAGTGACTCTGAGCTGACAGTATCGATAGACCTTCCTGAACCCCAAGCACGGGCAATAAACTTATGATATTAAACTCCCTTAGCTGTAAACCCAAATGCTCTAACTCCCACCCCAAACAACACCACCCGTGTGCTTCTGCTCTGTGTGCTGGCTTTATTACAGAGTTCCTACGGGAGTGCTAAATTGCTGGGAGTCCTTTTCATGCCTGCCTTTCAACATTCACCTTTAGGCTATCAAAGTGCCTAGAAATAAGTACCATAAAATACCTTTAGGTTAGCATATTGCATGAATTATGCACCATAAACCACAAATAAACAATCGGACTTTAAACATGATAGCATCTCTTGTGAAGCTCGTCAAGAGAACTTCGCAGAAATATTTGTCCATTCCCTGGAATGCCTTCCCCAATCTCCTACAGCTGATAGACTGCCTCAAAAGTATATTAAAAAATTACCCATCCTGTAGCATATGACATTTTGTTCTATCCCGAGCAACTTCTACAGATCTCTGTTCTCACATTAACTAGAGCATATGAAAGAGTGACACATTCTGGAAACTGCAAGTGATTCTGTATGGATGGAGTGGGAAATAAAAGAGAGTGGGTGTTTATGAAGAGAGTAGACAAGTAACAGCGTGAGGAGAGCATTCCGTTTCATGCTCAGAAACATGGATTTATACTACAGGTAATTAAAAGACAATAGAAAATTCTCTATAGACACAGGTATAGAAAATTTTATTTTAGAAATTTCCATTGGAATCAACAGGGGTGCAAAGAAAGGAAGCTACACTCAAGTGGGAGATGATGAACGTTCCAGGGAAGGCGCAAATGGAAATGGATTATAGATAATTTGGTGATAGAGAAGGGAGAGTGAGGAGGAATAGGAGAGCATCAATGTTGCTTCCTAGCTTGGATGGCATGATGAATGGCACTGTGAAATCTTCCGTGTGTTAGGAGTCTACTAGTAAAGAATTTCACTCACCCTCTTTAAACAAGTACCTAAGGCATTTGTAGATATGGGTTGTTTCCTCCTTACATAAAAGATTTCCAAGCCAATAGTTTATGGCTAGCATGATAGACTCAAGAATCTGTAACCAAGCAGGACCTTAATGGGGCTTTCCTGTGGCAGACTGTCCCCTTATCCCCCATGTCCTCTGCATGCGTCATTGGTGGAAAAGCTTTAGTCTCCTAGGCCTCCTCTGGGTCACAAAAGGCTATTAAAAAGTAAACAATTGAAAGAACGTGAACATATAATAACAAAAAATAGCAGTGGGGTCAGGAGAGCTGGTAGCAATTTCAATAACAGATCAGCCATATTGTGGTCACAGAATCTTTAGTTCCTCCCTGAAGGCCATAGAGAACAGTGTCTGACGCACATTCCTGAGTTGTTCTGCAGATACTAAAACCCCCACCGGATGGAAAATTAACTGCATGATCATCATGAGCATATAGCCTCAGACTTGTTGGAACCAGAAGGCTGATATGATGAGATTCCTGGGACACCACCATGTTACCTTGCCACCAGCCAATCAGAAGGAAGTCACACACCCTGCGGCCCTTCCCCCAAATGTGCCTTTAAAAACTCTTCCTTGAATCTCATCAAGGAGTTGGGGTCATGGCCCTTGAAATAATTATTTACTGTCATCATTCATTTCACCTCCCCAGGTCACCGTGACCTCTCAGGAAGGCTTGTCACTTTGCAGAGACATATATAGCCAGGTAGCCAGGTGTCTAACGTGAACTTCTGATGTGATATTTATATACACATAATAGGAGCTATTGAACACTACACAAAATTCTTCTTTGTTTTCTTAATAGCTGATCTAAAGTGACTTCATTATTTAGAAACTTAATAATCACAAGAGGAGACCTTGAAATCATAAAGTTGCAGCTACAAGTCGCTGGCAGACACTGGCTGGTGATGTCCCAAGTTTGACACAGCTCAGAAAACTCACGTTTCCAGCAAGACAGAAACTTGTCTGAAATCACAGCTACAGCAGTTTCCCAGTTTCACCTCAGATGTCTGCACTAGTTATTCCATTGTGATTTTCAAGTGTATTTTTCTCCTCAGTGGCTAAAGCAGATGTCACCGTTAATGATTTTAGTGCTTTTCTAGATATGAAGAAATGCAAGAACTTGGGCTTATAAAATCTCCTGAAAATATCTATCTATCTGAATGTCTGTTCTGATTCCCCCTCCCCCTCCCCGGAGCAGAGTGCTTCTTTCCTGATCTCCAGCCTGAGTTCGTGTCAAGGTACACTGAAGGTCAGCGTCTGCAGTGGCTTGGAATTTAATTCTTGTGTAGAGGCAGAGAGTAAGTGCCAATTTTAATTGTCAGAGCCCCCCATGGTCATAAATTTGACCACGGCCTGGGAGGTATTTCGTGACTGGTTCATCCCACGATGCTAGGAATGCTCATTCCTTGGTCAGGTGGGGGTTTTGTTGACAGGCCACTCAATGTGTTATCACTGGCCTAGGCCTTATTTGCAGTAGCCAAGAGTCTCTGGACCACCTGTATTATGAGTCTGTTATGGTCCAGGAAAAGATTCCCTCTTGTTGCTTCTTCCCAGGGCTGAAGTTACACCATTAGGATCATACATCTCCTACAGAACTACAGATCCAGTTAACTGCTTCAGGTTACCTAGTCCTCATTTTATCAGTGTCTCAGTCACACATTTAGTAGTGCAAGAAACAATTTTGTAGATCAGGCAATATGCAAATATGACTAGCAGTATATTAAGGTCATAAGAATTTAAGTTAAGGACTTCCATTAGGTACAGCCCAGTTTGTCCCCAGGTTGTCTGACTTTGTACTATGCCAACCCTTATTTTTTAAGGTAAATCATACGTTGGCACTGTCCATAAGGCATCCGGCCCAATTTCCTAGTGTTGTTAGGCTGGTTACCCTTTGTACGATTTAATTCTTCCCAGTGTAAGGGGACTTTTAAACTTAAATGACCACAGCCTGCTGTTAACCATGTTAAGTCCATCCCACACTTGAGGGAGGCTATATTCTTTGGCTGAAATTTTCTTGTTCCTGATTGAGCATGAGTAGGGTTTCTTTCTATCTGGAAAGCATAGACTAAAAGCCAGTAATTCAGACAAAACCAAAAATTATAACCATATTCATCAGTTTACCCAGTCCCATGTAACATTCTTGTTTCTTAACAATTTAAAGTGGGGGGTGGGGTAGAGGGTGGGAAGGGATAGACTGGGGTTTCAAAATTGTAGAATAGATAAACAAGATTACACTGTATAGCACAGGGAAATATACACAAAATGTTATGATAAATCACAGAGAAAAAAATGTGACAATGAGTGTGTATATGTCCATGAACGACTGAAAAATTGTGCTGAACACTGGAATTTGACACAACACTGTAAAATGATTATGAATCAATAAAAAATGTTAAAAAAAAAAGAAATCAGAGTTTCCATTAGACCTTTTAAATTTCTTAGCCAGTTCAACAGTGTGATTTAAAAGTTATCAGAAACACGTACTTGTCCAAAGACCTTTTTTATAAATCTTCCTGAAGAGAAAGCTTTTTGCAAAAACATCAAAATAAAACAATAAGTCTATAAATGACAAAGGGCTTGAAAGCATGGTTAAACATCTGGTTACAATGCATCGAAAAAGAAACCTGGTTACAATAACCAGAATTATAAATGGTGACATTTCAGACACACCAGATTTTTAGGAATTCCATATAATTTCTATAAATCTATATTAAAACCATTTTCCCATACAATATAATCTAAGAAGATGTATTACTTGTTTATAATACTTTGTGTTCAATTTAATATACCAAATGAACCTAATTAGTTTAATGTCTCTCTTTGGGATGTGTCAAGGGCCCTCTGAAGCACCCCAAAGTTATCTGGAGATCAAAAGTATTTTAACCAAAGTTTGATACTTGGGAAGTTTGTTAAAAAGTTTTAAAACACTTGATCAGATAAGATCATTGGTCACTGTGAAACAATACTTATGCCCAAGATAACAATTAAATATTTCAAAGGCAAATACCAAATACATCACCTAAGGGGGAAAAGAAATTTTACAACCTGTAAACAAAAGCATATTAACATTTTAAGAAAACTTTGTCCTTTTTGCAGTGAGAATCAAATTCCAGTTTGCATTAGCTTAATTTTTAAAATGTATTTACTTCACTAAATTTATCTTAAATTTAGCCAATACTGATTACATACAAAACTCTTTTTTCAGGGCTCATCTTTTATAAAACGTCTATCTCTTTCTGTATCTTATGAGTTTGCTGCTCATTATTTTAGCTTTTTAATTATTTATATTATAACTTGAACCCTTATAAATCTTAACTCTCTGGCAAAAACCAAAATGCAAGTAATTGTGAATTGGTTGTCATACCAGCATTTCCTGATTGGAAACTTATACTTCAGTTTTGCGTCCTAAGAAGGCAAAGGTAGGCAAACTTAGGTCTGCCCAGCAATTAATGTTTCAATATTTTACAAATGACAGATAGAATTCTCTTCATTTAACTTAGCTTTAAGTTACCAAAATCTGTAGAGACAATTTCAGGCAGACATTCCCCCAACAAAATTATTCTTACACAGTTTACCTATAAAGCTCTTATTTTGTTTACTTTTAGTTTTCTTGAAAGATTTTTTCACATTGAGTTACTTTTCTTGTTGACAAATTTGCAACAGATAAACTAAGGTTTAATTTGACTTTTAACAAGCCTAGTTACAAGAGAAGTATTATACCTAACACTGATGATTCTAAAGACACGTCTACATTAACACACTTAAGCAAGCTGGCTTTAGTACCAGATATTGATTTTGTACTGAACGTTTCCCAGGTCATATGAACCCAAAATTTATTTTGATCAGTTTCCTTTATATTTCGGAGTAACCAGTTAAGCACTTAATTTTCTTTAAGCTAATTAAATAGAGCTATTTGATGGAATAATTTTAGCAATACTATCCACCTGTGACACACAAACACAAAAGGCAGAGCCTCATAGATTTTACTCGTATTTACAGAAGAGAGAATATTTCTTTGTCTTTAACAAGTCAAGTTCCAAATTTTTTACCCCCGAATTAATTTTGGCAATAACATACACCTGTGTCACACAAACACGCAAAACGCAGAGGCCTCACAGGTTTTTACTCATATTTATGAAAAAGACAAGATTTCTCTTTATCTTTAACAAGTTGCAAACTTTTTACCCCGAATTACTTTTGGCAATAAAATATACCTGTGATACACAAACATACAAAATGCAGAGGTCTCACAAGTTTTTACTCATATTTACAGAAGAGACAAGATTTCTTTGTCTTTAACAAGTTCCATATTTTTTATTCCCACCGAATTGATTTTGGCAATATCATACACCTGTAATACAAAAATGCACAAAACGCAGAGGCCTCATAGGTTTTTACTCATTTATGGAAGAGACAAAATTTCTTTGTCTTTAACAAGTCAAGTCCCAAATTTTTCCCTCCCTGAATTAATTCTGACAATACCATACACCTGTGACAAACACACAACATGCAGACGCCTCATAGGTTTTTACTCATATTTATGGAAAGGAGATTTCTCTGTCTTTAACAACTTCCAAATTTTTAACCTCACTGAATTAATTTGGGCAATACAATACACCTGTGACACACAAACACAAAACGCAGAGGCTTAATAGATTTTCTCATATTTACGGAAGAGGCAATGTTTCCCTTTGTGTTTAACAAGTCAAGTTCCAAATTTTTTACCCCCTTAACTTTGGCAAAACCATACACACATAACACACAAATGCACAAAACGGAGAAGCCTCATAGGTTTTTACCCATATTTATGGAAGGGACAAGAGTTCTCTTAGTCTTTAACAAGTCACGTTCCAAATCCCCCCCAATTAATTTTGGCAATACCATACACCTGTGCCACACAAACGCACAAAACGCAGAGGCCTTGTATTTTTTACTCATATTTATGGAAAAGGCAAGATTTCTCTTTGTCTTTAACAAGCCAAATTGCAAGTTTTTTACCCCTCTGAATTAATTTCGGCAATAAAATACACCTGTGACACACAAACATACAAAACACAGAGGCCTCGTAGGTTTTTACTCATATTTATGGAAGAAACAAAATTTCTCTGTCTTCAACAAGTTCCATATCTTTTATCTCCTGAATTAATTTTGGCAATACCATACATCTGTGACACAAACGCACAAAATGCAAAGGCCTAAGGTTTTACTCCTATCTACGGAAGAGGCAAGATTTACCTTGGTCTTTAACAAGTCAAGTTCCAATTTATCTACCCCCTTTTTCAAGATTTGCGTTTTAAAAAGGTGGCAAGATCAGGGTTCCAGGAGAAAACCAGGTACAGCATTTGCATCTGAAAATTACTGAAGTTGGTAACTATCTGGAGTTTGACCAGTCTGGCCAGATTTTTCCCAAGGGGTTCTCTGATGGAATCGAAACAGTATCACCCATTTTGCTCCTTCCTGTGCACACAACACAGAATGTAAACCTCAGCCAGCAAATGGAAACCTCAAAATTCAAAGCAGGCACAAGTCAAAATTCAGTCAAAACAACAGCTTCCTAGAGTCACTAAGCCCCTGACTCCTATCCACTTGGCGCCCATCAAATGGGAACTCTCTCAGCTTCTGAGCCCCATGAAATGGGGATCCCTGCCTGCCTCAGGGAGTCCCTGGATAGGGTCGGAGGGGGGTCATCCCCGAGAAACTTACCGCAGTCCTGGGAAGGCGTCACCATGATCCCAGCAGCGTTCTCTTCTCTCCCAAGTTCCTGAGCAGCTGGAGGTGCGGACGGGGTTGGAAGGAAGGAGGAAATGATCCTGAAGCAAAAAGGGCGTCCGCAGCTGCTGGGCTCCGGCTCTTGTGCTCCCAGACTTCCGCCTCAGACTTACTTCCGCCTCGGAGTCCCGCCCATCAGCTACGGCAGCCGGAGTGGCTCAGAAGAGACTCCTCTCCCCTCCTGTTCCAGATTGCCCCAGGGATCCGGCCTCCAGGGCTCCCCTCAACCCTCCACCATCTCAAGGGAGCCTGACCCAGGGGTGTCCCGTCAAGCTGAGGTGTCCAGGGAGCAGTTTCAGGGAAGTTAGTTCCTTTCCTTCTCCTTCAGCGTATCTCATGCATCAGAGCTGTGTTACAGGTCCTCACCTATGTACACTACGTGCTCAGAATCTGGTAGCAGTGTGCGTAGGTACAATTCACGGTCATGTTCCTAAGGCAGAGAAGAGAATATGAGGACAATTATTGGTCCCAGTGAGACAGGAGGGAGGGAAGGGGGAAGAGGGAAGGACACAGCCATTCTAGGAATGACACAACGATTAGTGTCAAGATGGTAGAGATTCAACTCCCAGGAGGCCTTGAGTTTTATTATATGCTCATTTTAATATATTAACATGAATAGTCCTCCCACAGGTGCCACAAAGTTCTGAGGCTGACCATAAAAGGTCAAAAAGTGGGGGGTGGCTCAATTCCTGGATATCCCACCCTTTCTCCAAAGTAGTTGGAGTAATCCTCCCACTTGTTAGCATATGAATTTACCAAGCCCCAAAAAACTAACTACCCCTATTTTGTAACTGAGCAGAACCCTGTGGGGCCTTGTTGGGTGAGTCCACTCCCTGTAGCCTCTGCTGCAGCTCCTCTCTGAAGGACCCAGATAATAGTATCTCATGTATATTTCTGGGGCTTTTCAGAGGCTAAAAACCAGCACCAAATGGAAGAAATGAACTAAATGATGGACAGCACGTGGCCCCAGACCTCCTGGTGCCCTGGGGCTGACAGTGTTGACGCCCCCCACCCCGTGTTACCTCCACATCAACCAATTGGAGGATTATACACGAGCTGATCACGTACCTGTGACCACCCCCCACCCCTCATTTGGCCTTAAATATGCTTTGCTGAAATCCTTCAGGGAGTTAAGGGTTTACTTGGGCCCGAGCCACCCCTTCCTCCTTGCTTGGCCCCACAGTAACCCTTCCTCAGCCCCAAACTGCCATGTTTGGTTTTGTTTGGATTCACCGTGCGGCGAGCACACAGACTTGCCTTCGATAACAGTTCTGGCAAAACCAGCGCAGGAGCGTGTGCCTGTGGCAGATCGGCCTCAGCCAGGGACCACCCCTTCCTGGCATCCAGCAACTGCCAGGACTCACTTGCCTCTGAGGAACCGGGAGAGTGTCTCCCCAACAGACGCCAGCCACACAGCAGGAGGCTGTTTGAAGCCAAGAAACGTCAGAAGCTGCGTCCACACTCGGAGTCGCCTGGGGGTGAGTGGCTCCAGCTCACACAGGCTGGGGATTTTCTCCATCTATCTGGGCTTATTCCCACTGGAAAGTGGGCTGCTCTGGGCTCATCGCGACCCACTGAGAGCAATCTCTTTCAGGAGTTTGGAGGCCTCTGTCCGGGAGTGGAGGTGAAAGTGGATGCTTGGGTCTGATCTTTTGTTTGTGCGACCATCTGTGCTGTTTGTACGTGTATGTGTCAGTACTTGCGTTGTTCAGTTGGAATGTCTTGGAGTAACGGGTCTGACGCATGTGGACAGCAGGGTGTCCTTTCATATTGAGTTGGTCTCGCCTGTGGTGGCACAATGCTCAGGCATTTTTCCCTTTCCAGCCTTGGTCTTTCATTCGGCTTCGTCTCTGATGGGTACTGGTTGGGGTTCTCCCCTTTTGGACTGATGGGCCGCTGGTTAGGAAGCCCCCTTTGGGGCTAGGAAACTGTGACCCTGAGAGACCATTTTGCATTATTGTTTGCTTGTTATTTGATAACAGTGACCATGAATAATTAAGTGTGGATGATCAGAACTCTGTTCCATCTTATATCTAGTCCTCCCAGAGTGTATTTTACAAAACTGGGAGATCTTCAGCTATGCTCCCATAAATGAAAGAGAGTGATATTTTTGCTGTAAAACCATGTGACCTCAGTGCTCCCTGAGATCTGGAGACCAATGGCCCTGATGGCTCTGGTGTTACGTGGAAGTGGGCCTTTTGCGATTTGGCTTTTATCTTGAGGGTGTGTGTGAGTGTCTTGGTACCTTGAGTCCAAATCCTGTTCTGTCTTCCTAGTTTTGCTGAAAATGAGGTGTGTGATTAATAATTGTCTATTACTGTTATTCCTTTAAACTGAATTGGATATTTGGAAACTGGAAAAATAAAATTCCTGAAAACAGCCAAGGTGATTGGGTTTTGTATGAACCTGTAGAGGATGAATTTGCATTTCTCTTTCTGTGCCTTTGAGATGTAAATGATCTACCTGGGCTCTTAAGGAAAAGGTTTTTTTTCCAAACTCCAACAGAAAAACTGAGATCTCTGGTTCTGTCTGTCTTTACATAAAAATTAACACATAAAAGAGCTCTATTTAATTGACTTAAAAGTAAGCACTTACAAATTAAATATGTCTAAGTATAAAAAAAAACTAGACAACAAATTTCAGGATCATATGATCTAGGAATTATTCAATATTAAATTAATATCTGATATCAAAGCTAGCTGAAGCTTGTTGGTATAGTCAACACAGACATGTCCTTTATTGTACCCAGGTTGACTGAAGGGCAGTGGGTTCATGTTTCTGTTACAGCTGGTCAGAAAGAAAAAACATCCATCAACTTGGTATGACAAAATTCTTACAAGTAAATTAAATGCAAATAACAGGAAATTTTGTGTAAACTCTATGGAAGTAATTCTGTTTTAGGACTATCTACTGAAAAATAATCTCTCCAAATACTTGGTAACTTGGAAATTTTAGAGTTGTGCTAACTTCAGTTAAATGATAGAAATTTCTTGAATAGCTGATCATTCCCAAACAAAATAAGATACTGGAACATTATTTACTGAACTTGGCTTCCTTTTATGGATAAACTAAAAGTGCTTAGGACTATTATTCAATATGTTTGATGCCACACTGACATATATTCTATAAAAAGCACATGTTTTTTACAAATTATTGGTATTTGTGTCTGCCGATCTACAGAATGCTAATATAAAAGACAGCTCCTAATTGCTTACTTCTTGGTTTTCACTAGGAATTAAGGTTTTTAAAAGTTGAGTCTTCTAATTTAAACGTCATTAAAGTGACTAAAAATAATAAAGGAAACATTTCAGTATACAGTAGGAAAATAGGTGTATGTTTTGAGGAAAAAGTGTGAGAAATGGAGTTGCATTTTGTTAAGGGAAAAGTTTGTGGAAGGGGAACCCTGAAAAAAGGAGTTTTGTGCGTGGTCGGGCTGAGATTAGATTAAATTTGTGTAGGTAAGTGGATTTCGTTATTGAAAGAAGACTGGTGTAGGGCGAGATTGGGTTCCTCTCTGCTTAGAGAACGAACTTGCTTGTGTTAACAGGTGCTTCTGATAAAAGATTGTGTGACACTTTTTGATGTTGTTGACAAACTTCCCATCAAATTCTAACCAAAGTCCTTTGGACTTCAGCTAACTCTGGGATGCCTCAGAGGACCCCTGAGACAGCTCAGAGAAAAATGTTAAACTAACTAGGATTGGTTGGTATGTTAAGTTACACGCCATCGTGAAATGAGCGATAAGCCTCCTCAGATTGTATGGTGTGAATAAATGTCATTTACACAGACATTCTTGGAATTATACAAGGTTTCTGACATTTGGATACGTCCTGGTATGTTGCTATCAGTCACAAGTCCTGCTCTTCTGATCATAATTCTAGTTCCAGTCTTGTTATCTTATAATGTTGTATGCTGCAGCAAGTTGATTAAACATCTTTGTCAAAACAAAGCAAAACAAACAAACAAACAAATAAAAAACCATTGCTACTAGATCTTTAACCTTACTTTTTAAGTCTTTTATTATTCAAATCTAGTTAAGCTGGTGTTTTGGAAAAATGCTTTATCATCAGTAAGAGTCATAAAAAAGCACTTTTTGACAAGTGCAGGTTTCTCTTAAATCATACTGCTGAGCTGGGTAAACTATTTGAAAAGTTTAATGAAAACACTGAGTTCATAAAACTGTTAGTAAAAAGAATTAATTATGTAAGATTGAGTAAACTGGTAAATATGGTTATAATTTTTTGGTTTTGCCTGAAATATTACTGGCTTTTAATCTGCATTTTCTAATTGAATTGTTTATCAGATTTGTTTATCTCCCTAATGACATTAAGTTACTGTTTTACCTCCAACCATACTGTTTCCCCCAGTGTTTAGGGTAGAAAGAGAATTCTCTGACGGAGTTGTCACAGAGTGTAACTACTCATGCTGTATAGCAATGCTTGCTCTGGGTCCATTGCTAAAAGCACACGTACAATGCTTGTGTAACAAGCAGGTATAAGCGACAAAATGTATCGCCAATAATGTGTTTTCCCATTAACATACCTCTGAGCCTGTTCACGGCATCTGATTAGATTTTCCCCAACGTGGATAACTAGGCAAATATAAAGGAGGTCTAGCACCGACGAACATGATCTGAACTGGGGGCCAGAGCCATCAGCCCAGCATTGGGGGACAAATATTTTGATCATCAGTGCTTTCTATTGAAAGACGTGGAATCAAAAGGAGAAATGGTGGAAAAATCTGCACATATTGAGGTACAGGGAAGTCATTCTGGCTAATAAGTAGCTGAACTTAAACTTTACTAACCAAAGTGGTCTGTTTTATGGCTTCTTGGACATTTATACACCTGCTTTAGCCTTGAGATGGGGAATGTATTTAACAGTAAAAATGGGGTAGCTGTGATTTGACATGCAAGGTAAAACTAGGTGGCCCCCGGGGTCCTGATTTCAGACATGTTTTTGTATCACTGAGAACTCAAATTTCCTGAGCTAAGCCATACTTGGGAGATCACCAACCATTCTCAAAGCAGTGCCTGCTGGCAGCTGCAGCCTTATGACTTCAAGGTCTCCTCTTGTAACCATTCAATTTTAGACAATAAAATTATTTTAGATCAGATGTCTCCAGGAAAAAAAAAAAAGATGTTTAATAGCCAATAGCTCTTATTATGCATATGTTAATAACACATCAGAAATTAAAAGCTACTCAGATAAAAGTAAACAGCTGGCTGCCTGGCTGTAAGTCTCCCCTACAGTGCCAGGTCCAGACTATTTTTCAGGCTCAGTCTCCTGAATTCCTCTGGGAATGGAGAGTGAGATCTATTTTGTTTATTAAAGTTCTTGTTGTCACTCCTCCAAGCATCTCTAACTGGATCTTTTGGCACCAAAAGGGTGGACTAAAAGACTGAGATCTTAATCATACAAGACTCAGATCCAGAACTTGAAACTTGGAAATATTTTCAATTCAGTGTCCACCCCCCAGATGGAGGTAGGACTGTGCCCCATGACAGCAGGAAGTAGCCAGAGCTGTCATCGCCCCATTTGCTGAAAGATTTGGGGAAGGATGAAACAGGATTGGAGATTGAAACCAAGTTCCCCTAAAACCAGTTTCCTCTGCTGAGTTTATGGTTAACTTCTCTGTTCCAAACATTATTTTTTTTCTTGTCCAACACCTGTTCTCAAGATTGAGGAGGATCAAAGAAAAGGGGGGAATTGTAACCAAGCAGGACCCTGTGGGGCCTTCCGGGTCAGACTCCTCCCTGTATCCTCTGCTGCAGCTTCTCTCTGAAGGACCCAGATAATAGTATGTCATGTTTGTTTCTTGAGTTTTTCAGATGCTAAAAACCACTACCAAAGGGAAGAAATTAACTACTTGGTAATGGAGAGCACGTGGCCCCAGGCCTTCTGGTTCCTAGGGGTTGATACTGTTGACCCCCCCACATTGATATCAACCAGAGCGTTGTGCACAAGCTGATCATGTACCTATGACCCCCCACACCTGCCTTTAAATATACTTTGCTGAAACCCTTTGGGGAGTTTGGGGTTTTCTTGGGCTTAAGACACTTGATTCTCCTTGCTTGGTCCTGCAATAAACCTCCAAACTCCAACGTCTCAGTTTGGCCTCAGGGTGCGATGGGCATGTGAACTTGGCTTCTATAACAGCACCCCATGGCCTCTCTCCCTTCTGAGTGGGACCAACCACACTCTGTCTATAGAGTGTGTATCTACTTTTAGTTTAAACTGAGCACCCACCCCCATGCCTTGTGGCCTTTCTCTTGCCTTCTGAAACAGCCTGCGCTCTGTCCATGGAGTATGTATCTCTTTAAATGTATCTACCTTCACTAAACTGTGGCTCACGCTTGAATTCTTTCCTGTGCAAAGCCAAGAACCCACATTTGACAGGGCATGTCCCAGGGGCTCACTCAGCCGAGACCTGGGACACAGCCATCCTCTCACCCCACATTTTTCCTGTATCACCAGTAGCAAATAAAGGGAACCTGAGTTTGAAAGAAAAACTAACTCACCCAGCTCTGTAAACATGGCAAAGCTTATCAAGTGTCAGGCATAGAATAGAGCCTCAATAAAAATTTATTAAATTGTTTTGAGCCAATTTCACCATGTGAGTTTCTCCTTTGACAGCTTTTGATATTCTTCGTTTTATAAATATTACCAGATATTTAAACCAAGATCACATTGTTTGGAAAACTAGGAAATGTTGCATTTGTTTCTTGGTTGTTCCAAGAGTTTGTGAGACAGGAAGGGGGCAGGGCACAGCCATTCTAGGAATAACACAACAATTAACACCTGGATGGCATAAGATTCAACACCCAGGAGGCCTTGAGGCTCAAGATGGTGAGAGATTTGACTTCTAGTAGACCTTGAGCTTCATTATATGCTCATTGTAATATATTAATATGGTAAATAACACACCCACAGGTGCCGTGACAGTCCTAAGGCTAGCCATAAAAGGTCAAAGAGTGGGTAATGGCCAAATTCCTGGGAATCCCAGCCCCTTCCCCAGGGCACTTAGAATGGCCCTTTCACTTATTAGAATATGAAGCTACTAAACCCATAAAAACTAGCAACACGCCCCCTGGTGGTGCCTCTCGCTCCCCCCCCCCCCCCCCCCGCTTCAGAGACAGCCTGCACTCTGTCTGTGGAGTGTGTACCTCCTTTTATTCTAACCTGAGCTCCCAACTCCCACACCTCATGGCCTTTCTCTTGCCTTTTGAAACAGCCCACACTGTATGCAATGTGTATCTCTCTGAATAAATCTACCTTTACTCAACAGTGGCTCCCTCTTGAATTATTTCCTGTGAGAACCCAGGGACCCACACTTGGTGGGGCACGTCCCAGCGGCTCCACAGAGACCTGGGATGTGGCTCTCCTCAAGCTGCACATCTGTTTTTCCTGCATCAGCCTGACTTTCCGATGTGTTTGAGGGGGCATAGCTGGAACTATAGTGGTGGGTGTGGGGGTAAGAATGAGACTACTTTATACTATTTAATTTTTGAAATCTATTCCGAACCACTACCCCCACACAGACACAAATCAAATACTGCTGCTTTTTTGCTTTCATGGACTAAATTATCTCTTCAATCTTTATTGTATATGTTACTGACGTTAGTTGCTTATTTTTTTTGGTATGTTGTTGTCGTGGTGGTTGTTGTGTTGTGTTTCATTTTCAAGAAAAAACGATCTTTTTCTTGGAGGAGGAAATATGATGTTTTATACATAAAAAGTTAATGGTTTCAACCGTGGACTACATTGGTGAAAATATATAAGCACATATATTTTTTAACAGGTGTCAAGTCGTAACCAATACTAATCAAAGAATTTCAGGGTTTAAGCTGTCATTAAGTCTCCCTACAGAACATGCCCCAGAGGGATAATAGGAATGAAAGACTGGGGGTGATGTGTTCTAATCCATAGCCATTGCTGTAAAGCTAACACAAAACAGCTTTCCTACAATCAGCGCCTGGCGGTGTACATGATGTGAGGAGGTTGTGGTGACCCCATGGGACATCCTCTGAATCTCTTTCTCTCTGCCTCCCTGGTAGATGGCAATATTGTATGTATGAGACCTCAGGTGAGGATGGAGTGACCAGTTTGGGTCAAGGAGTTTCCAGTAACTGTAAACGTCATGAAATTACTGATGTAAGTCTCTCTAGAGAACTCTCTTCTCACTCTGGAAGAAACTGAAAACCTTCAACCTGGTAGCAAAGTCGACCTCCTAAACCATGATGATCATGTGACATGAATAAATATTGAATCTTTTTTTTTTTAATTTCCCTCTTTTTTCCTATTAGTTTTGTTATTATCCATGTTCCTCCACTACAACCTGCCTACCCTGAATAAAACGCATCTCAATTAACTTTGCTTATAATGAACACAAGGAAACAACAATGAAACAATGGAACAATATTTTGCTCTTAATTCTCCAAGAAAGCTTGTTTGCTGGAAGTGATTTAATTCACAATATGTGAGATTAAATTTTGGGATTTCATGGTAGAATTGCTTGACTGGAAATCATATAAACTAACAAGAGATTCCTATTTCTTCAATATGGTGGCCAGACTTCCCATCCTGATTTTCAAGACCTTCATTCATTGGCTACCACCAACTGACCCTGATTATCCCATAAATTCCCATTGCTTCTACCCAACTAATTGCTTCATTAATTAGCATATTCTAATTCCTGCTTTTATGCTTACACCTGCCTGCACCTTTATTGTTTTCTCTGTTCCCTTCTTTATGATTAATTCCTGGGGGAATGTAAGTGCAAATGAGACTAAAGGCCTCCAGAATTTCTCTTCTTCATAAAAGCAATGAGAAAACTTGCAAAATGGAAAGCAGTCAGCATCACAGAATTCTGAAATTTGTTTGATTTTTTGCCCTGTCCCAGAATATTGATAGGCTGAGGTTAAGCCTTGACCTGTCCAGCTGAGATTAGAGACTTAAACATGAATTATTCACTTAAGCCCCAGCTTCTGTTGCCTCAGAAAGGAATGCCACTAACCTCAGAGGCCCCTGGGTGAAGGCTAAGTTCTGAATTCTGGACCCACTGGAAGCCCAACCCCCTTGGCTGTGAACCCTGGTGCCCGACTGGTCAGATCTGCCTGTTGTCTTATTGTAGGCAGATGAACCGATGGAGAAGTGACAGCCATGGGCGTACAATGCCTTGTACCCACATGTGCACACAATGAAAATATTTCAGTGAGCATGAGAGCCTGCAGGATGTCAACTAAAAATGTCAGCTAAAGGCTTGCAGCATTTGTGCAAGAAAAATACCTAAATCATGGTAGGAAGAGGCAGTTTTGTGGGATTTTAACTTGCTGCCTTCCCATCCCCCTTTCCTCAGCTGCAGGGCAACGTTGCAAACCAATAAATGTAGTCATGGTGAAAGCCAGCAGCCAACCAGAGCAAGCACAATTACATTGGAGCTCTGTTGTAGCCTCGCTCTCGGAGAATTGTCATCATTTAGCCTGGGTCGTGGTTCACTGAAAGAGCACATTTTCAAGATTGCCTTTAACTGACCTGACCTGGAACTTGCTCAGTGAGAAATGCCTTTTTCCCAAGAATGTTTGTCAGTAATTAAAAAATAATAATAATAATTTTCACAGAAATCAGGGCATAACAGCTGGGAAAAAAACAATAAGCTAACAAAAATGCTTAAAAGCTGAACAATGGGCTGTTCTGAGAGGGCTGGAACATTTCTGATATGTTCCTTGTAATCTAGAAAGCCACACACATGTGTAAGGCTGCGTACGTGTCCAACAGAAAGATCTAAGCTCTCACCTTTATGTGATGCTGAGTGTCTATGCAAACAGGAAGTGAAGGTGAGACTTAAATGAAAGGAAATAATAAAGAGTACTGGTAAAGGTAATAAGGACTGTATAAATGTATAAAGTCAGTATAAAAGTACATTTGTTTGTAATTCTTTTTTCCCCCGATCAGATTAAAAAAAAAAGAGTTACAATCATAAATCTGTGATGATGGGCATACAAAGAAGGTAATAACAACAGTAAATACACAAAGAAAGGGGAAAAAGATAGAGCTATACAGGGGCAAAGTTTTTGTATACCATCGCAATTAAGTTGACATTAAGTCAAATTAGATTGTTATAAATTACGATGTTGATTGTAATCCCTGGGGCAATTATTAAGAAAGTAACTATAAATAAAGTAGAAGGAAGAAACAGTGGATTCAAATTATATGCTAGAAAATAGCTATTGAATATAATTAAATTCTGACCATGCTGTGAGACCCATTTCTCAATTATTACCTTCTTTCCTTTAACTGCTTTAAATACACAATGAAGCCAGCCTTCTGTGACTCGTGGTGGTTCTGCTCTTAGAATCACACAGCTTAAGATCTGTTAAGAGTTCGATATAATGGAAAGAGATTTGGCTCTGGAATTAGATCTAATACTCAGTTCTTGCACCATCAGAGGTGAACTGGGCAAGCACAAGGCCAAGTACATCATCTCCTGGGCTGTTAACGTATCTTCTCTTGACTGAGAAACGAAGGTAATACTCTGGACTTTGCCGTGTTCAGGAAGCTTTCATGAGACACAAGCAGGTGACTCGAGGCAAGAAGCTAATGTTATTTGCATTGCGGTCTGCCAATCATATTTCAGAATTCGACCTTATTCCTTATTCCTATTTTGAACTATTTTCTTGGTTCTGCTGATTACAGCTGGAGGAATGTCCATTAGCTTCCAATGACTCATGCTATATGTCAGGGTTTCGTTTCCCCAGGAGATCTTCTCTTGCCCAGCTCAGGTCAGGGTCTTTCGGCACACCACAGTGATCAAGGGAGGTTCACAGGGAGATTTAGAAGGATGGGTAAAAGAAGGGGTAGCGGGATCCAGGAATAAAAAGGGGCGGGTAACATCCTCACATCAGAGGTGTTTCTAGTTTGTTTGCAAAACTGCATTCCACTCACTGTTGTTTATATACAATGCAGCGCTTTCCTGTTGTGAGATCACAGTAAACAAGAGTTTTGCACCCAATGAAAAGCAGGAGAACCCACTCATTCCACTCTTATTTAACTAACTAAATCCAGCATCCAATGAGGAGAAGCTATTTAATAATCATATATATCAGAAATACCATCAAAATATTCTCTTTCCAACTTCTCAACTTACTTGCCTTCCCCTTTTATGATAACTCAGCTACTGCCCTAAATCATGTGTTCGTAAAATATTCAGATAAAAAAAAAAACCCTTTCCCTTGTATAATACAGGAAAAAAAAAATCAGAATTCTGAAATGATTGCCTCTGATACTGAAGGCCATTAAAAACGTGGCTGGGTTATATTCATATATTCCCAAAGGACATTTAAAAGTAGGTGATTTTATTACCCCCTCCAAATGGGTTAGATAATTAATTATGTTCCCTAATGTGATTTATTAATAGGTGCTCTGTATTAAATACCATCAGCCTTTTTCCCACAGGGAATTCATTTGTTCTCTGAGAAACCAGAAGTGAGCAAGATGTGAAATGAATGGTGTTTCAGTAGCAAATGAAATCAGCTATAATAACTTTACATAAATATCACTATTTTTAAGCCTTTCCTTGAGTTGTTTTTGTGTCTCCCCAAGGCAGGGTTGCAGAGCTCCGCTCCTGTGGAAAGCCAGGGGCAAGAGAACACTGATTACATTTTCAATAATCTTGAATGCCTCATGTGCATCTTATGATACGTTGTACTTTGGCAACTGAGATTGAAAAAAAGAAAGAAAGGAAGAAAGGAAGAAAGAAAGAAACCTATCTGGTAAAAGCCATCATTCAGCATTGCTTCTGCCCTAGATGAGAGGGGCCTGAGTTTACAGACTCTTTTTCAATGCCCTGTCTCTAAGAGAACGTAGCCCTTAGCAGGGAGGAAGACACATGTGAGACATGCAAGGTTTGATGGCAAATGGCATCAAAATTCCAGTGAAATATTTTGTGCACATTCAGGTGGTGAATGAATGACAAGTAGATGTTGAGATACGTTTTTACAAAACAGGCTATTAGGATGTGTCCTAATGAGGATGCAAATCCCAGCATCCCAGGGTGAGCCCTGGGCAGTTAGAAAGATAACAAAGGAAACCATTTTTATTTGGCAACTTTTTACCTCCCTTTTATCTCTCCCCTTCTCTTCATGCCCACATCCTGAGAAATCCATGTGACTTTTCATACTGGTTATCTAAGTTGTTATTGTATTTAATATTACTTTTATTTTCCAGTCAGTTGTCAACTCTTACTTGGAAAGGAATTTATAGGCACATCTCTTTTCATTGCCCTTTTATTGTGTTTTGCAAATATTGTGATTTTTTTTTACAAATCAGCGATTTGTGGTAAACCTGACTCAAGCAAGTCTGTTGGTACCATTTTTCAATAGCATTTCCTCCCTTTTTGTCTCTGTGTCAAACAGGTAATTTTCATAATATGTCAAACTTTTCCATTATTATTATATTTGTTATGGTGGTCTGTGATCAGTTCTCTCTGATGTTTCTACTGTAACTGTTCTGAGGCGTCACAAACACTGCCTGTTTAAGACGGCAAATCTAATTGATCAACATTGTTTGTGTTCTGACTGCTCCACTGATGGCCAGTCCCATCTCTCCCCCTCCGCTCAGGCTTCCCTTTTCTCTGAGGTCCAACAATATTGAAATCAGACAAATTGATAACTTTACAGTGGCTTGTAAGTGTTCACGTGAAAGAGCTGCATCTCCCTCACTTTAAATCAGAAGCTAGAAATGATGAAATGTAATGAGAAAGCCATGCCCAGAGGCAAGATATGCTGAAACCTAGGGCTCTCCAACAAGTGGTTGGCCAAGTTGTGAATGCCAAAATTTCACGAAGGCAATCAAAACGTGACTTCAGCGAACACATAAATGGTGTGGAAACAAAGCAGCATGATTGCTGATGTGGAGAGTTTCAGTGGTCTGGATAGAAAATCAAACCAACCACAACATTCCCTTAAGCCAAAGTCTAATCCCTAATTTAGCAAGTTAGAGAGGCCCTAATGTTCCAGTTATATAAAGTCTGAGTGAAGTGAGGGAGCTGCAGAGGACAAGTCTGAAGCTGGCAGAGGTTGGTTCATGAGGTTTAAGGAAAGAAGCCATTTCCATGACATAAAAGTACAAGGTGAAGGAACAAGTCCTGATGTAGCTACAGAAAGTCATCCAGGAGATTCAGCTAAGATAACTGGTACAGGTGGCCACACTAGACAACAGATTTGCAGTGTAGGCAAGACAGACTTAATATCGGAAGAAGACGCTAACTAGGACTTTCATAGCGAGAGAGGAGAAGTCAATACCTGACTTCAGAGGACAGGTTGATTCTCATGTTAGGGGCTAATGCAGCTGGTGACTTTTAGTTGAAGCCAATGCTCACTTACCATTCTGCAAATTCTAGGACCCTTAAAAATTATGCTAAATCTACTCTGCCTGTGCTCTATAAGTGGAACACAAAGCTTGAATGACAGCACATCTGTTGACAACATGGGGGACTGAATATTTGAAGCCAACTGTTGAGAACTACTGCTCAGAAATACATCCTCTCAAAATATTATTGCTCATTGACAATGCACCTGGTCACCCAAGAACTCAGTGGAGATGTACAAGGAGCAGTTCATAGGTCATAGTAAACTGCTAGTACAGCCAGAAGCATCGCGATCCAATTGGAATTTTTTGAGAATGTTTATCTCAAGAAAATATCTCTTCCGTTGGGGTTAGTATGCAAGTCTGAGATTGTCAGCACCAAAGAGGAATCAGCAGAAGCCTCAGAGTTGTGCCCCTTAAAAAATAAACAAAACAAAACAAAAAGCAAGAACAGACAAACAACAACAACAAGAACACTGAGGGACAGGGTGAATGAGTCTGCCCTAAGGACACTGAGCAATGACGTCTTCTCTGTATTTACCCTTGCACTTCAGCTATTGCAGTCAATACATTTAGCACTTGGGAGTAAGTCCAACTTTGTGTCAGTGGTGTCCAAATACATTCTGATTGACAGAGAAGGCTAGAAGTGTATGTAGTAGCGGCCACTTTTAAAAATGGTGGCCTTACTTCATGGAAATGGAAAGTCACTGGTGGGTTTATACTTCAGGCAGTTGACGTGAAAAGGCCTTTCACAAGAGTCCTTTCCAAAATGCATTCCTCACTAAATTACAAGATGGCTATTCATAAAATATACTTCTCTTTGTCATTCTGAGGTTTCCCCTTTTTATTTAATAAATTACGTATCTCAGCAAGTAGAGGTGTCTTGACCTACGGTTATCCTCAAGTGCTTTACCACCCTCTGAGGGCACATCAGCAAAATAATTCCTTTCTTTTTCACAATTTAAAATTTTATTTCCCACTAAACTGAAAGAAATTGGTCTCTGTTTTGTTCTATTTAGTTCAACAAGCAGTTGTTGAGCTGGGTCCAAGAATCTGCAGTAAATGTTGGAACACTAATAAAGAAGGCACCCTCTGTGCCCTGCCTCTGCTCAAGTTCACGGGCGGAGACAAGCAGGCAGCAGATGTGACGTGTATGAAGTGCAGCTGTGGTGCCAAGGAGGCCATGGCTACATATACTGGTTCAGAGGAGATTTAGTCGTGTCAGGGAGACGTTCAGGGTCACTCGAGGTGGATGTGGCATTTACACTCTCATTATAATAATCCCAGCTTAGCAGCAGTATCTGGCTTTCAAGATATAAAAACGACTCCTGTCTTGTATTAAACATCCTTTTCAAAACTATGATGAGACAACAAATATAGCTTAAACCTCTTCCCATTTTCTAACTTGTCGAGAGAAACATAGTGTGTGTGGAAAGAGAGGCAAAGGCATAAAATACTCACAAAGATTTTTCTGAAGCTTCTAAAATTCTGAGCTTTGCCGATCCATTGTGATGCTCAGAAAGCAGCTGGTCACAAGGCAAAGGTTGGAGCACATTTTTACCTTAATTTATATTATTTATATTATAGTATTATATTATAAATACAATTTATATTATAAATCGCCTTAATTTATAATATTTAGAGCATAAATAAAATTCTAAGGGAAAATAGAAGAACTTAGTTGAGTCGAGTAGGATGTTTATTTTTGGTGTTCAGGTTTCCTTTCAAAAGAAAAAATGACTAAAGGTAACTTTTACATTGTTTTAAGTGGCACATATAGCTCATTCTGAATTCACTGCGTTAAAAATCACGTGGGAGCAGGACCACGTGTTAGAGACGTAATCAAGCGGAGCCCTCCTGTTACTTGAGTGCATTCAGAGTGTTTTTCTTCCTTCCTTATGTTTCTCTCATGTTTACACTGTTGTCCAATAGTGCTTCCCTTAGATGCCAGCAGTGGATTCAAAATATTTGCACACGGTGTAACGTGCATAACAATTTGTTCACTCTTTATTACACGTTTTTTATTTTTGAAACATAACGTTTTGCTCACTCTTTATTATGCTTTTCCTATTTTTGAAATGTGCTGATATTTGTGTTGACCTTTTCATCATTTGTAATCACAATCCCCATTTGATATATTTAGAAAATAGTTATAAATAATATTTATGATATTTGGTTAATGGTTTTATTTAAAAAAACAATTAAAACTGTCAGTTCACATGATGCATAACGGTGCGTACATACATGGAAAGAAAAATGGTACAGATAATGTCTAGAAATTAATGTCAGTGGAGCGAGTTCACTGATAAACATTAATATAAAGTTTTTCACGTTTTGTGTTTAAGCAACTAGAAAGTGAAGAAGGAAGGTATCACTTATGGTAATATCAAAAAATGTAATTACAGAGAATAAATTTAAAGAAAGATGTCCTAAACTTCTACACATAAAACTACCTATATGACCTAAATGAAAGATATTGAAGATTTTAATAGGCGAATGTATACAGGATGTTCACATAGTGAGGGATTCAATAGTAGAAAAATATAAATGAAGTACAATGACAAATAATGGTAAATGTAAGATAATTATTTCTTTACCGCAAAAGAACAAGGTTTCAAAAGACATTTTGCAGGAGGAATAAAAGATTTATAAATAATTTTTAAAACTTAAATTCATTTTGGGGGTAAATTTTATATTTTATTCATAGACAGAATACCTTAACTTTATTATCAAAGGTGAAGTAAGAAATTGTATATTTTTAACATCCTCTTGAATTTTTTCATTATCTTATATAATTGGGGTTTTATGAAGGTTTATGATATTTGCATTCTGTTCTGTAATCCAAATTTCCATTACCATTTAGTCATATTTATTTATTTATTTATTTGAGAAGGAGGTAATCAGGTTTATTTATTTACTTATTTTGTTTTAAGTGGAAGTACTGGGGGTGGAACCCACGACCTTGTACATGCTAGGCAGGCACTCTACCACTGAGCTATCCCCTCCCCCCATTTAGTTATTTTTAATCAAGCATGTTTATTAAAACATAAAAAGCATACATCCTGCTAATGAGTTTTGACAAATGTATACACCTATGGAACCACCACCATAATCAAGATATACACCATTTCCCATATCATTCCAAGAGTACACTCTTGTGCCCCTTTGCAGAAAAGCTTTTCTTTGAGCCCCCTTATCAGACAGTCACCAATCTGCTTTTTGTTACTATAATTTGCATTTTTTTGAATTTCGTATAAACAGAATTGTGCATTATGTATCCTTTTATGAATGTCTTCCTTTCCTCAGTATAATGTTTTTAGACACAACTACACTGGCATATTAATCCGTGGTTGGTTCCTGCTGATTTTTTTTATTAGTATTCCATTGTATGACTGTATCTCAGTTTGTTTACTCATTCATCCACTGATGAACATTTAGGTTGCTTTGAGTTTGGGGGCACCTAGAATAAAGCTGATATAAGCCTCATTCACACACAAGTCTTTTTGGAAATACGTTTTCATTTCTCGGGCTAAATACCTAACTGTGGAATTGTTGAGTGATATAGTAATACTACACCTAAATTTATAAGAAGCTGTTTTCCATACTGCTGTCCAAAGTGATAATATTAGTCTATCTCCCCCGTGGCAATAAAGGAGAGTTTCATTCTGTTTGTGTTTCCCGCCACTTCTCATTGACAGCCTTGGGCAGTTTAGTTATTCGTATACACGTATATGTGCTGACTTATTGTGGCTTTACTTTGTGTTTTCTCAATAACAGATGATTTTGAAACATCTTTTCATATCCTTATTGGTCTTTCATAGGTCTTTTCCTGTGGAGTGTACATGCAAATCTTTTGCTCTGCTTTTTACTGTGTTCTTTATTTTCCTACTGATCAGTATGAGTTCTTTACCTAATCAGAATACAACTTCTTTGTTAGGTAAAGGGATTGCATGCATTATTTTACCATTCATTACTTGTCTCTTAATTTTCCTAATAATGGGTTTTGATGAGTAGAAATTTTGATTTTCAAAGTTCTATTTTTCTATTCTTCCTTTCTTTTTAGATCTTCTGGGTAGAAATCTCTAACAAATTTCTGAAGGAATCTCTCTATTCCTACTTTGAAAATTGTACAGTTTTTAGGTTTTATATTTAGGCCCTGATACATTTTTATTGAGATATAATTGACATATAACATTGTATTAGCTTTAAGTGTACAACATAAGGTTTTCATATATGTATATATTAGAAAAAAACCCACAATAAGTTTAGTTATCATCACCTTATATAGTTACAATATATTTTTTCTCATGATGAGAACTTTTAAGATTTGCTCTCTCTGCAAATATGATCCATTTGGAATTAGTTTCTCATTAATATAAAAGATCAGTGCCTAGGTTTTTATTTTATTTTATTTTATTTTATTTTATTTTATTTTATTTTATTTTATTATTTCATTTCATTTCATTTCATGAGGACACAATTTTCCTGGCACCATTTATAAAACAGACTATTTTTTCTGTGTTGATTTATCTTTGTACCTTTGTAAAAAAAATGTTGATTATATTTGTGTGGGTTTAAATCTGGCCTGTCTATTCTGTTCCATTGATCAACATCTCTTTTCTTTCACGAATGCCACGTTGTTTTAATTCAGAAGCTTTATAGAAATATTTTAGTTGAGTAAAATTTTTTCTGTAAATTTGTTCTCTTTCAGAATTGTGTTGATTGTTCTAGATTCTTTGTCTTTCCAATAAAATTTCAAAACGCTTTTTAGTATTTATGACAAATTTTGTTAGAATTCAATAGTGTGTTGGCTGTTCTGGGTCTTTTGCCTCCCTGCATAAACTTTAGAATCAGTTTGCTGATACCCACAAAATAATGTGCAGGGATTTTGACTGGAAGCACTTTGAGTTTATATAGATAAGTTGTGAGGAACTGCCGTCTTGACAATATTTAGTTTTTTTCTATATGTGAACATGGAATATTTCTCCATTTATTTAGTTCTACTTTGATCTCATAATTTTGTAGTTTTCCTTATATAGATCTCATATTTATTTTGTTACATTTACACCAACATAATTCACTTTGGGGGGAGCTGACATAAATGGCATTGAGTTTTTATTTCAGAGGCTTCTTGTTCACTGGTGGTGCATAGAAAAGTGATTGACTTTTTTTATACTTGTCTTGTGTTCTGCAACCTTGCTATAATCATTTATTAGTTCCAGGAGGTTTTTTTTTTTTTTTTTGACAATTCTTCCAGATTTTCAAAATAGACACTCATGACATCTGTATCTGTGAATAGTTTTATTTCATTCTTCTCAATAAGAAATAGTTTCATTTCTTCTTTCCCAAACTATACACTTTTTATTTTCTTTTATTGTCTTACTGCATTCATTAGGATTTCCATTATGATGTTGAAAAGAAGTCATGAAAGGGGACATCCTTGCCTTGTTCCTGACTGTAGCGGGTAGCATTTCCGTTTGATTTTTTTCTGAAGTTTTTCTCTCTCTGATGACTTTACACATCTCATTTTACAAGGTCTGTTTTTTTTTTTTCCATTAGATCCCTCAACAATTAATCATAGTTAAACTCCACGTCTAGAAATTCTAAATATACCTTGTCCTTATACCTGTTCTGTTTCACTAAACATGTTTTTTTCATTTTCTTTTATCATGCCTTCTTTTGTTGTTATTGCTCAATGCCAGACGTGTTTTATTAGATAACAGTTACTGAATTACATAGGCCTTGAATGTAAGGAATGTTGTTCACCGAGTATTGAGCTGGGCTAAATATGTGTTTTGTTGTATCTCTCGCCATTAATGGCTTTTTAAAATGACTTTTAATTATTCTATTTCCTTGCACGTTCCCCTCCCTCTTTCGCATTGGGACTTCTCCTCAGAGATATTCCATGATTTGCAGCTTTTCACATTTAATTTACTATTTTCACGCAGGAAGCTTGTTGAGGTGGGTGCAAAGCCTAGGGGACAAGGAATATTCAGGTATCTTTTATTTCAACCTCAGTCTTTTAGTTGACCTGGGCTTCGAGCTGCAGACTTAAGACGTAGTTCTTTTCTTTTCCAGATATATAGTTTTTTCCTTCTGTCTTTTACTTCACTCCTGGACTGCAGCATTCTTGGAATTCCGAACTAATTTCCCTGAAGCTCTGTGTTGATGTTCCTGTCTTTCTTTAGGCAAGAGAGACACTGTCATTTCTTCCTCCAGCTAGAATAAGGTTTCAGATTTATTCTCTTGTGAATTCCTTGCTCCTAGAGACTAGTCCTTTAGAGAAAAACATCTAGGCGTGTATGAAGATGGCTCCTCTTCTCTTTTCCTGCCAAGGCCATGGAGGGAGGGTGTTTTCACATTCTCATCATGAGAACCAGATGAAATTCCTGGACGGAGAGCTCACAAAAGTGTGTGTGGGGGGGTCCTTTAATTTTGCCACCCCAGGAGTTTTACACTCTCAGGTCAGCCCACCATCTGCCTCCATCACTTACCATCTGATTGTTCCTACCTGTTTTAGACATACAGCATCTTCTGCTCCTGGTAAGCAAATTTTAGATGCTGTATCTCTCTGGATGCAACTGTCTATTCAAATTACCAGATGATGATTTTTTTTTCCCTGTGACATCAGTTGTCAAATGGGTTCAAGTCAAGTCATTGATTTTCCAACTTCGCCAGCTGAAAGAATTGGAATGATAATCTCTAAAATCTTTGCATGTCAAAGGTGAAGTTGTTTACTCTGTTATTTATTTTTTGGGGGGGGATTTATTTTGAATGTTAAAACAACATTACATTCCTAGGATGTACCCTATTGGTCATGATATAATATGACATTTTAAAATGGCTGAATATGATCATTATTATTAAGAATGTTTGTGTATATGAACGTGAAGCTTAGTGTTCTGTATTTTTTTTTCCAAATATAGTTCTCAGGTTTTGGTTTCATTGTTAGACCTGTAAGGTGACCAAGTCTCATGGTTTGTCTGATTGTCTCAGTTTTAATACTGAAAGTCCCATGTCTCTGGAAATCCCTCTGTGAGATTTGAAAAAAAAAAAAAACGGGATAGATGCAGAAGTAGGCAGATAAAGTACAAAACACATACAATAGCTAAAATTAAAAAAAGGCTAAGAATGCTCTGCTTTTAGTGTCAAAATGATATAGTATATCAGCATAGTCCCTGTAACTGCTCTTTTCAAACACAGGCAACTACCTGAATGGATCAACTTAACTGGGCGAGGCAACTTAAATACACTGCCATTGTGATTTTTGCGGTGTAACGACTGTGCTTTGTGTTGCCACAGGGCGAGAATAATTTTTAACAGTGAACACAGCTGTATCACACCCCAGACATCGTGGTAAAAGAAAGCTGGACAACTGCGTTATTCAGTGACAGCTGGGAGACCACACGCAGCTGGAGTAGTGTTGGTAGCAAATAACCCAACAGAGCATACTGCATTATATGCAGAAATGAATGTGACAATAGCCATTATTTGATTTCCCCACAATGTGCACAAGCACTTAATGAAATTATTGATTTGTAAAAAAAGAAGAAGATAGCTTCCTTAGCATTTGCCTACAGGGTGGCTGTCCTTGGTGCTGGCCTTCGAAAAGATGTTAAAATGTTGGCTTGCCATAAAGTCATATTTTTCTACACGTGGGAGAAGAAGAATGTCCTTTTTTTGGGGGGGAAGGTAATTAGGCTTATTTAATTATTGTTTTAGAGGAAGTACTGGGGATTGAACCCAGGACCTCATGCATGCTGAGCATGCGCTCTACCATTTGAGCTATGCCCTCCCCACCAAGAATGTCCTTCTTTAATTTGGAAATTTATTGAGGACATGAATAGAGAGAAAAAGGTTTACAGTAAATACAGAAATGCATATGTTCTTTTTTCCAAAACTGTGTGATGGTCTTTGAAAAGACCATAAGGACTTGAAAAATAAATAAATTGACCGCACCTGAGTTGTTCAATTTTATATGTCATTTGCGACAAAAACCATGAAAAAACTCCTAATTTTTAAGAACAAAACAGCTTCAGAATTCAAAAATAGGTCCCTATTTTTGAAAAGGGCAGCCAAGTTAAACAGAGTTTTCTGAGTTTCTTTACTAAAACAGTAACTTATTGAAATTCCAGCTTCAGTTTCACAATTTCAAAGTACTTCTTTGCTTTAGAAAGAGTTTACCTGAGAAAGAAAGGTTCAGCCAATGACATCTAATGTTTCTGAGAGTATTTGAAAATAATTGACATTTCAGACGTGGGGAAAATATTGATGAATTTATAGGCACAAAGGACCTAATTGGCAAAGAGCTGACATACCAAAAAAGTCTGTAGATATTAAATATATGGCCATATTTGAAGATCTGGAAACTAACTACTCCAAGCCTACAAACTTGCTGTTGGTTATTTCTGAAGTGGTCCATGCTCCATCCTGTAGGGAGACCTTATTCGCCTTGATGGCATCACGTGACCTGATGTCAGGAATCACAGTAGGGTGGGCTTGATAAAAGATGAGATGCAAGTCAGGGAGGTTCACGTTCCACTGTGTTCCATTTTCCCACTGCAGATTAAAAAAAAAAAAAGAGGACTTCCTTAAATTTTCCTGACAAATCAAAGAAGTATTATTAGAAAGGGAAGCAGTGAAGCTAAAAATATTCCTGTATCATGGGGACAGAAATAAAACAGTTCAATACTGTTTTTTTTATTATTATTAAATAGGTAATATCTCTTTACTTAGTCTTGTAATTATATACTTCTCATAAAAAGTCAAACCTTTTTGTAGCTTAAGAATCTATAATAATAAAGCCTACGAGGTTTAAACACTCAGTGAAGAGTTAAAACATGAAAAAAATAAATAAAATGTGGAGGACAGAAAAAAAATCACAAAATGTCGTGCTTTTCTAACAATATTATTTATTTACTTAATCCTGTTATTAATTCCTAATTGCCACTGGTAATTCATGGCAAGGTTGTTTTCTTTCATTAATAGCATGCATGTAGCAAAAATAGACATAATAATATACAATTTTAAATAAATAGCCATTTTTTTAGTTCAAATTGATAAAAGATAGATGTATGATAATAAAATATGCATGTTTATGATACAGTTGCCTGTAACATTGGCTGTTTAAAAAGCTAGTTATCTATGACTTTCCTCATAAACAAACTGGTAATTTCTTCCCAGTACATTTTTTTAGCCTGAAAAGTGCATTTCGTAACACTATGTGTTGTGCAAGTCTACCTGAAAAAAATTCTCTCAGATTTTGACTCCATAAAAAGGACTTACTTTTGCCTTCAATTTTGAAGAATGTTTTAACCAGAGACAGAATTCTACTTTGACAATTTTTCTCTTATGATTAGTTATCTTCAACGTTTCATTCTGGCATCTTCTGACCATCTCTGTGTCTTGTGAGAAGTCAGGCATCTGACCATTGCTTCTTTGTTAACAGTGTGTATTTGTATCTCTGGAAGCTTTTAATGTCTGCTCTTTACCTTTGCTTTACAAACTTTTATAATGCTGTGGCTCTGTGTGGTTTTCTTTTGCATTTATTCCTTTGGGGTTCACAGAGCTTCTTGAATTTATGGGTGGACTTCTCTTCACAAACTTTGGGAAGGTTTTCATCATTTTCTCGTCAAATTGTACTTCTATCCATTATCTCATATTTCCCTTTTGGGGATTTCAATTATATGCACATTTATACTTTTCTTTTAAAAGCAAAACACAAGTCTCATAATTTCTGTTCCTTCTTTCCCCCTCAGTTTTCTCTTTTTTTGTTTCATTTTGTGTTTAATCTTTTGCTCCATCTTCATAGTCACCAATTCTTTCCTCTGCTGTCTTCAGTTTGTTATTAAGCACAAATCATTATTTATGATATTGTATTTTCATTTCCAGCTTTTCTGTTTAGGTCCTTCTGACATTTTTGTGTCTCTACTGGAATGTCCTATTTTTTCATGCGTGTTACCTGTATATCCTATTCTATTCTTTATCATTTTTCTCATAATTATTTTAGAGATTTTATTAAGAATTCCATCTTCTGGGCCATTTCTGAGCCTTTATTGATTGGTTGTTTTAAGCACGGACTTGTTCTGAGGGTAGGACTTTTCTGGATTCTAATTTGTCACTCCAGCAGACATTTGATGATTAAAATTTGGAAAAAAAAAGCTCTTTAGTGCTTTTATTCTTTTATTCATTCATCCATCCATTCACAAAAAATACTTCTTGAGCATCTTCCATTTGCCTCAGCATGACTCTGTTGATATAACAATGTGTAAAATAGAAAAACCCTCGCTTCTTGAGGCATAAAGAAAATTGGAAACTAATAACATTCAGGTCAGCACTTTCTTCAATGATACCTTCCAAAGAATAAAGAAAAAAGGTAGAAATGGGTATACTGAAATTCCTTGTACATGAGAAGTATAACAACTTGTTTCACACAATGAGTATAACAACTTAGTTCCAGAAAGAGGCAACACATACATATGCATAGATTGGCTTTGACTATGTAGTTATACTGTGAATAATTCAAATATCATATTTTCGTGTATGGGTAAATATTCAGTTCAGATTAGATTTATTTATTCTCAAGGGCTTGTGTGTTATATCATGATGTTGTAATATTTTGTGCTGTGCTTTAGAACAGGATTTAATTCCATGGAGGGATTTCTTAGCACGTGCCATCCACACTCACTCACATATGATCCATGGTCTATGGTAATTGAGGTGACTGGCTGTGGTTCGTACTGTCATTCCTCCTCACCAGGAGACCCCTTCACAAGTTCTCTGGAACTTACCTTAATAGACTGTGTGTAAGAGACCAGTGTATAAAAGAAAACAGTCCCTCCCAATGATTTTACATTTTTTTTTAAATTTTGTTTTTTGCTTTTTTATTGAAATATAGTCCATATATAATATTGTATTAATTTCTGGTGTACAGCATAGTGATTCAGTTTTATATATATATATATATATGTATATGTATATATATATATATATATTCCTTTTCATATTCTTTTTCATTATAGGTTATTACAAGATATTGAATATAGTTCCCTGTGCTGTACAGTAGGACCCTGTTGCTTATCTATTTTATATATAGTAGTGTGTATCTACTAATCCTGGACTCCCAATTTATGCCTTCCCACCCACATCCCCCCTGGGAACCACAAGTTTGTTTTCTATGTCACTATATATTCTGAGTTTCTTAATAAAATGTAATACAAACGCCAAACCACTGTGACGATGATACAGAAGAATGGAGCCCTGGTGCATAAAACAGAGCTCGTGTGCTTCACAAATAGTAATCATGGGATGTTGGGAAAATAGTAGAGCAGGCAGCTCCGAGCTCTGGTCCTCCAGCAGAAACACTGAGAAGCAAGCAGAAATGGTCAGAACCAACTTGGCCAGAACTCTGGAAAATAGCCAAAGGCTTATAGTACCCAAGTGAATGATGCATCAAGGAAAAGGAAGTTGGAAATGGGGAGAAAGCTCTGTGGCATTTCTCTTGCCTTTGCCCTACTCCCTCTCCAGTTTACAGCTGTCTGTGTGTATGTATATATATATACACAGTCAGTTTACAATGTTGTGTCAGTTTCTGGTCTCGCTTGAGTCATTGGCAGCCTGTGTTCCCAGAGTGGGACCCTCCACTCTCATTGCACAGGAAGCAGAGAAGACCTCATTTACAAATCATTGTATCTGTCTGCTCTCACCTGTCTGGGGGCTACTTAAAAAACTGACACAAGGCACTAGTCTCTGTTTCACCTAAGTAGGACTCAGAAATTCAGATTGTATCTCTATCTGTCTGTCTATCTATCTTTCTGTCTGTCTGTCTATCTATCTATCATCTATCTAAGACTGCATTTTGGCAAAGTGCTTCTCAGGACAGCCAGTGCTTTGACAGCTGTGCTAGACATACATTTTCTTCATTTATCTATTCATTTACTCCGTCCTTAATGAAGCATTCATCCATCAGCTACATTTTGCTACGCATGCCTCTAGATGCCAGTCACACAGTGATGGCGACACTAGCTTTCCTTTCCTCACAGCAGCGACAGCCGCTGTGGGGAAATCCACAAATAAGCCAGCTGTTACCATGCAGTGTCCGGAGTGCTGTAACAGATCCTGCGGTGATGCTGGAGTTCGCAGGGCAGCACAGGGACTGACCGTGCAGAGTGACCACCCGCTGCAGCGCTGGTACGAGGGCATGAAGGTCTCACTTAGTTGTTGGATCTGAGGGCAGTGTGGCATATCCTAGGAGAGGGGACGCCCTCCCTCATTTGGCCTGGGTTGTCATGGCGGGTCACTCGCAGGGCTTGCAGCGACGGCTGTTTACCAACTGGTAGAGAATTCTCTCAACAGTTTTTTAAACAGTATGTCTCCTCCAGGGTGCACGGGCTGAATGTCAGCCCCAGAGAGAACTAAGCCAAGTTCCCCTAGGATACACAGCAAAAACACTCGGTCCAGAGTTTAGGGCTCAGCAGGCTTTAACCCAAGCAGGACGGCTGTGGCGAGGCATGGGCAAGATTTACTCCCGTGGAAGAAGAAGGGAAGAGCGCCCAGATTCAGTGGGCTGCTGGAGTACAAACGCAAAGAAGCTGGAGAGAGCATGGCGTGGTTAAACACAGCGAACACGGAGTACACTGTGTCAGGGACCGTGGGCCCAAGACCATCAGGGGAGCTTTATGAACGTCTTGCCTATGAGGTCAGTTTTATCCTGCAGGGAATCAGAAAGTGTCCAAGAGTTGCCTGAGGATAAATTGGGAATTCAGAATTTGTTGATACAAACTACTGTATATAAAAGATAAACAAGGATCTGCTGTGTAGCACAGGGAACTATAGTCAATGGCTTGTAGTAACCTGTAATAAAAAAGAATATGAAAAAGAATATGTGTCTCTCTCTTACTCTCTCTCTCTATAATATATACATAAAAATATGTGTCTATATATATAAAGAATATGTGTGTGTGTGTGTGTGTGTGTGTGTGTGTGTGTGTATAAAACTGAATCACTATGCTGTACACCAGAAATTAACACAACATTGTAAATCAACTCTACTTCAATAAGGAAAAAAAAAGAATTGCCTGAGGAACTGATATATAACATTTTCCTCTCAGAACTCTTACTCTTAAAGCCATTTTAAAGGCATTTTGGAAGGAGGAAAGGGGAAAACACAGAGGCAAAACATCTGTTATAAAAATCTAAGGTAGTTAGGGAGATTATAGCTCAGTGGTAGAGTGCATGCCTAGCATGCACAAGGTCCTGGGTTCAATCCCCAGCACCTCCACTAAAAATAAATAAATCAACCTAATTACCCACCTGCAAAAATAAAAAGCAAAAGAAATAACTTTAAAAAAGTTTTCAAAAAATCTAAGTGATATGTATTATGTTACAATATACACACCTGTCAAAGTAACATGCAGTACAACTTAAACCTTCTCATGTTAAATGGCACGTTTATTCAATTAAAAAATATTTCATATGCAAAAAAAGTTCAAGTGATAAAGACAGAATTAAGATTGGAAATGAAGACGAGAGAACAGAGGTCAATAATATTTAAACAATGTTAAAATATTAATTATGTAAATAAATTATTTTGGTCAGAAAAACATGTGATCACCAATGGATGAGAGAAATACATTTTATCCCTATGGCGTTCTTACAGTTACATACTTCCCTGACGGGTTCTGTAATGTCCTGTCACCGAGAGTGCAGGTGTAAGAACTGCTTTATGAGGAATGCTGTTTGAGCCTTGACAGGATGGTTTCCCGCAGGAAATCATCACACGGATAAGCGGACGTAACGACAGGAGGTGTGAGCGTGTGTGACTAGGTCAGAGTCCTGTTAGGATAATGGGACTGAGAATCCCAGAACTGCTGCCCCTTTGCTGCAGACCTTTTTGTCTAGCAAACAGGAAGAAACCACATGCGAAGGCAGGTCTCTGAAGGTCTAGACCGTGTGTTAGGACATCGAGGGGACGCTGGCCCCAGATAGGAGTATTCAGCGAAGAAAAAAATGTTCAGTGTAGTCAAGAAAATATTTGAACCATTTTTCGTGGGGACAAGCACGTTACTGAGCAGATTTTGAATTATGATACACACACTTTACAATTAATTAACCAATTATTTCTTACTTTCTCTGTCTGCTTTTTCTACTTATTAGCTGTGTTAAGGTAGGACTGGCTACTTGATCTCCGTGAATCTTAGCTTCTCACTTGCAAAAGGGGTAAATTAATATCTACCGTGTCTCATTACTGTAAAGATGAAATGAGATGCTGTATTTAGAGCTTCAGCATTGCACTGGTGGCACATAGAACACACCAGTATTTGTGTCCTCTCCCCCTCAGCCCACCTCAAGACCCGCACACCAATGTCTGGCTAAAGAATGCCTCCTCCTTCTGTGGTATCAGGCTCTGTTTCTTGGAGAGGTCTAGTAGAGTCTTCATTTAGGAAGTTAGTAAACTTAGCATCACCTTGGAGTGGAGGAAACTGAAACACCGGGACACTACGTGAATTTACAAGTGGAGTCTGAGTCTATGACAAGGATGGTTCTCATATTTGGGTCCCCTTTTTTTCTTTTTTTGGCCATGTTAGCCCCCTTCCTTCTTCTGTAGGTTCTTCCTTATTGGGGATTCTCTGTCTTCGGTCTCTGGTGGCACCTTGGTGTCTCCCTATCTTCAGGAGGAACCCAGAGTGTCATGGCTCTACAAGGGCTATGCTTACCCCCGTCGATGTAAGGGTCCGCAGGGAAATGCATACATGACACAACCTGCTGGAAATTCTCATCTGTCATACTCTTTCAGCTTTACGATTAATTAACCGATTATCTTTCTACTTCATTGATCAGTAAAGCAAGTTACATACCTAATTTAATGCAGACAAAAGACTTGAACTTAGAGCTCTCTGATTGCAAAGTCTACAGTAACAGGTCATCTCTATTCCTAAATTGGGTTTGTGATGGAAAGACAAATTTCCTTAGTTCCTAGGAATTGACAATGAGTATACTGCTCATAAAATGTCTGGTTTATCAGCACTCTTAGTACAGTTAGATAATGAAATTTTTAAAAATATATACATGTATCTTTTCAGTCAGTACTTAAAGATGTAATTCATGAATTATAGAAACAGGAATTATACAGACATATACACATCTAGATATTTGCTCATCTAATTTAAGTAGATACCCATACCCATACATTTAACTATGCCTCTAAATTTACATAGAAACCCACATTCCAACACTTATATAAATATCTCTGTCCCTAAATTATGCAGTTATTTATTTCCCTCAGCTTGTAGAGATGTTTAGACCACAGACTTTAAGTATTTATACCCTTAACTTATGTAGCTATCTGTATCCCTAAATTACATTGCAATCCACAATCCTAAATAGAGCTAGCTACATACACCCTTACATTTATATAGATACCTATGATCTTAAACATCTCAGTGCTCTTAAATATATACATATTAATTTATCTGATTTAAGTTGTTTACACTTCTCAAATTACATAGATGTTTATGGCCCTAAACTTAAATAAATATTTATATATCTAAATTATATAGATAACTATACCCTAAAACTTGTATTGTATTATTATTATTGCTATTATTTAATTTTCACAACTCTGTAATTGGGAACAAATTTAGTGGCAAAAAGTGGTTTTCCCTACTGTCATACTCAGAGACAGATATCACTGACGAATGGCTAAGCTGTCATTTAAAAACATTTTTTAAATGAGGATTTTTTTCCTAAAGCTCATAATTTTCATCTGCGTAACTTTAATCCCATTTGCCCATCTGGTTGGTCCAGATGGAATACATTGCTCTTATACCACCATCTGTGTTAGAAATTGACTGGTATTACTTAGATTAATAATTAGATGAAGATATATAAGGAGCTTTGAAAAATCACCTTGTGGATATGATGGCTTTGTTTGGAATACGTTTTGATTTGTGACTTAATTAAATACAACACCGACTCTCCATTGAACTTGAATAATTAGTTATCAGAGAAGGAAGACAGAGAGAAATGGTCCCATGTCTCCTGGAAAAGAGGGAGGGAAGCTCAGGAGGCTGTCCTGGCCACAGATTTCCCCTCCCTCTCCTCCTCTCCTCAACATCCTCTCCCTCCCCACCAAAAAAAAAAGCTGTTAGGAGAAAAGTGAGTGGCCTCTTTAATCTTAAAGGCTGTAAGTTCAGACCTGAGCATAGCTATCCAGGTCACCAATAGACTGAAGGAGGAGGTAAAGACTGGGAAGGATGAATGCATTAATATGGCACATTTGGGGTAAAAACAAAAACAAAACAGACAAACAAACAAACAAATAAAAGCAGCAGACTGGCTGCCACTGAAAGTCCTTTCAGCGTACATAACAAAAGTTCCAAAGTTGGCCCTCCTGGGACCAGCTCATCAAGGAAGCAATGCCTTCAGGAATACAGACTCCCTCGTCTTCCTCCTGGGCCATCGGAGCATCCCTGCTGTTTGCCTCGAGGCTGTTTTCTCATGTCCTCAAGGTGCTGCGGTCAGTATCACCCTCACGTGTTCTCTGAACAGCTTTGCATGAGGAAAGTTTGTTCCAGATTCTGTTTTTCTCCCAGAGTAGAATCCTTTCCCGGACGCTTGCAGTCAGACTCACCACATACTTCGCTGCACCACTGTAGGCTGGCCGCTGAACTTTGATTAGGACTGATGGGACTGGCCTGGGCCCATCAGGGTTCACCTCACAGCTGCACACAGTCACGCTGAGACTGAAACCACACATCCTTACAGTAACTTTGCAAAATGAGCCAAGGTGGCTTAGAAAATTCACATCTAAGGTGATGCAACTTGGATATGGAAAGGCACGTATCCAAACCCTAATATACTTTTTCCACAAAACTCATTTTCATCCTGCCAAAAGACACTGTCTCCTGCAACATCTTTGGAGAGCTTAAATCTGGGTGTCCCCTCCCCAGCCATGAACTGATCTCAGCACGGTGAGCTCTGAGCAGCAGGACAGCAAAATCAAAAAAGAGGTGAAAGTCGTTTTGCATGCATTGGGCATCAATAGTTGAGAGACTCTGAGAGAAATCTTTGAATTGATTCCTTGGGTTTGGGGGCTGTTTGAGAGAAAACAGAGCATTTTTGTGGATAATCACAACGCTATAGAGTGAATGTTTTGAGTTCCTCCAAAATTCATATGTTGAAGTCTAACCACCAATGTGATGATACTAGAAGATCGAGTATTTGGGTGGTGGTTAGGTTTTTTTTTTTTAAGATGTGGAAGAACTTTATTGTCTAATTTTCATGTTTTTATTAATTTATTTTAATTAAGATTAATATAAATTTTAAAGGTTACACTCCATTTACAGTTACTACAAAATATTGACTGCATTCCCCATGTTGTACAGATCATCCTTGAGCCTGTCTCACACCCAGTAGTTTGTACCTCCCACCCCCAACTTCTATACTGCCCCTCCCCCCCACTAGGAGCTACAAGTTTGTTCTCTAGATCTGAGTCTGCTTCTTGCTTGTTTTATGTACTAATTTGTTGGTTTGTTTAGATTCCACATATCAGTGATATCATATAGTATTTGTGTTTCTCTGTATGACTTAGTTCACTTAGAATAATGCCCTCCAAGTCCATCCATATTGCAGCAAGGGACAATATTTCATTCTTTTTCATGGCTGAATAGTATTCCATTGTGTGTGTGTGTGTGTGTGTGTGTGTGTGTGTGTGTGTTTGTGTGTGTGTGTGTGTGTGTGAAATATCAATATATATATCTTCTTTATCCAGTCATCTGTTGATGGGCACTTAGGTTGCTTCCATATCTTGGCTATTGTAAACAATGCTGCCATGAACATTGGAGTGCTTGCAAATCTTTTTGAAATAGTGTTTTTGCATTTTGGATCTATCCCCAGGAGTGGAACTGCTGAGTCATATGGTGGTTCTCTTTTTAGTTTTTGAAAAACCTCCATACTGTTTTCCTCAATGGCTGCAGGGAGGTGATTAGGTCTTGAGGATGAATCCTTATGGTAGGATTAGTGCTCTTATAAGATTAGGGCTCTTACAAGCCATGGAGGAGAGCATAGAGAAAAGGTGGACATCTGCAAACCATGACACTGATTCTCACCAGGAATACAATCTGCTGGCACGTTGATCTTGGACTTCCCAGTTTCAGAACAGTGAGAAAAAAATGTTTGTTGTTTAAGTCCCCAAGTCTGTGGTATTTCAGACTAAGATGCGTGAGCAGAACAAGTAGAAGGAAGGCGAGATGGTCACTCCATATTCTCAGAATCACACATATCACTTTCTCCTGGGCTCGCGCCTGGCCTTTTAGATCTCTGAGCTTTGCATCTGGCTGCTCTTTACCTCTCGATCAGCCTCTCCAAACCACAAGTTCCAATTCCAACAATTACATTTGCCAAGCTATACAGAAATATTCTGGACCTTACTGTTTTCTTGAAATTTTGAACTTCTTTCTTCTTTCCAGGGGCCAATATATATATATATATATGGTAAAGAAAGCCTGGAGATTAGAGGAAGAAAGTAGATAAACCTCTACAAGTTTCTATGGCAACATAAATTGTCTTGTCTTGATAATTTAAATTACTGTAGACCACTGAAAGATATGAAAAAGTCTATTCGTATCACTTGATTTTCAGATGGCCTTGCTTGTAGTAAATTAATGTGGTATTTTGAAAACTTTCATAAAGTCAAAGCTAAATAATTTCTATCTTTGATTTTTTGGATTTCTTTTTACTGTCAAGGCATGTCTAAAGGAGACCTTTTTATTCATTTGCTATAGTTATGGAGGACCCCATAAATTAGTTATAAATTCATGCCAAAATTACAATATTTGGATAGCTGCATGCTTTTAATTTCTTCTTGTTTAAATGTCCTTTCATTTTATTCTAATTGCATCAAGAAGAAAGTTTTAATTAGGCCCTAATGATTTTAACAAGTCTGTTCAACACCTGGTAATTTTTCTTTAATTCTTATTTTTCATCAAAGTGTAGTCAATTTACAATGTTAGTTGTTAGTTTCAGGTATACAGCAAAGCAATTGTCATGCATACACACACATTTTTTTTTCAGATTTTTTTCCATTACAGCTCATTACAAGAAATTGAATACAGTTCCCTGGTCTTTGTTGTTTATCTATTTTATATATAGTAATGTGTATCTGTTAATCCCGAACTCCTAATCTATCCCTCCCCTCTGCCCACCCCTCCCACCCCCCTGCCGGTAGCTACAGTTTGTTTTCTGTGTCTGTGAGTCTATTTCTGGTTTATGAATAAAACAATACTTTAAAGGAAGAAAGTATACCAGGAAAAAGGCAGTGTGAAACAGGAGGAGGGAGATGAAAGGTGATGTTGGAGTAACTCCTGGAAGTTATTTTGTTAAGTATTGGAAACTAAATTATTGTACTTGGTCTTTATGGAAGATTAGATGAATGAATACATGACCTACACAAATTGCACACTTTTGGTGCTGGAAGAGATCTAAGAACTCCTGTCTTTGACTTTTCTGCTTTGTAGGTTAATCAACTGAGGCACAGAGTGCTTGGGTGACTTATAAAATATGATTCAGGCGTTCTCTGACAGAACCACGTCTAGACCTTTAAAGACTCAATTCAGCATTCTTTCCACAATACTATGCTACATCTGAATCAGAAAAATTCATGAACCACTAAATAGATTTTATATCTTCTCTCGTTATGCTATTCTGCAACACTTGCAGAAAGGATGAACTTTTTCACATAGTGATCGGATGCCACAAGTCCACTCACATGAAACAGCTTTAGTAATACGAAGACAGTTGAAGCCTCTTACTCACTCACCTTTTCTCTACGCTAAGTCACCCCAATAAATCATTGCCACAGGCAATATCTGTATTTCTTCTTCTTTTTTTAATCTATGCAAACACAGATGTCCTATTATTTCACAGTTGGTATCTGACTGGACAGATTCTATTTGCCCACAGTGGATTCATAGCTGTTGATACTCGTCTGTTTCATATCCCAAATTAAGAGAATCCCACCTGTTTTGCATCCCGTGATGTTAATAAACAAGATCCATCCACATGTGATTTTCCTCTCATTTGGACCAAAAAAATACTACCCTCCCTTGTGTGGTTTGGTGTAGCCACGTGGCTAATTCCAGCCAATGGGGTTGAGTGGATGTGCACTATATCATTTCTGGATGACAGCGTTCTATAGATTACATGGAATCCTTCCACGCTGTTTTCCCACATCCTGTCAACTGAGGAGATCACAGGTTCCAGATGGTGAAGCCACAGGACGATGCTACTGTCTGCCTGGATCTCTGAGAAGGCGAACGGTCCAGAGAGCTGCTGCCACCCCGGACAGACTGCATGAGTGGGAAGGAAACCTCTGAGATTTGCAGGTCCTTTGTTCCTTAGCATTACTTAGTTTAACTTGACTAACAGGCTTTGGTCAGAATACTTTACCTTTTTCCAGAATGTTTGTTTGTTTGTTTGTTTTGCTGGGGGGCAGGTAATTAGGTTCATTTATTTATTTTGATGGCAGTGCTGGGGATTGAACCCAGGACCTCGTACACGCTAAGCACACACTGTACCACTGAGCCTTATAGAATGTTTTCAATATTTCAATGTGAGAACGTAACGTTTGATCATTAATGATCTAGTCATTCATTTATGTTGTCTATCTGAGTCCAGGAATCCTGGTAAGAGCTAGAAACCTCTAGATGAACAGAATCCCACTCTGACTGTAGTGTTTCACAATCCGGAGCAGAAAACAAACAAAATACAACAGACAGATAGATGCTGAAAATGAAGCATGTACTCTGCACTCTGGATGAGACAAGAAGGAAGGGTTTCACTCTGCCTGGAAAGTCACCATGGCTTTACAGAAGGGCTGACATGAGAGCTGAAAACAGAGATGGGCACGAATTCACTGGTTGGGCCAAAGTTGCCGGGACATAGCACAGAAAGGAAGTGTGCAGTGGCATAGAGTGAGAAAGCAACGTATTTAGTAAAGTGTTCTGGCATGGCTAAGCTGAAGGACCGTCATGAGAGACGAAGTTAGAGCCGTAGGCAGGGGCCAGATTATGGAGGGCTTGGGTGCAGTACCAGAGCTTTGGTTTTCCGTTTTGTAAATTTGTGTTGGTAAGTGGGTTTCACCTTGACTGCAGTGAGCTCCTGGAGCTCGGTGCTAAGGTGGAGTCTGACTGTGTGCACTGACTGTGTAAATTCCATCACGGGAGAGGAGGGCAATAGCTCCGTGATCAGATCCGTGCGATGAATGAGCATCAGCCCCATACACACAGGACTCGTTCCTTTCCGGAGGACCACACGAGGTTTTTTATGTCTTTGTTTCATTAAAAATTAAGCAAGTTAACAATATAAATACAACACAAATACAATAACCAAACACAAATACACACACACACACACGCTCACAAGTACCATACGTGTCACATTAACTAGAGAACAGGGCAGCATCCTGATCTGGAATCGGCAGCTAGAATCCATGCATCTTTTTGAAAACAATAAACAAAAAGGATACGGTGCTTGAGGGATCTATAGGGGGCTCCTTCTTTCTGGTACCACAAAGGGAAATGGTTTTAGAATAAATGTATTTATTCCAAAAGAATAAATTGAAACAGGAAATTTCAAATAAGAACCCAGAAAAAAAAATGCACAGTCTCTGAATTTCCCCATTCAGAAATAACTGCCGTTAACAATCGGGGGTCCTCATTGTAAGGAGCATTCCCTGTGTAAACAGAGGTAAAAGACTGAGAGACCGTTAGTCCGGAAGTCCATGTGTTGGGGATGCCAAGACTGTATGCACGAAATTTTATTCTTGACTGTTTATTTTCTGAAAATGATACTATTTTATAGGACATTGCTAGATGGAAAAAACCTAATGGCTATAGTAGAGGCAAGAAAACTAATCTCCACAGACTTAGGCGGTGGTCCATACAGTGTATCCATTCTATAGATTCAAAAACAGTGTTTGTAACATGAGCTTTTTCTTTGGGGCCACACATCCGATGGAAAACAATAATATAATCCATGTCGAACCTAATGTGAAGCTTTACTCGTCCACTCTGACTGTGTGGAACAGATCTTTATCAAACCTATTGGTTTGAGACTTATCTCCACCTATGGATAACTTATTTCTGAAAAGCAGAATAAATATTTGTCTAAGGAAATGATGTCTTTCTTGACAGATTGTTAAACCCTCAGAAGCTGAGATCCTTTATCCTTATCGATACATTCCTTTTTAAAAATGGAGTCTTTAAATACTGTATCTAAAAGAACACCTGGATGGCCTGAGCAGAACACTATTTATTTGATTAAATCACACCATAGGCAGACTTCTGATTTTTCTACTTTGCACATTATTTGGGATGTGATTATTCTCATTGCATTCCAATAACTATGTCTCTGGTTTCCCAGCCTAACCTTGTCTTCCTGAAAACCAGTAGTTACCCACCTTCTCGTAGATCTGGAGATCTGAGGGTGTGTGTACAAAAACAGAGAAAAATTCGCACAGTGATCAAGAAAAGGGAAAGAATGCCCCGGGTTCTATCCTGGCAACCAGAAAGCTCAGAGACTGTTGATTTTACACTTAAAACTGCTATTACAGAAATGGTTTTCACCAGAGCATTCCAGCACTTGAAGTTAAAAAAAAAGAAAAAAGAAAATCCAGTGTTTAGAGACTTCAAAGAAAATTATATTTAACTGACAACAATTTCCAAGCAATCAATAGTTTACTGTCGTAATTTACTATTCAATTTCATTTGGCTCTAAGAAGACCAGAGTGAATGGAACTGTAGTATTTGCATAAAGAAGTAATGAAATCAATTATTAGCTTTCTACTTTAATACAGAATTCTGAAGTCACATAGATTGAAATATATTTAATAGTTCATATTTTAAGAGGAAGCCTTAGAGTAAGGGGCAGATGGAAGTGTCAAGGCGAATGCCAGCTCCTCACAGCTGGCGTCTGTGTGTTCCCCATTGATGTCTTAATTTAAAAAGGCATGGAAAGGAGGTGCCAATCAAAGGTTGCGTTGCTTCTGCATCTAACATTTCCCGTAAGAGAATAATTCTGAATTGCTTTAAAGAGCTATCCACTAACCAGTAAGAAGGGCTACGCCATCGTATATTTTATCATTTTACACAAAAAAATCAGCAAGATTCTTGACAGGGATTTACTGCTACGAGCATCTCTTATAGTCCACAATATGACACAAATTTACTTTTCTAATGCAACTTGAGTAAATAGATGTCTAGTGGGAAATATTTTATCTGCTGGGCATCTCGATGAAAAATTTTATTTCTAAGGTGGGAGGAACTTAAAGTGGTCAAAGAAATATGGCTATAATAAAATATATATTCTAGGGACCCAGTGGAGATACTGCAGCAGCTGACAGAAAATCCGAAATAGAATAAATTATGTTTATAAATAAAAAAACACGATGAGAGTCTTAATAGATTTGTTTATTTGGGAACTGTAAATGCCAAGAGAGGGTTTTTCAGGCACCTCTATATTTTTTGTTTGAGGATAGAAATATTAACAGTAACAGAGTGAAACACAGAGGCAAGGAAACACTACAGTAATGGACCCATGAAGTCTATAGAGGCATATAAACTTCACACTAAAAATTCAAGGAGTGTGTACTCTGAGACAAAAAAATGATAAATTTAACCCCAAGGTTTGATTAGCTTCAAAATGATAGGATGGGAGAAAAGAGAAACACCACAACAGAGACTAGATACAAAGTTCTAGCCAGCCTAGTACCTAATCCGTAATTCAGACGTCTGGGAAATTGACTCCTCAGATGCACGGCACTCACTGGAGTGCAATTAATTTGTGGTCTGGCCCCACCCTACAGCACAGGTCCAGGTCAAGGTTATTCCAAGCCAAATTTCTCATTCAAAGGGATCTCTGAGGCTGCAAAAGCTATATTCCTGGACTGAGAAGGGAATTAGACAAGCACTCAGGGGATAAAGCAAAGCAATGGAGAAAAATAACAGCTATCCTTCCGAATGATTGAGTTCCCATCAGTTTCTGCTTGCTCTTCTCTACAACCCCCATTCACATTCTCAAAGACGTTTCACAGAAACACGAGGCATCCAACTCCACGTAGCTATTTTTTTGTTTTAAATAGAATATGAGACTGACCATGATGGCAATCATGGTGATACAGATTACTATGATAACACTCAGAGTTTTGCATTTATAGGAATAGAACTTTTGGCGTTCAAGACGAATTTTAAATTTATGTTTTTATTTCTTTTTATCACAGTTCTATTTGGGAGGTAATCTCCAAAAAAAGTTATTGTGGGGGATCAGCTTACTGAAGTCCAGAAATAAAGTGTGAAATGTGAGACTAAATGAAGAGTCCAGTGAATTGTGGTACGTCATGTACTGTTGAAATGTTTTCTATCAGCAGAATTAAAATTATGAAAATTTATCAATTTAAACAAATAAGTTGAGCCCAGTGTATAATATACTGTGCCAAATCAGAATATTCAGGAATGGATACAAAATCGTCCCTCTCATCATATCCAGTAGGAATACAGTAATGTAAACATATGGTTTGAAATGCAGTATTACTTTTTGTGATACCTAAGATGCAGAGTACAGAGGTAATGCAGGAGGGAGTGATATCCGTTCTGTTGGAGTGGAGGAAGTCAAACGTTTTCTGGAGATGATTGCTTTAAAATGGCATTTAATGTTTTAGAATCTTTATGAGAAGCGGATGTGGAATTTTCTGTTTGACGACTCATTGCGGTTCAGTGAAAGTTACAACTCAATTCCATAAACGCACAGTGAATCCCACCATGAGCCAGACTCTGTAATGCAAACCCTTGTGCATACTCCTGCGAAGGGCAGAGAATGAAAGGAGATACAGACACATGGAAACAAGGTTTCAGTACAGCGTGGCCATGCTCTGTTGGAGAGGAACCTAGTGTGCTAAAGGGCCCAGCAACATTAATCTGTAGACTCCCTGACCTGAGAGATGATGCAGAATGGGTGTCAGAGGAACTTCTAAGGAGATGATATCTGAGCTGTGCACTGATTATTTAAACGATTTAACCAGGAAAACAGAATGCACTGTTTGGTGGAAAAGAAAAGAAGAGAAGAGAGTTGGATGAAGGGCTCCCTTGACTTTTGCTATTCTCTCTTCACATACTGTGTGAACCCACATCTCTGAATATGACTGGGGAACACATTCCCCAGCATCCCAGTATGCCTTCCTTATGGGGAGGCTTTGAAAATAAAGATGGTGGGGCCACCAAGCTTTTGCCCATGTTGCATTTGGTCCCAGGGTCTTAGGTGGTACATTCACTCCCTTCCCTACCCTGCACTCTAAGTCCGCCTTTCCCTCACATATTGTCTTTGTTGATCTTTGAGGCTTGGTTGGGGGTGTGACCCTATACCCTCATCCTGGAGAAATCTGAGTCCCTGGTAACCATTTCCTTTCCATGAGTTCCTTTCATAGCTGGGCAACAGAATGGCAAGGGGCACTCAAGTTGGATGGCCAGGGTTGCCCACTACTCCTTCCTTCCCGCATCCCTACCTCCTCTAGCTAATCGGGGCCAATTACCTTGGAGTTCAAAGGCCTTGTCCACTGCCCTTTGTGGCTCTGTGAGGCTCTAGTTTGTCCCTTGGTAGGAGTGCACTCCCTTTGGGGACCAGGACCTCTAACTCTGCAAAGCCCAGAGTTGTAGAGTTGGAAAGCAAACGTTCTCCAGTGTCTCAGTGGCAGTGATGGTTGATAGTAATTCCAGCCACTTGCTTCCTAGACTCATGCATTCTTTCCACTGGGACACAGTGTCATATAGAAGACTACGCTCTGATGAGTATTTTACATCCTGGAGGATGCTTCCCCATCCTTACAGAGTATTGCCTTTGGGCTATCGCCAGGCTGTAGCTTTCAGAGACCATTCCACGCTCTATCAGGCTGCTCTTGAATAACGCATTGTGCAACAAAATCAGTGGAATCCATGGTAAAGGACCCAGTCTTGCAGCTTCTTCACTGTAAAATGGGTCCATTGGTCAGTAGCTCTGCTGTATGGGATTTGATGCCTATGGACCAGAAACTTTGTTGATACCTATAGTGATGATGACTGAGGTTCTTTAGTTAAGAAAGGCAAACTCAAACAAAGATACATTTCTATTCCAGGGAAAATAAATCTCAGTCGGAAGAGGCCCACTGAAATAAACTTACCATCAAGTGGCTATTTGGTCTCCCCCAGGGATGGTAACATACTGGGAGCTAAATACTGGACTCTGTGCTGGCAGGTTGACCATTCAGAGGTGGTAGCAGCTGGAAGAGTCTTGGGTGAGTGGTAGTCCATACCAGCTGGCCACTCATTTCATATGCCCAGTGTGACATTGGTGCCTAGCCAATGACCAAATCTGGTCATGTCAACTGTCCAAGTCTCTTCTCTATTTTTCTTGGAGAGACTTGTTAGAGTTTTATCAATTTTATTATTCTTTTCAAAGAACCAGTTATTGCTTTTGTTTCATTGACTTTCTCTATTTTCAATTCCCTTGATTTATGCTCTGTATTTTTTTTAATCCCTTTTGTTCCGCTTGCAATAGGTTTAATTTGCTCTTTCTTTCTTAGTTTTTAAGGTGAAACTTGGGATCTTGATTTTAGGTCTTCCTTATTTTCTTATATGTGAATGTAATGCTATAAATCTTCTATAGGCACTACTTTAGATCATACCACAAATTTTGATAAGTTATATTTTAATTTAATTTAGCATACTGTTTAAATTTCTCCTTAGACTTCTCCTTGACCAACAGATTGCTTAGAAGAGTGTCTAATTTCTAAATATTTGGGGATTTTCTAGCTGCTTGTCTGTTATTATTTCTAGCTCAATTCCACTGTAGTCTGAACACATTGTATTATTTGTATTCTTTTGTGTTTGTTAAAGTGTGTTTTATGTCCCAGAATGTGGTCTATCTTGACAAATATGCCATGTGATCTTGAGAAGAATGTGTCTTCTGCTGGTTTTGGATAGAGAATTCTGTAGATGTCAGTTTGATCCAGCTGTTTGATAGTGCTGTTCAAATCATCTATATCCTTTCACTGATGTTCTGTTTTTTTGATCTGTCAATTACTGAATGAGATGTGCTAAGGTCTCTGACTATAATAGTGGATGGATTTATTTCTCCTTTCAGTTCTGTTTTTGCCTCACGTATTTTGATACTCTGCGGTAAGTTGCATACACTTTTAGGGTTTTATGTCTTCTTGGAGAACTAAATTATTTATGTTTTATTATGTAATTCATCTCTTTATCTCTCATAACTCCTTGAATGCTTCATGTGAAATTAATATAACTACTCAAGAATTCTTTCAATGAATATTAATGCTGTATATCTTTGTCATTCCTTTACTTTTACCTTATCTGACTCTTTGCATTTAAAATGGTCAATTTCTTACAGAAGACATGTAGTTGATCTTGCTTTTTAATTCACTCTGACAACCTCTGTCTTTTAATTGGTACATTTAGACAATTACCCTTTAAATTGATTATTTATATAGTTGGATTAATATCTGCTGTCTTTGAAACTATTTTCATTTTGCTCCATTTGCTCCTCCTGAAACTGTTGATAATTGTATTCAAGGATTAAAATTCAGTAGTATGTTAATTTCTCTTGAAGATAGGACACTGCTTCTTATTTCTTTCTTTTTTTTTTTAATTTTCTGTACCATATGCTGTCATAACTGATGCTGTGCAAATCTGTCTCTGGGAGCCTCATGATGGTCTGGTGCCTGGTACTGATCATTCAGTATCAGTGATGCCCAGCTGAGTACCAGTCAGTCAGCAAGTTCTCACTAAATATTTGTTAAATGAGAGAAAAATATATGAAGAACAAATGCTGGAGGAGAATGTGGGGAAAGTCGCAAAAACATAAAGGGAAAATGAGGATCAATATTAATAACAATAATAACTTTTTAAAACAAAACACCTTATGTTATACACTGTGATAAGGGGGCTGCATGCATTACCATTTAATCATCACAAAACCTTCATAAATATATATGCATATCTGAGGACTGTAAGTTTTTTCAAATGTTAAGCAAACCATTCAACAACTTACAGGTCATAATTTTCAGTGCCAGGATCCACAGTAAGTTTCCTAGATCTCCAAAGATCAAACTATATTTCCATCAAAGACATGCTCCCCTAATGCTAAAATGTTGCTCATAAGGCTGTGACTAACCAAATATCTATCATTAAGCCCATTATTAATTAATCAGTTTAAGTGCACAGATTTTGTAAAGAAGCCACATATATATATGTATATATGCTCCTTCTTTGAATTCAGGGATTTGCTGTCAAGACAACTCTTACCTCCAAGCTAGTGGTAATTAGCTTGAGACCATCCTTTCCTTCATTTGTCGCAAGAAACCTACTTCACCCTCAAAGAGTGACGTAATACTCCCCGAATATGTTACTGTACATGAAATTCACACTTCTGATGTTTGAAAAACATATATGTATGAATATTGTGTCAGGCAGAAAAGACTTGCTCAGATGGCCAAGTGAGTAAAAATTTATTTCTAGAGAGAAAGAACAGCCGGCAGGAAGAAGACAGACCATAGCAACAAAAGCTGCCTCCCATGAAAGGCTTCATCCACATCAGCATAAATGTGGCCAGAAACAGAATGTATTTTGTATAGAAACAAGTAGAGGGAGAAACGTGCGAATCTATTTGTCTGAGGCCAGTACACCACAGCGATGGGCTGACATCTTGCTGCCCATCAGCAGATTCTGACTTGCGGTGGGAAGACACCTGGATGTGGAGCTGCAAGGCGCAGGAGAGAGGAGCAGGCACTGCTGGGTGGTGCCCATACTGGGATCATGTCTGTGATAATGATGGGGGTGGGGGAAGGAGTTGTGCTCAGTGCAAAAGTCTGGGAGCTGAAATACTGTCCCCATTTATTTGTTGTTGCTTTTAGGGACTTAACACATTTCCCATAGTTTCAATATTCTCATCTGTAACATGGGGAAAATAATGCCTTCAAGATGGTCGTGAGGATGAGAGGCGGTAACACGTTGGAAACTAGGAGGCGCAGAGGCTGGTGTGACTGGTGTGTAATGGGTGCTCAACCATGCCAGTGTTTTTTCTTCTCAATATTGGGGAGCAAATCATCAAAGCAAAAACCCTCTGTTGTTAATGCTGGAAGACTTTCATTTGCCTGCACTATCTTTTTGTGGTATTATTTTGTGCTCCGTGGTGTTGCAGAGGCAACCTCTACGATGGCCCCAGTGAGTCCTGACTCTTGGTATCCATGCCTTTGTTCAGTCCCTTCCCCTGGATTACGGGCTGTACCTGGTGACTGTCATCTAATGAATGGAACACAGCAGAAGTCATGGGGTGTCACTTCCAGTTTTAGGTCATAAAAGACTGATTTCCCCATTGCTTGTTCTCTGTCATTCTCATGGGTTTGTGGAAAGGGAAGCCAGCTGCCACGTGAGATACCCACCTGCATGGTGATGGATGAGGGAGGTTTCTGGTCAACAGCCAAGCCTGCTAAACTATGATTAATTTTAAGAATGTGACCATTATTTCTTTGGAGTTCTGTGTACTCTAAACACTTTATTTTCAAATAATAAGGCTTTTCCTTTCCAGCATTTACCCTCCCTCCCTTTATTCACTTTCATATATACATATATAAGTGTGAAATATGTCTATCTTCTTTGGAAATTCCAATTATTAGACTTCCATTATCTGTCCGGTCAGAGAGAAAAATAGATACTCTCTAATTATTTTAAACTTGTGTTTCTATTTATTTATTTTCTAGATTCCTGTTCTCTAAATCCCTTTTTAGATTTTTAAGCCATATTCTCTGTATGAATGTTCGTTTTCATCTCCTGCTCTGTGGTAATTTTTCCATCTACTGCTTCCCTGTGTTCTGTCTCCTCACAAATTCCTCCTTTTGTCTTGTCCTTGTTTGCCTTTGTTCCTTCACTCATTCTTTATGGTCCTTTAGAGAGATCATGCCTTCACTGAGTGTTTTATTTCTTCAATTCATTGAATCCATTCAATTTATTGAATCAACTTCATTGATTGTAGCAATTAAAAAAATTCAAAAAAAATTTTTTTAAGTTGAAGTAAGGTCAGTTACAATGTGCCAGTTGCTGGTGCACAGCACAATGTCCCAGTCATGCATATGCAAACATATATTCATTTTCATATTCTTTTCTCATGAAAGGTTATTACCAGATATTGAACATAATTCCCTGTGCTATACAGGAGAAACTTTTTTAATCTGTTTTTATATATAGTGAATTATTTTTCATTTATAGTGAGCATTCTTTTGGTTAATTTTGTTATGCTTTTTTTTTTTTTGTATAATCCCTTTGTATTGATACTTTGCAAAAGTCTTTCAAATAACTTCTCTTTTAATCAACTGGATTTTCCGTCATTTGGTAGCTGCAGCCAGTTTCAGAAGTGGGAAGTCTGGGCACCGAGACAGGTTTCACATCTTCAAAGGTCTCTCTCCAAAAAAAACCCAGATGGCTTCTTGCCAACACGGCTCCCCTGTGAGATTGCTCAAGCCTTCACACACTGTCTCACGCTCTGTCCTGGAGTGTTTCTGCCACGGGTCCAGTACTCACCAGTCCAGGCACTCACCACAGGAAACAAGAAACACAGCTAATACACTTCAAGGAAATCTCCCACCCTTACAGAGTGTGTTTTTGCTGAAACCTTCTGATTTCTGCTGTTGGCTTCTGGGTCCTCTAAACACTCTCCAGCTGGCCCTTCGACTCTGCCCCTCTGCCAGCCTGTCCCTTGTGATTTCTGCTGATTCCTTCTCTAGTCCCAGTTATTTCAGATGTGAGCTGTGTTATATTTCCACGTGAGCCCCACCTTTGCGATTTCAACAACATATTTTTAAATTTGTAACCCCTGGTTTCTCTTAGCTTATCCTGTTGTTCCTCCTTATGGCTTCTGCCAATCCCAGCTTTTACAGTATTCTTAACTGCAACTTCCCATAGAAAATAGGATGGTTGCTATTTAAAGTCTCTCCCTCAATCTCTCTCTCTCTCTCTTTCACATATCAATCTATTATACTTTTTTTGGTCCATTTCCAGAAAGAGAAGGAAGACTAGAAAGACATGCTCCTGCCATGTTCATACCACTGGTTGTGATTGTGATAACGAAACGACAAAACCCACAATTTTAATTTTTTTCTGATTTGTATAAGTCATTTTTAACACAGCGTTCTTCCAGTAACGTACAAAACTACATTGCACATTCTCACAAATGGCTTGACTGTCTCCCGAAATCTTGTCAATGTGAGCAGTGTTCAGAGCAATTTTGCAGCCTGTTTCATCTACCTTTTCATCTTCTGTTTTTTCTCCTTACTCATTTTTACTTTCACTGACAAGATTCTAGTCATATTTCTTACTTTCTTTCTCAAGTCCATCAGCTGCTTCTTGTGACTCCCTTCCTGCAACTTCAACACATTTTTCTGGAAAATGAACGGGTAAGAGAAAGCCTGATTCCCTGCAATAAATGTATGAAAACATGTATATCTGGCCAATTTGTTCCTGTTTGGTTGTCGATGCTTTATAAATCAGTAATGCCAGTCATTAAGGACTATACTCACGTCCAGTTTCTTGTTTATTCTAGCCTCATTAATTTAACTAATGACAGCGTTCAGAAAGAGGCGTTAGCATATCCAAATGTATTTATTACACAGATGAAAGGTAAAGGTCCAGGTTGTGATTTATTTGTTGTTTTAACATCCTTGTTATGCCAGCTGACCGAGGCAGCTTTGCTTCTTACAGAATATTTTTAGAAAAGAACATGCACAACCTTGATGAACGTTCTCTCTTTAAAAGACACAGAAAAAACATCTTGGACTAACAAGACTTTAATCACAAGTCCAGAGTTCTAAGAAATCCCAAACCTGTTTGGTTTGTTTGTTTTGCTTTTCCTGAGTCTGTCTAACCCAGTGCATCAGGGACATCATGGTACCTTCGCCATCTCTCAGATTCTCCTACACTCTCCATACTCATCTCTAGCCTTCAAAGCCCTTCACATTCCCCCCCCCACACACACTTGTATCCCATCTTTTGCACCAGGGCTCCTTCAAGTGCCTGGCACAGGAGCGTAATGCCCCTTTCTCTTTATTACATTGCAATTTCTTTTCCTTGTTTTTAATTTTTTTGAGGGGGAGGTAATAAGATTTATTTATTATTGTTTTAAAGGAGGTACTGGGGATTGAACCTGGGACCTCGTGCATGCTAAGCATGTGCTCTACCACTGAGCTATAGCCTCCCCCCCTCATATTGCAATTTCTATTCATCCTTGATTGATTGATTGATTGATTGATTGATTGATTGCCTGCATATCAAGGCACGGTTCAAACCTATCAAGATCATAGAAACTTTTTTAGCTTAAAAAGCTCCACCTGCTCTCACTTCCAGGAACAGGCATCACCTCCCTCTTTCTAAACAATGTCACACCATGATTGCGTCCTAGTCGGAGCATCTAATGCACTTACATTCCTAGTCTTTCTGTTTGTTGATGCTTGCCTATATTCTCGGTACAGTTCAAGAAATTTTTTTTTTTTGGTACTTTTTAGATGTTGACCACTGAGTTAAAACACAAAGGTGATCAAAGCACAGTTTCCTTAAAGGAATTCCCACTTGGAGGATGGAAACAGCTACTTTGAATTATCATGGACTCTTTTGGTTACAGAAATCCACCTAAAATTGGCTTAGGTGAAAATGGAAATTTAGTTAGTTACTAAACTGAAAGTTCTAGGGATCTTTCCAGGGTCTCCCATGATCACATCAGGAATTGCTTTATCAAAATGAATATCGTGGTATGTTCAGTGATCCAGTATTTCTAGTTAGATTCTCAGGTGATGCTGGCAGAAGTAGTCCAGACTTCATACAGGTCTTCCGACCAGCTGTTGGCAATTGTTGGACTAGAAAATTGCCCCTCCCATGGCTTACCCTCATGAGTCTACCTTGGTTGATGATGTAACCACTGTAACTAGACTGAAAGTGATTCAGTGTTAACAATCATGTCTTACATTTTTACATCCTAAACAGTTCACAACATTGGGCACAATATGGGCGTTCAATGAATATTCAATGTATTTGCTAAGGCTCTAGTAGCTTACTGTTAGGAGAATTAAGAAAGTGAATTGAATGCAGAAACGTCAATATAGCAAGCAAACCTCTGTGTTTATTAATGTGGGACATTTTCGGGGTTGGTGAGAGAAAAGAACTGGACTGGAAATGATTGGATGATTCCTGCCATCTCTCTGCCAGTCAGTTTCACAGTTCTTCACCTTCAGGAGAATTTCTTTGAATCATCTAAGTAAAGTCTTGAATAGATGTGAATTCCGAGCTGATAACTGCATACAGCTTCCATTAGCACTTAAAACAGTGTCAGCTTGACTCTAACAGGTAATTTTTTAAAATTCTTTTCCAGTTTTCCAGAATACTTTCTAAGTGCTAGGCTGAACACTCTGTTTTTTGAGAAGGAAGACAGTGACCTGGGGATATCCTTTCTCTTGTACGTCCACAGAATTAAGTAATATTCCAACAATATGTCCAATTACCATTTAGTTTTTTTGTTTGTTTTGAGAAGCTTTACTACCTGTTTTTCGTGTGTGCAGCTATAACGTAACAGGGAGTAAACAAGGATGTACTGAGGTCATATCTGTGAAGCCCTTTATCCTGAATAATTTTATTTAATCTGAGAAATCTGAGATCTCAGATGCTTAGATACATCTTATCCAAAGTCTGTTTATGGCCCAAATCAAAGTCCTCAAAGTCTTTTTGCAAGTTATTATTGCTTTTTATAAATTGTAATTTTGATCTTTGTCTAGTATAATAGGGGAAAAATAGGTTGATGATCATGAAAGAAATAGCTAGCAACCGTTATTCTGTGCCCTAGATAACTATTAACATGATGTTGTATTTTTTCAATGCATAAGATATTTACATAATTAATAGTCTATTGTATGCATGATTTTCTATCCTTTTGATAATTAGCATTATGTCACCAGTCTTATTCTATACCAGATGATCTCATTGTTACGTTTGACATCCATCTAGGTCTGTCCTAACTCTTTGTCAAGAACTGGTGTCTACGTCAAACTTGAAATATAACTTGCTCTTTATCTTCATAACGTGGAGCTGAGGAGAAAGATCCAAAATATTTCCTCTCCAGGTTAATTCTAATTTATGTAGATGGATCTATTGTCAAACCAATCTGTCCACCTAAGTGAACTAGACAGAAGATGAATCTTACTGTGAAGCCATAGAGCATAGACCAGGGAAGAGAATGCATTATAGCAACACATGAGAGGCAGATATTCATTTTTTTTCTTCTAACCAAATATGTGACCATCTGTAATTTAAGAAAATGTCGGCTCTAAAAATTGAATGTCTGGTTCGTATGGTGCCTGAGATTTTCTTTTAGACGATGCTAAATATGATGATTTTAAAAATATGTAACAGTACATGTTTACTGCAGGAAAATGAAAATGAGAGCTTTGAAATAATTTTGGCGCTGGAGGTGATGACATATGTCTCCTATTTTCTGTACAGTTCTCTGCAAACCCTGTAGTATATTTTTCCATTTGAGTCTACTAAGTTCATACTCTTTGATGTTAGCTGGAATTTAAAATCTTTCTGAAATTGGAAATTTTAAAAATAATACAGGACATAAAAATACACATTAGCAAATCATTTTTGTCTGTTTACCTACTGCCCTGGGCTAAGTAAGCAGTGACCTTATTTTATCCATAGGGTCTAACATTAAGCCAAGTTGAAGTGCTGACAATTTGTAGTCCTGCCAACCCTGACAAGAAACCCTCAGAAGCCATGTCACCCTCAGAGTCAAGTCCTCTCAGGACTAGTCTGTGTCACTCCTGCTGGGTCCAAACGTGTGCATTGTCATGCCTCCAGAATGCAGACTTTTGCCTGTCTGTCCTGGGCTGTGATCTCTGCTTTGGCCGCTCTGGACTTGCTGTCTTTCTGACCCTCCCTGGAGATTTGCACAGTACACCTGGGGTTTCCTATTTCCCAAACTTCAAGTCTTCCTTTGTCTCAGTAGAAGCTCCTCTGAATATTCAGTCCTCTGGGACCCTGTCCTTGCATCAGCTACCACACCCCTTTCATGAAAAATTTGGGGGAAATATTATGAATCTCCCATGAGAATCAATAGATATAATCAAGGCAAATGATATTTCTTTTTCTTATTCTTTTTGACTAGCAGTTGGTAGGTTCATTCCTCTCACAATGACACATAAGGTCACCTGAAATCAAACAGCAGCAACTCAATGCCTTGCACGGAGTAGAATGTCACAACTTGCCAAGTATAATCCTCCCACGGTACAGTTTGCCAGAGGAAAATCTGTCTATGAATCTCTGATTCATTGTAGCTTTTAGTTCAGCCCCTGATGTCCCTAAGGAACTCTGATTTTGTTTTATGAAACTCTCTTCCTATGACTTGTGATGAGTGCCCCTTATCCTTCCTCAAGGTGGCCTTTTAAAGAATGAACATTATAACCTATATGACAAGGCGACAGGGGGCAGAAAACAGGTCACTGTGGATCCACCTGAAAGCACAGCAGAGCCTGACAGTCTGGCTCTTCTTTGACATCCTCCCTACCAAGCCTAGCCCAAGGGAGGCACAAATGAGACATCACACTTCATCTTGCATGGACGCACTTGTAATTGCGAAAATAGCCAATAACGTTCTTCGGACGCTTGCGAGTAAATTTCCAGAAGCTGCCTCCTGTCTGAGGCTGGAGTTTTCATTTTCTTATAGAAACTATGCTCCTTGAGAACTTAGCTTCTCTGTCCTTGAAGCTGTTCAACTTCCTGCCAGAGTTGGTTCAGACTCCATCAAACTGGGTTGGAATGACTACTATATAGTGCTTCCCACTTCGGGGGCTTTGGGATTGTAAGTGGATGTTAAAATGCTGAAAGAAAGTGATCGTTAACAATGTCCCAAGACATGTATAGTGTTTTTTATTTTTCAGACTTGATGGTTAACCTTGATATCTTTGCCCTTTTCCAACTTGAGTAATTGTAATCCGCCAAGCCCAATCTCCCCATACATGTTTTAATTGAGAAATTGTCCTTCCTTCTTCTCTTAAAAGCTTCTCATCAGTTTATTCATGTCAGCAAGGCAGACAAGACACAGCGCCCCGAGGCCTCCCTACCTGTGACTGATGAGGCAGTCAGAATTCTGAGATTGTCTTTTCTTGAGCAATTTTTGTAGGGCATTGAAAAAACTTATTCTGCAGAATCCGTTTGCCTGTTGATGTCCGATGTTTATGATACCAACAAGACTCAAAGAGTCAAGAAGCAAGGAAGAGCATCTTTAACATGAAGAAAACATTGACTGCTTACATATAATATAGTCTAGTACCGGAATGGCTGGTTCTGCAACAGAGCATCTCAGAAGAAATGCAGACTGTAGCTCCCTCCCAAATGCTTTGTACAGGTCACTTTCCACAGGTTCAATGGACTTGACCCGAGTGTGTATGTCTGTCAGTGTCTGTAAGGCCTCACATACAGAAAGCTGTAGTAGGTCTTGTTATAATACAGTTTTACTTATACTAACATTCACTTCAGGAGATTGAATGGCCTGTAAGTTGGCTCGACTGGCTTCATACTCTTCTTCCTTCTTTTCTTTACATTATCAGGTACTTCCTCATAAAGATAACCTTCACAGTGAAAATGTTGATAACACTAGTAATACCACCAGTTGACAGTTACATATTCCAGCACTGAGCTAGAAAGAGTCCACGTGTCATCTCATCTGAGCTGCACAGAAGCCCTCTTCAGTAATCACTGTGACAAAACAGAGAAGCAAGACGCTCCTACTGCACAGCACAGGGAACTATATTCAATAGCTTGTAATCACCTATAATGAAAAAGGATATGAAAAATAATATATATTATATCTACATATAAAACTGAATCACTATGTTGTACACCTGAAATTAACACAACATCGTAAACTGACTATACTTCAATAAAAAAATTATTATTATTCAATAAAAAAAATCATTGATTGTAAAGATAGGGAACCTGAGGCTTCAAAAGTTAGGTAACTGGCTCAAGGTCACAGTTTCCAGGTAACAGGTAAGATTTCAGATTACAGCTGACTCATCTGATTCCAAAACCTGTGTTTTTGTTTGTTTGTTTGGTAGAGGAGGAAGGTAATTAGGTTTGTTTATTATTATTATGTATTTAACGAGGTACTGGAGATCAAACCCATGACCTCACGCATGCTGAGCACATGCTCTACCACTGAGCTCTACCCTCCTCCCTCCAAAACCTGCTCTCACGAGGCTGTGCTTCTTGCTTCTCTTCCATAGCCAGAGATAGTTAGACAGGAGCAAGATTGAATAAATGAACAATGAAAAAGGAGCCAGAAAGAAGCCCCGTCTGTCCATGCTGGACTGGAGATTTTAGATACAACACTTAGTTTTGATGACTATACTGCCTTTTTGAGAAGCTTCTCAAGTTTAAAAACTGTAAGAGCTGGTGTGTTTATTTTTATATTTACAAACCAGCAAGGTTTCATGTGAGTATTTTTATAAACTCTCAACACTCTTAGCCTAGAAATGAGTTTTTTGAAAACATTGGACGATTTTAACGTGGTCAAGACTCCTAGGTATGATCTATCTCTAGTTTGAAAGACACAGGGTGGAAGTACACATAAATACTCACTTTAAGGCCGGGATTTAACCCAGTTCCCCATTTGGGGAGCATAGGGTTAAAGGGCCACCACCACTCAACGCATCTTCTGTTCTACTGGCCTTTGCAATCAGTTAGTGAAATGGCCATTTGATTACCCAGTAAAAAGAGTTCCTTAGTTCAGTTTCTTCATGTGATGGTGGAAGCCGACACAGAATATAACTAAAGAGGTAGCTCTGGTGAGCCAATCTCAGCTGCTTCAGTTTCCAAAGGAGAGAACTGTCCAGTTTTGAAATCTTATTAAGCCATGCCACGTAAACATATGGCTAATGGAGGGACTATAGCCTTTGCATGCCGAACATCGTGACCAATACCGCTGAGGAACAGAGTCAAAATAACTATGGAGGAAATCTGGCTTCCTGACCAGGATCCTTTCCATGAGACCACACATGCTTTCTCAGAAAGATCTGATGTGTTTCAAAGTGAGCTTCTCAATATCACCATTGATGCCTTTGACTAGTTAGCAAACTAAGGGCAAGTCTTCCTTACACGCCTTCTGTGTTTCAGGCTCTGGGTTAATGACACACACCGATTTCATTTCCCCAATAACCATGAAATTCTGGAGCTATTGTTGTCATCAACAAATTGGCGTTATCTCACTCAACAATGTGAAGAAGCAACGTTTGTCAAGCATTGCACACGCCTTAGGAATCTTACACTGGCAACCATACTTGCATGTAACCACATTTAATCCTTGTTGACTATCAGTGAATTAAACATCACTCTTGTACCTTTATGGATGCAGAAGATAAAATGCAGAAAGATTAAACCGCCCGAAAATACCATCTAACTTATAAATGTCGGCAGAAGATTTGAACCAGGGGTTGCTTATCTGCAAAGCTCCTGTTCAACCTACTACTTTCTCAAGGGAAGTAACTTTACAAATGGTCCCTACTGTCTTCACAAAATGTCCTTGATTGTCTTCAAAGAATAATGTTCCACTAGAGATACTGATAATCCATAATGGCAGAATTTATCCAACAATAAGATGCAATTACTTTCCTACTAAGTTATTACCTTGAAAGATATTCTAAAGAAGGACTCAGAGCAATTGGGCTTCCTCATTTCTGCAGTTTCAAAGTAAGAATAAAATTAAATTGTTCATTTAGGCAAGAGGGATTCCAGGTAGAATAATTTCTTAATATCTCACTTCAGTATGTTGGGTTTCTTTTTTTTCAATTTCTTTGTTTTCTTCAGAGGGGGTGGTAATTAGGTTTATTTGTTTATTGTTTAATGGAGGTACTGGGGACTGAACCCAGGACCTCATGCATGCTAAGCATGTGCTTTACAACTGAGCTACACCCTTTCCCCAATGTATTGGGTTTCAAGCACCCATCAGCTCATCAAGGACTGTCAGCTACTGCTCCTGGTAGAGGAAATGAGATAATTTCCCTTCTACTTTCCCAACTTTATTTAAGCAGTGTTCATTCTGCAAAACTCTAACATCTGCTGAGACTGAACCAGAAAATACAGCATGGATGGAATTCTGCAAATGAAAAATGTGTGCTGACAGAAATTCTTTCCGATCTGGAAAAGCACAGAGCAGGGACACATCACCACACCACTTCTACAGCTTTTATTTTCCTTATTTGGAACTCTGTCTTTGACTGTGAGGGACTCCACACATATTTACTGAGCAGTATCTCTGTGTCAGACACCGTGATTTATGTTGAGAAACAAATGAATAAAAGGCAGTCCTGTCGTAAGGCCTTCTACACACTCATCTCAGGTGGGAACAATGCTTAGGCCTATGCCTGTGTGTGAGGGTCTCCAAGGATTTTCCTAGAGGAACAGAATGGCTTCTCAAAGTCCACTCACAGCCCTGGTCCTCGAGGAACAGGTTTAATTTCTCAGCAGAAAAGTAGATCATTAAGTATATGAAGGTACTAGGACCTCACTCACAAATCTCTTATTTCTCGATACTCATCATTCCCAGGGCTGCCTCCTGGACATTTCTGCTCTTAAACTGTAACTGCAAAGAGTATTTGAAAACTCTTTGTTTCAGGGCATGAATCCGAATCCCAGCTCTAATAACAAGCTGCATGATCATAAACTGATTAAATTCCCTAAACCTTGGGGTTTTCATCTGGGGAACGTATAGTTACTATTTACCTCACAAGATTATTGTGAGAGTGTAAACAGGGTATGTAATAATGTTTATGCAAAGGCAGAATTCACTAGTTGGCAGCTTCTTTATTAAAAACAAACAAACAAAACAAACAAACCAATCAAAAATCACCAAAAACAGACTAAATGAGTGAGAGGGTAGTCTGGGGTACATTTTAGTGTTTTTGCAAGTCAGATCCCTCAATTAAGGGAAGCCTAGTCTTTTCTGGAGACCTATTTATTGGTGTCAAATCTAGATACATTCAGTAAAAGATAATTTTTCCCCTTTTCTGTTTGACCCCAAATAAATGTCCTTGTTTTATTTATCTTGTCTCATAGGAGGCTTAATTACTGAGCTAATCCCAAAGAAGAATGTGTGTGTGTGTGTGTGTGTGTGTGTGTGGTGTGTGTGTGTGTGTGTGGTGTGTGTGTGTGTTTTGGCCACTGCTGCCATTGCCCCTCAAATTTTGTCCAGTTCTGGAGTGCATGTTTTTTGTGGATTACTGATACCTCATCCTCGTGGAATAAAGGTTTTTTTTTTGTAGCTCTTGCACCGTTTCAGTAATATACATATATATATGTATTTTCAAAAGCACTTATCATCACAATTTACAAAGATAATGAACAGTCTTGTCTTGAGAAATAATAGTATAGAGAAGGGAGTGGAGAAGGGGAAGGAATGAATTGAGACATGCATGCATGCAAAAATACAAAAAAGAACTATCAAATTGACTTTGAAGGGAAAAAGAAATAGACCATTCCTACAAACTTGTAAAGGAGGTACCTTCCTCAGCGTCTTCAGCATTACATGTTTTGTCAAACCCTGCTTTTCCAACACCATCCTTCCTGCTCCCATTAACTGACTTTAGGTTATTTGTTTTTCTTGGTTAGGATCAAAGAGTGGGGCTCTACACGTTGGTGTCACTTCCTTTATCTCGTTTGAAGGTATGACATCTTTGACTTTGTCATCATCACTGTAACTCTGTGCTCTGGTCTGATACCAAGAAGGAGTGTGTCTTGTGATCCAGACAATTAACTGACTGGCTTTTGTAGAATATCCACCATCTAGGCTTAATGCCCATTGAAGAAAGATAAAGTACAGAGTAACCGAAGAAACCAATCAAAAGAATTGCCTGAGCTGCTTGTTGAAGTCCCAACTGAGAATCACTGATGCTACATTAACAAGGAAGGGAAAATCTAACTTTTTACTAAAAAGCCTCAGTTGCTTCTAAATTCAGCGCATTTAGGTAGCCCTGTGGTAGGGAGTCATCCTTACAGAGTGAAGCATGTGTAAATTTTTTGTGTGTATTTTGAGGGCAAGAAGACAAAAGAGAAATATCATGCCATAGGAACTAAGGCAAGAGGGCTATAGTGTTAGACTAAGGGATTTTTAAAAATTGTACAACGTCCTGACATGTTTGTTCATTGAGAAATGTATATAAACAGCTGAATAATACCCCAGAGGACCATTTGTTGCCCTTATGAATAACGATGGGGTAAGCTTTCTTTCTGCGTATCTCCTTTGTACACATACGCGAATCCCTCTTAGGAGTGGAATTGATAGGTCTATGATTTATCTTCAGCTGAATTAGATATTGTGAAAATGATTGTCCAAAGTGTCAGAAACACATTTAAAATCCCAACAGTGGAATATGTGAGTCTTCATTGTTCTGCAACTTTACCAACACATGGTAGAGTCAGACCATTTTGTCATTAGAAAAAGTGTCAAATGGTGTCTCATGCTTTTGACTTACATTTCTCTGATTACTGCCGATACAGATTGTTTTCATTGGTCATGATCATTTAATTTCCTCTTTGTGAACAAATTATTCCTAACCCTTGATCTCTATATTTTCCTATTGATTTATATAGTTTTTAAATGTATTTAATACTAATTTTATTACAAACATTATTTTTAATGTACATTATATTATAAAACATAACTTATTTAGATTATATACATATTTTTCAGTCAGTGGTTTATCTGTAGATGTTTTATGCTGTGGTTTGTATCAAACAAGTTTTAAAATTGAAAATAATCAAAGTCTTGAATCCTTTCCTTTCAGATGTGTGCTTTTCCTGAATTGCTTATCTAAACACTTCAATACCTATAATATAGACATTTAATTTTCTACATTTTATTCAAAGTATAATGCTAGTTATTTCATATGAAGATACTGAATCTATCTGAAGTTGATTGTTCCTTATGTTATGGGGCAGAAGCCTTAATTCATATTTTTACATATTTATAACCAACTTTCCCAACACCATTTACTGAATAGGTTTTTTTTTTTCCTACAGCTGGTCTACATTTGATCTATATCAAATTCTCTTATGTTGGTGAGTTTGGTTCCCAGCTCTCTATTCTAATCATGTATTCAAAATTCTTCGCAGCCACTGTGGAAAATAGCTAATCATATTAAGAATGGTGGTTTCTAAAGAAGTTCTAATATCTTCATAAATAAGATTCTACTTCCTAAAGTGTCTTTGGCAACTTGCCCCTTGAACATCCATCTGAATTTGGGGATCACAGTATCAAGCTCCATGATTAAATCTTGTTGAGATTTGGATTGAAATCGCATTAAAATACTTGGAAGAAAAGTACTGTTTATAATCATGCTTCTTCTAATGCACAATTATGGCATATTACACATATACTTAGGCCTTTTATGACTTTGAAAAAATAGAAATAACATTCTCCATAATGACCTTTGCTAATTTTTTTTTTTTGGAAGTGAGTAATGGTTATTCTTGTCTTGTTCCAGATTTTAGTGGGAAGGCTCTCAGCTTTTCACTGTAGAGCATTATGTTGGCTGCCAGTTTCTCATAAATAACTTTTATTATGTCAAGATATGTTCCCTCTGTATCCATTTTGGTAGGAGTTTTTATCCTGAATGGAATCTCAATTCTTTGATTTTTCAGCATCTATTGAAATGATCACGTGATTTTTGTCCTTTCTTTTGTTGATGTGGTGTATTCAAACATACACAGAACTTACACCATCTCTTCTCAGACTCTTCCAAAAAAACTGAAGAGGGGGGAACATGCTCAAACTCATTCCATGAAGCCATCATCACCCTGATCCCAAAACCAGACAAAGACACTACCAAAAAAGAAATTACAGATCTTGGCTAACCTTTTGCTAACTCATTCCTATATATTCTGTAGACAAAGTGACAGTAGTCAGGTCATTTGTTTTCTTTTTATTTATTTTTTAATCAGAACATCATCGTTATTGGTTTTGCCTCATGAAATGCGAAGTATATAATCAAAAATCTATTTTGAGCTTGTAATCCTTGGCCTATAACTCATGCAAAACATTAAGGATTAATCTATAGTGGAGTAATACCTATAGAAAAACAGGAATGATTTTAAATATTTCCTATTCACCATCTTTGGTAAGGATTTGACAGTTTTCTTAAGGTAAAATTGCCCAATAGTCGTACATTTGCACACAGATTTTCTTTTGTTCTATTTATTTGTATCTCGTGTGTGTGTATAAGAAATTCCTTTATAAACCACCCTTGATAGTATTTTTGTTAATGCCCTTTTAAAGCCATCGTAGACTTTCCTGTTATATTTTACAAACTAAATAACTTGGAATCTTCAAGTATAAAACGGTTCCATTATGTCTGAGGTAGCTTGAAAATGTCAAGATGTGCTTGCCATGACTGATAAGTCTTACATTAAAAGCCAAACTTTCCACTTTCCCCTAGATTGGGGAACTGAGTTTCTGGAACTTTATAAACCCAGGACAAAATGTACTTATTTAGTGCAATCTTGAGTCATCATATCCATAACATAGCTTGACATCTGAAGGATGACAAGTTTCTCAAGTTAACTACCTTTTTATAGGTCACCTTGAGACGCTAGGGAAAGCAGGTCCTGAAAAGAACAACTGCTAAGAAAAGACTGACTAAAGCTATAGGTAAACTAATTTTTTTCCTGCCAAATTTCCCAGTGAGTCATAAAGAATATGACTCAGGATATATGTAGATTTGTGTCTAGTAGCCATGAAAGATATTGGTCTGAAACATAAAATTTGTCAGGCATTTAGCAACTGTCAAATTTTGATACAATGTTTAATAAGGTAATAGACCTATGCTTATTTAGGAGTGTAGGTGTGCCCATTTTTGAATATTTAAATCTAGTTAGAAGTCAGACTATTATTATTTTATTTGATAAATATTTAGCATAAAACATGATATTAGTTTTAGGCATACAACATAATGATTCGATATTTGTGTTTATTGCAAAATGATCACCACAGTAGGTCTAGTTAACATCCATAACCATACATAGTTACAATTTTTTTCTTGTGATGAGCACATTTAAGATCTATTCTTTTTTTGTTTTTGTTTTCATATTTTTTTCATTGCAGGTTATTACAAGATATTGAACATAGTTCCCTATGCTATACAGAAGAAACATTTTAAAATCTATTTTTATATATAATGGCTAACATTTGTAAATCTCCAACTCCCAGATTTACCCCTTCCCACCTCCTTTCCCTGATAACCATAAGATTGTTTATGACGTCTGAAAGTCTGTTTCTGTTTTGTACTTGTTTTCAAGATCGCTTAAGCTATTTGTGGTCTTTTGTGAATCCATACAAATTTTAAAATTTTTTGTTCTATTTCTGTTAAAAATGCCATTGGAATTTTAATAGAGATTGCATTGAATCTGTAGATTGTTTTGGGTAGTAGGGACATTTTAACACTATTCATTTTCCAATCAATGAGCATGTAATATCTTTCCAATTTTTTGTCTTTTCAGTTTCTTTCCTCAGTGTCTTACAGTTTTCAATGTGCAAGTCTTTCAACTCCTTGGTTAAATTTATTCTTTTCTAAAATATATTTTTGTTGAAGTATAGTCAGTTTATAATGTTGTGTCAGTTTCTGGTGTACAACACAATATTTCAGTCATATAGGAAAATTCATATATTTATTTTCATATTCTTTTTCATGATGAGTTGCTACAAGATATTGAATATAGTTCCCTGTGCTATACAGTATAAACTTGTGGTTTATCTATTGTATATATATTAGTTAATGTCTACAAATCTTGAATTCCTAATTTATCCCTTCTCCCCCCCTTTCCCCCGGTAACCGTAAGTTTGTTTTCAATGTCTGTGAGTCTGTTTCTGTTTTGCAAATAAGTTTGTTTGTCTTTTTTTTTTTTTGAGATTCCACATATAAGTGATATCACATGGTATTTTTCTTTCTCTTTCTTTGTTATTCGCTTCTAATACTGTGTTGACTATTTGGGGTGTTTTCTTCTATATAACATTAAACATTAGTTTGTCAAGATCCACGAGATAACTTGCTGAGATTTTCATTGAGATTGTGTCAAATTTATTGATCGAGTTGGGAAGAATTGGCATCTTGACAACATCTGATCTTTCTATCTATGAACATGGAACATTACTTCATTTATTTAGTTCTTTAATATATTTCATTTGAGTTTTATAGTTTTCCTCATATGAATATTGTATATAATTTGGTACCTTTATACCTGAACATTTCATGTTTTGGTTGCTAATGTAAATGGTGTTATGTTTTTAATTTCAATTTCCACTTGCTCATGAAGATTCATTGATTTTGTGTATAGCTTTGAGTTGAGAAGACAGCTGGCTCTCTCATAAAGATGAGCTAGATGAGCTAAGACATCATCCTTTGGCAGAGTCCAAAGGAAGACAATTGAATGTATAATCAACATTATTGACAATAACCATCTTATGTCTTTGGGTAAGGTTTTAATACCTTGAGGTCCTTAATCAGTTGGATATGCTAGTCTATATGTCAGAACTCCTTCACCTGTCCTAGCCTTCTATGGTTCTGTGGCTCTATAAATAACTGTGAGGAATTGAGTGTGTTTTTAAAGAATCATGTTTTATTTTTCAACAGTAACACTTATAACAGCAGCCACTGCACCGTGCTTATCTCCACCAAACCTATGTATATGTAAACTAACTATTTGGATTTTTTCCTGTGCTTGGAAGATACTAGAGTAGAAGAGGTGATCAGTAAATAGTCCCTCATAACAACTTCATGGTCAACTTCCTAGTAAATATCTACATTCATGCACTTCTCCCACCAATCCCTGTCTCTCCCCAACCCAGAGTAATTGACTAACTGATACATGTGGAACTTAGATCCAGGTGAATATCAAAAGATGAATAAACTTTCCTATTTAATTTAATAAATAGAACTGCATTCTCTTGTTCAATTAATTAACTTTAACAATGGCTTTGTTTTACAAACACAAAACCATACTGGTCATACAGAAGAAATAAGAAAATATAAAGGATTTCTTAGTAAATACGCAGTTAATTATGCTTGTCCTCGTAACACTCTTAAAAACATCATGCACATTTTTGTCCCTTTTTGTTGTCCTTTATCAAGTGCATATTTAAATTCATCATGGAAAACAGGGAGAAAATTGATATTTTTTTATGATAAAACACGTTTTCTAATTAATCTTGGCATCTCAGTGTCATGACAATAAGTATTATTAATTTAACTACTTATTCCCTATTAAGGGCATCTTTATAAAGAAATATGTCATTTGTGGAAGTATGTTTTTTTAGATCAAAAGATGCAATGAACCTTCAGAAGTCTTTGAATTAAGGATCGCTATTAAATTATTTATTTCATTATATTTATCTTGCCTCTCCCTTCATATTTATCTTTACTAATTCAGATGGCAAAAATTATATATATCTATACCTACATATGTGAATATAAAGAGCACTTCTATGGTCTTTAACTTTTTTTCCTTTAAGTGAAGAGTTGCAGTTGAGAAGTGGCCCCCAGTGAGCACCTTCAACTTCAATTATTCCACAATCATGGTCAGAAGAGTTTTAGATAATGCCAAGAACGTGTATACTTGGCTGTAATTTGGGGGTTTCTATACAGGCTTTCTTAGACCCTTGGTTTTCCATCTCCCTTAAGAGGTCTTTGGGAAATCAAGTATTAAAATCTCTTCACTGTTCTCATTAAGTGCTTGGGTGCAAGAGGGAAGGTAGAACGTGAGTTGCTTCCCAAGATGAAGCAGGAGGGAGAAGGCATTTTGGAAGGACCTAAGCAAAACTATTCTGCTCAGAAGGTCCACAGTTAGACAGGTAAGACTTTTTCTGGACTTCCTTTTCTTCCAATGGCAACTAGCATTAGCCTCAGAGAAGTTACGTATTCATAGAGGACTGCCCCAGGGGCTAATGAATGTCCCTTTCCTTAAACTCTCTCCTCTAATATTGAGCTTCTCAAGGATGGGTTTTGTTATTTCTCACTTATTTTGTATTTTGAATGCCCAGCACAGTGCCCAGCACAAACTAGATCTGAATAACTGTTGATTACATTTAATAAAATTGATTTCTTTGATCAGGTCCGTGGAGTATCTATGAATGTCTGATAACTTATGTCCAATGACCGGATGGTAAGTTCTTTTGACCTCGTAATCCTTCAATCAAATGCTTGCTGAAATCCATAGTAATCCATAATGTTTCTGGAGATAAACCATTCAGAATCATCCAGGGCTCCTTTTTCCTTTCTTAATCCGTTAGTGAAAAAAGTTGAAGACACCGAAGGATCAAAAGAATAAAAACCCAAGGATGCCATTGGTCAAAAGCTTTAGATAAATATAACTTGTCTGTATTCTTTGAGGCCCTTAAACCATGGGCAATCACTCAGCCAAGCTTGGAAGATGAATCCTTGATGAAGAAAAGGAGTTAGGCTTTGGAGTTGAAGATCAATTTTGTATTTTATTGGTCTTATGACTCTGAATAAATCACTTAAGTCCAGGACCTCATCTTCTTCATCTCCTAAAGAAATGGTGATCAATGCAGAGGGTTATTATAAGAAACATACAAATAAAGTAATGTATAGGAAAGAATACTCTGTAGTGGGAAGACATCTAAATATTGCTCCCCCAATATGTTCCCCATCCCCCAGTATTCATGGTCATGTACAACCCCCTCACATTGGGTAACTTGGTTCTAGGTAAGAGAGCATGGACAGAAGGATCCTTTGTGATTAGGTTACAGAAAACCATGGTGTCTACTTCACTAGCTGACTTTCACTCTGTTGCTTGCTCTGGTAAAGTAGGCTGTGGTGTTGGAGACTCATATGGGAAGGAAGTGAAGGTGGCTTTCAGGCAACAGCCAGCAAGCAACCAAAGTCACCAATCCAACTGCAAGAGACTGAATCTTGCCAACCACCATATCTATGAGCTTAGAAGCAGATCCTTTCCATTTGAGCTGGGTGCTGAGACCACATCTCTGTCTGATACCATGACTGTAGCTTGTCAGAGACCTTGAAGTAGAGGACCCCGCTAAGCTGCACACAGATAAGTGATCTCAGAAATAAACTGTGAGATAATAAAAAGTGTGTTGTTTTAAGCTACTAAGTTTTGGGATATTTTCAGCATCCATAGATAACTAATTTTTAAAAATCACTAAATTGACAAATCCATTATTGCAGATGCTAAGGACAAAAATATTAGCTTTTCTGTTCTCCCCTCTGTCTATCATCTCCACGTCTGATTTCTCAGTAATCGTTTTGGCTCCTCCTTCAAAGTCTATCCAGAACCTACCACTTGTAGGCTACTCTCCTGAAACAAGCCACCATAATCTCTCCACTGGATCATCACCGTAGTCTCCCCAAGTCACGCACTCCATTACCACCGAGATTCCTGCTTCTGCCACTTCCCCTAGGGGACCTAGTCCCTCCATAATAGAGACAGTTGTAAAACATATATAAGACTATGCTGCTTTCTGGGTGAAATCTACCTAGAGTTCCCCCAAATACTCATAAAAGCCAAGGCCCTGCTGGCCTCTGGGTCTCTGATGTCGCCCCTGAAACCAGTGTGCCTTTATCAGCCACACTCTCCCTCTCCCTCCATCCAGCCTCACTTCTTCCCTCAAGACTTCTCTAGGAAAAAGGTGTCTACTGGGTGTGTTTTGCCTCGGGAATTTTAGTTTGCTGTTTCACTGAGTATAACCCTCTTCCCCCAGGTAATGTGAGTCAGGCCCATCCCCTCCCATGTTTCAGGTCGTTGCTACACTTAGCATGACTAGTCCTAATTACCCTATTTAAAATCCTACGCATCCTCATTCTCTGCCCTCTCCCTCGACTTCCTGGCTTTATTTTTCTCAGTATGAAGCCATCAAAACTCTCTGACATATTAGATAATTTACTTATTTTTTTCCTCTCTTACAACCCGAAGGCCATGAAGGCAGCCCTTTTTTTTTCTTTTTTGAATTATTATTTCCTCTGTCTTTAATACATTGAATAAATTATTGAATGAGTGAATGAAGAAGTGAGAAATTGTAAGAGAATAAAGTAGTGAAGTAGTAACAAGATAGTGAAGTGTCTTCTTGAAATTTCTAGAAGTGAAGACAGAGGCATCCAGGTTGAGTTGTCTCTCAGGATGTCTGTGCTGCTAAACATGCAGGTGGGATGACCAGGAGAAGAAAGCACCGTTCCTGCCTCTTAAAATAGACAGAAAGACAGCACTGAATCATGTAACGCATAGAATGTACTTGGAATACTGTCTGGCATTGAGAGATTGTGCAAATAATGTTAGACGATGTTATTACGATTATCAGCATTCTCAATTTTGTTCATTTCTCTGCATTGTTTGGCCTTAATAAGAAACAAAACCTAGATGAATCTAGAAATGAGAGCAAAAGAAAAGAATATGGCAATACATCCGGTTCCCAATGCTTGTACTGTTGGTCTTTGTGAAGGAATTTGATAGAACAAATTCTTGTTTTGTATGGAAAAATAAAAGTTTTTAATCCATAAGTAAAGCTTTATGTTACAACCAAGTAGGTAGAGGAACAGCTTAGAACATTTGCTTATAAGAACAACTTGGTACTTGTGAAAGTCAGTGATTATTAATAACATACACCCACCACAAAAAAAAAAAACAGATAGAAAAAAGCCAAAACATTGGATCCAAAAGAAGAAAGAGAGAAAGAAAGAAAGTAAGAAAGGAAGGAAGGAAGGAAAGGAGGGAGGGAGGGAGGAAGGAAGGAAGGAAGAAATAAAGAAAAGAAAACCAAAACCAAAACCAAAACCAAAACAAACATACACAAACATGAAAACATTGTTGAAAATAAAAATAGGAAGTGTGAGCTCAAGGTTGGAGTGGGGTAAGTCATATGGAAAATGAATTGTAGATTTTCTTAAAAAAATCAAGAACATTTCTTTTTTATCTTTTGTATGAAATCAATCATTTTTCAATTCTAAGTTAACAGACACATAACTATATTTGGAAAATACTAAAAAAATGAGTATGTAAAAATAAATAAAATTTTTAAAAGTAAATAAAATATAATAAATGAGCGTGAAGAAGAAAAAACATTTTAAAAATCTGCTGCTACTACCAGTTTAGATATATTTTATTTGTACACTTGACTTTGATCCTTTTGCATAAACATCTGATACTCCTTTTTTCATTTCATATTGGCATTTTTACATGGCATGGTGTTGTCTTTACCCAAATATTTTCCAGCAGTTTATAATAAACCTGTGTGTGAATATGCCCTCATTTTCCTTCATTGCTCCATTTTTATGTTATTTAAATTTTCTCCAAAGATTTCAATGTGCACATTGTAAAAGTAATTTTGTATGCTAAATATGTGGCAGAATGAAATAGAACTGTATAGGAAAGAGAAATTCATAGATTAATATGATCATCCTTTAATATTAAATTATGAGATTTTCAAGAGATGCAGACATTGAACAAGTTCTACTTTGACTTCCATTGGTGGAGGTGACCTTTTTCACCTCTAGGCACCTCAGGGATAACCCTAGACTCTGTACGGAGTATAACGTATCATAACCTTTTCATCTTCATTCTCCTACAGCCAAAACTTTGACAAACCACATGAAGTCACTCTTCGACATGAGATGTGGAGCAGCAGACCTGTGACACATTTACCATTTGGCACAGTGACATGTTAATTTATAAAACAGACATTGATGTGTGTTTGGCATTTTGTTGCAGCAGATGAAAAATTTGTGATTCATAAGTACGGAGGTGTTGGACTTCGCATGGTTTCAGCTGGGACTCTGTAATTTGCCCATCTACTCTTTAAAACCATAAATTGAGACTTTGAGATTTGCAAACATTAACTACTATATATAAAAACAGATAAAAACAAATTTCTTCTGTGTAGCATAGGGAGCTATATTCAATATCTTGTAGTAATCTATAATGAAAAATATGAAATGCATATATGTATGAATATGCATGACTGAGACATGCTGTACACCAGAAATTGACACATTAACTGACTATACTTCAATAATTAAATGAATACATTCCTCACATATACCTTTTTATAATATTAAATATGTATTTTGACTTAGAAAAAAGCCATATGTAAAAACTTTTCTGTAAAACTGCCAAAGACCGCCCTAACGTAGAGAGATTTCCTCTTCCTTTGATTTCAATGATGTGACTATCTTTTCATTTATTTAGTATTTAAATCAATACTTTACTCCTGACTTCCCCAAATTAACCCATTACCCTAAGATTAGTTGTGACTTTCTGCCCTTTCTTTTCTTTTTTTAATTGAAGTACAGTCAATTAATGTGTCAGTTTCTGGTGTACAGCACAATGTCCCAGTCCTACATATACATACCTACCTTCATTTTCGTATTCTTTTTCATTAAAGGCAATAATGAATAAGGAAAAAATATCCAGGCTAAAATTACATCCAGAAATACTGTGTGTGTGTGTCTTGGACACAACATGGTGCCAGTCACTGTGGAGTAGTGAACAGAAGAGGCAGACACGAGCCCTAGAGAAGCTAGTTTATATCCAGTGTACACACATGCTACAGAAAATATCAGGTCCTAAAAATGACTTATTTTGATTTGGTGTTTTTTTACAAAATGGGTCCGTGAGTTATAATTGCTTTGCAGCTCAGCCCTTAACGCCTGTGCCAGTCTTTCTCTAATGATAGGACATCTCTCCAGCGTAATGAGGTTTGCATGGGCAGAAAAAGAATCTCACCAACTGAGCACGTACTGTGCTCTATACCAAGAAGTCGGCTTTTAAAACATATTATTAAAAAATAATTCTTATCAAGCATCTGATGAAATTACGGTAAGTCTCTTTTTCAGGTGCAGGGGAACAGACTGGAACTCAAAGATGTTTAAATAATCTTGTCCACACCTGTGTGGCGTGGACCTCTTTAGTTTCATCTTGTTTGGGACTTTGCTTCCTGGACCTGGATGTCAGTTTCCTTTCCCAGATTAAGCTATTGTTTCTTGAGATAAGTTCTGAACCCCTTTCTCGTTCCCGCCTCCTTCTGGAGCCCCTATAATGCAGATGTCCGTACACTAGGTGTCATCTTCTAGGTCTTTCAATCTACCTTGTCTGTTTTTTGTTGTTTTCGCTCAGCGTGGCCATTTCCATGACTCTGTCCTCCAGCTTGCTGACTGTTTCTCTGCTCGTCTATTCTGTTGATTCCTTACAGTGTATTTTTTTATTTCAGGTATTGTGTTTTTAGCTCTATTTGGTTCTTCTTCATATTTTATAACTCGGTTGAACATCTTACTGCATTCATTGAGTTTTCTGCCAAGTTTAGAGAGAATGTTTATTTACAATCATACTGTGAATTCTTTATTATGTAGATGATCTCCACTTCATTTAGTTATTTTTCTGGGGTTATACTTGGTTTGTGTTTGGAAAACAGTCTCCTCTGTCTCCTCATTTTGCGCAATTGCCTGTGTTTATCTCTATGTCTTAGGTAAGTCAGTTCCCTTGCTGAGTCTTGGAGAGTGGCCTGATGTAGGAGAGAGTCTATGGGGCCAGCTCCCCTCTGGTCACCAGAGCTGTATGCTCTCAGGATGCCTTCTGTGTGCTGTGTGAGCCTTCTGTTCTGGTGGGTCTGACTACTGTGGACACACTTGGCCCCTGGCCAAGTTGTCTGTGAAGCTGTGCCTCATGTAATGAAGCAAGGCAGCTGGGTGCCAGTGTAGGCTCCCTGCATGGCTGTCTACATGGCCCTAGGAGGAGGCTCTTGGGGCTGATGTTGTCCTGGTGGAGAATGAGGCTGAGTACCAGCATAGCTGTGTTGTATGATCCAGGGGGCATCAGGGCTGATGCTGGCCCACTGAAGGGCAGGGCCAGATCCTTCCTCCACTGTCTGCAATGGCCAGAGGATACATGGAGCTGATGCCAAACTTTTGGTGGGCAGGACTGCTTCCCTGGTGCTAGCAGGCTAGAGGATTACATAACAACACTTGCCAGCACTAGTGTCATTGCAATAGAACAAGTCCCAAGTGGCAGTCTGTAGCATCTGTGTCCCCAGGGGAGTCCCAGTTGCCTCCTTCTTCTTCAGGAGACTCTCCAAGATCCACAGGTGGAGCTGACCCAGGCTCCTGTCACTGCTGCTCTGTTCTGGGACTCAGAGTGTGAGATTTTGCATGTACCTTTTAAGAGTGAAGTCTGTTTCCTGCAGCCCTCCAGCTCTCCTGAACATAAGCCCCACTGGTTCAAAGCCAGATGTTCAGGGGGCTGATCGTCCCAGACCCCTGGGCTGAAGAGCTCACTGTTTGTCTCAGTCTCTTCACTCTTTGGGCAGGACCTCTATGAGTGTGATATTCTTCCCGTTTGGTGTTTGCTGACTCAAGAGTGTGGGTCCTGACTATACCATGTCTCCGCCCCTCCTACCCAGCTCATTGTGGTTCTCCTTTACGTCTTTAATTGTGGAAAATCTTTTCTGCCAGTTGTAATTTGGGTGTCCCTTTGGGAGGAGTTGAGCTCAGGATCTTTTGGCCACTTCCTAAAAATTCTGGAAAACCCCATGTTTACAAAATTTTTTTTATTAATTTAGTAATTAAAAATAATCACTCGTTTTTAGATGTCAGAAAAACACGTATCTAGGAATTGGTTCCACAGTTGGCTCGCCAAGTCCTTTTATAACAATCAGTTTATAATTTTGGGCCTTCGGTCCCTTAGTTATAAAACTCAGACAGATTGGGATTCCTCCAATCAGCCAAACACTATGTATATTTCTGAAATGGACAGAAGTCAGCATATGACTTTGCGTTTTCTGTCAAGGAGGTTTCTGCATAAAAGAATAAGGTATGAGGTCAGAGGAAAGGATAGCCTTATGGACCCCTAATACCCACATTGTGTTGCACGCATCAAAATTACCTCTACAAAACTCTGCAAAGTCAGTATTGCTATGTACATTCAATGGAGGAGAAATAGCTAGAAAATATGGCTGGGTCAGAATTTTAACAGCTATGTTACAAAGCAGAAGAAAATTACTTGAATGATACAGGTAGACAGGAACTTTTCAGAGAACAGAAGAAGGAACAATCGATTCCTTTTCAAAGTATTTTTTTTTATTTTTTTTAAAATGTTAGCGAGTTTAGGAAAATCTAGGCTTCAAACACCAGAACTTTTCAAAGTCCTTTTCTTGCGGTTGGAAATGAAATAGCTAAGAATGTATCATGGTAATAGAGATTAGAAAAAATGATTCTTGTTCCAAATATCTTTGCTCATTCAGCTCCACACTTGGAATACTTCCTTGGTGCTAAGAATAGCACCATGCATTCATGGCTCTTTTCTACCTAGTAAAACCTATTTGAATTACTCTTACTAATAGCAAAAATTGAATGGTAGTCCTCCAGCTTTTCAACATGGCTGTTTTGACCCTGGTGTCTTTTTTCTAAACTACTGAGGTCCTCACTTTCCCTATGATCTCATCGCATTCATACTCCACTTGACTTTTTCGCCAGGTATGACATATCTGCTTGCTGGTACCAGTCATCTCACTCTTTTGGACGGAATCTCCATTCATTTTTGGCTTCATGTTTATTAAACTCGGTATCAGTTTCTCGCACAGGGAGATTTAACTGCTATTCTTAAAAGGAAAATTAAATGATATGATCAGCAAAATATTAAAGACATTTCTTGAAGCTGTGTCACTGTCCAATAATTTTCATCAAGTACATTATTATAAAATATAGTCAATTTTATAGTCTGATGGTGAGCTTAAAATGCCCTTAAATGTGAAGTGAAATTTAAACAGTAGTTGGAAGTTTAAAACTGAGGGAAAAAAAAATTGCCCCCTTTTTGTTCATGAGCTAGAGAGAGTGTTTTGAGTCGCGTATCTTGATCAACAAAATACCAGTTGTTTATGGTAGATGATTTTGGAATGTCTGTCTTTGAAGTGGTTTGGGGAAACAAAGTAAAAAGTGCTTAGAAGGAAACTCAGAAGAAAGACTATCTGTCAGAAGGAACTAAATCACAAAGTTATTGCTTGACTTTGGAATTTGGAATTTGAAGCTGTGTGGGATGACATAGAGTGGGGGATAAGCAGTGACTGTGGCAGGAAGACCCTTGATGTCCTGGCAAGGGACCAGAAAGCACCAGAGAGTCATGAAGCCATTTGTATGTCAGTGAAGCAGTGGAGAGTCAATTCATTTATTCGTTTGTTTATTCAGGTTTATTTCATCTAGCTGCTCCCCTTTACTGGAAACTTCTCCCCCATTACGTGTGTTGTTGGTGGAAGCCACTGCCCACGTCATGCAACAGAAGCAGATCCCCTTTGGTGGACCAAACAGACCCGCCATACTGAGGCTTTGACTGTCAGTATCAGGATGTAAAGTTAAAGGGGTTTCTGTGATTCACAGCCACTCTCAAATATTGGTGGCAGCTAGCTAGGAAAATAGCAGTGTTGATATTCTGGCTAGATATACGGACATACTGGCTACAAGAAATGCAGCCAGAAGCAGCCCCAGAAAAAGTTGCTAAACAAATTCTCAGAGGATGAGTGAATGGTTGCTTGTCCGGGGCACCCGTGTCAGCACAAGATATCAGCAATGGTTTTTTTTTTTTTTTTTTTTTTTTTTAGGTTCCACGTATGAGTAATCTCATATGGTATTTTTCTTTCTCTTTCTGGCTTACTTCACTTAGAATGACATTCTCCAGGAGCATCCATGTTGCTGCAAATGGCGTTATGTTATCGGTTTTTATGGCTGAGTAGTATTCCATTGTATAAATATAGCACATCTTCTTTATCCAGTCATCTGTTGATGGACATTTAGGCTGTCTCCATGTCTTGGCTATTGCAAATAATGCTGCTATGAACATTGGGGTGCAGGTGTCATTTTGAAGTAGGGTTCCTTCTGGATATATGCCCAAGAGCGGGATTCCTGGGTCATATGGTGAGTCTATTCCTAGTCTTTTGAGGAATCTCCATACTGTTTTCCACAGTGGCTGCCCCAAACTGCATTCCCACCAGCAAAGCATAAATACAAAACAGAAACAGACTCATAGACATTGAATACAGACTTGTGGTTGCCAAGGGGGTGGGGGTTGGGACGAAATAGACTGGGATTTCCAAATTGTAGAATAGATAAACAAGATTATACTGTATAGCACAGGGAAATATATACAAGATCTTGTGGTAGCTCACAGAGAAAAAAATGTGAGAATGAATATATATATGTTCATGTATAACTGAAAAATTATGCTCTACACTGGAATTTGACACAACATTGTAAAATGATTATAAATCAATAAAAATGTTAAAAAAAAATAAAAAATACCCATCAACAATGGTGATCCAAGAGCAGAGACACAGTCAGGTGACACAGGCCTGGATGGGTTCCTCTTAGGCTGATAAAATGATAGAGATGACGATGTACGGAAAACATGCAAAAGTTCTTTATCTCACCATTGCGGGAAGGGGAGGTATAGCTCAGTGGTAGAGCATCTACCTAGTATGCATGACGTCCTGGGTTCAATCCCCAGCATCTCCATCGATAAATAAATAAACCTGATTACCTCCTGCCACAATAAATGAATGAATGAATAAATGAATAAATAAATAAAATTGGTACCTAACTCGGAAGTGACTAGAGTCACAAACAGATGATCTAACATGTCCTCAGCATTAGGTGCAGCACCTTTTACTCTTCAGGAACCCATCTGACCTGGTGGAGTTTTGCTGGAGTATCGGTGCCCTGTAAGGATCCAGAAGCAGAAGGTGGATGCTGAGAAATAGGATTTGCAGAGCCAGTGGGAGTCCTGCCAAATATTGTGGTAGAAATCCTTGGAATGGACAAATGCAGGCTGAGCTATAGTTGAATCTTAGGATTGCCATAGCAACCACTGATCAACCGGCATTTGACTTACTGCCTTTCGGACATCACCTTGTAGCTCTTGGATCTCAGTGCCTTCATTGAAGAGTCTACTAGAACCACCTCTGCCTCAGATACCCCAGGCAGCCCCAAGAGGATGACGGTCTCCCCTTAGCCACACTGAGGAAGGAGACTTACCCTGCCTCTGAGACACCAGGCAGTAAGCCTGCTTCCCCAGGAACGGGGCTGTAGCTCAGAAGGCCTGGGATCACAGTGGCACATTTCCATCCCCTAGTTCTACTCCATTCTTGGCGGGTGCCTGGAGGATGTATGTACCAATTGGATGCATATCCATCACCATGCCTTATTTACTGAAGTATAGTTGGTTTACAGTGTTGTGTTAATGTCTGGTATACGCATAGTGATTCAGTTATACGTGTGTGTGTATGTGTGTGTGTGTGTATATGTGTGTGTGTTTGTGTGTGTGTGTATATTCCTTTTCAAATTTTTTTCATTATAGGCTATTACAAGACATTGTATATAGTTCCCTGTGCTGTACAGTGAGACTTTGTTGTTTATCTATTTTATACGTAGCAGTTCGGATCTGCAAATCTCAAACTCCCAATTTATCCCTCCACTTCTCCCCTTTCCCCTGGTAACCATAAGTTTCCATACCTTTTTAAAACTAGTATATATGACACTGCATGTTTCTTGTCCTGCCAGGTAGCTCTGGGTCCCACCCATGTTTCTGTCTTCCTTCAGCCTCCTCCATTTATTCTGTAATGTGTGTAATGCCCATACTCAATTATGTGTTGTTTAAGCTAGCCAGATTCGTGCAGCTAAGAATCCCGGGTGATTGAAGGTTATGACCAGGGGATTGAACAAATTTGCATTTAAGAAGTTTTGCACTTAGGGTCAATCTGAGATGGACTGAGACTGAATCAGGTCTGTGACGCCAGCACAGAGCATCTGGGGAGGGTGGAAGGGTGAGTTTTTCTGTGCTTGTATGATGACTCTTTCTGAAATAAATTTAACGGAAAATATTTAATAGGAACTATTCTTTATGGTCTATTAGCAATCATATCCAATCAAAGGTGAGGCACATAATACAATATACTGCACATTCAAGCAGTCACTTAATGATGTTTTGACTTGCTTACTGGGATTCCTGAAGAACTCACATGTTATCAGTACACAGCATGTGAAACTATTGCCTGAAATCTATGATATAATAGTAAGGGTGTCTCTATAATTTTAGGGACGTAGGTTCCATTTAAAATAGATTTGTGTATGTGTGTGTGTGTGTGTGTGTGTGTGTGTGTGTGTGTGTGTGTGGTGTGTATAGATATTCACTAATACCATGTTTTGGAAATAGAGGACCCTGAAAGGAAAATAATTTTCAAGGACCTAAGAATAGTGACAAGTAAACCATTGAGTTCTTAAGAAGCAAGATAAGAACCTGGAGTCTGGAAATTTTCTTACCAAGAATATCCTTACATTATACTCTTCACGGCTATGGTGGAAAATTTCTGTGTACTAAAGAAAATGCATTTTTCATGCTTTCAGTATAAATGCTGACTGAATGTGGCATTGCTATAAACCAGAGCTGTGTTTGCCTTTATTTTTTTTCTATAACACACAAGGGATGACGAACAAAACTGAGACCCTCAGGTTTATGTTCTGCATCTCATAACTGGCTATAACTCTTTCTCAGAGACACCATATCCAAAACACATTCCTGAGAGTAGTATTATTATGGGAAAGCACATTTATTTATTTACTTAGGTTTTATAACAATAATAAATTCATCTGACATTCAAATGAAACTGGAAAATTTTAATAATAAAAAATTGGAGTCCTATGTCCGCATCTCCAAGTTCTCAATCTCTCTGTCTAAAGTGAATTGCCTTCAAATATCTGTGATTGATTTATTCCTTTTTCCCTCCTCTGCTATGATCTCAACAGTAATCGGGCAGGTTTATATGACGGAGTCCTCTATCTTGATCATAATTCTCACTTTTTAAGGGAATCATCCAAAATATCAGTATGTTAACTGTTCTTGGAAATTAAAGGTTTAGGATTCATCCGAAACCTGGTAATACACCAGCATGTTCTGAATCCAAATTGGAGACATGATCACCTACAGAATCAACCCAGGGCACCTTGGATTCTCCACATTTTGGCATAACTTACATTCTTAGAATAAGTGCCCTATTTTTCTCTATCTCTCTAACATCTGTTTATCTCACACACTCCCAACGAATCGATACACTCCCTGTGCCCCATATACCACACACTGTCTTACATCCATGTCTCCACTTACAACTTTCTCCTCACTGGGGCATACTCACTTTATTTCACTAGGCTCAAAGTGGGTCCGTCTCTTCCATGGAACTTCATTTGGTATCTACAAAGGCAGATGCACTATAAACTTTTCTCTCTACATTCTTTTAATAATAGCATGAATGAAACCACATATTGATCATCACAATTGCTCTTAGGCACTCAATATTTAACAGACGCTGTATACACAGTGTCTCTCTCATCTTTAACTCTTCCCAACAATTTATGAGCTCGACATGAGTGACTCAACGCATTAGATAAGGAAACAGAGATTTGGAGAGACTTCACAAACCTTCTCTGGGTCACATAACTGTGATTCCAAGGCTGAGATTAGACCATAGCTTAACGTGAATGCAAAGTCTACATTTGATACATTCAGTGTCCCTTTGCTGATGCTAATTTTCCTCAAGCTCAGTGATGCTTTTTTTTTTTTAAATGACACTGAATCGGCTGAAAACTCTATACCCTGACTTCTGATAAGTTGTTTGTGTTTCTCATCTTCTCATGTGTGTCTTCAACCACTGCCTTGAGGGCACTGTATTCAACCAAATGATTAATACATAGTAAGGAGCTCAAAAATTTCTGTTGAGTAAATACTCATGTGCACGCTGAGGTCATTCCCTGAATGGCTGATATGCAAGATTTAGGCTGTGTTGATTTCAGACTAAAATGACTGAGGACAATTCACAATTTTAATAGACTTCACATTATAGAGAAAAAAATAAGGATTTTTTTTTTGGTTGTTGTGTAGTTCCTGAATTTACCTGGCAATATGTTGAAGGCAGTCAAAAATGTCAATGACAGTATGAATTTAGCACATATCTTCTGAAACCTGGTCTAAGGATTTTATTTTAAGCTTTTTTACTTTGTGACTACCAATTTCTGAAGACTTCCTTATTTAGTGTAACTTGGTAAGATTTGAGTTGTTATATTTTTAAAAAGGAAAAAAAAATAATTCCCAAAGGATCTATAAATATTATCCATTTGACCTTTAAGAAGATTTTGCATCAGTTTGGGGTCTGAAAATGGAAGAAAGAAAGCACATTAAAAACATAAACATGTAGAAGCCAAAATCCCTTTCAGCAGAGACAGCTTTGTGATTAGTGGAGTGTATACAATTACAAACTCAGCTGTTAAATCAAAACACATCCCAGTCACCCCCGCACGTTGCTTTTAATGGTCAATCCATTCCCCAAGAAGGCAAGTTCTCTGCTAACTGTATTGAACCAAATCATCAAAATTCAAAGATGGGTGTATAAAATGTGCAATTCCATCAGCCAAGTGCACAGTGGGCTGCAATGGGTAAAGTAATGGGCAGCCTGTCGAGTATTTTAATGTATGCCTCAGTCATTGAAACACATGATGATTAGTCAAGTATTTGGCCTGAACGGTAAAAGATGTAAAATAAATTAAAGTCATGACACCTCCTGAATTAATAAAGCATTTGGTTAGGCTGTGTTGATAAATCAACGCGTACGGATGAAAAAGCCCCTTCACTGGCAACATTTTCCCCCAGGCGTGCTCAGAACTCACACTGGCCTCTTCCTGCGGCATCTTTCTAAATGAGGATCTCTGGGAAAGTACAGATCCTGAATCTCTGAAGACTCTCAGAATATGAACCCTCACTGGTTTGAATATAAACCCACATCCGTAACTGGCATCACTCATATTTCTTTTGAGTTCCAAAAATGAGATTTCTTTTTCCTAAGCCTGTTTCAGAACTACTTTCACCTGAAAAGCAATTTCCAATATTTTCCTTGGAGCATGTCGCTGCAAACACTGGAGCTGAAGAACACACACCAGCACAGGACCGATGGACTAAATAAATCTACTGTCACTTTGGTTATTGGTATACATCATGGGAGCTGGAGGAGGTGAAATATGAAAGGCTTATCCAGGCAGATTCATCAGAGTGGTCAGGATAATGAAATCAAAGGGTAGAAGAGGTTCTCCTTGCTCTTTGGTGGCAGGCTTGGGAAGTGAAGCTGCTGTGATAATTCGGTTCCCGCCTTCAATGTTCAAAGCCAACTTTGGCCACGTGGATCACTCATGGTTTGGAGGAGAGAGAGGAAATCTTAATCTTTAAATGCTGTCTTTTAGAGGTAGGCATTTCCAGGTGGAAAAGGCACATTACTTTTACTGAGGGATTCAATTATACTCTGGGCTTCCTTTTCCAGGTTTGTTATCCATTTTGTAGGTTCATTCAATCCAGCGCCAGAGGCTGGAATGCATGTGGGTATTTTGCACTGAAAATATGTTTTAAAAAAACAAACTCAAAGACATTGCTCTTAATGATCTCACAGCTTGAAACCTGAAAGTTACTTATGACAATAGTGCATTGTGGAAAGTGCCATGAAAAAAGAAAGAACTGGATGATGTGGAAGAGACGTGGTGTCTAATTGAAACAGTGGTGGGTAAAGAGTCAGGGCAAGAGGCTTATCTTGGACAGTGAAGCTGAAGATAACTCTGGAGAAAGATATGGAATTAACACATTATTCTTACATAGAAGGGAGGGGAGAAACAGTGATGATGGGAAAGAGTTGACAGCACATCTCTTGTCTGTTTGTTTTTAATTGAAGTACAGTCAGTTACAATGTGTCAATTTCTGGTGTACAGCACACTGTCCCAGTCATGTATACATACGTATATTCATTTTCATACTCTTTTTCATTAAACGTTATTACAAGATACTGAATATAGTTCCCTGTGCTATACAGAAGAAACCTGTTTTCTTCCCTTTTTAATTATTTCAAGTGGTATTAACCTTCTCCTAATGATTAAAAAAGATGAGAAATCTATCATGAAATACATTTTGCTCCTTCTTTCTGTAACAGCTTTAAAAAGTAAACTATTTTTCAGGCAATGAACTCCCCATCGTTAAAGTTGTTCGAGTGTTGAGAGATAGCTTGAGAAAGTTGCTGAAGGGTTTCCACCTTGTCAGTCTATTTCCCTGTGAAATATTAGTAGCATATTTCAAAAGGTTATCTAATTCTAATTAGCAGTTATATAGCTAGGGCTGACACTGTGGGTCATATGGTAGTTCTACGCACAACTTTCTGAGGAACTAAGAGTTTTTCACAGCACCTGTACTGTTTTTTATTCCCATCTTAAATTCACATACTCCAATTTCTTCACAAAAAAAAATATTATTTATTTTAATAGCATTCCAATGGGTGTAAAATGGCATCACATTGTGCTTTTTTTTTTTTTGCATTTCCCTGATTACTAATGATGTTGAGCATCTTTTCCTGTGGTTGCCGATCATTTGTACATCTTTCACAGAGAAATGTCTACTCAAATTCTTTGCTTATGTTTTATTGTTATTTAGTTTTATCTCTGTTGTTGTTGAGTTTAAGGAGATTTTTATATACTCTGGACATCAAACCCTTATCATATATATGATTTATAAATATTTTCTCTTAGTTTGTAGGATGCCTTTTCGTTTTCTTGGTTGTGTCCTTTGATGCACAGAAGTTTGTGTTTTTTGTTGAAGTCTAATTTATTTACTTTTATTTTGTTGCTTGAGAGTTTGATGTCACATCCATGAAATTGTTGTCAGATCCAATTTCTTGAAGTTTCTCCCCACTGTTATATTCTAAGACTCTTATAATTTCAGCTTTAAGTTTTGGTCCATTTGGGTACATTTTTATGTATGGTATATAGTAAGGGTCCAACTTGATTTTTCTGCTAATGGATATCAGTTTTTCCAACACCTTTTGTTGAAAAGAATGCCGTTTACCCATCAAATAGTCTTGGCACTCTTGTCAATATATGTGAGAATTTATCTCTGGGATTTCTATTCTTTTCCATTGGTCTATATATTTGTCCTTATGTGAATACTATGCCATTTTAATTACTATAGGTTTGTAGTAACTTTTGAAATTGGGAAGTGTGAATCCTCCAACTTTGTTCTTTTTCAAGAATACTTTGACTATAGGCAGTCCTTTGCAATTGCATATCAATTTGAAGATCATTTTTGCCATTTTTGCAAAAAAAAAAAGGTGCTGAGATATTAACTGGGATTGCATTGAATCTACAGATCCTTTTGGAGGGTACTGGCATCTTAGCAATGTTAAGTTCTTATTCATAAGCATGAAGTGTCTTTCCATTTAATCATTTTCTATTTATTTAATATTTTCACCATTTTTTAAATTTAAAATTAAAAATCACATGTATTATTTTGTTCTCTCTGTTTTTTTAAATTTTGTATTGTCCTCATGATGTCCTTCTTTAATCCATTTTTATAATAATAATTTCTGTATTTAATAATTTTTATTATTAAAAATGTGTCACTCTTTACATCATCTTGAACTTTAAAATATAATTAATCTATGCACCTAATTTATGTTTTTTTCCAAATCCATACTAATCAGTTCCCACAATATTCATTGACTTGTCTATCTTATATTTACCATTTTGAAATGCAATATTTAACACATATGGCATTGCTGTATGTTCACAGTTTGATTTCTGGTCCCCTGATACAGCTTTGATCTATTTTCTAATTCTGGGTGAACACTGTACTGTTTTAGTCACTCTGACTTAATAGTAGGTTTTCATTTCTGGTACAATAACTCATTTTTCTTCAGTATTATTTCCCCTCCCCATTTTTTTTTTTTTTGGTCATTGTTTATCCTTCAAACTACCTTTGCAATAAGTTAGGTTACTTTAGGAATTCTAATATTGCTAGAATTGAGATTTTGTTGAACTTTTTAATCAATTTTTGGAGCAGTAACATCTTTCTATTATAAAGTTTTTATGCTTAGGAGCAGTGTAAATTTCTTCATTGACTGAGGTATCCTTTTACTGTAAGATTTTCATATATATATGCAAATTCTGGTTTTTCACAGTTTAGTGGTTTTGTACAACTTTGCTACTTTTATTTTCTTTTTTCTATTTTATAGTTTGTTTTGCATCTCATACATGTTTTTGGTTGAAAATTGGATATTTTAGGTAATATAAGAAAGTGAGAGGTGATTACCAGAGTTTGTTGCTGTTTATTGCTATTGACTAGTCTGATCACTTTTCTGGGCCCCATTCTTGGGGTTCTATTAGATTTGTATTCTGTGTAGTATGCCACCACCGAAGTCTCTGCTTGGTTAGCTTACTTATCAACCAAAGACTGTTCTCAGCATCCCTTAACTGTCTTGAACCAGTAAGTCCCACATTTAGACGGGGGGTGCTGAGCATGCATTGAGACACGTCTTCCACACTCAGGACTGTATGGCTCCCCTGCACCTCTCACTTCCTGCTTGTACAGATCCTCCAAGTCAGCCAGACGTGTCAGCTTGAGCCATATCAGTTCTCTCCAGGACACACATCGTCCTGCAAATGCGCATGACCTTCTAGAAACATGCAGTGAGCAATATACTAGAGGGGGTAAACAAACTGGTCTCACAAACACATTAAGTGTCTGTGTGACTGCATCACAGTCTATCCACAAAGACCCAGCGGTGTGGTGATTCCTGCTGAGGGTGACTATTTTTTTATATTTTGCCATTGAGGGTACGAGTTTACGTCTTTTCCGTTTTGTGGAAATATGATTCTAACATTCTAGAATGATGCTCCTTTTTTGGTTGTTTTAGTCAAGCAAGACTAAATGTATTTCTATCTGGGAGCTTGGAAAGTTTAACATGACTCCTGGTGATTCAAAAATTTTCACCAGAAACTTCCACGTATATGTGTGTATCCTCCCTGGAACTGGCTGCCCTCCTTCAGTGTGAAGCTCTTTAGCAACACGGTCCACTGCTGATGTTCCTTCTCTAAGATCCCCTGTTATGTCCCGGGATGTCTCAGTTTCAGTATTCAAATCTCCCATCTGTTCCCAGGTTTCCCATACCTGGGGGGTTTTGCCTGCAATGTAAGATTTGTTTTTCTTCCAGTTCATCTTTTAGAATGCCAGTTCAGCGCTCAACAGTGCCTGCTGTTTTTGTTTTAGTTTGTCTCATGTTGTGAACCTTTGGAAAATACGTTTCACATCTGGACAGTTTTATTGTTTGCTTGTTTGTGTTCCGTGTTTGTCTGCAAATATAACTCTAATTAAATGTTGTTCCCAAGAATTTCACTTAATTTTCTGTTGCTGTTTTTGTTGACATCCTCTTTATCCTTGTCCACATATTTTTGGTCAGTTTGGCCTTCCTTCCTCAGTTTACTGATGCTCATTAATCTCAGTTGTGTTCTGATGAGGTCAAGCTACTTGAGTCTCCCTGGAAGTGCCAAGTACACCGTCGGTGGAAAACTCCACAGGGTTTTGTTCGGGCTTTTCTGAGGTGAAGAAGTTGTGAGATGAAGACCCCACCCCTCATGACCCTTTACCCCTCTACGGAAGGACAGAAGGGCCACCTCTCCGATTTTTAACCCTCTCTGGGCACACGTCAGGGAGCAGTCCCCTGGCACCCACACAGCCTGTGGGAAATCTGTCTGCAAAGCCATTCCACCATGCAGGACACTGATAACACCATCCTGTAATTACAGCGCAGGCCACGTGGCCCTGTGATGGCTGGAGCCAGTCCCCCAAGGCGCCCTCTTTCTTCCTTCAGCTCTCTTGGTGATGTCCATATAGAGATGAAATCATTTTGTTAATCCTACCAAAAATAGATAAATAAAAGAAGATAAACACACTTTTGTTGTTGTTGTTAAGCCAATTGAAGGATAAAAATTTGACTCACCTATTAGAATCGAATGAAAACAATTAAACTAGAAGAATGATCACAAGTTAAAACAAATAAAATAAAAGGAGTAGAGAAAACAGAAGTAAGTAACTATTCTCACAATATGGAAAGTATCTTAAAATGATGGATAATAATATAATTGGGAATTTATAATACCTTAGTAATTTTTCATTGGAACAGAGAATATGTATTGGAAGTAAAATTGAACAGTGGTCTAAAAAACCAGGAAAAAAATAAACCGTAAGCTTGTAGAGGGAAAAATTGAAAATAAAGATTTTCAGAAAATCATGACTTCTGATTGAAAGAAAAGGTAAAGGCAATTAAGTTCTATGATTGGAAGCACAAATGTTATTTAATGTAAATATATTATCAAGGAAATAGCAATTTGAATATATTGGTTAAAAAGAAGATGGCAAAAACTAGACGAATTAAACATCTTAGTAGAACTGTCCAACTCCCAGTCAAGGAAACAGATGAGAAAGGGAAATTCTAAGTCCTGGGCAATGTAGTGGAAGCAAGACGTAGGAGGGGAAGTCTAAATCAACCCTTCAATGTAGAAAAATCATCAATTTAAAGCATAGACACATAAAACATATAGGTATCAATCTAATAGATGTAAACAAATGAAATTATTTTATCAGAAGGCAAACATTGTGAGGCTCACGTAAGAACAAATCCAAGCATTTGTCTTCAAAAGAATGAGGCTAAATAAATGTTTTATACAATGGGATGAACTCAGACTTATAAGAAAACTGAACTTTCCTTGACCTTGCCTGGTAAAATCATTAAATAAAATCAATATCAAAAACAGAAAAGGTGGAAATGAAGTTTAAAACTTTAAATGGCACAGTAAATGATTGTCTCAGATGGTACTAATAATGATCTGTGACACAATACTCAAATTAATGAACTGGAGGAGCAGGTTAGAGAAGTCAGCCCGGGGCATCAGGAAGGCTGGAAGAGGGAAAACCTTCAAAGAACGTTACACCATAGAAGCAGAAACATGAATTTTTTTTTATAAAAGAATCACCAAAGGACAGAGGAAAACAAATAAACAAAGGGGATATTTTTTAAAAGGAAATGACTATCGAAGGATGAAAAGCCAAAAAAAAAAAAAAAAAATCTCTGGGCACGCAGAGTGCTAAGTGATTAGTATGAGAAATTTCACATTGGTGACATTTAAGGATAACCATGGAAAAGGGAAAATTCAAAGAAACTACAAACAGTCTGCAGTGTAATAAGAATAAAATTGGTGTAAGCCTCTCCTGCAGCCTCTTTTGCACATCAACGTACATATAGTTACCACTGCTATACTGTCCACTTAAACATGGAAAAGATGATAAAATGACTCCTCCCCAAAAAACCACTGTTTATATACAAAAATAAAACAAATTAACATTTTTATTTCTGGGTTTAAAAAATGACACTCCAAAAATTATTTTGGAGTGCAAAAATGATACAAGGACTCAGAATCTTAAAGCCCAATTTTATGTTCTGAAAAATGGTCTGCAGGAATAGCTCCATTCAGCAGAAAAACAATTCAGAAGGATATGTCAAAATAAACAGCAAATAAACGTAAGTAATGAACTTAGAAAAGCACTTTATTTGCAAAATGGCAAAAGCAACAAAAGAACGTGATTATAACAGTCTTAAACTGAAGTTCCAAATAATACCCAACAGGTGTGAAATCAGGGAGGGGACAAATACAAAGATAATTGTCCTTTGAAGAGAAAGGTACACCTGTTGCTACATTTAGAATTTGATAGAGAAAAATGAACATAAGTGGGGGCTAATTAGTAGAGTGTCAATAACCACAAGAAGAATGACAATTGAATTATAATGTTAATTAGCGTGAGAGAAGTCTGTCTATCCCATGGAAAGTAGGAAGAGAAAAAAGACTGAGAGTAGGTGAAAAATGATCTGGAAAGAGTTGTTCACAACACACACCACACACAATGGGAATCAACCAAACAGAAGACAAAGGGAAGAATCAAGAGATGATAAGAGGAGACTACAAGTTTCTGGTTCTACATGTGAACAACTTTCAAGGCACCCCTTCATGCTAACAAGGAAGAAGCTGAACAGACTCAAAATCAGTGACTCCGTTTGGATCTATAAAGGAAGGAGGGACCCAGGGTGAGGACTCTCCCCAAGACTGTAGGGGCAGGTGAATACAGGGAGTCACAGCTTCCTGGAGCAGGGACTCCCCAGCGGAAACCACGTCAGGAAACTGTCAATGTGGGAAAAACCTGAGCTGTAATTGACAAATTGCTGGAGCTTCAAGGTGGACAATTCTACAAGTTAAAAACTTCCAGTCTTTCAGGGGCTCCTCCAGTATTGTGAGATTTACCAACAAGAGCTCAACTACGTTCCTACAGTAAATATTGGAGAAAAATTTCTTTGGGTTTCCAGCAGGGAAGAATCATACAATGTCTGCTTTCAGACCACAGGGGGATTAAACCAGAAATCAATAACAGAAAGATAGCTAGAAAATCTTGTAATGCATGGAGATTAAACAACAAAATTCTAAATAACATACATGTCAAAGAAGACATCTCAAGAGAAATTTTAAAATGTTTTGAACTAAATTTAAGGGAAAACACAACGTATCAAAATTTGTGAGATGCAGTGAAAGCAGTGCTTAGAGGGAAATTTATAGCTTTGAATGCATATATTAGAACAGAAGAAAGGTCTAAAATTAATCATCAAATCTTCTACCTTTGGCCATTAAAAGTGAAAAACAAATAAGTCTGAAGTAAGTAAAAGAAAGTAATTAATAGAAATGAGAGCAGAAATAAATGAAAATAGAACAAGAAATCAATAGAGAAAATCAACAAAACCAAAAGCTGTTTCTTTGCAAAGATCAATAAAATCAATAAGCTTCTGGCCGGCCTAAGGTGAGAGAGAGAGAGAAAGAGAGAAATGATTAATATCAGAAATGAAACAGCATGTCACTAAAGTTTTCATGAAAATTAAAATGGCAATAAAGGAATACTACAAACAGTTCTATGCTCACAAATCAGATAACCTTGACGAAATGGACCAATTACTTGAAGGACACATAACTTGTGCAAGAAGGAATAGACAATCTGAATATGCCTGTATCTAGTAAATACATTGAATCAATAAATTAATAATCATCCAAACCAGAGAGTGCCAGGATCAGATGTGTTCAGTGGTGAATCTACCAAGAATCTAAGGAAGAAATTACACCAGTTCTCTGCAGTCTCTGTCTGAGGATAGTGCAGAGGGAATAGTCCACATGAAAAAGTTTAAATTAGCAAAAATCACACTTATAATTTAAGATATGAACCTTGCTATCCAAATGCCACAAACCTTTTCAGTATTCAGATATTGAGAAAGACTCCATCACCAGGATCCCAAATGGTAAGTAGTATTACTCTGGAGAAGTTTAAAGAATATATTAGTCTTTAACTAACGTAACTGTGGGTCTATAAAAAGGCATTTCTTCTGCCTTCTGAGCCCCATGCAGACACTTCTGATATACGATCTCTCACTAGTAATTATTCTATGACCCTCAAAGGCCAGTTAAATATCCTTTGGCGCAATGTCAGTGCTGAGTGAATCTAAATTCTAGTTTAAACGCCACCATTAGCCTCCGTTGTGACCGAAGGAGAGAGATGGTCACTGTATGCTCTTTACAATAGTAAGATAAATTGGACGGCTCATTAGATCAGGGTTTTAAAGGAGATTTTCTTTGACATCATTTTAAATACTGTAATCGGGACCTATTATGAATATTTGGTGTTACCATTGTTTTTAATATTTTTTATTGAAGTATAGTCAGTTTACAATATTGTGTAAATTTCTGGTCCTTATCAGAAGAGAAATTGACATACTGGAGGAAAAAGAGTGGGACAGAGTAAAAACAAATGAAAAACCTCCTCTGTGAGGTCTTCCACACAGAGACACCTACAAGTCGTGTTCTGGCTTCCCCAAACCTTCCTTTCTTTGCCTTAATATGTGGACTTTCAGTAATGAAATGGCTGATTGGGTTGACCATTGTCCAGTTCTGTGTGCCTAGATCGAATCCCTTTAGACTATGCATGTTTTAAAATTGAAAACTGAAACGAGAGTCATATCCATTGAAGCTACCTATCATAATAAATAGGAATTACATATTGAGATAAGGTGACCAAGTGAGCTATGGGCTGGAAAGCTCCCCAAAACCCCGATGGGATGGATGAGTGTACCTTCTGGGTAGCCAGGCTCAAAGCCACACCTGCTAAGATTCATGGACCTGAAGATGGGTCAGCCTCATCAGTTGTCACCTAGAAGTTTTCTGAGGCGTAGCAATTTATAAGAATGGAGGCCGGAGCAATGTGGATGCTTTCCTGACAGCACTGTGCTTCATACTTCTCCAAACAAGCATTTTTTTCCCTCTTCCTCTTTGCTGTCTGTCCACACAGGGGTCCCACTAGAATGTGGAATGTGAGAGTGAATTGCTGTTGAGGGGAGGGTAGAGCTCAGTGGTAGAGTGCGTGCTTAGCATGGACAAGGTCCTGGGTTCAATCACCAGTACCTCCATTAAAAAAAAAAGAAAGAAAGAAAGAAAGCAAAAAGAAAGGAGAAAAAAGTGAATTAATGTCAGTCCATTTGCCAGCTTCTTAATGTATGACTAGAGCTTACTTTTCTGAACCTTTCTTTCGTGAAGCTTTTCCAGTAATGTGTAATTTTAATAATTGTCTACATATTGCAAATTATTGGAGGTATTCACTGTTATTCAGTTTTTAAGTATTTATAAATTGAATTTATTTTCACAATACCATTTGATGATACACTGTTATATATCACGTAATCTAACCAGTAAAGACCATTTATAAAGGCCTTACACAGACCTTGCAGAATATCAGTAAAATGATTAAAAAGCAAAAGAGTGAATGAACAGTTCTTTGTGAACCATAATAAATTTCCTTCTGCTGCCGTGTTCTGGATCTTTTTTTCTAATCCACCTTCACATTCCCTGAAATTTTCTTTCCTACTTCTGTCTCCTGCCCTCCTATTCCCTGCCCAGCATAACATTCATAAAGTTTTGTTTATATTTCATCTTTCAAACTCCAGCACACGTGTTTCTTCCTCGACGACCTCTCTCTTCTCTGCGTATACAACGTTAAGAAAAACACTGCCACCAACAACTGTTCCTCACTATTACTTCTTTATGACTTTCTGCTTTCTTTGGTATTACTAACTCTTGAGGGAGGGCTTTTATTAGCTGTAAGCACAAAGAAAGAGATACTGAAAGAAATACTGAAAAATTCAGGACAGCTGAATACTAGATACTTTTGCATGAGTATCGAGCGATTACTGCCTGTTTCTTGCGAACATTCTAAGCTCAGATATCTTGAAGTGTCTGATGTCGTTGGAAGAAAGTGGGTGACTCCAATTATACCCCTTAGAAAAATATGCTTGTTCACTATTAATTAAGAGTCCAGATAAACTGGAATGAGGTTTCCTAAGGATTTATTACAAATAAGCTCGTTATGACAGAGACTCGATTGTGCTTTATTTCATCTCCCTCTAATATTAAAATGAAGTCAAGTCACAAAATCTCCAGTCTTAAACCATTCATTAGTCTTAAACTATAGGTGAACTTTAATTGAACTGTTTCATCAAGCAAGGTAAATCTATGGCCTTTGTTAATTAGTGTTTGAAGGATATATGGAGGAGTGAACCAGAGAATGCTTGATTGCTCATTCACCATTTTCTCTTTTAACTACAGTGCTTACTCTCACCTCCTGATTTATGGCCAACTCTTCAAAGCGATATATAGCTTAACTCCTAACGGACATCCCTAAGGTCAGTGCAGAAATGGAAATTGGATTCTAATTTTTTTTTTATTTAGTAAGACTATTAGACTCTCCTAGAGGACACTTCTCACCATATTATCAAAGGCTAGAGCTACAGATTTATCCAAGTGTGACATAACTCAGTTCCTCAGGGTCACTCAATGGGACAGTTGTGGTCCAAGGTCCGACTGAAAGAAATACAGGGCAGAATGCATACGAGTTTGTGAGTTGCAGTGTATCTGTCATACTTTACTGGCACACCCAGCCCTGGTCTTCCCCTGGCCACCTCGTGTTCTCAAGCTCTCGGCTACAGCAGTCCCCCTTCCTTCTCACCATTCTCGCCTTGTCCTTTGCAATCACAGCTAATTTCATTCAAAGTTTATGACTTTTAATATATATTCTTGTGAAAAGGACATAATATCCATTTTTGTATACATTCGTAGAGGTGAATTAATTTGCTCAATGTCAAGTAGCTAGTGCTTGATAGAACTCATCTTTTGACCCCAAGTCTGGCGTCATTTCCACAATAATAGTTACTCTGGGTTTTGATCTCACTAAGAGGAACAGATGAAAAATGACTGGATAAGCTAGAGTATTTGCATCTTAAATGAGGAGCCTCTGGGAAATAGGATCTCTCTCAGATGATGCTTTTTACACAGGAGAAAAGATATTTTATAGTTAAGTACAGAATGACTTTATATCAATCAAATGACAGTTTGTATTCATCCAACCATTTATGCACTAAAGTAATCATACAGCTGAGTTTATAATTGGGACCACAATCTTACATGCAGTCCCTGGGTTTCATCTTTTTGGGGTTTCTAACACCCATCTGGCTCTGTCCCTAAGCTGTGAAACCCACATCAGTCTCCCTTCTCCTGTTATCATCCATCTTGATTTGACCTCAGCACTCCCTAGCACACCTTCTCCCCAGGGCACAGCAAGGACCCAGGTCTTCCCACGTACTCCAGTCATGGCCTGCCCCATGGAGACTTACACAATGGGAGAGGAGTCAAGAGGGAGTCATTTATCACTTTCTTCTTTATAAAAACCAGGCCGAACCTCTCAAGAGCATCCTTCACACGTTCCTGCTCATGCAGGGGAGTTGTAAATGCTTTGAAAAAGTAACATGCACAAGCCATAAAACCAATTTACAAGGTCAGAGGGAGGCGTGGGTGACTCCATCCTATCTCTGCATGGGTACTGGTCAGACACCTTCTGCCCATGACATGCCCTCTCTTCCTCTTCTCCAGTGAGGACATGGCGTCCAGAATGTTACTCGTCACTCCCAGGACCCCTGCCATAAACCTCCTCCTAAAATCTAATCCTAGAATTAGAAATTCCTTTAGGGAAAAAAATATATCAGATTGAACAGTCACACTTCTCAGAGAGGAAACAGACTCTCCCAAAGTCACATACTTGGTATGTAGCTGAGCTGACAGACTCATGGAAAATCTTTACCCAGAATGGCTGATAGACTTAGTCTGAATTTCTCTCTATTCTGTTGCTTAATGACCTTGGAAATCAAGGAAAACTTTCCTGGGAATTTGCAGCTACAGCAAAGATCAACGCTTGTCAAAAAAAATGGTTTATTTCATCCATCTCCCGTTTGATTTCTGTCCTTCGATCTGACTATTACACCCACATTTTCAAAGGTCAGAGAGTTTTGCTGCATTTGATCTTCAGTAGATGGCAGGCATCACTTTTAAAAAGTACCATTTTGAGGACAGGCACACAACTGAATCTAATAAAGTTCTAGAAAGGATGATTACAAAGTCAGACCTCAAAGGTTTGATTTACTTGCTAAAAAGCAGAGAGAGAATCATTGTGGAATGGGAACAAAAACAATCATACAATGAGGATGGCATGCATTTTTTTAATTGATAATTATGATATCTTTGAGACTCACTAGAAGTCAGCATGCAATCTGGGTGATATGTGTAGTTCTCTCCTATGGTGATCTCTTTCCACCCACCACACTGGTATTCTTCAATTCTTAACCTTCTTATTTTTGTTTCCATTATTTCTTCTTTTTCCTGGAGAATTTTTTTTTATATGCTGGCCATAAGTTTAGTAAATAAATAGCAATATTTGACAAACAAATATTTCACCATTTAAGAAAAAAATCCTTTGTAAATCATGTACTTTGTGAATGATTCTTGAATAGTAAGTAGTAATAAAATGGCCCAAGATTCAATTTCTTATCCTCTTAATTCTCAGCCAGCCATTTGAGCTTATTTCCATAGAAAAAAGGATGCACACAAAAGAATTGGAAAATAGGAAAAACATGGGGACAACTTCTTCACGATCATAAAAAATTGTGTGGTTGGGTACTTAATTACTTTGAAGAGGTAGACATGATTATTATGTTTTTCAATTATGAAGGTTATTGTATCTATGTTTATTATTTCAGATACTTATTGTATCCCAAAGCTGTGCCGTTCACTGCCCTATTGTGACTCACTATTCTAATAGCCAGAATTACAGCGTAGCAGCTAATATCTGTTTAATTTTTATAATGTGTCAGATGCCCAGCTAAGGCCATATGTGAATCATCTTAATTATTACAAAATTTTTATTAGATAGTGTTGTGAGTTTTTGTTACAATAGCATTTAAGTTAATTAGAGCCTCGGAATGTCAGATGGTGTACTTGACTCAACAAAAGACCACAAGTAGATTAGACAGAGAGGTTACTACCCACTGGTTCTGGAGAAAGTGCAGAGGGTGCCTTGACGGGTCACCCAGGGAGGTCGAGGTGCAGTCAGAAAGAGGGGGAGGAGCCAGGGCACGTGCCCTTACTAGGTCCCATGCTTTGAGTGCTTCGGGATTCTCAGTCTAAGGCTGGTTTGGTCCATTCAAACCAAAGAGGGGAGATTTTGGTGAGCTTCATGTGGTTATATCTAAGAGACATGTAAAGGGAAGGCCTTAAAAGGTGTTGGGAAGGGCTTTTGGGAACTCATATCAGGACCTTACATTTGCTTGCTTTTCTGTAGGTTGCTCTCCAGGGCTTGAACTTGTATGAGGAGCTGTCATTTTAAGTCCCGACAGGCCACTTGGCCAAACAGTATGGATGCCAGGTCAGCAATATAATGGAACATCTTAGTTAAACTCTGGACAGGGAGGTTCTGTTACTGTCTATTTTTAATGGGGAAGTAGGGGGAGTGAGAGCTATAGAAATTCTGCAACTTGTTCAAGATCACAGAGCTAGTGGAGGTTGCGTGATTGAATTCAGGGACACATTTATCTGCTTCCAAATTCCAAATTTCAATGCCATAAATCTCAATTTAAAAAAAAATCCCTTCTCAAACAGTTCATGGTCTAATCCAGAAGAGGTGATTTTTAAAGATAAGAGTCCTTATTCCCAAAGGAAAAGGAGGATCATTTAGAGGTTTTATTCATGATTCATCTTATATAAGACACAATGGGGAAAGTATGGAAGATGAATTAGAGAGAATGAGGCTGTATAAAAAGGGGTCAAGAGATGAAGGCTGTCCAAGAAGTGTGGGAGAAAGACAGATGACAGAGTCTGAATCAGCTTACTGGTAGTAAAATGAGAGAAGATGGTCAAATTATGGCTGTCTTCCCTGCCTCTCTGTTCAGTTTCTTAAATGAAGCCCAGGTACTTGCCATTCCTAGGCCCTCTAGGAACCAGAAAGCAATGAAAAGGAGTCTTTGCTTTTCTGTTTTTCTCTGAAAATCAGAGAATTTTCTCTTAAGAACAATTTGTTTTTTTCCTCTGAAGATTAACACCTATGCAGCCATCTTGCTTTCAGTCCAGTGATGATTCCACTCCAGAGCTCAACTTCACTAGGAGACGACATCACCTAATCACCAATCACATATTGTGTTTCCTAATCAACCTTTTTCATCATTCTCAGCTCCCCAGATTGGTGTCTGAAATCTTTACCATTTGAATGATTATCCTGTAACCTTTACATTTTAGCAGAGAAATAACACACAATTTGAAAAAAAAATGAGTTGTAGCTAACATATAAAAAGAAAACTAATCAGTTAATAGTCAATTCCTTTGGATATGGGGCTGGTCACAGATGCGACAGGTGGTGACAGTGGAGGGTGGCAGGGTGAGGCTGGGTATAAAGAGTTACAAAGATTCTGCTAATTCTGCATTTCTCCATGTTATTTCATTTACCCCTGTTCTGTTGACACTTAACAGTCTCATGCTGTATAACTTGTCTAGGACTAGCTAGCTGTGTGGCTGAGCTAAGATTTGAACACAAGGATTGTGGCTCCAATTTGTGTTGAATACGTTTTGATAATGTTAATGCCATGTGAAGTACAAGGCAAACTAAAAGACAGCAAGAGAGAATGACATAACTTGCAACAGAAGATAAAGAAACAGAACTGGAAATTAAATTATTAGGTATCTACCATGAATCAAGTGTTCTGCTAGGTACTTTGTTTTATTGACCTCAATATAACATATTTAAGTAGCCACTGGAGTATTTTTTATAAATTAGTAAACTGAAGTTTACCATGTAACAAAACTCATCAAATATGGGTTGAGGAACCAGAGGATTCAGAAAAGCCAAAGACACATTCGGAATCTCCTCTACAATTTTCTTCCATACCTGCCATTAACACGTTGCATGCTGGCCATTAATATTTTACTTTTCCCTAAAAAAAATCAGAGATGTAGCTTGTTGTAATATTTGAATAGTCCAACAAAATGTTTACACGCACTACCGAAATAGGTGGTTATCATTTTGTTATTAATAATCATACTTTTATTCTTTTTAGCTTACTGGTCCAAAAAGACTATAAAAATATACCCATGTTGTAGAAGAAGTCAATGGTTCATTGCAAGCAATACTTGCCCCTCTTCAGGTGAAATCTCTCTCTTCTCCCAGTGGAGTTCATGTCAATTGACTACATTCTAATTTCCCGGTTATGTACAAGGTGCTGACCAGGACACCTGACTTGAATTAATCTTCCTGGATTTCTGTAAAAATCTGTAATTTTTTTTTTCAAATTTCCTCTGGAGCTTATGGCTTACAGTACTCAGGAAATGATGGGGACTAAATAATGTTCATGGTGCTTGAAATCTAATTAATGCCCTTCATTGGTCCAGTGCATTCTAAGTAGAAATTAGGAAAACTTACAATATTGCCACAACTACCCTTTTGTCCAAGCATTTCTTTTTAGGGAAACTGCTTTATTTTCTCTATTAATAAGAATCAAAAGCATTCTATTCAGTCGATAGACACGTTAACCTGATAATGATTTTTGCCTATTCAGTCATTAAACTATGCTCAAAATAACTAGAATTTTTAGTGACTTCAGTCTTTAAAACCAGTCAGCTCTGGTTTTGTCGACCTTGATTTTCACTGTTTTTAAGCAGAACTGAACAGCTGTTGTGGCCTTATAAAGACAAAGTTGGGAGAAGTGGAGGGGGAATAGCTAATATATAAACATGTAACAGCGATGGTGTAGTTCAGGATGGAGAATTTGCTGACAGACAATGGCCTGGGGATGAAAATTTAATAGGACTTAAAAAAATGATTGCTTTACATTCAAAGCCTTCACTTACTCTTCTTCATCTTTAGGATTAAATCTAACAAAGAAAACTGGCACTTTATGTTTAAGGTGGATCTGGACTTTGCTGGCTAAAATATGATTTATATCCTAAAATGACCCCATTACTTTATGGAAATGACAGTACTTCAAATACTCTCAACATTAAATTTTGCTGGACAGGAATGGAGATGAATTCTTTCCATGGAAACAGTTGAGAAATTTTATGATGTTAAGCTCTAAATCAATTATTGTCTAGTTTCAAAACAGGGAATATGGCAATTTGGTATGGCTGGGTGTGTAACTTTTAAAAAGCAGTCCATTAAATGGTCTAATAATTTAACATTTTTCCTAAATATTGTTTCTCTTTTTTTTACCCAAAATATCCCCAAATAATAATGAACCCCTACTTAATACTCACCTATATACAAGATGCATATCCAATTTCACCTAAATTCATTAGTTACAGGCAAATATTATTATATTCTTTAATTTAAGCAGTAATTTTATCTTTTTTATATTATGAAGAAACCAAAAGATAAAAATGAATCAAATTGCCTTGGTTTGCCTGTCACCAAAACCACATTATTTTCATCTGATCATTCTGCTACCGTCAACTTCTTATATATAGAAACAAGATAATTTGTTTTCATGCATTCGCCTTTAATCACTAATTGGTTCCAAGCTTTCATTGGTAGATTAATTATTAAACATTCTCATATATACTATAATTATGTACATCTTTTTTTTAAAAAATTCAACTTCTAGATTCCACCCCAGGAGATGCTGGTTTAGGTTGGCGTGCCCAAGTCTGCATCTTACCTATATCCTCATGTTCTAATATTCAAGAGGTCCCAGCCACTTTATTACCCAAAACTCTTAACATAATTGATTTTGACTATACGACTAATATTTATTGAACACGTACAATGTTCTCGTCCTCTCCTAATAACATGACATATCTCCTCCCCGTGCAGAATCAACCTACACTCTAAATCTTTCTTCAACTTCCCTTTGTCTGAAAATGATTTCAGTCTCATTCAAATATTTATTTACTTATTTATTTATTTTTGGTCTTGTGCTTTAAGATCTGTTTCACTTCTCACTTCCTCTGGAAAGACTTCTCAAGCCAGGCCAACCTACATCTTTCACTGTCCTGCCACACCAACAGCGTATGTCACTTAGCTACACATTTTATTATTTTACCACACAGACACACAGTCATACTTTGAATGATTTACTCTGCGTATGTGTGTGCATGTGTGTGTGTGCATGCGTGTATGTGTGTGTGTGTGTGTGCACATGTAAAGAAAGTCATCTTGGAAAGAATTAGGGTTTCACATCACATCACGGGACTCACCCAGAACTACAACATATTGAGAGGACACAGATCGGGAGAATTTGAGTGAACAGATTCTGTTGAAATTAGCACTGCTATTTGTCCTGTTGCCTGTGGGAATCCTAGACAAGAGGCTGGGGAACTAGACTAATTTGTGTCTCCTTGAAGATTATTGAAAGTGTTATTCCACGCAGATCCAAATGAGTCTGCCTATGTTAGCATGCTCACCTTGGCATATTTTGCACATTACGTAATGCTGTAGACTTAGCTCTTTTCTAAGTCACACACTGATTGCTATGAATGCCCTTCAGGATGAAACCCCAAAATTTCTAATCATGATCTATCCTTTCCTTCCTTTTGGAATTATTTTATAAGCTCATTCTATTCTCCAGCTATAGTGAAATATATATATTTTCTGGAACTTATTATGGTAGTTAAATACTCATGCCTTGAGATGTGTTGTTCACTAGGTTTGTAATATCTTCTTTAAATATTGGTTGAATTTCTTTATAAAGAACTTCCTTTACTCTTCTTATAGGGAACACACTATCACTATTCCTTTTGGAAAGAGAATAATGAAAATGTATTTATTTAATTCTTTGCAATTTAAAAGCTTAGTTAGGGAACTCATGCATTTTGGGTGAGAATACAAAATGGTATGGTGCAGCCACTTTGGAAGATAGTTACGTGGTTTCTTACGAAACCACTCTTACGATATGATCCAGCAATCACAATCCTTGGTACATCCCCACAGGAGCTAAAAACTTGTATCTACACAAAAGCCTGCATATAGATGTTTATAGCAGTTTTATTTATAATTGCCAACACTTGGAAGCAAATGAGATAGCCTGCAGTAGGTGAATGTACAAGTGAACTGTGCTACATACAGACAAAGAAAAAGGGAACCCTTTGTCCAGGGCAGTAGCAGTCTGGACTAGGGCTCCTTTTGAGCTGAGCTGTTCTTGCCCAGTTTGAATAGATTCCATCAAGAAATAAATGTTTATCACTTCACTGTGTACACATAAGACAATTTCCAGAGACTTTAAGTGATTATTTTATTTAATAGATTTCACCAGCTGGGCTTGTCTGTCTGCAGAATTCCTCACACTGTCATTCCAGAAGTTGAACTTGGCCAGTTTTTTTTTTAAGACTTTCTTTAGGGCTGTGTTAACTTCACAGAAAAAAATTAAAAGGGAGATACAGATATTTCTCATCTATCCCTTACCCCGTACATGCATAGCCTCCCCCATTACCAACATTCCCCATCAAAGTTGTATGTTTGTAACTTAATTAATGAACTTACACTGACACATGCTAATCACCCAAAGTCCATATTTTGTATGAGGGTCCACTGTTGGTGTTGTACATTCTATGGGTTTGGACATTCTATACATCATGGCATGTATTCATAATTATCATATTACAAAGACTATTTTCACTGCCCTAAAAATCCTCTGTGCCTCAACTTATTTATTCCTTCCTCTCCTCAACCTCTAGCAACCACTTATCTTCTTACTGTCACCATATTTTTTCCTGTTCCGGAGTGTCATACATCTAGAACTATAGAGTTTGTATCTTTTTCAGATCGACATCTTTCACTTAGTAATATGCATTTCACTTTCTTCTATGTCTTTTCATGGTTTGACAACTCAGTTCTGCTCCTAGGTATACATTCAGGAGGACTGAAAATGTGTCCACAAATGTTCAATGAAGCATTATTCTTAATAGTCAAAAATTGGAGCAAACCTAAATGTCCATAAACTGATGAATGGATAAATGAGATATGGTATGTCCATAACATGTGATATTATTTCATAAAAAAAATGAAACAGGGATGAACCTGGAAGACATGATGCTAAATTAAAGAAGCCAGCTGTGAAGTAGACATATTGTATGATTAGATTTACATGAAATATTCAGAATAGGCAAATCTATAGAGATAAAAGGCAGAGTCGAGCTGGGTGAGGTGGAGGGACTGAGGGATAATGGCTAAAGGGTGTAGGTCTCTTTCTGATACAACGAAAATAATATACAGTTGAGTATGTTGACAAACGCACAACTGTAACTATACTTGAACACACTGAATTGTATACCCTTCCAAACGTTATGGCATATGAAATATTTCTCAATTAAACCATTAAAAACATATGGCTAATACAGTGATATTTATCCTTGTTGTTTTGACTGTTTATTTCAATACTTTTGTTGTGTTGTAAAGGATGGTATTCCATTCTCACGGGGGTGTTGTTCTAAGCTGATGCTTCAACTACGTTTATTGCATGTGAGTTCAAAACTGCATCAGGATGGCAGATTCTGAGCTGTGTGCTCCATACGGCCAGTGGGTTCCATGATCATGGACCTGCTCCTGCATCTTTTTTCTAGGAAGTGGCTTCCTTCATCAGATCTGATCTTTTGTAGAATTTAATTATTATGAATGAAGCATTTTTCACATGTCGTTGAAGTAGACCCTACAGGCAGGAAATGTAAACATATCAGAACAGCTCTCTGATAATTTTCAAAATTTTAAAAATACTATCAGTTTTTTGTTGTTTTCAATGAGAAAGCTGAGGTGTTGTAAGACAATTTGTCAGAACTGGAAATGGAAGTACTTATTTCTTGTTGAGCCCGTGTCTCATCCAGTGCCTAATACCTCACTGATTTTCAATAAATGGTGTTTTTTGTTTTTTTTTTTAATGACTGATCTCAGTGTTTCATGAAGTCTGTGGAGTATAATTTAAGTCATAAGGGAAAAAGAGTACTTGACTGTTGAAGTAAGTAAGGGGAGAAGTCTTCAGGTGGGGTAATACTGTAAGCAAAGACACCGAGGTATGAATATATAGGATGTTCTAGGATAATGGTAAAATTATCCTGATTAAATTGAAAAAAATTTCTTTGCTAATAATGAGAGACAAAGTGAGAGAGATGGTTTAGTACCATGTTTTCATGTGGACTGAGAAGTAAACCCAGAATGCATTAAGGCGAAGATTAACAATGCACCCTATCATTGAAAGGAATGGGAAAAGTAGTGTGTTGTTTTTCATTATTTGTTCCCAGCCCCCCGAGCACACACCCTCCAAGCCAGCAAATATATGCTTTGCTGTTCTCTCTTCTGCTCTGTGCCAACGAAGACTATGCTCCCCACCTATATCGCCCCCACTGCCTCGCCCTTTGGCTTGGAATCTTGGAATAGTTTACATAAAATTAAATATTCCTGACTTTTCATAAAAGAAGAAAAAAGATCTGAGGGTCTGGAATGTGGGTGCAGACTAGCACGGCAGTGAAGGCCAGGAGCTGAGAGGCGGTAGCATCCTGTAAAGGGGCAAGAGCAGTTCCCGGGGGTGTCCCCCTCTGCATCTGGGCTCATAATCTTGGATTGCTTAAATGGTTCATATTGGCTTCGGGCCCCTTTGGATGTATGCCGCTTTAACTGCTGCTATGTGGCCGCCAATAAAGGATTTGCGCTTTAGAAATTTCACTGAAGAAAATCTACCCTTCCTTCATTTTTTTTTTTTTTCCTCTCATCATTTCCTCCAAATAAGAGTAACAACAGGACTTGTCATCCTGGCAAGTCCTATCTCGCGCCAGATTAATCTGGGGGCTTCTTAAGCCCTTTCTTTCTGACGACCTAGTCTATCAACTCCAAGTGCCCGCAGTGAAACATGGCTGGCAACATGGCACACAAGCAGCTGAACTCGCAGGGGGGCATTTCCATTTCACGCTGAACTTTCCGTCATCGAGTTCGTCTCCATCTGCGGACTCGGAACGTTAACACGATCAGTGGCTGCTCCCGGTATGAACTGCAGGCAAATGAGGTTCCCGTTTCTGTTTGCCCCACGCCTGGGTGGAATCAATCCAGGAGAATAAAGGCCAGGAAGATGGAGAGGTAGCAAAGGAGCGTTAGTAAATCGGGTCTTATTCCAACAAACCACATCACCTACGAAAACAATTTGTGGCTCTGACAGTAGACATTGCAATTGAATATGACTCCGCGGCAGCCGAATTGCTGCTACTGCTGTCAGCGCACAGCAGGTGGCTGGAAGTTGGCAACTTTTATGAAAGCCATTTATATCGCAGTGCATTTCATGTAAAACAGTGGCAATAAAAAGCTAAAGTGTTCCAGGAATAAGATGCAAATATTACGAATGGGCTTCCTTCAGTAAGAATTTGGCATTTGTGCCTGAATTAAAATAAAGAATAACTTTAAGACGACATTGACACGTTCAATACATTTTTGGCTCTGAATGCCACTGGCAAAAGATTCCCCACAGTTATCCTGCAGAGATTCTTGCTAATCTTGGTGAATCTGCTATTTTGGAGGATGCTAACAATATTATTTACTTCTCTCAGTTCCCAATTGGTTCAGTGTTTTTGAGTTTGGGAAGATAGTGTTATATGCTTTTTTTTTCCTGTGTATTTTCAATGACAGCCACAGTCCCACAGTATCATACCAGTCCTAGGAATATTCAAATTCTTTCTCTGTTCATCCTCGGGTGTCTTCAATTTAAGTGGTTATGTAACTTCATGGAGACCACAATCTTCCTGAAGACTTTTTTTTTAAACTGAAAGAATTCCTTTTATTAAACTAAAACCCAGAAACAGCTAAAATTGTAATAGTTTGAATTTTCCAGGTTATCCCTAAACCTCTTTTTTTTGTTTGTTTCAGTTAGTAAAACTGAGTGAACTTATCTGGAGCAAGTAAAATTCAAAAAGGGGTGAGAAGGGATAAATTGGGAGTTCAAGATTTACATGTACTAACTACTGTATATGAAATAGATAAACAAGTTTCTATTGTACAGCACAGGGAACTGTATTCAATATCTTGTAGTAACCTTTAATGGAAAAGAATGTGAAAAGGAATACATGTATGTGTATGTGTGATTGAAACACGATGCTGTGCGCCAGAAACTGACACAACATTGGAAACTGACTATACTTTAATAAAAAATAAATTAAATAAAATTTAAGACACCTAGAGAATGGTAGCTATATAAACTAAGTGTTGCAGAAGGAAGTATAGCGTGCATCCGTCCCCTACATCAAGCTGTGTGCAGTCTTTCAAACACGTTCAAATATGTGTTTAATTTTACTGTGCCATTTGATGTCCATAACTTACCCCAAAATCTCCTTGAAACAACTGACTTTGTTGTTAGAATGATGACTGATACATTACAGATTTATTTCATATAAGATTTAAACAAATTTAAAAACTAGATATTTTTAAAAAGCAGAAAATGAGGCTGAGACAGTTCAAGTAACTTTCTAAAAAACTTAACGTATAATGTGTAGCATAAGTAGGATTCAGGTCTGGTAATTCCCTCTCCTGACGCTCTCTCCTCTTTCCCTCCCCCATCTTCCTCTGCCCCTCTTTCCCTCTCTCTCTCTTCCTTCCTTCTTTTCTTCCCTTTTGTCCCTCCTCCATTTGATTTTTTATTGCAGTGAAATATACATAATATAAAATGTACCACTGTATCATTTTAAGTGAAGAATTCACTGGCATTAAGTTCACTGGCAATGTCGTGCAATTAATGACATTGTCACCGGCAATGTCACCACTGGCCACTCCCAGAACTTTTTCATCATCCTAGGCAGACACTGTACTCATTAAATAGCCGCTCTCCATTCCTTGCTTCCATCCCACCCTTTCACTTTCTGTCTCTGTGATTTTGAAGACTCTAGGTACCTTGTATAAACGGAATCATACAGCATTTGTCTCTTTGTAACTGGTTGATTCCACTTAGCATAATGCCCTCAAATTTACATTGTGGCGTGTGTCAGAATTTGCATTCTTTTTAAAGCTAAATAATATCCCACTGTATGGATATACGACATTTTAAAAATCTAAGCATCTGCTGACGAACTCTAGGGTTGTTCCCACCGTTTGGCTATTGTGAATGATGCTGCTAGACCCGGGTGTGCAGATAGCTCTTCACGAGCCTGTTTTTGCATCTGTTAGGTATACACACAGAGGTAGAATTGCCAAATCACATACTAATTCTATTTCTAATTATCTGAGGAACCATCACCTTTTTGTTTTCTTCCCTGAGCATAGCCATTCTAATGTGCATGAGATGGTATCTCACTGTGGTTTTGATTTACATTTCTCTAATGATTTGTCCTTTTCATGTGCTATTGCTCATTTGCATGTCTTTTTGGAAAAATGTCTGTTCAAATCCTTTGCCTACTTTTTAATAGGGCTGGATATTTTTGTTGATTAAGAATAGGAATTCTTTACATATTTCAGATAATAATCCCTTAATAGATCTTGATTTGCAAATATTTCTCCCATCCCGTGGGTTGCCTTTTACTCTGTTGAGTGTGTTCTTTAATGTACAGAAGTTTTAAATTTTGATGTATTTATTTTCTTCATTTTTTTCTGTGCTTTTTGTGACATATCCAATAAATCACTGAAGAATCCAATGTCATGCAACTTTGCCCTTGTGGTTTCTTCAAAGAGTTTATAGTTTGCTGCCCTACATTTAGATCTTTCATCTGTTTGGAGTTAATTTTGTGTATGGTATAAAGTGAAGGTCCGATTTTTTTTTTTTTTTTTGCATGTTGGGATCCAGTTTTCCCCAAGATCATTTTTTTTTTTTCATCCTTTCTCCAGTGAACAGCTTTGGTAGCCTTGTTGAAAATCACTTGATTGTATATACATGGGTTTATTTATGGATTCATTTCTATTTCATTAGTCTATACGTTTGTGCCTGTGCTAACACAACACTGTTTTGATTGTTGTGACTTCAAAATAACTTTGAAATAAAAAAATGTGAGATCTCCAAGTCTGTTTTTTTTCAAGATTATTTTGGTTATTCAGTGTTCCATGATTGGATAGATGCTTTCAAGATGGCATTTTCTGTTTCTGCAAAAAACGTCATTTCCAATGATAGGGACTGCGTTCAATCTACATGTCACTTGGATAGCATTACCATGTTACCAACATTGTCTCTCATTCCACATACATGGGAGCTATTTTCATATATTTGCATTTTCTTTCATGTCTTTCAGCAACAGTTTTTTTTTTTTAGTTTTTACTGTATGAGTTTATTACTATTTCATTTTTTTATGGTTCTATATGAAGTGAAACTGTTTCCTTGATTTTTTTTTCAGTTGGTACATTGTTAATGTATAGAAGCACGACTTTTTTTTATTAAAGCATACTGATTTTGCATCCTGCAACTTAGCTGCAGTTTAAAATTAATCCTAACAGTATTTTGCAGAAATTTTAGTGTTATTTTTACATATAAGATCATGGTGTCTGTGAACAGATAATTTTACTTCTTTTTCAATTTGGATAGTTTTTCTTTCTTTTTCTTGTATATTTGTTCTGGCCAGGACTTTTAGCACTACGTTGAGTAGAAATGGTGCAAGTGGTCATCCTTGTCTTGTTCCTAACCCTAGCAGAAAAGCTTTCGGTCTTTTATCGTTGAGTTTGACATTGGATGTGTACTTTTCAGGAATCGTCCTTATTACATTGATGTTCTTTATTGAGTGATTTTGTCATGAAAGGTTATTTAATTTTTAAAAATGCCTTTACTATGTCAATCACATGCATTTTTTTCCTTCATTTTATTAATGAGGTGTTTAATTGACCCGGGTATGTTGACTCATCCCTATATTACAGAAATAAATCACACTTGGTCATGATGTATAATCCATTCAGTGTGCTGTTGCATTCTCTTTGCTAGTATTTTGTTGAGGAAATTTGCATAAACATTCATCAGGGATATGGTTTATAGTTCTTTTTCTTGTGGCATCTTTGTCTGACTTTGCTATCAAGCAAATGCTGGCCTCATTGAACAGGTTTGGAAGTTTCCCTCCCTTTTCAAATTTTTGGAAAAATTTGAAGATAATTGATTTTTTTTTTATTTTTTAAATGTTTGACAGACTTCACCAGTAAAGATTTCTGGCCCTCAGCTTTTTATTATTTGGAGAGTTTGATTATTGATTCAATCTCCTTACTAATTATCAGTATACAAACATGTCTGCTTCTTTATGATTCAGTCTTGATACAGTACAATTTTTCAGGAAACTCTGTGCCATTTTATCATTTATAACAGTTTTTACTAAATGTTTATTTGTTAAATATTGATATATTCACCCTCTTTTATTGGTTACAAATTGAATGCACTCTTTTCCCACCTATTCATTTTCAACCTATGCTTGCTCTTGGATCAAAAGTGACTTGTTTATAGATTGTATGGCGTTTGATACTGATATATAGATCTAAATTTATTATGTGTATTTTTATCTTTTAAATTTTGTAAAAAAAAAGTATAGTTAAAAATAAATTTACGCTAATATAGTTTTTTATACTTGTCTGTATATGTGCTTTTATCATCAGAGAACTTTATATTTTCTTAATGCATTCTAGGCAGTATCTACCATCTTTTCTTTCAACTTGAAAGACTCCCATTAACAGAAACCATTTAATGTATTCCTTCAGGTTTTATTTATCTGGGAAATTCTTAAATTTTCCATTCTTAAATTTAAAGTTTTTGAAGGGCAGTTTTGTTACATATAGAGTTGTTTCATGTTGCATTTTCCCTTCAGTACTTTAAGTGACTCATTCCACTGCATTTTGCCTGACACTGTTTCTGCTGAGAAATCAACTGACAATTGTATAGCAGCTCCCGTGTGTATGACAAGTCAGTCACTTTTTTGAGGCTGATTTTAAGATGTTCTTTCTGTCATTGACTTTGAACAGTTAGATCATAATATGTTTCAGTGTGAGTCTTTTTTGGAATTTTTTCCTCCTTGCATTGTGTTAGCTTTTTTGCTTTTTTTTTTTTTTTGGAATTTTTCTTCCCCCAAATTTGGGAAATTCTTGGCCATTGTTTCTTTAAATAAGCTCTCTGTCCTTTCCACACGCTACGCTCCATCTAGGACTCCTGTATACATATGTTGTTCTATGTAATGGTTTCTCGTCCTAAGTCTCTTAGTTTCTGTTCAATTATTATTTATTATAATTATTTTCTTCTCCTCAGATTCAATAATTTCACATAACCTGAGTTCAGTTCCCTGATGATTTCTTCTATGCATTTTCTAGTCTGCTGTTAAACCACTGTAGTAAACTTTTCAATTGATTTGTTGTGTTTTTCAACTTTAGAATTTTTGATTTGGCTCTTTTTAAACCAATTTCTACTCTTGTTTATATCCTCACTTTGTTTATATATTGGAGAATTATTTTGTTTGCTTGGATCTTCTTTCCATGGTTTTGTGATATTTTTGTGTGTTTCATTCTGATGTCCTGTGATATTTTTGCTGACAGTTGAGCATTTGGGAAAAATAACAAAAAACAAAAAGCAACCACTTTTCCCATTCTTTGTGGATTGGTTTTCACTAGTCAGCCTGGCAGAAAGGCTCAGGGTCCTCTCAGTCTTTTTTCTGGGGATGCATCTTCCCTGAATCTGTGCTTGTATTTTTGTCCCAGTTCCATTGCATACATTGCTGGTTTTCAATGTCTTCATTTTTCTAACCGACTTACCCTGGCTTCCTCTTGGAGCTTAGCTGTTTGTTCCATTATATCCTTCAGTGCATAATCTCTTGGCCCAGGCACCAATGGGCATGCATTCCACCGGCAGCAACCTTGTGCCCTGGTGCCTTTCATTGGCCTCCATCCTGAGATTCACACTACGCCACCATTCCCCTTAGCACTCTGAGTTCGGAGAGACAGAAGCCCTCAGGAAGACCCTTGGGCAGCCCTTCAACAAGATGGAACATGCAAGTAAGTTTCATTCCCTTCCTTCCATCCTGAGGGCGGAGACAGGAACTGGGTGGCTTTTTTCTGACCATGTCACCTGGTTTTGGATATGGAATTGGGCTAAAAGTAAGTGAAAAATGTCACAATTTTCTACCATTTTGAAAATGACTTTCTCTTAGTTAGGCACTCATGTGGTTGCTGCCAATTTTTAATAGGTTTCCAGCATCCCATCAAGCTACTTTTGTCTTGATATTGTTGATTATGTTGGGTTTTTTTGTTTATTTTGTTTTGTTTTGTTGCTGTTTCATTGAGGAGTGGGAGCCTGGAGCCCCCTAGTCCTTCTTGCTGATGTCCTGTAGTGGTGCATTTCGATTCTCATCTTCTTTCTCGAGTATTCTATTTTTATTTTAATTTCATTTGTGATTACCTTGGCGATTATATATAACATCCTGAAATTAAAACTATCTAATTTGAATTGATACTAACTTAACTTCAACTTCATACAAAAACTATACTCTTGCACAGCCCCGTTCACCTTTTTCTAATATCGATGTCACAAATTATATCTTCACACATTGTGCCTCGTGTTTTATGCATTTGTCTTTTAAATCCTACAGAAAAGAAAAAGTGGAGTGACAAACTATAATGAGAGTAATACTGGTTTTTATATTTTTCCATGTAGTTACCTTGACTGGAGTTTTTATATCTTCACATGTTTTAGAGTTACTTTTTTGCATCCTTTTATTTCAACCTAATGGATTCCTTTTGTAATTTTTGTAGGGCAGGCCTAGTGGTAAGAAATTCCCACAGCTTTTTAAAAATCTTGGAATATCTTAATTTCTCTCCCAACTTTGAAGGGCAGTTTGGGCAGATATAGAATTCTTTGTTTTCTGTAATATTTCTTTTTCCTCAGTATTTTAAATAGATTATCTCACTGCCCTCTTGCCTCAGTGGTTTCTTATGAAGAATATGCTCATAATCTTATGGAGAAATTCTTATGTATGACAAGTCGCTCCCTCTTGCTGCTTTTAAGAATGTGTCTTTTTTGGAATCTATAAATCACTATGCTCGACACCGGAAATTAACACAACTTTGTAAACTAACTATACACTTCAATTTAAAAAAAAAAAGTATATGGCCTTTTTTTGGTCTTTGGACATTTGATTATAATGTGTCTCTGTGTGATCTGTTTAGGTTTTTCCTACTTAGAGTTTGTTACATGGCTTATATTTATAAACTCAACACTTTTATCAAATTAGGTAGGTTTTATCTATTGTTCTTCAAGTAATATTTTGCACTCTCTCTCTTCTGTAACTCCCATAATGTTTATATTGGTCTGTTTGTTGGTGTTCCACAAGGCCATTAGGGGCTGTTCACCCTTCTTCATTTTTTCTTTTCCCTCAGACTAGACAATTTCAATTATATCATCAAGTTTGCTGACTCTTCTTTCTGCCTGTTGAAATCTGTTGTCAAATTCACGGATTTTCTTGTTTGTTTGTTTTTGTTATAATACTTTTCTGCTCCAGGATTTCTGCTTGGATTCCTTTTGTAATTTCTTTCTTTCTGAAAGAAAGAAAAATGACATTCTCATTTTTTTTTTCATGCTTTTTCTTGATTTGTTTAGTTTTTGTCCATATTTTCCTTATCTTTTTGAGTATATTTAAGACAATTATTTTAAAGTATTTGTTGAGTGAATCCAACATCTAGGCTTGCTTAGTGTGTATATATATGTATGTGCATACTGTATATATAGGGAAAGAGAGAGAGAGAGAGAGAGTCAATTTAGTTGTTCCTTTGAATTAAGCAGTTTTTCCTGTTGCTTTGCAAGCATTGCAATTTTTTGTTCTTGTTGAGATTTGAGTATTTGCCTATTATAACATAACTACCCTGGAAATCAGGTTCTCCCTCTTCCCCAGGATTTGCTAGTTTGTTTTGGTTTTGGGTTTTGAAGGCTGTAGTAGTCCTTTCTTTTTTAGACTTTTCCAAATTATTTGTACAGAGACTCTCCTTGCCATGCGTGATTCCTTAAGTCTGTTTCTTTAGCTTGTGTTCGGTTAAGGTTTTGACAGTGGTTTCCTCAAATGCCAAAAGATGAAACAAACACACACACTGGTGATGCACCTAATACATTTATACAAGGAGAGCAGCCACTTCTCCCAGTGTTTGCAGAAGGGGTGCTGTGCTGGTTCTTCACTTAGCTAAGCTTTCTCTGAGCCTCTGGCTTGGCCAAGATGAAAACTTAAGCTCTTCGTGGGGCTTTTGTGAGCTTGACCCTTCCTTGGACATGCGGGTGGCTGTATATACAATTGCTTGTGAAAGTTTTAATTTTGCATCAATGTCTTATTCCTTCTTTTCCTCCAGGCCTTAGATGGCCTGTTATATTTCCCCCCATAATCTCTTGCCCCAAGCCTTTCTGGTCTGTAGTCTTCTTGCAGTTTTTAAAAGCAGTGCTTGCCGCTTTCCTCCTCTGCCTTCCGTGTTATGCAAAACAGATACATGTGTTGTACTGGTTTTTCAAGTGTCCTTCAGGCAAGTTAGAACAGTGGTGTGCAATAATTTGCAAATAACGTCTTCTCTGCTAGCTCCAGTTTGGGGAGGTCTGTGGGGAATGAGGACTTAGGACTGGGTTGGTGCCAGCTCCTGATGAAGACCGCTGCTGTGCTGTGGAGGAGCTGGTGCAAGGGCACATATGAATACTGGGACACTGTCCTACCATGTTGAAGAAAAATCTTGGTTGTTCATTTGATTGGTTGTTATCGACTTATGACTATTGTCCAGAGCTCAGATACAAGTTGGTTCAGACACCTGTGGGTTGATTTTTTCAGTGTTTCTGTGGAGGAACCAGAGCTCGAAGCTTCCTCGTCCACTACTTTGCTGACTAAGTATGTATATGTACATATCTAATTGTTTTAAGTATCCAATTGTCCTGTCAGGGTAAATATAAAATTGTAAGGACAGGTAGATAATTTAATTTCATATATGAGGTCGTGATTGATATAGAGATTTAGGATGGCTATCAGGTGAGCAGTGTGCAGTGGACGGGACTTGAAACTGTAACTTAAAAATTGGTATATTTGAGGATCAAGGAGGATGTTTACATTACATGATTACAAACTTTCCGAAATCAGGATGATCATTTGAATAATCAACAATATGTAATTATCACAGATAGGTGATTCTGTAACATTAAATATCCAAGCTCACGGTTGCAGGCTGAAACATCCTCTCTGTCCATGGTTTGCTATATCTAAGTGTCAGGATTACTCCAGAAGGCAAGCACAGAGCCAGTCTACCACCAACCCCAACCCCCCACAAAGAAAAACTATTGTCCTTTCTTTCAGGATGTGTCCAGGAGCAATTAAGTCCCTTTAGAATCCAATCAACTTTCAAATTACAGCTGGAGGGGAAGAGGTGGCAGAGAATATGTACACAGGTTCACCTTGTCAATTATTTTACCACCATAATATGAGGAGAAGCTGTCTTTGTGCTCATGTTAGCTCATTTAGATCAGGGTTCAGGACAAGGGAACCGTCCCTGGAGTAATTGGAAGTCCCAAATGGACACCCATATCTCTGAGATGTTAGTATTTCATTTTTTGGATAGTGGTATTGTTTGATGATATTCAGTAGAAGAGCCTGGACCCATAATATGAACACTCAGGATTTTAAACCGGGAGTCAGCAAGCTTTTTTCTACAAAGTGCAAGAGAGTCAGTATTTTAAGCTTTGCAATCCAAAAGATCTCTGTTGCAAGTACTCAGCACTGCCCAGAAAATGGATGAAGCCATAGACAATATGTCAACAAATGAAGTTGGCTGTGTTCAAATAAAACTTTGCTTAACAAAACAAGCATCAGGCTAGATTTCAGTCATTGGCCATAGCTGGGCAACCCCAGCTTTAGGCTGTTGATTTGGTGTGCTTCCCATAAACGGTACCTGAAAGTCATCTGAGTTAAAAGGTCCCTGGGCAGCATCGTGAGGACCTGATTCAGAACAGAAGGCTGGGGTCTAGGAAGGTGCATGTTGTAATCATAGATTCCAAGTGATTTTTGTGCATGCTGAAGTTTCTAAACCACTGCACCATTCCATGCTCCAAAGAGAAGATAGGTAAGGTTCTTTTATATTATTATTCAGAAAAGAAACAGAAAGCATTTCTTGCAAGATTGGAGGTTAGAGGCAGTATCCAGCAACTTAGTCCTACAGTCTTGCTGGAAGAAGCGGATTAACTGAAAAGAAAGTTAAGAAGCAAATTGAGAGAAGAGTTTCCCGCATCCTAAGTGATACAAACTCCTTGTTCTCTGCGTACATTTCACAAAATGCACTTGACTTAACAGATGTATAAAATAGCCTTCAACAACTTTTCAGCTGATAGATTTGGGTGTCACAATTGCCAGAATCTCCTCCTAGCCATTCTCTGGAATTGTTTCATCTCTTTACAAGAAAACGCACAGTGGAAGGTTAACTACAGGTCCGTGCCTGAGAGAACAGCCTGCCTGTCTGAAATAAATCATAGCCCTATTCAAAAAGTTCATCTCCTTTCCTGCGCAGTTGGCTGGGGTGCATCTCTGACACGACCAACACCGAGCGCAAAAATCCCAGAGAATCCTTAAGGGACTGTAATGAAGGGTGCACTAAACAATAATTACCAGCATCTACTTCCCGAGTGACGTTCCCTAATCCAAGGAGAAACAGCAATCCCTGTTAGTTTTAAATAAAATGTGTTTAGCCAATGGGAAAGATTATAGCCTAATGGCCTTGGGCCACTTCCCATCCCGGATTCTATAGGATGCAATGCCATTCTTTAACGGGGTCCTCTCTGTCATTGAGAAGTATTTCAAGTAGTTAACAGACTCTCCGCATTGGTTAACCACTGTGGTTTCCACAGAATTAAATATTAATCTTTATTCAAAAGACATGCAACGCTGTACCAATTGTTATGCACAGAGTCATAACAGAGTCCACACTCCTCTGCCTGTGATTACTGATGACAAAGGTGACAGAGGTGAATCTACCAATGTGTCCTGAATTTCCCCATGTGTAACTCACGGATCATCATGGCAGCTCTATCTGGTTGTGAGATTTAAACGAGGCAACGCATATGCAGTCTATAATGAAGCAGTTTCCTAAAGAACGTTGTCACTGTGTTCAACAATCATCTATACTGGCAGGTAATATAGGTGTTAATAGGCCCCCGGGGGGGATGTGAGGTTAGTCAGCAAACATGGAGATGCAAGATTTTTTTAAAAAAAAATCTGGATTTGTGCATTAAAACTTATTAGCTCTATGACTTTGAGCAAATAAATCCCTTGCATATCTATTTCTCAGCTGTCAGAGAGAGGGCACAACCTGCTCTACCGTTGACTGGCTTTATTATAAGGATGAAATGAGAGGCTATGTGAAATGTGTTCTTCCAGAATTTATTATAAAGATACTGGACATCGGGTAAAAGTGGATAGGTAATGGATGTGTTTTGTCAAGGAATTCTAAAAAGGTCTAGCACTTTGCTTAAAGGATTTTATCTTATTTTGCAGGAAGTTAATAAAGAATCTGACAAAATGGATCCAAACCATGACAAAGATGCAAATTAAAACTCATATATTTAATTCAACAGATACATTTATGGCTTCTTTCAATCTGGTGTTTGCAAAACTGTATCTCCATTGTAGCAAACCATTTGATTGAAAATACAGAACCATTTTAATAGAGTGGTAGTTTGCCCAACACCTTCAAAGAATCATGGAAATGATTCTAACCTCCATATACACATAAGAGAATCAGCTCTGTTCTCAGAAAGCTCATGTTTGTAATGAAAACACTGCTGTCAGGTATCAGATAAATTTCCGAGCTGTGTTATACTGGCCCCAAGGGCAGGTGGCTGTTTCTTACAAGGGGGCCAATTTGTTCAGATTGACAAAGAAAAAAAATGTTCTAAATTTTGAAAAAAGGGAGAAAGTTGTGGGCAGCATCCAAAAGTATATGGGCACACCTGTCAAGGTCAGAGTAATTGGCATCCTCACACTCATATGATAAAACAAAAGCTACAAGAGGTGTTTTTACATCTTTCATGCAAAAAGAAATCACACGGTGTGCTGTGTAATTTTATCTATTAAACTGAACTTAAATAGAAGATTTATATTTTCTAATGACATCTAAATTAATGGCCCTAATTAATTAATTTGCTTGTGCTAATGATCCACTTTGTAACAGCCATTGTGAACATTTTTGTTTCCTCTGAGTATATTCACATAAGGTCTGTATTATAAAATTTGATGTGATCTATGGAAATCTGTTCAAGGATTCCTGACTTGCAGAGGGAAAGAGGGTACCAGAAAGGTTTTTGTCCCTTGTTTCAGAGTCCCAGGTGAATTTCAAACACTGGGAGGATCTTGGGAAATGAGAAGGCTTTATAACTCACATGGAAGGAAAGAATATTGTACTTTATTATAATAATCAATAATTAGTGAATTAATAGCACATGGATGATGCTACCTCCTCCTTCTGCATACATTTATACACTTACTTCTTCACAACCTAGACTGCAGCGATTTGCCCCGGAGGTGATCTAATGAATGAGAATATGTTTAGGTGCCTTTATGGTTCACATTAATCTGTATTTGACTCTTTTGCATGAGCCATTTTGCTTTATTCTCACAATAGATACATGAGTTCAATCAGATGTTGCTGCAGTTACTTTAAAACACAAGTAATAAAATGGGATCCAGGGTCAACCTGCTGGAATCTCTGACCTTTATGTGCTATGTAATCTTTGATATAGCTTTTCTCAGCCCCCGCTCTTCATCTGTGAGTGGTAGTAATTAGTGTATAGAAATCCCATAAGGTCAGAGTGAACATTAATTGAGAAAATCCATGTAAATCCCTTTAGCATAATTCATGGCCATTAAACTGGAATCAGTGATGATGATAAAGATAACAGTGCTCATAATAGTGATGAAGATGTCGGTGCTGCTGCTGCTGAAGGTGGCGATGGGCATGATGATGATGTGGGTGATGGTGACGTCAGTGGTGAGGGTGATGAGAACAAAGATGGCGGAGTGGTGGTAGTTATGCATGTGCTTCTCCAATGCTGATGGCTGGTGCCTAAAAATGGCAATGCTTTTATATTTTTTGTGTTTTTGTTTTGCTAAATTTAAGAGGGGGAGGATTAGATTTATTGATTGATTGATTTTGATTTTTGATTTTTATTTTTTTTTAATGGAGGTCCTGAGAATTGGACCCAGGATCTCATGCATGCTAAGCACACACTCTACCACTGAGCTACACCCTCCTCCCTAGACAAAGGTGTTTTTGTCTTTGTTTTTTAATAGAATCTCCATAGGAATAAACTTTTTGACTTGAACAATCAGGGTTCCAAAATATTCAGGCTTAGACATAAGTGGCCTCAAAACAGCTCAGAATACACCAAACTGAAAGAAGCAGTATTAAGAATGTTGTTTTCATTTTAGTCATTACTTCCACATGAAGCAAGATTTTTGTCAATAATTATGTTCAAATTTGAGTGCCAGATAAAGTAAATCTTTTGAATTATTCTGTTTCATATTAAGTCTGAAACTCCAAAGTAACCAATATTACCAAGAGAAAGCAATTTTATTAAATACTATATCAATTAAGAAGATTTGCTAATAATTGGTTTTGCATAAATGTTTATTTTAATCTCTTTACATTCCAAAATAAAATTTGATAACTCTCTGCTGACCAGCCGAATATTTTTTGTTTTATTCTCTCATGAAATACAAATTTTTGGGACTGAACATCAGCATTCTATCAACAAACAAGTTTAACTTAGTTTTGTACTTGATTGATATTGTTCGTGTCCTTGCCTTCTGTAGGCCCAGTCATGACTAGATGGTAAGATCCTGCAGAACAAGAATTATTAACTTTCTATTTATCCCAGCCCATCACGCAATGACAAAGACATTGTAAGTTCTCCTTACATATAAGTATGGATGTGGATGAATTAATACATAATTGTTTCTCCGATGACTAGAGAAATTAGGAACAAATATATTTTTTTCTTCCTGATTATAAGAGTAATAATACATTTTTATTTATGAAAAATTAGGTACTGAAATTTTAAATGAAGAAAGAAAAGATTTCTCAAACTTATAATGTTGACATCAGGTTGTATTTTGTAGTTTGTTTCTATAAACATTTTAGCCTAGCTTACCTAGTCTGTGTGTGTGTCTGTGTGTGTGTTTGTGTACATTTATAAGTAACATTTACTCACAACTTGTTTCACTTAACCTTCTTGTTCATATAGTTCTCTTAAAGAAATTATAGGTGGAATATTTAGCATATTTTAATTTTTCATAATCATAAGTAATATTGAATAAAATCATTCTATATTTTGCAGATTCTCAGAAGTGGAATTTTGAGGAAAAGTATTTCAAATATGTACATCCATATCTATCTGTCTGTCATCTATCTACCTAAATTATGTCCAAGATATTTACACTAATTCACACAACCACCGGCAGCCTGTGAGAATGTTACTTTCACATTAAACTCATTCATATTTTTTGAAGTGTGCATTTCATATATAGAACCATCACTGTCATCTTGTGTGCTCATTTCTAACCTCTTAAAAATTGGAGAAAGATTTGAGGAGAGATAGATACTGAGAAAGATTGCAAATTCCTTAGGATTGATATATGATTGCTTTTTTTTTCCACTTTCATTTTCAATTTTTTTTCACTTTGCCCTTCTTCCTTTGTTTGTTGGGAATCTGTTTCCAAGTATCTTCATTATGTGACAACTTGTGCTTCAGGGGGTGTGTGTGTGTGTGTGTGTATGTGTGTGTGTGTACTTGTGTTTGTGTATTCACACTGCATCTCCAGAAATGCTGGGTTTCTCTTCCCAGTATACTGCTCTGTTAATTTTGACAAGTAATATCTCCATCAATAATGTGACAGTCATTGTTTCATTTAGCTTTAACTGAATCTAAGTAAACATAGACTCCATTGTAGAAATGCAGGGATGCGAACATTTTCTCAATGCTGTCAATGTTGAACTTATTTTTTTAATACTCAAACTATCTGAAATGGCTGTTTCCAGATGTAAAATCTAGTTGATGTGAATCTTTAGATCAAACACAAAATAGTCCTAAGTTTCAAAAACAAGCTGACGTGTGACACTTGGTGATTCATCAATCCTTTAATTCTCTCTCTCAGTCATAGCAATGCCTCACTGGTCCAGCAGTGTTAGAGAATGATGTGTTCCATAAAAGGTGATACTTCAGATAACAGAGGCTTCATATTTTAGGCAACAAAGCTTTTGATATTTTCATTATTTTTGATGAAAATCTTCATAAATGTATTTCATGTCTCTCTGCTTTAATAAGCAGTGTGTATTTTGTAGAAAGACAGCAAATGATTGCAGAAAGCATAAGAACTTATGTTAATTACACATGAATATTGATCCCAATATTTCTATTTATCAGCTTATGTGTTTCTTAAGTTCTCTAACTTCTTTAATGCTTTGGGCTCTTCATCTGTTAAAAGGGTAAAAAGTGATTCTTTGTAACAATTTGGTAAATACTAAGTGAGACAGTAAATGTAAGGGACTTAGTGTGGTCACTGGTACATAGTAGATGCATAGTAAATGTCATTTACCCTTCATTTTGGTCCATCCCCTCTTGTCTCCCAATATTAAAAGTGTGTTACCTATAGTCTACCAAGGCTATACAAATAAAAGAAACAATAAACAAATGGGACCTAATCAAACTTATAAGCTTTTGCACAGCAAAGGAAACCATAAACAAAATGAAAAAACAACCTACAGACTGGGAGAAAATATTTGCAAAGAATGCAACTGACAAGGGCTTAATTTCCAAAATATACAAACAGCTCATATAACTCAATAACAGAAAACGAACAAACCTATCAAACAACAGGCAGAAGACCTAAACAGATATTTCTCCAAAGAAGACATACAGATGGCCAATAGGCATATGAAAAGATGTTCAACATCGCTAATTGTTAGAGAAAGGCAAATCAAAACTAAATGTGGTATCACCTCACACCAATTAGAATGGCCATCATTAAAAATCTATGAATAATACGTGCTGGAGGGGTGTGGAGAAAAGGGAACCCTCCTACACTGTTGGTAAGAATGTAAATTGGTGAAACCACTATGGAAAACAATATGGAATTTTCTTAAAACTAAAAATAGACTTACCACACGATCCAGCAATCCCACTCCTGAGCATATATCCAGAGAAGACTCTAATTTGAAAAGACACCTGTTTTCACAGCCACATGGTTTACAATATCCAAGACATGGACACAACCTAGAAGTCCATTGACAGATGACTGGATAAATAAGTTATGGTATATTTATACAGTGGAATACTACTCGGCCATAAAGCATAATAAAATAATGCCATTTGCAGTAACATGGATGAACCTAGAGATTATCATAGTAAGTAAAGTAAGTCAGACAAGAGAAAGACTGGTATCACTTATATGTAGAATCTAAAATATGATACAAATGAACTTACAAAACAGAAACAGATTCATAGATGGAGAAAATAAACTTACGGTCACCAGAGGGGAAGGAGGAAAGGATAAATTAGGAGTTTGGGATTAACAGATACAAACTATTATATATAAAATAGATAAACAAGGTCCTGCTGTGTAGCACAGGAAACTATATTTAATACTCAATATCTTGTAATAAACCATAATGAAAAAGATCATGGAAAAGAATATATATATGAATCACTTTGCTGTATACCAGAAACTAACATAACATTGTAAATCAACTATGCTTCAATGAAAAAAAAATAGTTACCTATCTAACACACATGATGAGTTTTACCTGGCATTGTGAAAATAAGGAATAAGAAAATTCAATACACTTTAGCTGAGAACAGGAGCAGTAGAGTGCCAGAAACATGATTTCAACTCTGAGAGACCATTGTAGAAGAGGCAAAAATTTTACCTCTACCCTCTTTAGGCTTTTGACTCGTTCTAAAAAGTAATTTGGTAGAAGATGGATTAGCAGGAGAAAAACATACAAACTTATTTCACACATGTTTTACATGATGTGAGAGTTTTTGTAAGAAAGTGAAGGACCAGGTGTGGCAAAACCTAGGCTCTTTTTTCTAGGTTGAAGAAAGAGAGAAAATTGAGAAAAAAGTAGCAAAATTATATGGAGAAGCTAAAAGAAAATAAAAATTATTTTAACAAGTTCTATTTTTACAGGTCATTCTCAGCTTTGACTGCCTGTCAAAGAATGTTTCTTTTCTCCTGTTACAGGGAGCACATATTTCACATGAATGTTTTTTCTCCCAATTTCGGGAAGAAAAAGGAAGATTAGGACAACCTTCTTACATCTGCTGTTTCTCGAGTGCCTTCAGACCAGAATGATCCTTATGGCCAAGGTGCATTTTTGGGGTGGCATCTTCTGCCACCCTTCACTGTATTTAAGTTCATAGTTTTGGCAAGAGATATGATCTCTGAACTCAGAAATTTACCTTTATTGATTCAGATCATTCCTGAAAGACAAACCATAGCTCCCTGAGATTAATGGTCCACACTTGCCCTTTTCATTATGTCAAATGTCCTTTAAGAGCAATGAATATTTTAATCTACCTCTGCAGTATTTTGAGAACTATAGCATCATTCTGAACATGAGACAGGAGAGGAAACTGGCTAAGACATCTGCTAGACCTTGATTCAGGTCTTCAGTTGCTCTGAAAAGATGAATGATGTCTCTACTTTCCATGTGGGCCTCCACAGAGGTAGATTAACATCCTCTTCAGGGCATCCAAACCTGTGCTACCTTTGAGCATGGCCCTAATCTGATCCTACCCTCTCCAACCTGAAAAAGGACCAAAAGATATGGTAAGAGTCAAGGATAGACTAAGTCAGGTATGATAGTGGGTGTCAGTTGCTCATACCATATGATTCTAAAAATTCTTAAACTTTTATGTAGTTTCTAAAATGTTCCTATAATAGACACATGCCAAGAATGACAGCATCAAAATGTCTTTTTTTTTTTTTTGATTGAAGTATAGTCAGTTACAATGTGTCTATTTCTGGTGTACAGCACAATGTCCCAGCCTTGCATATGCAAGCATAAATTCATTTTCATTGAGTCAAATCAAAAGCACTTGTCATCTAAGTGCTCACCCCTAAACTGCATAGTTGCTTTCCTTTTCGTACACGTGACAATTCACAATGAATGAGATGAGTTTTAAGAAAAGTAAGACAAACATTATTTTGAAATGTTTGATCCTTAAATTAGTCATAAACCAAACAATGTAATATAAAATACCCAGCTAGTTTAACTTTCCACACTGTAAAAATAATAATAGCTAATGTGTTCTTTAATCTAGTTTGATGCACACCTTGTATTATATGGTTTAAATGCGTTCTTTACCTCTTTTCATCCATGCAAATGTTCTTGCAAAATAGCAACAAATTAGCCTCTTTTCCACATTAAAAAAAAAAAAAACTGACCCTTAGAGAAATTAGTTTCTTGTCCAAGGCCATTAGAGCTATCACTTTGTTACGTTAGAGTACTCACTCTCTCTTTTTCTAACTCCTTCTATATTTTCTTGGAATAAGATGGCAAAAAGACTGGTAAATTCTTTAAAAGCACTGGTAAACTTACCAAAAAAAAAAAATCACCTATTTATTTTGTATTCCCCTAACTGAGCAGAAAATTTATCATTTTCATGGTATCAAAGAGTCCTATTTTTACGGAATTTTGGAAAAATCCTCCCAGTTTGAGGAAATCAGATTCTTTTTCTCATTTTCCCCACCCCTAATGATGATGGCAGCAGTCTAAATCTGCGGAGTCTTAGAAATGACATTTGCAAGTCATTGAGTAAAACAAATTAAAAAATCTGATCTGGTGAAGTACCTTTCATTTATACTTTCTACGAGAAACACCCAAAAAGGTCTCAGACACAGAAGAAAATAAGAATATAGAAAATTAAAAGAGGAATCATTTTTTAAGTCAGATGAAGTTTTTCTTATTCAGATAGACAGAAAAGAGGAAATAAATTGTATTTGTATGAATAGTTTTATGAAACATTGCCATTGAATATGCATTAGCTAGACTTACCTGGAATGTTGCAATCACTTCTGTACTTAACCTTTTAAAGGTGGCACAGAAAAAAGGTAAGTGTTTAAAGAAACTATATTTGAAAATTTTGCCTTGTTATGGCTAGACTGAAAAGCATGACCTCTTGGAGCACATGATAACCATGTCCACATACTAGAAATATTATCATAAGCTAAAAAATATACTCCAAGCTGTTGGTCGAGAATCTAGTGGGGGAGAACATCATTACTGAAAATAAAGACAGAATTGAGCTCAGTATAAGCAATTTGTAATTATTTGGAGCCGTCCAACGATGGATACTATAGTTCCTGATGAAGTTAGCCTCCCATGTCTGAGTAAGGTAGAGCCAAGACAATATAATCAACTCTGGATAATGAATGTTAGATAAATAGTTATGAACGAAACAAACTCCTCATTTCCTTCTATTTCCAATATTCTGTGAATTTTATGTAGAGACTTTTTGGATAAATGTTTTCTGGGTAGGCAACTATGAAGGGAGAGAAATATTTGGAATGGCCCCCAAGCTTACAGAAAGGTTAAATTGCTGCCATGATGGAAATGCTGATTGACAAAGGTAATTAACATCGGAGTGGGAAAGAGAGCTACTTCAGTCAGTTGAAGCCTTCAACCTTGATAATTTGTCTATTCAAAATATGACTTTCCCCCATGAGCTCTACTAATTCAATTGATAATCTGCTTATCCAAAATTATTAACCTAATTAAAACAATACCAAATTTCATTAAGTGAGCTGAAGAGGCACAATACTAGATTTACATATGAATCCACTTTTAATTTCCCTCTCAGACATTAGTTTGTCACCTGCTCATCAGGAAGGGATTTCTGAGTTTCATCTTGAATATTACATTTGTCCCTCATTAATCCATTACTCCCCTTCTTATGGTAAGAAATGGGTTTGGATTTAGACAACATAAGGGAACCGAGGCAAATGGAGGGAGCTTAGTTTTTATGTGAGAGGTGGCTGTAAGAAGGAATGTTTCTGGCATAAGCTTAATTAGAGGGAGATCAAAGAAGGACCAGGTGATGAAAAATTAAACTAGGTTGTCATTTATAATGGCGTGAAAGATTTATGAAGTTTTTATTTAGTTTTCGAACGAATATTTACCGAATATAAAGCATAGGACAGTCTGCTCAGTTGTTGGAATGCACTGCCTTATAGGAGCCTACCGTCATCACAATTAGGAGACAAGGCAGAGCAGGACCACATTGCATCCACAATGCAACACCAACGGCCCTTTGCAGAGCATCAGGCGATAAAGATGCTTATCTGAGACGCAGGCAAGCTGATGAATAAGATGAAGAATTATTGTGAGGGGAAAAAATAAAGGCAGAACTAAATTATATAAGACAAGGAAGACTTTGAGTTTTAAAGGCTGTAAAATTCAGAATGAGACGCTGTACGATATACATATAAATCTACGAGGTTGCAGCGAATTCCTGCCTAACGCAGCATCGCGGCTGAACCCCAGCCCTTTCTGTCATCGAGAGCCAAAAGGATGTCTTCACAGAATCATCATAATGACACGGGAGATTGATAGAGTTCTGTTTTGTTTTGTTTTGTTGCGGTTTTGTTTGTTTGTTCGTTTTGGCTGGAATGAAGACATATGATCCATCTTTCAGTCTCTCGACACCATTTGGTCTTCTTGTTTGTCTGCAACATGCAAACACACTCTACTGTGAGAAATCTAGGGTTTGTGGGTTGCCTATTCAAAGCACAGCCGACGCCAGCCGCTGCATTCCCTTCACTGACAGCTTGAAGGGAAGGCACTGTGAACACTTAAGTTAGAGTGGGGAGGGAGGTCAGAAAGAAAATATGACATATATCTGGGGGAGAAAAGACCAAATGACCAAGAAGGATGCAGACGATACTGCAGAAAAGTAAGACACAACCGGCAGGTAACCTGCTGGCAAACAACACGTTGCTGAGTAGAACCCTGGGGGTAGCAGAAGAACAGGCATTGGAGTGTGAATTCAGGTTTTACGTGAGTTTCTGTGGGGCCCGGGCATGAGCTCTGGCATGCTTTGTTACATACGCGTCTGCGTTCCAAGAGAAAAATGTCAAGTGTTTCTTGAAGTGCCAGTTGGAGGCTCTGATTGATGTGTTATTATTGTTATTATTACCATGCAACCTGTTTCAAAGCCTAATTTAACAGGACATTGGACAGTCTTACTCACACCTCCTGCCTCCAAGAAGCAAAATGATGTGTGTCCAACAGCTGGTCCAACTCAGGTTAGTTAGAGATACGAATAGGATGGAGTGTAGCATCTTGGAATAGGCTGGATAAAGGGTGTTAAGTGTACACCACATCCCTCTTCTGCAAATTTCATGGTATCTTTATTTTTATTTGCCCAGCTGGTTTGCCCAGTTTTAGTGACATCTTTACCCACAAAGCAATAAATGATTGTTTATGATAGCTGTACAGATTTGAAGGTTGAAACACAAAGATGACTGGTCTGCTAATAGGAGAATGGGAGAATGGTTGTCTAGTGGAAATTCCTTGTTATTTACCTAATAAAATTTCTTGGTTTCTGTCTGTAGTTACAATTGTATTTCTAATAAACACCCAAACAAGGGACATATGTAGATTAAAGGCAACGTTGGTGGTAAGAGGAGGGAGATATATTCGCATAAGCTTCAACATGCATTGACCCATCTTTGCACCACTAATAATCTCAAAAATTACATATTAATATATAAATATAATAGAAATTAAATTTGAGTCAATCTTTATTAAATTTTTATTTTATGTCTTCTGCACCTGAAAAATATGTGATAATATTATGCTTTCTACCCTTGAAAGAGGCATCGACTCTTTAGTTGCATCATTTTGCAAGTAATTGCATCATTTTACACTATGAGGCACTGACAGCGTTCAACAAGGGTTATCTACCCTTTTCCTAAAGCAGGTTGCAGTCTGAGTCACTGCATTCATACCTATGAAACGTGAACATATAGATACAAATATGAAGGTATGTGTTGTTGGAACGAAAGAACCCATGAACCTACATTCAGTTGCCTAGGAAAGGCTTCATCTCAGAATGAAAGCCACGCTTCACAGGGCACATTCACACATTAGTGTGTCAAGAGCCTCACCGTCGACTTCCAGCCTGAACGGTGACATTAGGACGCCTTTTGTTGTGGTGTTATTTCCATGCCAATATCTGGAGTGGGATGCTTTAGAAATTCAGAAGATGAAAGTTCACTGTGTACTCAAGTCCTGTTCCGGAAGGAAGAGAATCTGTGATGAGCCATAAAGGATGGGTAAGGTCTGGAAAGGCGGAGAGAGGTTATTTTTGCTCCAGAAGGAGATATAAGCGAATCACAGAGTTCGGGGTGAGTGTAAAGGAGGAGGAAGATGGAGGAGGGTGCAGCCTCCACCAGGAGATGATTCCTGCTGGAAGAGGGGGCTGATGAGGACCAGCTCTGGGATAAAGAAGACCTTGAATAACTCACAAAGACTACACAGTTGTCTCCAGAGAGAGTATCCACTCTGAGTTTTCCTTGAATGCCCAGTCTTTTATACTAAATGTCACCAACGGAGAATTCTCAAACAGAAATCAAAATAATATAAGAAACATGGACCAAATGTAATTTTGCAATTTACGGATAGATGATGATCAATAGATAGATGATAGGTGACAGATAGAAACCGATAGAAATGTAAATATTTAAAGAGATAAAGCCACAATTGTCTTATTTTTGTTGCTGGTGGCAGCAAACAGTCGGTGCCCCAGTCAAAATTAAGGTTAGCGTCAGGGGAGTAGGGGGCTATCTTCCTAGTTTGTGCTTAATTTGTGAGGTTTAGACCTATTTTTTAAACACGTAACTGTGTAGTGTCTCTATAATTATAAATCAGAGTTCTTCTAACATCCAGAGCTTCTCCCTGACCTGAAAGCTTACTGGGGAGATTTGGAAATAAAGTAGGACCATGTAACAGGAATGGGGTCCACAACGTAACATCCTCCATCAATTTTTTCCAAGACGGGAAAACTCGAGTGTTGCAGTCTTGACAGTCAAAAGTGTGAAAAGCAACTACATAAATTATAAAATAGGATCCCAGTATAACTGAATTTTACGTGAAATGTATATATTTTAAATAAATAGAGGGAACGGCCATCTCAGCAGTCTGTTCTCACTCCAAACTTTCTAGTTCCTTCCCCTCTGCTCTAGCACGTGTCTTTGATTGAACAGAGGACAGTCTCAGAGCGGGGGTGAGGCAGGGCAAAGTAGCCCTTGCTCTGGAAAAGCACCACTAAATACATTTTGATCTGATTCATTGCATCCCAACTATGACAACTGACTGAATAAAAAAGAAAAAGGCTTAGTAAGAGAAAAGAAGAACAATTCTAGGAATTTTGAGTCTTTCTTAGATCACTTTCTTCTTTATATTGCAATCTCCGGGGTGACATACTGTTATTTTGTAAAGTTTGGTAAAGTCAAAACATTACAGTTAATACATATATATATATAAACATCAAGGTCTTTCTCAAATCAGCTAATTTTCTTTACCCCTGCCAGACAGTGCAGGAATCCAAAAATTATAATTTGCATAGCATAGAAGTTTAACTATACTTCAATTTAAAAAAAAAAAGAGTTAAAGACACTATACAAATATTTAAAAACATAAAAAGGCTGAATTTTAAAAAAGAAGTTAATAGAACTTTGATTCGCTGATTCACTTCTAAAGAGTATATGCAGTGACCAAAATGTGAATTAATCAGCATGGAGGGCTGAAGTCATGCAGGCTGAAGTGTGAAGTCCTAATCAATCCTTGATTCATTTAAGACCCAGATCTCTCCATTTCTAAAACGTAAAATTTACCCCACAAGGTTGTGGTCATATTGAAATGAGATGCATAAACAGAGACGCTAGCACGGTCCTCGGCGGAGAGTGAGTTTATTTCGTAAACGTTAGTCCTTCCGCAAAGAGTACTTGACGTTCGCTAACATTTCCAATAAACGTAGTGCTTTAATAATTGCTGTGTCTCCATCCTTAGCTATCATCCTCAAAGGCTTGAGCTAAAATGATCATTTTAGTCCATTTCAAGCTTCCCTTTAGGACCTGCAACAGTCCATTTTGACAGTCATTCTGGTCTGCTTAGAGCCATAAATCACTGTTGACAAGAAGCCAGCTGTGCTTTACCAAAATGGTAATCACCACTGAACTTTACCAAATTGAGACAAAGTACACACCGAACGCTTCTTACCAGCTAGCTTTCAGCCTGACCCAAACGAGGCATGTCACAATTTACCTTGTCAATAATCTTGACAAGAGTTGATTGTACCAGATTGTAACTTATGGTGGTAAAATTTCAGTCATTGCGACAGGCAGTTCTGAAATATTTTCTGAGCGGCAGGAATTTCCTTGTGACTCTGAAATCACAGCCTGTGCCTGTTACAGGGACAGCCTAGGAGTTGAATCTGACTTGCTGTAGGTCTCTCGGGGCAGCATTTCCTAAATGGATTCTTTATTTGGGGTCTACAAAACATGCCACAGCTAGAAAAGATCAGATTTGCAGACAAACCCTTGCCAACTGGGGCTTACATGAGAGTCTTACTACTTTAACGAGAATCTTCCTTCAGAAATGTTAGGCTGGTGTGTTATTTCCCACTGGCGCACCCTTTCCAAGCATCCCTTGCCCTGCTGAACATATGATACCTTGAAAGCCAATTTAGTAACAGGAAAGCTGCTTGACATTCTTGGGCAATGTGGCAAAAGACAATGAATAGTTTCGAGGATTATCTTCTCTTTCTGTGGAAAGATCAGGTGAGCCTTTGTAAAGGCTGGATCTCAAGCTCTTCAAAATACATTTGATGCAGGAACACGGGTGTGGGGCGTGAGGAGGGCTGTGTTCCAGGTCTCGGTGGAGCCCCTGGGACGTGCCCCCCCAGGAGTGGGTCCTTGGCTTCGTGCAGGAAAGAATTCAAGAGCGAGTCACCGTTGAGTAAAGGTAGATTTATTTAGAGAGACACACACTGCATAGAGTGTAAGGCAAGAGAAGGGCAAGGAAAGAGGTGTGGGCATTGGGTGCTCAGGTTAAAGTAAAAGTAGGTGCACACTCCACAGACAGAATGAGGGCCGGCTCCAAAGGGGAGGGAGCAAAAAAGGGCCACTAGGCGTGGTGTTGCCAGTTTTTATGGGCTTGGTAGCTTCTGAGGCCTATAGGTGGGACCATTCCAACTGCCCTGGGGAAGGGGCTGGGGTTCCCAGGAGCTGGGCCACTGCCCATTCTTTGGCCTTTTGTGGTCAGCCTTGGGGCTGTCCTGGCGCCTGCGGGCATGTTATTGATCATGGTGTTACAGTGAGCGTATAATGAAGCTCAAGGTCTACTAGAAGTCAAACCTCTTAATCCTCAGGGCCAACTGGGAGATGAATCTTCCACCATTTTGGTGAATCTTTGACCATTTTGATGTTAAATTGCTGTCATTCCTTGAGTGGCTGCGCCCTGCCCCCTCACTTCTGTCTCACATTTGCCTCACAGATTCTGATCTCCCAGCTCTCCATTTTGGAGCTGGTGCCCCAGTCAGAGTTAAGTTTTGTTTCTGGGGGTTCTCGTCATCTATGTTTTACTGAAGGCCGTCCCCTCCTCTGAGGATGCATTCCTGGAAGTGTCAGTTTCCTAAGCAGACTTAAGCAGCTGTCCCTGGCATAGAAAAGATCAAGTTAGTGGATGCCACATTTATAACCATCAAGCCTGACTATAGAAACAATATTATCGTCTAGTTCCTCTAGAAACTACATTGCATAGCAAACACATTTTAAATAGTATTTTAATTTGGGATGGCTTCTGGGGACTGATGGAGGTTACTGATACAGAGCAGGATGCGGTGGGGTCCTCCCTGGTACAAAGCTTTCGGTGTTCCCTGTTTCTTGTTTGTTGGAAACAGGCTTCATTCAGCGTCCTTGACCTTCCCTGAGCTCCAAAGGGTAGCTTCAAGCAGTTTGCTAATCATGGAAGGGAGGGAATGCAGAGAAAAGGGAGGAATGGTCAAGAAACAATAGTGCAGCCTTGGGGCAGGTCCTGGTTACTAAGGCTGTTGCCCCCAGGATCATATCCCTGCCCCTCCCTTGAATAGAAACAAATGACCTTTATCTAAGTCTCAAGAGACAAAGAGAAGAAATAAGAATGGGTGAGAAACTGCAAAACCTGAGACAGTGGAGGATTTGACTTCCAGTGGACCTTGAGCCTCATCGTAGGCTCATGTAATGTATTGGCTGCTAAATGACACACCCACCAGCACCATGACAGTTGACAATTGCCATGACAACAACCGGAAAAGCCCCTGTACCAGAATGGAAAAGAAAGGCAGTTGGCTCCAGCACACCCAGAAGGAGGACGTGATGGTGGAAGCCTCCCACAGAAGTCCGGGTGGCCTGAGCTGCAGCTGTAGGCTCTCTACCTGCCATCTTGAATGTTGGCTCCCTGTTCAAGCATCCTTTCCTCACTTGGGAACTTTCTTTCTTTTTCCTCTTTTGAGAAATAAAGAAAAATTTTCACCTTGTCCCTCTGCTTCTGCTGCAAATTCTTTCACAGCCAGCGGGAAGGACCTACACTTTGGAGGCCTCCTAATTTAGGGGCCTCACTATTCACTAACATACGAGGGAGCTAAAGTCACACCTTGGGATGGCATGGTCCTCCTGACTCACGCTGGCAGGAGGCATCAGGCCAGCGTGTGTTTCCTGATAAGTAACGCTTATGTGGAATCAGGGTGGACCCATAGGAGAAGCTGTTACATGGACAGCTGGCTTCTAGTCTGGATCTAGACATTTGCATGTGTCCAGTGCCACGTCAGTTAGGAGAACAGATGTGAACTGAGGGCTGAGACACGAACTGTTTATAAAAACAGAAACTCATCAAGAATAACCCTTAAACACACATCCTGGTGCCAAAGGAAAGATGTGGGCTTATAAATTTTTGAAGAAGGGAGGTGCTATAAAATGATTAGAAATGGTAGTAAAAAGTTCTACACTAGAGAATATTGAATGAGTTAAAATTAAGACTTATTGGGGGAGGGTATAGCTCAGTGGTAGGGCACATGCTTAGCAAGCACGAGGTCCTGGGTTCAATCCCCAGTACCTCCATCAAAATAAATAAGTAAATAAATAAACCTAATTACCTTCCCCCAAAACAAAAAACAAACAAACAATAAACATACTTAAAAAATAAAAATAATAAAATTAAGACTTGTGAACATTTCCAGAAAAAATGTTTTCTAAATGGGTTGCTTTCAAATAATAGATAAATATCTTATTTCCCTATCTCCCTTTTGAGGAAGCTGGAGGTAAACAAACAAACAAAGGAACAGTAGTATCTCTTTCTCCCATTCTCCTCAGTGGGCATTATACTAATGCTTCCAAACTCAGAGGAGGACAGGAAATGGCTATGAGGAATTTAGTATTAAGGGCATGAGATCTTGGTTCTTTTTACACAGCTAATGCTGATGAGTGTCAACAGTGTTGAATATAATGTAGGGTTCACTACCACTGCAGGGGAGCGGGTTCTTCCAGCCCCAGATAAACCACTTCGGAATGAGGGTTGTTTTGAGCAAAAGTCAATCACATTCCAGCCTATTCAGGAAAAGCTTTTTACCTCCCCTTCAACTGCCTAAATTTACATCGGAAAGGATGCTATTACCAGGTATATGCTGTAACCTGAGAAACTTATCTGCATAGCCGAGCAACCTTTGTTTTCTAAACATCTCCTCTGCCTTCCTGGAGAAGGCCGTCCTCCCCTTTGTGTCCCCAGACTCCTCCCCTTTCCTCACCTAGGACTGTTACAGAAGCTTCAAGTAACTGGCTGCCTTTTGAGTCTACATATCTTTCTGGGGCTCCCATAAAGACGTAATTTTATTATTATTATTTTTTTCCTGTCAATCCAACTCATCCTATATCCCTTTAAGTGTTAAATGAGCCGAAGAACCTAGAAGGGAAGAAGAAAGCCCAGGAGCCACTGGGACCCTCAGCTTCTGCTGGTTTCAAGCAGTGGAGTGGGCGGCATCCGGGATCCAGGGAACCCTGGGATGGAGGGTTTATTTTTAGCTCAGACTCTACTTAGAATATGACCTTTCCAGTCTGAATCTCTTCCCATTTCCCCTGCATGGGATGACAGAAGAAGTGTTGTTGGCAAAGAATAGGTTCTTGTCTTGCACGGGAAAGAATCCAAGAGCGAGACACAGTAAAGTGAAAGCAAGTTTATTCAGGGAGGTGCACACTCCATAGCCAGGGTGCAGTCCATCTCAGAAGGCAAGAGGAAGAGCGACCTCAAGGGGTTGTTGGATTTTATGGGCTCAGTCATTCCATATGCTAATGAGTAGGAGGATTATTCCAACTATTTTGGGTAAGGGGGTGGATTTCTAGGAGTTGGGACCCCCATCTACTTTTTGACCTTTTATGATCAGTCTAGGACCTGCCATGGCACCTTGTGGGTGCACCATGAGGCTCAAGGTCCACTGGCGGTCAAATCTTCCGCCATCTTGGTTCTAATCAGTTTGTCCTGTCCTCAGTGGCTGTGTCACTCCTTCAGCGGTTGTGCCCTGCCCCCTTCCCTCCTGTCTCAGTGTCCCAGGAACCGCTCTAATAACGGACATATGTTATGACAGCTGCAAAACGATTTACATGTTGTAACTGCATTAATAGTCACAGAGCCACATGAAGAAGACATCATTTTTATTCTCACTACTGAGCACATGAGGAAACTAAAGTCTTGGGAGTGTTATTAAATTGGTAGGCAACTTGGTCTAGAGCACCACGACATTCTGCAGCCACATTTTGCGTTACCACGTGAAGCAAGCAGGTGGCATTATAAGACCCAGTAGAAGGACCTTACTTCTTTGGCACTTAGGCATGAGCAGTAAGCAGGATAGAGGAGCGTCTAGCCAGGTGAAGAGGTGGGCATTCCAGTAAAAACACTGTGAGTCTCGGGTACCTGGACTGGACATTGATATCAGAAGACACTCAACACTCTTAATGTGAGTTGCATAAAATTATGTAGAAAACACATTATATTTTCATTCTAGAATGCGGCAGCCACAAATCTGACCACATTGCTTCTGATACCCTCCACTGAGTGAGGGGTAGACACCTTTAGGAGGTGCTGGACATCACTCTGTGACCGGGGTGGACATATTCAAGAGAAGCTATAACACAGTAATTGAGTGAAGGCTCTGGTCCAGCTGAAGCAAAAGGAACCCAGGAGTGTGGCAGAAATAGTAGATTAACGTATAGAATCAAAGAGAGCGTGAACTGGAAATCAACAGGGAGCCAAAAGGCAAATAATGAAAAGTGAATTATCCTGGCCAACGGGCAAGTTCAAGAAACAGAAATAAATTATATCATGGGAGCATGCTGAAGTCCAAAAGAAGATCAGGGGATGGTATTTGCTGAATTCTCCCCCGTAACCCACATGGAAGCGTATGATCAGCTTAGCCGAGATTTAAGGAGCTTAAAACACAATAAAAGAAGCCTATCCACTCACAGCTGCAATTCAAAATTCTTCCTCTGCCTATAGGGTGAGGCCTGACTTACACCAAATGACACAAGAAACATAATGATTTTATTCCTTTTATTACAAGTTCAGCTCCCTGGGGCAGAGCCGGCTGGTAAAAATTCATGTAAACTGGTACATCCGTGAACCCTTATTTACAAGGCATTAATAATACATCAGGAAGACAAAGGCATACTCCAAACAATAAAGTAGCAGCCCTCAACCACATTGTAATGCGGCTCTTTCCCGCAGTCCAGTCCACACTGCAGCCAATTTTTGCTGAACTCCCTTCCCCTTCCTCCTAGTGAGCTTTTGGTGGGACAAGACTTTCTTCCAGAACCTGGATTATGTTTCAAAACTTTGCATTGTCTTGGTATGAGCACCTAGAGAATGTATGATTTTTTTTTATTGTGAAAGCATTTAATATAAACCATTCTTATCTCTTTTCTATAAACATATAACTAGAGGGTTTTCAGATAACTCAAGGACCACAAGCTAATTCTGTTCTCGGAGATTTTTTTGTTTGGTTTGGTCTTTTAGGAGATTGATTTGTTAACCAAATGATATGCAGATTTGCAAGGAAAATGAGAAAAGGCAGAAAACTGGAGCTAAAGTGACCCTAGAGTCAGAAATAAACATTTTGAGGAAGTAATGGGGCATTTTATATGCAGATAAACATCTTTATTTTTTTAAGGGAACATTTTTAAAACACAGCTGCCTTATGGCTCATAAAAATGCCTAAGTGGTGGACACCTGCGGAAATGTTTATACAGTGTTGCAGAATGGTTAACCATGTGAGTTTTTGTACCAGGACTCCTAGTTTCAAGTCACACCTTCAAGCTGGTTTAATGTTTCTGTGCCTGTTGCCTCATATATAAAGCAAGAATATCTGTTTTATAGCTGTGTTTTGCAGACTGTATGTACCCAATACATTTGGGGTATCGCTATTGCGGGGTGTTTTTATTTTGCTCTTGTTTTTATTAGCATTAGGATGGCTTATTGTCACATTCAAACCTAGGCAATGTCTTGCTCTTCTGTCTGACGGCTTTCAGTATCTGTGTACAACAATGTGCTCATCAAAAGGAGAGGGATCAGTCAGCTCTGAACCAACTAGTCGCTGTGTTTTCTACAACACCTTGAAACACGGCAGGGTGGAGAGAAAGCTTTGAAGACAAGCCTGGATATGAGTCCCAATGTTTTTATTACCTATTCTGCGCAATCAGAAAAGTTGTTCTAATTCTCCTGGGGTAAAAAGAGCAGACAAGGTCTGCCTCACCCCAAGATAAATGATAGTCAAACGATCAATAAACCCAAATGTCTTAAGCTCTGAGAGTTTGAGACCTGAAGGAGGAGGGCGGGGCACAACCATTAAAAGAATGACACAGCCATTAGCACCAAGATGGCGGGAGATCCAACTCCCAGTGGACCTTGAGCTTCAGTATCTGCTCACTGAAATACAAGAGCTGCTAAATGGCCCTCCCACAGGTGCCAGGACAGTTTCAAGGCTGCCCATAAAAGCTCAAAAAGTGGGTGGTGGCCCAATTCTTTGGAATCCCAGCCCCTTCTCCAAAGTAGTTGGAGTAATCCTCCCACTTGTCAGCAAATGAAGTTACAATACCCATAAAAACTAGCAACCCCACATCCTGGGGCACTTTTTCCCTTCCCTTTTCTCTTGCTTTTTGAGAAGGCCCGCATTTTATCCATGGAGTTTGTATCTACTTTGACTTCAACCACGCCCATGCCTTGTGGCCTCTCTGGCCTTCTGAAACGCCTGCACTCTGTCTATGGAGTATGTATCTCTATGAATAAATCTACTTGTACCCAACTATGGCTCATTCTTGAATTCTTTCCTGGGCAGAGCCAAGGACTCTCACTTAATAGGACTTGCCTGGGACCTGGGACATGGCCATCCTCTCATCCTCCATTTTTTTCCTACATCAAGTTGATGAGGAGAGACTATAGAGATGTTTGGAAGCATGTTTGTCATATTAGCGTCAGTCTGAGGTTAACCTCAGTGAAGCCCAGGGGTTCTAGAAGGGGTTTCCCATAAGCTTGCATAAGACCTGCTCATGGATTCTCTCTGCCTCCATTATGGCACTTTTCACCTGGTGTTCAATTATCTATTTCCATATTTTGTATCTTCAGCTAGAATTTGATACATTCTTCTGCACAAAATCCATGGCAATTAACACAGTGGCAGATGCACAACCAGAAACACCACACATATGCATATTTATTGAAAAAAAAAAAGTAGTTACAGGTCCTGTTAACATCTGAGGATAAAAAAAGAGCTCCCCACAGTGATTATTTGGGTCATGATGTATTAGTAACTGACACATTAATTCCAGCTTATGTTACAACATCAGTGATTCCAGGAACCAGCTCTGTTTCCGTGAACAGTTGCAGTCAATTGCATGTGAAACATCTGTTAAATTCTGAGCTCTCCAGTAAATCCAAAACTCAAAATAGCCCCTTTACTGAATAAGCAGATGGCAATAGTTTGCTAGAACAGTACAGAAACAGGCCTATTTTGCACTAAGTTTAAGACAGAAAAGGAAGACAACTGTTAGTTAATATTAGCCCCAAAGATAAGTGATTATGACAACAAAAAAATGCAAACATCAAATCTCTTTTGTTTAGATTCAAAACCCACGTGCAGCAGGTAAGACAGGAGACGCCCGTGAACTTCTCAGGTTATTAAAGCAAACAACAGAGGCAGCCTGTTCACATTCTTAAATGCGCCCGTGAAAACATCCACTAATGATCTTTTGCACTGAGGTTCCGATTATTATTTAGTTTTATCTCTTTTTATTTTAATTTTTAATTTTCTTCCTTTGTGGGACTGTAACTCAGTAGGGAAATAAGCACGTGTGCTCTTGAAGCCATTTTCATTAACTTTGAAAATCCTGTACCGAATGGGAAAGGAAACCCAAATAATTAACCCCTTGTAGGAGCGGCATGGCCCTTGGTCACATAAACTTGGTTTCCAGTGCAGATTCCACCTCTTTAGAGCTGCCAGACATTGAGCTTATTAAATAGCTTTTTTATTTTTTTTTTTCTCACTCTGGCTACAGTGCTAGACCCAGAGCAGAAAGGAAACATTTCGACGTCGGATTAAGATAAACTAGGCTAGAGGTTCCTGAAGCCTGTTTGACTCAGGACTTGGGGCCATGATGCACACCATGGGGCCCCTGTTGTACAAGGAGAAAATGGACCCATGGCGTTGTTCTGAATACAACGAAGGAGCATGGGGAATGGCCCCATCGGTGGGTGTAGGGGAACTGTCTGGACTACTTGTTCAACTTTCTGTAACCCTAAAACTGCTCGAAAAATAAAGTTTATTAATTAAAATGTATATAATTTACAGAGAGACGGCAACATCTAACAACCCACCTAACTACCCAGGACACTGTATTTCACATATTTGCAAGACCTAACCAGAGTCACGCGACCATTCCCTAGCCTCAGAATTACTCCTGGCCCCCTCCAGATGTTTCCTCCTTCACAGAGGTTTTGCAAACTTTTCACCTCCTTTTGAGAACCTCCTTGTCTTTTGGACTAAGACGTGGCTCATCTTGTTTTGAAAGTTGCTTTCTTGGTTGGATTCCTAAGCTATATGCCATGTTTATCTTGGAAGCGATGTGGACACCTTTGAGGAATCCATTGTTGCACCCAGCACTGAGAGCTAGGTCAAAAATTTAGCGCACTTGGTTTATCTACTTGAGTGTCTTGAATACAAAGAGTCATGGGAGACAAGGGAGCTAAGAAATAAGAAGGGAATCCTGAAAATGGGGAAAAGGAAGAACCAAATGTGCATCATTAAAGTATAAGTACGCACTTCACATAGAGGGTGGTTGTTGATGAAGTTTATTGTTAACGAATATTCTTGCAGACATAGCATTTGAAATTCACAAAATATGGATCTTTGGTAACTCCATTTTGCTTCCCTGGCACTTATAACTAATGTGGGAATTAGCTTTCAATAGTAGCTTGTCATGCTGCTCCACGGTTGGTGAAAGATTTGCCAGAGAAGGGACTAGCTAATGTGATTTGACTGTATTATGCAAAGGAGCCTTTCATTTCCTGTTTCTGTTCAATTTATGAACAGAAAATTTACACATTACTTCAAAAGGTTTAATGTAAATTATTTTTTTTCATTTTCCCCAAGAAAGAGATGATTGTAATAAACATGATGTAAAAAAAAAATTCTATTCCAAAATATCAGGGTTACCAAGAAGTTGCTATTTTAAACAAATTGTGTTGTGGTTTTATGTCAGAAAATGAGTTTGCGTGGAGAGATGGACTTAGTTTGGAATCATGCCTCTGCTACTTAGTAATCATTTAACCTGAGTCTCAATTTTCTCATCTGACACATGGGTACAGTTATGCCTTCCTCATTACTATTTTTCATACGAAATGGGATAACGTATGTAAAGCACCTGAGATATAATGTCATTTTGGGGGGAGTTTTTTTATTGAAGTATATTCAGTTTAAAATGTGTCAATTTCTGATGTACAGCATAATGTTTCAGTCATACATATACATACATAGATTCATTTTCATATTCTTTTACATTATAGGTTACTATAAGATATCGAATATAGTTCCCTGTGCTATACAGAAAAAACTTGTTGTTTATCTATTTTATATGTAGTAGTTAGTGTCTGCAAATCTCAAACTCTCAATTTACTCCTTCCCACCCCATGACCCCCTGGTAACCATAAGTTTGTTTCTATGTCTATGAGTCTGTTTCTGTTTTATAAATAAGTTTGTGTGCCTTTTTTTTTTTTTTTTGATCCCTCATCATGAATGATACATGGTACTTTTCTTTCTCTTTCTGGCTTACTTCACTTAGAATGACAGTCTCCAGGGCCATCCATGCTGCTGCAAATGGCATTATTTTATTCTTTTTTATGGCTGAGTAGTTGTCCATTGTATAAATACACCACAACTTCTTTATCCAGTCATATGTCGATGGATATTTAGGTTGTTTCCATGTCTTGGCTATTGTAAATAGTGCTGCTATGAACACTCCTACACTGTTGATGGGAATGTAGTTTACCATATGATCCAGCAATCCCTCTCCTGAACATATATCTAGAGGGAACACTAAATCAAAAAAAAAGTCATTTTTTATTGACTGACCCTTAATAACTCAGTAAATAGTAATCATATGTTATATATTATATATTATGTAACACTCTTTTGTTCTTTGCTAAGTAGTGTGCTACTGACTATTCAGTTTTTTGTAATTCCTTACAAAGTAGATAAATATCTGTACCTGTGCAGTGCATGCATTCTAGCAGAAAGAGGCAGAGAATAAACTAATCAATAAGTATTGAAGCAGGTTAGACAGCGATAAGTACTGTATAAAAAGGGGAAAAAAAATCAAAACAAAGAGATTGAGGATGTGTAGGGCCACTGCTTGCAGTAATAATTGGAGTGGTCATGGTTAGACTCATTGAGAAATTGAAATTGAAGTTAAACAATTACAGGCAGCAGGAGATTTATCTAAACAGTTCTATGGCAGAAGAGTGTCCCAGGCAGAGCAACAGAAGGGTAGAGGCTGATGCATCAGAGGAGCAGACTGTGGGCTAGATGCTGAGCAGGAGGGAGCAAAGGAGAGTCAGAGGAGAGAAGATTGGAGAGAAAATGGCACTGGTGTCTGTAAGAACTTGAAGACACCGTAATACCACGAGATTTTACTCTGCGCAAAGAAGAGAAATATAGGAGTTTGTGCATAAAGGTAAAATAACTTAACTTCTGTTTTAAATAATTGTCTGCCTGCTGTGCTGGAAATCTACTCAAAAAGGCATGAATAGAAATTAGGTGTGTTGATAGACGGATGTAGTAATCCTGGTGGAAGTTGATGATGGCTCAGGACGAGGCGTAGGGAATGGAGGCAGAAAGAAGTGTTTGGATTCTAAGTCTGCTTTAAAGGTAGAAATGGCCATAAAATATGACCTGAATTAATCTGACTTTCTAAAATTAAGAGGCTGTTGTTTGGCGGATAGCGGGCAAGAAGAGTCCTATTGAGATTTGAAAAATGTGAATGTGTATTGATAAGATACACAATTTAAAATTTCCAATTCCCTTTATTTTAACATTATTTATCTAATATACATACTCTGTGGCCGTATTTAAATTGTGTCTGCTTGGTTTGTCAGAAGGTTATATATTAAACATCCCACCGTGTTGCAATCTTACTGCTTTCTCCTTGCACATCAGACAAGTTTTGCTTTACAAAATGTTATTTGACACAAAAAGATTTATGAGTTATATTTTCTTTGTGGTTTCTAGCTCTTAGCGACATAAAATGAACCCCCTTCAATGCTTTAAAAAATGCTCTCTGCTATGAACATTTTCATCCCTGTTTTGAGAATTTTGTTTTTCAGTTTCATTTGATTTATTCCCTATCCTTTGTAACATTTTTTTTTTTAATTTTAGGTACAGCACTAACAAGAAACACATAGATCATCTTGTTTCAAATGTTCCCCAGATGTGCTTCCTTCCTACATAATATGAGTCATGGAAATGTTTAATACCTGGGCCATAATACCTGGGCTATTTTTTAAAAATCTACATTTAATTAAAAAAAAGGGAACTCTACCTTGCAAAAAGTGGACCACCACATCACGTATCATGGCCAATGTAAGATAATTGTTGACATCTTAGAATAGTTATGACAAATCAAATTCAACATCCCCCTAAAAATTATTCTCAGAAAATGGCTGTAATGTTAACATTGTTACATTATCCCTCAAAACAAAGGAATGTTTAAGTTTCTTCCACAAATAGGTTCAATATTCTGGTTTAAATTTGGAAGAATATTTCAAGAAAGGGGCATGATTAGTGTATCTTCTTAGGAGAATTCCACTCTGTCCATATTACTTACGTCTTTGTATTTTAGAGACACTGAACTTACCTGTTCTCTGATCACAGACAATGTGTTCCACTTGTTTTGACATCCTTGATGAATATATTACTGGAATTTCCCATGAGACAATTATATTTCCTTGCCCTGATAAAGTTATACTTGGCCATGAACTTTGCTTTGGTCAATAAAAATGAATATAAGTAACTTATACTACTTCTAAACAGACGTTTTAAATTCCATCACATAAATACAAGATTGTATATTTCGTCTCTCGCCATATTAATCTATTCCAGATTAGGGCAATTCTATTAGCTTACCTCCCAGAATGAAGGAAATCTACAGCTACACCATGATGGATATGTGGTATGAGAAGAAAATAAATGTATTATTATATGCCACTGATATTTTGTTTTTGTTTTGTTATGTAACTTTGGCAACCACTAATGAAGCCAATACAGAAATTTCTTACCAGGAGTCCAGTTCCACTGACTTGCTTCAAGGCCAGAAAAATAAATAATCCTTGTTTCTAGGCCAGGAAATGTGTGGTGGGAAAAAAATATATATATATATTATTAGAGACTGGAAAAAAGGCAGCTCACATTAGTGGCGGCAAAATAGTTGGCTATCACTCACAGTATTGTGGAAATCATTTAATATGCTAAATAATTGTGGGCTTTTGGTGAAGATCTGGGAAAATAATTGACATGACTTGGATGCTACTGGTTGCATTTGATACTACTTTCCGAGAAATATAAGGACTCAGGGATAAAAAAAAAAAGAACTGGCACATAGATTCTGGACTTAACAGATTTGAAAGATGCAACTGATATTTATTTATAACTGGTAAAATATAAAACAAAGTATTATTAAAACCCAGCTTTAGGTAAAGGACCAAATCAAGTATATTGCAATGATAAGCATTGTTAAAATGTCTGAATTGATTAAAATGTGAAAAAAATATCACTCAGAGAAGAAATCGATGCCATGGCTCTCTCACAGAACACTGATGTGCTCAGTATACCTGGAACAAAACCTGAAGTGAGAGGTCTATCTAAAAAATAATTATCAGTAAAATAGTTGTCACATGGCATTGACTGGAGGCTGATGCAGTAGACATAAGATCAAATAAAGTTTTGAGAGACTTGTTCTGCTCAATGAACCACAAGTCTGAATCAAAAGACACATTAGCAGTTTCAGACATTAATTGATTGTTAAGCTACCAGCTTTCTTATGGAGAAGGAGATTGAGAAAACCCTCTTAAAGGGGCCAAAAAGGATAGATGAAAAAGAAGGTCCTCAAAGGCAGCATAGCTGAGAGCATGAAGCTGACAGCATGGGCTGGAGAGAAGAACTAAGACTTAATCAAGACAAATGACCATCTCCGGTACCCTTAACATCTCCTTGACGAGATTTCATAAATACCATGGACCAGTGATTTTCATATGGTTCCTTTTCTTTATTTTATGATGACTTTATGATGACTGTGGTGACCGCATGTAGGCCACCTCTATTTCACCACTCTATGTTGGATGAGTGAGGACATACAGCTAGAAGTCACCTCTGAACTAGGACTGTGAGATCCTAGATCTTGACCTTACCCTGTGACTGGATGATACTGTTGGATGTTTTCCCTTGAGAAGAGGGGCTGAGTTAAATTTCCCTGTGAATCACAAGGTGAATTCTTGTGATCAGAAGATGGACTGTTTTAGACTTCATTACAAATCCCAAGCACTCTTTTCTCCTCTGAAAAACTAAGAAATTTATGAAATGAAAAAGTGGTAAACCAAACAACTACGTGGCCAAAACCCCAAACTACATGTTACAAGCAAGTATCACTTTTTCCAAATCCACTCACTTACTCACTGTTTAATTGATAGGTGAGATTTGAGTAGGTTCTGGGGCTGGGAGATATGCAGACACTCGCTGTACATGATGGAATATCTCTGGAATCATGGTATTGGAGAAGAAATCGCACAGTGACAGTGATGTCATGTTTGATTGCCTGTGACCTAGCTTAGTTGAGAGAGAATGGCAAAGGAGGTACCTGATGGAGAAAGGGATACTGATGGTCAGAGTGAAGTGCAGAGTCTGGAATTTAATATCGGGGGGAAAAAGTAATACCAGAATAAATACAGTGTATGGACAGACAGAGTGGAAATGAAAAAATACTAAGTATATAAAATTAATATTAGAAAAATTAAAGATATAAAAGACAGAGCAAGGAGACTGAAAATGCTTACAATTAGTATTTTTGATAAAGGAAACAAAGATAATTTTTAAAAATCTAATTAAATCATTTCTAAAAGAGCAATTCTTTTGACTGTTTCAAGGGACATTCTGTATATCAAAGAAAAGTAGTTTCAGAAGAATAAGCAGTGGGCTGTTGAAGTCACTGAACTCCAAATGTATCGGCAGGCAATCCAGCAGTAAAGCAATTCAGAAGGGAAATTAGGCTGCTCTCTGATGTCCACACAGAAGCACTCTGTATTTATGGATAAATCGTGACAAGGGCATCACAGTGTACACTTGTCTTCAGACTCATCAGGTTGTATACATTAAATATGTACAGCTTTTTGCATGTCAATCGTATCTCAATAAATTGGTTTAAAAAAACAATACAATGGGGCAATTTCTACGAGTTTCCAAGGAAAAGTAAACCAATTATTCTCTAATAGTCTATCCAAGTAAATTGTCATTTTACATAAAGTTTGTAGACAAACCTGTGTAACCATTTAAATGTCCAAAAACTATTTCAAAATGATCCCTACTTGAGAAGGAAAGAAAGAACTCAATCTGACTATGAAATGAGTCCAAATTAATAACCTGAAAATCAAAAAAAAATTGTTTAAAAATCTTTGGTAGTGAGTGTTAACTTCCCTTAAATGAATAACTAATGCTGTTACAACGTGGATTATAAAATGTAGATCAGAATTTATAAATGGATAAATTTTAACACTATAAAATAATAGTTTATATCACAAAAATCTAGATATAAAGTAAAGAAAGATGGAGAATTACATGTATATTAATTTATTTCCCTTAATAACAAAGAGTCAGTGAAGACTCTACAGTGATAAAGCATGTTCTTAAAAATAGCATGAACTTTAACAACATTTATATGATTTTTTTTTTATTTTTGAAGAGTATTTTTGCATGACTGTCTTGAAATAATGAAATATCTATCTACAGTTCAGTGTTTCAGTTTTCCTTCAGTTTTGTCTTGCATGAATTGAAATGAGATGAAATGTATCCTTTATTTAAATAAACGTGCCTACTATAATCCTGGCTTTTAACTATTTGTTCTCTCTCTTTAAAACCTCTCTCTCTGTCCACTGTCTTTCCTTTTACACATTCTCCTTTTTCTTCCTTTCTGCCTTCTGTTTGTAGAGACAAGAGGTATCTGGAATAATGCTCATGAAATGAATGAAAGGATTATTTCAGAAGTAGTAATTTGGGTAATTTTATTTTCTTTCCTTTCCTTTTCTGTATTTCATGACAGTTTGCTCTTGTTTTACTCATTTATAATAGATCTGTTATCATGTAAAAGTTGAACTATACTTCTAAAATGAATTCATTGCTTTTGTAAGAAATGAAGCAGCAAGATTGCTGGTTAACACCTCAGGGCCATGTGCTCACCACGCCCTTTATTTTGTGTGGCCTTCCAGTTAACCATGGTTCCTTACAGTCCCCTTGAGACCTCACCTTCTTCATCTGTACAATAAATGTCTCAGACTAGGTGATTTCTGAACTCCTGTAAGGCTGTTTGCTCTGTGGTTCTAACTAGATTTCCAGTGACTTGATGAATTAAATCATGGTTGAAATAATAAATAGAAAATGTACCTTTGAAATTATGAAAGACAAAAGTGAAGCTTAAATAAAATTTTCTGGCCACATTCCAAAATTGATACTATGATATTGACTGAGAGCAGAGATGAATTGCACTTTAATCAGTGTCAGTGAACATTAAATTGACCTTGGAATCATGGCCAGGATTGAAGTGTGGGTCTACATCAATTTGATTCAGCAGGCAGTGAAGAGCCAAACAGAGAAAGCTATGATTGGGCCCGAAGGCTGGAATTTATTATGTTTTCAGTGAAAACAATTTTTGAAGTAAGATGATGGTTTTCCTCTGAATTGTTTCATTAAAATTTGATCAGGGAGAAGAATGTTTCTATTTAACTCCAGAAAATGTAATTTTGGCTTCCACTCTCCGAGAGTTTTCTGCAGGGTTGTTCAGAGTTGTGGAGAGCACTAGTAGGAATTATATTTCCTTGTGAAGAACCACTCTGAAAATATGGCCATCAGGAAAGAAAACCATCTTCAAACTTATTTGTCTGAGAAAAACTACCTGCTCGTGGTAAATTATGGTCCATTTATAATATCTGCTTACATGCCACTTCTTGTGAATGTTCTTGAATATTCATCGTAAATATTTGTTTGTAGTTCGTAGCAGCTGTGCTTAGCGCTGGACCCTCCATCAGTTAAGAAATGTCTTTTTCCAGCTAGTCTTTCTTGTCCATTAAATATTTAGGTTCTCCCCCTGTAAGACTGGAGGCACAGTAAAGGCACAGCTTCCTTGTTCATTGTATGTGGGAGACAAGCTTTGGCCATGGACTTGGTGTTCAGTCCTATTCCAACACAAATAGTCTAACCTGCTTGATCTCAACAATTTTTTTACAAGCAGACATCCTTTTAAAATTTCAAATAATTGCAATCCGATTTTATGCACATTATCATTTCTACCAACAAAACATTGTGGAGAGTAAGATTAATACTTATTTACAAAGGACAGGAGAGAATTTTACTGTTGGAATTATTACCAGTAAAAGTACATATTTCTCCCTAAAGGATATTTCACGGAGGCTAGCAACAAATCACAGTGTATTTAAAAAATAAATTTAAAAAATAAAAAATAAACACTCCCTTGTTATAATATAGAATGAACATAACAGATTTTAGCGGCAGTTGCACTCATCTCTATGTGGGGAAAATTGCATAGAACTAAACACTCTCCCATGCGTGTGTATATGCACACATAAAAATGGGTTCATATAAATAATGGTGAAAACTGAATAAGGTCTGCAGTCGACATCAGTTTCCTGATTTTATATTGAACTATGTTCGTGTGAGTCATAATCACTGGGGAAGTTAGGTGAAAGGCAAATGGACTCTATGTATTTTTGCAAATTCCTGTGAATCTGTAATGATTTCAAAAGGTTTCAAAATAGGAAAATAAAAATGAAACAGTCTATTTCACTGTAGACATAGTCATCCTTCCATAAATCGTTGAAGTAAGTTGGGTCCCAGAGTTGACCCCATCACAGAGTTGTCCAGTTTTGCAGTAGGTTGAACTTTCAGACATGAACTCATCACTTGGCCAAATACTTTATGAGGTCTTTGGACCATATTCCTTAATTTAATCCTCATGCCAATGATCAGATCTGGATACCAATATTTTCAGATTACAGACAAGGTATATGAACCTCAGAGAAGTGAAGCAGCTTGTCTGGGATCACAGGTTCACCTAAAACCCAAGATAGCGGGCAAAGGACTCTTCTTTGACAATTGATTGCTACTCCAAAAAGCAACAGAATAGAAATAAAGACAATGTAGGAAGACTGGGGGTGGGGGGCATATGTAGACTCTTAGAATCCCAGGGCCTTGGTAACCATTCAGATAATTTTCTTCCTTCCTCTTCCTAGAGTTGAGATGATGGGGAAAAGGACATTTATAGAAGTTCGTTGCTCCCCCATAAGCTTTTTATATAGTTGGGCTTAGGTGACAATAGTTTGGCCTGACACTAGAATATTGCATTTATTTTAAAAATTGTCCATCTAGCTCAAAGTTACCTTTGCATTCATTACTTACTGATTTTTAAAATGTTCTTATAAGGTTCCTGAAGACTAACAGCTTAACTGGAATTCTTATTAAGAATTATATAATATTCAGACCATTGATAGGAGCAATATTCAAGCAGAACCTTCTCACATGATTTTCATTATGTTTTTCACATATTTTTCCCCAATGAAGACAAGTTTCTGAAAGCCAAGTATTGCATTTTGTCTTCCTTTGTTCGTTATATTATGCATAAAATACAGAGCCACCTAACTTCTTCGTGGGAGATCACTGCACCTTTCACTAGTTCTCATTAAAATTTTTTTCATCCTGATTCCCATCTTAAATGTTCCTTTCATTAATTTCTTCTATTATGCCCAGTCATGCCCAATTTTATGTGAATATATGTGCACCAGTCTTTAAAAATAACCTCACCATTTTTATTTTAGAAGAATATTTGATTATCACACTTGAGGAAGCACAAGCTTTGTACTCATATCCAAGTGACAGATTCATATTAATGTTTAACGCCTATTCGTCATTAAAAACCTTTCTTAGTTAGGCTGAAATTTAATTGTTCATTAAAATTTCAATAGCATATATCTTGGGAACCTGAAATTCAAGAGGCCTGATGAAAGGTAAATGATTTGAAGTCAACGTGGCAATGGAATGAGAGGTCAGACATAATGTATCATTGTCAAGGCTAATCATTGGGATTGTTAAATGACTTACAAGAAAATCAAGGTCATTTTATTTACACATATCGGAATAATATCAATGTTGATAAACATAGAAACATGTCGTTATTGCTCCCATCTTTTAAAAGTAAGGCTGTCTTTACTTCACTCCTTCCAGCTACCACTCCGTTTTTCTCCTTCCCTTTCAGCAAAGTTTCTTCAAGAACATGTCCATATGTACTGCCTTCAACTTTGCTCATACTCTCTCTCGAGTCCCCCTCTCTCAGGCAGTCATCCCCAGCACTTCGTGAAAACTGTTTTTGTCAAGATGCCCATGACCTCTACATCGCTAAATTCCGTGTTTACTTAGATTAGCAGTATTTGACACTATCCATCTCCTTCTCCTGTCTTGAAAAGCCTTCTTGATGTGATTTCCAGGATACCATAATGTGCCAGTCCCCCTCACCCCCTTGCCGCTACTTGGCTACACCTTTTTAGTTTCTTCCTCATCTCTGATCATTAAATGTTAGAATTCAAGACTCAAGATTCACTTCTGGCCTCTAATGATCTTATGACTTTAAATACAATGTCCATGCTCATATTTTCCAGATGTATGTCTCCAACTCAGGCTTGCGCCTTGACCTCTATATTCTATATCCAAACTCTCACTCAATGTATTTCCATAGCATGTCTAAGACTGAGGCCATGCTATCTCCCCTACCCCCAAATATGCCCTTCCTACAGTCTTTGGCAAGTCATTTTATTGCACCTTAGCCTTTACAGACAATCTTGTACAGTCATCCCATGATACCCACAGGGAGTTGGTTCCAGGACCTTCATGGTTGCCAAAATCTACAAATGCTCAAGTTTCTTACATAGAATGGTCTAACACAGTGGGCCTTCTGTAACCCCCGAGAAGGTACCCACCAGAGGGCCAAATGTAATCAGTTTTGACTACAAATTCTCTCACATTCCACCCCCAAATGTAACAGAAAGGAACAAACCTGACTCCATATTGAATCTATTCCTTTGGCTCTAACCCTGTGCTCTGTTCTGCTTCCTGTGCTGAGTCATGCTAGTTCTGCACCTCTTGTAAAAGAATGTAACCTAGAGCCTGAAAGACAGGAGAGCCCATTCTCAAGTCTCTGACCTTTAAAGATCTAGCATTTTTCCATTCATATAGAGGTAAAAAGTTGCAGAACAGAGTGTCTTGTTGGAAGTTTATAGGGACATCCTGACCTGACCTACATGGACAGCTGCAAGAACAAAGGATTCCAGCACCAAGAAGTTTTCAACAACCAGCCACACCTCCTCCCCTTTTGGTATAAAAGAAGCCTGAATTCTAACTTGGGTAAGATGGTTCTTTGGGACACTAGTCCACCATTTTATCAGCCTGCTGGCTTAAGAATAAAGTCACTATTTTTGCTCTGACAACTCATCTCTCAATTTATATGGCCTGTCATGAGGTGAGCAGTACCAGTTTTGACTTGGTAATACAAACTATCAGCAAATTCTGTCTAGTTTACCTTAAAAATATGTATAGACTATAATGACTTCTCATCACTTCCACTGCTGTCTCCGTGGTCCAAACCACCATCATCTGTATCCGATTTGCTGTTAAAACCTGTGTGCCATTATCTCATCTCCCACTTGTGCTTTCCATTGGTCTATTTTCAACACAACATCCAGATCTGGTTTGGTAAAATATAAATTGTTAAATATGTTGCTTCTCTATTCAAAATTTTCAGGGATTCCTCCTCCTTCAAGGAATGAAAGCCAACATCCTGACTGGGACCCACAAGGCTTCATACGATGTCCCTTTTTCATCTGCATCACCTCCCTGAGTCAATCATGGACCTCTCTCTCTGAATGACTTCACTCCAGCCACACTAACATCCTCATTCTTCTTAAAAGAGGCAGGCATATTCCTGCAGCAGGACCACTCCGCTAACTATTCTTTTTGTCTGGGATCCTCATATTTCATCCCAGATGGCATCATGGCTAATTTCTTCCCCTTTCTCAGACTACTTCTCAAATATCACTTAAGAGTGAGGCATCTCTTGACCACCCTCTAAAATTCCATGTTTTTTCCCTACTTTTGCCTCTCTCTTGTCTGATTTTTATCCTTAAAGCACATCACTGTTTAATTTTTTTTTAATTTTATTTTCTGCTTCTTTCTCCATGAGAATAGAGATTTTTCTGCTGTTTTTCACAACCACAATATCCATCATGGTGTTTAACACATGATAGAAACTCAAGAAATAGTGAGTGATTGATTGATTTAATAACAATCTATTATTGTTTTTATTTTAAAACAACATCTAAGTAAGTGTCTTAAGCTTATATCTTCTACCATGATACCAAATATTGAACAATAGAAAGCATGTTAATCAATTGTTCATTGAACTAGCTTAACACACTTTTTATTTAGCAAAACAAACTGACACAACCATTCTTTGAATTTACAACCTTCATTCATTTATTTCAGCACTTTTCGGAAAATGCACGTATGCACCATTTGACATTAAGAAACTGAGTATAACTGAGTTTTCGTTTATAATCACTATTCACATAAACACTAATGAATTACGTGCAGCTAATTATTCAATTACAATCTCATTGACATAAAATATTATACAAAGAAACTAGTCTAAAGAATCATAGAAAGTAGTTGGAATATTTACTCATTTAAAACATGATTTTTTTAGAGTTATAAGTTAAACTAAAATTTCTTAGTGGTTTTCCAATATTTTAAGTTCAATATACCACACATTATTGTTGCAAATCTGTGTTATTCAGATTTTTTTTTTTTAGAATACTCTCATTATTCAGATTTTTTTTTTCCTTTTGGCCTACAATGTGTGCTTGGTCAGTGTGCAGATTAACCAAGTTCCCTTTTTTCCCTCTAAATGATGCTAGTTACTGTCAAGATTGTGTTCTAGGGAAGATGATATAGAAGGGAGAACATTTTGCTGAGAAGTTATGACTTTATGGATTCAAAATATTTTCAATAAATTTAATAATATACAAAATAATTTGAAAGGGGACCAAATCTTTAATTTTGACATCGAGTTATAGATTGAGACCTTCCTAAACTGGAAATCAAGATGGAAGTGTTTTACCCTGAATCTGATTGAAATATTAAGGGGACATTATATTTTCAAATTTTTATTAGAAGTTAATTTTATATCTATGAGAAGTGGTAGTTCATAAGTATAAAAGCAACTCTGATCATTTAAATTATGTAACTAGGAGAGCAACTGGCATTTGCTAGATTTGCTGTGCACAACTTGAAGGTAAATGGCATTTAGTTCTCTTAGTGGTAATCACTCTAACCAAGTCCTTCTCTTCAATTGCATACCTCATTAAGACACCATGATTTTGTCAAGACACGTTTCACGTATTTTTTAAACTTTCCATTAACAGATTGCATATGAAAGTTCCGTGTATATAGAAAGGATTATATTGTTAGGATCCCTCTTTGGCTAGTCTGCAAATTTGCCTGCCAATGCTAGCTAGATCAACTCGCTGACAGTCATCTAGGTGTGTTCATGCTTGGGGACGTTCTTTAATTTGTCCTCATATGAAAGCATGACTAGAGTCCACAGTCTACGTACAGTATATTAGAAAACAGCATGTTATAGTACTTATATGATAAAACATAAGTAGACTAATACTATATATACATAATTGCAGTATATTATTAAAATACATGATTTACTTAAATAAAATCACATTTTTCTCTCGCTGTCCCCCCAGCTTTGAAATTATTCATTTTATTTTGTTTTATTTCAATTATTCATTCATTTTATTCAAATTATTCATTTGGATTTTTTGCACATTGGAAGCCTTTCTACAGATGTATGACCTACAGTCCAGGCCATATGGTATTTATAAAATTAACTTTGGGAATTTGTGAGCACGGCCTCACAGAGCTAGGCAGCTGTGTAAGAGCTGAAGTTGAGATACAGTCACCACACAATGAAGGGGCAAGCATGTTGTGCATCGTAAGACACAGTCAGCAGAGAGCACGGAAGGATTTTCCGTTGGAGCTCCACATCTAAAGCCAAAATGATGGATACAGATGACGGCCATAGTTTGGGAACTGAACTGCCTGGTAAATGCGCAACTCTACCATTTAGAGTAAATGGTTGCTCAGTGACAGTGATTTGCCTGAAGAACATTGGGAGCCCTACAATGGATCACCTCTTAAAATCAAGTAAACACAGTAAAATAGAAGTTACATTTTCACCTAGTATAGCTCTCAAGTCTGTTTTTCTATATGTCACCAATTTTTAGGGACCTGAGGTCTCATGTTTAATTTCAAAGTAACTTGGAAGTTTTGTTAGCAGGTTTCCCTTTAACACCAGATCCCAAAGGAAAACGGCTACTTGATCCCAAAAGCTTCAGTGTCTTGATAGTGTTGTGTTATATTATGATCTCTTTATTCTGTGATGAGAACTCTTTTCCAATTCATTCTTGCAGACCTAGATTGCACCTAGCAAATGGTTGAGATTTATAATTAAGGGGTCTGAGCAATTGCTTTGATTCACCTTATCTTAACAACATCATTATACTTGTAAAAGTCAAAGGAAAAATAAGTTCTTAATAAGTAATCATTATGAATATGCATGAGAATAACTGGAAGGAAAAAATGTGACCTATTAATTTTTCTGTCTTCATCCATGTGTTTTTAATATTTCACATGAAACAGATCTTCCAGTATTTAACCAGTATTTGTTACATAAGCTCAAACTATCGGAAGACTTTGATTCACACAGAGAAGCAGAGTTTTGGGAAACACAATTCTAGGTTTATTGACTGCAGCTAGTTTTACAAATGTTCTGCTGTGAAGGAGCCAATTCTTGTTTAAATGGAGACTTATTTTCTTCCATATAGCAGTAGAATTCTTTTGACCAGAACAGAGGCAAGGCGAATAAAGATGTGTTGCCTTGAAACACGTCTGACACGAGTATTGGGAGATGTCCATTAAAGGAAAAATAGATCGTATTCTCTTGGTTTTTCTCCATGTGCTGTAATCAGTATCCTGGCCAAGTAACAGGGCTCATATTTAAATGGACCGGTCTTCTTTAATTAAGCTCAGAACTGAGCCCCCAGGACAGCTTCAGCTGTTCATATTTGGATATGGAATCACATGGCTAACATTTGGAGTTTTCATCAACGCTTTTGCTATTAAACATGAAAAACAGACATGCATTTTCTAAGTACTGCTAATTAATGTTCTTTGGCAGCGTCTTATCACAGGCCAATGTTGGGGATTTGGAGGGTTTTTCCCTTTAAAATGTCACATTTGTTATCATGTCTGATTCTGCTTCCTGACCTCTCCTTAATTAAGCACATGTTGGGCCTGATGGCAAGTGGAATTTTTATTGTTTCTGTAAATGTCTTCCTTGCAGATTAAGTTAATTTCATTCCTCAATCCAGGAAGAAGCAGTATCTCATTCTTTTCAGGATCCAACAATAGTTAAATGTGAGCAATGTCCTTAAACGCTTCCAAATATTTAAGGACATACAACTTCACTTGTATTAACCCAACAAAAGAGGAGCATTAGACTAGAAATTAAATCACATATACCTGTCCGCTATTTAAGTTACTTAAATTGCAAACCACCATGATGGAAAATATAATAAAGATATGGAGGTGTCACCATGCAGGCACAGATTTTTAAGCCACATAGCTCTAGGGAACGTCGCCTGGGTGTCCGCCTCTCACAGGCTGTGTGATCTGGAGCTGTCTACATTATCTCCCCACCTCATTTAATTCACTTTTAAAATCCACACTTTTACATGTACTTAAGACTCAGGCATCATCTTCCCCAAGAAACCTTTCCCATCCCTTGCCAATCCAGGCTTGGTGGTTTCTGTGACTGTACTCCCTTGTGACTCCTGTCATGTTCTGTTGCAATTTTCTGTTTCCCTGTGTGCTTCCCTGCAAAATCAACAGCTACTTTATCTAGAGACTGAGACTCCTCTCTATTTTTTTTTTGTTTTATTAGGTGGAATTGTTGCAGTTTGACTGCACATATACAACATATTGCATGTAGATACATACATACAATATACTGCACATATTTTTTAAAATTTACATATATGTACTATTGTTTCTAAGAACAGGTTAGAGCTTTAGCTTTTTAAACTTACATAGTTATCAAAGGAATAAAACCAACCACAAAATAAGAATCAACAGAATATGGTAATCCAGTCATAAAGGACAGTCAAATTTGCTTACAACATATTCAAGAAATCAATCATCTTAGTTATAAATAATAAGTAGTTCATTTATGTCCTGTTTTTTTTTTTTAGATTTCACATATAAGTGATATTATATGGAATTTTTATTTCCCTTTCTGGCCCACTTCACTTAAAATGATGATCTCCAGATCCATCCATGTTGCTGCAAATGGCATTATTTCATTGTTTTTTATGGCTGAGTAGTATTCCATTGTATATATATATAATACATCTTCTTTATCCAGTTATCTGTTGATGGACATTTGGGTTGTTTGCATGGAGCTTATCTTCTCTTTATCTCAGTTTCTAGCACATTGTTCAACTTAAAATAAGGGTTTCATGTGTAACTACAACCTTTTTTTTCTTCATATCCAATAAGGCTGAAAAGGATTGATCACATTTAACTAATCAAAGAAGGGCACACATATTCTATAGGCTAAGACAAAATGATCTGTAACTGCCCACACATCACGATTACCTGAGTATGCTGTTATTTTATTTTGAAGAAATGTATAAAAGTTTAATGAAAAGTCTAAGAGAAAATCTTCATACAGAAATAAACATATTCCTGGATGAAAAGTTCAATAATACAACATTGCCCATTCTCTCAAAATCACTGTAAGCCCAACCAAAACTGCATGGAATTGGAGGAGTTTTCTTGGAAAATGAAAATGGAAAAGAAAATGCATAAGAAGAGAGAAGAATATTTTGAAAAAGAAGAAAATGGAGCCAAGAGCACAACTGGTTTGCAAAAGCACGTGACAAAACCATTGGAATTAGGTCAGTGTGGGATTTATGCAAAAATGAATAAAAATATTTAAAAATAGAATTCAGAAAGAAGTCCATGCATAGAATGATAATTTAGCTTACATTAAGTGTGACATTTCAAATCAATGAGGAGAGGATGAACTGTTCAAATAAAAATATTTAAACAACCGATTATTTGGGAAAGAAAGTCATGAGTCAGGTACTTACTTTATAAATTCTCTCTCTCTCTCTGTCTTTCTGCCTCTGTCTCTTTCTCTCTCTCTTACACACACACACAACATTCATACACACATACACAATCTAGATATATTAAGTGTATAAAAATAAACCCTTAAAATATTAAAGGGAATTTAAGGGAAATAGAAGATAATAATTTAAGGGAAATAGAAGATAATAATTTTCAAAATTGAGATAGAGAAGACCTTTAAAATAAAACACAAAAATATTAAAGAAAAATATATAGATATACCAACGTTAAAATGTCAGACTTATGGCTAACAAGAAACAAACAAAAAACTGCTGTGACACTTAAAAAAAATATAAAAGAAGAGAATGACAAACTATTTGAAGCTTATTCTTCAGATAAAGCTCTAATGTCTGGAGTACATGAAGTGCTTTAAAATGTATAGGAAAAAGATAAGTAAAAGCAGATAAATTATATAAACAGGCAACTTACGGAGGAAATTCAGATAGTCTATAAGTGATGAAGAAATACTAAGTCTTACTAATGACCCCAGAAATGCATTTTAAAGCACGATGTTCTAACATGTTTTTACTCACTGGGCCGAGAATTATTTAACAATAGAATCAAATATTGGGGTAGGTTCAGGGAACACATTGGTGACAGGAATTTAAAGCTATACAGCAATTTTCTGGGGCAGTTTGACACAATTCGACATATGTCAAATGTACATGCTATAGTGTATACAAAATTTGAAATATGAGGTAGTATTCATGAAACATATGATGTTATAAACCAATGCAACCTCAATAAATTAAAAAATTCAAATAAAAGGTAAAATGTGCATGCAACATGTCTCAGAAGTGCTAGTCACTTATGTCCCTAGAAGAACTCTCCCATGTTGATACAAGAAAGCAACTAAAAAGATATATATTGCAGCACTGTTTGTAATAGCACAGTAATAGGAAGCAATCTAAATATTCATCAGTAAGAGATAAGTAGAATACTTCATCATGATTCCAAGTGGTGGAATGCTAGCTAACCATTAAGGAGAATAAAACTACATTTTTCTTAAGTCACAGATATCTAGGGTTTATACATTATAGCAGCTAGCATTATCATGGCTGATGTATAATTGGCAACTTAAGTGGGGTTCCTCTATTTAAAAATCCTCATCTATGTGACTTAATGGTAGAGAGGCAGGGAAACCAATATGAGAGGCTGGAGAGATGAAGTCTCACGTTATTGAGTTCCAGAATACTTAGTAGCTACCTTCAGCAATGCCTGAGAAAGCAAGTCGACACCTACTGAGTCCATGGCTCTAGCAGAAGAGTTTGGAAAAAAGATTTTTTGCTGGATATTTGGTGTAAACTGACTGCATTTAGTAACATATTAGAAATAAGAGATGGATTTTATGAAACTGGCTAGTCCAAGAGCAGAGATTAAAAAAAAAAAAACATTAGAAAGGGTCAATAAATGTGGACCTCACAACTGGTTGGAAAAGTCAACCATTCCGAGATATAAAACATACAAAAAAGATACAAAAATGCCTTTGAGCAGCAAAGTCCCTTTGAAAGACCTAGCCATGTGGCAAAGAGTCATGTTTTGATAATATCGCCCAAGCCAGATGGGCTCCAGATGGACTTTGTTATATTGGGATACAGAAGCCAGGAAATGGGAAAGATTATACATAAGGATTAGCTAGAGAGACAGATATCGCTGTATCTATCTATCCGGAAAGTGAGGGGGACAGAGAGAGGACGAAAGAAAGGAAATGAAGAATGGGAGGGAGGGACGAAGGAAGGAAGGAAGGAAACGAAGAAAGAAAGAGAGAGAGAGAGAAAGAAAAAGAGAAAGAGAGACAGAAAGAGAAAGAAGTCTGGGAAATAAATTTGGATATGACTAATGGCATATGGTCTGATGGAGGCAGTAAGTTAGTAGCTCATTATCAGGTTGAAGAAATCGGGTTCTCAATCAAGCCATGAGCTGGCGACTAATACAATAATAATAATAACAATAACAAAACAGGAGCCCTTTACACAGACGTGAAGGAGGCAGCAAAAGCTCTACTGCGCGCAGTGAAGACACAGTCCTCAACGTCCACTTCACTTGTGTATAAACAGATGAGGAAAACTCTCAGAACATGGGCCTGTGGGTCAGGGGAAATAATGCACAGAAAACAAACATCCTGGAGAACCTAACCGAGGTCTAAGCAAAGACCTTCCCCACCAGGTCAGCGAGCACTCGCGATAATTGCCCTGGAGGATTTCATCAATTTCACGGACCAATGACAGCGATTCGCCTTCTCTCTTCCTGTTTTAAACGTGGGTTGATACTGTGGATACCCAGGTCCAGCTTCACTACTGTATACAGGATTTCTCTGTGGAGGAAGGAATAAATTATATTTTGTTCCTTGGTTACCAAGACATGAAAAAAAAATGCATAGTGTTGTTGGTTTTCATATTTCACTTTTAATAAGATTTTACATTGTAGATAGTTTCCCAGTATTCACTTTTTCATTCAAAATGATTTTATGACTCATCCATACGGTTACATGCCATTCAGTTTATTCAGTTTAATTGCTGTAATAGAACCTATTCTGTGAATATTCCACAAAATTTTATCTGTTCACCTGACCATGGACATTTGGGTTATGTCCACTTCGTGCTGTTGTGAGCATTCCTGTGTATATTTCCTGGTAAAGACTGGTAAGTCTTGCATATATAATTAAGAATGGTACTGCCAGGTTTAAGGTAAGGGTATGTAGATATTCGACTTATAAAATAATGTCAAATTCCCCAAATAAGAATACCCCTAATAGCAATTATTAAAGAATCTAATATAATTCACATTCTTTCTAACATTTGGAATTTTAAGACTACTTAATTTTTGCCAGTTGTACAGTTAGTAAAATAATAGATTACCGTCATCTTAATTTTTTTGCCCCAAATTACTAGTGAGGTTGAACATCTTGTCATATGTTTACTGAATAATTATACTTTCTCTTCTGTGCAATGTTTATTTTGTCCTGATTTGTCTTCTTCTATATTATTGATTTTATAGTGCCTTATATATTTGTAATGTTATTTATTATTTATCTGGATTGTAAATTTATTCTGGGGATTTGTAACTTATCTTTTCACTTTGTTTATGTACCTTAGAATGACTGGAAATTATATTTGTGTAATATTCAAATTTATGAACATTTCTGATGGTTAGCATTTTTTAATATTTTACTTAGAAAACTGTTCTCTACCCAGAAGTTAGAAAGACCTTCAGCTAGATTTTGGTTTATGATATTTAATTTTTTTAAACCACTAGGGGTTGACATCTGGGTACCATGTGTTTATTGTTATTATTTTTGTACATCCTGTTGCATTTATTGAAAGCTGCCTCAGATCCTTTACAAGATACGTTCTGTAAATTCACAAACAAGTGTATACAGACACTGGCCGCATTGTGAATTGGAGGAGTGTACAGAATAAAAAGAGTAGACACTGTAGGAAGTAAAACACATCACTTTACTCTGCCAATGACTGGCCATGGACAACAGTAAAAAGGCCGTTGAACAGCAACAATAAAGGAACAGCTGTGAGATGCAGAATGAGGTCCTGGCAGTTTATCTTGCTTGGCATGATGCTGAGGAGCTCAGTTACCTACCTTTATGATCACTTCCTTTATTATGATAGTTTTCCATTAAGTTGAAATGGCCTTCAAGTTTGACTTTCCTTTTCTTTTTTTTTTTTAACTGCATTGAGATTTAATTTCTACTTTTTCCCCCCATAGATGGATCACAATAAATGTTTCATAAAATCGCTGAATTATAAAATCAGACAGATCTTCAGTTCTCAATTATATAAATCCAGGCAATTGTAAGAAATACAGAAGGGGAATTTTAAAGTTTAGAATTCAAGACTCCAGCCTCTGGACTTCCATATTAAACAGGTTTTCCACTGGGCCAAGATATTGTTCTAAAATATTATATGAAGGAAAGGGAGATTAAGATATTCTGAGACTAAGTAAAATTAAAGTTATTTTTCACTACAATATCTACCCTTAAATACTGGTTAAAGAAAGTTCTTCACCACAAAGGATATTATACAAAGAAATAATCTTGGAACCAGAAAGGAAGATGAAACAAAGAATAGAAATGTAGGTGCATAAAACAGACTATTGCTTTCCTCATGAGTTTTGCAAATCTTGTTTTATAATTGAAACAAAAATGTAGCATCATCTAATAAAACAAATCAATGATATTCAAATTCATAAAAGGAAAGTGAACTGAATGGAAGTGAGTTTTCTGCACCTCATATTGGTAAAATGTTGACCAATAGGTTGTTATAAATCTTATATTTATATTCTAGTATCAGCATAGCCAGTATAAAACTATACAAAGAAATACACTAAAACACTGTAAAGAAATCTAAACAGAATCCTAAAAAAAAGGTTCAAGTAATACACAGGAAGTTAAGCAAAGAGACATGCAGGAATAAGCACAAAGAAAACAAAAAGTAAGCAAATAATAAATGGAAAACTTAAGTGTTAAAATATTTAAAATTGCCTGCAGTAGAAATGACCTGTATCAAATAATTATTTTAAAAACCCCAGAAATTGGTTATAATGGATAAAAAAATTATGTCCCCCAAATACTCTGTTTACAAGAAACTTCAAATCCAACAATGTATTTTGAAAGTCATATGGTGAAAAAAGATCCTAGTTTGGAAAGTTATTTTTTTGATGTTTGAGTAGATATATTAATACAGATTTCAAAGAGGAGAAAATTACTATAGACAAAGTAGGAAATCACATAAGGATAAAAGATTCAATTCACCAGAAAGACATAATAATCTATAATCATTATTTCCGAGCGAATTTTGTATCTTAACATTCTACCCTGCAATCTTGCAATAATCATGTTAGTTCCAAGAGGTTCTTTATTCTTTCCTTGGAATTTTCTATGAGACAATCATGATAACGACCTGATAACAATCTTCTGAGAAACTCCCTACCCTTCATTTCCTTTTCTTGTCTTATTGTATTACTGAAGACTTTTCGTCTGCTGTTGTATAGGAGTGAATAGAAGTGTGAGCTAGAACAATTATATAGGCAAAATAAATAAAAAATTAATTTTGATCTAAACTTCACAGATTACACCAAAATTAACTCAGAGTGGATTTTAAATTTAAATCTAGAAGGTGAAACTATAAAACCCTTAGAAAAATCATGAAAATAAATAAATGATTGATACATGAAAGAACTTTGATAAATTTAATTTCTAGGGAATTATGCTGAGTTAGAAAATAATAATCCTTAAAATTTACATGATCAGTGTGATTCCATTTATGGAACTTTTTTAAAACGACAACATTTTGGAAATTAAAAACAAATTATTGTTGCAAGGGGTTGGAGAAAGTGATGGGAGGGTGGGACATACATAGTTATAAAAACGCAACAGGAGGGATCCTTGTGGTAATGGTATTTTTCAGTATCTTCATTTTGGTGGCAGATTCAAGAATCCACATCTGTGATAAAACTGTGTTTAACTGAATACAAGATGAGTGTAAGTTAAACTGAGGATGTTTGAGTAAAATTGGTAAATCGTATCGGTGATGATATTGCAGTTGTGATTATACAATATTTTTGCAAAATTCTATTATTAAGGGACACTTTACAGTATTTATTACAACCTTATGTACCTTCACAATAAACATTTCAATGAAAATACACCAGTGCTATTATCAGAAAGCTTTACACCTCTTCTTAGGGCTCCTCTCTTTTACAGGATTGCCCAAAATCAGGGATCAGTGGATGCATTATTTCAAATTTAAGCAAGAGAACATTAAAGACTCATACGATTGTGACTTCTGAAGTTTTTCCTATATCTTGAGGTCACTGATGATAATTGGTCTAAAACTGATAATGGAGAACTCTTGTGATCATTCCAGATCTTTGCCTGATCATCACAGTCATTATGGAATAAAAATTTCACATCTTTTGAAAGCTCCACAAGGGTTTCCTATCCTTTGGCTCCCTCGTTGCACTAATTAGTACTCATCCTTTTCAATCCCTCAGGAAACATTCCAAGAATTCTACGTTAGAAGTAAATTTGTATACGCATAAAGATCCATAATCATGGCCTCTTTCTGTCTCTTTACCTGAAGATTGAGGCAGCTTTCCCTTTTTAACTCTTGAAGTACCAAGTATCTGATACAATTTCCTCTCCTAAATAATGACCAATTCCACTTTTTTAAGGTTGCCTACCCACAGGGCGAGCATAAAGACTCTGTGTCTGTGGGGGAGTGGAAAACTGTCTTACCTTAAATGAGATATAACATTATCTCATAACAGCCTACTGGTACCATTTCCCTTGTGTCTGAAGTGTTTCATGGAACTTCTTTTATAATTAGGGTCTATTGGTGACAAATCCCTTTAGTTTTGAATGAAACAAAGTTTCTCTTTAAAATTATTTCTTGAAACTATGTTCACTAGATGTAAAATTCTAAATTTAATGCTGTTCTGTTGTTGCTTTTAATTTTATTTTACTTATCTGAAGCACTAACTCCACACTTCTCTTTTATCTTGTTCTTGGATTTAATTGAGCTTCTTAGATATAGGTGTTTATAGTTTTCATCAAATTGTGCATTTTTTTCTCTCAGTTTTTTTTCTGTTTGTCTCCATCCCCCCTGGATTCCTTTGGAAACGCTATACCTAAATTAGCCTTCTTAAATTTGTCCCACTGCTCACTCCTGCTCTAGCCATTAAAAAAAAAAAAATTCTTTCTGTTTTATCTCCTGAATAGAATTCTACTGGTATGTCTTCAAGTTCACTAAGGTTTCTTCTGTAATAGCTAATCTGCCCCCAAGACCATCTAATTTATGCTTCATCCCAAACTTTGGAGATTTTGTCCTATATTTTTATATAATTCTAGCTCTACTTTAACCATTTGAAAATATGGAAAGCAGTTACAATAACTCTTAATGCACTTGTCTGATCATTCTAACAACTGTGTCAATGATTCATTTACTTTGCATTGTAGGGTATATTTTCCTGCCTCTTTGCATGCCTGGTAATTTTTGTAAGAATTGAAACATTTTTAGTTTTACCTTATTAGGTACTAGATTTTTTTTTTGTTTTTCTAATTGTATTTGAGCTTTTTTTCTAGTGGGTACTTATTACCAAAAATTAGTTTGATCTTTTCATATCTTGCTTTTAAGATTTAGATGTTTAGATTTTTAGATAATTTTGTTAGTCAGTGTTAGAGCATTGTTTAGTCTGGGGATAATTGTCCTCAAGGGTGAGGGAAAAAAAACCAAAACACTGTTTATCATGGGGCATTCCTGATAGGAATAGGAATAATTTCAGGGTCTGTGTGAGTTCTGGGCACTGTTACTTCTAATCTTTTGGATTTTTTTCTCTCTTGCTTCTAGTTGTTTTGTTCATGAGTGTGTATGTTCATGATCGGTTTTCTGCTGAATATTCAAGGAAATCTCTGTAAATTATTTTTCTTTTCATTGTTCACCTACCCCTTCTGTGGTTGTCTGTCTTGTAAACTCTAGCTGTCTTGGTCTCCCCAGATTCTCAGCTCCATGTCCTGGTCAGTGAGTTTTTTCATTCTGTACTAGCTTGCGAACTCTCTTTAAGGCAGCAGTGAATTGGGCCAAACATGGGAGTCATCCCCTGGATTTCCCATTTCTCCAATGCTACTGTCCTTTTTTCTCTATGTCCAGGGTCTCTAAAACTATAAACTTCTTTAAAAATAAATATAAATAAATATTTATATATTCAGCTGGAAGAGTAAATCCAGCCTCTGTTGTTCTGTCTTGATCAAAATTGACAGATGCAGTTAGCTTTTGTTCTGCGTGTTTGATCATCACAAAGTTCTTATGACGTGGTAGCATTGGGTCCATTTATAAATGGAAGACCTTAAAGAGCAGAGCAAGGTTTGTGTCCCCTCCGTTGGAAAGTTTAAAAGTGAGAGAGGACAGCCTTAAAATGTTAAGTTCTGTCTACTTTCAAATACTGCACTCTTCTTTATAGGAAGAGAAGATGAAAGAGATTTGAGCAATTAAAACAATAAGCATGTTGTCTGTCTCCCTATGGCAAACTAGCAACGCAGTATTTCTTTCCTGGCACCCTTTATCTTTATGATTCAAATCAGATCTCCCTTGTTCCGGCTGAAAAACTGTCTTTGATCACATAGTGCCCTGTGCTAACTTACGTCACTCACATGTAAAAAGTACACTAACATTTCTGTTGCTGTGGCTGTCTTTGCCTTTAACATGTGACAATTTTGGTGATGGCTGTGTATTTTGTGTATTTTATCTTTCTGTTCTGGCCATAAAGTACAATGCTTTGCATAGGGCAGGCAAAAATCTGTGTTTGTAGAATTAAACTAAGCAAGCTCATTTTAATAACGGCCTATTGGAGGCACAGCAGAAGAAATTTACAAGTAAAATCACAAATGTACACCAGAGCAGAAGAGATTTCTGTTTAATGATGCGTGTTTATCTTTCTGACGCTTCCATTAGACTTTCAAGTTGAAGGATTAGTCTTTCAGGGAGTCTGTCTTTAAAGAGATAGAAAACATGGTAAATTACAACTACTACACAGACGAGGTCTGTGTCCCGGCAAAAAATCACGTGGAGAAATTCATGTCAGGATCTAGCAAGAGGATCCACAGTGGCATACGGTTTTGAAAGGTAGTGGGATGCAGCAATAAAAACTCTGGAGCTTGTGTTCAAATAAACTCAGGTTTGATGGTTTCCTCTGCCATGCACGGTGACCAATCTTTGACAAATGGCTTAACCTCCAAAGTTTAAAATTCCTCTCTTTTCAGGTGAGGATAATAATAGTGTTACCACATGAGGTTGGAGTGAGGATTAAGTGAGCGTTCAGCAAAAAACACTCTAAAACAGACTCACGCTCTCCTTCCGGGGTAGATTTGTTGCTGGAAAGCAGCTGTCTTATCAAAGACGGTAGCAGCCCCTGTGCATTCACGTGGGACTCCAGAGTAAGCTCTTACGAAGAACATGCTTGTGGACGAGATATAGAGATGAAAACCTGTCCGCATCAGGCTTGAGGTTCTCCACGTTCTTCTATTACTAGCCTGCCAGGTGAATGATCGTGACAAGGGACATCGATCAGCATTGGAATTTTTTGGAGGGAATAATAGCTTTGATGGCATTGTTGTTGGGTTTTAGGGATTATATTAGTTTCAGCTGTTAGCCTACCTTGTTAAGAGAAATACTCATTTACAGCCCAGTGTAGTTGCTCACTACCTGATAGATAATATTGTTACCTCTTAGACATAATGATGCCTAAATTATATTTCTGCCTCTGTTTATCGAAAGCTATGAAACTTAAAGCATGACACCCTACTGCTAGGACATTATTTCCATCACCCCAAGGTGATGGTATCTAAGGTCCAGCTCAGATACAATAGTATATTTTTTTTTCTTAAGACTACTTGCTTGGTACCGTGTACAAACTTCTCCAAACACTCACACAGTACAGTGATAGCTTTGTCTCCTATGAGTACATGAAAAAATGAGCATATATGGGTGTTATTTATTACCGAAGGATGTCAATTTGCAGTGCTTTACATCATGAATGAAGAGAGAAGTAAATTGGGACATGTAGAAAGATGGCTGGGTGATGCTGTGTGCCTACTTGTGCTGATAACGGGGCAAGACATACTCATGGGAGTCTGTTCAAAATTTTCCATTAATCCGAAATAGGACTAGAGAAGTTAAGATTTTAGGAGTGACTCAGGATGATATGTTTTAAGCCAAGTGGCAAAAGGACAAATCACAAGGATGTTAATAATTCTGGTTAGAAATTGATTCAGATGTTGGCTTGAAGCTGGTTAGCAAAGTGAGTATAGAATGGCTTTAAGGACTGAACTAAGGTCAAAGCTTCCAGATACCAGTTCTCCTATAGAAATGATTTGGTCATGAAAGCCTCAGAAAGGTGAATCAGTGTTTACAACTCCCAAGGTGCGATAACTCTTGAAGATGGCTAAATTCACAGTATACTAAATGAGTGGGTAAAATGGTGTTGAGATGAAGATTAGGGGTACATTGTGTTAGAACAGATTGACCACAAGAATATGGGCTTTCTCAATGATATACAGTCCAGTGGAGAAGAAATCCGTGGTCCTCTACCCTATGATATCTCATTAATGAAAATATAAGAGTGACACAAAAATTGATAAATGGCCAGAGGAGGATTGGAAACTAGTAAAATCTCATAGTTTACAATTTGAAAAGAGAGAAGCTTTGAAAGAGAAAACAACAAGAATTTTTTCTTTAATTGAAGTACAGTCAGTTACAATGTGTCAATTTCTGGTGTACAGCACAATGTCCTAGTCATGCATATATATACATATATTCATTTTCATATTCTTTTTCATTAAAGGTTATTAGAAAATATTGAATATGGTTCCCTGTGCTATATAGAAGAACTTTGTTTTTTATCTATTTTTATATATAGGGATTTGCGAATCTCAAACTCCCAAATTTGTCCCTTCCCACCCCCTTTCCCTGGTAACCATAAGATTGTTTACTATGTCTGTGAGTCGGTTCCTATTGAGCAGATGAGTTCATAGTGTCTTTTTTTTTTTTTAGATTCCACATATGACTGTTATTGTATGGTATTTTTCTTTCTCTTTCTGGCTTACTTCACTTAGACGTAAGTGTTGCTGCAAATGGTATTATTTTATTCTTTTTCATGGCTGAGTAGTATTCCGTTGTATAAATATACCACAACTTCCTTATCCAGTCATCCATCCATGGACATTTAGGTTGTTTTCATGTCCTGGCCATTATGAATAGTGCTGCTATGAACATTAGGGTGCATGTATCTTTTCAAATTAGAGTTCCCTCTGAATATATACCCAGAAGTGGGATTGTTGTATTATATGGTAAGTTTATTTTTAGTTTTTTGAGGAATTTCCATACTGTTTTCCACAATGGTTGCTCCAAACTACATTCCCACCAACAGTGTAAGAAGGTTCCCTTTTCTCCACATCCTCTCCAGCATTTATCATTTGTGGACTTTTGAATGATGGCCATTCTGACTGGTGTGGTGATTCTTCACTGTAGTTTTGATTTGTATTTCTCGGATAGTTAGTGATATTGAGCATTTTTTCAAGTGCCTATTGGCCATTTGTATGTCTTCATTAGAGAATTGCTCTTTAGATCCTCTGCCCATTTTTGGATTGGGTTGTTTTGTTTTTGTTTTTGTTTTGTTTTGTTTTGTTTTGTTTTGTTTTGTTTTGTTTTTTGTTATTAAGTTGTATGAGCTGAACAACAAGACATTTTTAAGTGAAATGAAGAGATTGTGGAAATAGGCTCCAGGTCTAGCCTTGTAGCATAGAAATGTTAGGAAAATGAATACTTCCCATTGGATTAGGCTGCAGGGAAAGCAGGAATGGAGAAGCAGGAATGGTGAAGGAGTGTCTGTGCACAGATTCCAGACGTAGGTATAAGTACCCACAACGGGACTCACATTTCCTACATGACCACCTCTCAGCTTCCCCATTATTTTAATAAAGTGAGCAATTTGGATTTGACACCTACTAGAGATTTTCTCTAGTTCTAAACTTTTCAATCTTTTAATTCTCAAGAAAGAATTTTTCCGTGAACGTCCTGGGGTGATGGAAGGCACAAACCCTCAAAGTGTCACTTGAACTCCCATGAACCTCAAATGCCCTAGGTGGTAGTTTAGCAAAAGAAAGAACACAAATGATGCATTTATAAATATACAAACAGAACAATAAATCTAATCTGTTTTGTCAATAATACATCAAAAAGATCACACAATAGATTATGGATGAGTAAGCAAGTTGTTTAGTTTAATTAAATGCAGAAAAATTCTTTTCCCCCAAGAATACCTTGCTCACCTAATCTGATCATCTTTTGATTTTCATTACTTGTGATCATTTCGCTCAATATATTTTCTTCTTGAAATGAATTCTTAGGAACATGAGCCCTTACTAAAGCCATGTTATATTAAATCTTCGATGACAAGGAAATGGAAGCTTTTGAAATTCTGCGTGTGGGGTCAAATTTGGGGTACGAGGCAAAGAGAACTTTGTGAGACTGAAATATTACCAAAACTGAAAGCTGGAAAGTAATTCAGTATCAAAACTGTCCTTGGCTCAAAGTGTCAACCACATCAATAAATATTTTTGAAGACTGACCAGAGGTCTGATAGGTGTAACACCGGCTTAAAGGTTAGAACTTCACTGTGAAACATACTGTAGAAATCAACCATGACCATTTATACCATGGAATAAAATATTACCAATTAAAACAATGAATCAGCTCTATAATTATGTAAGTACTAGATTATAATGTTCCACCAATGTATTTTTATGTGAAAATAATGAAAGTTTTTGCTAGTAAATAAAATATGATAAAATTTTGGTAAAAGAAATGAAGGAAAGCTATATAATTTTGTTTAGTAGGATAAGTACCAAACTAACACTGTTCCTCTAAGGTGAGTAACAGGATTGTAAGGAGTCAAGGGTGGCTTTATTTTTAATCCGTTCTGTTTGAAATAGTTTTTACAATGGTTGTGAAGTAATGTATTTGTTATGTAATAATTATATAAAAACTAAATATGAGATAAACCTAAATTTGCTAATACTTGGAAAATAACTCTATCTCTCTGTCTCTGTCTCTCTCTCTCTCTCTCTCTATATATATATATATTTATATGCATTTTAATTTTAATTAAAAGACAAAGGATGCCTTAAACTTATGAGTAAGGAAAATAATTAAAAGACAATGGAAACTGTTTGTATGATGTACTCTTATTTTATATATATATATATATATATATATATATATATACACACACACACACACACATATATATATAACACATACACTCACATATGTGCATATTATGCTATCAATAGTTTTAATTTTCCAACTTTTCCTTTCACTGTTTTCCCTGGGAGAGTAATCTCACACAGTGCCCTTGGATAAAATTCCCCCAGGCCCCATGATATTTCATTTTTCCTCAATCTCAGTTAAATGTTCTTATTCTTAGATAAAGTTGAAGTGCAAATCCAGCCTCATTGCAGGATCTAGATTGTCTCATATACAATTTCAGTAAGGACTCTGCATTTGTACATGTCAACAAAACCTGACAACCATCACCTCTCAACTTTTAGCAGTTTTCTCACCGTCTTCTCCAGGCTGGCTGTGTGCAGGCAGGGCAAGTGATGAAGCAGGTCCTCTGTGAACCGGTAACCTAGTGAGCCAGTTCCGTGCACACTGGAGGTAGGAGAGCTTACAAATGACTTTGCTGCAAGGAGCTTTTTTGAAAAAGTTTCACAGCTGGGATCCTTTCCTCTGCTCTGTGCATGTATTTCTCCTTCAGGTGGTTGCCTCTGGTTTCTTCTTTTGTTAATGAGGCTTAAAACATGGAGATTGTCATTGTTGTCATTCTTCTATTTCTCTAGGCTGCCATACTTTGACAGGGACCGCGAGGGATCCATGCCAATTGCTTGTACACTCACTGTGTCTCTGCTTTGGTCTCCTGGTGGCATCTCTCTGGGCCCCTGGGAAGACCCCTGCATCTTCAGCCCAACAAAAATCCACGGAACACAAGCAGATTCTAATTCGGAGATCTCTCCTGGCTCAAGGCACTCGATGGGTTTCTCATTTTCTAGATTTCCCTGGGGGAGAGTTAAGCCCAGACTACAATGTTGCAGAACGGCAGAGAAGTACGTAACAAGTTTTCTGAGGGGCCGGTTCTAAGTGTCACACCTCTAGGTCCAAGCTTGGAAGACAGAATCACCTCCAGAAGCTCTCCTCTTGAGGCAGCAAGGTATCAGCTCCCTCCAAAGAAATCTCTTCGTAAATCCTTTGTACACTCTGAGTGTGTTTCATGTGCCTGATCTGGTTGGTGAGGGCAAGAGCTGATGATCTGTTTCTAGGAGACATTTCCTTTGTAGATACTGCTTTGATTATTCAGCTATAAAATTTCACAATGATTTTATCTTTTTATTTGTTTCCATCTTAGCCTCAGTTCCCCAGAAAGAAGAGCATGAAACAGAGACTTACATGCAAGTATTGTATTGGTTCCAGGGAGCTGGATTTGGGAGACAGGAGGGGAACAGTAAAAAGGAGGGGAAGATTAATACAAGGATGGAGAATGGAATTTACCATCACTATATGCTACTAGTTGCTCGATCCCATGGAAATGGATGATAAAAAAGTATATGATATGCTTTTCTGGACCTTCAGTGCCCAGTTGGTTAAAACTTTCGATATGGGGCTTTGACTAAGGGACAACAATTGGGTTGTTAAGCAAAGGCATCCACAGAAAAGGCAAAGGGCAGGAAGCAAGAGGGTACAGTGATGGACTGAAAAAGAAGCTAAAGGCTCCATCATGTTTGAGGCTGATTATGCCCACACCACAGTAGCTGGAAAAAAGGCAAATGAGAACAAGAGGAACCCGAGTTGAGCATAGGAGGTGCCCCTCGACTCCCATCTCACTCCTTGGGCTGCTGCATATGGTGTCCAGAATCTTCCAGCCCAAAAGTTCACTGGCATCATTCCGGTACCTGGGCAAAATCCCAGAGGAGTAGAGGGTGGTGTGCCTAACCAAGCTGGTAAAGCTTCCATTTCAATGTCCTACTACATGTATGGGTATATGCACATAGTAGAAAGGATACATAAGCAATTATTGAGATGATTACATTTGAACTATGCAATTACACTCTGGGGGTGGAAAGTGAGCTTCCTTAATTTCCTTTTTCCTTTTTAAAAGTTGAATCTGATATTTAAAAAAGAAAACTCAATGACGGTTGACTGAAGCCTTTCATGTACACCTCCTGAAGCCCATTTATCTTTTGATTTCTTCCAAGTAACCTGTATAATAAATTGGGTGACTATATGATCTCTATGCATCTAAGAAAGTATTTGCTAATATATTTTATTATATTACATTGTAACATATTATTTTGAAGGTTTTAAGATGTTACACAAATGGTATCATCTTAAAGCATGAATTAACTGCTTTCAGTTTTCTTAGAATTATATTTTGAAAGATTATCCATTTTGAGACCCAATGCTCTGTTTCCATAGTCATGATTACCTGATGGTGTTCCACTTTTGAAAACATATAATGCTGCATTTATCCATTCTTTCCCACGTGAGCACTGAAGTTTTCTCAGTGGTTGTCTATGACAGGTTGTCTAAGTTGCTAGAAATATTCGTTACATATTTCCCTGGGCATGTGGGCAAGAAAGTCTTTATGGTTTATACCTGAAGAAGAACTTGCTGGGGCAAAAAGAATGTATATATTGAATTTTACTTCATTTTGCCAAATGGCTCGACAAAGTGGTTGCATAAATTTATATTCCCACAACAGTGCCCAGTGTACTACCTTCTCCCTTGTGGCGCTGTCAGTCTTCTTAAACCTTACCAATATAAATGATATGGAATGGCATCTCATCACAGTTTTATTAGGTATTTATCCAAGTAAGGTTGAGCATCTTATCAAATGCTTATTGACTATCTTGGTTTCCTCCTTTCTGAATTGCCTGCTTAAAATCGTTGCCAACTCTTCTATTAGATCGCTTGTCTTGCCTGATTTTTATGAGTTATTTATATATTTTGGACACTGAACCACTGAGAGTAATATACATTGCAAATATCCTCTCTGAGGCTGTGGCTTGTCATTTAATTTTTTTTCTCTTAGTGACGTTTATTGATCCAAAGTTTTAAATTTTAATGTAGTCAAACTTATGAGGGTTTTCTTTTCTGTTTTTAAGAGAAACAGTTCCTATATCAGATCATTAACATGTGATCCTGCATTTTATTTAAGATATTTGTTTTTATCATAAATTTTTTTATTCACCTGGAATTTGTGTGTGTGTGTGTGTCTGTCTTTGTGCTCTGTGTGTTTGTGTGTGTGTGTAGTGTGTACACACACAGTCTGTGCCATGGAATAGAAGTGGAGTAGGGATAATTGGAATTTTTTTTTCTTCTATGTGTATTAACTCTTGCTTCACCGTAGTTTATTGAATTCTGTTTGCTCTAATTAGCTTTGCCATTTCACAAAGATATGAGGATTCCATATAAGAGCTCTTTTCTGGTTTATTCTATTCTACTGGACTATTGATCTATTCCACTTCTAACACCAAGCTGTTGTAACTCGCAGAGCGTTACACTAAGTTGTGAAATCTGGCAGGGCAACTTTCAAGTTCTTTAAACTTAAGTTAGTGACTTGTGGTTTAATTCATATGGATTTGAAGGTCAACTTGTCAGTTTCAAAACCAAAGCATCCTCCCAGGTTTCCACTAGGTACTCATTAAATTTATGCATTAATTTAGTTAGAGTGGGAATTTTTATGCTACTGAGAAGAAGATACCTTTTACTACATTTTTTAAATGACTTAACATAGTTGTGTTATTCTACCTAGATGTTGCCATTTTAAGCTGGTATCCAAGCTTTTTTTTTTTTTTGAGAATCCATAATGTAAAATGTCACATCATTTTTAAAGAAAGCCTGAATAGAAACAAAGATCCATTTTAGCTGAAAAACTCAGGTGCTTGTAGTTCCCTGGAGCTGTAGGCACCCGTGTCATAGTCGATGACAGGGTACTATGTAGTTCTCAGCCTTTATGTCCTTTTTTTTTTCAATTATCAATTATTCAATGATCTAAGTGTTCTTAATTGACATCCGTTTTACTTGTTACTGAGCTCAGGTCCAATGCTGGCTGCTCGAAAATCAATACGCAAGGGAGAAGCAAGTGTTGATAGAAAGGAAAGTTGCTTTTCATCAGAATGCTGTTAATTTGAGGGGGATGGTAGACTGAGTGTCCCAGAAACCAACTCCAAAGATGCTGCTCAGCCATGAAAGTTTTTTTTTTTAATTTATGTTTTATTGTAGTACAGTCAGTTTACAATGTTGTATCAATTTCTGGGGTATAGTGTAATGAAAGCTTTAAAGGGAAAAGGGGAAGTGATCTCAGTCGCTCATGGAGATGAGCGGTCAGAGTTGGCATCATCTCCCACTGTGTGCAGGCTTGTGGACCTCTTGTGATTTTTCTCTAAATGCTGTCTTGTTCACAGTTTGTGCACTAAATTACTAAAGGAGAAGCCAGGAAAGAGGAATGGCCATCTGTTAATTATTTTTTCTTCATTTCTACCTCTTTGATCTACAGAAATAACCAACAGGTTAGCCAAGATATCGTGCAATCAAAAGATTTGAAAAGTGTACCAGGGCCAGAGATGAGTAGAACATGGGGGCACCTGATTTTAAAAGTTAGTTACAGTGTAGCTTTGCCTAAATTGACAAGAAAAGGAGTTTCCAGTGGAAGGTGGTTTCCTGCCCAGGGCTGCTTCCATACCTACCTGTAAATGCTCATGGCATGCAGGGTTGAGCATCTTAAATTTACGCTTTTGCTCTTCATGTTGTATGTTTACCAAGAGTCGATTTAGTTTTTTCCCAATGCCTATTTATGCCAAATTTCATACAAGTAACATAATTTAATTATCATGTAAACCAATTAACATGAACATGAAAAATGACATTTATTCCATAAAACATAAGCAATATATTTAGGAAAGAATAAAGAAGAAGATACAAAAACATAAACCAGTCATATGAGGTATGGCTGAGAGAAGAATGAGGGAGAATTATATTAAAATAAGAAAAATTCTTCATTCTTTGCTTCAGGTTTACGCTCTTACTTTAAATAAAACAAAACTGAAAATAGCAGAAGTTTCACTGAGGATTCACTATTTATGCAAAAAAGAAACTTACAGCCTAATCAAGCACTTATTTTAAATAAAAAGTCTTGGCCTTATGATCAAAGATTAGCGAATTATCATTTACGTGTTCAGGTAAAATAATATTTTTTAATATTTGGTAAAAAAAATTTAAGGCAGAGATAGGTTCTATATATGTAATTTTAACCACTGATCCCTTTTGTCTTCCATATATTTGTTTGGTTACTCACGGCACAGACTTGAAACCCAAAACTCTGTAAATGATTTCTACGAAGCTTGTCTTTTCTTTGGCATGTTATCATTTGTGATCTGTGGCTCTGACCCTCCAATCCAATCCCATTCTAATGTTAAAATCTTATACCTCTCTTTTTCACAAGTCAAAATTATCTTCCTGCTGTGGCAATTACAGGAATTTCTAAAGGAACACTTTAAAAGAAAGGCTTTCTATCTTCTTGCACATTAAATAGAAAATGACTTCCCCATTGAGTAAAACACAGATAGCTTGAATGTTTCTGAGAAACTCCATCAAACTCCGTTCCTGAAGCAATACCTCAGGGCTGTAATGTTTTATCTCTTTAATCCAACACCTGTAAGCTACAACAAGGACTTAGCATATAATGGGTCATGGAATGGACGATTCATAGCCATTTTCTAAATTTGGGGGTAGAATACATTTCCTGTCTTATTGCACAATTGTTTAATTGTTTTTATTTATCCTTCATGTTGTAAAACTGGTTGCCTTGAGGAGTTGGGTGCTCTGTTTTGTTTTGTATATCTAAAACAGATACTAATACAAAAAGCTGTCATTAGTTTTCTGGTTCTGGATGCAGAAACATCTATTTCACTTCAGAATGCATACTTATTTTTTGTTTGTTTTGTATTGTTTTGGTTTGTGAGAATATCCAGAAAATGGATTTCAGCTTCACAAACATTGAGCCAGAAACTCCCACAAATGTCCCTGGAGAAAAATTTAGAGCCAGCCTAAATATGGATATAGATATTGCAGACTAAGATACCGTATTCACAGGATATGTATATAGTGTAAAGAATTAAGTAAGCAAAAATCCAGCTAACATCAAGAAGTGTATTTCTTCATTTTATAAAGCAAATTCCCAACTATTCCTAGGATATGTATTCATCTACTGACATTTTAAAAAATATCTTTGGCATGGTATAATTACTATGGCTTATAATAAAAAATCAAGCAAAGTTTAAATAATCTGTCAAGTGGAAATTAAATAATTTTATTCAATATGCTTTATTATTTAGTATTTAATATCTTTGTTAAGGATGGCTGGACAACATAATATTATAGAAGGATATATATCAATTGTTACAGATTTATATCAATTATTAGCTTTAAGATGTTAGAAAAATATACACTTTTAAAAGAAAGATTTTAAAAAGCAATTTAAAGAGTTAAACTCAAGTTCTCTTAAAATTTCCCATACAACATGTAATAGAATTCAGTCAATAAATATTTTATCAAAATATCAACTATTTTCAATTAATATTTGCCTATATCCAAAGTTGAAGCTTTGTTAATTTCACAAAGTCAACTATACTAAGATAAATATAAATATTAGGAATTACTACTGCCATTTTGCTATTAAAATATTTCAGTCACATTCATAAAGTTTTTATTTGTGTCCAGGGATAGCATTTCCTCAGCCCTCCCTCTCCATAGCTAGATGGCTTCTGACATCATTAAAAATGAAGTTTCAACTAAATTTTACAATTTTTTTGTGTGGAAAATACTTTATTATCTAATTACATTCTCATTTCTTCCCAATCTTTCTATTTTATTAATTTAAGGTGTTCAATCATGGATATTGTTTGACCTAAATTTTTCCTTCACATGAAATCTTGAGATGTCAAAATTGGCAGTTTTCTTTTTCTTATACAAATAATATGTAGGTAGCCATTTATAATATATGAACATTTATCAAATAAGAATATTTGAAAGAATCATAGCCAATGTGTAATTAAATAATGACCAACTGAACACATTTTTAACTTATTTTCCTTTAATTCCATAAATGTTAGCTAACATACAGTTAATTCTATCAGAAATATAAATATATCAGTATTTTCATTTTTTATCCCAGATTATTTAAATTTTATTTTTTCTCAAATACTATATAATGCAGCAATGAGAATTAAATAATGCACACTTTGGTAATATTTAAATTAATTTTCAGAAAAATTTTTTTAATTTTATAATATTTTTTTTCCTGGGACTGCTACAGTAAATTATCAGAAGTTTGAAATCAAGCTATCAACAGGGTTGGCTCCTTCTAAAGAAGACTCAGTAGGTGAAATTATCTGATGCCTTTCTCCTAGTTTCTTGTGGTTGCTGACAATCCTTGGCATTTCTTGACTTGGAGAATCATCACTCAAATGTCTGCTTCCATCCTCACATTGCCTTACTCTCTGTGTGCCCCCTATTTTGAGTCATAAAGATACTCTCATTGGATTTAGGGCCTTCACTAATGTAGTATTATTCCTGAACTCAGGTCTGGCTGCTCTCTGCTTGAAAATGAATACTGAGAGGCAAGTGTTAGCAGAAAGGAAAGCTGTTTTTCATCAGAATGCCAGCAATCTGGGGAGAAGGGTGGGCTCGTGTCCTCCAAAACCAACTTCCAAGATTCTGCTCAGCCATGAAAGTTTTTCAAGGGGGAAGGAGATGTTATCTCAGTTAATCATTGAGATAAGGAGGGGCAGATTCATCACCATCTCTCACTGAGTGCAGGCTTGTCTGCTTCTTGTGATCTTTCTTTAGATACTGTCTTGTTGATACAGTTTGTTCATGAGATGACTGAAGGGAAAGCTAGGAAAGAGATCTGGTCATCTGGTAATTACTTATTCTCCATTTTTACTTCTTTGGTCTATGGAAAGAACCAACATGTTAGGCAAGGTGTTGTGAGATCAAAAGTTCTGAAAGGTGTGCTGGGAGATGAGCAGATCATGGGGGCAGCTGGATTAAGGCCAGTTAAAATGTAGCTCTGCTAAAGTGATAAAATAAAAAGATTTCCTGCTGAGGGCAATTTCCTGCAAAGAGCTGCTTGCAGACCTCCCCCGACTCCCATCAGCTATCATTCCGTTTCTATGGGATTAGAGATTAAGTCCATCTTTTGTGAATTCCTCATACTGAGAAAGGGCTTCAAGGTCTAAGGGTGAAAGATACTGACATGGGTTTGAAATATCCCTTTGGTTACAATTTTTGTCTACTTACATATTATAATTATTTTGATGCCCACAAGGATATAGATTATTATGAGCAATAGTGTTAATCCCATTCTCTTAAAATCACTTCTTGGGATTGTGTGAGCCACGGAATCAGTCCTGCTCAAGAAGGAGTAGCTCATGTCATGACTGCAGTCTGGTCATCATGCAATTAGCTTTTCCAGTATCTGTAAAACAACTCAGGAATCTTCATCACACTGAGTCTGTGACTGCTTGAGCCTGCTCTTTTGTGACTCAGAAAGGCCCGGGGGACCTCAGCTCTTCTGCAAACAAGAGGCAGGGGACATGGAGAGGCTTTTGTATTTAAGGGGAGGGGGATACTGCGGGTTTCTGTTAAATTCCAGTATTATCTCATTTCCATCCTTAGCTTAATTGCTTCTGCAAAGACCCAATTTTCAAATAATCTCATGTTCTGAGTTTCTGATTAGTCATCAGTTCTGGGAGGACATTATTCAACCCACTACAGTTAGCTCTGTGCTCCCCCAGTCCAAATTTCTATCTGTTCATATGCTAAATATATTCACCCCATCCCAGTATCCCTAAAAGTCTTAACTTACACATCAACTCCAAATCCCAAATTTTATCTAAGTATAACCCACTCAAAAATTACCAACTCTTACTCTCTAAATCATGTGTGGATGGATCTAAAAGGTTGGTTCAACTGGGGCATGACTCCTGTCTCTACCTGTGCCCTGTGAAACTAGAAGTTAAGGTCTTTGTTTCCAAAATACAGTGATGGGACTGGCATTGGGCAGATGACCCAATTTCTGCAGGTAGAAACTGGACGAAATAAAGGAGCCATCATTTCCAAGCAAGTTTACAATATTGCAGGGCAAATTCCATCGGGTGTCAAGCCCTGAGAATAAAAATGTGTGGCTTATTGTTCTAGTTTATGAGCCCATCCTATCAGACTGACTCTTCTGGCTTCTGCTTCTGCATACGCTGCCCTGTTCTTGGTATCATTCTTTTTTTTTTTTTTTTTTCTAGAAGGGTAGCACGTACTTCCAGCTGGGTAGATTATCATCCCACTTCCTACTTGCACAACTAGGAAACTTTCATTTTGGACAGTCTCCTTCCCCTTCCAGCCCAAGCTGGCAGCGTTTCTGCTTATATAACATCTTTGACAGTCTTGCGGTCTCCCATATGTAGGTCAGAATTTCTATGCCATTAGACAAGAAGGCTCTCCACAGATTACTCTAATTCTGGCTTCTGCTAAAATAGATTCATGACCACATAACTAAGTTCTGTAGCAAACTGTTGTCCAGCTACATCCTTGGCCCTTTTTCCAGAGCATGCTTTACCATCTTAAGCAATTTGGATAGGCTGGAAATTTTGAGAATGACCAAATTCTCATTCCTTTTTTGCTTAATGGCTCCTTCAATGTATCTTTTTCTTCACATTTGACAATAAGCAACAAGGAGAAGCCAGACTGTGCCTCCAACACTTGTTGGAAAATATCCTCAGCTAAATATCCAATTTCATTACTGACCAGTTTTATTTTTCACTCAATAATGGAAGAAAATTCAGCCACGTTTTTTTGCCACTTTATAACAAGGATCCTCTTTCATCCTAGTGACAAATAACCTGTTCCTTGTTTCCTTCTAACACCTCAACGGAAGCACCTTTAATGTTCACATTTCTACCAACATTCTGTTCCTGATAATGTATGTCTTCTCTATGACAATAGACAATAGACAATTTCTTTACCATCCTTTCCACTTCCTTCTGAGACCACTCCAGAATCACCTTTTTCCATTTTTCTACCAGCAGTCTTTTCAAGGTAAGCTTTTCTATTATGCTTCTCCAAATTCTTCCAAACTTTTTTCCATTACCTAATTCCAAAGCCATGTCCAGATTCTTTAGTATTTATTACAACAGCAGCTACTTCCCAGTACCAACATCTATATTAATCAAGTTTCTCTTGAGAAGCAGAACCAACTATCTATGTATCTATCTCTGTCTATATAAATATATCTGTACACACACAATTCAGCACAATTCAATCTGAGTCTGAAGACCTGAGAATTAGAGAGAGTAAGGGTGATGCTGTAAATCCAGGTCTGAGTTAAAAATCTTGAGAACCAGGAGCCTGACATTTAAGGATAGGAGAAGATGGATGTCTCAGCTCAAGCAGACAGAACACATTTGCTCTTCTTCTGCCTCCTGTTCTATTCATGCCCTCAGTGGACTGGATGACCCCCACCCCATTGCTCTAATTCAAATGCTGATTTCTTCCAGAGACAGTCTTACAGACACACTCAGAAATAACGATTTACCAGCTACTCAGGCATTGCTTAGCTCAGTCAAGTTGACACATAAAACCAACCCAAAGAGACGCCATAGCAAATCATCACACACTCAGTGGCTTAAAGCAACAGGCATTTGTCTTCCCACACTTCTGGATACCAGATGTCCAAAATCCAGCAACAGCAGAGCTGATTCCTTCCAGAGCTTCTAGAGGAGAACTTGCCCGATGCTTCTCTCCTGGTTTCCATCTGATGCGGGGATTCCTTGCTGTTGGTTTGATGTCAGTCCTTGATGTCCTGTCACTCCACTCTCTGCCTCCATCATCACATCACCTTTTTCTCTGTATTCCTGTAAGTCTTTTTCTGTTTCATGCAAGGACAAACTCTCATTGAATTTAGGACTCATCCTAACTTGCTATAATCTCATCTTGGTCCTTAATAACATCTGCAAAGACCTAATTTCCAAATAACCACATTCTGAGGTTCCAACTGAATGTGAATTTTTTTGTTGGAAGGGGAAAATATTCAACCTCCTACACTTACATAAATTGTGTTAATAACTTTCTGTCTGTGAAACTAGCGGCTTTAATAACAATACATTATTTAAGTGGATTTTACTCTTGAAACAGTAAACTTTTATAATATATTTCAGCTATATTGAATAATAGTTCATCTGAATGATATAATGCCAACAAATAAAGGAAAAATGGAAAAGTTTTATTTTGAGTTATATTTAGAATGCATACCTGTATTGGGAAGTAAATATTTAGGTATTAAAAATGCACATGAATGACAGAACTTGAATATTATCGATACTGTTATTCAGTATTATGGATAATAGTATTATTGATACAGTTAATACTGACTAGATACATTGGCAGCCGACATAATTGAAATTATATCACCAGTGAGAATTCAGTAATTTAGTGTGTCTTCCAAAGGTCTGAAGCCAAAGGAAAAAAGAAGTAGCAAATATTAGCCAATAAAGCCTCAGAATGTGGACAGGGGTGTGGATTAGGCATCGACAATCCCAGACGTGTCCCAGTTTTTGCATGCCACCTAATGAGATGAAGTTGTACCTCCTTTTAAAGCTTGCTGTTCAGCTCCTCATTTAAGAAAAAGTTAAATTTTCCAAAAGTTTTATATGAGTTCTCCATAAGAAGTCGAACACTTATTTTAAGCACTTTTATTGTGGTATGTTTCCTGTGCAGGAAACTACACGTATTTCAGATGTACAATTTGATGAGTTTCAGGCGACGTAGACACCCATGAAACCACCATCAGCACAATCAAGATAGCTAACGTATCCACCACTCCCTAAGAGGTAAAATTTTCAAGTTCCCAATTTATCCCTTTCCACCCTTTTTACACCCTGGTAACCATAAGTTTGTTCTCTGTGTCTCTAAGTCTGTTTCAATTTTGTAGATAATTTCATTTGTGTGCTTTTTTTTTTTTTAGATTCCACATATAAGCAATATCATATGGCATTTTTCTTTCTCTTTCTGGCTTATTTCACTTAGAATGACGATCTACAGGTCCACCCATGTTGCTGCAAATGGCATCATTTTATTCTTTTTTTATGGTTTAGTAATGTTTCATTGTATATAAACCACAACTTCTTTATCTAGTCATCTGTCTGTGGACATTTGAGTTGTTTCCATGTCTTGGCCATTGCTGTGAACACTAAGGTGCATGTGTCTTTTTGAACTGTATTTTCCTCTGGATATATGCCCAGGAGTGGGATTTCTGGGTCATATGTTAAGTCTATTTTTAGTTTTTTAAGCAATCTTCATACTGTCCTCCGTAGTGGCTGTGGCAATTTACATTTCCACCAGCGGTGTAAGAGGATTCCTTTTTCTCCACATCGTCTCCAGCATTTCTCATTTGTAGAATTTTTAATAGTGGCCATTCTGACTGGTATGAGGTTTAAATTTTGACTATTTCTTCACTAAAAATTTATGGATCAGCAATGAAACAGAACGATAATTAGCAATTTGATATGATCAAATATAACTCTCAATTTGATACAATCTTTTCTACACATGAGCATATCCACTGGTAAAATATGCAATGTATTTATTGGTCTTTACATTAAAAATTAAACATCAATTATAAGAATAACAGAGGGCATATCTAACTCTATAGGAAGAGGAAGTTTAATTTGAGGTCAAGAGACTTAAGTGATTTCTCTAGAAATGTACTAAGCAATATGGTAGCCACTATCCACAAGGGCCTATTTAAATGAAAATTAATTAATTTAGATAAACATAAAAATACAGTTCCTTAGTCACGGTAGCCGTATTTCAATGCTCTGTCACCACTTCTGGCTAATGGTTACCATATTGAACAGTGCAGATACAAAACATTTCCATTGTGGAAGAGTGTTTTATTGATGACACTATACCTTCTAGGTATCAAATACTCAGTGTTATTCAATGTGCATACATATGCACATACGTGCGATTTCACGTGCATTTATAAATCAACATATTTTAGATGCTAATAAATAGGTACTAGAGGCTAACAATGAAATGTTCAAATAACTAGTCCACTGTGGTGCTACTCCTACCTGCTTTTGGCTGCAATAAAATTGCATTACTGAAGTGGGAACCTTACCTTTTCTAGAATACATGAATAGCAATGTGGCTCCCTGAGACTTGATTACAAAAAACAAGAACTTAAGTTCAGTTGACGCTCTGGTTAGAAGGCTGAGAAGAGAGACAGACAGCCTACTCTATCACTGGAAATTTACACACAGATGAAGTGAAACACCTGTCAGAGTGATGAATGGGGTTTCTTGTTATCTTACTGTCTCTATCATTTCCACCTCCAGCTCCCCGCCAATGCCCAGACTGCATGGGGAAAGCAAAAAAGGAGAATTGTCCTGCATGTTTTATTTCTGCTCAAGGAATATGATTTTTACATAGGATTGATCTCATTTTTACTTCATTAATCTTAGTATTTAGAATAATTTTTGCCTGACATAATCCGAAACCAACTTCTACAAGTCTTGACTTGGTTTTTTTAGATTGATATGGTAAGTCCTCTCTGTAAGATTAAAGGAAATTTACTTTGAAACATGCATCTGTGTTTTAGAGTCAGGTGGAATGAAGTAAGAAATTCCAAGACGTTTTGACATAGCAAAATAAGAAATACTGACCAATTGGTAGGTCTGGGGGAAGGTAAGTCTCGGCATTTTTCATGAAAATCTGCATGTTCTCTGTCGGAGTGCATATGCTATAAGGAGGAGTCATTCCATTGGAAACGTGACCCCACCTCGCCCGCTGCCTGGGTTTATTTACAAGAGCACGGACAACTTTATATGTAGAATTAGAGTAATGACTTCTCATTTTAGCTCATCTGTGCAACCTTGAATAAACCACTTGGACATTCTGAGCTTCAGTTCTCTTCTAGAACATGTATTAATAAAACATTCCCTGCTTGCTATTTGACAATTAAATAGCATGAGACTAATTAAGACAATCACACCATCTACATTTATTGCTCACCAGGTATACACTGGACCCTGGGTCAAATGTAGGCTTGTGTTACCTCATTTAATCCTCCTAACTCTACAAGGAAAGTTTTATTATATTTATTTTGTGGGTGAAAAAACTGAAGTTTCTTTAGGTTTAGAAGAGTGACCAGATATACTCAGAATCATACACACATTTTTTTAGTGGCTTCTATGCTCTAGTCAGGATGCAGCAACTAATTCCAGAATCTGTAAGTCAATCAATCCATATACACATATAATGATGCTCGGTAATGGGTAAGCATATTCAGATTATTGCTACTTTAAGAAGATTAGAAATAAAGTACCTGGAAATATCTTTGCCTTTCTGCCCCTCATTTTAGAAATACATCTATTTTTTTTTCCATAATACCTAACTGGACCACCCTGCTCTTTTCTAGTTTTTTTGATATTTATGTGCTAATATACCTCCAAGTACGTTCAAATCCATTGATGTTATGCTCCAAGAAGTTGAAACTTTTAGGTAATTTACGTATATTTTTTGATGACAGTGGTCACTCCTTAGATTTGTGCACTGCCATTTTCAACTAGTTAGACTTCGTTTCATTTCTTGATCATCTGTTTTCTTCAGATGAGGGTGGTGTGGGTTCTTTTGTTCAAGTAGGTGGAATATGATTATCATTCTTACTTGACTTCTATGGTGATTTTCCCAAGGGTATTAGGAGGGAATCTGAAGAATGGACCACGTAGTTCCTAATTCTTATTTCTTGTTTCTTTTCATTCAACATAAAAAGGTATATTATAGGACTTACAGGAAGAAAAATGCTCCCCTGGTCACAGTGAGAAAAACTTGTCACAAGGTGACGTGCTGTATGATTTTTAGAACGTGCTCTGTGGGTGTGCTCGGTCCATCATGGTTCTGATTGTCACTCACCATCCCCCGCCCCAGACGTTCTCCCAATGTTCAGTATGTCTCCTCCTCTTGCTGTTTTCCAGAAAGAGCCAGGAGAGTCTTTTTTTGCTTGCTTTTTGCACACGACTGCTTGAACCATATCACCGCATTGCTAATATTTTTCAGGTACTCATCCTTGTCTTTATTATCCTCACAAAGCTCCTTAATTTGGAATCAGAGGCTGTTGAGGGCCTCACTTCTTTACAGTGTGTACCATCCAAAACCTGAGTGTTGCACATGAATCTACACAACGTGAGCTTTGAGGTCTCCTTGTCTTCTCCCGGAATGTTGCCTCCTAGTTTTTCCTCCCCGGGTATTCTTTCAATTCCATTTTGCAACGCATCAGTAAATTTGCATTATTTCCTCTTGCAGTCTTCCTTTTGCAAAAAAAAAAAAAAAAATCCTGTGTTTGCTCTGGTTCTTGCAATAGAACAGTGTGTTGGTATCATTTCTGATGAGTCCTCCATTTAAGGCAGGAGTGCTGTTTTGTTTACCTTTGTAGCCGGCAAAGGCGATCACAGGATGCCTGGTCCTTAGTGAACAGAATTGACTCACTCTATAACTCTTTCCTGATGGGTGCAAGGAAGGATAGATTTATATACTTAATGCACACATGATAGGTCCAGTTATTGAAAAAGAAAAGTTCTGTAAGTCATAGCTAATTTGATTGGTTGTCTTCAGCGAAGTTATAAGTCATTTTCAATTTCCAGACCTATGAGTCCGTGAGTGCAAGCCCTTTAAGGCAAACTCCGTGTCTTGTTCACTAGGATGAGCTGTCCTTGTTCTTTCTTGTCATATGTCCGCCTTTTAAGCTTGTTTGCTGTAGTTTTGGCCTCACAGACCACCAGTCAGTCAGTATGTCGTATTCTTACTATGTGCCAAACAAATGCTTAAAAATTAAGAGATGTATATTGCTGAAACTGACAAGAAACGAGAGTGCAACTTTTTGGGTTTTTTTCCAGCTCATAAATGGGAAAATTGAAGCTCAAATTGTTTAAGAAACTTATCTAAAATCTTCCAGCTAATAGATTCTAGAGTCTAACTTTTTAATCTGTCAGACATCAGAGCATGTATGTTTCATCTGCTACGTGATTATTGTGCATCAGTAAGTCATTATTAAACATGGCCATTTGTCAGTGCTCGAGATAAAAATTCCAGGCTAAGAAAAATACTAAATCACTACATATTGCAGATCTTTGGGATGGACTGTAAATAGTTAAAACTCTGCAGAAATGATCAGATGACCCATTGCCTTTCTTGCATTCTAGGTTCCCTGGCAAAACTAAAGGCATTGAAATGCTCCTAAATACCTGAGCTGTAGCAGTCATTCTCCCTTTGATTTCATTTTCTACCTAGTGTCTTCACATCTTTTAGCTTCCTAAGTAATTTTCTTACTTTTCTTCCTTAAAGAAGAAAAATTCCTGATAAGGTTGACTCAAGACAGTTGACAGTGACATTACTCAGAGTAAATTTATGGATTGAAATGTACATTCATCGTTCATTGTCTGGTGAGAACTCTTAGTGTGTGTTTTGTAAATGTAAGTTGGCATCCAAGCTTAAAGACAATTCTACAAGATTCAGCCTCATAATTAAATAAGCTAATCCTGAAAGCCAGTTGGCTAAACCTGCTTTGTTTTACATGGATCAGAAGGTAGGAGACTTAGTGGCCTTGATGGTAATGAGTGCTAAATTTTATTTAAATGTATAAATCTTTTCATCATTTGGTTCTCAGTGTTTGTTTATTGCCTTTCTTGGAATTGAATTAGATCATGCTAAATTTAACTTAATTGACCCATATAATAAGCCTGTATCTGTACAGATGGTACAGATAATTCAACTTGACTTTTAAAAGTTTATGTAAGAAAAGTTCTAAATTCATTGAGCCAGGTATGGAGTTAGAAGTGGGAGTGACAAAACTCCTAGGTTTTCTGTTACAAAATCACTGTGAAGTCCTAATTCAAATGCATTGCTGATCTCAGCACAACATTTTGAAAAACCTAGCCCAGCTAAAAGAAAGAGGAAAAAAAGTTCAATAATTTAGAGTCTATGTGTAGGACTGTCACAAGAATGAAAAAGAAAATTGTTTTCAAATTAATCATATTTTCTTTTCTTCTTTCGTCTCAGCCAGCTTTCATCCCAACATTTGAGGGTTGCAAAACCTAAGTGAATATTTTTCTTTCAGTAACCAATTTCTATAAAGAATTTTTTAGCCAACCTTTGCTATTTGTGGTCTTTTTGATGATAGCCATTCTGACAGATGTGAGGTGATTAACTCATTGTGGTTTTGATTTGCATTTCTCTGATGATTAGTGATGCTGAGCATCTTTGTATGTGCCTATTAACCACGTATATGTCAGACAGAGAAAGTCAAAGATTCTGTTATAACTTACATGTAAAATCTAAAAAAACCCCAAATATATATATGTGTGTGTGTGTATATATATATATACACACACACACATATATATATAAAATAAAACAGAAACAGATTCACATATAGAGAACAAACTAATAGTTCTCAGGTGGTGGGAGAGGGGCATGATAGGGGTAGAGAATTAAAAAATACAAACTACTATGTATAAAACAGATGAGTAACAAGGATGTACTGTACAACACAGGGAATTATAGTCATTGTTTTGGAATAACTTGAAAGGGTGTGTAATCTATAAAAACATTGCATCACAGTGTTGTACACCTGAAACTAATATAATACTGTAAACCGAGTATACTTCAGTTAAAACAGAGAAATTCTTAGCCAAAAAAGAGTAAAATTCTGGGTTCTTAACTTTTTTCATAGAACATGGTGCTTTCTTATTATGTGAATTAGACGAATGCATAAGCAATGAGATATTTATTCAAGTTAAGCTAGAGTTTTGTTGCTCCACGGAAACTTTTGTTTGCAGTTTTCAAACAAAAATCCACGAAGACATTTTGTATTGATTTGGCTGTTCCAAAATATCACTTATTTCTCCCCATCTTTGCATAATCTGACCATTTCTCTCTCCCCTCCTGGTCTCTGGATCTTTGCTCCTTCTCCACATTGCCACCAGGTTGCTCTTTCTACAGTCGTGCTTTGATCATTCACTAATCATGATCTCCCAAGAGTTTCTATAATCACTACATAACTTCAGAATATTTCAGTCCAGAATTCAAAGGATCAGACAGTCTTTCTATGACCTCTTCCTTGCTGGCCTCCAGTGTATCTATTTCACTTGATTCAGATTGAGTTGCCTCTGGTCCCAGTCTGTGATTTACATGCTTTTGTCTTAGAAAGATCACTCTCGATTCAGAATGGAGAGTGGCTCAAATGGTGGGAGCGAGAAGCTATGTAAAATCTTTAGAAGGAAAGAGAGCATCGATGCCAGAAAAAAAAAAAAAAAAGTCAGACATGTAATAAGGATGCCTTTTTTAAATAAAGAAAAATACACAGCAAGAAGTAGAAAGTCTTGGGTTCCAAGGAGAAAAATGCTGAAGTTTGACAAATGATTACATATACATACCACGGTGAATTTGCCAGACTCACTGAAGGAAAAATAAGAAGAATATAGAAACTATATATTATAAAAAGGCTAACAGAAAGAACAACAATAATATGCAGCCAGCTTAATTTTTTTATGTTTAGAAAGTTAAACAAAAGAAAAAAGATGACTTTACATGAAACATGGAGATGATACAATGATATTTCAAGAAATTACAAATCTATCCATTGAAAGCATTGATTGGATAATAATGATCAAAAGTATATATTGTGTTGGGATAGTTGCCAGCAATTTAAGTGAAATACATAAACTGAGAGAGGAAAATACATTAGGGAAGAGGATACAGATTGAAAATACATAGAAACAGACAAAGCAGGAAGAAGGGGCCAAGGGAACTGTAGACATTTGCATTCCTTCAGCTTCAGGAGTGAGAGAGTCATTCCAAAAAATACGTTTTGTGTTTCAATAAAAGCTTAATTGTGCAGGCCTTCCTTCCCACCGCAGTGGCAATAGAGCTCTCATCTTACCATAGTCATTTTTTCACAAGAAAATGATCCTGAAAATTATCTAGACCCTGATTTAAAGTGGAGTAAGATGTGACCTAGCCAATGCCTTACCGAAGGGAAATCCGGGAAGGGGTTTGAGACCTATCTGCGACACTGGCAAAGAACTAGATCGTTAACGTTAAGAAGTTGAATTATACAAAAAAAGATTGAGTGAGGACTCAGTACAATTCGTATATGTTATTTGTCATGGGTTTTGGTGCAACAAAGGCAAATACATCTGTATTTGCAGATTCACAGCATCACACTGGCTCTACTCATTTGCACTGCTGCTTGAAGGACACTTGACTGAGAACAGTGATGCTGTCTCTCACCTGTGTAGTAATTTTAGTGATGGTGCCAGCCTGCTGTTTCGATATATGCCCTACCTTCTACTGCAAGCGATTAGGATTGCCCTATAAGAGAATTTATAATTATATTTGTAATTTAACTAATTACAAAAGATACTATCTGGTGACATCCTTACATACAAAAAAGCAACCATAAATTATTGTAAAAGATTCAATTTTCAAAACGATATAATATGAAAATTATTGAGGGGTTTACATAAATCTTGACTATAAAAATCATTTGCTTTTGTGGCTAGAGATGCAGTCTCAGAAAGATCAAATTATTCCAAAATCATTGTGGGCATTCCGTGGGTTTTGAATAAACACATTAATATGATTCACAGAAAAAAGGGGAGTATGGAAAAGCTCAATCAGAAGTCCACATGAAAAATAAACATGCAATAGTAGCTTGATAGTTTGGAAAAAAAGAGTAATTAGAAGAGAATTGAACCTACCAGGTAATATTTTGGGGAAAAAAATGGATTATATACTCTGTTCTCACAACAAAATAAATTACAGATAGTTCGATGGTTTAAATTTTGAAAGATTACTATAGAGAAATTAAAATAAAAATGAAGAAATGTCATATTAAAATTAATTCAAGATAGACTTTGTAATATGCAAAATATAGAGGCCAGAACGGAAAAGACAGACAATTTGATAATTTAAAACTATAAAATTTCCATGTGAAAAAATTGTGCAAAGCTGATAGCCAACTTATGGATTAGTGAAAATTGAAGTAAACATGATAAAAGAGTGCAAATTCATTTAAGGAATAAAGAACTTCATTATATTAATAAGTCAATAACTCATTGAAAAAGTCATATTAATCTACACTGGATACACAACCATATACATAATAACGAAAATGCAACACAATTTTAAATGAACAAGACATAATTATTTTTATTTCCTTAATTGTGGAAATATAAATATTTTAAAATACCAAATTTGGATGTTTTGAGAATATAAGTACTTCATGTACTGCAGCTGAATAAGTATTGCAATATATTTGGACAGTTTAGCAATGCTCATTAAAATTTTAACCATATATATCCTTTGATATTAAAGCTTTACTTCTAGAAAATTATCTTATAAGTATCCTTTCACCTCAGCATACATATTTCATAAAACATTATTCAGTGAAGTATTTTGTTGTTAAAGCAGAGAATAAAGCAATCTAATTGCCCAGAAGCAGTGTTGGGCTAAAAAATGTGGGATTTAATACAAGGGAGTCCTCCACAGACAGGCACAGAAAAACTGAGGTGCTTGCGTGTACTGAAAGGAACATAAAGTCAGTATGTTAAGTGTGAGAAGATATATATCCTGCCTTGAGTGAAAAATAAAAAAGACATACTGTGTGTGTGTGTGAGTGTGTGTGTATGAGACAGACAGAGAGAGAGAAACTACAGGACACGGAACAACACGCAAGCAACTGCTTGAGTGTGACTGGGGAACGTGTGCCCGGAGATCCAGAGTGGGAGAAATACATTTTCTCACTTTTCTGTCTTTGACCTTTTTTTTTAACATATATGTGCATTACATTTTTGACTCTAAAAAGTGTTTTAAAAAACACAACTGCTGTGTGACCTGAACTTAGAGACGATCATCATGATAGAGAAAAAATAACTGTGGAATTTAAACATAAAGATAGCATTGTCAAAATCTGAGTTAGGGAATACATGAGAAACAGGGAGTTTGGGAAAGTGTAAAATTAGTTCAATTTTGGATATCATAATAAAACTGAAATTATTCATTTCTCATAATGTGCTAGTCATAGTTCTAATTACTTTACATGGATTAATTCATTTTAATTCCTATAACAACTTAATAAAAAAGTATTAAGTTCATGATGCCTTTTCAAAATCCATGTCACAATTGCACACAGAGTGACTATGTCATTCATCACAGTGCACACCCGTCAAGTCTGGGACGCTCCCCGTCAATACATATAATCACATTTTTGCAGAACATCCATGCATATGTACCCTGAGCATGATACAGAGACTCTTAACCTCTAGGTCATCCTAACCTGAAAGATTTAAAGTTCTTTTGGGGCATTCAAGGGAAGGCATCCAGTTATGAAATTCAGAAACGGGATTGGAAGCCACGACCAGAAGAATGGTCATTGCAGGCATGAGATGGATGGAATTATCCGAGGTCTGTGTGCATGCTGAAAGAGGACACTCCTGTGGTTGAAACTGAAGTGGGTCGACATTGAAGGGACAGGTGGAAAAAATGGATTGGTAACAGTATGCATGAAGCATTCTCTGTACCCGAAAGCATCCCTGTATCATTGTATCTTATCTTTCCATTAACTCCATCAGGTGGATGTTGTAATTTCCATTTGGCAGATTAGGAGGTGGGCTCTACTCGTTATATAAGAATGAGGTCACAGGCTGGTGAACGTCAATGCCTGGGTGCTGTTCCAAAGACATTGCTTTTCCTACCACACAGCGCTACACAAAATGCGAGAGACTGAGAATCAAAAGTTTTTATCAGTTTTGCTACCTTTGTGATTAGCTACCCTTGACTTTTAATTAATTAATTAATTAATTAATTCAATTATTTAATTTTTTAAAATTCTTTCTAAACTCCTTAATTGTGTATTAATTTAACTTTTATTTATTCCAGAAATCTCTATTGCATCTCCAGAGGCACTGCTGAGCCTGCTCAATGCTTGGGATAAAATAAAAAGTTGGTAAAATTTCCATTCTCAAGCATCTTATAGAATTAATAGGTAGCTAGTTACAAAATTAGGTGATCCTAGTTTATCGGGGGGGAACACAAAATGCATTTGGGAGGTGTCAGAGATGACCTGTCCGAGGAGTTGACATCTAAACTCTAAAGTATGAATGGGAAAAAGAGGGCAAGTTCTTCCTGCAGAATCATGAGAAAAATTCTCCAAGAAGAAACGCAGTGTGAACGAATACACGGCACTGTAGACCAGAAAGAAGTTTGTTGTGGCTGCCTGATCATGTGGAAAGAGGGGAGATGGAGGAGAGGGCAGAGGGATAAAGGTCTATCTCAAAAGAACTCTTTGTGTGCCCTAATGAGAGGCTTTTTTTATTGCGTGCTGTCACTACCAACATGTGTCAAACTTCCTTTCCCGTATTCATTCATGCATGTCGCAAAGTCTGCAGTAAAAGCACAGGTGAGAACATTGACGAAGTGACAAGTGCATGGCCCGTGAGATATTATTTTGATTCCGTATCAGGGAGAGAGTTCCCGTTTTCAGTTAGGTGCTATTCCCATGGTTTGGATTATGAGTAACGTAAAGCTTGCGTGTCGTTGCTGGTATTTCAGAACAGCCGTGGCACTGATGTAAGTCTGTCCAGCCAGTGAGCAGTAATGGGAGGCACCTGGACTTCAGAGTAGAAGGTCTTGGGTTATATGTCAATTATATCACAATAAAACTGGAAAAAAAGGTCTTGATCTCATTCCTTTCCTTTCCATTTCCAACAAAGTATTTCTTTTGGAATTTGTTTTTCTTTTTTTAACTTCTTGAATCTTATTTTTCCCACCTGCCCAGTTGTCCTCTTTAGAAACAGAAACTGTGAAGGTCGAGTTCTCATTCCTTCTCTTGGTGTTTTAAAACCTAAGATGAAACACATTTGTATTTCCCTTCTGCACCTGATTGTCCTTAACCTCCTGGGTGGTGGGAAGAAAATTTGCTTATTCTATTGGCATTTGAGTTTGCCAAGTAGAGGATAAAAAAAAAAAATGAATACAGGGCACATGATTAATATTCATAATGGTAATAAAAGCTCCCACAAAGGTTTCCCACTAATCTTTTATTATTTAGGTTCTGGTGCATAATGAACATTCTGAATATTTAATAACTGAGAGAAAGAAAAACCAACTGGAAGAATCTTGAGCTGTCACATATGTGCATGAAGAAGCCCTGTGTCCCCCGACAAGAGAGCACATACGGAATCTGTCAGTGGTGAAAGGCGACATTTTTTTGCACCTAGAGTCATATGTCACTGCAAATTGAGAATGACATCGTATAATGAATACAACTTCCCCCAGATTATGGAAAATATGTGTCTTTCCTTGCAAAGAATTTATATTGAAAGGTCATTACAGAGTTTATAAAATCCCACTGAAGCTGCTTCATACACTTCCTGTTTTTTCACTCCAATGGTACCGTCAGGTGGTGAGGGTGGGCCTGGTCTAATTAAAAGCAGGCTGTAATTTGCATAGGCAGAGGCACAAGAAAAGCAGATCAAAATAATGGGGAAATGATGGAATTAAATTAAATTGCCTCAGCCTTTGTATTTTGTTTGTAGAAAGGCTGTTTTTGTTGTTTTGTTTTGTTTTTCTTTCTTCTTCTTTTTCTTGCTACCTTCACAACAAGACCCCGGCATCTCCTTAGGGCAAAGGCATGTTCCTTCGGAGCACATAAAGACTTTATGAGATACAAAGTTTTCTTAAGAAAATGAGATATTTTCCAATTCAGTTCACCCTCCAAATAAAATTAGTTTGGTGTATTATGTGCATTGTGGCTTTTTTCCCCTTTCTTTTTATATTCAGCATTTTTGAATATAGCCACAGAGACTAAGAGAATAGTCGGGGGGAGGGAAGAGACCCCAAAGCAATTGATTTTTATTTGGAAAATGAAAAAAGTACCATCACAAGAAAAAGTGAGCCTTCCTTCTTATGGGATAAGATGTTATGTTGCATTTTTCCTCTTCATTTATAAATTGTCATGTTTCAGATGAGGTCTCATTACTATATCTTCTTTGCTTCCACAGTGCTTTATTCCTACCCCAGAAAACAACAAAATGCTTTACAACATGGCATCCCCAGTTTCGTCTTCGTTAACGTTAATCTATTTGCATTTGGCATAATGAAGTGTTCACTGAAAGACTGACAAACCCTGAAACCAGGTTAGAAATCCTCTAAAAACTTACCGCCAGCTGGAATTTCCCAAATGTGTCTAAGATCACAGAGCCATTGGGTGTTGAGAAAGATTTCTGTTCATCAATGTGTCGTGACATCAGTGGTCCAGGATATCATAAAGTCTGAAGACTGACAGAGACCTGTTGGGTTAATCAGTCCATTCCCAGATCTAAGCCAGGTATAAAACAAAAGCAGGAAAAATGGAAATCCATTCTATTCTGAATGTTCAAAACTTCTTAGGTATATAAAAAGTGCCCTGTATCTTTCTACACTGATTTTTAAAACCCAAGTACATTTTACTGTGCTTCAAAGTGTTCTTCTTCATTTAACAGAAAATACGCCCTTCAAATAGGAATGGAGCTATTAAAGCAAAAAGGTAACATCGTGTTTATATGTTATGTTGATAACCATGAAATCACAACATGCATATAAGAAGACAGGAAGAACGCTTTAGATATTAACAGTGATAGTTTCCAGGTGTTGAAATGTGATTTTTTTTCCTGCTTGGAATTTTAATCCATTTGCTAAATTCTAAATGACAAGATTTTTTGTAATAATAGAAAAAAAATACTGTAAAACTGCACACTGTAAACTATATTTTGGGTCAGATTCCCCACTTCTTTGTTTTGTAAAATTTCTGTATTCACATATAAAATTGAAAAAACCTCCATAGTTGAACTAAATTGAAGAGTGTCAATGACAGATATTGGCTACACGGTATACCATGGGTCTATTCACTCATTTATTTATTTAATAACATGTCTGAGTGCTTGTTAATTGCCTCACAAGTTACCTACCAGGTGGAGAATAGGTACATCGTGGACATTTATTAAATTAAGGAAAAACAGAGAAAAGAGGTGTTTGGTACTCTGCTGGGCAAAGCGTTTATTGATACGATCAAGATATCTATTTCTCTCTCTCTGTGGAGGACATATCTATATATATATTCTGAAAGCTCAAAGGATTAAATGTTCAGATACCACTGATTAACTTTGGAAAATCTTAAAACAGTCCATCTCTTTTCTTTTAAAAGGAAAGAAACTCCACTTTGTGGCATTTTCTCTGCCATTTTAGCAATCACTTCCTCCAACCCCTTCATCACGTTGGCCAATGGAAAACAGTGCCCCAGCAGATGCGCAGTAGCTGGTAAAAAGATATTTTTAACGCAATAACAAAACTCATGACAGCTTCTGTTAATGTGTGTGCTAAGGTGTGCACACATTTTGTCCTCCGAGTCGGTATGTTATTATTTCATTTTACAAATAATGAAACTGAACTAGGGGTATGTTATGTCCTTCCCCCGGTCACACTGCTGGCCAGGAGAGAGGCTGGATTGGAACCAGTGTGTGTAGCTCTCTGGAGTCTGCGTCGCGTTCACTTCAGCATGAGTTTGATTCCATAGATTCTCACTAAGCAGGTTTTAAGGGTATTTTATAACGTCTCTAAGATTCATATAAGCCATCACTTATACTGTCCTTTATTTTGTTTGTTTTTTCTTTGTTTCATTAAATCATGATTGACATACAGAACTGTGTAAGTTTATGGTGTCCAGCATAACAACTTGCCTTACTTACCTTGTGAAATGATGACCACAAAAAGTTTAGTTAACTTTCATCATCTCATATATATTTAGAAGAACTTTTTTTGTGATGAGAATTCTTAGGATTTCCTTTCTTAACGACTTTCATATATAACATAGAGCAGCATTGATTGTATTTATCATGATGTACCTTACATGTTTATCTTATAACTCAGAGTCTGTACCCTTTGACCATCTTAATTCAATTTCCGCACTCTCCTCACCCCCACTTCTGGTAACCACACATTTGATATCTTTTTTGTTGAGCTGAAGGAGTTTTGTTTGTTTTATTTAGATTTCACGTGTAAGTCAGATCATACTTTGTCTTTCTCTGACCTATTTCACTTAGCATAATACCCTCAAGGTCCATCCTGTTATCAGAAATGGCAGAATTTCCTTCTTTTCATGGCTGAATAGTATTCCACTATAACCACTGAATGAATGTACCATATTTTATGCATTCTCTTCACAATGAGAATGTATTGTTTTCAATATTTTTGTTACCATGCAAACAGCACACACACATACATACACGAACACCTACATGTGAGGGTTGCTGTGTCTGTGTGTAAGAGTTATTGGTATTCTAACAAACATATACTTCAGAGTGAAATGTCAGATCAATACATGTTTGATTATTTAGTGTGGCAAGAAAATGCCATTTTCCCAAATGCTTTTATCAAAACACACAACTTCTAGTAATTTATGTAAATTCATTTCGACAGGCATTTTTTTCAATACTTGGTATTGTTAGACTTTATACATGTTAACAATCTAACGAATGTTAAATTATATCTGACTATAATCTTAATTTCCACTTCTCTGTTAATCAGGATGACCATTTTTCATGTCTGTGGGCCATTCACATTTCCTCTTCTGTGAAATACCTGTTTACATTTCAGTTTTAAATGGATTATGTGTAGGTTTCATGCTAAGTTATTTAAAAATTTCAGAGACAATACTTTCTTGTATACGTCTTCTGCCAATTCAGGGCTTGCATTTTCAACAACTTATGGTGAGTTTTTTTTTTTTAAATCAATACCCTAAATCTCTAACTTTCTTTCTGTGATCTAAAGATACACTTCCGTACTCTGAGAAAATACATATTTTTCTGTATTGACTTGGAAGAGTTGAAGTTTGGTCTTTAAAATGTAGGTCTTTAATAGTGTATAGTATAATATTATGATCCAGTTAATTTTTCAATGTGAATAATTGGACTATTCATTAAACAGTCATTCATCTCCTTACTTATCTATACAGCCATGTCCATCATTTGATGTTTTCATATTATTTATGGATCTGAGTTTTGTTTCTCTGTCTGTTCCATGTATTGATCTCTGTGCCTGTATGAAATACCATGATTAGTACAATATTATATGTCTCAATATGTGGTTGGCAAGCTCACCCGCCTCATTCTAGGACTTTGCTCTACTAAAGGAATTTAGAATCAGTCTGTCAATTTACTCACAAAAATGAACATCTACAATGTTAATTACAAGCAAAATTATGGATAAATTTAGAGAAAATTGAGACATTTATAATCTTAAATTATTTTATCCAAGAACACACTACATTTCCTTAGTTAGGGCTTCTTTAATATTGTTCACTAAAGTTGTATGATTATCTCTGTTTCTTCATTATATATCTTATCAAGTTTACTCCTTATTACTTTATAGCTTTTTTTGCTATTATAAATGTTATCTTTATAAGTTATCTTTCCCAAATCTTTTTAGCCCATTTATTATATTTTGAATTGTATAAGTTTTTGATTCTTATATTTCTAAAAAATTTGGGGTTTTTTGAATTCTGCATTACTCTTTGAAGCACTCATTTCTTATTCATGTGTTAATTTCATAAGCCAGTTAAAAAATGCACTTAATGATCTCCCTGCCTGAGGACTTTCAGACTCCAAGACCTTGATTTTAGTTTTTACTGTTGAGCTGTTGAGTCTTATTCATGGTGGTCTGTCTCCTTTAGATCCAGTGATTTCATTTTTGAGCTCCTGTAAGCTTCGTAGTGATCTGCTGGAATCCTGAGTGGATAAATTGATGAGTCAGGACATTCTTGGGCACTTAGACATGAGGAAATGCAACTGATCTGAGATCAATGTGATCCTTTTTATGGGACCCTAGGGTTCTAGGCTTATCTCTGATCTCTCATCCAGTGCTTGCCTCCCAGATCACAGTGCCAGTGGAGCATTTGGCCTTGGTGTTCCTCTGAATTTTGTATTTGGCATCACTACTTGTGTCAGTTTCTGATTTGCATAATTTGTGTGCTTGGGTCTGTTTGATCTGAGAATCTATAGTGATTTCCTTTACTTTCAAAACTTTTAATAAGTATCTCCTACATAGAATCTAGTTTTTGGTTTCTTGTCTTTGTTTTTTGCTTGCTTGTTTGTTTTTGTTTTTTTCCTTTTTGAGTTAGAAGGTCCACACTTTTGTTAGAAATGGAGTTTATAGACTAAATATTTTGATTCTGCAAAAAATATAACTTGCAACGGAAGTATAAAGAAAATCTATGAAAACTGGTGCTATGATCACAACTTAGTTTGAAAGTCTGGGCTCTTTAATCTTAAGGTGACTCCTTGTCCCATAGGAAAAAATGCAAATGCCCATAGACTGTTTCATACTTTATGAAAAAAAAATCATAAAACACATACTGCCAAAGTTTTGTTCTTTCATGTGTCTTTATCCCATCTACTCAAGATGTTAGGGGTTCTCACTGATGTTAGCTTGGACATCCTCAATGTAGAATCCACTATTTTCCCAGAATGTTGACACTTCAAGAGGACAGTGTGGGATGACTGCTTGTAAATTCTTATGTAAGTTTCTGTGTGCCTGTCTTCACTGATCCAAAGATGCAATTCAGTCTTCTTTTCCCTCCAGGCAGTTTCCAGTCATTCTGAAGCAGCTCAGACTCTATCTTAGCCACTTCCCAGATGCAGCTGGTGCTAATTGCTGTGATGGGATAATTATTTAAATTCTGAAGCACTGAGTTGGTTGTTTGCATTTTCTATGCCCTGAGTCTGTACCCTGATATAGGAAGAGCCAGCTCAGCACAGGACCTGGGAGTGGTTCAACGTACATTGGGCACTAGGTTTTCTCCCACTCGATGTCTGATTAGAAGAAGAGAAAGGTAGTTGCCTCCACCTTGGGGAGCATTCCCCTTAAGAGAGAAACAAGGCAGTTGAAACTGTTTTTTTCAGAATGAAGGATGTACACTGTTGGTGCATGTGAGTGTTCTTGTATCTACTTCTAAATTAAATGAAATGTCTAGTCATCCAATACCTTACATAGACAGATAGATAGATAAGTAGGTAGATAAATAGATGGATAGATGGATGAATAGATTATAGATAGGTAGATAGATAGATAGGTAGATAAATAATGGTGTTATACAGAAGTAACCTATTAAGATCATGGAAAGAACAGAGTCTGAATTTGACTCCATCAGAGAAATTTTACCCTATGCCCCAACTTTCCTGAGAGACTGCTACCAAATTAGAGAAAAAATAAACCTTTTTAATATGAGATCTGATATAATATTCCTTCCGTCTTAAACAGAAAGGATGCAACATCCTGAAGACTTGCTTGAAGGCTCAGCTACATTGTTGTTCAACATAATAGTCTTTGTCTTTGTCCATCTCTTTCTGTGTCTCTCTCTCTCTGTCTCTGTATCTCTGTCTCTGTCTCTGCCTCTCTTTCCAGTACCTTTGTGCAATCTGCCTGGAATGTGTTCATTGTATTAATGTCACCCGCAGCCACCAACTCTGCCCCAGCACCAGGATGACTTGGCTGGTTTTGTCACTTCATCTGGGACGGGCTCCTTACCCTAGCATCACTTCCACGGGTCCTGTGTCATCTCAGTAGCACAAATGCCAATTTCCGGCTTATAGCTATAGGAGTAATTATTTGTGTGACACAAGGCACTCTCTCTCTCTCTCTCTCTCTCTAAGCCTATAAGGACAGAGATCATATACTGCATTTTCACCACCGTATTTTCAACAAAACGTATGACGCAAAGCAGGCAATGAAAAAAGTTCTTTGACTGTTTCGCTAGATCGTGATTCTAAAATATTTCGTCAAAGTCAAAACAAAAGAGAAGAAAAGGTTTTCATTCTTTCCCATATTCTTGTATTCCCTAACAAGAGTTTTAAAAATTTATTGTTATTTTAATCACAATACAAACCTAATTCCAAATTCTGTTGGATTCGTCATTTGTCTGGAGACCTTATCATTTTAACTCAAGAATTTTCCCATATAACTTCATCGTCTTACATTGTTACATTTAATGGCTTCACAATGACATTAGGTGATGGCACCTCTGTCGTGTACTTAATTCTTCTTCCCCGGCTAGACATGTGTTACTCTTCCTCCTGGTCTTTTTTATTTTTCTGTTATTGTGTATTATCTTGCAATCAACCATCTTTTCCGTGCAGAAACTTTTAAAAATTATTTATTTACTTTGGATAAATTCCCAGAAGTAGAGATCACTATGTATATAGATACTTACAGCTCTAAAAATGTCTTCTTAAAATACACTCTGCCAGCAATGTCCCGGTTTAGATTTCTTATACTAATTATGTAGGAGCCCCATTCTCTCTCGTCACCTGCAAGATGAATAATTTTAGCAGCCTGGTCTGTACACCTGCACATTTTCCTCTGTGTTCATAGAAGCATGAAAACATGAGTATACATGAAGAGGAATTTGTGTTTGTACATTTTTCTATTTCTTGATTTTTTTTTTTTTTGCTCAATCTTCCCCCCTGTAGATTAAGGAAGACTCTGAAATAACTGCTCGCTATTTGAATGGATTCACCAAATTTATTCTTCCCATAGTAGGTGTTCAAGGTTGTTTTCAAGTTTTGTTTTTGTCAGCACAAATAATACTGTCTTGAATATTCTTGTACATAAACTGTATATAGCAATGCTGTGGCTTTTAAACTCTCTAAAAAGATTCACACAAGTCAGACAACTGAGTCAAACGCTATGTACTTATAAATTCTAATAAACACAGTTAGATTTCTTTCTAAAAATTGCTATAAATTCCACCTCTCTGCCATGAAATATATATATATATTAAAGCAACCATTTCTCTGAATTCTTGCCGGGACCAATTGGATGCTGGTAATCTGAATTTTTCGGTATTTTATGACTTGCTTGCTTCCAAACTCTGCCAATTTTTCTATATGTAATTTGTTTTTTTCTCACAAATTTTAAGAACTATTTTCATTAATACATACATACATACATACACATATCCTTTTATCTGTCATATGGGTACAAACAGTTTATCCCAACTATATTATTTGTATTTTTTTCCCTTTTAAAATTAGTCGACGTACACAAATGTGCTGACAGCCTCAGTTGTAACAATTTTGTTGCCTCTGGCAATTGTACAACTGAAAGTCTGCATACATATTTTTTTAATTTAGACATACTATGTCTAAATACTGAAGAGTTATAAAATGAACTGTTAAATGAAATATATTCTATTTCCCTACCTTAAATAATATACCTATCTAATTATATGGAAATCCAGTTGAAAATCTAGACTTCTACCCCAGATCATACATGACAGCATAGATATAACTGACCCCTGGCCCATGTTATCTTGAACATGGGCACAATTTCACTGTCATTATTTTCTTCAATTTTTTTGTAGATAATCACATTGCCTGCCAATAAGTGTCAATGATTAATAAATTACACAGTGTGTATACTTTTTTACTTTCTCCTCTCTCTTCTTTTTTTCTCTCTTTCTCACTCTTTTGCCTGCTCTTTCTTTCCTTTTTATTCCATTCATCAGTTCCTGCTGAACAATGTGGAGAAGAAGCCATGATGGTGGTGTTTTTCGTCATGTTCCTGACTTTTTAGGACATTATTTTAAAGTGTCATGGATAAGAGAATGATTGCTGTAGATTTCCAAGAAAGGCATTTGATCAAGTTAAAAAGAAGCCTTAATATTTATTCATTATTTCCTAAAAACATACATGTTGAATGATTATTTATCAAAATATTTTTCTGCACCTATTAAGATGATAGTAGAATCTTGGTTTTCAATCTCTTTCTGTGGTCTGTAACATTTCTGATTTTGAACATCCCTTCATTCCTAAAATAATCATCTATTTGCATACTTTTTTTTTTTTTTACAAATTTCTGTGAATATGACTTCGACTCACTTTTGGAGTTGGCTCACTAAAGATTTCCAAGCTTGGCATCTGTTGTGGTTTTTAAATCTGTCTTTTAAAATATTTTATTGTCCCTTGCCTTGATTTATTTTTATCTGTGTGTCTGCCTTCAGTAACCGTGAACCCACTCGTTATGTTGCTTTCATTTGCTGCAGTCTCCCTCAGCACAAGCCGGAAGCCATACATTCTCAAGAGCATCTGGGAAATATGTTAAGTGCATGTAGATTACACTTTGTCACTTACTCATTCTGGATTTTGCATGTTGCACGTGCGTGTTTGTTATAACCTCATTTATTAAACTACGCTATGTTTTTCCACCCTTAACTGGAGCAGAAATTGTGACCCGCAATTGGGAACGGAAACTGGAGATTATCTTAAGTTTCCACTTAACCTCTGCCCATGTTTCTCAGTATATCCACCATCTGAACTCCGCAGCTATTATCTATTTAGCTGGTGCTTCCAGCGTTTGCTTTGTCAGTTTCTGTTTCAGTCTCCCCTGCTGTGTTCCGTGTGAGTTTTGCTTTGTAACTAGACATCACTGCTCTGCCTTAACAGCCATCTTTCTTCGTAAATCTAATATAATTTATTAATGCCATGAGCCAATCATAAATATTTTGGTTCTATGAATCAGTTCAAGTATTCTCTTAGAAGTAAAATATACATTTTGAGAATAGGGACACTAAGAAATTCTATCTGGGTCCTCAGAAGTTTCTCTTGTCTATTCATAGTCTCTGATTTTTGTTATTGTTGTTCGTCACATAGTTTTTTTCTAGATAGTTTATAAATTAAGCACTACCTTGATGAATGCATATGTATTGATTGCCAAACAAATACTAGCCCCTCTCCAGACTTTATAGGAGTCGTCAAAAAAAAAATGACAGGCGTAGTTATGAAATATTCTCTCTGAAGTAGAAATCCTTAGTATTTAATTATATATGACAATATCTAGGATAGAATAAGTGAAAATCTAAGAAAATGGCAGTGAACTAAGAGTTAGGAGATCCAGACTCACTTTGCACCCAGATTGAGTTCACATTAGGTATCGTGAAATCTTGCAAGTCTAATTTTCATATTAATTTTTAAATAAAAAATAAATCAAACTTTTAAAATAGAAATTGCAAGCACATAGATGAATAAACATTTCCAACAAGTCTACCCATCTTCAAACTAACAGGTAACCATTTGGAGTCTATTCTTTGATGTCTTTGTTGAAACACACACAACTGTATATCCTAAAGAAGGCTTTTGTTTTTGGTTTTACTTTTCTACTGAAGAGTCATATCATTAAATAATCTCACTGTTTGATTGCTTTGTCTAATGATACACCAAGGGAAATTCTGCAAGTTAATGGCTATGGATAGGTCTCAACTTTATTAGCTAAAAGCCATTATAAAATTCGATATTCAAAGACTTTTAGGTTTTTGCTGCTTGTTTTTACCACTCAGGCAATTTTGCAATAAAAATATCTGCAAATGTATTTTTACATGTGACATATGACCTTTTATTGATTTAACGTCAATTCAGTTAGGATTGCCATGTTGAAGTTTGTCATCATCATCATCATTATTATTTTTTATTTTTATTATTTTTACATTTCAGATACTGCAAGATAATACTCAAAACACTGTGGAGATTGTGATTTCCACAAGCAATGGATGAGACCAATAGTATTATCAATAGCCCATAATCTACTTAAATAGGTATTGATCCATATGATGGATTTAAATGATATTATACTATAATTTTAATGATTAATTACTATTATTGAGATGTAATAGCTTTATTAGTCTTTTTGATATCTTCAATAATCAACTGCCCTTCACAAATCTGTCAAAAATACTGAGACAGGAAGAGAGTGGGCATCGCCTGGGGGCAAGACAAAGAGTGTGCTGTCATCCCTCACACTTACAGTGCAGCTGCTGTTGCTCAGTACTCCCTGATGATGGTGGTTGGAGAGAAAATGACTTTACCGCGTCAGTAGTTACGTACCGAATGCCAGACGCTATACTGATACATTTCAGTACAGAGGCTCATCCCATGTTCCTGGGGTTACGACTTGTCAAGTCATAGTTTCCTGTCATCAGAATTTTGAAGGCAATAAGGGAAACTGACTATAGTTATAATGGAGACCACTGCATTTGTAATTTAAGTCTTTGATGGTGGTGCTATTTATGAAATTTTTACAGGGATAAAACATGGCTTTTTTATTTATGACATTAGTCAGACAGGGGCAATTTCAGGTGCTTCCTCTCGATATCTCCTTGTCTAATAACTCTTAACTTTCAATTATAAAGTGGAGATGATAAAGCCAAAAGTTTCTACATTTCTTTGAAAAGACTAATAAACTAGCAAACTTCTGACACAATTGATAAAAGAACAATAGAAAGAGGTATTTAGAGACAAAGAAACAGAATGTGCACACACAAACACGCATGCAAGTCACATCACATGCAAAGAGGAGACGTATGTTCAGCTATACTGGATATTTTTTAAAGATATATCTAACCTCAAATATATACCAATACATTTGAAAACCCCTAGAAAGAACAATTTCCTAAAATAGGTGTGGTAACCACAATTTTCTCAAGGGGAAATAAATAATATGAATAAACCTATAAATATTAAAGACAATAAACTCCTCTCCTAAATAAGTCTATTTCATAGCTGAGTTTTAAATGTCAGGTAATACCAATGTTACTTGACTCATAGTACCATAAGACAACTATAAAAGAGGGAAATCTCTCAAAATTTCTTCTAGAGTCACTATAATCTTTATAACAAGCCAGGCAAGTAGTGTATTTACTTACTATTTTCACTCATAAATATAGATGCAAACATTTCTAAACTGACTGCAAACAAAATCCAGTCATGTGTAAAATAACATCATATGACGAAGTCAAGTTCCTAGGAGTACAATAATTATGTAACACTGTCAGATTTGTCAGTGTCTTTTACCACATTATGAGTTAAAGTGAAAAGTCATAGAATTATCTGAATAAATGAAAAGAAATGTATTTGGTCTATTTTAGCACCATTTGTCCTAAACCCTGAGAAAACTAGGAATGGCAGGAAACTTCTTTTATAAGATACAGATTATCTACAAATCACATATTGTGCCTAAAGGTAGAACATTAGAAACTGTTATTTTAATTTCAGAAATGAGAAGAATATGTTATTACTGCTTCTATCAATATAGAAACAGAGGCTCAGAACAGATGAGCAAGAATAACAAATTAATAGCAATAAGAAAATTTGGAAGAAAGAAACAAATCTGTCATCAAACGAATACAATATGATTTCCTATATACAAATGTTGGGATTATAAAGGCAGATATAGACTATAAAGTTCAACAGATTTGCAAGATATATCAATACATAAAAATTAATAAAATATATATTTTATCAATTTATAGAATGTATGCTTTAAGAGTCTTACATGTACAGTGGCCATAAAATGAAAGCCCCTAGGGATGAATCTCATAAAACCTATTCATGAGCCTTCAAGAGAATTAGAATGTATATTTGAACGTATACATATATATGCATTTATACTTAGGTTCTTCTCTGTGAAAGGGCCAATATTGTAGATATTTTAATTATTCTCAAGAGTATCTACACTTTGAAAGTAGATTTAATTTAAAAAAAATCTTTCAGAGTGTTTCATGGAACTTGATGAAGAGTTTCTAAATTGTATATTAGACATTTAAAACTCAGGGTTAGCTTGATTAGGGAGTATTATACAGAATAGCCCAAGGTGAAAACAACCCACATGTCCATCAACTGACAAATGGCTAAATGAATACACGATATATCCATATAGTGAACGGACTGTAGTCATAATAAAGAACTGATTCATATTACAACATGGATGAACATTGGAAACATTACCCCACATGAAAGAAGCCAGTCACAAAACACATACTGTATGATTCCCTTACAGGACATGTCTAGACTAAGCAAGTCTATAAAGAGTAAATGTAGGCTAGCATTTGCCTACAGCTCTATGGGTGACAGACACTAGAAAGTGTATGTTACTGGTACAAGGTTTCCTTGTAACTGTTCTTCTGCAAAATTGTACACTTTACATGTGTGGAGTTTATAATATGTAAATTATATCTCATTAAGATGCAAATACTGAGTACAAAAATTTTGCAGAAAAACAGCTAATATATATTATGAGAGCATGCCTGGGACACTGTGATTGACAAACAACAGAGAAGCCAGAGATGGACAGATGCATTCATAAACAATTGTTAAAATAACTTTACATATAATTGAGAAAAAAGATGGAATAGTCAACAGATGGTTTTTGAAAAAAATAAAATTGAATCCTTCACATAGTACAAAAATATGTTAACGATAAATTAGGAGGAAAGCAAAATGTTGAGTCTTCTTGGAGGAAATATATAAAAATATATTATTATAATTAAGGGAAGGAATTATTAATCTAGCAAACAAATGGAAGAAAAGATTGATACTTTTATCAAGTGTAAACTTCTGTGCATCAAAAAACTACAAAAATGCCATAAGTCCCAGACTACCAGAAGTTTTATGCAACAAATATATTACACCAGTGTCTAAAATAAATTAAAGAACCACAAGTAAATAGAAACAAGATAAAGTCTAGTAGAGAAGGCTTATGAATAAGCAATTAACAGAAAATGAAATTCTAGCTAACAGTGGACTTATGAAAACTACTGACAATTTTCTACCCTCACGAGAGGATAGAGAAAACAAGTCAAAACCACAGTGAGCCACCTTTCACATTTCTGTTCTGCTTTAGGAGAGGGGGCGGGGAGCAGGCAGCACCAGGTCTGGATGAAGACGCAGGTCAGTCGGAGTGCTTGTGGATTGCTTTTGTTAATGTAATCGCCGATGTTGAGCACTGCCATCCCTTTGAATAGCCATTTGCTTTTTCATGTTAAAGGTGATAATACACATATCCGGTTACCTAGCACTTCATTTCTAGACATACATCCTGGAGAATTTCTAATGTATTTATAAAGAAGACACATAGCTTCATTTCTGTTATTAGATAGCAGTGCTTTGAGTGTGTGTCTATAAATGGAAATGTATATTTATGTGTTACCATCAGCAGAAGACTGGGTAAAGTAACTGATTTATGTACAATGAGACACGACACATGAGTGAAACCAGAAACACAGGATCAACAAAAGTCAACAGGAAGAATGTGACAAATCTACTGATTGAAAAAAACAAGTGACAAAAATGCATATAATAAGAAGCCACTTAGAAAAACAAGCAAAACAAGACACACAGATAATACAGATTTTGTTATGTATGTATATATATTTTTTTATACAGATAATGTTTTAATACAGATAATGTTATATACGTATATAGTTACTGCAAGAGCAGATGCATAGGCATGCGAGTAATAAAATCAAGTTCAGATCCCTGCTGATCGCTAGAAAGGAGAGTGATTTGATACAACCAGATGAGCGTCAGGTACCACAACTAGTTGGTACCATATTAATTTATAAAGCTGGTGATGAGAGGAATTTTGTTATTTTACTATTTATGTCTTTATTATATTTTAAATAACTTATAATAAGTTAGAAAAACGAATTTGGTATATAACATATACTACTAATAATGGACATTTAGGAAATATGTAATTTGCTTTCATCCTTTTCAACAACAACATAATTCCCCAAATTTTTGGAACTCTCAGATTATCCTCAAGTCAATGTACACATGACCCTAAAAATCTTCTGATAAAAATCTTTAGAGGGGGAAGGTATAGCTCAAGTGGCAGAGCACATGCTTAGCATGCACAAGGTCCTGGGTTCAATCCCCAGTACCTCCATCAAAAAACTAACTAACTAAATAAACCTAATTACCTGCCCCCTGCACACAAAAAAAGGAAAAAACTTTAGTAATATTTGTTACTGCTACATGTCTTGGTAAGCAATCATACAGACCATGTTCTGTGATGTCCAGTCCAATGTGTCCAAAGAAAAAGATAAAGAACTAACAGGCTTAATAATGCTTGTTAAATTCATTCTAAAAAGAAACTATATATAACATTTTAAAATATATTTTAGGGTAGGAACATGGCTATCGTTACTGAATGAATTTTATTCAAATAGAGATATAATCAAATTGAAACTCAAGGTTAGCATCATGGTGGTGTAAGTTGTCCCTTCTTTTTGTCCCTTCTTTTACTAAATAAATTCAGCATTTGTTCATAAGCAAAAATGCCTCTGTGGGGGCCGTGTGGCCCAGCACCAAATGCCAGGGGACTCAGGTGGAGTATTGCCCACCTGCGCGTCAAGGAAGTGCAGACCGTGGTACCCAGAAGCCGTGGCACCAGCAGCTCCAGCCTTCTCACCGTATTCAGCAAGCACCTGCAGGGCGCTGACTTGAGCCAACATCCACAGGCTTAAAATAGCCTATATAATCCTAAAATATTTCTGGAAATGGACATAAGATTTTTTTTTTAAATCTGTGGGCAAAGGGTACTAAGGCTAGAAGACAGGGATACGGGAGGGACATTTTTCACTCAATGATATGCTCTTATTTTAAATTCTGAACCCTGTGAATACATGGCCCATTCAAAACTTAAAGACTGTAAACACTAGGGGAAAAAAGACAATCAAAGCCCAACTATTTATAAAATTTAAGTACCCAAGCTCTAAACTACAGAGATCTTTAATTTCATGCATAGTTAAATAAAATTTTCTATTCAGGAAAAGAAGTTTAATTAACTAATTGCAAAACTAACAGTGTCCCCATTAACCGTTAAGCACTCTTTACTGATTTATTCTTCCCTGTCATTACAAAGGCTGTTTGTGGAGAGGTGAATTTTGTGAGGGTACTCAGGTTTTTTAAGCCCCGAAGGAAATTCTGTAAGACTGTGACGCTTTTAGATATCTCATTAACTCCGTTATTAATTCATTACCTGCTGAACTGATCACTTACTAGGTGCTAGGGTAGAAAATACCCATCCCTTAAGGACTGTGCAATCCAGCAGTTATGCAGACAAATGCTCACACACACACACACACACACGGATTGTGGATTCCAAATAAACAACACCTAGTCTAGGAGGAGCTGTGTGTGCGCGGTAATCAGTGGCTTCAGAAAGTGATATTCAGAAGAAAGAATCCCCGAAATAATAAAACACAACAGTAATTGTGAGGGATCTAGAAAGAGACTGGTATCATTTATTTGGGCAACGATTTATTTAAACAAAAGACCGTGGGCTCCATGATCCACTGACCTTCATTCTAGAATGGTCAACGGGGACAGTATAGTGGCCGAGTGCATCTCGATACAAGGGATGAATAAAAAGTGGTCTTTCCTTTATCTCTTAAGCTCAATTTTTCATAATTGTGCAGAAGTTACTCTCAGGATCTCACCCATGGTGCATGAATTCAGAAGACACAAATGAACTTATTTACAATACAGAAACAGACACACAGATATTGAAAACAAATTTGATTACCAGTGGGCAGGGAGGGTGGGAAGGGATAAATTGGGAGTTTGAGATTAGCAGATACTACTAGATATAAAATAGATAAACAACAAGGTCCTACGGTACAGCACAGGGAACTATATTCAATATCTTGTAGTAACTTATGGTGAAAAAGAATATGAAAATGAATATATGTATGTATATATATATAATGTATGACTGAAGCATTGTGCTGTACACCAGAAACTGACACAATGTTGTAAACTGACTGTACTTCAATAAAATATATATAGGTATATATATATATATATATATATATATATATATATATATATATACACAGAAGACATAAAACTCAGAGGTGCCTGGGGTAGACACAAAAGACTTTGATGGTGAAGAATTTGGAGATGGGCAAAATTTTTGCAGGGGCATAGGATGGGAGAAGGCATTTCTCTGAATAACAGTTTTCCCCCTTAGGCAGAAGCTGTTGATTTTAAACAACCTCAAGTAACTTAGTCATATAATTTTCAAAAAGTCTTGCTACCCAAGGAGGTGCTAGAAGTCAAGCAATCAAATAAATTTAATATTCAGAGCGAGGCTATATTTTGGCTTTCCGGCAGTGTTACATAATTAAGATAGAAGTTGAGATAAGAATAAAAGATAAGCAAACGTATTGCTTTTGTTATTGTCCATTTGAGTGATTCCTCAAAATTAATCTGCATTGAGTTGCAATATTGTTTGAATAATAATGCCTGGAGCTAATGTAAAAACCTTCTCCAAGGAACTAAATGAGTTTTCTGGAGATTATCTAATTGTTCTTCTTAAAGCTTCGTGGAAAAGAGGACTGGAGCCAGGGGTCCCATGATCACAAGTGAGAGAATGCAGATAGGAAATTCTAACCCGCATCACTTGGCAAAGCAGTAGTCGTGGCTCCTTGAAGATGCTCCCCATGTCGTGCCAGGTGTTCTCAGCTTGCCAGGTAGAGGCATAAACACAGGGCTTGCAAACGGGGGAGCTCAGGTCTGAAATTCCAGCTCTGTTAGCTGTTAAACTGTGTGATCGAGGACATGTCTGCCCTTTCCAAAGCTTCTAGAAAGAAGATCTTTCTGAAAATCTTCCTTCCCTGTGCAATAGGAACGGGCAGAACAGTAGCATTTTGAAGATTTAATTAAATAATGCCTATGAAGCTCTGAGCACTGTAAGTTCCAGAGTAAATGTGCAGCCAACGTTACTTCCCTTGACTACACAATATTAGCTCTCAAACATCACATCCGATACAGCTGATACTAATACCAGAACCAATATTTACATAATGTATTATGTTGACTTAAAAGGATCTGTCTGCATCCTATTCCTTCAACGGAGCCTTGACCGACTTCTGGACCACTTCCTCAGCCTCCAGCTCACCGAGGCCCTGCGGCTTCCAGCATCTTCCATGGCTGTACAACAGACTCGCACCCTCTTCACTTTTCAGCTTTCTCATTTTTGTCCCTCCTGACCCTCAACACGGGACCTTCATTTTGGACCCCATTTCTCCAGGCATTTTCTAAGTGATCTTTTCCATAAACTCATTTATATTGTTATTCATGGTTCCAACAAACTGTCTCCAGTGTTTTTTGTTTTTTTTTGTTTTTTTTGTTTTTTTGCATAAGGAAAGAAACTTCCCAAAGGACGAGTCCTATTATTTCACACATGGCTAATATTAAAGGGACAAACTTGCTTCTGCTGCTTCGTAAGTCACGTGGATGGATGGGATAGGGGTTCAAATATCTTCTCAGGTTCCAGGAACTTTATAATCATCTTCTCTAATTAAGAACTCAAGTAGTGTCTGTTACACCATTGTGATTTATTAAAAAAAAAAAGTACTTGTTTAGAAGGATATCATTTAAATCAATCAATTATACAGTAATCTTGTCTTTAATTGGCATTGATACACAACCACTTGCATAATTTAATTTTAAAAGTAGCATCAAGAATTCAGAGAAATTAAGTAATTTTTATCTTAAATCACACAGAAATGCTAAAGCCAGGGTACAAAATTTACAGCGTAACGCTTAGCATGAGGCACTTAACACAAATTTTTTTTCACGAACTAACAACAGCCACGGTCCTACCACTTACAGAATGACATCACATTGTCTCATCAATCCCTGGTTGAAAATGCTATTTTATTTAAATCCAGCTTATGATGTTTTTATGTCCAAGTGCCCCGAGAAAAGAAGGCAAAGAGAACCCATAACTGTGTGCTTGTAACAGGAAAAAAAAAAACTAAATATAAGAATGTGATTGAGTTGAATTTTGAACATCCTTAGTTTGAAATACAATGGGACATTAAAGTGGAGATGTCGAATTCAGAGGAGGATTGAGGTGTTTGATTTTATAAAGGCATTTCTGGGGTTAAGAATTTCAGGGGCATGAATATATTGACAAGATGTGAAACCATTCCATTGAGTTTCTAATCAAATGCTACCATTCTCATTTTTCATGACGGTTTGCTGCTTGTATGTTGAGTAGATTATTAACTTTTGAACAGAAGGAAAACAGACCACCATCACTGTTCACCAACACTGTGCTAATCCCATCACAATTATCAAGAAATAATCATTAAGTTGATTTTCTTTGACACAAATAAACAGTGACCATGTGTCTCTCAACTCCTATGGGCTTCAATTTTATCATCCATAAAACGAGGGTCTGAGCGAGACACCATTTCTATTTCCTGTCAAGTCTAAAGCTCTGATTTTATATATTGTTGAATGGTACTATATTCTCTTGTTGCTAGTTTCTTAAATGTTTGCAGATGGATTTTCAAAAGCCCGCGATTAAGTGAGAGATCCTAGTTGTCATTCCGAGTGAGCAAAGAGGGTCTTGACTTATGTTCTAAAAATAATTTTATTGTACAAAAAGTCTATGAGGCCAGGAAACATATTTGGTTCAAGCGGTTGGTTTTCTTATTGAAAAATAGCACTGAATGTCTCATCCTGTTTTATCTATAGGAGACAATTTATTTGAGATGACTTTTATGAATGTGTGACTTTTAACCTCTTATGACTCAGAGAATGGAATACAATTGGAAAAAAGACTTTTTTGGCAGCAGAAATTCAAAGGTTACACACTCCAAGGAATTCTTTAGGAAGAAACAGGTGATTTTTCCAAATAAAGAGTAGCCCTGTGGAGACAGGCATTCATTAACTGTTTGGGAATTGCAGAGTTTTCAGAAAACTCTTTTTCTTTCATTTCTTTCTCACAGTGTGTTTACTATCTGTAGGGTCTTGTCAAGTGGCTTAGGTTCAGTGAGCCTCAGTTTTCTCATGTCAAAATGTTAATATCGTCAAGAACCAGTTCCAAAGTTCAAATTAAACAGTATTAAATGGTATTACATAAAGGTGAAGGTACATATGTATGAATATATTTATATTATTCAATATAATTCTACCAAACACAGTACAGGCTTTTAGTAAGCCCTTGAAATATAATCTTTATTTCTGAATGGGGTAGTCATGGAATAAAATAAAAAGATCAAGCAGATTTCTGAGGGTTTAATATACAGAAAAAAAAGGTTAAGATACAGAATCAGAATGCGACTTTATATAATTGAATTAACATTTCCTGAGCATCTAAGCTATGGCAGATGTAAAGGTAAGAATTCTTCCCAGAATTATCTCCCTTTATGTCCTCAGTTCTCCTGTGTGGTAAATGATGTCTTCATTTTACAGATTAGATCATTGAGTTTCAGAAATCAAGGATTCTTTCCAAAGTTTCACAAAATATTTTTCTATGTTTTTGGTAGATAAAATTCAGGTTATTTATTTAAGTTTGATTTAGATAAATATTATTTTTAGCATTACTGAGTACCCAATATTACATGGAACATGTTTATACTAAATATACAGAGCTTATCTCAGCTTCAAATGTAACTCTGTATCCTGGATTGACACTTGCTAAACCTGGTGACCCCCATCTATGATAGTACCCAGAAATTTTCACTAGAATACCCCTCTATTTCCAGTATTTGCTGTCTAATTTAGGCATATTGAAGTGGGTGTTTTGGGTCCATGCAATAAAATGTAAAAAGTGTACAGAATTTGCAGAGAGAAGCTTCAAGTCTACATGGCTACTAGTTGACTGGATAGCCTTGTAGAATTGTTCAATGTGTTAACACCTACTTTGGTTAGTATAAAATGAAAATTGTTCTGAGCGAGAGACCAAATAATCTACCTAAAAACTAAATGACTTAAAAATAATTTATTAGTATTATTATATCTCATGCATTTATGGGTTAGTAACATGAGTAGGATCCAGGTGAGAGTTTCTTCTACTCATGACATTGACCAGACAAGTTCAGTCGTTGTCAGCTGACAGCTGGGCCAGCCTGGAGAAACAAAGACAACTTTTCTTTCAAGCCTGTTGCCTGATGGTTATAGCACAGAGGCTGGACTCAGCTGGACCTCTCTCTCTCCATCTCCATGTTGTCTCTTCTGTGTGTCAATCAACCTTCTTCCTCAGTGGCTCCAGATTCAAGATCAATGTAGAAGCAGTAGTTTCTTTTTCCTCTTTTTTTTTTTTTCAGTTGAAGTATAGTCAGTTTATAATGTTGTATCAATTTCTGGTGTACAGCATAATAGTTCAGTCATACATATACATACATCTATTCCTTTCCATAATCTTTTTCATTTTAGGTGACTACAAGATACTGAATATAGTTCCCTGTGCTACACAGTAGGACCTTGTTGTTTATCTATTTTATAGATAGCAGTTATCTGCAAATTGTGTACTCCCCAATTTATCCCTTCCCACCTCCTTCCCACCAAGTAACCATAAGTTTGTTTTCTGTATCTGTGAGTCTGTTTCTGTTTTGTAAATAAGTTCATTTGTGTTATTTTTTTTTAAGATTCTACATATGAGTAATATCATGTGGTATTTTTCTTTCTCTTTCTGGATTACTCCACTTAGAATGACAATCTCTGGGTCCATCCATGTTGTTGCAAATGGTATAACTTTATTCTTTTTATGGCTGAGTAGTATTCCATTGTATATATCTACCACAACTTCTTTAGGGCTAAATTTGGAAATATCAGGGCATCACTTCTGATGAAGCCTTTTAGTCAAAATATTTATATGCCAGTGCAGGTTAATGGGAAGAAGAAATAGACAATGAGAGGAGTGTCCAAGTGTTCAAAGACTAAACACTGGATGAAGAAAATTAAGTGATAACATATGATTCACTGCTTAGAAGCTACAAATAAATCAAATGGATGTTTATTTCTACTGTTATTTTATATTTTTTCATGTTCAACATACCTAACATTTTATCCTGTTTGTATTTCAGTAACTGACACACTGTGTGCTCAATGACCAAATATATATGTATGTATGTGTGTGTGTGTGTATATATATACACATAAAATAAGAGGAAAACAAAATGACAAGAACTGTTATGTACTCAAAATAATTAGAAATCTTCTAGAAAGGAATATAAAAATTAGGTACATGAGGAAGGCCATTAAAAGAGAAGTAAGATGCTCTTGGTGTTTAAAGGAAGGAGTTGGTTATATCCTGTGGTGACAAATCAAGAATTATTGGTGTGTCCCAGTCTTGGGAGTCTCCAGCCTAGAGAGAATGAGAGTCCCTTAGAAGTATTTATAAAACAATTTCCTCTGATTGGTATCAGAAGATATTTAATTTTTCCAAAAGAATACTTTCAGTAGTAAAAGAGAAGGGAGTGGCTAAGTCGAAGTGAGAAATCAGGGCAAGTTTCCCTGAGCTTTTCACGTTTGAACTGGGTCGCCCTCAGGCAGGGGATGGTGTCACCCAATGGTGCACTGGGTCCAGAGCGTGGAAGGGGACTGGCGAGTGGCCAGGCTGGCCGTGAGGTCTGCAAACACACTCGGCACAGTGTGTAAGGGAGGTAGAGAAGGGAAGGGACTAAAAATTGAGGTTGGGGAACTTCTGATGACTTTACATGGCACAGAGGCTCTTACAATCTTTTCTTAAAGGAACCACAGATTGCCTCTTTCATAAAATAAGTACCACAGTTACATAACTATTGGTGAGTTATAGAAAAGAGACACTGGTTTCAATGTAAGGCTGTAACAGAAGAAGTGGCTTTAAGGCAGGTAGTGCATTAAGACTTATATTAAGAATTAAAAACCATAGTGGGGAAGGTATAGCTCAGTGGTAGAGCACCTGTTTAGCATGCACGAGGTCCTGGGTTCAATCCTCAGTGCCTCCATTAAACAATGAATCAATGAATCAACAAACAAACCTAATTACCTCCCCCCCAAAAATTAATAAGACAATGAAACATTTAAAAAAGAATGAAAAACCATACATAAGGAAGCAAATATAAAAACAGTGACATGGAGAATGAAAGGACAGGGCATGATGGCAAACTCTATGGTTTTTCTACAAATGCAAATAAAGCATGAAGATTCACTGATTAAATGTGACATTATAAGAAAATTGGCAGTGGATCATTAGGTGACATTGCTGGGTTTGATCCTCAAGAGGAAGGTTGGAATTAGAGACAGAATTGGATGTCATTTGTGTAGAGATGGCTGTGAAAAACAAGAGAGAGGGTAGTCTTCAAAACAGTTTCTTCATCTGCTTAAAAAAAAGAGAGAAAAAAAGAAATTTTTATTGATAACCTACAAGATCTTCCCTCCACGAGCAAATTGATGCTAGGCATTTATTAAATACCGGGTTCTGTTTCAGGTCCTAAAGAAACAGGTAAACATTGTCAAAGACTGCTCTGGTGGAACTTGGAGTAGAGTGGACAGAAATGAATAGTACATAAATAAATAAACATACAGACAGACAGGATAATTTTATACACCAGCAATTGCTGAAATTAAAGATGACAGGATAGTAAATGGTAGTGGTAAGGCAGACGTGAAGACAGGCGGCTCAGATACAGGTACTTCTAGGATTCCATCGCTGAAGAGGGTGCACTTGAGCTGAGAACCTACACAATGAAAAGGAATGAGCCAGAAAGTGATCTGGGAAGGGCTGTCTCATGCAGAAGGATCAGGAAGGACAGAGTTTCCAAGAGGGAGCAGCCCTGTTTCAGTAACAGAAAGAAGGTCACAGTGGTTGGTGGCTGGGCCAGAGCATGCGAACCACAGGAAACGAAGTTAACGGTGGAGGCTGAGGGAGGTGGGGGCAGGAATTCATAGGGTTCCATTTGGTCTGAAGAGATGAATCTTGTGTTGAAATCCATACCGCAGCTTTCCACAGCATCAGTCTATATGATATTGCTCAAGTCCGACAAATGCGATGCCCACAGTTAGTAACTTCATTCAAAGGAGGTATCTCACAGGGCTTAAAATTATTTTCAATAGCTTTATTTACCCCTGAGCTTCTTTTCCCCCCCATTCCATTTCCTGCTCACATCTGTATATGTACACAGGCACAGAAGGTAAAGATAAAATTAATTTAGTCACTAAAATGACAAACTCCCTGCCAGCGCCATCAGTTATCCAGACTGGACTAGGGTAAAACTCAACAGAACCACTGTGTGCCAAACAAACAAACAAGCGAAAAAGCCAAACACCTCTACTTTCACGCAGAGTCTAGAATACAAAACACACCCACTTTCCTTAGAGCTAACTTGGAGCTTTTCTTCCCAGAGCTGTTTCTGTTTCTCTTCCCTGTATCACGGGCCAGGTAGCTCTTTGATGATGCAAAGCAGACGAGCGGAATCTTGCGATGCCTTGTACGTCAAAAGGGACCGACATCAGAGACGTGGGTCAGAGAGAAGAGGCCAAACACAGTCCTGCCCAAATGCAAACATCAGGTGGGACCATTCACAACCTACTTGAGTCAACACACTAAAAATTGGCAATTGCTAAAATTTATCCCAATGTGACTATTTTCAACATGTCTAGGTTTTCCTCTCAAGCACCTGCCACTGTGTAATAACTTCTGGGTTTCCCTGACTCTTCCCTTGCTCTGAATTCTTTAGTCTGCCTTTTCATCCTGGAAATCCCAGAATGTCCTCCTGTGACTGGCGATGAGCAGACACTTGGTGATTATGTTAACTTTTAACACCCAGAAAAAGAAGGACAGCACAAAGTTATAATGAAAACACTAAAGCACTAAGTACAACTTCTCATAGTAATAAAATCTCCATTACACCTAAATTTCATTTTGACATTATGTACCTTAAAGGTATAGTTTGCCCAACTAGTAGCTTTTTAGATGTGTAATTTATTCCCATTTTTCTCTGATAAGTAATGATTTCAAATGAATCTCTGTATCTTCCCTTCAATTTCTATGTGAACCGAAAACTGTTGTAAAACAACTGTCTTAAAGTGTAAAATAATAATTTTAAAAGAGAGGGTCTGAGAACCTTCTTGGTGAAAGGTCAGAAAGTAAATATTTTAGGTCACTTGAGCCATCACTGTCTCTGTCTCAGTTATCCAACTCAAAAATCCTATAGACAATACATAATTGAACACATATGGCTGTCTTCTAATAAAACTTTCTTTTAAAAAAAAAGGCAGTGGGTCAGATTTGGCTGGGAGGGGTCAAATCAGAAGTTTGCTTACCATTGTTTTAAAGCATGTTACTAGTGTCCACACATTGGATCATTGCCCAAGTATCCAGTATCAAAAGTAAAATATTTAATCCTTCAATAACTATTTCAGAACTGGCTATTTCTGCCTTCAATTCTTCCAGCTATATATATATATATATATAATTTATATTTATGTTTAGATTTATATGTAATAAATCTAAAAGCTCTTTTACTAAAGGCTATTCTGTCTGATATTAGTCCAACCATTCTAGCTTTATTTTTGTCATTATTTTCATGAAATATCTTTCTTCTAGTCTTTCACCTTCTACTTAATAATATCTTCAGATCTAAAGTGATCTAAAAAGAACTTATAGTTGGATCACATTTTTTTAATTCATTCTGTCAGTCTCTGGCTTTTGCTTAGACAGTTTAAAGCATTTACATTTAAAATAATTCTAATATTTACTTCTATAATTTTTCTATTTGTTTCTGTAGGTCTTATAACATTTGGTTCCTCATTTCTCCATCAATACTTTCTTCTGGGTTTAGTTTAATGTGTGTGTGTGTGATACATTTTGATTAATTTCTCATTTTCCTTTTTGTATAATCTGTAAATTTTGTGTTTTTGTGTGGTTACCATGTGGATTACACATCACATTCTAAAGACATAACAATCGAATATGAACTGACACAAAATTAAAGCCTTCACATGCAAATCGTTGACTCCTACATTATTCCTCCACCTTTACATCAGTCAAAATACAAATCATATCTTTATACATTGTGTGCCTAACATTATATAAGTTATTATATAATTGCATTTATCTTTCAATTCTGTAGAAAAAACATTTTAAATGGAATTATAAATTAAAATTATAATATTACTGCCTTTTACATTTGCCCATGTATTTACTTTTATCAGGGAACTTATGTCTTCATATGTTTTGAGTTACTGCCTACTGCCTTTTTGTCAGCCTGAAGGACTTTGATCAGTATAAGTCAGGTCTAGTGTTTATCAACTCCCTCAGATTTTGCGTCTCAATGTATTCATTTCTCCCTCATTTTTTAAAGGACAGTTACACAGGATATAGAATTTTAAGTTAACTTTCTTTCAGCACTTTAAATATCATCTCCTCATCAAATTCATGGAATAATTTGCACAGAATTGCAATAGTTCATTGATTGTGTATTTCTAGAGCCACAACTTTATTAATTAAAAATTACCAAGTACATGATATTTGTATCAAATATCAACACATATGTGACATTCCCTCAGTGAGAAAACAAGTCTGAAAAGAAAACAATTATATATATATATACACATATGCACATGCATGCATGTATATATGTATGTGTATAAGTGAATGCATGTCTTTCTGTGAACCTTTGTAGAAAATTAATTTCTGGGAGGAATCCATATAAACTGGTCAAACAGTGTTATCTCTATGAGTAAAAGAATGGAAAATTAATTTTATTCTTTATATTTTTATGTGTTTTTCTCTTTCAATAAGTATGAAGATTGTGTTTCTTTTCTCATCAGAAAAAATATTACCTAACTTAATGGGAAATTATAAACAAATAACAATAAAAAATAATAACAATAAATAATAATTAATAATAACAATAAACAATTAATAAATAATAACAAATAAGTAATAATGAAAAAACCACCACCAAGGACAATGACAAAACCCCAGCCAGAATGATTTGACCTGGGAAGAGACGATCGTGGAAGCTGAAAAGCTGACACAGCTTTTTCACATTTATTTTCTCTTTTATTATGTGGAAAAGAGCAGAAAGAGACTTAAAAAATTAATGTGTCCCTGACCTTTCAGTAGCATGTGAACGCTCAGGGAACTCCCTCTCATTGGAAAAGAATGAAAGTGAAGGGGCAGTTAATACTGAATGGAGCTGTGCCACCCAGACCTGAGCAAAGAATGCTTGTCAGGACTTGGGTACCTAGTTTAAGACAAGGGGAAAGAAATACTGTTTCTGAATGATTAGTGTGTTAACTGCATTATCTCATATAAATCTGAACCATAGCCTGATGAGGGAGACACTACTATCTCCATTTTAGAAATGAGGAAACACAGGATCAGTGAGTTGAATTAAATTTCCCAAAAATACACAGCTAGGAAGTGACAAAATCAGAATTTATAACCCAGATTTTACATGCCAGGGTTTTTCCCTTCCTATTTTTAGAATACATTTTTTTCTTATAAAAATTACCATTTAAATATTAGGACATTTCAAAAATACAAAAAAAAGAAGAAAATTAAAATCATAAAATATGTTATTCAATTATATAACACTTTTTATAGTAATCAAATTATAGAGAATAAACTAATGCTATATATATTTTTTTAATCAATGATGAGAACTTTTAATGGTACAAACATGTTGGAAAAATTAATTTAACCCTACAAATTCTGCACCAACAAGATATCCTGTGCTCAGGATTTTACTCAAGGGGAAAGAAAGTCCACAAAAAAATGTGTCCATACTTGTCAATAGCAACTTTTACAGTTCCCTCCTATAACTGATTTTTAATAGTTACCAACGCTGTCTTGAGAAGCGAGGCTTAATGAATATACAAACTAAGTAAAAGATTCCCCTCACTTACCACATTCCTTTCTCCACGAAGAAGATATAACCTAAGCATTTACTGAATATAGAAATAGGTCATCATTTCGTGGCGTGACCTAAGAATTCCAATATATTTTAGACGACAGAAGTTGACCGTGGAGGAGCTCACCGTTGTGCACAGAATGTGAAGTTGGAGAAACTCTGATTGTAGGAGGGGCTTGCCCTGCTTCTGCTGGCTTCAGTGCAGCTCTGGTGTTGATCCTTTGAAATGGATGCCTGAATGGAGGGAAGGGAACAGCAAGTCCTTGTTCCCTAGACCCAACCCTGGGAAAAGGATTACCAGGACTTGGTGCTTGGTCCCCTGAATGGTTTGAAAATGCCCCTTGGGACGTGTGGATTCTCATGTTGTCTGCCATGAACTTGAGCACTTTTAGCATCTCTGCCATCTCTTCTTGTTAGATTGCAGGAATCTTGAACCAGTTCTTGGACCAGCGAATTGAGTTCCTTCCTCAAACGCGTGTCGACCCTCATCATTTTTCTGCCAGCATCAGCGAGGCTAAGTATATTTCGTGAATCTCTGTCGAGCCTGGCATTCTCTACAGATGTCTCCATGCCAGCGCTCTCCTTTTGAGCAGCACAAATCTTGTCAGTGAGCTGGCATTTCTCCTCAATCAGTGCAGCCAGCGTTTCTGCCAACTTCTCTTCGTGTCTCCCATAAAGTTGGCTTCTACATGACTGAGCACGTCTGAAAGTACCTAAGACCCCCACCAAGAAGCTCATGACAGGCAGACATGCCACCACTGTCTGCCCTTCTTTCTAGGTTCTGGAAAGTGAGCCATGAACTCAGGCCATTGGGCAGCAGCAACACCACGACCTCACTCAGTTTCCCAAAGAAGACCCCGAAGCCAAGCTCCACAGAGGACGGCAGCCCCTCCACGGCACTGAGCCACCACAGGGCTCTGCCCAGTCACCATGGAGCCATCAGCCACAACAAGCCCCGCGGAACACAGCAACATTCCACTTGGAACCCAACCAGCAACTGACATGCTGGATTGGTCAGTATCTTGTCCGTGCTGGGGGAGGGGCTGTGTCAGAGAAGAGGTTTGTAACGAAAAAGTGAGTCTCTCCATTAGGGTCTAATGGTCCTTTTTCCTTCCATCTTTCCTTTTGTGTTGATCTCAATACACAAGACAAATGGAGTGAAGTGTGTCCAGGTTAAACTTATGGTTTCACACGTCTTTAAACTTTTTAACACTTGACAGTATCCGAAGACCCACTGTAGGAATCATATGTTAGAATCATACCCATTAACCCCACGATATAAACCTCTGAGTAATGCTATATATTCATGTTGTTCTATTTCAACTGATATTGTATTATGTGTATGTTAACATTTCATCTTATTGTTTCATACAAACAATTGATTTTTGTATTGGTTTTGAGGAATCTTTCATATGTTCTGGTTATTAATTCTTTGTCACTAATAAGTGGTAGTAAGTTTTCCCAATATGTCTGCTGTCTTTTTTAACACAATGTTTACACTTTAATGAAGTAATTTTAGTCAGTAATGTCTCTTCATTCTATATTGGGTTAAAAATACCATCTCATTCACAAGCTTTCCAATATACCTCCTAAATTTTCTTAAAATGCTTGTTTTTAGTTTGTTAGGACTAGGGGTTGTGGTGGTTTTTTACATTTAGATTTTCCCCATAACAACTTTATTTTTTATAGAGTAACTGTAGGCTTTGCCAATTATATATAATCAATGATCCCAAATTTTTTGGAAAATGACGTTCTTCTCCCAACATATATAAAGGTAGATTTATTATATGAATGTCAATTTGTTGCTATGTTAATATCACATTACTTTCATTTTTGTTAACTTATAATTATGCCTCGTTCTTCTCATGCAAATCCTACCCTATCAGCCATCTTCAAATTTTTCAAAACTACACCCGTGTGTTTTCTTTTCCATGTGATGTTCAGGGTCAGTTTGTAAAGCTGCATGAAAAATCATATTTGACCATTGACTGGAAATTGTATTAGAGTTATTACATTTAGGAAGTACATACTTTTCATTATATTAAATTTGTAGATTGATTTGAAGGAGAATTATTACTTTTAAAATATAGTCTTCCAAATGTAAGTTACACAATTTTGTCAATAGTTAAGCCGTCTAGAACAGATTTATAGCAAGGTTGGCAAAGGAAGTAATATGAAAAAACAGAATCTGAACAATAGTAAAGAAATAAAAGGTGACAAATTGTGGAAATTATACTGCAGGCACTATGTGTATTTGTGTTAGTTATCCAAATTCATTGTGTGTGTGTGTGTGTGTGTGTGTGTGTATTTTAAGACTCTGTTGTTCAAGTAAGTTTTTAAACTGATGTGTTGGCCGCTTTGTGATATCTGAACAATAGTGTTCATTTGTGGGTTTTTTTTCTATTCCATGTAAACCTTATTACTGCCAGTCACTAGTAGGTATTTCCTAGACTTTCATTCTGATTAAAAGAGAGTTGGTTTGCAATTACATTCTCTACTGGTTTCTATTAACATGTACAAAAATGCTTTTTCTATGTTGATTATTATCTATAGTCCAATATCTCATTATCGTATGTGCTAAAAGCATGGTCAACTGATCAACCTACTCTTTTGTGTAGTTTTGTGATAATATATTCTGATGACAACTTCACCTTCTTTTCTAATATTTACAAACGTGAATTTTTTTAACTTCGCTATATTAGCATTTCCAATCCAATGTTGATTAAGATTTTAATAGAATTTAACAAGATTTTAAGAACGAATGTTTCTGAACGAGCTTGTCGTGTGGGAGCTAAGTAGACTGTGTGTGAATATGTACGTGTCTATGTTCCTAGACACATAAGGGATTCTTGTTTGATTTTGGTTATCGAGGTTAAAATAACTGGGAAGAACTTCTTCATATCAGGAAGAGTCTACATTATGTGGGATTGCATTAAGTGTACAACATTCCCATCATAGGGATCCCAGAAGGACAAGAAAGAGAAAGGGTCAAAAAGATGTTTTGTAAAATTATGGCTTAGAATTTCCCAAACCTGAAGAAGGAAGAGGCATCCAGGTACAGGAAGCACAGAGGGTCCCAAACAAGATGGACCCAAACAGACTCACAGCAAGACATACCACAGTCAAAATGTCACAAGTTAAATAGAAGGAGAGAATTATAAAGGCATAAAGTTCCTAGCTGATAAAGCTCCTAGCTGATTTTTCTGCAAAGAATTAGCAGGTCAGAAAGGAGTAGCATCATCTATTCAAAGTCCTGAAAACCTGCAGTCAGGGATGCAGGAACCAAATGAAATCGCTTCAGTGGCCAAAGCTGGAGTAATTCGAGCATCAAAATAAATAACATAGTTTGGAATTATAATCTAAGTCCAATGTATATAGTCAAATATATATATATATATATATATATATATATATATATATATATATACACACACACATACACACACACACACATATGTATATGTGTATATATTTGTATATTCATGTATATATATGTATATTTTTCATACTGATAATACTTTAAGAAATTAGTAAATACAGAAATATTTGAGAAAACAAATCTTCTGTGCAGAAGAATTCCAAATAATCTACTTAAATAACCTGCCCGGAGAAGATAGAGCATATCTCCCCACTCTTTAAGTGTGTGCACTGAACAGTGACTTCCTTTCAAAGAAAATGGTACAGAAAGGGAGATAAAAAGAATCAGTTTGCAGCAAAGAAATCTGTCAAACAGTGTTGACCTTTGAAGAACAACAAAAAAAAGAGCTAGTTATTTTACTAGCAAAACTGGTATATTCCAGAAGAGAAGAAAGTGGCAATTTGAGATGAGCAAACTATGGCAAAGCATGGGCAAGTCCAGAGAACAGAGGAGAGGGGCTGGCTTTTACAAGGGACAGAAGGGACCTGGGGAGAGCAGTGGTGGTGCTTCACTGGCTGCAGGTAGGCAGTGTGTTGTTGCTGGGTGGGGAGGAAATCCTCCTTCCTCCGGGGGTCTGGAAGCTGCTGAGTGATGCGTGTGTGAGAGCTCCCCATTCAGGGCTTCTGGACTCCACTTTGAAAGAGATTTCATTTCTTCTTCTTTTTTTTTAATTGAAATATAGTTGATTTACAATGCTGTGTTCCTGGTGTACAGCATAGTGATTCAGGTATACATATATATTTTTTTATATTCTTTTTCATTATAGATTATTATAAGATATTGACTATAGCTCCTTGTGCTATACAGTAGGACCTTGTTTATATATTTTATATGTAGTAGTTAGTATCTGCAAACTCCTAATTCATTTCTCCCCATCCTTTTCCCCCCGGTAACCATAAGTTTGTTTCCTATGTTGGTGAGTCTATTTCTGTTTTGTAAATAAGTTCATTTGTATCTTTTTTTTTGGATTCCACATATAAGTGATATCATATGATATTTGTCTTTCTCTTTCTGATTTACTTCACATAGTATCATAATCTCCAGGTCCATCCATGTTGCTGCAAATGGCATTATTTCATCTTTTTATGGCTGAGTAGTATTCCATTACATATATACCACATTTTCTTTATCTAGTCATTTGTCAATGGAAATTTAGGTTGTTTCCATGTCTTGGCTACTGTAAATAGTGCTTCTATGAGCATTGAGGTTCATGTGTTTTTTTTAAATTGGAGTTTTCTCTGGATATATGCCCAGAAGTGAGATTGCTTAATTATATGGTAAGTCCATTTTTAATTTTTTAAGGAATCCCCATACTGTTTTCCATAGTGGCTGCACTAAACCACATTTCTACTAACAGTGTAAGAGGGTTCCCTTTTCTGCATAACTCATTTATTCTTTTTCACAGTATCTCAGCAATGTGATCAAGATTAACATGTATATAGTCAATATCAACATGACATGATAAATAAATGACACTTACCCCTGTAGTCTTCTTCCCCAAAACCCATCAAAAAGCATCAAACATATTTAAATAGAGGGATATTCTACAAAATAGTTGACCAGAGCTCCTCAAAATCATCAAGATCACCAGAAACAAGGAAAGTCTGAGAAACTTTCACAAACAGGATTCCAAAGAAATAGAGCTACTAAATGTAATACGATGTCCTAAATGGGATCCTTGAACAGGAAAAGGATATTGTGTCAAAACTGAGGAAGTTTGAGTAAAGTATGAACTTTAGTTAACTACAGCGTATCAACACTGGTTCATTAATTAAAAAAAAAATGAATCCCGTAAAATATTAGTGATAGGGGAAACTGGGTGAGGGGTATCTGGGAACTCTCAGTACCATCTCAGCAATTATCCTGTAAATCAAAATGAAGGCATCTAAGTGCCTATGTTCCAGGCCCTCTAGAGGGAGGGTAGGTCAAGAGATGAACAAAATAGAAGAACTTCCTGCCCCATTGAATTCATATACTGGGAAGAGACAGAAAACAAAGCAGTAAGAAAGATGATTTTACATGACATAAGATGATAAGACAGGAATGAATCCAAGGTTAAAATAAAGAATGACTCTGTGAGGTACAGTGGATGATGAGGCCGATGGGTATTTAGCCAGGTTATCAGCAAGACTAGCTACAGCATTAAAACCCACAAAGCCTCTAGACCATTCACTCATATACTATTCAAAGTAAAAGAACAATTTTAAAATAGGTAAAACATTTTCAGATACTTTTCTTTCCTTCTGACAGTTAAATTATTATTATTTTTTAAAAACACTTACCCAAAAGACTCTGCTTGCAGAAGCAGTAGCATACATTTATTCTGAGCATCAAGAAACTATATCTGAGCTTAGATCTGGAGAGTAAGAAAGAATCAGGGATTTCAAAAGCAAGGAAGGGCTAAAGATAACAATGGTTACAACAAAAGTAACAACATTAACTAAAATATATGGAGCAAGTCCTGTATGTCATGGATTGTTACTGTTTTACAAGTACCCTCTGCTTTGGTTCTAACAACAGCCCTATGTGGTAGGTATTATGTATCCCAATTGTACAGGTTAGAAAATTGCCGCAAGGTAGGATTTGAGCTCAGCAGTCTGGGTCCAGAACATGCATTCTTAACCATATTACCATACTGCAAGCTTCGTCTTAGGTAACATTTGTTGAGTGTTCAATGTATGCTAAGCAATGCTCTATAGTAACGCATTTCATTCTTGCTATATAATAAGGAAGTTTGGTCCTATAAATATCTCTATTGCAGAGATGAAGAATTAAAACTAAGTTTTCAGCCCCGGCAGTTCAGCCCCAGAGTTCAGTCTTATCCATGTAGACACTGGCGCTGGGATACGTTTGAAGTATTTTTAGGATAGAGATGAGCCAGGATAACCAGCACCAGAGTGATATTAGAAGATTCTACTTTGATTCTATTTTTTTAAATTTTTCTAAATTTTCTATTTTCTTTATCTGCATAATCACATTGACTGTTGAGTTTTTCATAGCTAGTATCTTTTAACTCCTTGAGTTAGCTTATTTGATATCTCTTATTTTCTACAATTAGTAGGTACCTTTAAATATTTAAGACTGATTTTATTCCTTTGCCTTTAAACCTTGAAGTGTTATAGGGAATTTTGAGAGCTTTGAGATTGAAAGTCTGTACATTTTATGATCAAGCAATTCCACTCCTAGGTATATATCCTAGACTCAGCCCTCCCACTGTTGTACTAGGATGCCATTTCCACTTTTATCATACATGTATCTGTTAATAATTTCCTCCCTCTGTAGTTTACAAGCTCCTTTAAGGCAGACATGAAGTCTTGTTTATTCACTTTTTTCAGTTCCCACAATAGTACTCAACAAAAAGTGAGAACTCAAAGTATGTGTATTACAACATACTCAAAAATTTTAAAGAAAGTGACACAGAAAAGAGAATATATATTCAGCTATATCTTCTCCTTTAGGAAGTTTTCTATAATTCTTCAGACCTTTTCCTTCCCAAGTAGGTTGTAGGGGTTGGGTAGTTGCAAAATTTGAAAAAAAAAAAATCAGAACGACTTTCTTATTGACAACTAGCACATAAAATATCAAAAGGTTTTACTTTTGGAGCGAGAATAAAATATTAAGAAAACCTGAGAATGATAACATCTGAGACTCTCTTTTTGTATTGTGTACTTCACTGTATTTTGAGAATTTCAAGAGATTAAGGGATGTGTTGGATTTACCGTTATGTAAGTGTCAAATCCCAGAAGATCTTTTCATTTCTTCAACACGGATAACCTACAACATACTTTAGTGCTTCCATGACTACTATGGAATTCAAGTTCCCTGCTCTCAAAAATACTCACGTGTTGAATATTTAATTTTTACCTTTCATCGGAGACTAAAGTTTAACTGTTATGAATTTATTGCCTAAAACTAGTCCATTTACTTTCTCCCAATAAGACAGTCTATACATATTTAACATTTGAGATGGCAAGAAATAACAAAAATCATTCTTTGCAACTGCACAACATTTAAATTTTTAATCAAAATATTTATACCTGAGAACTTATGAATTTTTAAAAACTTCAGGACTAGCAAATATTCAAAAACTCATCCAAGGATGGAGGGTATAGCTCAGTGGTAAAGTGCATGCTTAGCATGCCCAAGTTCCTGAGTTACCATTCCCAGTAACTCCATTAAAAAATAAATAAGTAAAAACTTAATTACCTCCTCCCACCCCTGCCAAAATAAATCACCCAAAATTCTGAATTATGATTAATTAGTATTTTAAGTTTATGCTGTACATCTAAGAAAAAAACAGAAATAAGGGCATTCAAATTACAGAGGAGAACAAAAAAGGAAAGTGCCAGAAAACAAAAAAAAAACCCTGCCAAATTACAAATATGGAAATCAATGAAGGAGAATATTATCAGTGTAGTGGACACTGTGGTGTAGCTGCATAAGGTAGTGGTGATGCTACTGGGGAAACAGCTCAGAAGGGAGCCTGATTAGTCAGAAGGCAATCCTATCAGCAGCATTTGGTTCAGGAATAAGCATGTGACTGCATGCTAGCCAATGAAATGCAAGGCAAGGTTGCTGCAAGATTTGAGGAAACATATTGTTCTTGCACTAAAGAAAGCTAAAGGAACACAGACTTTCGTTCCATGAGGATATCAACAAAAAATGCGCAGCATTCTTACTAGAAGTTAAGAGCAAAGGAATGTGTTTTGTATTGTGTTTTGATTTTGCAAACAATGTAGACAGAGAGGTAGAAACAGCCAGATTTTCAGTGCCTGTGAGCCTGCGTTAACTCTAGGCTTCCTATTTTGTACGCTAATGAATTCATAATTGTATAAAGCAGCTTGAAACAGGTTGCCTGGTATTTAAAGGCAAACATGTTAGCTACTAAAGAGAGTTCTAGAAATAGCTACTGTTAAAGCTATTTTCTGACATCCAACCTGCCAACTTTCTACCAGGGAGCTCTGCTCACAGCACAGCCTTTCATAAGGGCAAGTGATAAAAGTCGACTTATCATTTTCACATATACTCTTGTCTTTTTTTTCCCCAAAATACTTTATGTATTTTTTTATCACTTCCTGGAAGTAAAAGGGTATAAAAATTAGAAGTCTGATTATGTATTTTTTTTTAATTACTTGGAGAAAAGAGATAATGAACAGCAGGGCAAAATGGAAAAGGCAGAGTTAGGTGTTTGCACAGGAATCTATCAAGAAGAAGCCTCTCTTGTCTGGTCCTGCCATTTCTTGAGTGCTGAGAATTTTCCACTTACAGCCATTTTCCAGAACACTATGACTTTACACAATGCACTTATTCAACTAGCTCTTTTTAAGGATTTGTCCTACATGAGGTGCTTACAGTGCTTACAATCGACAACAGTGACCCCTGCCTCTTAAAGATGATGAACTGATCTGTAGTGAGTTGAATGCACATTACAAAATAAGGAAGCGTCTGGGCAGGAAACTGACGTCTGCTGAGAGCTAAACTTAGACCAGGGTCACTCGGTGTTTCCACATGGCGCTTAGGCGAGATCCCTCCCAACTCTCTGAAGTTTGTGGTTTTATCCCCATTTTATAAGTGTGGAGGCAGAAGCTTCAAAAGTTAAATAACTTCTAGAATTAACCCGATTGTAGAAGGGCTGCCTCTAATAAGCACATGAAAGATTTAAGGAAAATTTTATAACTGAATCAGGAATGTAGATTGAATGCCTAAGTCTGTAAATTTTTTGTGAAAAAGAATTCTTGAACATCTGAAAATATGATACATAGTGTCCTCGAAGACGGTAAGGGATGCCATTAGCCGAACAAAATGCTGAAATTTAAGCAGCCTTTGGCAAGAAGAGCTCTTTGCAGGGAAGAGTTCTCTGTAGGAGGCCCCTCTGTCTTGTTGCTAACGTTAAACCAGCCACCCCCACCCTCGATACATCTCTGGCCCAAGTACACCTTTCAAATCTTTTGATCACACAATACTTCACCTAACGTGTTAGTTTATCCGATAGATCAAAGAAGTAGACATGGAGAATAAGTAATTAACAGATGACCAGACCTCTTCCCTAGCTTTTCTTTCAGTAGTCTCACCAACAAACTGGGTGAACAAGACAGCATTTAAAGAAAAGATCAGAAGAAGCCCACAAGCCTGCCCGCAGTAGGGAGTGGTGACAACTCTGACCTTTATCTCAGTGATGAACTGAGATCACTTCCCCTTTTCTCTTTGAAACGTTCATGGCTGAGCAGAGTCTTTGGAGACAGGCTTTGGGGGACACTGAGAACACCTCCTCTCCAGATTGCCGGCATTCTGATTAAAAGCAACTTTCATTTATAACAGCATTTGTCTCTCTTGAGTTTTGATTTTTAAGCAGTGAGCAGCAGGACCTGAGTTCAGTAACAGAAGTATTTCTGAATCATAAGGCACTTTGGAAGTGAAACAGAAAAAGAAGTCTTCTGGAAGAGATGCCGTGGTTCCTACGATGGTCGGAATCTTGGTCAGTAAATGTGAGAGCAAAAAAGACCTCTGGACCAATAGTCAGAATGCTGGGGTATGCAGAGGATGCACTTATCCTGCAGAGTCACGGGCATATCTCCATGTAGACCATAAATACCCAGGGATGTGCAGACTGTGCACCAAGATGACAAGCCCCGCTTTTACTATAGCTCTTACACGAACTCCTTATCACCACCAGGGGCAGTCATGCATCGTGACAACTTGTCCCTACAATGATGATGAAGGAGGAATTATAGAATACAAAAGGGAGCAGACTCAGTCAAAATAGCCAACACTTGAGGAAATTAAAATCAAGACAAAAGAAAAATTAATGGAAGGAATAGTACATGAAAAAAAATGAGTCAGTAGGCCAAATAAAGACATTTAAAAATAAAGATAATACTCATGGTCAAAGATTAAATAGACCATTGCTTCACACACAGCTATGCAAAACAATCCGACATTCTGACATTTGAAATGTAATCACACACAAATAGATGAATGAAACAGTTGAGAAGTGATAAATCTTTAAATTATCCTAGAGCATGGCAGAAAAGGGCAAAGATGCAACTTGGGAAAGAAAATTCAACAGACAAGGATAGAATCAGAAATAGAATCAGAAGTAATATTAATATTAAATAAATATTAATATATTTAAATTGAAAAACACACTTTTGTCATCAGATAATAAAATGAGTCGATTGTATGGAAAAGTATTAATATAAGAAGATCAATATCTAGACATGTTTTGGAGAAATTGTGAAATTTGAGGATAAAGAAAAAATAAGAAAGCCCCTAAAAGGAAAAATAGATGTTATCTATTGTAAAAAGATAATTGAGCAATAACTTCAAAGTTCATATGAACATTACTGTGTATATGAGAATCTCATAACCCAGAAATACTAGCATTAAAATAAAAAATAAATTAATTTAAACATTTATGCACACAAGAAATCGGAAAATGTATCACAGTCACATCCTCTGTAAAAAGATAACTCAAAGATTTAAAGCAATAAAATAAAAAATACAAATGTGGAAACTATAAAATAGCAATATAATTAAACACAAAAAAACCAGGTGTCAATGTTATTATCAGATGAAACAGAATTCCAGGTGTAGATAGTAATAGGACCAAAGTGATTGTTTTTCTTTCATAAATTGTTCAATTAACCATGGATGTATAGCAACCATGTACATTTCTGTACATATTTACACATTTCCTCTATCCCATGAGCTACAAAAGCTGCAAATTGATAAAAATAAAAGTAGATATTTAAAAAAATCTATAATGTGAAGTTTGATTTTGAAAAAAAATTATCAATAAAATAGAAACAGGTAAATTATTTAACAGTAATCAAAAGCACAGAATTTATATAATTTATTTCAATTTTACCTCACATGGAATGCTCATTTTGAGGGGGGTGTGACTATTTATTTATTTATTTATTTATTATAGATAAGATAAGGAATGTGAGTTTATTGAAGTATAGTCAGTTTACAATATTGTGTGAATTTCTGGCATACAGAATAATGTTTCAGTCACACATATGCATACCTATATCATTTTCATATTCTTTTTCATTATAGGTTACTACAAGATATTGAATATAGTTCCATGTGCTATAATGGAATGCTCATTTTTTAAAACACATTTAGACCAACTAAAACATAAAGACGCTTATTTATTAAAACAATGGCAAAACACCAGTGATGGCAATAACATTGACAGTTCAATGAGTGGAAATTGAAAGTGGGAATTGTTACAGAAAGGGAGGGGGACCGATGATGATCTGGGGAATTTTAAGGGATATAATATGCTGTCTGCTTCTCTGATCTCAAGCTTATCTGGGAAAGAAAATTCTAGAGATAAGGCTAGACTCAGAAATAGAATCAGAAATAATATTAATATTGAATAAATATTAATATGTTTAAATTTCATGGGCTGTCACATTGTGGTCGAAGGTCACGCAAACTGTTGAATTCTCATGGTCCAATTATGAAAGGTGTTTGGTCAGCTTTATAAGACTGGGATAAAGGGTAAGGATAGAGCAGCAACCGCTGATGGTCGGTGTGTTATAGACCAAATTGTTCACAGTTAGCTTTTTCTTTAAGAAATAATAATAAAATACCTGTTTGGCACACTGGGTTAAATGGGGAGGAGCTCCAGCTGCTCCCATCCCTACTGGGTGCTTCCAAGCTCAGGAGAACAGCATGTTGGCATCTACAGCCAATTCACAGAACAGTTTGTCAGCTCGCATTGCTGTAGGAATCAGGCTCGGACGATTTAGAAGTGTAGGACTTAAGAACATGTGCATAACTCAAAGAGAAGGCATACCAAAAAGGAAAATAAGACGATAAATATGTGGTTTAAGTATTTTTTAATATAGGATACTCTGTGTGTGTGAGAGAGAGAGACAGAGAGACAGAGACAGAGGCAGAGATGGAGAGACAGAGACAGAGAAATAGAGAGGGAGAGAGACAGAGAGAAGGAGAGAGCCCTACCCAGCATGTTTGCCCTTTTCTCGTCCATTTCAACGTGTATATGAGCAAATTAGTAATTCCCCTTGAGTAATCTCAAAGCTCAAAGAGCTCTTACATTTTTATAGCAACGTACCACATTCAAACCTTGTTAGGATTGTTCTTTTTATTTAAATTATACTAGAATGTTTGGAATATTAACACTGAAGCTCTTCAGATTTCCTCTTGTAGGAATAATACCCACAGGTGACTAAACTATATTCCTCAGTAATTACTTATTGATAAAAAAAATTGGGGGATATATTACTTAGGTTAATTAAATTTTGTTTAACAGGCATTTCTGCTATCTTTCTACACAGTCGATTCTGAAATGATGAATACATTTATTCATTATAATTATAATATATGAACTTTTTGGCAGACGTGTAGCAGGGCATGAAAATCACTCTTTGGATATAGAACCCTACGTGCCAATTTTATAATATTTACAGATGCATATTGACCCTGTTTCCTACACACATACACACACATGCCCTAACTGGATACAGAAGAAATCCGGAGGATTAGAAGGTCAGAAGTTTAGAATCAGGCAGTCCTAGGATTCTCTTCCAGCGTGATCATTGACTGGATGTGTGATTTTAGCATCTTTTTTTAAAAATTGTCAATGTAATCTTGGAATTTGCTTCACAGCAATGTTGTGGATGATGTAAGTAGTATACAAACATCCTTAACACAGAACTTTCTACCTGATGTTCAGAATATGGTACCTGATACCATTATACAATGTGTAGTCAAAACTAGTAATAAACATTTATTGCTTTCTATGTTGCAGGCATTATTTTAAGGCTTCAGTGCATTAACTCTAACAAAACCCCATGAGCTGGGTATTATCAAAATTATCTCCATCTTATAGCTGAGATCACTGAAGCACAGAAAAGCTTAAGGGACTTATCTAAAGTGACATAGCTTGACAAAGAATACCAGGTAGTCATTAATAGTGCCCCAAACATCCTTACGTTGGTCCTTGTGTGAGTGGTGCTTCCAAATTCAGGTGCCTCATACCACATAAGTGACCAGATATGGTCACAAGAGTTCTTCCTACTATACCCTCCAAACCCAATTGCTCTGATAAATACATACCTCCTCCTTCCCTTTACAAAAACTTCTGTAATCCCAGGCCTGGCACCACTTCTAGGAAGCCATATTAAAATTGTCACAGGTTGTTTTCCTACATCTGAGGGACTTTGAAAGTATTTTTAATATCCATTTCATTCTGCAGTTCATGGCCGTCCTTCACTGATTACTTTGAAAAGTCACTCTCTCTCCTTGGCATAGAAATGGTGTGTTCACCATCCAACACACCAACCTCTCATTTACTTAACTTTTCAATTTCAATCACCTTTAACTGCTCTAAAAACTGTCAAATTCAAGTGTGTCACTTACTTCTACTACTTCATATCATTACTTTATTCCATTACTTCTGCTCTGTTCTAATTTCATGAGCTTCATGTGGCAATGATTCCCGACCCTGACACACATTACAGTTTTCAATAAGAAGTCAAAACGATGCATTTGCCTAGCCCCGACCAGCAGGGATTCTGATTCAGTTGATCTGTTTGAGTTCTGAGCATCCATATGTTTTAAAAATCTCCTCCTGTGTCTTAATACGCAGCTATTATGAACCCCCCACTGTTCCACATTCTCTCAATTACTCCTTATTTTACTAGGCTAAGAGTACAGTCATCCCTCGCTTTCCACCAGGCATTGGTTCCAGCACCCACCTCAGGTAGCAAAATCTGTAGAAGTTCAAGCCCCATAGTAGGCCCTGCCTGTCCACAATCACCTAGAGATTCAACCTACCAAAGATCGTGTGAGACTGTATTTATTGGAAAAAATCTGCATATAGGTGGTCTTGCGCAGTCCAAACCACGTTGACAAGGGTCAACTGTGTTAAATTCGATGGAAGCTCCCCACTTCATCTTTTTTGAATAGTCTTAACTCCCCTTTTCTTTTGGCCATAAGGTTCTCCAACCACTGGGTCATTACTTCTGCATTTCAATTCTTCCAAGTTTCTGTTCCATCTCTGATTCACCATGGCCTTCTCCACTCTCTTTTCCTCCTGGTCTCTTGTCCTCAAGAGCTCCCTAAAAAAACATTCTTCCCTTTTGACCAGGCTGTATATCCTGTGAAGGAAGATAGTCATATGTATTTATTCTGCTATCTAAAGTTAGAAACTCTCTAATAGTTTTAACTCAGTTGTGTTTGTTTTGTCTTGTTTTGCTTTTTAATCCAGGCCATCACAAAGTCTGTTATGCTAATGGACAATGTAAATTATCAAATGGCGTTTGCAGTTCTTACCATTTCTAAAATGAATTGGTCTGTGTTCTTCTTCCAACTTCCCATGTTTTCCTATTTTTTCTTATTTCTTTCCCTTTGAAAATTTCTTAGCAGCTCTTTTAAAAAATGCTGGAACACTGAAAAAAAAAACTCCGATTATAAAAAAAGAAGTCTTCTCAATTTATTCAGCGTCACGACTGATGGTCATTAGGTCTTAATGTTCCATCAGATGCCCTACTCCAATGTCTTATTTCCGAAGTCCTATGTCACAGAAATCAGAAATACTAGGTGAGAAAAAGAAGGATTCTTTCCTGTGTTCTGACCACTAAAATCTTTACCTATCACACCTGAGCCCTAAAGTGAATGCCTCCGGGCATCTATCTCTTTAGAGCCACAGTAAGTTGGCAGGACAACTTCCATCTTGGAGACTTTCATTAGAAAAGCAAAGGAGCTGAGAATGAAGCATTAGGCTTTATAGAGAGTGCTTTTCAGAATTTGAAAGAAAGGCTCTGATAGATTGATAGACTTCAGAGGTCCTCCTGTCTAAGAATTCATCTCAGTTCGCTTTGATTCAATTTGAACATCTCCTAGTTAAATCTACCTCATCTTTTAAAATGTCCTGGATGGTTTCTGAGGAGATATGTAGGTAATTTCCTGGGAGGAATGACAGGGCTTTTGAGGCTGATGATTTGCCCTGGAGGATCTGGTCCTCCAGCAAGGGCTTACATTTCTGACAATATAAGAGAAAGGGATTACTTTTTAACATGGTGGCCGTTATTAAAGTTTCATGAAGAAGAAGGTTAAAAAGGTTTTAGAAAATGTGCTAGGGCAGAGAAAGGGAACTGCCTGCCTAGCAGGGAGACCAGATGTTTCAGGTTTGTTCCAAGGATGATGAACAGATTGAGAAGAATGTAGTGTTGATATTAGGGAATAATGGATGATGCAATTCTAAGAGTACCATCAGACCAAATTCCCAAGTTGTATATATTAGAGTAAATCAAGGTTCTCAACCTTAACACTTGTGACACTTTGCATCAGACAACGCCTTGTTGTGGAGCTCTTCTCTGCATTGACGGTAAGCAGCATTTTTGGCCTCCGCCCACTAGATGTCAGTAGCACCTCTGACCTCAGTTGCAATAACCAAATATTTCCCTGCTTGAGAACCACTGGGCTAACTGAAGGTTTTTAATTAGGAAAAAAACATATATATCCTTTCTGAGGTAATTCTGGTGAGATTATGCAGAATATATTGCTGAGTTGCAATAATGCAGAGAACCAGAACTAAACGGTGGCCATAAGAAGATGAGGACAAAATGTTAGTGAGAAGAAAGGGTTTAGGGAAACCAGCAGAGCAATGACTGAGCTTGAGGAACAGAGAAGAGGAAGGTTGATTGTTTCAGGGTTGTAGGTGGTAGAGACAGTGAATACTGTCTTGTTCTCATTCCTTTTACTCTTGTGATTTTGTTGTGATTCCTTCACTTCCACCTTTGTGCAGGGATGAGTTGAATGTTTTTTCTTGATATGATAAAGAGAAAAAATGTGCAGTACTTCGATGGTGATTTAGAATTAGTTATGGGTTAAAGCTGAAGAACAACTTTGAGGAATTACAGGTACAGAAGTTCTTGAAGAAATAATGTGATTGTCTATGAAGAGAATTCCAGGTGGAAAAATTAAGGAAGATGATGAACGCCCTAGATAAAGTCTTCCTGTAAAGAGGGGGAAGAAGCAGGGGACAGGAGGAGGAAATGTCAGAAGGGTCAACAAAGACTCTAAGTCAGGAGCAAAAGGAAAAAAAAAAACTTTCAAGAAGTTAAAAATCAACTTCAATATTTTGGGAAGTTAAAGATCATGAGATCTCACAGGAGACCAAGATATCTGTGTGAATAAAAGACAGAGATCATTTACTGAGTAGTGGTGGGGCCGGAATTAGATGAATATGAGTTATGAGGTGATGGGTGGTTACAGAGAGGCATATGATGAGGACTTTTCAACATTTTGTCAGAATGAGAAAAATAAAGAAATGGAGTGTTATCCTGAGGGCAAATACAAATCACATAAACAATTTCTGAAGCTAAGTGATATATATGGATATAGGAGGAATGAGTAAATGTGAGAAAAAACAATTGAAAATTTGAGAGATGAACTCCAACTATTATGGATGCTGGTTAAATGTGGACACATCCCTGTGTTTGTGCAGCTTTCACAAGTGAACTACTTCTTGCTTCAAGAAGTAGTTTTTGTCTTTGAGCTATGTTGCACCTTTTAACAGAACTAAATGAAGGATGACGTATCTATTTATGCCAAAAAGAAAGTGCAAATCCTATGAAGCTAGCCATTTTTCAAGAATTAAAAATGTATGCCTACAAAAGGGAAAAGAAATTAATGATGTTCTTTAAATGTCAAAATCAAGAGCAGAAGGACATCCACAAGAAACAATAGTACTGGTGTATGTATACCCAGCGCTCCTGGATGGAGAAACATGTAGTCTTTTTTGTTTTTGGGGTTTTTTTTTTTTTTTGGTTTTTTAAATTTTTTTTAGTGAACTATATACTCTGGCCATTTGTTGCTCTTTAAACCTTTGCCATATTTTTGCAAGAGGCCTCAAATTTTCTCAGCGAAGATTATTACCCATAGATGTTGAAACAACAAAGTTGTGCAGACCATGTTTACCCAATTTGTTTCAGAAAATCAAACAGAAAGAACTTACTTATTGGCACTAAAACAAGAAGCTTTAGTCATTTCAATGGAAAGACTTTATTTTCGTTTTGGTTTAGACATCAAAATGAGGACTGACATTAAAATGCAGAGTCTCAACCCTGCCTGTCTACAGCTCTCCAGATCGCTGCCTGCCTGTCCCAGATTCCCACTGTTGACTTCAGCTGGAGAAGGTAAAATATTCAAATGGATTCTGGGGCTCGCTCTTGAGGTGAGTTAGAATTGTGGACAATGTACACATTATTCATTTAATGCTCCGTTTCAAGTCAAGGGTGAAAAATGAATGCAGTCACTAGATAATGTGAAATAATGCAATGTCATTTTTGTATGTATGGTTGTCCCTTGTATCTGCAGGGAATTATTTCCAGGAACCCCTGTGGATACCAAAATCCATGGATGCTAAAGTCCATTATAGAAAATGACACAGTACTTGCATATAACTATACACACCCTCTGATATTCTTTAAATTTTCTTTAGCATACTTATAATAACTCATACAATGTAAATGATATGTAAAGAGTTATAAATACAATATAAATGCAGTGTAAATAGTTGGCAACATGTGGTAAACTCAAGTTTTGCTTTTCTGGAGCTTTCTGGAATATTTTTGATTATTTTTGATCCTTGCTTGGTTGATTCTGTGGATATGAAACCTGCAGATAATGAAGACCGACTGTATAGTCATCGTTTCTTAAATTATTATTTAAAGTTAAAATTGCATACTTGATTATTCAACATGTTCTTAAACTGTAACCTTAAAGAAATCAGACTGTGCATCATCAATCTTTATTACCATAGGTATTGGTGAACTTCGTCTCTGTTCCCATCTCTTATAAGTTAAAAACACAGACCATAGAAACTGACTACATGTGAACGTGTTGCTGAACTCAGGTTTGTCTGCTCACTGCACAAAAGCCAATACTCGAGAAACAAGGGTTGGTAGAAAGGAAGATTGCTTTAATCAGAAAAGCCAGCAATCTGGGGAGAGGACAGACTCATGTCCTAAGACCACCTCCAAAGATTCTTCTCAGTCATGATAGTTTTTAAAAGGGGAAAAAGGAGAAGTAATATCTATTAATCATCAAGGCAGAAGATTAGAATCTGCATCATTTTCCATGGCGTGCAGGCTGGCTGATTCCTCACAATCTTTCTTCATATCTTATCTTGGCCATGTGGTCTGCCTGCAGAGTTGCTAACAGGGCTACTGGGAGGAGACAACTAATCTTTCTTTAACTACTTAGTTCTTCATTCTGACTTCTTTTAATCTAGGGAAAGAATCAACAGGTTAGGAAAGATCTTGTGTGCATTTAGCAGAGCTTAAATCAAGAGTTAGAGCAAATGTTATCTAGGGATCTCATTTTTATAATTAAGGTTAAAGAGGAACAAAAATAGACAAACAGGAAAGGAACAAAATAGCTGCTTACAAACCCACTTGCCAACCCCTAGCTACTTTCTGCCCACATTGTCCTAACTGTTACTCACTGGAGAAGGACTCTGGAATGCCTTCTTTGTGCAGGCCTTAGACTAGAGACTGAGGATAAAAAGAGGAAATGAGAAATACCTCCTACACTCTCATGGCTCACAATGGGGAGAGTCACACAGAAGGTGTACCTCCACAGTAGGGGAGTGGGGCAGAATCAAGGAAACCTCCAACAGAGGAGGAGACCCGTGAATGACATATTGCAATATGCCAGGTCATCAGATGTGTTAAGGTGATTGGGCATCCAGGAAGCTAAAGCAGCAAAAGCACAGAAAATCCAGATTCTGAGAGCCCATGATGTATTGGCACATTTAAGTTTTTCAGAGTCTCCAAAGCCTGGAGAACATGGCTCCACGATTAAAATGAGGAAAGGCTTAGGGATAGCAACGTGAGGAAGTTGCAATGAGAGGAATGTTCTGGAAACTGCATCTCCCTAACAAAAATATGATCAATATTGACTGAGAGTAGCCTTTGTGCTAATGGAGAATATGAGGAAGAGAAAGTCTGTCCTGCTCTCCAAAACCAGCATCTGAAGCTTTCTCCAAGGATGGAATTTTTTTTTTCCCTCAAGTAATCAGACAAAAAAGGCAAAGGATAGATCCTAAAGATCTTCTTGCCCTATCTTTTCCTGAAGTGATGGGAGTCATAAAATGTTCTCAGCCAGAATGAGACATTGGTTTCACAATTTAAGAGGAGCCTTGAGGAATTCAGCAAAGTCTGGGTTGGAGGGGGCCATGGCTGGAGTCGGGGTGGGTGCTATGTTTAGGACTCTGTCCTGGGAATTAAAGGACATGAAGATGTGGTTGAGATGAGGCCATGAAACTCCTGTGGAACAGACTGGCATTTAATTTGTCTGCCATAGATCACACTTTAATTACTTCTGTCTTCAAGTAGCATTAGGTAATGAAGTCAGTCAACTCCAGATTAGAATTTGCCCAATCGTTAGCCACGAGACATAGGGCAAGTTCTAAAACCTACTTCCCTCCCTTGCTCCTTTCCTCTCTTCCCTTCTCTCACATTGAACACACACACACTCTGGCCTGTCCATCTTCATCTCCTCCATTCTCCCAACACAGGTGAGCCATAATTAAATCAAATCGATTCTTTACGTTTTTATGATCATGTGGGAGCTGCTGTTCCCAGTTGGAGCATGTGTCACACCACCTTGACCTTTCCTCTCTTCTACGATGTTTCAGTTGTGTTGCAGTTGAACTTTGTTGCCATTTTCTATTTTCTTTCTGCCTAGTTTTCTATAAACTTGTAATCTGTTCAACTCGAAACCATGTCTCTCCGTATAATGTTTCAGTCAGTTATTCAGTGTTATTTGGCATTATATCGCTTTTATTTTTTTGGTTGTTGAATAAATGAATCCTGGAACCTCTGGTCTACTCTAGTTTCCCAGTTTCTACTACTGGAACCCCTGTACAGGCGAGGCATAGCCATCATCCTAGGCAGAATTTGCCAACAGAAATTGAATGGAAGCTACATTTGTAAGTTTAAAGTTCTAGGAAAAAGTAAACACGAAACAGGCAAGTTTAATTTTAATAATATAGCCTAGGCAAACTGCTATGTTCAACAATCTATCATTTCAGCATACGATCAATATATAAATTTAAGATATTATATATCACTTTTGTTTTTAACAAATGTTGAAATCCACAGTGCACTTTATATTGAGAAGGGATCAGCAAACCTATTGGCCAAATTCTGCCTCCTACCTGCTTTTGTAAATAAAGTTTTATTGGAACAAATCCTTCATCATTTGTTCCTTATAGTCAATGGCTGTTTCATGTTAAAATGACAGAGTTGTCCAGTCTACAAAGCCTAAAATATTTACAACCTGGCCCTTCGTAGAAAACTTTTGCCAATTCCTGACTTAGGTCACGTCCCGATTTGGACTAACCACATTTCAAGCGCTCAGCAGCCCCGTGTGGATAGCAGCTTGCATGCTCAACACCTCTTCAGTGTGTACTTGTAGATTTTGCTTTCCTCTCTCTTGGCTTATAGACTTCTAGTCTATTCTATTCTTCTTCTTCCCCTTTTATTTTTCTTCCATGTCTTGGTAGATAGAGGATATCTTCCAGCATATTTTCTAGAAAAAAAGTGCATGGAAAGTAAAATATTTTTTAAACTTCACATGTTTATTGTATCATCAAAATCAATCAATCAACTGACTAGGTAAGAATATCCAGATTGGGAGGCATTTGTTCAAAATTTGAAATTTAGCTTCTTGGTCTTTTGACATTCAGGACTGCAGCTGAGAATCTGAGACTCCTTCCTATTTTCCTGATGTTTTATATGAGATGTTTTATATGTGTGTGAGTGTGTGTGTGTGTGTGAGTGTGTGTGTGTGTGCGTGTGTGTGTCTCAGGAAGCTTGTAGCACCTTCTCTTTGTCCACAGTACTCAGCGCCTTTACAAGGTTTAACTTGAATTTCTATTTATGAGTATTCATTTAAATAGCCTTTACTAGTGTCACTATTTTTAGCTCCAAGTGGTGTCCCCAGAGCCAGAAACACTCTGTTTTGACTACTGTAGAAGATAAATCGTTCCTCTTTTTGTTACAAAGCAGTTGTCCAATTAGGCAAAGTGGGAGAGGGAATAAGAAGAAATATGTCTTTAGCCTCGCCTTCACCCCTACTATTGTAAGTAAGTGCTAACACCAGATTATGGACATTTTCATTTCCTTCCTTCCTTCCTTTTTATTTTATTTTATTTTTTGGTACTTGGCAACTTGCTTTTTATTTTTTCTAAGGCTAGCTAAGGGTATATCACTCTCTGGTCTGAAAAGACAATTTCCACGCATCTGTCTGCTTTTCAGTTTCCAAAACATTATAGTCATTATCCTTGCTTCTATCTCATTGTATATTTATGGTTGTAAACAAATTTTTTTATGTAATTCTCATGGGATATTGGGATAGAGTATGCATGTTTAATCCAACAACTTAAATAAGAATTCCTCCAACTGCTTTTAAACTCATATTTCTCATATTTAGAGTGGTGAGAATAATATTTACCTCACACAGTTGTTTGAAGATTAGAGACAATATTTTCCTGAACAATATTTCTCACCTATACACGCCATAAAAATAAATCAAACCACTTTGTTAAATGTCTTCAGGATAAGACATAGTGAGAACAAAATCAGATAATGACAAAACGAGAAGATTGTGTCACTAGACTTTCTCTTTCATAATTGGACTACAAATTCAATTGTCATTTGTTTGTACTTTCTAATTTCATTACTTCGTATGACTGCTCATTTGTACTGTGACTTAGAGACAGATAGAACTCAGACCAATTATAAAGGAAGTAAAAAGTTTGGTGAGGCTAGACTTTTTAAAAATAATATATATTCTTTAAATAAATCTGTAATCCTTTGTTTCCATATTATATATTTTTTATTGAAGTACAGTCAGTTACAATGTGTTAATTTCTGGTGTACAGCACAATGTCCCAGTCCTGCAAATATAGACATACATTCACTTTCACATTCTTTTTCATTAAAGGTTATTACCAGATATTGAATATAGCTCCCTGTGCTCTACAGAAGAAATTTTTTAATCTATTTTTATACATAGTGGTAAACACTTACAAATCTCCAACTCCCAAATTTATCCCTTCCCACCCTTTTCCCCCCAGTAACCGTAAGATTGTTTACTATGTCTGTGAGTCTGTTTCTGCTTTGTAGATGAGTTCATTAGTGTCCTCTTTTTTTTTCTTTTTTTAGATCACACAGATGAGTGATATTGTATGGTACTTTCTTTCTCTTTCTGGCTTATTTCACTTAGAATGACAAACTCCAGATCCATCCATGTTGCTGCAAATGGCATTATTCTATTCTTTTTTATGGCTGAGTAGTATTCCATTGTATAAATATATCACAACTTCTGTATCCAATCATCTGTCGATGGACATTTGGGTTGCTTCCATGTCTTGGCTATTGTAAATAATGCTGCTATGAGCATTGGGGTGCATATGTGTTTTGAATTAAGATTCCCTCTGGATATATGCCCATCCATTTTGAGAAGAACTGAGTCATCCTGAAAAGAAAAAGGACAGTTAAGCTCAGCAGAAGTCATCCTTCTGATGCTTTCAGGACCGGGAGCTCATGGGTACCTGAGTAGCCATCACAGGAGAGGTGGAGAAGCTACCCTTTTCCAGGAGCTCCAGCAGCCATGAAGCAAAGCCTCCTCATTCAGAATCCAGTCTGCAGAGCAGACTGTATCTGTTCCAATCAGATTGCCAGGAGGCAATCAGGAAATGGACATCAAAAGGAAATTGAAGACCCTGAAAAGCTATGGACAGTGAAAAACCCAGAGGTTTAACAATAGAGAAGATCATTAACACCTCAAGGGGCACTGGGAGGAGGCAGGTATATTTAGCCCAAGATCTGGGGTCACCAGGCAGAAGCTGGAACCCTGGTGTGCCTATTAAATTGGAGATGAGAGCCCAGAAGAAGTGTCACCTGGGCCCAAAACAAGGGAAAGAAATACTATGGTTTTTCCTTTCCTCTTGGTCTTGATCTTATTTCAGTGCCTTCCACTGGTCAAGCCTGTTTGCGGTCAAAGCCTTGGTGGAAATGCAGCTGACAAGCGCCAATTTCAGAGCAGAGGGGAAGGTTGTGGAACGTACCTGAGACAAAGGTGCCCCAAACAACCACAGCATCAAATGAGACCTGCCCCCCTGCGGTACCCAGTACAGAGGGGAGAGAGGGAAGCAGCACAAGACAGAAGACAGAGAAGAAACCAGCTGTTTCCATTCCCTTCCCGCTCACTCCCAGACCCCCTCTCCACGCTAAGCCTGTGCTCAGGGAGTCTAATCTCGTAGTATTAGGCGGCCTGGCAAGAGCAGACCAAGTGCACGCCCACACCCTGCCCGCGGCTCAAGCGACACCACCGCAGGCTGGTTCTATTCACTGGATGACTCACTGACAATAACAGCCTTTTTCCTTAGAAAAGAAGGCAGACTTAGGAATTCTATGGATTCTGATTCAAATCAGGCTCTGTCTCTGTCAATACTCCTGATGTCATTCAAGTTGTTTAACCTCAGAAGTGAAATGTCCTCTGGGTGTGGGGATAGCAATGTCAGTCATTAGGTTTTCCCAAGGACAACGCCCCCATGTGGATCAGAGAGATGCTTGCTAGTATTGGTCTCTCTGCAGTTTCATGAATAGGGTTGTTTTTAATCTCCTCTCTGTCTATGAGAAACCCATTTATTGGATAAAACCCATCGTAAGTCTCTTTTTTTACCATTAAACTGTCAGCGAGGAGTTCTGTTTATCTATACATCTCTTTTCACCGAGCTCATTCCGCAGTGGCCACATGGTAGTTATTTGATATGTTAATTATGAAGGGTCTGGAGGATGAAGTGTGTGGGATTCAGGTGTTTGGAACCAAGTCCGGTGCCTGGTGGGCACTAGGTAGAGGTTGGATATTGTGGTCCTTTGGATGTACAGATAAGCTTTTAGATCTCCCATTAAGTTATTAATATTCAATCAAGCATGGCTTGTTAGTGGGGGCTTTTTCTACTATTTATTTGGTATTTATTTATTTATCTATTCATTCATTCATTCTTAATGACGATTTTCCAATATATTTATTATCACAGGAATATACACGTGCACATAAATAATTGCCAAGATGTGGTCCCCTAAATACTTTGGAGAGATATAATCTGTTTTGTAGATGGCTTCCCTACACTAAATGAGAGATATCTGTATAAAAATCAGCACAGACTGAATGGAACCCCATGGTAAAATGGAATCTTATCTATGACTATGTATCTGTATGTATTACAAAGTTACCTGTATATACACCATCTTGGTGGTTGCTCGTTCCTCCCATAATAAATGTTAGGCAATTAACTCTTGTTTATGCAACACATCCATTTTATTTTTGCAAAAAAGGAAACAAGTGAATTTATGTTTTAATATGTTTTTGACATGTTTGCTTTACCATCTCTTTGTATAAAGAACTTTGGTCCCTGATTTTTGCCCCTAGTGCTGAACTCTGTGCATCCCTGCCGCGTGCTGTCCTTCTGCACAATATGTAGGTTGCAAAGAAGAGGAATCAATTACACATCGGTTGACCCTGGCAGAGGTCCTCACCTTAGTGAGCAATCGGCTACAAATCTACAGGTCTACAGCCTTACATCGCTTATCTTTGGGTCACTTTTGCTTCGCCAGTGGTCCTTTGTGAGTTAGATTCTCTTGGCTTGTGCCTTGGAGGTAGGGTGATGAACACCTGTCATTTTTAGACCAATATAATTTTAAGCACTGTTTGTTTATTTCTCTCTCCTTCCCCCCTTTCTAAATAAAGATGATATCACCACCCACGACCCAGTACTCCCCCCACATACACTCCTCTACCACCAAAGGCACATCCAGCCACATGGTTTTATGTCCAATTTGTGTGTCGTGATGAGAAATGTGAAAATCCTTGGCAGAGATCATTAATTTTATAGCTTGTGTTTCGAAAAGTAGTTCCTGGGCTATTTACATCTCTTCATATTAACACCTGAGAAAATGAGCGTGCTGAAGATATCAAACTTGAAAGCAAATTGTGTTGACTGTCTCCTTCTAAATACAATTCATGGCTTAGAACAGATCTTTATGACTCATGATCAAATATTTTCCTGGTGTTGCATTTGATGTGTGCTGCAGCGACACTGAAGGTCTTTGGGCTTTTTGAGTCCAAGGCATTTAGCTGCCTTTTGGATTTCAATATTCAAGGTGAAATTATTACAATTCATCTTGGCAGGGACAATTGCTCTTGGAATTAACTGATATGAGTATGATGAGTTGCGAAAGATTTCCAATTCTGGAACTCAAAATTTATTCACCTTATGAAAGGAGGAGTTGAAGGGGATCCCAGAAGTTATATAAGGTCATTTTATTTACTCTATTTCATTAATTTTTAAAATTCAGCTTCTTTGAGGTATAATTGATGAAAATGTAAGGTATTTAAAGTATCCATTAAGATGATTTGATATATGCATATATATTGTCAAAGGATTCCTGCCCTCTATCTGGTGAATTAATACGTGTATCCTCTCAAGTATTTTTCTGGTGTGTGTGTGTGTGAGAGAGAGAGAACGTTTAATTTCTATTCTCTCAGCAAATTTCAATAATACAAACTAGTGTTATCAACTTGAGTCAGCATGTTTTATGTCAGATCAGTGGATCCCAGAATTTATTCATCTTACAGCTGAAAATTTGTACTCTTTTGCCAACCTCTCCTTTCTCCTCCTGTCTGCCAGCCCCAGCAACCATCTTGCTACTTCTGTCTCTATATGAGTTTGACTTCTGTTTTTAGATTTTATACATAAGTGTGATCATACAATATTTGTCTTTCTCCATTTGGATCATTTCACTCAACATAATGTCCCCAGGTTCGATCCCTGTTGTCACAAAAAGAAATTTCCTCCTTTCTCATGGCTGAATAATATTTCATTGTATATTTACAGCATATTCATCTTTCCCTTTATCCATTGATGGGCAACGGGTTTGTTTTCATATCTTGGCTACTGTGAATAATGATGCATTGAACCAGGGATTGCATACATCTCTTCAATATCCTGTTACAACAGTGGTGAGAACACAGACCACAGAAGCTTAAGGGCTTTGTGGCTGTTCTCACAAGAGAGAGGCTCTGGTTTGATACTGGTGGGCAGAGACCACCAGAGCGGGGTAGGATCAGAGAGGTTAATCAGTCGGTGATCAGAGGCATCAGACTGTGTCCCACTCTGCACCTCCTGCAGAATCACAGGCACCAGAGAATTACTCCAATCGAAAGTGAAAAGATGATCAGCCAGTGGCATTTTACTATTTCCCCTAGGAGAGTCAGCGCTCCTCGTTTGTACCTAATATAAAGCCTCTGCCTTTGGAGCTGTGGGGTGAAAGAAGTGTAGGTGATTTTATACCCCTCCATGGTCAACCACCTGCAGTAAAATTCTCACTCAAAACAACCGTTCCCCATATTCACACTTGGCAGCGTGATAGTCAGCCCCCATCTCCTTCAGACACAGGAATTTACAGGCAAGCAGATCCACTCAAGAGCAGAGGAAGCTCACCACAGCTTCTTATGCCAATTAGCATTGCCTTTCATCCATAACTAAAATAAATATCCAGAGATTCTCACACACCTTTGAGAAAAAGGAATCTGAACAACAACAATAAAAAAAGAAAAAAGTGAAGATGCAAAGTGCATATGCCCAAAGAAAAACAAGAATTTGAGGGGGGGGAAAAAGAGAACTTAAAAAATGCTAGAAGAGAAATAAAATATTGTCTTCATGAATGAATTAACTTATTAATAAGAGTACATATTTAGCAGACGCCTGCTATGAGCCAGACACTGTTGGGGCAGAGAGGGTAGGGTTAGTGCAGTGAGAAGACGGGTAATGGCTCTCACCTCATATCGCTTACTTTGTTGTGGGAAAATAGACGCTGAAAAAAAAACAGCAAATAAAAGATAAGTTCAGATAGCAGTTAGGTACCAAAAAGGTATTTAAGCAGGTTAAAAAACTAAAGAGTTGGCAGTAACAAAAAATTGAGTCTGTCTGTCTGTAACAGAGAACACGCTTATTACTTGGATTTCAGGGAAGCCTGGGGAATCGGGCTTTTACAGCTCCAGAGAAAATGACCCTGACCCAGATCCCACCACGAAACCAGTACAATGGAGAGATCGGTGATTGAACCCCTGAGGGCTCTCTGTGTTACCTGGCACCCTCATCATCAGACACGCTGAGAAATCACTGCCACGGTGGCTTTGGGATGGTCGATGGACTCGCCCCCTCTGTCAAGGAAAGGCGGCGACCCCACCTGAGACACATCACTAGCTTCCCACCTGAAGTCGAAGGTGGGTGCCTCTGGTGGGGGAGCTCTGGCCTTCCTAGCAGCCAGGAAGCGGGTAGAAGTCCGTGGCATTTTCACTTCTAGAATAGGAGGCACACTCCGACTCATAAATGGGGGAGTTTTTTGAAATATAGGAAAGGGTTTCAGGTAGTGGGTCACCCAAACCAGTGACAAACATCTTCCACAGTGGATGGATGAAAGGATCAGCTACAACTCTAGGACACGCTGTCATCTTCCTCTGCCTTCTGTGCCTTCGTTTTCCTCATCCATAAACAAAAGACCAGGATCTAATTATTGCTGACGTTACTCCCATCTTTTACATTGTAAGACTCACTGATTCAAAGAGAAATGGCGAGACGAAAACAGTTCACACAGAATGTTCAGAACGTAGACAGATGAAGCCAAATGAGGAAAGAGTTCTCTGAGGCAAACAAGAGACTCAGTGCAGCCTTGTCACAGCAAAATGATGACAGAATTCAGCCTTATAAGAGGAGGGAGAGGAAGAGAGAGAAAGAGCGAGAGAGACTGAGAAAAAAGTCTACAGAGAGCTGAGTCATGCATCTGAGAGGCAGTCGAATTCTGCTTAGAAACGCAATCATCCGAACTGACTGATGTAAGAACACAACGATGAATATTCCTTAGCTTCACGTTCACGGCAGCATTCTCCAGAGAAAACTTACAGTGCTGAGTGTCTGACCCGAAGGGGGGAAGGTCTAAGACTGTAATGAAGGCATCTCACACATTCATTCATTCAGCAAATTTTCATTCCACCTTCCACATTTATTAAGGACGAGACATGTGCTCCCAGCTGGCACTGACTCACAGCCTAGAAATCAGTGATTGCAAGAGCATGGCACACGTCAAAAAGTTAGGACACATGTGACATCAGAGAACAGAGGGAGAGTACCCAACATCCCCGGAGGCACAAAAAATATGTCCAAAAAAGCGTTTGACTTGATTTGAGAATTCAAGGTTAGCGCTGTTGAGATGGGGTTACATATGGACAAAGCGCCCGAGAACCTAAGATGGGAGCCCCGTCACACCAGGCTTTGTGTTTCTTGCCAAGTAGTTGACACTCAATCCTGGAAACAACAGACTGGCACAGAAGGAGGTGGGGCCCAGGACAAATTAGAGGATGGTTTTAATAGTGCCCGAAAGAAGTGATGATAGATTCCGGGCAAGGGGATGGGGTTGAAGGAAATAGCATGATGCATTCAAGGGAAAATGCAGAAGATCAGTAAAGAAAACAGCTGCAGTGTAGTATAATCCTGGGTGTGGTGTCCTCAAGCCCTAACTTCAAACTAATTTCAACCTGAAAAGTAGGACAAAAAAGTGTGTGTTTTATATGTGTGTGTGTGTGTGTGTGTGTGTGTGCGCGTGTGTGTGTTATGGAAAAGTCTAAGAGGGTCTATTTTCACATCAGAATTGTTTTGTGATCAATATTCTGACTGCCACGTTTCCTAAATGTTAGCATTTTTATAAGGCTAATGTATTCAAGAAGCACTTGTTTTATGGAAAAGGTGGAATTTGTATTGCATCTTTAAAAACAGGTGATATTTATCTCCCCAGAAGGGAGAATGGCAGGCTCTGCTCCATGGGAAGCAGATTGATCGGTATCATGAGGTCGAAATGAGTCGGATTCAGGCTAGCGATGATAAGAAGATGATACCAGCTAAACCCACCAACCACATACGCAGAGAACAAGTGTAAAAATAATCAGCTTCCTCTGGAAGAACTGCTGATCTCCGCCTACCGGCGGTGGTAGGAGAAGGAACTGAAGAAGGTTGGTTTAAGAAACTATTTGAAGCCAGGATGGGGTTAAATTAGATGAGTGGACTGACCCATGAGGGACAGGCGAGTGGCTTTCAGTAGCTAGGGGGAAAAAAAAAAAGACGGGAAGAATCAGGAACTGGGAGGGTTGTGAGTGTTTCTAAGATCAGGAGAGATGGAAGAGATACACTTTGATAGCTGAACTGCGATCTAACAAAGAGACAAAACAGAAATGGTCATTTCAGAGAGCAGCACGATTACCTGTGTGAAGACAGGCGAGCTCTCAAAGGCGAGGTGTGTTTGCGGCACTGAGAGTGACTTGAGCAGATTGGAGCCAAGGGCATGTGTGAGTGCGGGCTCGCACATGCGCACTTGGGCTAGGGATGCTGAAAAGGAGGTGCCACTCCCGTGTTGGGGGTTGTAATGGATGAAGAGGACATGAAGTTAGACAGACAGGAGTCAAATCTTAGCTAATCTTCTATGGAATACCACTGAGTCTGAGCTTTATCTGATAATGTGTTGTCATTAAGAAGACCTGGGACATTGTGCTGTACACCAGAAACTGACACATTGTACTGAACGTACTTCAATAAAAAAAAAAAAAGAAGAAGACGAAGAAGGTGGGGAGGAAGGTATAGCTCAAGTGGTAGAGTGCATGCTTAGAATGTACAAGGTCCTGGGTTCAATCCCCAGTACCTCTATCAAAAAATAGAAGTAAGTAAGTGAAGCTAATCACCCATACTGAAAAAAAAAACTTCCTTAGGGGGAGGGTATAGCTCAGTGGTAGAGCGCATGCTTAGCATACACAAGGTCCTGGGTTCAATCCTTAGTACCTCCTCTAAAAAATAAATATATAACTAAACTTAATTACCACCCCCCAAAAATAAATTAAAAAATTAATTTAAAAAATGTTTAATGAAGAGCAGGAGAACTGAAAAATAAAAAAAAAGACCTAGGATAAGATTTGCAGTTTTGAAAGATCTGTCCTCATGGTGGACAATGAGGGGAGGTAGGAGAGAGACAAAATTGAGCCATTCTGTTTTTCCTAGTGATCCTCAAAATGTATTCTCTATACGAATCACCCAAGAATCTTGTTAAAACACAGATTATGATTCATTGGTTCTGGGTGGAACCTGAGTTTCTGTATTTATAAGATTTCTTTCAATTATAAGATTCCAATTGCTGATCCTCAGGCAGCATTTCAAATAACAAGAGTTAAAAGGTCATTTTTCTGACCCTGGTGAAGTGTTGACAGCCTGAAAATTAGACTATAGCTGTTGCTGTACAACTAATTAGTCTTAACTAGGTGATTTCATGATTAGTCATATTCCTGATATGTGACACACATGAACTTCCATTATTAACAGCTATAACCACCTAAGAACGTTTACACAAGCCTGTAGCCTCTCGGTTTTCTCCTCTGTATAAATCAAAAACACATTCTATTAACATGTTTCCCTTCTTCATATAAATACCTGTGCCACAAACTTATATGTCTAACTGATTTTTTCCAATAGAGATATGAAAACAGGTAACAAAATCATAGTGCATTTCTTGCATTTCTCCAGGACTCACAGGATTGAGTTTCTGCTCCAGCCTGGAGAGGTGGTGTAAATTAAACATGCCCTTTTCCAGCCTATGTTTGAACACTGATGTAATGAGGCTTCTGTTTCCTCTCCTGGACAGATTGATTTGAGAATCAATGAGAAGATTTTCTTATGCTTTCATATTCTTCCAGTGCATATTGCTGTATTTGGTGACTGGTTTTAGTTAAAGAGTTGCTGGGTATTCATTTTCTAAACACAGGAACCAAAGAAGAAGAGAATTTCTGCAGAGGTTTGATTTTTGTTGATTGGATCAAGCTATTCCCTAAAGTCACTCCTCCGTCACTCCCTGCATACGTTTTATATATGATTTGCAAGAATAATGGATGTTTGATTTAGTTGTGAAATATTTTCTCAGGCTCACTTGTGGCTTTTATTTCTTCCTACCTCATGTTTATTCTTTTTTATCTTCTTGGCCCCTTTTCTAGTCTCACCTGGGAAATTTGCTTACTCAAACTACCCTCCAAGTTTCTCTTAATAAACTTAGATGCATATTGATTAAATAAAAGGAAGGAAAGTAGTGAAATATTTCTTTGAAAATAGAAAAAAAATCCATTAGATTTAGTGTCAAAAACTGTGAAGGATCAGAGATTTTAAGTCACCAAGTTCATCTGCCAGTTTCAGTGTCCTGAGAGGAGATACAAGCAAGACTCCTGGGTCAGGATCATAGGACATTAACAAGAGATTCAAGATCGAGTCCATCTTTCTTGTTGCCCCACCTACTTTCACAAGGGGGAGAGCCCCAGTTGGGTGTCACCCCTGCAGTGAGTTTGCACCACAGCTCAGAACACTGAGCTTAGGGAATCCGAGTATTTTGTAACAAGCAGCAAGCAAACTTGCCCAATATTTCCCCTAGAGGGAGACATGATCATGATTATAGTGGATGGTAAACAAGTCTGCCCTCTGCTCTGGAGAGCGACGCTAGCTTTGTATTCCTAGGCTGTTCATTGTACAAACATCCTTGAAGAGACAGTCGAGTGGAGAAGCTGTTAGTGCCAGCAGTTGAAAGAGGTTTAGAAATGGGAGAGACCCATGGACAATTATCTCCCAACACTTATAAAATGATTTTTTTGTAATTTAAGCTATAAACCAACTTGATGACTCGAAAAGATTTTTTTTAATTTCATTTTGAGCAACTGCCACAATGAAAAGTCACCATTTCATTATTCAAAAAAGGCAACATTAAAGGGCTTTGGATTTTGAAAGTTGTGAATGTCACTGTGCTCAGCTACACCTTGATGAGTAACTTTGGACAATACATCTTGCCTGTCTAAACCTCAGACACCAGGAACCCAAGGAAGGCAGAGCAGCTCTTCTGCAGCACCGGTCTCCCAGCGTGTGCCTGGCGGGGTATCGAAGGCCATCACTAAGTATGTCTGCCTCCCACGTCCTCCTCTCCTCCCCTCACTCTGGGAGTTTATCCCTCTACATAACAGCATCCTCACCTTCTGACTGAGTTCTAAATATTCATGAGGAGTGCTCACGTCTGCTATTTATGTTCCATTTATTCTCTGATTGACCAAAGCAGGAAAGAAAATGAGGTATCGTATTTTTAGAGGCACAAAAAGCAGATACATTGGACCACATACCTTATCACAAAATAATTGAAGAAAGCTGTAGGTACAGTGGTGCAACTGGATTTAGAGTTATCTCTGGGCACCTTGCATAGCAGCTGGAAAAGAACAGAAACTTCAGAGCTATGCCCACCTGAAGCCTGACTCTGTTGGCTTAGTTGATAAACTGGTAAAGTTATCAGACCTGGATGATTTCAGTCTTCCACAAATAAATAAATACATAAAATTACTGATTCAAACACGTGTCTTTGTACATTGAAGTTCATTGTAGTTTTCCTGTTATACACATGACCCCTTTTCAGCTTTGACCTTTCCAATTGGTTGTGATCAGCACAGAAATATTGTCATTAGTAAGCATTGTTCAATATTACATAATATTGAAGATAATATTCTAATCAAATCAGTGAATTGCAGAAGGATCTTGGAAAGAGAAAAAAATCTGTCATAGAAGACTATCATTTTGATTTATCATAGAAAAGAAAATAAATAACAATTTTGCAGGGCAGTATCTCAAAAAGACTGTATTTTGCAAGAGAACTGTTCCTTCCTGTAAGTATTGGGTGGTTTATAAATAATTAAAAATCTGTGACCCAATATTGATAAATTGCAGATACATCTCCCCTAGGGAGTTGAACAGGGACAAGTGGCTGAGATTCTTGAAAGGCTATGACTGATGCATTCCTTCAAGACACTGCTTTTGCATCTGGAATGCCTCTAATTTGAACAGCAAGAAAAATGTGGCATGAGGAGTCTATTGAGACACCTACTTTCAAGTTGTAGCGGTAACATCTGAGCCCCGGTCTCATCATCTGTAACATTTCACATCAACCATTAGATCTATTAACAGAAAAAATATATATATAAAATCAGATATATTTGCTCCATGAACATAATGCATTTATGATGAAGAAAATGCAGATCGCTACAGATCAAAATGCCTCACCCCTGATATCTTATGATTAACATAAACAATGAGCAAAAAGGTCCAAAATGTCTGAATTCTGTTAGATGATTGAAAACCATGAATTCATCCTGACTTATGTTTGAAGTGCTATCTGCTGGCTTGGAGAATGGCCAACAGGCTAGACCTAAAGTCGGTTGATAAACAAGTTTATTCAGGCAGGAGGCTTTCCTGCGAGGTGCCAAAGGGATGAGAGTGGGTTGCATTTAATTTATCTTTGTTATTAATGATATGGAGCAGAGGATAAACAACAGAGAAATTAAATGAACAGGCGATGGGAGATCGAAAAGAGTTTCAGGCCAGTGCAATATAATGATAAGCCCCAAAGCAAGCTGGAAATCCACAATGCACCCAGGAGACGAGAAAGAACTTTTCAAATTGGAAAATACAGAAATACACACAACAAGAAATAAAATACTTAAATTCAGAAAAAAAAATTAAATTAAAAAGGGTCAAGTTAAAAAAATTAAAACTTGCAAGACTTGGAGTAAATCAGATATGTGATTGTAACCGGGTCAAACAACCAGGGACCTCTGAGCGCTGTATTGACTTACTCTCTGCTGTAATTCATCACAATCGCCATGCCAAGTAAATGTATTAATGTTTATCGTCAGTGTTTACTTAAATGAACATGTATAGATGGTTAGTGTGTGTCCTTCTGGAAAAATGATATAACCCAAAGTAAAAAGGACAATGAATTTGTCAAAATTCAGCTTCTTCGTGACTTTTTTTCAGGACCCTATCAGATGTCGTGGGGACTCTGGGGCAGGGAAGATGCCTGCTGAAACGGGCTCCATCTGCTCTTGTTCCCACTTTATCTTGTTTTCTTGACTAAATGCACTGAGGCTTATTGCTCACGTTGGTGTGGTCACTTTCCCCTTACAGTCCTATAGCCCCACTTTGGAATTGCCTTCTGTGAGATCCTAGTTATCTTTCAACTCTTTGAAAGAGTTTACCATGATTTTCATGATTTTACAAATTGTGAACCATAAAGGGGAAAATAGAAAAAATTTTATTTATTTTTTGTGCAGAAAAAGATAAAGATGCTTGAGAACAGTGTTTGGTGCTCACCTCTGTACACATTATGGCTGATTGCTCCTCTCTCTCTGTGGGAAGTCAGAGCGGAGCTGGGACTGGAAACACCAATCAACAAAAGAGAGCCAATTTATTGACTCCAGCTATAATAGACTTCAAGAAGGTATATAACAAATAACAAAACACTAAAAAAAAAAAATCAAGGGGCTGCTGAGTTGGTCATAGATCCGCCAAATTGTGTTGGCTCAAGCTGCTAGTAATCACATTAAACCATTCTTGGAATAGACAAAACCAAGTATCAAATCATGGGCTCTCAGAACGGGAAGTATGATTAGGTCTATATTAACCCTCTAACTGGTTGCATAAATTCCACATAAGTGGTCATGTAGCCTCCGATTTCTCACTTCCAGTGATGGGGAATTCACTGCCACACCAGGTACTTCATTCCACATCAGGACAACTATAATCATTTGAAAGTCCTTTCTTCCATTAAGCCCAAATCTAGTGCCTAATAATTTCCACTGGTAGCTCTTAGTTCTGCTCTCTGTGACTACAAAATAGAAAGAGCCTAACAATTCCACCTTAACATAAGACACTCACTTTTTGCAGACAGCGATCACGTTAGCCTAAGTCTTTGGCATGGGCTAAATACCACCGTTTTCCCAACTTTTCTCTTGAAACACCCTCAGTTGCATACCCACCACTTTCTTGGCCTCCTTTTATGTCTTCATCTCCAGTTTATCCTGGTCATTTAGAAGAGTTTAATGCAGGATTGAACATGCCACTGCTCTAAGTGGTGACACAGCATGAACCAGGGTCGCACATCCTCACCTGGTGTGAACACAGAGTTCATTCTATTGCCAAAGACAACACCAGCCCTTCCAGAGCCTCTGCTGGCTGATGGTGGCTGTTTCCCACCTGCACTGGGTGCTGTCTGGTCCCTTCTCCTCTCAAAGCTCTTTTTTCTCAAGAGACCATTGGTACTTCAATAATCTTCGAGCAAAAATGTAATTTCTCATGCCACAGTCCCTCGGTGGAGGGCATATGATGATTTCAAAGCAATTATGTCATGGCACAGATACTTATTATTAAATTATTGATGAGTGAATGAGGAATCTAGTAAAATAAATGGGAACTTGTATAGAGAAGAAAGTGGAGTAAAAGGACATCTCTCTGTAATAAAAAACCTACTTTTCTAACTTATATGTTTTTCCTATAACCATTCCTAAAAAAAGAATGTGAGGAGATATAAATGTCATCTTTGAAGACAAGTAGACCTGACCATGAATCTCTGCTCATCCACCCATGGGAGCTGAAAGGATTTGCAAAATTTCTCTAATACATAATTTTCTTCTTTCTAAAACTGAGATAATTCTAACACGTAGTTTGAAGATTTAAAATGAGAGGTAAGTAAAATAATGTACGAAATTGATGAGCTCAGTTTAGGAGTATGAGGCTCTGCATGAATTCACAGTAACTTCCTTCACCTCCCCGGTACCTAAGATATGACTCATGAAAAGTTTTAAATCTGCAGATAACTCCTTAGTCATTCTGACCACTCTTCATTCAAACCCAGCCTAAGAGTAGATAGATGCCTGTGAATTGTGACCAGAGGGGAAAAAAGTAGCTTTGTCTCCAAGCACCCTCTCCACCTCACCGCCACTGTATCTTGATTCCTTCTTAGCACTTTTTCAAATCTCTTTTCCCTGTGAGAGCTGAAGGATCAGGAAGTTTGGGGGAAAGTTAGAGAGAGGAAGATGAGGACATGAATCACTGACCACCCAGAGAAGGTCAGCTCATGAAGGATGCTCTGTACACCCGGGAAATGGGAATGCCACAGAGTAAGTGACGTGGATGGTAATAGGGGGGACCAAGTGGGATATTTGCTTCTCCTCCGATATTTATTTATATCATATTCCAGAATGGCTTAGACCTATACCTAATTGGCACAGTAGGCATTCCACTACCTCTGCCCTTGGACCCAGCATGCGCAAAATTCTGTGTACACTTCCCAAGAGAGTAACGTCTCTGTTCGCCCAGTCCCATGGGGCTCCTGGACTTCAGCCCCACCTGGGGGTATATCACAAGCATGCCCCTCCTACCGTCTCTCTGCAGTTCCCTCTTTATGTTTCCAGTTGAAGAGGATCATTTTTGCTAGGTTCCAGTCCTTTTTTTTTTTTTTTCTGATGATCGTTTAGCAGCCAGTTGTGGTTTTGTTGTAGTCATGCGGAGAGATGAGCTCGTGGTCCTACTGCTCCGCCATCTTGACTGGAACTCAGGAGGGGCATTCCAAAGCCAAAAGATAGCTGACCTAAAGGCAAGAAAGACTCATTTTTCACTTTTTTTATTAATTACCAGAAGAAAAATAATAAGAGCCAGGGCATAAGACTCATGGCAGGGCATAAGGCAACTATTCATGTGTTGTTGAATCAGGATGCAGAAGTTAATGCGAGACGAAGGATTCTGGATACCGCTTGGGGAGAGCAGGAATACTAAACTTGCGTTGCCAGTGGACAGTGGTCTCTGGGAATGGGAAATGGGATTCTCCAAGGGTTCAGACAGAAAAAAATAAAAGCCAAACATCCTTTTTAACTGTATCCTGTGCTATCCATGACCAAAGCAATGGACTAGTTCAATTTCTTATACCCCCTTTTTTTTTTGAGGTACTGGGGATTGAACCCAGGACTTCGTGTATACTAAGCATGCGCTCTACCACTGGGCTATAGCCCCAACCCCTTCTTACATCCTTTTGTTAAGACACTTTTATTTTTCAAGACCTAGAACTATTTGGAATGTAATAATATACACGATTAGGATAAATGCCACCACCACAATTATCACCGGCATTTTAACCAAACATAATGAAGTTGTTGGTTAGATCTCAGCACATAAAACAAGAGGGCATCGGCGACTGAATCTGCCACAGTTACGCCTGGTCTGTTGTTTATTTTATTTTAATTCTGTCTATAGATAATGGTGGTGCCTGCTAACTTGCCTTGCTTTAGAGGAACTCTGGTTTTGGTTTGTTTCATTATGAGATTTTTTTTTTCACCTACAAATAGATATGATTACGATATTCTTGGCAGCTGAATTCTGTCTCCTATTTACCATAAATGAAGTAAGTCAGAAAAAATAATCCTTTTCTTGAATAAGGAGAATTTTAAAAACTACTTCTCTAAAAGAGCAAATCAAATCTATCACCTTAATCATGGTTTGAATAAATCCAATTTAGCTTTTAAGGACTCCTTCTGCCCTAAATAATGTGCAATTTCAGTTCTTAAAAAGGCTATCTTGAAAAAGGTCAACTGAACTGTGAGTCTTTTGTCAAGAGCTTTTATTTCAGCCATGTATAGAAAGCAGCCTAAAACGAGTGACTTCCCTGCGTTCCTGTGCACACGTGCGTACACACACACACACACACCCCAACCTTGGAGAAGAGCAGAACAAGATCATGCTGCAGAATCAGACTAACCCCTGAGCGTGCTAGCTCCGTGACCTTGGGTAATGCATCTAATGTCTCTGAACCTCAGTTTCCTTGCCTGCAAAACGTCTCCACGTTTATTGTACCAGGCTGAATAATGCTAGCACTGCACCTAGCAAATAGAAGGTATCATATAGTGGCCAACAGTTTCACCATCCACATGTATAAAGAAATTAGCATAGTGCCACAGATGTAGATGCTAGTTAAGAAATAGCGATCGTCATTCTAAGTGATGTAAGCCAGAAAGAGAAAGAAAAATACCATACGTGGAATCTAGGGAGGGGAAGAAAAGGGCACTATGAAATCATCTACAAAACAGAAACAGACTCGCAGACATAGTAAACAATCATGGTTACTGGGGAAAGGGGGTGGGAAGGGATACATTTGGGAGTTTGAGATTTACAAATGTTGACCACTATGTATAAAAATAGATTTTAAAAATTTCTTCTGGATAGCACAGGGAACTATGTTCATTATCTTGTAATAGCCTTTAATGAAAAAAATATAAAAATGAATATATGTATGTGTATGCATGACTGGGACATTGTGTTGTACACCAGAAATTGACACATTGTAATTGACTGTACTTCAATAAAAAATAAATAAAATAAAATAAAACAAAAAGTGCCTGGTGGTATAGTTACTTCTCTTTTATCCCACATTAGGGGTAAATCATCAGATAGAATTACCACGTATATAACTGACGAGGAATAAATGACAGCTGCACCGTGTGATATTAACCAAAAACTGTCCTTACACAAACAGAGCAGGGAGTGGCGCCTCGGTCAGGACCACAGGCATAGGAGGCTGGGGACAAATGGTCCCGATAAGAGGGCTGATTCGCAAGGCACTTGAAGCTCCAGGTACCAAGCTAAACCCACAAGAGCTGCTAAATAAGTGGTAGCTATTAGGGTCTCCATAAATAGTATCTGACCTGATCTCTTTATCCATTGTCTCAACTGCTTCACATGTGAATAAGGAAAATTTACACTTCTTATGCGGGTGGTTCACTTTACTTGAGGCGTCCAGTTTGCCTTCTCAGTAAGCCTTCTGGTATTTTATTTTGCTTTCTTTTTTCAGTGTGTTTACACCTTTATTGATAAAGTCTTATCTAAAACCAACAGCAGGAGTCTGCACAAAGGGACTGTACATGAAAGGAGAGAGGTGTCGGAGACAGAGTCCTAGTCAGTATGGGCAGATTCGGTACCTGCTGCAGATGCTTCTTGCTGACCGGGAGAGTCCACACATCCTTCCCTCCATGCTGGCGTCCCGGAGCTGGCAGTCACTAAACAAGCTCACTGCAGAGTGCCGACGGAGAGGCACACAGCTAAAGGGGGGCTTTCTGTTGAGGAATTTCCTCCTCTGTCCACAATTCCAAGAAGGAGGACCACAGTCTCTTCCATCTCAGATGGGGAATCTGCCTTAGCCAGATTTCACTACCATGCTTCTGAAAAAAGCTGATGGAGACCATGGCTAACTGCTTTAAAAGTGCTTTGTTGTTTGTTTTGTTTGTTTGCTTTTGTAATTGGTCCTGGCTCAGAGCCATCTAAGCCCGCTATTAGGTGGAGCTTCTGACAGTTGAATGAATTCATCCAGGATTCACTGGGAAAACACACATATATACTCCAAATAGAAGAACAAATAGAAATTTTCAAGTACTATTTGACACAAGCTTAAGGATAAATCGTATTTCATGTACCATAGATTTAGACGTCCCAGGTTTGTGTGCCTACTGGAAATCAGGTAAGTTCTCAAATAAATGCAGGACTTCTTCCTTTCTCCTTTGAATGTTTTTGTTGACTTAAGTTTATCACCTATACACAGGAGAGCGTATGTTTGATGTTTGAAGTTACCCTCAGACTTGCTAGAAAGGTGTGGGCCATGGTTATAATTAAGCAGACAAAGTCATGGTTCTCATGAATGAATTTCAGAGGCACAGGCCTTCTGGTTTATCCATCATTTCTTTGACAAAGTCTGACTCTCTTTTTTTAATTTTTTAAATTAAAATATAGTTGATTTACAATATTATATTAGTTTCTGCTGTATAGCATAGTGATTCAGTTACACATATATATTATTTATCACATTTTTATTATAGATTATTACAAGATACTGAATGTCGTTCCCTGTGCTGTACAGTAGGGCCTTGTTCTTTATTTTATATATAGTGGTTTGTATCTATTAATCTCAAACTCTTAGTCTATCCCTCCTCACCTTTCCTCTTTGCTAAACATGTTTGTTGTCTATGTCTGTGAGTCTGTTTCTGTTTTGTAAATAAGTTCACTTGTGTCATTTTTTTCCAGATTCCACATAGAATTGATATCATATGGTATTTTTCTTTCTCTCTCTGACTTACTTCACTTAGTATGACAATCTCCAGGTCTATCCATGTTGCTGGAAATGACATTATTTTATTCTTTTTTTTTTACAGCTGAGTAGTATTCCATTGTATAAATACACCACATCGTCTTTATCCAGTCATCTGTCGATGGACATTTCGGCTGTTTCCATGTCTTGGCTATTGTAAATAGTGCTGTTATGGACATTGGGGTACATGTATCTTTTCAAATTAGAGTTTTATCCAGATACATGCCCAGGAGTGGGACTGCTGGACCATATGGCAACTCTATTTTTAAATTTATGAGGAATTTCTATACTGTTTTCCATAGTGGCTGCATCAAACTACATTCCCACCAGCAGTGTAGGAGGGTTCCCTTTTCTCCACAGCCTCTCCAGCATTTATTGTTTGTGGGCTTTTTAAGAACTACTGAATGAGTGAGAATATTTGCCAAGGATGTGATTGACAAGGGCTTAATTTCCAGAATATACAAACAGCTCATACAACTCAATAACAAAAAAAAAAAACCCAATCCAAAAATGGGCAGAAAACCCTTTAAGTAGATGTTTCTCCCAAGAAGACATCCAGATGGCCAATAGGCACGTGAAAAGGTGCTCATTATCACTCATTACGAGAGAAATGAAAATCAAAACTACAATGAGGTGCCACCTCACACTGGTCAGAGTGGGACTTTGTTTTTAAGAGGCGACTACCAACTCCAGGATCCTTGAGGAATGAGCACGATGACTTAAAGTTTATTCAGTATAAGTGACCATTCACCATCTTTCCTGAAAGTGGATTCAGATGCAAGAAAAAGGAGAAGAGAGAAGAAGGTGTTGGAAGATAAAGAAGGGACCAGGCTGGGGCAAGTCCTCCCGTGGGGCCACAGGTGGAGGTGCTGCTCAGTGGTGTCTGCTCCTGGGCCCACAGGAAGGAGAGCATGGAGGTGCCACAATCCTGAGTCAGAGTGCAGAGCACAGACCTGCTAAGGCTGCTGGCAGTGCTGGGGGTCTGGAAGCCCGTGGGGGTAGCGGATGGGTGGGGTGGGGCCCTACAGACAAGGATGACCACCCAGCTCATGCCGTGGCTGAATCACTATCACGATGCCAAGCTGAGCATCATGGCAAATGAGCCAGAGGGGGCTGGGCTAATTTTCCGTGACGTTCTTCATCTTGCTTGTCAGAGTGATAACAAGGCCATTGGGATGGCTTTTACCAGAAAGACATGGGATAACAGATGTTGTAGGTGGTGTGGAGAAGTGACCAAATCCATTGATTAGTTCAGTTAGTGATGGGGTAGAAATGGGAAACCCCAAAATAGCTCATTCCTATTTTAGTTTTTTTTTTGGCCTGAGCCACTGGGGAAATGATATGTTTAATAAATGACCTTCGGAAAATGAGGGAAAGCGTAGATTTGGGGGTTAGTGAGCTAAAAATTCTGGGGCATGATAAATATAACTTGTGTCTTAGCCACACAAGTAGGAGTACAGAGCAGGCAGAGGAATATGCCATATTTTATTGATTCCAGGGCTCATTTTTCTTTCACACTTTAATATCGGTGTAAAATAGGAGTGTCTCTCCTAATTTCTGTTCTCGTCCATCACGGGTGGCCAGGGGCTGGTCGTGATGTGGTCGCCATCATCAGATCCTGGACAAGCTTGCTTTTGCTGTTTATATTTTCAGGACTTCAATTAAGTGCTGTGCAATGTTAGTCCTTTGTTATATCAATGTCTTTCTTTGAGTTATCGGAAGTATTTGAAACTCTACAGCATATAAGTAGCATTTAAGGTGTAGGAATGGATAAAATGCCCCATGGCATCAGTAAAGAAAGGAAGACAGTAAGACCGAACTTAAACCCAGTGACATGGCAACAGTTAGAACTCTTAAAAGCAGGGTGGGCTCAGTGAGGAAATTTAAAAAAAAAAAAAGGGCCATCAATCAAATAGACAGGAAAATGAAAGGAAGTGGATCCTAGACACCAGAGAAAGTGTTTACAGAAGGACCAGCTAATCAGCTGAGTGAAATGTTGCTGAAAGCTCAATTAACCCAAAAACTGAGGACCGACCATTGAAACTGGCAACATGTAAGCCTTCAGTGACCCTGACAAAACCAGGAACAGTTCTTTGGGAGAGGCAGAAACAGAGCTAATTGACGTGACTTGGACATGAGGAAGCAGCATCATAGGAGGGAACCACTTTGAAGAAGTTTGCAATAAGGGGGATGAGAAAACACAGATGAGGCGTGTGTGTCAAGAGACCTATTTTGTTTTAAGAGGGAAGATCTGACAGCCTGTTTATAAGCTGATTATAATGTCCTAAAGGAAAGAGAAAAATATGGTATAGGGAAGAAGGTGTCAACTGAAAAAAAAATGCACACCCTGAAAGTTAAGAAGTATGTTTTATTTGGCAAACTTTCTGAGGGCTTCGAGCCCAAGAGACAGCCTCTCAGATCTCTCTAAGGGACTGCGCTGAAGAGGCAAGGGGAGCAGCCAGGACGTATAGGAGTTTTTATAACAAAGTGCAGGTAGTCTGAACATTAAAAGATCACTGTTAATTAAACAAAAGCAGACATCTCAAGTTAAGGAATTTAGAGCTTTTCTATGTATGGGAAGATGCAAGAGTCTGGGCTTATTCAAATCAGTCCTTCGAAATGCACCTTAGCTGTCTAAGGCCAGCATCCCTTCTTTCACATTCTGAGTGCCCCCAGGGTGCACCATTGGGGTGGCTTCAGAGGCTAAGTACATGCAGGGGGTACCCTGCTTGTGTCCACCCTGAGCTCCTTCCAGCTCACCATAGTGGGCGGTGGTAGTGGCTGATGGCCTGATGGCCACAGCATCCTTTGTTTACTGATGCAGCGGGCGGCATTCTTAGTCCACAAGGAAGAGTAATTATGGGAACAAAGTTGCTAAGAACGTTGAGAAGGGATGAGTTTTGGCCAGAGTGGGTTTGGCCTTAAAAGAAACAGGAATAAGGCTGCCTTTGCTGCCTCAAAGAACTTTCTTGACATTGAGTGGAGGGGAGGTCACACACCTGTGCTAAGGGTGGGCAGAGTTATGTGCGGACAATGACCTGGACTGCGGACTAAGGTGCGGGTCTCCAATGCCCTCCTCTGTCAAGTGTGTCTACACCAGGTGCCTTTACATAACACCCACGATGCTTACAAGGACTCAAGGCGAGTGAGATGCTAGGGCCGTCTGAACGGTTCCAAAGAGTCTACCACAGCAAGGCGCTATGATTGCCTTCCATCCCACTGCCATCAGCAACATTTCCTCATCCTTGTGCCACTGTGTCTCTGTACACCACCCCCACCAGCACCCGGATTTATTTTATTAGCAACAGTAAGAAAGCCTTGCAGGAGGAGAAGCCATGTGTTCCACTCCACGCGGCATGTTGCACGCCAGTAGCTTATATATCAGGACAATTTGGAACACAGTGGGTGCCCGGGATCCCCTGGTGTGACTTTCTTCAGGGTGTGATGGTTGTCCCAGCACCACCTGGCACCCCCAGAAGCCACCAACTGTTGTGCTTTGGAAGAACCCATGAAAGCCTGGGACGCAGGAGAAGATGTCAATACCATACATCTGCAGAAAATTAGAAGATGTGAGAATTGCTCGCATTTGCTGAACAAAGAGTTTGGGATTATTTCTTTCTTTCTTTAGGAACTTCAGGTAGGTGCTGTGTGTTCATTTCTATGATTGCTGTCAACTCAATCCTGCAGATACCTGTGAAATTTCATTTCAGGTATGGCCTCAACCTTGAGGGGCTCATAGCCTAGTGACAAAATTGACAAGCACACAAGTACTTGTCTCAGGACAGCCACGTCAGGAGAAAGCTCAGGTGTCAGGGTTTCACAGTGGAATGAATCGATATCTCAACATCAAGCAGGTATCCAAGGACCTTGCTTCTGTAGTTGGTTTTGAAGGAGATGGCGGGGTGGAGGGGTGGGCCCTTGCGGGAATTCCGGAAAGAGAGAACACGCATTTTAAAAAGTCAGAGATACAAAATGGTAACATTTGGGAGACCTGTACATTTTTATCACTCTTCTGGAGATGAATTGGATCCTTTTTTAATTTTTCTGCGATCTAGCCAAGAAAGTGGTCAGTAAAAGATGTACCTGAGGTGCTGTCAACATGGAGATGCATCACCAAGTCCCCTTCCGAGGAAGGGTCTCTGCCCAGCTGCAGGGGTGCCACCAGCAGACAGCATCCAGCTGGCATCCGTTCTGGACTGCTCTTCAGCTGCAGAGAGTAGCCTCACCTGGGGACACCCTCTTCCTGGGATGACCCACGTGTGGTCACTGAGCAAGACTGGACCATCCAGGCCCAGCCTTTTGACTCTACACGAAGACCACATCATCAGCCAGTATTCACTCCAGGGCTTCCCGCCAGCGTGGCTGAGGCTTTGTGGGCGTGTGTGCCAATCCCATTTTCCTTTCGCAGGAATGGATTCCTACGAACACCTTGCATTTTAAACTCCGTGTCAGTGTCTGTCCCTGGAAAGCCTAAAGTGTAGCAAGGGAGTGCGTGGTTGGCTGCCTTTGAGCTCTGGGATGCCCTGTAGGAAAATATCTTTTCTTTTCTTTCTCCTTTATAATTGATACATTCTTTTTTTTTAATATTTTTTATTGAAGTATAGCCGATTTACAATGTTGCATTAATTTCTGGTGTACAGCATAGTGATTCATTTATATATACGTATATGTTTTTCTTTTCATATTCTTTCTCACTATATGCCATTGCAAAGTATTGAATGTAGTCTCCCGTGCTCTACAGTAAGACCTTGTTGTTTATCTATTTTATACATAGTAGGTTGTATCTGCTAACCCCAAACTCCCAATTTATCCCTCCACCCCTTCCTTTCCCCCCTGGTAACCATAAGTTTGTTTTCTGTGTCTGTGAAGGACATGAAAATATCTTTTTCTTATGTGATATAGTTTTTACTTTCAGTCGTATTCAATTTTCCTTAGTGAATTAAAAACTCTTTATAATGATTTAAACTGTCTTTCACAACATTTTTTTCCATTAGAGTGTCAGGTTTTTTTGTTTTTTTTTTTTAATGTGAGAGGCAGCTGAGATTAGGGCATTGAAGGGCAGGGACAAGAGAGAGAGAGAAGCTTTGAGGAATTAGAAAGCTGTGACACAGAGGAAGCCGAAAAGCAGTAGGAGGGTCAGGGACCCGGTCGTCGCCTGGGTGGGGTAAGAGCAAAGAGCAGAATGAAGGAGATCGGGGTGGAAATAGAAGATGCTGCCTGTTGGGGTGAGATGGGGACTAATCTCGTAATGCCATGAGGCAGCGCCTTGTTACAGCGATATTAATATTACAATGTTGTGTATTGCTATGGTAATAACTCAATATATAGTGAATATTACTGTTTTCCATTGTTTTCATTATAGTTATTATCAGAAAGAGAAGAGGGAGAGAGAGAGGTGAAGACAAGCTTCCAGTGCTCTGTAACTGTGCCTCGGCCAATCTTCTCGCCCAGCCAAACTGAAGAAGCAGTTACTTAGCATCAGTAGTTAAGCAAAAATAAATGAACAAAAGGATGATAATTTTCTGCAAAATCTTTACACAAAAGCAAAAATGGGGAAATGAGAAACAAGAAATTAGAGATGATAATAAAACTTGAGATAATGAGCATTGGAGAATTAATGGTGATTCATTCTTTTAATTGCTATACAGATCAGCATGGATTCAGGCCATCTGCAGAGAAGAAATGTGAAGAAGAGGAGGAGAGGGGTCTGAATACCAAAATGATTGCAAAGGCTTCAAGAGAAACTCAGATAAAAGGCCGTTGAAATACTGAATTTGACATAAACATTCAAGGGATTAAAAAGCTGTGGGAAAAAACTCCTCTCTCCTGTATAAATAACGAGGTCTGCTTAAAAGGGGTGTGTTTATCTTAATATCTGTTGTTTTGAGGGATATTAACCAGGTTTTCTTCTATGAAATAATTTTATATGTATTGTCAGGCAAGTAGCTTCAGAATATACTTCTTCTAAGTCAAAAGTTACCCATCAGGAGAACTTTTGTTTCAGTTTAGCCCAATCCGTTCATTTTGAAACTGATGCTACAGATCCCAAGGGGAAACAAAGTGGTTTCTATGAGGAGACAGAGGTATCAGAACCAGGATAAGAGTTCAGGTCCTGGAACTCAGGCTAGCATACTTTAAAATATCACAAGGTAGAAAGTATCATTTAATTGCAAGTAAGAAGTGTTAGGCAGTTAGATAAGTGGGAGCACCAAGCAGATAAGGTGGAGGAGAGGAAGGATGGTCCAGAAGATGGCGCTATGTCTGCCTCCAGCATAAAGGGGCTTTACCTCCTCCAAATGAGTGCCAGCAAGAAACTGGTTAAAACCTGACAGCCACGACTGGGCAGAAGTAGAAAAGACTTAACTGGACACAACCCAATGTTCATTGTATTATAATTAGCATTGCAGTTTATCAGCCCCCCACACATACCCCATGGGATTTTCTGTGTATATCATGGGCAAAGACATGTGCAAAAGGAGCCGAAATGACTGAGTATTCCAGGGACAAGAGCTGTCAGTCAATCAAGAGACCACCTCTAAGTGGGGGTGTAAGAGAAAGAGGAGACAAAACCCCCACTTTTCCTCCCTTGGATCAGCCTGCCTCCCTCCCATTCTTGGAGATGCACTTTTCCTTCTTTAAATATATCTTTTAAAATCTTTCACTACACAATACACTGTCTCCCAACTGTAAACTTATCTTTCTGGTGTGGCAAGAACTGGGGTCTTTCCCTTTTGGGGTATCAGAAGCAGTTCCGTTTCTTTGTCAGAAGTAACAAAATTTTCTGTTTCCAATAGTGGGAATTATGAAATAACTCAGGGTGGAGGTATGATAAACTAGAGCATGGAAGGAACAACACATTGGCCGCCTTGTTGGTTTCTGTGATGTAAGTATTTACACATTTGTTCACTGTGAACAATTTCAATCCACTGAAATGGCATCACCAGACTTGAACAAGATGTGCATAAACAGCTATAATCAGAGTCACCCAGACTCAGTTGGTGCATGGCAACCCTCTCCAACCCCTCTTGCCTTCCCGGATGCTTTGTGTGCTCAAAGAACGCATTCCTTGTAGGCTGCGAATAAGGTTAATTAGACAAGAAACAAAGGTCAGCTCCCCTGAAGAATCAGTAGAACGGATCCTGCAATGTGAATCACTTGCTTTTGAGGTCCTTAGTGAATAGGTGGGAAAGACAAAATGGCTCCAGATCTTCAGGGATTAGGATACAAGATAATATGCTTGAGAATCGTGTCTCAGTTTGTGCTTTAGAGTCCTGGATCCGTGCAAGTGGTGCCACTTAATAACTTAAACTAGTGAACAACTTTCAACACATAACAGAGCTTTCCTATCGTTCCCCGTAATAGATGAGAACCAGAACTCTGTGTACAAAGCATCCGGGCAAGATGAGCATTAGAATCCTGTCTCCTGCCTTCCGAACATTCTCAATCCACTCTTGTCTGCTGCCTTCATCAGGCTTTTTCCCAGGCACATTCCTTTGCGTGATCTATACTCTTGCTTACATGGCTAAGACACAATTTACATTTATCATGCCCCAGAATTTTCCAGGAATAGTAATAAGTTTCTATAAAACCATTTTTCTCTCCCAGAAATAAGAGGTTCTGGAATTTTTTTCCCATTGTGGGAGAATCTTAATACCAACTGTGCCCTAGATGAATAGCTCAAGCCTCTGGTTCCAACATCTCCCTCTTGAATTCTTTTATCTCAGCGTGATATTCTTTCCTTCATGTGTTCATCCTCTGATCTACTGATAAAATATGTATTATACAGTAACAAAACCTCAAAATTAGCATTCAGAATGCCCGTGGTCTAAGATGGAAGGAAAACAGGGCAAAACAAAAACAACAAAAATAATATCAGGATCAAAGAATAAATATAACAATGGATGTAAACACACATGGGAGACAGGAAGGGAAGTGTGGTATGCAATGTTCTTTGGTAAGCAATTTACAGGGCTTTGGATCTCATAGGATGATTAAGAGTTTGCCAATGTGTTGGGGAAAATGATTCAGGAAGAGGAAGTAGTAGCATGTCCACATTTTCAGATGCTTTTTTCAAGATTTAATCAATGAGCGTATTTGCTCCTGATATATAATCACTTTGTACCATTTTCTCTATCAACCCATGCTACTGAGTCCAAGGAATATGATGAACAAGTGGTCATGAAACATAGACCTCAGACCTTAGCATACATTGAAAAAACAAAATTAAAGTTCTCACACTTGAAAGATTTTGAAGAAGAAATACCTCTAGATGTAATGTTCAGACCTTAGGAACTATATATGAAATTGTTAGGTCTGGGGGACTGAAGGTTTGTTAAAGAGAAGGTAAAATGGAGTACCTGGTGGTATCTCTGAGAAAGTGCGTGGGTCCAGGGAGTGTTCTGAGCTGGAAGAATATTAATAGAACCTTCAGTTAAGGTTGGCGATCTGAGGCCAGCCATCATTTGCAACCTGCTTTGGGGTATAACTCTGAGCTGTACCTGCCTTTTAGGGGTTTCTCTTTGCACTGAGGTTCCAAAGCAGAAGAATCAGATATGTGCTGGGGAAGAAAGGAACCAAACTGGTAGCTTCATGGCTCTTATTGCCCCAGAGAAGAATGGAGGAAGGATTGCCTTTCCCTTAGTCACTGAGAAGAATTCTCATTCGTTCTGAAGGACAAAGTTGAACACTCTCGTGACAGCATCAGGACCTGGGGATGCTGGAGGGATGAAGACAGTGGACAGCATGGCATCAGAAGTCAAGGTGGGGAGATGATCATACCTGAGATCAGACAAGAATGAAGGCCTGAAAGAATTCCACAGGATGTCAATGGACCCTGCCTTTTCCATATTTTTTTCTCCCCACCTTTAAAAGAGTCTCCTGAGAGTTAAAGTAACCCCAGGGTAAAGAGAAGAAGGAAAATAAATTAGCATTCTGAATTTCCTGTTTAAGCTAAAGTAACTGAGAAACTCTGAAATGACTGATAGGAAACTGGAACTGACTAGACTGGGTTTTCAGCTCTCTAATAGAATAGATGATTTCAATGAAAATTTAGTTCAGATATAGAAAAACAAAGTGTGTGTGTATGTGTGTGCACACTTGCATGTGTATGTGTGTAAAGAGGTTGGAGACAGAGAAAGATAACAGCAATATTAAAGGTGCTGAAAATTCATCAGAGGATTAACTTCAGGCAGAAAACTACTGGGAACTCTTGCAATTTGCATTCCGAGTAAAACTGATAAAACTTATGTAACAAACAAACAAACAAGCAAACAAACAAAAACATTTAAAACTTAAAGAAATCATTTGAAGGAGAAGGAGCAAATGAGGAAAGATCTTTTTAAGCAAATCTATGAAAATTTGTCGAGAATGGCAAGAGTACATGGTATTTGAACCAAGACTGATCCATCCCTGGACACTTTCAGCTCAGTAAAACAAACACTCCACTCCAGATTTCTGTAGCCAAGAGGACAGCACTCCCTTTCCACCGAGGATCCAGACAGAGGGATTTCTAGGACTTCAGCATTTCTTATCTTATTTCCTGGTGATTGTTGTTGAGGCCAAGTCCAGAGTAAGTGCAGTTGAGAAATGAGGCAGAGGGGGTCTCTTTTTCTGCCCATCCTATGCCGGTGGAACAGAAGCTCTACTTTGGTCATGGGATGCTAAGAATCCCATGCTTATAGCCCTTCCTCCAGCTCATGAGGTAGTGATTATATGCCAGGAGATGCAAGCCAAGAGGCTGCTGTCTCTGCTTCCACTGAGCACTCAACCCCTAGAGCAGAGGCACAACTCAGAGAAAATAATGCATTGTCCACACTCCCAGCTCCAGGGCCCTGGCTTACAGATTTTGCTTGGGGAAAGGAGAAATCAAATAACTTCTTATCTCTTCCCAAAGGAACATACTGCTTTTACTACAAAGTGTAGAAAACCTTAAACCTAAGAAACTCTAGAAAGTGTGTTGAAGGCAATTGAGAAGAGATCTGTGGATCTGATGATGTCATAGCCTAGACTGTAGGGTATTTAGTTTGCCAACGAGAACTGGAGAATAAGAGAACATGGAGAAGACATCTTGCGATCAGAATAAATGTCCAACACCAATCTCAGGCAATATTTTGTTTAGGGAGCCATGATTTGCTTGGAGTAGTTGTTTATAGAAGAACTTCTTTGCAAGGCATTTTTTGGAGACAGTAGAGCAATTGCTGTCAATTAGTGGAGTACAGAAGCTGGATGCGGTCAGGAAAAGAGTGGCAGAAAGCCTTACCAGTGCTACCGTCATCCCAGAGTGACAATGAGCATATGAAAATATGTGTCTTGCTGAGGAAAAACACCAGAGGCTTAGTGCTGTTCATGGGGGGTAGATCAGTGGTGTGTTGACTTCACTAAAGAAATTCAGCTGGTCACTAAACAACTAAATAAGCAAATCATAATAACAAGCCTCAGAAGGGGGCAGAAACTAATACCCATAATTTCTACAAGAAATTATCAAACGACCACTTTTCAACAAAAATTTATGAGGCGTACGAAGAAAGAAGAAAGTATAGCTTGTACACTGGGGGTGGGGAATGCAGGTGATGGCAGATGACAGACGGCTTGTGAGAGCAACTAGATATTGGATTTAACAGAAAAAAGATTCAAAGTAGACATAATAAGTAGATTCACAATATTGAATGAAAGCATGATTCAGGAAGGATGATGACAGCATAACATGATACATAATATGAATAAATAAGCAGACGTGATAAGGAAGAACTAAATAAATATTCTGGGATTGGAAAGTATAATAATTGGAATTAAATGTTACTAGAGGGTCACAAAAGTAGATGTGAACTGGCAGGAAAATTAGTGAACTTGAGGATAGATTAACAAACATTATGGAAGATGGAGAACAGAGAGAGTCATGGAGGAGAATGAGCCGAGCCCCAGAGAATGTGGGACACCACAAAGTACACCAATATAAGCATCATGGGAGTGTGAGGAATGGGGAGGATGGAGAAGAAAAATATTTAAAGAAATAATAACTGAAACTTTCCAAGTTTAATGAAAAAGAATAAATAACCTGTACAGACAGATAGTTTAACAACTCTTAGGCAGGGTGAAAACCAGCACATCAGAGGAAATATGTTGAAAATCAAAAGACAAAGAGATGGGGGAGGGTGTAGCTCAAGTGGTAGAGCGCATGCTTAGCAGGCATGAGGTCCTGGGTTCAATCCCCAGTACCCACTCCAAACATAAAGAAACCTACTTACCTCTCCCCAGAATAATAAAAATGAAGAAAAAAATTGTTTTTAAAAGACAAAGCGAAATCTCAAAAGCAGCAAGAGAGAACTAATGTGTCATTTATAGGAGAACACAATAAAATTAACAGATGACTTAGCATAAACAATGGGGGCCAGCACGCAGTGGGATAGCATATGCAAAGTACTAAAATTTAAAAACAAAACCTGTTAGCCAAGAATCCCATATCCAGCCAAGCTATCATTAAAAAATAAAAGCAAAACAAAGACTTTCTTAGATAAACAAACACTGAGAAAATTGATTACCAGCATACTTTCCTTATGAGAAATACTGAAAGAACTTCAGGCCTTAAACAAATGACCTGACACGGTAATTTGAAGCCACAGGAGCAAACTAAAGAGCACCAATAAGAAGGTAGTGATTTAACTATAAAGACACTGTAAATGTATGCTTTCCCATTTCTTCTTTTAACTGATTTAAAAATCCATTTCACAAGATAGTAAGTTTATAATGTATTGCTGGGAGTGTAACATGTAGAAATATAATACAGGTTTCTCTTGCTATCCAAAAGTGGAAGATGCTTATGAAAACTTCCTTTCATAAAGTGTAATGACATGAAGCAAAGAAGCAAGTTTACCTTTGGACACATCTTGCTAACGGATGCACAAAATAAATGTAAATAAAGCAGAGATGCTCAGACACAGTTCAAAGCGGTGGCAGCTTGGTGCCGAGAGGCTGAGTGTAGTTCATGGGGATGCCATTCTCACTGCTCACCGTGTAACCTGCCTCTAAAGTGTCTCACTGCAAAATAAATGCTGAATGCTAGGTTCACTCTGAGTGTTTTTCTACAAGCAAAAATCCTCTTCAGATTGCTTTTGGCTAGTGAAAACAGGTACTGATGTAGTCCTTTTACGAAAACAAAGTGGCAAGAATCAAACTTCAAAAGGCAAGGGATGCCTATATGTGTGTAATATAATTCCTAATTATGGCACAAAGGAGATGGGTGAAAGTAAAACTCTAATATGCTAAGTAAATGATGGCAGATGCTCAAGTAATAATTATAACAACTTATTATTCAGTTTACAGCATTAGTGGATATAATGTATATGAGTTATAAAGGACCAATGATTCCGTATGTTACTTGATTCAAGCTACTATACATTTAAAACTGATTCTGATAAATTAAATGTATACAGTAAACCCTGCAGCAACCACTTTAAAAAATCAGAAAAGATACAACCATTAATGAAATTAAAGTGCTACAATAAAACTTTTTCACTTAATGAAAGAAAGCAGTAAGTGAAGGAGAAACAAATGAAAAGAGATATGAGATATATAGAAAATAAATATTTAAATGACACATAAATTCAATGGTATCAATAATAACAATGTGATAATCTTATCAAAGGAAAGTGACTATCATATATTAAAGAAGAAACAAAATCCAGACTTTATGCTGTTTATAAGAGATATATTTATATTCAAAAATACACAGATTGAGAATAAAGGTATGGGAAAGCATTTATCATGCAAACAACAACAGAAAAACTGGAGTGCCTATTTTGGTATCAGACACAATAAAATTAAAAACAAAAAAAAGAGTTTAAAATAGTGTTCAAAAAAATAGATTTTGTTTTAAAACATTACAAAAAGGGACCTCTTATAATGATAAAGAGGCCAACCCATCAGGAACAAATAATAATTATAAATATATATGCACCTAAAACAGAGCACCAGAGTACACAAAACAAAAATAACATTTTTGAAAAGAGAAATAGATAATTCAACACTAATAATTGGAGCATTCAATATGCCATTTTCAATAATGGATAGAACTACTAGACAGAATATCAACAAGGGAACAGAAGACTGGAACATGAATATAAATCACCTAATCCTGATAGATAGAGATAGATGGATAGATGGATGGATAGATAGATAGATAGATATTGACTGATCAATTGATCAATCCATATATATAGAATGTTCCACCCAAACAACAGAAAATGCACACGTCTCAAGTTTACATGGGATACACAATGCAAAGTATGTACCCAACCACACTGGAGTTAGGAAACTGATCATTTCTTTATCGTGAAAGAAAAAAGGATCAGAGGAAATCGTTTAAGCAGTAATCTATTCCACCATAATTAGGAAAATAGATCAGAGTTGATTAGATGGGCTGGAAGGAGACCAATTAAACGACCTTGTCAGTGCTCTTCGTCTGAGTAAAGGCCCTAGAGGGGCCAATTTAGATAAAACTCACAAAACGTTACCTTTATCCTACCACTTGCCTCTTGAGTGTGTACTTTGAATCACAGACAACTTCTCAGCCAGTTCCAGTTTAACTGCTATCCTCGTCAATGGAGTGCACTACTCAACAGTCAGTTTCTTTCAGTGGGGAGGCAACGCTATTAGCCAGAGCTTCTGTCTCTGTGAAGCATGACCTGACCCAGTTAGAAGGATGCTGCTACCGACAACAACAACAAAGCCAGTGCATGTAGTGGCAATAGTAACAGTAACAGCCGCAGCAAAGCCGTCAGGACCAGTGCCTAAAGCAAATCGATCAGAGTGGGGAGAACGCTTACAGCATCAATACTGCTGAGAAATGCTTGGGCATGTTGGGACTTCATCAATAACGTGTGAGAAGTACAGTGTACATCAAAATGAGAGAGCTGTTAGGAAAAAAAAAAGCCTGCATTGTGCAATGGAATGTTTGCCCCTGGGTTTGTTCCTGTGAATTGAGGCAGAAGACAGCCATCAGGCAAATAAGGTGATTCTGACTAGGTTCTTCATTGATTGAAAGCCAGAGATACCAACCCCTATGCAAACTCACATGGGGGTGAAGGAGAAAATTAACACTAGGTGGGCGGGGACACAAGAGCTGCTAGCTGAGCTCACCTGTGCAGACATAAAGGGGGAGATGGAAATGTGGTATTGGGCATAACTCCAGATGGGATTCCCAACTGCAGATGCAGACAGAATGGAAGGTGGTGGATGGGAAAAAGCAGATGACATAAAAAGGGCTGCATAAAAGGAAGGTCAAAAAAATTTGGCATTAAGCATCAGACTGAGTGGCCCTACGAGTTATGGGAGGACAACCAAGGTGTTTCTTGCAAAGCCCATTCTCCATTGGGTGGGTCAGAATTTCTGAGGCAGGATTGAATTAAATTTACCAGCCAGCCCCAGTCATCAAAGGGAAATAAGTTACTTGAGCAGGCAAGAGATTCTGCTGCATGGTGTGGGCTGAAGATTCATCTTAGGAAAAATCTTCATTCACAGTACAGTCAAGGGAATAAATAGAATGCCAATTAAACTTACATCTCCAGAAGTGTGGCAAATACCCATATTGACTGAGAAATTGCTCAGAAGTGCCTAAAGAGGTGATAATTGTGATACAGTAAATGAAATAAGCTATTGGCAGCACAATGTGTTGAATCATAAAATAGGGCTTAAATTTAAAAAGAAAAATCCATCAGGAGATGGTGAACACAACTGAACTACTTATTGATCTGCAGACACCACCTCCCCATTCCCCTCCTCTGTGCCTTTGCCGGCATGTCCACACAGTCCAGATGCCAGCACACCTGGGATCTGTACTCCCTGGGAAATCCTTTCGTGATTCCTACCCCCTAAATGTACACATATCCACTTCTCAATGGTCTGAGAATATTTTTGAACTACCTCCTTGATTGGTAGTTCATTATGTAGAACGAGCCTCCTACCCAGCTGTCCTCTTGCTAGGGTGTTAGATGTGTAATTGCAACTCCTAAAAAGCTTTAGGTGGAAGAGGAGGAAATGAAGAAAAGATCGAGAGGAGAAGAGAAGGGAAGGGAAGGGAAGAGAGGACCAGTGAACCGATGCTTAAGTGTTTAAAGTGTTTATGCATGAAATCAAACACCGTAATTGGGAAGTGCTCATTTGCTCACATGTGGACTTGCATATTCTAACCCATAAAACTCTTTCCAGTGTATCCAAAGAGAAAAAAATGAGGGGTGGGGTGGGGATACATTAGGATGTTGGGATTAAGAGATACACACTACTATATATAAAAGAGATAAACAACACGGTCCTCCTGTATAGCACAGGGAAGGAACTACATTCAGTACTTTGTAATAACTTATAATGGACAAGAATCTGACAAAGTACACATATATGAAGTATTTATGTATATATAAAAAGTATATATACATAAAGTGTATATATATATATATATATATATATATATATATATAAAATTGAATCACTATGCTGTACACGTGAAACTAACATTGTAGACACATTGTTGTGAGACAAGGCAGATCAGGACTGCAGGCAGTAAAAGAATTTACCAAAGACAACAGGTGAAAGTTGAAAAGGAGTTTATTAGGTACACTGTCACAGACAGCAGTGGACCACACAGAGAAGGGGTGTCTCTGTGTGCACTGATGGTGAAAGCTTCGGGTCTTTTGTGGGGAAGGGGCTGGTGAACACAAGAAGTTGGTGGCTGCATGATCAGATGGTGCACAGATTTCTGATTGGTTGTAGGTGAGGCAAGAAGGTGAGGGTCTGTGAAGGGGCAGTGGGACTTATGACCCTGATAAAGTGGAGACCTGGGTTGAAGCAAACCAGCCTGAGTTACTGGGAGATTAGGCCTAACCAAAGGGCTATTAATTCTGCAAGGGCAAGCACATGCCAGAAAAGAATATACTTTATTTTTGAGGCGTTGCAGGCCGACATCTGGGAGCCCAGACATGGGGGTCGTTGAACTTTGAAGGATGCCAATTGGCCCCACATACATCAATTAAAAAAAAAAGAAAAAAATGCATTTATAATTTCTTTTGTTTAAAATTAGAATAATTAAGTTTTGGAAAGATTTAGAAAAAAGAAGTAATTGTCAGTTGTCTGTGAATGGTTAAGATGAAACTTGGCCCAAACACAGAGAATCTGATTAAAAAAAACAGGAGCAGTGAGGAGATCTCAGAGTCAAGAACATCTTCCTGGGTCCAGATGATTTCTCATTGGAACAGGGAAGCCAGGCCATAGAACGTTCCTATAGCATCCGAATTGATACCATAAACAACAAGTGTGTTTAGAGGTGCCAGTGAGACAGGAAGGGGGCAGGGCACAGCCATTCAAGGAATGACACAGCAATTAACACCAGGATGGCGAAAGATTCAACCCCCAGAGGCCTTGAGGCTCAAGATGGTGAGAGATTTGACCTCTAGTAGACCTTGAGCTTCATTATATGCCCATTGTCATATATTAACATGGTGAATAACACACCCACAGGTGCCATGGCAGTCCCAAGGCTAGCCAGGAAAGGTCAAAGAGTGGAAAATGACCAACTTCCTGGGAATCCCAGCTGCTTCGCCAGGCTAGACTGGTCCTTCCACTTATTAGCATATGAAGCCACTGAGCCCATAATAACTGGCAACAGGGCATCTTGCAGCTGCCCCCTCTCTCCCCCTCTATGAAGACGTCTCACACGCTGTCTATGGAGTGTGTACCTACTTTTACTCTAATCTGATCACCCAACCCCCACACCTCGTGGCCTTTCTCTTGCCTTTTGCTGTATCTCTAAATAAATCTACCTTTACTCAACTGTGGCTTGCTCTTGAATGCTTTCCTGCGAGAAGCCAAGGACCCACACTAGGCAGGGCACGTCCCGAGGGCTCAACCAAAGCCTGGGACACGGCCCTCTTCATGCTCCACATCCGTTTTTCCTGCATTATCAGAACTTACTTTATTCTTCACTTAGGTGAATATAAAATATAAGATCACTGTGGTAACGTTTTTGCTCTTCCTTCTAGACTTCTGACTTTTGGAAAGACATGGTTTAATGCAGAAATCCTTTCCCACAAACATTTTTCTACATTGCCTCAGAGAGCAACCCAAGGACTTAATGTTATTGATGAAAAGGAGGAGAATGTGAGAGGTTACGTGATTTCTCTAAGGACTTTTTCTCAGCATTTATAAAGCAATTCTCCTACTCTCTTAAGAAACCCCCATTTATGCGGGCTAGCATTGAGGCCACAGGTAAACACTAACATTTCTCTGAGTGAAAAGGGCTCTGATCCAAATTCCAGCTGATCTGGAAAAGCCAGACTTTTCACAGAAGCAGGAATAAGATTGGCATTTTGGATTATGTTGGTTAACGATGACCTGGGATAACAAAATGTTCGCTGTCTTTGCTTCTGTGAACAGAAAAACAACAAAGAGCATCACTCATCATCCAGTCATACAGGGGTTAAATTGCAACCTACTACAGCCAGTGTGCCCTGAGGGGAATTCCCGATCCACAAACAGGATATAGCACTTTGTGCTTCAGATAATTGCCCCCAGTTAAGACACATTTCTCAGGAAGAATTTCAATGACCGCGGATTATAGCATCCTCACCTACATAGAAAAGCACTAAAATCATTAAGTTGAGAAATCTGTTCTTTGTTATTAACAGTGTTTTTTTTAATCAAAATGCTTGACTACATGCATTTCCCAGCCAAAGATAACTGGGAAATCATTCCAGTTGCCCAGTTATTTTTGTGAACTGGGGTTGGCTGTGGAGGCTGACGGAGCCTGCTGGTCTCCGTTCCTCAACTCCCTTCCCCTAACCTTACTGGGCAGTGATAGTGGCTGATGGCTGCAGCGTTCTTTGTTTACTGATATGGCAAGTGGCATTCTTAGTCAGGTGACAATATTCTCAGAATTTGAGACGCTTTAAAAAAGATTAGCTATTTTCTCTTTAGTTATTATTGTACCCACCTGATAGTTAGAAAACGGAGTCTCAGAGACATTCAGCAATTTGCCATAGTTACATAGCTAAAGAACGTAGTGTGAAGGAAAACCTTCCAAAGTCCTGCTTCTTCCAAGAGACCGTATTCATTTCCCACATCGCCTCCAATGCCTTTTCCAAGTTGTTTCCTCCATCATCCCATTAAAGCAGCCTTCCCTAACCTCCCTTCATATCAGCATGACCCCTCAATATTTTTTGGTTGCTAAAGCATCTGATATAAGATTGCTCGAACTGTTGCTGGTGGATGCAACCATTGTTCCAGGTTCTTGTCCCGTCCCAGAAAGAATTCAGATACAAGACGTAGTGGTTAAAAAAAGTAAAGTGAGAATTTATTAAAGGATGGACAGTACACTCTTAAAGGGAGAGCAGGCAGGCTCAGGTGAGCGGCTGCCCTGAGTTTCTTTGGCAAGTTAATTACATAGGGTGTAAAAATGAACGGGCAGAATATTCACTGGGGAGGGAAGAGCTGTGGGGTTATAGTCCCTGATTTTCATCCCAGCTTCACCTTCCCAAAGGGAGGAGGAATTTTTGTCCTTTTTCAGTCTGGATGGGAAGTGTCATGGTGTTGGTGCATGATGGGTACTTCTAATCTGCAAGGCTAATTTTATTGAAATGAGGGCATAATGAGCAAAAGGTTACATTCAGACACTGGAAATTCCTGTCTTTTCTCACCTTCCTTTGTTGGTCTCGAGGCCACTCATCACCCCAAAAGGTGTGACCATTTATCAGCCCAAAGGTTCCTGTTTTTCTTTCTCTGCCCAGGGACCCCTGGTGCTTACATGATGTGTGGTTCCCTGCATTTGGCCTGTGCCCCTCCTTTCTGCCCAATTCCTGCCATTTGGTCTGTGTGTCCCTTTCTCTGCTCGCATCTAGCTCTCTGCCTGCTCTAACGTAACCATAGTAATTATGGTGTTATAATTGCTCCCGTACCTGTCTGTCCTCCAGCTGGACTTATATTCTAGGGAGATGAGTCAAGACAGTCCCGTCCACATCTCGCTTGGTCGCAGAATTGTTTAATAATTGTTTTTAGAAGAAATTTCATTCTCCTTTCAAAAGAAAACTGAATTGAAAATACTATGGAAGAAGAGATTAATAAATTCTATGTTACCCTGCATTATGATTGAACCCCTGGTCTTCCTTTATCTGAATACATACCTTATTAAGTTACTTACCTCCTTCTATTTCTCTCTCTCTCTCTCTTTTTTTTAATTAGACATAGTGATTTCTAGTTTATAAGGTTGTTTAAAAGTTGACATATGAAGGCATTTAACACTATGAATGGCACAGATTTTCTATCATCATCCTCATTCTTATTCCCAAAATTCTGACAGGATCTACTTACTAACCCAGAGCTTGTGATTAATAGATAGCCTTTAAAAATTTAATTTTCTCAAATATCTGTTCATCTGATTAAAAAAAAAACAGCTAGCCTAGATATTGTATTTTTTTTCTGTAGTTGCTTCAGTATAATCCAGAGACACAGCAAAGTATCTGTTACACTATTCACCAGAGCAATTGTCAAACTAACATGTGATTTTATCTTTCTACACTTGTGGCTGCCCAGAGCATGATGTGGAGAATGATTCTGAAGTCACATCTGAACTCTTGGAAAGGGTGTCAAGGCTGATCATCGAGGACTGTCATGTCAGGAGGAAGAGGGAACATATATGTTGGGAACGGTTCATCTCTGGACACTGTAATTCATCAAGAAGTCACAAAAGTGGAAAAGAAGGACTTGGTAGCTAAGGTTGATGTTTGATGCATCCAAAGACTCCTCTTGAGTCTTCAACTTGTGGAGTCCTGTCCTCTTCTTACTAAGGAGTCAGTGTGATAAACGAAAATGAGTGTGAGAGGACAGCAATGTCCCAGGTCCCAGGCATGTCCCTGGGACCCACAAGTGAGGATTCTTAGCTTCATGAGAGAAAGAATTCAAGATTGAGCCACAGTGGAGTAAAAGTTGACTTATTCAGAGAGATACACACTCCCTAGACAGAGTGCAGGCCATCTCAGAAGGCCAGAAGCCACAAGGTGTGGGGATGGGTGTTGAGTTTAAAGTAAAAGTAGATGCACACTCCACAAACAGAGAAGGCAAGAGAGGTGGCCCCGAGATGTGGGCTAGTTTTCATGGGCTGAATAACATCATGTGCTAACAAGTGGGAGAATTATTCCAACTGCTTTGGGGAAGGGGTGGGGATTCCCAGGAATTGGGCCCCTGCCTACTTTTTGACTTTTTATGGTTAACATCAAAACTGTCATGGCGCCTGTGGGTGTGTCATTTCACATGCTAATATATTACAGTGCACATACAATAAAGCTCAAGGTCTACTGGAAGTCACGTCTCCCACCATCTTGGGCCTCAAGATCTCAAATCATCATTTGCTGTGTCATTCTTTTAGACATTGTACCCTGTTCCCTTCCCTCCTGTCTCAGTCGTGTTACCCCAGCTGATGCTCAGGGGAGTTACATCCTAACTGAGCTGAAGACTTCAGCACCCTACCCACATACTCTGATTTCCTGCTATCTGCTTTATTAGCATGTGTTACATTTGTTCTCTAATCCCCTTCTTAAATTATTTTATCTAATACTTTACTTCTAAGTCCTTTGTTGGTCTGAACCAACTCTGAGTAAAACTCATCTCAGATGCCCAGTAAGGTGTTTCTTCAGCTTTGTCCTCAGTACAAGTACATGAGCAGCCGGAACACTAGAAACAGTTACTATGTGAAGGTGGTTATTTATATTGAGTGTTTGCTGCATGCTCAGCCAACATGTGAAAAATGTTTATATGATTCTCTTCTGAGAGAATCGAGGTAACCTACTGAAAGATGAAATTCCTTTGTATGTGAGGCTTAACAATTAGAAAATTTAAAAACATGGATTGGACATATGGATTCTGAAGTGTCTTAGCTTCAGCTTCCCTGAAGACAGAGCTGGAAACAAAAGTTTCCAACGTCAATAGTTCATTTAAAAATGCGATTGTGGGTAGCAACTGTGAGGGACAAAGGAGTGAACCGAGAAGAGGGAAAAGGTGAATAATGTATCCGTGAGGTGTCCATCACCACAGGCCTTTTTGAAGAGCTTGTGGAGAGCTTCACAGAATCAGCTGCCCGGGAGGCCAAGGGGGGAAGCATTGATCCAATGGCTCCTCTTCCCAGTTGGTCAAGGTGACCATGTGAGTGTCAACTTTGATTTTATTTTGGATTACCCATGATGAGCAATAAGCAGTTTCCTGTGGCTATATTATGCTACAGAGTCAGAAAAACTCCAGGATAGGAAGTGAGAGGTCTACAAAACCAGGTCAAGGTGAAGCACTGACACACTGCGCCTGTGTGAACACGTGAACACTTACACCCAGCTAGTCGTGGTGGTGGTCATAGAGAATAAGAGGTGGGTTTAGAAGATAAAAAGTAGTGCCCGAGGGAAGTAAGACTGTCTATTCCTCTTGCTCAGGCCCATTTTGCCTTACATTAAGTCCACTTTGTCACAAAGACTCCTTCAAGTTGGTGACCAGTCAGTCTCTACAAAGGCTCACTACAAAGGGTAAATGGAGTAAGCGAGGCTCCCCACTGTCATACCTGGACCTAAGGCAATAATGGGTTTTTATCCTCTTCCTCTTCTATTCCAAATCCTACAATCCTTTGCTTGCTTGATGCGAAGACCCAGGTATTATGTGCCTGCAGGTCCCTTGCCCTTGTTGATCTGAGGTTATTCATCTATCCCCTTCACCCTTACCATCTACATGTAGGCATCGGGAGTGACCTTGATGAATTTCTGGGATTGTGAGATCCCCTCCTCACTGACCATATCATGAAGCAGAAGCCCTGCCCAACGGTAATCAGGGTTACTTACCCTTACTAGTAAGGCAACCCATCCTTTGCCTTTTGGTCCACGGGCAGGAAGAACTCAAAGTGTCTACATTTATAATTGTGCCTTGAAGTTCTGTAGAATGGCTTCTCTCTGTCCCCTAACTAAAAATTTTCCCCACCTCTGCCCTAGAAACAACACTCTCTACTACAGCACAGCTTAAGTTTGGGAGGAAAAGGAGAAAAACAATTTATAAGCATGTCACTGTGAGTGATGGTAAAACGGACATCTTAACTTCTACCTTCTGTTTCAAGGACTCTAAGGTCTAGCTTTTGGGGGCATAAAGACCATATATTAGCAATTTATTCAGCACAAACACTTGAAAGATCACTTCTCAATACTATGCAATATTTTCTTTGAACTGGCATCTTCTCTGAGACTTTACTGGAACATCCCTTACCCAAGCCTTCAGTACCTCCAGTTACATAGTCATTAAATATCTCAGTGTCAAGGGCTCAGTCTCTAGTTAGGGTCCACAGCATGCCAGCGCTGATTTCAAACACCGAGTTGTCCTCTGTCACCACAGACATAGCTTTGTCCTAGAAACCTAAAGGTGTACCCTGCAAATATTCCGTTGGGGCTTGCCAAACTCACACAGCATTTTTATCCATTCTGTGTAGTCACAGCTCCATTAGATTTGCCAGGTCATGCACTCTGGTAGGATAGCAATTTGCACCCCACTTAGGCCTGCTGTAGAGATTTCCTTGTTTGGGACACTTCTCAAAACGGCCAGCCTTGTGAGTCACTAGGTGAGTAAGTGAGGGTGGTGTTTCCAAGCACAGTATGTGCTGACTGCAAAATCCAGAGGCCCACCAAGTGCTGTCTATGCCTCTTTCTTGGTGATAGCAGGAATGAGAAGCAGCAACTTGTTTTTGACCTTAGATACCATATCTCAACATGCTTCAAACTCTTGAACTAAAAATTCATTCATGCAGCAGACACAAATCCTTGCTGAGTTTATCCCCTTTATCCTGGCACGACAGAGTCTTAGCAGGGCAGAGTACTTGCTACCCTACTCATCTGATCCCATTAACATTGTGCCATCAGAATAGTGGGTTCGCAAGATGATCTAGAGGCTGGCAAGGTAATCCACATCCCGTAGGACTATATCGTAAAAGAGAATTTAACTAATGTAGCTCATGGACAGTTAACGTAGATGTCCTTCCCAAAAATATTCTTTTTGTCAATTTTGCTTCAGTTCAATTAAAACAGCTCTCAGTTTTTCTGGTCTTTTCTAATGTTTTTCTTATTCTTCATTACTTTTTTTTCTGCTTTGAGGTGTAAATTTAGGTTGCTTATTTGAGATCTTTATTTTTAATGCAGGCATTTATTGAGATACAGTGGAAGCTCTTGTTTATTTGAGACCTCATAAGTTTTGATAGATTGTGTTTCTGTTTTCATTTGTTTCAAGATTTTTTTAAGACTTTTTTGATTTTTAAAATTTCATCTTTGATCTATTGGTTATTCAGGAGTGTTTTGTTTATTTTTCACCTAGTTGTGAACTTTCAAGTTTTCCTACTGTGATTGATGACTAGTTCTATACGATTGTGGTTGGAAAAGATACTTGATATGATTTCAATCTCTTAAAATTTCCTAAGTCTGTGTGTGTGTGTGTGTGTGTGTGTGTGTGTGTGACCTAACATATAATCTATTCTGGAGAATGTGGCAGGTGTACTCGAGCAGAATATGTATTCTACTACTGATTGCTATAATGTTCTGTATATGTCTATCAGGTCCATTTTGTGTAAAGCATGGGTCACGTCCAACATGTGTTTACTGATTTCCTATCCAGATGATCTACTCACACTTGAAAGCAGAGTACTGAAATCCCTGATTAGTACTGTACTGTTTCCTATTATTCCCTCCAGATCTGTTAGTATTTGCTTAACCAAGAAAAGTGAAGGCTCAAATAAATAAAATTATAAATGAAAGAAAAAACATTACAACTGGTACTGCACAAATGCAAGGGATCATAAAAGAAAACTATGAACCATTGTATGCCAACAAATTGGACCACCTGGAGGAAAAAAAAATAGTCAATTTTCTAGAAACATGCAAACTACCAAGTCTGAATCATGAAGAAATATAAAATCAAAACCAACCAATAACAGATGAAAATATTTAATTAAAAATCTGGCCTGCACGGAGAGCTGACGGAACTTGCCCAAAGGCCACAGATTGTTGGCCAGGCACTGTCCCCACCGACGACCTTGGATCACTCAATCCTCATCCCACCCAGGAGGTGTGAGAGAGGTGATGAGGCAAGGTTACTGATCCTGGAGGAAAAACAAGGGAAACAAAGTGCCCTACTGGTAAAAAACAAACAAACAAACAAACAAAAAAAAACCAGGTTGCTTCTCTTACCCCACAGCTGGCTCTTTGGTTCCAAGGACAGAACCGTACAATGGGACATTTTGTGTTCCACAAACACTACATCAAGCCCAAGGACATGCCCCAGTATCTCTTTCTTTGTTCTCTTTTCTCCCCACCAAAGTTTCTGTTTTAGGGCTGAGATCCTCTGGAGGAAACAGCCAGTAACAGAAGATGATTGGTACCAGGGAATGAAGGTGAGGATGGTGGACCTTCGAATAAAAGACCCTGAGGCACAACTGGGGCTGGAGCCATCTCGACCAGAGACCTGGCTGACCACTCACCATTAGGGTGTCTTCCTTTTCTGTTTCTTTCCCTTTCTCTCTCTGAACAATAAAACGGCTCTTTTTCACATTGTCCCTCTCCCTCTACTGAGAATTCTTTCTTAATCGGTGGGCAAGGACCCTCATATTTGGGGGGCTTGCCCACTCATTTGGTGGGTTTTCAAATCTGGGGTCTCTCTCTCGGCTAACAGGCACATTGGGGCTAGCATTTCAGAGAAGCCAGACAATGTGCCTGCAGTCCCGAGGTTCATGACGTCCAAGCGGTCTGAGTCTAAAGACAGACTTAACCACTGTGCCCTGCTGGCCTTTTTTGATCAATGAAATTAAAGAATTAAGGGAAGTGATGGAAAAATGACTCAATCTTGGAATCACTTTCTGATGAAACACTATCGCTTTTTTAACTGAAGTATAGTTGATTTACAATATTATGTTAGTTTCAAGTGTAACAGCATAGTGATTCAATTTTTTTTAGATTATATTCTGTTTAAAGTTATTACAGAATAATGGCTCTATTTCCCTGTGCAGCACAATATATGTTTGTTGTTATTTATTTTATATTAGTAGTTTGTATCTCTTAAACCCCAATTTCTATCTTGCTCCCTGCCTTCTCTCTGCCCACTGGTAACCAGTAGCTTGCCCTCTATATCTGTGAGTCTGTTTCTGTTTTTTTTTTTTTAATTTAATATTTATTCATTTATTTTGTTGTTTTAGATTTTAAATACAAGTGATAACATACATTGTCTTTGTCTGATTTATTTCACTAAGTATGATACCCTTTAGGTCCACCCACGTTGTTGTAAATAGCAGCATTTCATTCCCCTTTATGGCTGACTAATAGTCTATTTTTACTCTTTCTTTATCATTCTTCTTTATCCATTCATCTGTCGATGGACACTTAGGGTGCTTCCACATCTTGGTTGTTTTAAATAACGCTGCTGTGAACATTAGCATGCGTGTGTCCTTCTGAATCAGTGTTTTTGTTTTTTTTTGGATATATATCCAAAAGTGGACTTGCTGGATCCAATGGGAGTTTTATTTTTAATTATTTGAGCAGCCCCCATCCTGTTTTCCATAGTGTATGTGCCAATTTACATTCTCGCCAACACTGTACAAAGGTTCCTTTTTCTCCACATCCTCACCCAAATTTGTAATCTGTAGACTTTAGGATGCTAGCCATTCTGACAGGTGCGAGGTGATATTATGGTTTTGATTTGCATTTATCTGATGATTAGTGATGTTGAGCATCTTTTCATGTGCCTGTTGTTCATCTGTATGTCTTCTTTGGAAATAATTTCTTATTTTTTATATCAAGTTGTATAAGCTATTTACATATTTTGGATATTAACTCCTTATCAGTAATATCATTTGTAAATATTTTCTCTGATTCAGTAGGTTGTCTTTTCATTTTATTGATATTTTCTTTTGCTGTGCAAAAGCTTCTAAGTTTAATTAGGTCCCGTTTGTTTCTTTTTGCTTTTGGTTCTTTTGTCTTAAGAGATTGATCCAAAAAATGATTGCTGTGTTTTATGTCAAAGACTATTCTATGTTCTCTTCTAGGAGTTTGATGGTTTCAGGTCTTATGTGGGTAATAAACTATCAGAAAGGGAAAATAAGCAAACAACTCCATTTAAAATCATATCAAAAAGGATAAATAACCAAGGAATTAATTTAACCAAGGAGGTGTAATACTTATATTATGAAAACTATAAAACACTGATTAAGGAAATTGGTGATGATACAAATAAATAGAAAGATATCTTGTATTCATGGATTAGAAGAATTGATATTGTTTAAAATCTCCATACTACACAAAGCAATCTACAGATTTAATGCAATCTCTATCAAAATACCCATGACATTTTTGACAAAAATAGACCAAATAATACTAAAATTTATGTGGAACCACAAAAGACTCTGTTTCCAAAGCAATCGTGTGAAAAAAGAACAGAGTTGGAGGTATCATGCACATCGACTTCAGATTATCCTACAGAGCTACAGTCATCAAAACAGCATGGTCCTGGCACAGAAACAGACACATGGACCAATGGAACAGAATAGACAGACCGAAAATAAGTCGAAAAACTTATGCTCAATTAATTTACAACAAAGGAGCAAAGAATATACAATGGGGAAAAGAGTCTCTTCAATAAGTGGTGTTGGGAAAACTAAACAGCTACATGTAAAAGAATGAAATTTGAACATTTTCTCACATTTAGAAAATAAACACGGAGTGGATTAAAACCCTCAGTGTGAAACACTATTGTTTTTTGTGTGTGCCTTTTCATTTATTTTATTTATTATTATATTATTTTTTTTTTATTTTGACAGGATGGGGGGAGGCAATTAGGTTTATTTATTTTTGGAAGAGGTACTGGGGATTGAACCCGGAACCTCATGCATGTGAAGCATATGGTCTACCACTTGAGCTGTACCTTCCCTCCACCATTGTTTTTAATTATAGTGCATTTCATAGACTTGTGGGTCCACTGGGAGCCTCCTCTGAGGATGAGAAAGGGAGAGTGATGTTTCTTCTCCCCACTGCAAGGGGGCAGCTCCTGTAACACACACAGCATCATTCTCAGCCTGACACTAAGTCAGTACCCAGCTGCAAAGCAGAGATAAACAGGGACCTAATTGGTTTCCACATCTCAAGTGAGATGTATATTTATGTGATGAAAAATAACTACATTAAAAATAATTTGATTTAGAAACAGTTCTGAATAATCCCCCCATATTGTATGTGATGAAGACAGAAGGGAAGATATTTCCAGTTAAACACTTGAAAACATCTTACCCACAAATTATTTTTTGCCCAGTTTCCAGCAATAAATCCCAGAGAAGCTAATATGTGACTGGGAAAAAAATGTTTTCTTCCAGTGAAAGTGGGATAAAGAAAGCACGTCAATGTGACCTTAATCTCTTCTTGCTGAGTACTTATAAAAATATTTCATCAATTTTTCTTCTTTTTCTATTAACTCAAGTATGGGTTGTGTTCCGCACCCACCCATGACGCCATGTAATTAAACTTTACCACATTGTGTTTCAATTCTCCGTTTACTTCACTGTCTTCTCCACTAGACTGTGAGCATCTTGAGTCCAGACGCTTTGCATTGCGCTCTGCTTACAAGAAACTCACAGTCCATTTCCGTGCTTCTCAACTATCCTTATCCCTTGTTGGTCCAAGCAAGAAGATTTTTGAGGGACTTAATTTCTACAGTTTGTGTTATGAGAGCAATACATACTTATTCTAAATATAAAGTCATAGCAAAATACTGAACCTTTTATTTGTTACTACCTGACTGCCATGTCACTCCTGGAACGCTCATCCCCTTTAGAGAGGAGTGTTTCCTCGCCACTGATTGTGAATAATTGGTATTGGCTAAGTAAAATCATGCCACCTTTAAACATCTGTATCTAATTGAATTAAACCACTATGAAAAGCTGGATAATTAATCTGCATTGTTTAGCATGTTTTGCATATGGGCATGTATGTTTTAGAGATTCAACTGGCGTCATATTTGAAGCAAGCATCCTTCGTCTACTATTGTCCCAGATTAAAATGGATATATTTAATCATCAAAATAGAAAACTTCATGATAAAGCTGATCAATCTCCCTTTTTGCTGCTGTGATTTTTTGGCCTAAGGGGGTGACTCCACTTGAAGATAAGGGCACAGAAAATGTTATCCCCACTCCTCAGTTCTGAATGCTTCTACTGAAACCGCTTTACCTGTCAAGAGTCTGAAGCTCACATCAATACATTTAATTTGGTCTCAGCTTTATTTTGCTCTGAGAGAATCGTGGTAAGCAGACCCCTTTTAGTTCCATAAACCTCACTTGTCCCCTTTCTTGCCTCACACCTTCCTGATAATGGCTCTTCTGCCCCATTCTCTCCTTGAACTCTGTTTTCCCACTGGTCCTCTAAAGACTTATTTCTTTATGCTAGTTTATGACCACTAAAAAAAAACAAACAAGGTGGAGATACTTTTCTACTGTGGAACTAATTTATTTATGCTTTTCCAATTACAGAATCTTCTCATCTGTTGGTCAATTCACAGCGATAACAATTCTCACGGACTGGTTGGCGGTGTCAGCTATGCAACTTTAGGAGAAGTTGTGGAATTTGGAAATGACCCCTGGAATAGCTGGAAAAACTCAGAGGAAATATTTCAGGAAATGTGGTGGCTTCTGGCAAGTGCATTCATTCCTGCTGTGTTCACTTCCTGTGCACATGCGCCAGGCACTGAGCTGGGCTCCGTGGGTGAGGGAGCAAAATCCAAGGATGGGTTCTGCCTTCCAGAAGGTGATAGCCAATTGAAAGAGAGACTTGTGTACAGATCACTGCAGCTCACCGTATGGTAAGTCACTGCTTCCAGAGTTCAGGCAATAAATACTGCAGCGGTTTAGAAACAGGAAAGAGTAGTAAAATGTGAATTGGAAAAAAAAAAGTTCTGTCACTTATAGTCTCAGTGTCCAGAATCAATGCCTCTTTATGAATTAGACACAGGTCAGCTGGCTTCAAACACTCCCCTTTCTTCCCCATAGTACACACTCCAACATTGCTCATGGAGTGGGGGCTCCTTTGTTTTCTTGGAATTTATCTTGGTGACCTCATTTTTAATCTGTCTCCTGTCCTTTCAGTGTATCCTCACATAAAAAGGCACTAAAAGAATCTAAAACAAATGGGAAAAAAATTAGTCCTTCTGCTGTGAGCACTGGAAATCACCCTATGTTCACAGACATGGATGGATTTCCCATAACAGAGATTGTTTCAAGGGTTCCCCAGTGCGGGACAGGCTCTGCAGTTGGCATTCTGAACACATTTTCCTATGTGACTGATGTGTGAATCAGGGTTAGTTCTCAGGCCAACAATACCCACATAGGAACATATATAGTACCAGAAGCATCATGTTACACTGTTTTAAAAGCTAAGTTCACTGTAAAGGAATGCATTCCAGTAGAAGTCCCAAAGAGGATCTAATTTAAAATTCCAGAAAGTTTGACATGGGATCCAGGGGAAAAGGTATCATAAAGAATCAAGGATTGACATCACTGTCCAACAATGTTATATTTTCCCCCACTCCACCATTCCCAAGCTCAAGTTTCTGTCTTGAAAATTCTGGTGGAATAGATGGACGAGACTATACTGTATAGCACAGAGAAATATACACAAGATCTTATTTTAGCTCATGGAGAAGAAAATGTGACAATGCATATATGTATATTCATGTATGACTGAAAAATTGTGCTCTACTCTGGAATTTGACCCAGCATTGTAAAATGATTATAACTCAATAAAAAATGTTAAAAAAAGAAAATTCTGATCATCTATATAATTACTTCTCAAACCACCATGGATAACCCTACCACTTTATCTTTTCAACATGTATTGTCTTTCCTTGAGCTCTGGGTTCTTGCAAAGTTTTTCTCCTGCCTTCCAGAAAGTACTCTAATTGAAAAACATTTCAGGGCTAGAGAAAATGGAAAATAGGCAAGGGTCATGATAGCTATTTGAGGCATCTCCCATTCCCTTCTCTTTGTTCCTGACTGTAAGACTTTGGTGAGTGGTGGCTTTTGTTAATAGTTGTACTGCCATGGGTTCCCAAGGGATTTAGCAGATGGATGCCTTATAACTATTTCTTAAATTGAATACTTTCCCGATATTAAAAAAAAGCATTGTCAATGTTCTTTATAAAATAATGAACACACAGTTTAGTTTTATAATGCTAACTTCTTTACTTCTTGACATAAATGCCTACTATAATATTGGAAAAGCTTGCCATTGTAATGGACACACAGTAGTTTGTGTTAAACATATATTCCCATGCATTGAATTCCTCAAAACAGAACCTCTCTCTCCCACTCCCTTTGTTAGACAGATGGGATACCTGGCAGTCATGCTTGTTCAATGTAACAAGGTGATATCTGGTGATATGGTTCAGTCCAAGGACCAAGTCATGGTAATAATTTTTGCCAGATATAAGGAATCCAATATTTATAAGATGGGTTTAGTGAAAGTGTCTTCTTAGTGGAGACTAGGTAGTTCAAGTTCAGTAGAGCCAACAGCTGGAGGATCTCAAGCATGAATGGGAACAGAGGATCAGAACCATAATTCACAGCATCAAAATGTGCACTGATGTTCTGATAATTAACTCTAGGGTTTGCTGCCATTTATGGTTCACCAGCTTAGGACCAGGATAGCAGAAAGATACTGAATCCATTACTTTATGCTGTATTTTCAATGTGAAAATAGATAACCTTCAGAATTTTCTGTTGCACTTGTAAGAATGGAGATGATGTCAATCATTCATACCTCACTCATGTGGTGGGATAAAATGAATGTATATTGAAAAGTACATTGCAAAATATATCATTGAGTGGCCTTTTGACCTTACTTACATCTCACCTGAAGCCTTCATGGTCCATATCTAAGGGTAGACCTACATCCTTGCACAAGGGATGGCTTCTAATCGCTTTCTGCAGTTGAATTCCAGATCCAAATATGGCCATCTGTAGATATTTCCCATCTGTATGGTACTTAAGTCCTCTGAGGCAAAATGGCCTCAAGAGAATTCTTTAATGTCTTCCAGAAAATTTCATCCTTTTCTGAGTTATGACTGGCACCCCTAAGTGCTAAATCAAAAAAAATAAGCAGTCACCTTTATTCTAAACAACGAATCTAATTCATTTTTCTCGTGCATTGTTGTATCTGTCTTTTTGCTACTACTGTTGTTATTGTCTTATTCCAGGCCCCCAGGTTGTTGCATTAACCTTTTCATTTTTTTTTAATTCCTTTCTGACCTGTCTTATACATGCTCTGGCACCAATGACAAAGTATTCTTTTGTCATTAATAAAATTAAAATTTTACTTTGACAGAACTCTTCATTAATGAGCACTATACGTTGTCGGTAGATTATATCCTCTACCCTCACCTGACCCCATTATTTGTCCCCACCAAATCCTGAACTCTACTCCCCAACCTTGATCAGTATTACGCAGCAAGGAAGGGGTAGATCAGAACCTAAACCTAGTTCTAATGACTTTAGGACTCTGTATGGCTTCCTTCACTGGCTTGTAGATTTGGGGGATTTTTGGTTTTTGTAGCTGTCTCATTCCCCAGGAATTACATTCCACAGAATTCCCTTCCTCTCGCTTACTCTCAGAAGGTGCCCGGCTGTGTCTATCATAAGTCACTCCCTCTGGATAAGTCCATTGTGTCGTGTTCACTGAGATGGAAATTGCTACTCCCACCATTAACCTCGTGCCACCTCCTGGCGGGAGCAGCTGTCATTACAATCACCTTAACATCACTTAAAACCAGTCAGGCTATTCCAGTCTTTAAAGGATATAAAATTGATAGAAATATAAAAATGTTAACAGTCACTTAATGAGTTGCAGGTAAGGAAAAAGGTGTTTGAAGGGGCATGCTAAGGTGCTGTGGATGATAGGAACCAGACAGGCACTGCTGAATTCATAGATCAGGGAGAGCAACTGCATCTGAGTATCTGGAAGAAGACACTGGTGTCCTACGAGGTACCGCCTACAATGTCAGTGAAAGGAGTGTGGTGGAGAATGGGGTACCACCTTGGGAAACTGAACACAGCATTAAAAGCTACATCATTGGAGAAAGAGGAACTATTTGGAGGAGCAAAAAGCAGTGACACTAAAGATGGAGATCTGGGTAGAATGTGATGGTGTGTGCCTCCACCTGGTCAGTCATCCAAACACAGAGAGATGCAGCCTCTGCGTAATCTCAGAATCAAAAGGAGACTAAGCAACCTAAATGTCCATGAACAGATGACTGGATAAAGAAGTTGTGGTATATTTATACAATGGAATACTATAAAGCCATAAAAAGAGTGAAAAATAAAATAATGCCATTTGCAGCAACATGGATGGACCTGGAGACCTTCATTCTTAGTGAAGTCAGCCAGAAAGAGAAAGACAAATACCATATCATTCATATGTCGAGTCAAAAAAAAAAAAAGAGAAAGAGAGAAAGAGAGCACTAATGAACTCATCTACAAAACAGAAATAGACTCACAGACATAGTAAGCAGTTTTATGGTTTACCGGGGGAAGAGTGTGGAAGGGATAAATTTGGGAGTTTTGCAAATGTTAGCCACTATATATAAAAATATATTTAAAAAAATTTTCTTCTGTATAGCACAGGGAACTATATTCAATATCTTGTAATAACTTTTAACAAAAAAATGAAAATAAATATGTGTAAGTGTACATATAACATTATGCTTTATGCCAGAAATTGACACATTGTAACTGACTTACTTCAATAATAAACAAATAAAAGCAAAAAAAAGAGGAGACTTGGCAGTCATCTTAGCCTCATTTCTATTCAGTTACGAATTCCTCTTTCAGAGACGTAATCCAGCTTCTGCTTAAGGAAATCTAGTCCTTTCATTGTTAAGTGGAGCTGTTACTTAATTTAGTTACTTTTTCTCCTTATTTTAACCTTAAATCATTCTACAAATATCACAAACCAACAGACAAGCTCTGTTCTCTACTTTTAGGCAGAAAACAAAACAAAACAAAACAGAAGAGACCAGAAATGAAAAGAAAGAGCTCGTGCAATCTCCTACATGTCACCTTTAAAATGTGGAATTTGAAAGCGACTTTGTTCCTCAAAAGGGGGTATGTGTGTCTATACCTGAGGCACATCCAGAGATGGCAAAGGACACACGATGCCACAGGATCAACGCTGGTAATATTCTTAGAGTAATAGTTCCATTCAGATAAAACATTGGGTGAGAATTCTTAATTTTAAATTTTAAAATGGTTTGTATTACACATGCACCACCTAATTTAATAGAATTTTCATGTTGGCTAGTCTCACAGATTTTATGAAAGCTGGGAGAGTATAAAACTTATATGTGCAAGAAATGAGTGGAAAATTTGGTTTAGGCTCTTTTCTGTTGTAATTCTTTTCCTGAAGGTAAGTGATTTAATTTTGATTAAATGGACATCAACTTATTATTGAATAAAATAAAATATTTCACACACATTTATAATGGAATATGGATCTTAATATAGCATTCCAAGTGTTTTACCAACCATTTTAGGTAATTTTCTGAGATGTCCTTGAGTAATGTATAGAATTTTATAGAAGCATGGAAATGATCCATCCCTGGTCTCCAATGCCAAATCCTCTACTATAATACAGCTTACTTGTTTTTATTACAAAAATAGTCATTCTCGTTGCTTGCAATTTAGAAAATGTAGTAAAGAGAAACTCAAGAGTTAAGGTCATTTGTAAATAAAATTTGGCATCTGACTTTTTCTAATTACCTGCACATTATGAGCATTTAACAGGTATCTAAATGTTCTTAGTAAATAGAATTAATAATGGCTGCATATTATTCCACCAGAAGTTTACAGCATAATTTATTTAATCTTTTCTTTATTGGGTTGGGAACTTACATTGTTTCAAGATATCCTCTGTTATAAACAATTCTTTGTAATGCCATTTGCAGCAACATGGATAGATCTGGAGATCGTCATTCTAAAAGAAGTAAGCCAGAAAGAAAGAAAAATACCATATGATATCACTCATATATAGAATCGAAAGAAAGAAAGAAAAAGAAAGAAAGAAAGAAAGAAAGAAAGAAAGAAAGAAAGAAAGAAAGAAAGAAAGAAAGAAAGGAAGAAAGAAAGGAAGAAAAAGAAAAAAGAGGACACTAATGAACTCATCCACAAAACAGAAATAAACTTGCAGATGTAGTAAACAATCTTACGGTTACCAGGGAGAAGGGGGTGGGAAGGGGTAAATTTGAAAGTTTGAGATTTGCAAATGTTACATGTTAAAATGTTATTTATAAAAATAGATAAAAAATAAATTTCTTCTGTATAGCACTGGGAACTATATTCAGTATCTTGTAATCTTTAATGAAAAAGAATATGAAAACGAATATATGTATGTATGTGCATGACTGGGACATTGTGCTGCACACCAGAAATTGACACATTGTAACTGACTGTACTTCAATTTTTTAAAAAAACTATTTATTAAATTTAAAAAAATTGATAACAATTTTTTATAAATATTTGTCATTTCATACCCTATGTTTAAAAAAGATTTCTAGAACAAAAAACAAAAAAATAGAAACAAACAAAATTCTTCTTTATTAAGGCTAAATAAATTATTTCCATGTGTCTCTCTGATACAAATCGATATTCTTATCTAAACAAGTCTTATAGATCAATCAGATTACTTATGAGTTCCCCGTAGTAGGTAATCTTCAGACAACTCCTTAGCATACTGTCACCCAGGGGAGAGACTTTTGCCAGAAGAGAGGGCTGCCTTCTGGGAAGCCCTGTGCCCTCCGTCTGATAGGTAGCAATCTTGAACACTAAAACCACCTTCAGTTTTGGTAATTCACTCGAAGTACTCACAGAGCTCACTGAAAGCTATTACACTCACAGGTATATTTGAGATCAGTGAAAGGATACAGATCAAAACCAAACGAAGAAAGAAACCTGGGACAGAGTCTGAGTTAAACACTTTGGCCAGTGGAAAGTCAGAAGAGTCAAACGGGCTGCTTGACATAGGCTCAAAATAATTTGAATATTCTATCCTCAACCTCGAAGACCTCCTGGAGAAAGAGGAACGTGTTTGAGAAGGAAAACATTTCAGAAAGAAGAGATAAACACAGTGACAGTAATATTCCAGAGGAGGGGTACCTAACCCAGTTAGAGTGAGGGGACTGGAAGGTTTTGAGGAGGAGGGGGACGGTCAGGACAAATTAAGATTAGAGAGGTAAAAGTTAGAACAAAAAACTTTGAGAAAGCTTATCTCATGCCTGTACGCGGGCAAACACATACACGCACACACACATCACACAAGAACAAAATAATCTATGTTAAAATAATCAAGATAACAATAGCAAACACTTATTGAACATATAATTATGGGTCAGGTGCTGTAATAAGCTTATTGCTTTTATTAACTTACTGCTTGGCAGACAGTCACAAAGAACCAATTTGATCTATTTTGGGGGGAGTTAGTTAGGTAAGTTTGTTTGTTTGTTCATCTATTTATTTTAATGGAGGCACTGGGGATTGAACCGAGGACCTCATGCATGCCAAGCATGCGCTCTACCACTGAGCTATATTTTCCCCCTTATATTATTTTTAATCACTCCCAGTTGTACAGTAATTCCACTGGGCGTGACTGATGCCAAAATCATACCACCTGCAACTCAGCATGTAAGTCTGACAACATCAAAACCTGTTTCCACCCTATTCAACAAGACACATCCACTGATTACACATTTAGATGTCATGACATTGACAACTTAGTATTAAAAAATATGGATTGTTCTTAATTTCTCTACATTTTCTGGACCAGTAACTTAACAATGCTGCACAGATAAAGCCCCTTCATGGATGTGTGACTGTGAAGCTGTACAGGACACGTGCCCCCAGTGGTCTCATGTTAGTTCTAGGCTCTGTGGTTGCCATCTTGAACCTCTTAATAAATATTGGACAAGAGAACCCTCACTTTAATCATGCATTGGACCCTGCAAACTGCACAGCTGACTCTATCTAAAGGCCACACTTTGAGAAGCACTGTATTAATACACTGAATTGTTACAAACACCCTAAAAGGTATTTACTAGTGTTATCTTCATTTTCAGGAGAGAAACATGAAGCCCAGATTTTCAGGAGAGAAACATGAAGCCCAGAGTGGCGGAGGTGCATACAGCTGGTGCGGGGACACACAGACCTTAAGCCAGACAGTCTGACTCCAAAGCCCAGAGTCTTAACCTCATGCAAAGCAAGATGAATTTAGGGGAAATTATTAAATATCCGTGCTGCCAAAACAGAAGAAGGAAAAGTGAAAATAAAAATCCCTTAACAGATTCTTTTCCACTATATATGATTACAAGAAACTGAATCAGAAAAGAAGAAAAATATCTGTATGTACAGGTATAACTGAATCACTTTGCAATATACCTGAAACTGGCGATGTAAATCCACTACACTTCAATACAATAAAATAAAAAATCCCTTAACAGAGAAAAATAATTTGCCTTTGACCACCAGAAGGAATAGCAGTGCTCATTTCAAAGACACTGGAGTGTGGACAGTGAAGCTTTACTTTTCTGCAGCATGGTGAAGACGGCAAGAAAGGATACAGTACTGGGCATTTGTCCATCGTGGAGCTCCCACGGCTGTAATTCCTGTCTATTTAGAATGCAATCCTGCTAGAGATCCAAGTGGTGCAGAATCTCTCTCTCTCTTTTTTCCATCCTCTCTTGCATCAGAGGATGGGCAAGTGCCTGGGCATCAATGAGATGGATGTTCGAACCTCTGCATCAGACCAAAGGCTAGTGAGGGATGGGAGCAGCTACGGCAGAGGCTTCTCGCTGGTGGCTAAGGATGGTGGCAGTCTGTCTAGTCGTGGGGTCGGCGATGGGGCTGGGCCCATGTCCAGTGCAGAAGTCTGGGAGGTGCCTTTGATGGTGGCGTGGATTCAGTGAGGGGGCAGTGGTGTCCCTCACTCACACAGTTCTGGGATGTGGGTGGTAGGTATGACCTCTTTTGGCGTCTGCACATTTACAAACCAAGTTTTCCAACCTTCACTATTCTGTTTGACATTCGTCCAATAATTTTCCACTTTTACTCATATCAGCCCTAATCTGTGTCTTTGACTTGCTAATAGGAGCCCTTATAAAGAAAAAGACTGAGTACAAAGAGGACATAAATCTTGGCATTTCAAAAGCAAATGACGGCCCCGGAAGAGTGAGGTGCTCTGGGTCACACATGAAAGAAAGTACAAGTTCCCGAAACACCATAAAAAGGTGGAATTAGAATGAGGTTAATTATTCATTTTAAAATTAAATATTAATAACCAAGATTAATAATAATCTTACATTTATGGAATGCGTTTCCTATTTGAAGAAACTCCAAGAGCCCATTTGAATTTATAAGCCAAGGTAATATATAGAACATAAAATCATTAATTAAAACATGAAATTCATGAAATATATACATCTTTAACCAGCAAGAAAAAAAGACTACAGGAACCTAATTAGCATTCATCAGTAACAGAGTTTCAGGAAGTCACCAGCACCGGGTTGACCAGTTTTCCCTACTGATGCCTTCGTGGTGGACAGCCCTCTGCCTCTTTTGTCTTGGGTCCCCTAGCAACCTCTTTTGGGCTACTTCCCCTATTCTAATACTTGTTCACGGCCCTGGATGACCCCCGCCAGCCACTGTCTCAATAACTGGGGGTTGGAGCAAGAGCCCTGGGGACTGGCACCTTCTCTGGGTCAGGACTGACATTTATACGGGCTTCCATTCCAGTCCTCTGGGCTGCAGGCCAGAGTTCTGAGTCTGGGGTGTCCTGGGTGGGTGGCATCTTGGAAATATAAACCATCCACTTCCTCATCGACCACCATCTCTTAGAAATATGTTACACATTTGCATTTTAATAGATATTTTATATGCTTTCTCTTTTAATCCTCATTAACAATGCCTTTATTAAAAAAAAATTCTCATTTTCTAGATGAGAACTAAAGTGCAAAGAGAAAAAAGTAGTAACTCACTCAAGGTCACAAGGTTTAAAATTGGAGGACTCTGAGTCCCAAACCCACACTAAGCAATGCTAGTCCTGCTCTGTCTGGATTCAATCTCTAACCTCAAAGACATGATCCCACTGGACTGAGTGACCTTGGTGGAGACAGAGCACAGGCCTTCCTAGAGGTGGTGTCAGAAGTCTGTGTTGAGTTAGGGCTTGAGTCTCACCATCAAAAGGAAAACAATGAACAGTGATGGCCCCTGTCACACCCTATGATGGTGCCAGCCAGCCGTGTCACATCTCAGCCAAGGTCAGGGGCTGTAATCCCAGGGACCTGGCTCACGCTCAGTCTTCCTCATACATGTGCCACAGGAACTCTGCCAACTTATTTAACTTTCCCAAGCTTCTGTTTTTTCATCTGTAAAAGGAAATAAATAGTCCTCTGCACGGACGCCATTTTTTACTGCACCTGGAGCCTGGTTCCTGGATCCTAAGGTCTTGCAGCAACGTTACACCTGTTACCTTGATATCACCCATTAATATCCATTGTCTATGTCTGTATAACTAAAAACAGTTGATGTGTTTTGTATTTAGGAGAATCAAGGAAAGAATTCAGGTTTAGAAGAGAAAAGAGATGGCCAAGTTAGGGTGATGAAACTTGACCAAACCCCTGGGGCTGGGGGCGAGAAAGAGGGGAATGGGCCAGCCGGATGCCTAGCCCCTGGGTGGGGCTCACCTCTTACTAAGGCAGTGCGAGGAGTGTGGAACCAAGAGTGAAACAAAGACAATTTAGGAAGTAAAACATTTAATTGATTGATTGTGTACATTCAAAACACCAAAAATATGAAACCTTTCTTGGCAGAAAATGATGAGCACGTTATTGCCCAATTATCTGTGCATCTCTCCTCTACCTCCTGCCATCTTGGAGGAGATGCTTTTCATCATAAATCAGTTGAGATAGTAACTTCACTCTTTAATATCTTATCCATACACGTCTCCAGATCCTAGTCGGGCACCATATTAGGGTCAGAGGGAATGTTCTTTAGTCCATGTGTCACTGTTAGCTGGCTGGTAGGAGACTTCTAATATGACCGTGTAAGCCAGATATGGTATGCATGACCTTCTGAACAGGGAGAGCAGGTGGAGATGGAAACAAAAACAAAACACCACTGTCAACGGCAGCACCGTAAATCCTCCCTCAGGACCCGATTAACTTCCCCAGACCTGAAGATGTATGACTCTCCTAGGGGTAAGTGTTCCCTGAAATACTCTGAATTCTTCTGCCTTGAACATCATCGCATATTTTTTTAGCCATCGGCTCCCTGCAAAGGTGGGACTAGTAGAGATTAAGGGATAGATCGTTTTATCGGAATTAAAAGGCATCTTCTATGCTTTCTGTTAAATGTGATTTACCAGACCCTGTAAGGGAGCGAGGCCTCAGATGGTTTGACATTCATCTTCCTGATTGTCGTCAACTGCGCTGACTTGACTGGAGAAGTAGCGGGAAAGATGATCATTTTCCTATAATAAACGCCCAACCAGAATAAGCCATCCAGATGCAAAGGGAGTTTTGAATGTGACCTTATGGGGAATGAAGCAAAGCCAGTTTAATGTCGACTGAAATGCCTTGTTCTTTCCCGCCAGCCCTTTTGTTTATTTCTTCTCCCCTTTGGAAGTTTCTGCCAGTCCCTGTGGCAATTTCTTCTGCCATTTCATGACTTGTGCTTAGAATCTATGCAGTGAAAGGCCACTTCTGTAATTTAAAAACAAAACCACGTTGCTCTGTGGGTTAGAGAGATACCCCAGGAGGAGAGGGCGTGAACTGGTCTGGGTATACGGGACTGACCTTTGCCCAGCAGAGAGCAGGTGGTCACCCTGCAGGAGTGATGGATGACACCAGGGCTCCCCAGTGGATTTTGTGTCCTTCTGCTGGTCTGGGGAACCAGCCTCCCTTCTGGTCTAAGCTACAACGGCTCTGATTAGTGGCAAATGGGTGAGAGAGAAAAGCTCTCCAGACTCCTGGAATGTGTCTCTCATCTGTACCTTGGACTTGCCAGGTCTCTCCCGCATCAGGACCTCTGTACTTGGTCTTTGTCTCTTCAGAGCACTGTCCTTAAGAAAATGTTGTATCCGCTTCTTTTCTGCACCTGGGCCTCGTTTTCAATGCCTCCTTGTTAACCCATCTGAATCGCACACTCTAAGCCCTGTTACTCTCTGAAGTTATATTCTTCCCAACACCCAGCTCTACCCAAAGTTGTCTTCCATTAATTTCCTCCTTTGTTGTCAGTTGCTTTCCACTCAGAGTATCAGGTCAAGGAGAACGGGGACCCGGGTTTCTTCCTGGCTCTATTTCTAGCACCTAGAACAGGGCTGATGGCGTAAACATGGTCTGAGATGGAACCAGTGTAGAAGGATGTGAGGAGTAAAGACAGTGTGGTTATACCCAAGCCAGAGAAAGCTCAGTTTGAGCGCAGGCTCACCCTCTGTTTGCTCTTGAGTAGAATATTTAAATCCTCTGGACTTCAGTCCTTCCATCTGGGCAGAGAACACCTAACTTGGAGGGAGGCAGGTAGAATTCCTGTTGGGTGGGAGCAGAGACACAGAGCTGCCTTCTCTTCTGGCTTCCGTGTATCTACAGGCTTGTGGATTGGAGTTGCACTCAGAAGAGGCATCATCGAAGCATCAGTGGTGCCTTGGCTGCTGCAGATGAGGTGAGATTATCTGTGAAAGGATGCTAGCAGAATACCAGGTGAGTTGGCACTCCGTGAGTATTAGCTTCTTTATTCCCTATGACACTGTATCAAAGGTCTGATTTCCCTAGACACTAACAGACCCCCCCCAGGTACAGCTAAGGGAGAGCTGCTGTTTTCATGCTTGTAGGAATGTGGTGAAGGGTAGAGGGAATTCAGGGGGAAAAGGCAGAGAATAAACCTTAATCTTAGCGGGAGCATCTGGAAGACAATGGACAAAGGAGAGATGCTGTAAGGCCATGCCGTATCTGTGCAGCCTGCTTCCTCGGAGAAGACTAGACGGTGCCCATAGACAGCTGTCATCAGGCAGGTACCAAAAATCAACCTTTTGCTGCACCAACTATCCCGCTGCAGTATTATAGCAGCTGGACCTCAAGAGATCATCCAGCTCAAGTCCTACAAAGACAGCACTGCATCCCAAAGGAGTCAGTGCACTACATCTGAATCCCGGATGTGGTCCTCACTGCCTTGTTCACTTTGGACAAGCTACTCAACTTACATGAATCCCAGTTTTATCATCTTCAAATTGTTCATAGTATCACCTAGTCTAAGATTACTATGAAGAGTAAATGAAATATTTCAGGTAAATATTCCTAGCCCAAGATCTTCTTATAGTAGATTTTCAATAGCAGGGACCTATTACCACTCTTTAGCAGAGAAATGACAATATTTTATTATGTTTCATTGCATTCTGTTGTGGTACATTTGATGAAAAAGCAACTGAGGTCATAATGTTAATCGATTTTCTTCCTCTAGGTCACAAAGTCCAGTAGAAAAGGAACTTGGAACCACTTCTGGTGTTATTTATTCAGCGTTGGCTTTGCCCCTCACCCCTGCCCCATGGAGCAAGGATTTGGACATTTTCAGTGACTTGATCAAGTTCCCCACGTTTAAGGATTTATAGGATCTCTTTTGCCTGTTGATCAGCAAATCTACGAAAGTTGAATAACCTCTCAGAGTCTGACAAGATGCTGAAAGACATTGAATAGATAAATGGTCTAGTTAGGGCTATAAAAAATATTATCTTTAGAAAAGAACTTATCATCATCTAATTGTAACCCAAACTCCAAGATAGGTTAAAGGCGCAAGAATGGCCTCCTCCAAAAAAAAAAAAAAAAACAAATTTAGTTCTGCCTAGATTTTCTTGTAGTTGTCTGTCTGATTCTTCAGATTTAGGTAGGTGGGGAAATGGCATGAGAAATGGTTGGAGGCCACCGAGAACGGGCTCTGCCACCACGCTTGTGACAGTAGGAACGCCTTGTGCAAACACTGAGGGTAGATGTTCACCCCCGACTCCTGCCATCAAAGCGGTCTGTGCAGAGGGGTGCGTCTAAGTGAAGGGTGTTGAACACTGACAGAAGAAGTGAAGTAGAGGGTGTTTCTGCACATTATGCCACCAACTGTTTACATTCTGTTCTGTCAGGGAAATTTATTGCCGTTTCCTGGTGCTTTTAGATTATACTTTCACTTTTCATGAACTCTGAGAAGCTTCTCCCCAAGTTTATCTTATGTTTTGTGATCTTTCATATCCAGCATCTAGACATTCCACGTTATATTCTTGGTCACAAGGAGAAACTAACCACTATTTTTTCTTCGTCCTCAAATGCCTTTCTCTCCAACTTGGGACTCTGATGGGAAGGGACCCGTCTTAAATGTGAGCACCCAGTGTGAAAGCCCCTTGAAGTAGAATACTGCCCAAGGTCAAGGAAGAAAAGTTTCACAGGCTGTGTCACCATCCTGGGTTGAGTAGTGCCCCTCCCCACCATTCACTCCCACTGGGAATCTCAGAAGGTAACCTTCTTTGGAAATAGAGTCTTTGCAGATGGAATTGATTAAGTTAAAAATGAGATCCCCCCTAAGCCAAGGATGGATAAGGAGCAGAAACAAAGACAGAGCAGAATTTAGAGAACGCCGGGTGAAGAACATGAAGATGGAGACAGAAATTGGAGTAATGTGTCTGCAAGTTAAAGAATGCCAAGGGTTCCAGCAGCCACCAGAACCTAGAAGAGGCCGGGAAGGATTCTTGGTTAGATCCTTGAGAAGGAGCATGGCTCTGCCAACCCTGTGATTTTGGTTGTTAGGCTCCAGAATGGCGGAAGAGTGAACTTCTGTTGTTGTACACCACATGGCTTGTGGTACCTCGTTATGGCAGCCAAATAAAGCCAATAGTCATCTGCAGGGTGAGAGGGAATAGGATACAGGCCATGGGAACTTGCAGGACGATGCTTTTATCAATATTTTGGGAATAACTGGGAACAGAATACCACTAAAACATAGAGGGTGGTGGCAAAAGTGGCAACATTTATTCTGACTTCTTGAGAGAAAGAGATAAATTTCTGGCAACCATGAGCAACTTAGACCTTACAAGACATTCTCTTTTAGAGAAGACAGCATTGGATTATGGAGCCTTGCCATCTCCTGGATGGAAGTCTTTAGAAAATTCTCTCTCTCTCTGGTAAAATTTCACATTTCACAAGCCTTAGCTGGAGGCACAAACATGCTTGTCCATAGAAAGGACTATTGATCCTTTATCAATAATTGACCCTATATCAATAATATTGGCATATTATTGACTAAGAACATATTAATAAACTGGCACACTAACATATTAGACTTATTTTTCTCCATGTTCTCATGAAGTCATTTCCAGTCTAGTAAGGACGGGGCAAGATTCAACGTGTGGAGGATGTGACGGAGGGTAATCTCCTATCAGGGCAGGGATATCGACTTCATTCTAAGTGGAGTAAACACTCACTGATATATTATGAGTTCAATTCCTTTGGGAAGTTTTTTTTAAATTGCCTCACGATACAACCACAGGTAACTGCAAATATGTGTAATTCCTGCAGATAATATTCCTCAAATTTGCCTGCCCAATGGAATCACCGGTGAGCCTGGAATGTATTTATGCATGAATTTCACCCTTAGAGACTCGGATATAATTGCTGAGCACAGGATTTGTAAAACCTCCAGGATGTGGGGCTGGCGGAGAAAAAGCACAGCAGACAAGTAGCTACAACTTGAGAATTTCACCAGATGTAGGTAGGACTTTCGTCTGCCCATGCAGAAAGATGACTTAAGCTAAATTTTGGCTCTCTGCAGAGATGGATGACTGAATGAGAGACTACATACCTTTCAGTCAAGTCTGTTGTCAGGGGAAACAGCCTGTCTCAAAATCCAGTACTGAGCCCACATATAATTCTAGAACTTTCTCCCTTCCACCCTACTCCAGGTCTTTCGGCTGGTGAGGATTCCTTTGGATGTGGAGAGAGCGGAGCTGACAAGAGCATCTGAAATGGAACAAGGAGACCCACCGACTCAAGGATTCCCATGAAAGGACTTTCTACAGGGAGAGAAGAAGGACCTCAGTTCGCGCCACAGCTGAGCTGGGCTGGGCTGGAAAGGTGAGAACAGGCTGGCTTTGTTCAGGTCCAGCCTCCGTCCACAGAGACAGTTCCACACAGCTGTCATCGGACGATGATGGCGCTGCTTGTGCTCTCCCTCTGGGTTTCTGGAATTCTGCAGGTCTTGGAAAGCTGGCCTGATGTAGAATACGGAGAACAAGACCCATTCCCTCCCCAGGCTTGACTTCAGTGCCTCCTTCATTGTCTGCGGATCAGCCCCTCAAATAGTAAGATGCACTTCCGCCCAGACCAGCCGCTAAAAAGAAATGAAGATTTTTGTCTCCTGCCTGAGACGAGTGTGAACAGGATGGCAGAGTGCTCTGTGGGGAAGGATGGCATCCGGATGCGACTGGAGAGCGACCTTCTGAAGCACGTTGTTTAGGCTGTGTCTCCCCAGAAAAGACTTGCAATCTCATTTCCCCTGCAGGGTCTTCGTCTTTTTTTTCCCCTCTTCTTTCTTTTCTCCTATTTTCTTTTCCTCTTCCCTTCCCTTCCGTCCTCTCCTTCCTTCCTTCTTCCTTCCTTCTTCCCTTCCTTCCTTCCTTCCTTCCTTCCTTCCTTTATTCCTTCCTTCCTTTCTTCTTTTGGGAGGAGAAAGTAATTAGGTCTATTTATTTATTGTCAGAGGAGGTACTGGCGATTGAACCCAGGACCTTGTGCATGCTAGGCATGTACTCTACCACTGAGCTATACCCTCCCCTCTCCCTGCAGGATCTTAAGTCTCTTTTTTTTTTTTTACTTTATGTAAAGTATTTTTCTTTTTAATTAAAAAAATTATATTTTTAATTAAAAATTTTATTGACACAACATTGTAAAATGATTATAAATCAATAAAAAATGTTATATTGTTAAAAAAAGAAAAAAAGAAAAAAATTTTTAGAGGTCTTAAGTCTTTCCATGGGTTTGCCCTTACAGGACTTAACTCCTTTTCTACAGGAACCCTGAGAACAGCAGCAGTCTTTCTCTCTCAGCAGGGTTAACAGCTGAGATGGGTGGAAGGGGTCAGGGCACAACCACTGAAGGAAGGACACAGCCTTTGAGGACAAGACCAACTAGTTAGAACCATGATGGCAGAAGATTGGACCTACAGTAGGCCTTGAGCTTCATGGCGCACCCACAGACGCCATGACAGTTTCCAGGCTGACTTTAAAAGGGCAAAAAGTGGGTGGTAACCTAATTCCTGGAAGTCCCTACCCCTTCCCCAAAATAGGTGGTATAATCCTCCTACTCATTAGCATATGAAATCACCAAGCCCATGAAACCTAACAACCGGCACCTCATGGTCACTCTCCCTCTTGCCTTCTGAGACGGCCCACCCTCTGTCTATGGAGTGTGTATCTGCTCTTACTTTAAACTAACACCCCACACCTCTCGGCCTCTCTCCCTCTCACCTGTTGAGATGGCCCCCATCCTGCCTGTGGAGCATGGATCTCCTAAGCTGCTCTCCCTTCTGAGTGAGATGGACTGCACTCTGTCTGTAGAGTGTGCATCTCCCTTTACTGTGCCTTATTCTTGAATTTTTTTCCTGCGCAAGACAAGAACCTATTGTCTGACAAGACAGCTACTGTGTTCTAAAATCACAAATGAATCTCATGAAGACTTTGCTCCATACTTTTGACTACGTGCTGTGCTGGGCTGAGCATATTTATTCACGGGGCTTGGAGGGAAGAAGCAAAGATTCTGGGAGGAGGTGGCAGACCTCATCTGTTAATTCATGAAGCACTCAATACATATTTGGGTTGGGGAGGAAGAGAGAAGAAAAGAAAAAGAAGTGGGAAAGTGAAGGAAAGCAAGGGGGGGCAGGGAAGCCAGCAAAGAGCTTGGACAATCTGATCTTATAAATGGGAAACCTGAGTTTGAACCCAGTCAAAGGAAAAGGCTATGAGTTCCCAGTGTGAGAAGCTGAAGGGACTGTCCTCTGTACCCCACTAAAACTTCCAGGTACTCATTTTTCAGGCAGAACCTGATTCTCATGCATATGAATGAAGAACGTTGCTAGCCATCTCAGTAAATAAAGGATACTGCGGCCATCAAACCATCAGTCACCTCCACCCTGAGAGTGAGCCCCAGGGAACTCAGGATGGAGACCAAGCCCTCAGCCTCTGTAGCCACCTCAACGGTGCCCCCTGAGGGGACTCAGGTTGGGAAAGGACAGGACACTGGCCCTAGACAGCTAGGTGCACATCAAAGGAATGATTCCAATGAGCCCAGACCTTTGCACCTTCCCATGCATAGAAAAGGGCTAAATTCCTTAACTGGTTTTCTTTACTTTTTTAATTGAAGTATAGTTGATTTACAATGTTGTGTTCATTTCTGATGTACAGCCTAGTGATTAAAATTATCAGTAATCTTTTGACATTCCAACTACCTGGTCCTCGTTGCAAAAACTCATATATATCCCAGCTCCTCCCTTTCCTCATCAGAGCAGTCTCTTAGGGGTTGAGGTCCTCAGAAAGTCTGCCAAGTAAAACATGACTCTCAACTGTTAGGCTGTGTGCTTTTTTCAGTCAACGGGCAGGATTAGTCTTGGAACAGACAGCTAGAAGAATGTAAAGAATGCTGGTTGATGGGGGAGCGAGGAGGGGAGCGGATGTGAGCTCCTAAGAAAAAGTCCACAACGCTCTGTGATGGATCAGATCGGGGAACGTGAAATTCCAAAGGGAAATATCAACCCGCTAAGTTGACACTCCCCTCCCCTTCTTTCCCTGCCATCACCCCTTCTGATTGGATGGATAACCAAACTTCCTCAAATTTGTCAACATGGAAACCTAAGCCAAGTTGGAACATCATGTATGATTTATAAACTCATAACTCATCATGTCCCCAAAGAGTTTGAGAAGTTTAAAACCACTTACAAAAGTCCACATAAAGTTGACGCATTTGATGGCCAAATCATGGAGCACTGTTATGAAAAAAGAAGGCATTTTCATCTATTTTAATACATGAACACAGTTTATCTTATTGTTCATGTAAAAGTGATTATACGTATATTTGTTTAGAAATAGACACACAGAGTTTCAAGCCTGAAATATGAGACAAGCTGACATTTTACTCAAAGACGCCGTTTTATTGGAAGATAAAAAGTAAAATCTGAAAATCATACTAGTAAGGAGAGACCGAAGCTACAAAGCCAGGTGCCTTAATTGAATTAGTCACCTGGATCACGTGCTTCTATTTTGTTATAAAAGAAAATAAAAACTGTAAGCAGATAGCTAAGTCTAAAGGGATTTGAAAGGAAAAAAAATGGAAATATTTTCAGCTCCCAAGAGAAACCATATATCTATAAATGGGGACATGGGGAGTATATATTTTCCCCAAAACACATCTGTTTCATGCAAAGAAAATTGCTAGCGCACTTATATTTCCATGCAGAAGATGTAAACTGTAATATTTTACACTTCGAATGGCTCAGAAGAACGATCTTATATTACTCCATGGATGGGAGATAAATTGATTGTTTTCCTAGGCTTATTTTTCCCCAATTCCAGAGTAATTATGTCTGATTCAGTGAGATTACAATAGAGAGAGGCAGAGCTGAAATACAGGCTTATACACTATGTTCCATAGAAATCGTGGCCTTATAATGGAGAATACAATTCTGCCAGCCGATGTTTCTCCACTCACTGACTGAGTCATGACCAAACCCTTCCCCCTTCCAGTCTTCTCTCTGTCTATCTGTCTGTCTGTCTGTCTGTCTCTCCTCTCTCTCTCACACACACATACACAGTTACACACAACCCCCACTTATACAACCCAGTGATTCTTTTTTTGTTTTCACTTTTGTATATATATTTTATTGAAGGATGGTCAGTTTACAGTATTGTGTCAATTTCTGGTGTACAGCACAATGCTTCAGTCATACATATGCATACATATATTCGTTTTTGTATTCTTTTTCACCATAAGTTACTATAAGATATTGAATATACTTCCCTGTGCTGTACTGTATAAACTTATTGTTATCTATTTTATATGTGCCAGCCAGTATCTGCAAATCTCGAACTCTCAATTTATCTCTCCCCACTCTCTTTCCCCCTGATAACCATGAATTTGTTTTCCACGTCTGTGAGTCTGCTTTTGTTCACAAAGCAGTTATTCTGTCTTGTTACAACTCAGTAAGTCAGTCCTGAGGCCCTGTCCCCTTTTATTCCAGAAGATCTAAGAGTTGAAACTTTATACACTGCTTCTCAATGGTGGTCGAACCCCCATTTAATTCGTGAATATAATAGATGGATATTCTTTATTTGGAATTGTAGTTTAAACTCTACATGATACTTAACTTGAAACAGTAGTATCACTCACAGAGCTGATGTCCAAAGGGTGAGGCTGGATAAACCAAAAGGTCCTACTGCAGCGCACAGGGAAATATAGTCAATACCTGGTAAGGGCTTATGATGAAAATATGAAGAGAAATACAAATATATGTGTGTATAAATGAATCGTGATGCTGTACCCCAGAAATTAACATTGTAAACCAAATATGCTTCAATAGAAAAAGAAAGGGTGAGACTAGCAACACGTGACAACACACAAGAACAGAGGCAACGCTGTGTTCTCCATATTTCTTCCCACACGGGAGTTTATTTTCCAGACAGACCTGAATAGGAAGTGTTGGACATGAAAGCGTGAAAATCTCCTCTTTCGCTCCAGCCAACCAGAGGTGATCACACGAAAGGACTGCTTACATTAGGCTGGACCAGAGTTACAGGAAATCTTATTGGCAGAAATAATTTTCCTCAGACATTCCAGTGAAAACCAAAATGATCAACCAATCCTAAGAGGCTTAACGCAAAAGAGTGAACAGAGTCAATTGTCAACCACGGTGAGACAAAGTGAGGGTTAGAAATGCCTTCAGAAAGACCAGAACACAGACTGTTTAAACGGGGTTGATTGTTCGTAACTGTTTCTTAGGAAGGAAACACTAAAGCTTGTGTATTATTTCCCTTATGGTTTATTGACAATATCTGCCCGTCATTTATTCTGACACGAGTTCAGACATGTCTAATAAAACCCGGTTACGTTTTTTTAGGTACTGAGTTTTCTGATCGTGAGATGGGTGATTGGATTCAGTGGGTCACCTCTGGCTACCAGGGTAAATGTTCTGCTCCCGGGAATGTGGGAACCAAGCCCTCGGTCTTGTTTAACAACTGTACTTTACTAAGTTGTCCTGTGTAGAACCTACCACGCATTCTGTCACGGTACGTGAAATATTTCCATGATTGTCCGTAATGGAGTTTTCTAAACCCTATTCCTTCTTTCAAAAAAATTCAGACAAAACCGACTCTGAACTGTTTTGTGTCCTTAGACCAAGACGGATAACTGACCAAAGTGTTCTGGAAGTGTAGTGATTTGTAATCACTTCTCACTCTGGGGTCTGGGGAAGCTTACTTAACCTGTAAGCCGCCGTTTCTCTGCATGTAAAGTATTATAAAAGACTTTGTGGAGCTGCTGGAAGGATTAAATCGATCCAAAGTCACTTACCTCATTACTAGTTTCGTCTTAGTACCATTCTCAGTGAATCACGAATCTCTGAAACAGAAAGTAAACTCAAATGCTAAAAAAAGCCAGTGCCTTGATTTTGAAGGGTTTTCCCCCCCTTTTCCCATCTTATGAGTCTTACATATTCTCTGGAAGTCTGATTTGCTACAGAAAATTATTTAGCAGTTGAGAGTCGGTTTTCCCTCCACCGATGCTCCTGAAAATTTTACTCCTGCCGGCAAGACAGGCTTATCACTCCTCGTGCGGGTCTGTCTCCCCCAGCCTCACCTGCTCTGCTGGCCAGTGAGGGGCCTTGGGGCTCTCAAGTCCTTTCTGCCTGCAGTGACCTCATGTACCATAGAAGGAGATTTTAGAGTCTTTCTAAGAATTGAGCACAGAGCATTACAAAATGGCTTGCAGGTTTAGGGGAAAATGTTCTATGCAGGTTAATGTTGCTTATCAGAACAGCAATGTGGTTGCTTCCTCTTTAGCTAATGAAAGATGAGAAAATCTCCTCTTAGTCTAATGTCGCTAGAAAGTAGTTCTCTTTTCTTTCTTTTTAAATCCTGGCTGTGGCTATTGATGATTGTCTGCAAATTAGTATATTATAATCCTTTGTAGAAGCATATACTTATAATAATTTTAATTAGTAAACTAAAAAGAGTTAATGCCTTAGCTGGTATTATTTGTATAATATCTTGCCCACAAGATCACCTCTTTTACCTATTCCAGAGCTGTTGAAATACACCTCAAATGTTCAATGGCACGAACTCGGAGTCAAAATTTTCTCTGTTTATCACCAAGTTATATAAACAGCTGATTTGTTTTAAAATCTTTTGAAGTCACCTATTACTTTAAAAACATGGGAAGAATAGTAGAAATCAAAATAGGAGATTTCCAAAATTGACTATTTTTCTAAAATTAGTTACCATATGATCCAACAATCCCACTCCTGGTTATATATCCGGGGAAAACTCTAATTCAAAAAGATACATGCACCCCAGTGTTCACAGTATTGCTTTTTACAATAGTCAAAACATGGAAGCATCCTCAATATCTACCAACAGATGGATGGACAAAGAAAATGCGGTATATATTTTTCTTTTATTTTAAAAAAATAGACAATTGCAAATAAATCATAATTTAGGTGAACATACAAACAGAACAAAAAATGTTGCAAGGAAATGAGAAAGAGCCTATTGTTGAAAATCTGAGTGCATATTATTTTTTTAACAATGCTAAGCAGCAAATATGAATTTCCCAGATGACTAGGCATACATCAGCGTCCATCAGCGTCCATCAGCCCAAAAAAGCCATTAAAGATTTTGCAAAGCGTATTCCTTGTAACATGTATGTTAATGATGAGGCAAAAAACCTGGTTGACAGGTGAGAACATGTTATTCAGACATCTTCCACATGTTATAAACTGATGTCCTTGGATGGGAGTCGAGGCTGACCACGTCAACTGCAGATCGAGGGCTTGGCATCCTGGCGTCATGTCGAGGTGACTTGATTTTCTAATACCCCACGCTGATGCTGCTCTAGACAGGAATGGTACCCAATGGGACTACGGGCTTTAATAGTCGGGGGGTAGGCTGGAACATCATCTTTGGGCAAGACACATGGCTTGTGTGAAGAGGAGTTTGGAACTAAGGGTACTGAATAAAGGAAACTTCGCTTTAGCTGCCTTTATGCTGAGAGACTAAACACACCTCCCCCAACGGCCTGAGGAAGTGTCACATAAAAAGCAGTGAGACCCAAATCTACAGCACCCATGAATGCAGAGGGAAAATTTATATGCCACATACTGAATGTAAACCAACAAACTGAGAATTTAACACAAAATTGTCAGTGCATCTGTGGTCTGTGAGCAATGCACCTGGCTCCCCAGGGTCACATCCATAAACGCAGGGTAAAGTAACATGTCAGCAAAAGTAATCCCCAACTGTATTGAGCCCACAAAGAAAACTTGCAAACCACACATGAGGGAAAACCAAACGAAAGAGTCAGAAGGATTAAGGGTCCAAAGAACTTAAGATAATAAGACAATTTGATAGACGCTATAAATATGTTTAAGATTATTAAAGGGATAAAAATAAGAATATAGACCAAAATGAAAGAAAGGAAGAATACTATAAAAACAAAATAGAGCTGCTTTCAAAATGTACTAACTAGAACTTCTAAGAAAGGAAAATGTAATAGTTTTGATGAAAAATGCAACAGGTAAGTTTAACAACAGATTAGACACAGCTGAACTGAGGACTGACCAGAGAAAACTCTGAAATGCAGGACTGAGAGATGAAGATGAAAAAAGCAAATAAATAGATGAGCAGTAATGAAACCTGCCTAGTAAAATCATATGATCCATTGAATACCCAGGAGATATCGATGTGAATTGAGAGAACAGAAGAATGTATCATAAAACAGGAAATGGTCAATATTCTCCAAGTTTGGTGGGAGAATGAACCCCTGGATTGTACCAACAAGCCCAGGGCTGAGCAAGATAGACTTAAATCCACACTCAGAAATTCTTCTAGAAATAGCAGAACACCAAACGCTGGGGACATGAGTGAAAAAAGAACCAGAAAAAAACGGAATCATATTATTATCCCTGTGCTGATGGAAAATAACTCTCGGCCGAGAATTCTCTGCACAGCAAAAGCAACCTGCCATTCAGCAGTGAGGGCACAGCCAAGGTATTTTCAGCCAAAAGGAGTTGACAGGTCACAGATCCTCTTGGAAACAAGTTTAGGGGGGAAAAAAGGGTATTGGAACAAGGAGAAGGAACGCCAGATGCGATCATGAGCAAATAAACATAAACATAAATGAAAACTAGGTATCCACCAAAAAAGCAAAAACAAAAGGACTAATTTTGGATTTGAAAAGTAGACAGACGTAAAATTCTAAAGCCCAGCATCAAAATAAATCATTATATATCTCCTCTATTGTTCATGAGGAGGGTGGTGATATTAACTCTAAACTCTCCTGTGGGTGCATGTTCTATTTTAAGGGAAACGATGAAAATAATGCAAATAAAAGAAAGGCTTCCAAACAGGGGAGCACAAAGCAATGAAACAAATTTCAAGTTTAGTGGAAAGATGGGAATAATTTTTTTTTAAAAAAAGCAAGGTAACAGTATAAAAAATTTAAAAATGATATAGGGAGCAAATTTAATTTATTAATGATTTGAATAAATTATAAGTAGATTATACTTGTCTTTTAAAGTTTAGAAATTCGTAATCTGAGTAAAACATTATTTTCTTTAATGTATTTCATTTGGAGGGATGATAATGTGAATGATATCTTCTTAAAATTTTCAAATTCCAGTTGTCCATTGTGTATGTGTGTGTATATATATATATAAATTGACTTTTGTATGTAAGCCTTGTATTCTGCATCTTTGCTATAATCACTTACTAGTTCTAGGCGTTTTTGTTGGTGGTGTTGATTCTCTTTAACTGTCTACATAGACAATCATGTCATCTGCAAATAGACAGTTTTATTTCTTCTTTTCCAGTTAGCATAAATTTTCTTTTCCTTCTTTTCTTTCCTTTTCTTTCTTTTCCTTCCTTTTCTTTTTTCTTTTATTTCCTTTCCTTTCCTTTCCTTTCCTTTCCTTTCCTTTCCTTTCCTTTCCTTTCCTTTCCTTTTCCTTTCCTTTTCCTTTCCTTTTCCTTTCCTTTTCTTTTCTGTTGCTTTAGCTAGGACTTCCATCCAATATGATGTTGAAAAGAAACATGGAGGGTGCACTCTTGTTCCTGAACTTAGTGGAGAAGCTTCTAGTTTTTCACCATTAAGCATATTTGTTTATCTATAGGTTTTTTGTTGATCTCTTAAGTTGAGAATGTTTCCCTTTATTCCTAGTCTTCTGTGAGCTTTTATCATAGATACATGATGCATTTTGTTGAATGACTTTTGTACTTCGATTGATACAATCATGTGATGTTTCTTCTTTAGCCTACTGGTGTACTAGATTACACTAATGATTTTTGAATATTGAACTAGCCTTTTATACCAGGAATTAATCTCACTTGATTATGTTTAATGATTTTCATATATTGTTCAATTTGATTTGCTAATATTTTGTTGAGAATTTTCACATCTATATTCCTGAGAATTATTGGTCTGTAGTTTTCTCTCTTATAATGTCTTTGTCTGGGTTTGCTTTAAGAGAATGATGGATTTGTAGAATGAATTAGCAGTATTACTCTGCTTCTGTCTTCTGAGATTGTAGAAAATTAGTTCATTTTGTTTCTTGTGTTTGGTAGAATCTGCTAGTGAACCCATCTGGCCCTGGTGATTTCTGTTTTGGAAAGTTATTAACTATTAATTCAATTTCTTTAATATATACAGACCTATTCACATAATCTTTTTGTTCTTGTGTGAATTTTGATAGATTTTGTTTACTACTACTACTATTGGATAAACATGTCATTGAGTTTAAATGGTTAGTACTGTGTTGAAAATTTTTGCATCTCTATTTATAAAGGATATTGATCTGCAATTTTCTTCTCTTGAATTGTGTTTATCTGGCTTTGGTACCAGGGTAAGGCTTGCCTCATAGAATGCCTGGTTCAATTTCAGAGGCCATCTGCTGGCAGAATTTCTTCTTGTTTGGATGAAGTCAATCTTGGTGGCCCTTCAACTACTTAGGCGAGGCCCACCCACATTATGGAAGGTAGTCTGCTTTGCTCAAATTGAAATGCAAATCCCATCCAAAAAAAAAAAATCTTCAAAAAAAATCCAAAATAATCTTTGACTAAATACCTGGGCATTGTGGTCCAGCCAAATTGAGCCATAAACTTAAAGCAGCACACCCCTACACACCCCTACACAAACATATACATATATGCATCATTTTTATTTTTCAAAATTAGTCTCTTTATGAAACACAGTGATTAAGAATAGGAGTTCAGGCCATAGAATCAGGTAGATCAAGAATCTACCTATTTTATCTAAAATTCACTTTATTCTCTTCTTCATCCTCTGCTGCTGCCATCTCTCCCTCCCCTCCTCCCCCTCCCCTTCCTCCTCCTTCCCACTTCTCCTCCTCCCCCCTCCTCCCCCTCCCCCTTATCCCTCCTCCTTCTGTTTCTTCCTCTCCTGTTTTCTTCATTTTCTTATTCTGAGGAGGAGGGCAGTATTACACACACTTCTAAGGAGAGTGAGGGCTTATGAAGTAGTAAGAAGAATGAATTGACATTACGTATGTGAAGCCAGACTGCCTATCTGGCCTGTAGGAAGGTCCCCACAGTGTGTCATTTCACTTTGGTTACTACTATGGTCCTTGCCTACATATTAATTAAACAGAGAAACATTTCCTTCCATTTTATCTAAAATAACGTTCTCCATCACTCATTCACCCCCTTCCCTTCTGTATTTCAGCACTCTAGGAGGGCAGAGGTCTTTCTGTTTGTTCATCACTGTATTCTCACAAAGTATCTTATATATGAATTTAACTAAAAAAAGGAGAGAGAAAAACTGAAAAAGTGGATTATCAATATCACAGAAAGCTGATCTACTCCAACCACTTGCACATCTGTCTTCACCTCTGACTATATCTCAAAAAGGATTAAGACAGTTCTCAAGACTAAGTGTGATATAAACGACTCTCAATAATAAAAAGCAGGATGATATTAAAAAGGAAACAATGAGCTTCTGTCAAAATAGAAAGCTTTACTCATTATTTACATCATTAAGAAAATAAACGAATAACGCACAGTGAGAATGTATTAAAAACAAAATAGAAAACTTATAGTTGGCAAAGGACTGGCGTTGAGGATACATAAAGAATTCCTACAACTTAATAATAAAAAGCCAACCAATCTAAAAATACTGAGCAAAATATTTTGACACCTCACAAAAGAAGATATAATGGCCATTAAGCACATGAAAAATGCTTAAAATTATTATGATAACAAAGAAAAACTATGATAACTACCATCAGTGAGATACAATTATCTCCCAGTAGGAGGGACGGAGTTAAAGACTTGAAGGGCAGGAGACAGCTCAGTGGTAGAGTGAGTGCTTAGCATATGCGAGGTCCTGGGTTCCATCCCCAGTACCTCCATTAAAATAAATAATAATGATAAGTAAATAAATGAACCCAATTACCTTCCCCCGCAAGAGAAAAAAATTAAAAAATAAATTAAAGACTGACAACAACGAATGTTAACAGGTATGTGGAACAGGAACTCTGTTACAGTGTTGGCATGAATATAAAATGATACTGAACACACATCTCTCCAGCAGCTCTAAAACCATGTGTGTACCTAAAATAAATGAAAAAAATATATACCTGCAAAATGTGTATCCCCAAAAATATATATTCACAGAAGTCTCCATCCACATATGAAAGGCTTTTTACATGTTCAGAAAAGTTTATGCATGATAAACAAAATATGAAAACAATTTGATATCAGAAATGGATACAGAAACAGCCTGATATATATACATGAATAGATAAACTGCAGTATATTCAGACAAAATATTATTCAGCAATATAAAGTAAGGAACTATGTACATCAGTGGTGAATCTCAAAAATATTATGCTGAGTAAAAGAAACCTTATATGAAAAATCACATACTGTATGATTCCATTTACATGAAATAATAATAATAAATAATAAAATATACATGATAGAATCAAAGTTAAAAGATAATAAAATAAACACATCCAATCTATGGTTGAACAAAAAAGAAAAAAATAATCAGAGATGTGTTTGCCTGTGGTGGAGGTGGAGGGAAATGTCTGGCAGAGAGGATAAAGACTGTTCATAGGTGGTTGTAAATTTTAGTATATTAATAAGAGTTTGGTCATACAGTGTCAAAATGTGTCAAAATTTAGCCAAAAATTTAAAAAAAATGAGATATATGCAGTTTATCATTTGTAAATGTTTCTCCAAAGGGGAGAAACGCTATTTACAAAACAATATACATGATATATTGTAATTATATACGTAGTATTCAGTATGTTCATTTATTTAACTTACTTTGAAATGCATTGGAAATGACAACTTAATAGAAGAAGAGAGGGGTGGATAGAGAGACAGGCATATGGTAAAGCAAGCATTATAAAATGTTAATGGTAGTTTCTAGAGGTGTTTACTGTAAAATCCATTCCATTTTGTTGTATCTTGGAGGATTTTTATAATAAAATGTGGGAAAACATAAAATGAGAATAAAAGAAAATAAATACAAATCAAAGAGACTGTAGGTTTTCAGACACCTGAGGATTGACTGCTGCTCTAGTCATACGCTCAAGGTTTGAGTTTTCAAGATGTCAGGACAGAGGATGGATGAGGAAGGGCATGGAGTCCTTGTTGCCTGGACTTGGATGGCCATTGGCCCTACAAAGGCCTTCCTTGCTCTCAAAATATCACTTTAGCTCAGATACAGCTCTCCAAAAAGCAGACATACTCCTCTTTCCCTTGTCTTTGAGAGTACAAAGAAAGCCATGTTTTCCAGGAAAGTTCCATTTAAATGTCAAAGATGTGAACCTTATTCCAAGACCACAGAGCCCCTGCTGCTGACCTCTAGTGATACCGGCCCCGTGAAATTTTTCCACAACCATCAAACTTCCTCTGGTTAAATCAATAACTTTAACTTGATGCCTGGAGTTTGGGTGTTTGATTACCACCGAGGGGTTCCAAGCACGCTGTTTCACTGAAGTTAGTTTAAACACTATTGCTCAGAAGAGGGTTTGGGAAGAAAAAGACAGTGCTATGTGCCCTCAAAAATGGATGCTCCATGATGCAAATATTGCAAAGTGGAGAGAAAAGATTACAGAGTCCACACACTTTAAGACTCACTTTAGACAATTTTTTGCATCCAAAGCCTTCTTCATTTTGCAAAACAGACTTAGTTGCTCCAGGTTTAAGCAACATTCATCTTAACAATTTTGGGATGGGGAGGCATTAATAACAGTGTTCACCCTGCATTAGAGCCATTTGCATAGAAAACTTCCTCCTAGACCACGAACCCTCTTAAGCAAGGCCAATAACTTTTCATCTCTATTTTTCATCTAGGTACTCAATATATTTACAAAGTACAAGTAAAATTAACTATTTAATAAATAACTGATTAATTAAAAATGGATCTGTTGGTCAATTTGTGTTTAGATTTTGATTCTACATATTATCCTATGCCACGTTGTAAGATGGTGTATAACTTAGGAATGTTTTTACTGCAAATAAACAAGAAAAACGGCCCAAGTTGGCTCAAGCGAGAAGACTCGTGTAATAAGGTCAGTGATAAGACTGGTGGTAGATATATATATAATCTGAGACTAATGTGAGTCTGCTTTTTCTTCATCTTCTCCCCTTCTCTTCTAACCTACGATTCCCCACATTTTTGTCTTTGTCTCTCTTAGAGCCTTCCTCAAGTTCCCAAAGTGGCTGCCCACAGCCCTCAGAAAACATCCTTCCAGGTTCTGAGCAAGAATCTTTTCCCCTGTGTCCCAGCCGTAGTTCTGAGCACTACACTGATTGCTGTAGTTTGAACGTTTCCCCTTCTTACACGTCAAAGTTTTTGCTTCACATAAACTACCACATTCAATATACAATAAAAAAATTAAAAAATCTGTAAAGAAACTACAGACTCTTATTTGAATGACCTATATACTGAAATTGTTTTTCTCAAGCATTCTTCATATGCAATACTAGACAAATTGGTTTTATTGCTTTTTTTCCCTCCAATTTATCTTTCCGCCAGACGGTAGATGAAATAGAAAACCACTTCCTTAATGTGTTTCTCCATCTTGCCATAAAAACTTAACAACTTTTCCTGGTTGCTAAAGCTTTTTCTTGCTTATCTGAATCCTACCTGGTCACCTTTCAAGGCCAGTTCAAATTCTCTGCCTCCTCCCTGGAAATTCTTTCCAAATATCCCAAAGACAAAGGTCTGGGCCTCCTGTCTCTGAACTACGATGATGTTTAAGGTCCTTGCCAATCATTTTGTATCACCCACAGTATATTCTCTGGCACTGAATAAGGTCCTTTGTTTTGTACAGTAGATAAAAGCATTCTGCATGAACTTTGTGGCAACATCTCTCACCCTCATTTTTTTCTTAGCTGAGATGGGAGCAGAAAATGTACACATCAATCTATCCAGGAATAAAGAGGGGCCAGAAGCAGTATTTTCAGCATGTGTTTGGGATATGGTAAACATTCCAGAAGTTGTAGCTGCAATTGTCATTATTTTTGCCATTACTTTTTAAGGACAGATAATCTATACCAAAGTTTTTTGTTTTGGGGGGTTTTGTTTTGTTTTGTTTTGTTTTGTTTCTGTTTTAGTTGTTTGTTTTGTATGCTCAACATCTACCACAATGCCTTGAAGATCAATGACATTCAATAAATTTTGATCGCATGTCCCCAGGTGGTATTATGTGCTATGGGAGGTTTGTGCAGTAGAAACTTTTAAGCATAAGATACTATATCCTGGTAGGAAGGTATCTTTTTAGTAAAATATTTATCACTTTTTAATGGAGTTTTTGTCTTTTGTGAAATTGTTTTGTCCCCAGTACATTTTTCAAGGGTCCTTGTCCACAGAAGTTTATCCACGCAGACCGTATAACACTGAGTTATTTCTTTTCCTTTTTAAAAATCCTATTGAGATGAAACTCTGACAGTAAAATAATTCAGCAGGGAAAAAAAATTGTTCTTCATACGTGATGATTTTAAGGTGGACAGGCTCTCTTTGTTAAGAACATTCTTAGAAAAAGGATTTTCAACGAAAGTATTTGCCTCCGTTGTACATACCTCTGGTAGATCTTCTGAGCTTGATTTTTCAGATATTTCTAAAATGAGTATCTTAAGTAGAAATATGCTATGTTGTGACGTGTGATCATGATTTGCTGTTGGAGTGGTTTTAAAACATAGTTGCAAATTATATATATTTGCTCTCCATCAAAAGACGGAGCCTACCTTCCCTCTCCAAGAAACTGGGTAAGAATATGGGGCTGCCTCAAGGAACAGAAAGTGACAAAGATGACCTGGCCTGACTTTCACAGCTGGTTTAAAAAGAGACATGCTGCTCATGCCAGTTTCTCTTGGGACGGTCACTCCAGGAGCTCTGAGTCAACATGTAAGATGTCCCACGTACTTGAGACCGCTTTATGGAAGGTCAAAGTGGAGAAACCTCCTAGAGACAGGGATGCCCGTGGAGCCCCACCTCACTCAAGCTCCAGCTGCTTGTCTCCCCAGCCCAGGAGCCAGGCATGCCGAGAAGGGGCCCCCAAGGTGGCTCCAGCCTCAGCCACCATCTGACTGCAAAGTCATGAGAAACCCAAGTCAAAAGTGCTTAGCTGAGCCCAGTCTCAAACCCCCCAAATCAGTGATCAAAATATAATACTGCTAATGTTTCAACCTACTGCTTTAAGACTCGTTTATTTTGCAGCAATAGACAGCTGCACTAGATAACCGCTAGAGATAACAATGTTTTTCACAAAGTTCTAATTCCAACGTATCGAAGCCAATCAAAACTACGATGTAATAGTTTTCATCTCCATATGGGTGGTTGGAAACACTTGACTGGAAAAGGAAGACGAGCATTCAGTTCTAAGTGGAAGATAAAAGTGGTATATCTAGTTAAGTCCTCCTCCCAATTTTTGGTGAGTATATTTCACATTGTGTGATAATAGTGGGTGCAGAATGTACTTCTGAGGTCTGACACACTAATTTACTAATGTGTTATTGATAAGACTTATTATCTGTGTCCCTTGGCCCCACAGGAGAGATATTTTTCTCCAGTTTGTTCACTGAGGTTTCCCAGAAGGTAAGACCAGTGATGGACACAGAGTAGATGTTCAATGTAATAAACAACTTTATCAGTGATCAGAAAAAAATTTAAAATACTAAGATTTTATTTTGAAGTCATCAATCACAGATGTCTTAAAGATCACAAACTCTAACAGTTGACAAAAATGTTGAGAAGCAAACTTTGAAGATGTAGCAACAGATTGTTTTTGAGATTTCTGTCCTTAATAAATGGATAAGTTGTGGCATAAACAATAGAATGTTTTATAAAATAGCTTTCAGTAATAAATCTGATCCACATGAATAAAAACTGAAAATTTAATGGAGAATGAAAATAAACTAGCAAAAGGATATAGGCACTATGATACCAATTATGCAATTAAAAAAGGAAAGAAAAATTTAAAAAAGAAATTTAACAATGTATATAAATAATATACATTATCAAATGTGTATTTATATAAACTAGTATGTGCATATAAATGATACATTTTGATGGCCACACACATACATAGTAAATGTATAAAAGATTATCAGAAGAATACATATGAACTTCAGACTATTGGTTACTTTTACTAATGAATGGACAGGAATGAAAACAAGAAGAAAAATTACATTCATGGTATATATTATATTTTATGTCCTTAGTAAAATTTAAAAGATACGAACCCCAAATGGCAAAGTGTTACCGTTTGTTAAATCTAGTCGGTTGGTGCATGAGAACTATTTTTTTTGTACTTCTATCTATATTTGAAAAATTTCACAAAAAAGAAGGTAATTAATGTCGTCTTGGGATCTGTTTGTAATATTCCACAATAAAGGAGTAGATTATGTAGGCGTCAGGAGAGAAGAATTCACGGAGAGCAGTGGAGCTCAGATGAGGTGTTGAACAGTATTCCGGGAGCAGTGGTAAGAAAGGTTTCATAAAGCAGACAAAACCGTCTCTAACCTTTAATGACTTCTCAGGCTTCACGAGGGAGGCACACTGAGAACAGAAGTCCCCGTTAGAAGGCACTGTATAACCAATGGCTTGGAGACACGAGGGGAGATGCCGAGGCCGGAGCTAGCTGCTGTGCGGAGGACCACAGAGGAGGGGCCGGGCCGGTCCTCAAAGTGGGCGGAGAGCAGGATGCCGGCGGCGGCGCCTCTGGTGTAGACACTTCCGGGTCCCAGTGCTCAGTGGTGAAAAGGCTGCACTTTACCCCAGTGGCACCACTAATATATTTTATAACCACAGCAAGTCATTCCTTAAACAATTTCCTCTTTTATTAGACATTGTTTTCAGTATTAAAGACTAATAAAACTAGTAATATCAATGGCAAAGAAAGGAAATATGGATGGTAAAAATGTCCTTTTAATGAATTTTGTCTATATCATCTTGCCAATCAAAATTTTAAAAAAAATTAATAAAAGGTGAAATAAAGTGAAGAATACAGGACAAAAAAGGCAAACAAATTGCAGAGATAATTTTTAATTGTAAATATATGATTCATGTAAGAACGATATGTCATGAGCGAATTAAATTTTATATCTATGAAACAAAAATGCTATACCTTAGTTCCCACTTTTTGATGGATGGGTTAATCAATTTGATTGTGGTTATCATTTCACAGTATACGTGTATATTACATAATCATGTTGGACACCCTGCATGTGTGCATTTCTTATTTGTCGATTATATCTCAACAAAGCTGGAAAAATGTTTAGTCCAATATGAATTCCAGTTGATCACCTTGAAGTAACTGAATTTCTCTTTCTTCATGTTTTCATCACTGTTCTTTATTTATTTATTTCTTCCTCCTACAGAAATCTGTGCAGTACCCTGGGCAGGGGAGACACAGCATAACAAACAATCTTAAATAATTCCAGCCCGTTCCTAACTCCTCTTCAAGTGAGCACATGCAGTGAGTCCAGCCAGACATCTCATTCCCTCATTCTCTGCCTTCCCTTAGTGGAATTGGAAACTTACTTGTAAGTAAGTTCTTCAAGGTGCGGGATTTGACCAAGAAAAATATTACCTTCCCTACCCCCTCACCATAAACAGCCTTCTAGCCAGAAACAGCATTTCCTGCTTGGGAAGGAGAGGAGTTTTAAGTTTCAAGCCAGTGAAGTTTTGATGAATAACTAGACATTTACAATTTCTCGAATGAGACTCTGTCTGGGATCTGAAGTACCTCTAGACTTTCGGCTAAGACCTCCACAAGGTCACAGAGACCAAGGTTCACACAGGAGTAGAGAATGGAGGTTCTTACTGTTTTTTCAAGCTGATCATTCCTGGAAATTGGTGGTTGGATTCACCCCACTGGACCCAGTATAGCACAGTCAAAAGAGTTTGTAAATGTTTGATTTATTAGATAACTGTATTAGTCCACTAAGGTGGCTATAACAAAATGCCACCAACTAAGGGGCTTCAACAAGACTTTGTTTTCTCACAGTTTGGGAGGGTAGAAGTCCAAGGTCAAGATGCTGTCAGGCTAGGTGTGAGCTTTCTTCCTGGTTTGCAGATGGCCCCACCACCTCCCTCCTCCTCTATCTCCCAGCCTCCTCCTCACATCACCTCCTCTGTGTGCTCACCCAAAAAGAGAGGAGGAGAGAGCTCCCTGCGTCTCTTCCTCTTAGAGGGACATCTAAGATTGGATTAAGGATGTACCCCAGTGACCTCCTTCACACCTTCATAACCTCTCTGAAGGCCCTATCTCCAAATATAGTCACACTGAAGGACAGGGCTTCAATGTATAAATTTGGCTGGGGACATAATTCAGTCCAAAAAATAATTCTGGTAGAGAAAAGACTAACTGACAAGTATTCTTGAATACTGAATTTATTTCAATACGATGTAACATCAAAGCATCAGCTGATGAGATGTGATGAAGTGTGGTTAGCAGTGAGGAGGGCAGGGCAGTGAAACCAGCCTAGGACGGGAAGGGAGGTCATTGGTCTGCTGGTCCCAAGTCCTACTGTTTTAGTGCTGGTGTCTCGGAAAGAGCCTGTCTTCACACCTGAATCACAAATGTATGTTTGAGGGGGAGGGTATAGCTCAGTGATACAGTGTATGCTTAGCATGCACGAGGTCCTGGGTTCAATCCCCAGTACCTCCTCTAAGAATAAATAAACCTAATTACCTCCCCTTTCAAAGAAAAAAAATGTATATTTGAACAAATCTAGTTTAAATAGAGCAGTCTGTGTGAAAGAAGTTTCACTTATAAGAGTTTTCCTCAAAACTATTTGACAATGTGAATTTGCTCAAACTTGTAATATAGATTTACCCAAACTCATATCGGTAATGCAGTTAATTTTGATGAAAAGAAGACAGAACATGAAGGGGGAAAAACAGGATACTGTAATAAAGGAAACATTAAGATAATATAAAAAGGACACTTGGAAAGCAAAATTATAATAGCGGAAGCTATCAAAGGTCCAAACCAAAGTGGACAACATGTGAAAAAAAAAGAATAAAATGATGGAAGAATAGACCAAAAGAAAAAAAAAACAAAACAAAGGGCGTGGGGAGCAGAGAGAGAGAGAGAATCAGACCCAGGTGCCCAAAATCATTTGTTCCACCAAGACAGAAAGGAGAAATTTATCAAAGAGAGGTTGAACTTTTCAAACCACAGCCTGGAGCAGCTTGCTGTGTACAGGGCACAATGAATGGAAAAGCACTCACTCTGGACGGTATTGTCGTGGAATTTCAGAACAACAAAGGGAAAACCTGTGAGGTTTTAGAAAGTGTAAATAAGCGGTCATCCTATGGTGAGTAAGGAGTCGGTATGATGTCAGATTTCCCAGTCCCTACATCAGAAGCTGGAATTTCACTGGAGCACCGCCTTCACAATTCTAACGGGAAGCCTTTCCAAGCTACTAGCTCTGTACCACAGCTGGCTAGTAATCAGGCATGAGAAAAGAGCTAGGTCTTTATCAATAAGCAAAGTCTAAATTTTTTCATTTGCCTCATATGTTCTTCTTAAGATACACTCTTTCAAATTGAGGGAAAGAGCCAAAGAGCAGAAAGGCATGGATGGTATCCAGGCAAAGGGAATATAATTGCAAAATGAAGCACAGTGTATTAAGCTTCCTGGATGCCCGGGATGGGATGCCCCAGGTGGATAGCTCAGCAAGGAGGCTAGAAAGCCAAAGTCGTGGCAGGAACAGGCAGATCAAAGGCTTCAGGAGAAAAGGATGGAATGAAATCACAGACCTGATGTGTTTCAGCTTATTAAAGGGAGATGTCCGCGTCAGGCACTTTAAGGATAACCCGGTGATAGGCATTTAGCCGAATAAGAAGGTGAAGATATAAGGAAATAAGGATTTGCAAGGGAATAAATGCAATTATTATACATTAATTGGCCAGGGTTGGCCAATATATAATGTAGTCACAGTGATACAAACGCTGATTATTGACAGAACCAACAATGATGGCTTAACTTTTCTGAGTGGATGGCAGAGGGTGTATTGTCCCCAGTAGGAAAATCGTAGTGATACTTAAAAGTGAAAAGTCCAAAGTTAGCTGCATAAACATGTTATTTAGAAAAACAGAGGACGATACTGTTAGAGCAGGCAGGTGGCTAGATATGAGCAGAGAGAGGGGCACACAGAGCAAATGGCAGGCATTGGGCAGAAAGGAGGGGCAAGGGCCAAATGCAGGAAACATACATAAGCACCAGGGGCCGCTGGGCAGAGAAAGAAAAGCAGGAATCTTTGGGCTGATAAGGGGCCACACCTTTTGGCCTGGAGACCAACAAAGAAAGGTCAGAAAAGGCAGGAATTTCCAGTGTGTGAATGTAACCTTTTGCTCATTAAGCCCTCATTTCAATAAAATTAGCCTTGCAGGTCAGAAGCACCCATCAATCACTGACACCATGACACTTCCCATTCAGACTAAATAAGGACAAAAATCCCTCCTCCCTGCGGGAAGGTGGAGCTGGGATGAAGATCAGGGAAGACGACCCCAAACCCCTCCCCACCAATGAATATTCTGCCTGTTCATTTTTACACCCGTATAAATAACTTGCCAAGGAGATTCAGGGTAGCTACTCCCCTGGGTCTGTCAGCTCTTTCCTTGAGAGCATATTACCTATCCCTGAATAAACCCTTGCTTTGCTTTTTTGATCTCTCTGTCTCATTCCTGAGTTCTTTCTGGGATGAGACAAGAGCCTCATCACTGACAGCACTTGCTCTAAGACCTTGGTGTTTAAACTCTCTAAGATTCTGCTTCCTTATCTGAAATCTAGAAAAGAAAGAAAGAAAGAAAAAAAAGAATGCTTATTTCCCAGGGCTGTTATATTAAAGGAGGTAATTAGCATCAAGCTTCTAGCATCATATCTAGCATTTTAAGTTTCCGATACATATCAAATATTCTTATTTGGTTCAGTTTGTTTTTTTTTTTAATTTTTCAGGGGCTTATCAATGTGTGTTTCCATCCTAACCCCAATCAACCCACCGGTTACTTTAGGACCAACCTTGGTTCACTAACTGCAGAATCAACTTTGAAATACACATTAACCAGCCACACCCAGACGTACATCTGAATCCTTGTCCTTCTCTCTTGTCCTTCTCTCTCTCTTGGGACACTTCTTTTAAGGAGGTGAAGAGAGTGATGTCGGTTCCGCTGAAGAACAAGGCATTTGGAATGAAATCCTCTCCCATCGGCTTCCTCCCTCTTCCTTCAGGGACTAGTACAGCAGTTTTTGGAGCAATGATGTGATCTTTTGGAACTACTTTGAAATGCCAGGACCAACCTTGTAGAGGCATCGTGAGAATTAGAGATAATGCATGCGACTCAGTGCATGGATTGTACACTCATTAGAAGCTGTCATCATTGTCGTGGCTGAAACGAGCAGGATCTGGTGGGGCTCTTCCAGGTACAAACCCTTTCCATGTCCCCTCTTTCTTGTTTGTAGGAAATATGCCTCATTCAGCCTCCTTGACCCTCCCTGAGTTCCTAAGGACAGGCTCACGTTTGCTTATCAGCGAAGGGAGGGAATGCAGGGACAAGGGAGGAGCAATCTGGAAACAATAGAGCAGCCTTGGGGCAGGTCCTGATTCCTCCTCAAATATGCATAACAATATCTTTGAGTTCTTCTGCAGGAACTAAGGCCCCCCACCTAGGTGGCGGATGGCAACTTCTGGCTGAGCACAGGATTTCTAAAGCACCACCTTGCTACCTCCCCAATCAGCCAGAAGACAGCCTGCACACAGTGGAAGATAAGAAGACTCTGATCCCCTCCCCAAATGATTCTCCCTGAAAAAAAAACACTTTCATGGTCCAGCAAAATCTTCAGAGTTGAGTATTGGACATGAGACCCCCATCTTCCTAGGTTACAAGACCCCTGAATAAAGCAACCCTGCCTTTTCCAACCATCACTTGTCTTTGGAGCAGCCAAGCCTGAATTTGGTAAGGAGACTGCTGGCCAGAAGGAAATATTAACTGGTTGTGATTTTCACTTCTGATTTTGATCATGATAAGTGCTAAGATTTCTTTTCTTTTTTCTTTTTTTTTCTTTTTTTTCTTAATGGGGAGGTAATTACATTTTTATCTTTTGATTCTCCCCCAAATATTGTGAAAATATTTCTGAACTCTCAATGATCTATTATTTTTCTCCGAAAGAATCATAAAATTATAAATTGAGTGGCGAGGAATCCCAGAACACATCTTGTCTAGTCTCTTCATTTTAAGAGGAAGAAACTGAAGCCCAGGATGGCAAAAGACTGATTTAGACCCACGCAGCTCTTTAGGAGAATTTTGCCTTGTCAGAGGGGTTTCACATCTTTATGGAGCAAGGTTCAATTGCCTGTTCTTTGCTGAAATTTAATAACATATTCTGCTTTTGGAAGTCTTTTGAGCATTTGAGATTTTTGAAACATGTAAACACCCAGGATTAAATCACTACACTGCCATCCTCTTTGCTCCTTGCTCCACTCTCCAACCTTAACACAGCATCTGGGCTGTATCTTCTCTGCATAGAGATGAACTCGGATCTTTCCCGTTCACATCACTAACCTGTTTAAAGCCAGGCTTCAGGGACAGGGAGCATACCAGTTCCCCTGCTCCAGCTACCACAGAGCTATTCAGAAAAGTGTTTTTTTTTTTTGTTTGTTTTGTTTTGTTTTTAAAGAACAGTCTAGCTCCCATCACTTGACACTTTCATAGTCATATATCTGAAACTGAAAGCCAGCACATTCAAGCCCTTCTCAATTTTCATCTGAATTAATTCTGATTCTCCTAATTCCCCCTTTTGGGTCTACTGTGATGGTCCACTATCTTCTCGGCTTTCTCTCTTCTTCATCCCCAGAGGCAGGCTCCCACAGTTTAAGGGTATTGTATTGCTTTGAATGGACCCAGTGGGAAACTTCTTCCTGACGAAAGGATCTGAGGACAGGCTAAGATGTTTAGGTGCCCTCAGCGTACATGTGGGAGGATGGAAAAAGGCAGAAAAATCAAGACGAGAAAGACAATGGTATTCCAAGACTCCTACAGAGGTTTGTAACTAAGACCATCCCTTGTGTCCAGCTGTGACAGGCTTAGCGGATGTGTCTGAGCCTTGAGTTCCCCTCCATGTGTCACTCTCATATTTCCCTGCTCACCCCTTTCAGGCATATGAAATTACTGAGCCATCCCATGCCTTGTGATTGCTCTCTCTCTTGCCTTCTGAGACGGCCCGCACTCTGCCTACGGAGTGTGTATCTGCTTTACTTTAAACTAAACACCCCACACCTCTCAGTCTCTCTCCCTGTCACCTGTTGAGATGGCCCCATTCTGCCTGCAGAATGTGCAGCTCCTGAACCGCTCTCCCCTCTGAGTGAGACAGACCCCACGCTGCCTAAGGAGTGTGCGTCTCCCTTAGTAAACTTGCTTTCACGTCACTGTGCCTCACTCTTGAATTCTTTCCTGTGCGAGGCAAAAACCTATTCTTCCACAACAATCTCACTTACCTTCAGCTTCTGTATGGAGGAAAATGGGGTTATGAACGCCTGGAATTCATCCTGTGAAAATCTGAAAGAGTCACTCAGCATGTGGGAAGAGAGACGCTGCCACTGTGGGTGGGGAATCAGGGACAATGGGCAGAATTCACCCCAAAATATTGGGGAAGATGATGCTTCCTTAATTCTTCAGGCTATTATTTTAGAAAAATAGGCAACAGTAGTTTGTTTTATTCTGGAACTCTAACCTGTGGAATTATCTATGCAGACAAGTTTTAGCAACTAAGATAGGATTGAAAGAGAGACTGTTCTCATATAATAGACTTTGGGGGCGGGGGAGTCACCAATACTGATGTGAAGGTTAATGAGGATGGCAGGAGGTGAATTTCACTTTGTGGACGACGTCAGCACAGTTAACTAGGAAAGAAAAAGAAAGAAAGCACAAAGAACTTCTGTGTCTTCTGCCCACATGCTGTAATCCTGGGCCTGATGTGCTGGACTTGCATTCTCCCTCATCAGCCTCTCTCCTGTGTCCTGGTCATCCTTCAGACTCATCTGGGTTCAAATTCTTGATCACGTTCAGGGTACAATTTGAAAATTTGTAATGTTTTGTGCCAATGTTTTTTTTTTTTTCTTTTCCAAAGAAGTAACTCATTTATCAGTCCTCAGTCTTATCTTCCATTGATATTTTTGTTCTTAAGGCCGACTTAGACTCAAGCTGAAAAATCAACATGGGAGAAGCTGCATCCTCTTTGCTGAGAACTTTGTTAGTTTCAGGAGGCTGCAGATCTGCACCAGTCCCGAGCTACGTCTGCATTAGCGCCCTCTTTTGATAGCAGAGGGAACTGCATGGCTGAGAGTTGAAATGTCCAAGGTCAAACAAGGTGCTAGGAACAGATTTGAAGCTAGGATCCAGCCAGGCTTTTGACTCCTGGGCCGGTATACTGTCTGCTTTCATAACTAGAAATTAGTTAATGGGGTTTGGGAGACAATGTTCCATATTCACAAACACTGTTGTACGTGGGATAACCAAAGGTCACAGAGATGCTTTCACCTTGTCCACACACACTGAACTGCCAGATTTGGAGAACACACTTCTCAAATATCATTGCTTATGTGTTTCTTTTTTTTTTAAATTTTTATGGTATTTTAGTTTTTCATAGGACATACATGTACAGCTGTTATAACTTTCGCAGACCACAGTTTAAATGGTGCTGCATTAATTACCCACAGCCTTAACTCAGCCTGTTTTTAATGCCCTCAACCCCAGGGCCAGCATTAATCATTCTGTATCTATGAGACCACTGAAGACCTGGCGTGTAGTGGGTCCTATGTGAGTTTAAACACTATTTGTTATTTTCTTATTTTCATCATAATAAAAGCAAAGCCAGTGAGCGGTTAGGCCAAGAACTGAAAATGAATGGCAAGTGTTGTATCTGAGATAGCCCACCATGCTACCATTGGGAATGTAGCTTAATAAATGAGCTGAAAGCAGGGCAGGGGGGTGTAGCTCAAGTAGTAGAGCACATGCTTAGCATGCATGAGGTCCTGGGTTCAATCCCCAGTACCTCCTCTAATAATAAATTTTTTAAAAAGTAAATGAACCTAATTACCTCCCCCTCCAAAATAAATAAAATGAAATAAATTAAAAAAATAAATGAATGGTCTAGAAGTCTTGTCTCTATCAGTTAAAAGTAATCAACTAAAACCTTAAAAAAAAACCAAAAAAACTTTCCTTAGCACGAGGTTCATGTTTAAAGGACATTTATGAAACGCCATCTATAGAAATTTGGTAATTGCTCGATGACTAGAAGCTAGGGACAATATCTGAATTTTCTGGGAGAAACGAATCATTCACTTTCCTTCCAGATTTTCAGGATATATTCTCAACTTTATTTATGTCTTTCTCGAATCCCAAATATTTTCTGGGAAATCTTTTCAAATACTTTGAACTATTTTCTGAATACCCATCACAGGCCTCACTGGCCCACACTTCTCACTAAAATTATTGGGGTATTTTAGTCCGACAAATCACTGAGTGATGCAACGATAGTAAAGGAGATGTCCCAAAGCCTTCTCTGTTTCCACGAGTGTCTCAGGGAGGGTACAAAGGTCTGGCCACTGCCCTCCAGAGGCTCAGGGACTGGCGGGTAAGCATGCAAACGGACCATAAGCAGGGAAAGTCCTAAAAACAGAGGCAGGCATATGTTACTGAAAATCTGAAAGGAAGACATCTTTCTTTGATGAATGACACGCAATGGAGAGAGAGGTCTTCATCCTCACTTTAATTTATATTAAAGTGACCTCTGTTTATCTTCCCCAAACAAATTCTTCCCCTTTCTGAGTACACGGTTTGCTTATCTTCCTCGTGTTCATCACATTTCATCACCTTTTCTTTTTTTTCAGTGGTGAACTTTGGCCAGCTTATAATATCATCTTGATGTACATTTCTTTCTTTTATATGAATAGTTTTGCCTTCCGAGTTTTATCCATAGATTTAACTAGCACATTCCCGATTTTTAAAAGAGCAATTCAGTTATAAAATGCAATATATTCTAGGACTCATTATTGTTAAATAATATATATGACCCTCGCTGAGACTGGGTCAGAGATAATCACTTCAAAGTCAGTTCTTTTTCTATCAAAATATTATACTCAAGTCTGTAGTTTTGCCCTTATTGAGAAGAATGCCCTTTTGAGGTGGAACTGATCAAAGTCTTCTTGAATACAAGACAGATGGCTGCTCCATTGCTATACTGTTCCTACTTTCTGGTACATTTTTGTGGAAATAAATTGGATTTGTCTAGAAAGAGTCGTTCTCTTCAGAATCTTGCATTTAATCCTGTAGGATCTCAGGCTGTCTTAGGTGACCCACAATAGTTTACTTGGTGGTTTTCTAGGATTTTTCTTTCTTTCTTTCTTTCTTTTTTTCTGGCTGATCGGTAACTTTTTAGAATGTTGTTTTTCCTCTCTTACGGGCAGGTACCTGGAGTCAGTGCCAGGGATCACGGCCAAGCCCATTAAAGCCTGGAGGGCACAACGTTCAGTTCTTCTGATTTAAATATGACACTGCTCCTGGTTCTTCTTTATCTTTCAACACCGAGATCTGACCTTGCAACAAAACTGACAGTTATTCTCCTCAAAAAATTCACATCCAGCTTTCTTAAAAGCAGGAAGTGAATAAGTCACACAAACCCTCAGGGTTTGTACAGCTTTCTGTTTAAGAGTTCCACATTTAAGGAAAAACAGAGAACTTTCAATTTTCATCCTTTTTCCTTTTCTTTTGCCTAACATTGATTGTCTTATTGGCTGTAGTCTTAAATTTAATCCTTAAATAGCCTTTCCATGTTTTTCTGATTTCTGCTAAGCTATTTAGTCTGTCTTGTCTGTCTTATTTCCAAGGTGGAGATTGGGGTTACGGAATTTGATCTGCCCCCCTCAATGTCCCTTCTAACCAGACCATTATTTCAAGACTTCAGACATGATCACCAGCCTAAGTATTCCCACGACCCAGAGCCCTGCGGTATCTAAGGACTCAGGGAATCGATATCTTACTATACACCCATCCTCCACTCAAGACACACAGATTTGGAAGCTTTGAACTGTCCTATTGATCCTCCTGTACATAAACATCATCCACCCTGGGCAAGCAAAACCTCTTCTCTTCATAGTAATTCCTATTTTTCTTTAAAGTGACTCAACCTAATTAGATGTATAATCCTACAATTAAACGTATAATCCAGTTTTATCCTGGGGCTTCTGCAAAAGTGTCTAACTTCCTTTGGGTCTCCTAAAGGAAACAAGCGAGATTACACCAAAGGAGAGAGTTCATCACAATTCACATTTATGATGCTTTATGGATAAGAAGTATTTTGAAAACCTTTTCTCTGTAAACCTTCGAGGCATTTGGGGGTTTTGAGCACAAGCCACTCATTTTCCTTGCTTGCTCCTGCAATAAACCTTTCTCTCCTCCAAAAAAAAAAAAGTGTTTTCATATTTACAGTCTCTTCTCTTTTTTTCTTCTTCTTCTTTTATTTTAATAGCAACTCTTTGAGTTAAGCAGGAAGCTGAGGTTATGCCTGTCAAAGCTGTGGCCCAAGAGGACCCACTATTTAAGTCCTTTCCCATTCAACTAACTCAAGAGCAGTCTCGATTTCTTTTGAATTCGACACCTCTCTGTGAGAGCTCTCAGAATTTCAACCTTATTTTCTACGTTTGTGCGGACATTTTAATGGTACTGGACAACAGTACCAGGACAAGAGAAATTATGTTGTACCTCCACTTCTCACACTCAGAGGCTAGACTTCAAGTTCAATGGAGAGTTTGTCTAATTAAAGGGTTAGAGAACCATGGCCTGTGAGTCCAGTCTGGCCCAGCTGCCTGTTTTTGTGGAGCCTGTGAGTTCATGGTTTTCGTTTATTTGTTTGTTTGTTTTCATTTTTAAATAGTTGAAAAAAATCAAAAGAAAAAAATTTAACTTCATGACCTGTGAAAAGTCTATGTCATTGAAGTTTCAGTTTCCATAAATGAAGTTCTACTGGGACTCAGTCATGCTCGTCTGTTTGCACACCGTCCACACGGCTGCTTTCATCCTGCGAGGGCAGAGTTGAGTATCTGCACCAGAGACTGGCCCTCAAAGCCTAAAATATTTCCCTTCTGGCTGTACCATAATGATGCATATGTTTTCCCGCTCCAGGCTTGCAGGTGTAATAATAACTATTACAGATTACAATTAATTACAATTTATCACAAATAAATAATATTTGCTCCAGTTTGTTTAATTTACAAAATACATTTGCATCGCTTGTTTTTTTAATTATTCAGAAAAACTCAGTGAATAAATATTTCACATTCGTATTACCAATTAGACACCCAAAGCTCAAGATACTGATTTGACGGTCCCTGGGGTACACAACCAGGAAAGAGAAGGTTCAGACAGGATGGGAATCTTCTGACATCAAATCCACCGAATGCTTGCTTGGACATGGTAGACCCTAAATATAGTTCCATTTCACTCTTACACATCCCGTTTCTCACCTAGCTTTCCTCATCCCTATGTGGAAACTTTGATGCAAAAGGTCATTCTCACACCTTTGTGGGGCTGCCTGTTACATTTGAATAACAACCTTCTAAACTTATTCTGAGCTGTATTGAGCTACAGACAATTTCCTGAATTGGCACACTCACTCGTCTTTGTGCCTTCTTTCAAATGCTGTTTCTTTCCTTGTAAGTGCCTTTTTCGACCCAACTTCCAACTATTCTCTAGACCTGTGAGACACAAATGAATCAATACCTCCTTTGGTCATGTGCTGGCTGCCCCATCATTTGTGTTAATTAGATACAGCTTGCCATTTCCCTGCTGGCATCCCCAGCTAGACCTGTAGACCCTTTACCAGCAGGTGCCATGTCTTATTATAGGATGATCCCCATCATCTCACTCAAAACACACATCAAAAGAGCACACAGATTTTTGCTGGATGAACGAATGAGTGAGCAAATGAACGGCTGCTCTCAGATAATACACAACAGAGGTGGTATGACATAGGATAATGTTAACACTGTGAAGTCATCTTACAAATTGTAATTGATGACAGACTAAGAAGATGTCTTTTCATACAAGGTCAAGTGCGGAAGAGCCCAAACGCACACGCACAGTAAATCGATCTCTGTTTGACTTCTTGCAGTTTGTTTTGTAAGTCTGTGGGCCTTATAACATTTAAATAAGAAAAGCAGAAATAGGAAGGTCAGCATATAGCAAACTGCAGGCTCTCAATTCATACCACATCATCATGTTCCCCAGATAAGTTTACCAGCCTCTTCTTAGACCCGCAGGGAAGACACATGGGAACTGGAGAATATCATCGCTAACCCATGAGTGCACCTGCAACATTCCAGAACGGGCTCCGTGGGTGGGGAAAGTTCTCTACCTGCTCATTGGGAGGGGAGCATTTGCTTCTTACCCGGTTGGACAGGTATGTGCTTCGAAATGTTTCCTATTGGCCCCAGTTTCAGGTGAGCACTATTATTCCAGAAGAGACTGCCTTTCTAGACATCCATCAAAAAATTATCACCTACTCTCCCTGTTCATAAGAGACTGGCTCAGAAGTAGGTACATCACAGGTGGCTTTTTGCAGATGCAAAACCATTCCTACCATCCCAAGTCACACTCTGCTGTTACCTCAGTTTCAGTGCCGGTTTAATGTAACTGCTTAGAGCTTGAGAAAGCCTTGTCTTGATATTCAAGGCCTCTAACAACTCTCTTTAGCACTTATTTATCTTTTTAGATGGAGGTGGCCCTCTAGTTTCCCTGAGCAGGAGAAGTCAGGACAGAGCAGCTGCATGAGGACTCCAATAGATTATCTGAATTAGTTCTAACAGCAGCTGGGGAGAGCCAGGTGTGATTTAAGGCTGAAAGGATTTGAATCTTTATTCCTTCACTAACTAGCTATATGATTCTGGGAAATAGGAAATAAAATTCCTATTTTTCAGATGAGAAAGTGAGTCACAGATCAGGTAAGAACCTTATCTAAAGCTACATAGGTGACCGAGTGGGCACAGAATCCAAGTGTGTGTGACAGCAAAAGCTATGCAGTTCTTTTTAGCATATCAATTTTCTCAAGCTGGACATTTTTATTTTGCACAACGAAAAAAAAAGAGAGAGAGGAAAGGGAAGGAAGGAAGGAAGGAAGGGAGGGAGGGAGGAAGGGAGGGAGGGAGGAAAGAAGGGAGGAAGGAAGGAAGGAAGAAAGAAAGAAAGAAGAAAGAAAAGAAAGAAAGAAAGAAAGAAAGAAAGAAAGAAAGAAAGAAAGAAAGAAAGAAAGAAAGAAAGAAAGAAAGAAAGAAAGAAGAAAGAAAAGAAAGAAAGAAAGAAAGAAAGAAAGAGAAAGAAGAGAAAGAAAGAAAGAGAAAGAAGAGAAAGAAAGGAAAGAATTCCTCTCGTACAGTTTCTGTGTGACCATGGGAAGTAATGTGCTGAGTCGACCTACCATAGACCCAAACAATTGGTAATTATTTGATTACTGCATTATTATTGCCCGAGAACTTCTGACTCACGCCAACGCTCTTCATCAAGCCGGCAGCTCTTAAAGGAAAGCACTGCACACAACAAAGGGCCCTGGGGGACAAGAACACGCTGTCACATTTCCCAAACCGGAGTGCCAGGGGAAGCCAGGCGGCCCCTTCGCAGGAGCGTCTGCCTGCGCTGGCTGGCGGGTGACATCGCTTCTTCTCCGGCCAGGGAAGGAGATGCTGTGACAGGCTTTCATTCTCTCCGGCCCCTTCGGGCAGCTGGGGCTCCTCAGAGGCTAAGGCTGAGCTGGATTTGCCATTTCAGCTGGTCAGCGCTGTCAAGAGCGCCCCTGTTTCCTCCCCACAGATGGGTTGCTCATTCCAGCCTCTGTTCTCGGCCCCCCGGGGTGTTGACGTCAGGACTGGGCTGTGCCAAGTGCTTCCCAGCCTGGCTCGGATGTGGATGTGCAGGTCGGTGAGATCATTTACCTGATCCAATTCAGGCCCTTGCCAATCTGTTACTTTTAAAGCTTCATGAAAAATAAAAGTAATTCGTATATAGTTTCAGCCTTTATTATTGAAAGCACAAAGAGGGTTTTTTCCCCACATGTCATGTCTGTTTGGACTGAGGGTCATCTTTTTCTCCTCTTTATGTCACAGGCTTAAACCAAATACAGACAGATATGAAAAGAAGGATGAGATTAACACAGTCCATCACTAACTTCTTCTTTCACTCTCTGGTTACATGATGTAACTAGAAAACAGATTGCAAAAAAGAAGGCAGGGAACTGAATTTTTTTTCACAATCTATTTCACAATCTATTAAGCGATGAAGCACTGAACATCAGAAATGAGGAAAGGTTCGTTTAGAGCTGTCCCTCAGCTGCTAATTAAAAGAGCTGGAATTTGAAGTCATGAGTGTCTGGCCAAATTCTCTGATCAGTTCTTCTGATATGAAGAAGTATTGCAGAAATTTCTTTCAAGATACTGGATTCATTCCATTACTTAGAATCCTGTACTCTCTTTTGGAGGGACAGGTGAGGGCATCTCAAAAGCTCACTGATGGCAGGACCAGAACTAGACCTCAAGACATCTTCCCAGTCCAGTCCATAGATAAAAACTCCTGAGCCCCCTTGCCGAACAAAGCCTTTTCTATACCTTACTTTATTCAACTCTGTGACACGGGTCATTTGTCATCTGTGCATTAATAAATGGTAAGGAAATCATGTTAGGCAGCTTTTATAGACGGATCTACTGCCCAGGTACCCAGCTAAGTGGTTAACTCTTCAGGCTCTATAAAGCTTTTTATTTAAATTTTTTTGTATGTATAGTCAGTTTACGATGTTGCATCAATTTCTGGTGTACAGCACAGTGCTTCAGTCATACATGAATATACATATACTCATTTTCATATTGTTTTTCACTATAAGTTACTGTAAGATATTGAATATAGTTCCCTGTGCTGTACAGTATGAACTTGCTGTTTATCTATTTTATATATACATTAGTTTGTATCTGCAAATCTCAAACTCCCAGTTTATCCCTTCCCATCCCTTTCCCCCACTGGTAACCATAACTTTGTTTTCTATGTCTGTGAGTCTGTTTCTGTTTTGTAAATAAGTTTCTCTCTCCTTTCTCTCTCTCTCTTTTTTTTTTTTTTTTGGATTCCACCAATAAGTAACGTCATATGGCATTTTTCTTTCTCTGTCTGACTTACTTCACTTAGAATGACAGTCTCCAGGTCCATCCATGTTTCTGCAAGTGGCATTTTTGTTTTTATTTTTATTTTCCAATTTACATCTGCAAAAAATAATAGTTACAGTGATTTCTTTATTTCACCAAAACTGGAGGATGGACTCTGATGGGACTTGAGCCCCATCTTGCCTGGCTCCCAAGTCCATGAATCTCTACCACATCAGACTCTGAGCCTTAGTCCGTGTTGTCCCCAACCTTCTCCATCACTTCAGCTGACCCCCAAATGGAGTTTTCTCCCCACTTCTTCTTCAAGTGCCTCTAAAAATGGGCATTGGCCCCTTCATCTTGCCACAGCCAATGGTGTTTATCTATTCTCATCTGACTTAGTTTTTCACAGATTTTCAGTAGCATTTAAGGACAGTCCACTTCCTCCTGATTAAGCATTGTTTTTCTGGACTCCAACTTACTCACCTAGTTTCCTCCCTCCTCAGTGTCTGGTCCCTTCTCCTGTAATAGACCACTGCTTCAGGCTCTGTTTTCTAGTTACACTCATGCTCTAGGTGAGCTCAATGAGTCTGTCTCTCTCTCACACACACACACTCATCTATATGTATAGACCTAAGCGTACATATACATATACAGAGCTCTTCCAGGTGTCTCTCTGGGCCCGACCTCACTCCTGAACCATAGACATAGACCCAGCTTTACACCCACACTCGTTCCCTGGTTGGAATCTCAAACTTAACAAAACCCCAGACTGAACTCATCATCCCCCATTCCCACTTCACAGCCACCTTTCCCCAAAACAAAACAATTTGCTCCCATCCATTCAGTTGTTTAAGCCTCAAATTCTAATCTCTTCTGATTCTTTTTTCTCCCTCCTACTTTCCTTCTAATCCATCTGGTTCTGTGTGGCCCTAGCTGTCATCACAATCGTTGCTGGGACACCCGTAGTCCAAGCCACCATCATGCTTCCCCAGGCTTCTGAAATGGGTCCCAACTCCTCTCTCTTCCTCTGCTTTTGTTTCCCTGTGGTCCACTCTCCACTGTGCCATCAGAAGAGTTATGTGTCATGATCTTGTCCTGCTTAAACCTACGTCAGTGTTTAATTTCTCTCTGTTGACTGACTACCCCGTACACAGAAATCTGAAAAAACACTCTGTGAAGTGAGTTCTGTTTCATGACGATGCCTATTGAGTATCTCAAGCAGCTGGGAGTTAAGACTCTCTGTGAGAAGAAGAGGAAAGCAAGGAGAGATAAGAAATCTGGCCGCTGTGAGTGGGTGTTGATGAAGGTTTAGGAGAGGCACCAGGTTTCAAGAAACCAGAACAGCCTCAGAGCCCTGAACGTGACTTCTGACCAAGTCAATGAACTTGCTCTTGCAGATTTGAACCGGGCATACAAGTCAATATGAACCACTGGGCGCTGAGAGAGCCCACGGCAGCACTTTTTGGTCTGTTGAAATCAATAAACCCTGAGAGAGGGAGCTTCATGTTTCTCCAGCAGCCCCACAGCTCATGTTGTCTGGGAGTTAATGGTCTGAGGAATGAGAACTGGAGCCAAGGGATTAATTGTTTGACTCTTCATTAACCCAAGAAAACACAGCAAGACACATTTGTCTTCCACACAAAATCATACAAAATTCTCTCTTTATTAAATATACATTATTTACAGTTTAAGTCTTTCTTCTGTACAACAGGAACCATAGAAAACAAAGAAATCTAAGGCTAACGTTTATTTATTTTTTTTCCCCATACAGTGTATTAAGACTTGTTACGTGGTCTACAAAACTGACTTGAAACGAGGCAAAATCACTTGGGATTCTGTTCTGGGAACGAAAATGAGCAGGTCCAAAGGAAAGGCTAGACTCAGGAGGATCTACAAAGAGAGGTGACCTGTTTTGTGCTTTTGCCATAATAAAGAGTCTGACATAGATTTTGGGGGAGGAAGCTATTTTGTACTTTAGTGTTTACTTGTTCAAAAGTATCTCCGTACTCTTTCTCATTCTTCAAAAAGGAGGACCTCAATATTCCAAAGTGGGACCGATTGCCCAACTGAAATGGACAGGGTAATATTCTATAATAGGGGTCAGCAAACTACAGTCCATGGTTCGAATCTCTGACCTGTTGCCTATTTTTGTAAATAAAATTTTATTGGAACACAGTCATGTCTGGACCACTTCCTGTGACAACAGCTGAGGGGAGTAGTTGCAACAGAAACTGTTCTGCAAAGACTTAAATGTTGAGTCTCTGATCCTTTACAGGAAGTTGGCTGACTCCTTCTCCAGCACACCCTGGGGACAGACCCTTGGTTTGCCCTCAGCCCTCATTCCAGCGATGTCTCTGTACATTTTTGGCCTCTTCTGGTTGACTGAGGGAAGTGATAGCCAAAGACAGCACAGTCTATCAGGAGGTCTGTCAACTACCAGATTCAGGAGAAAATTCTTGGTGTTGGACCTCACTGGATACAAAGTCCCTCTCATGATAGAACTCTGCTGTTGTAAGCAAGATTTGGTATTTTTTTTTGCATGAGTCTTTAAGGCCGGGCAAGTTTACATGGGTGGACACTGCCATTTAAAGAGAAGAGACTACGTTAATATTTCATGTGAAGACTTGAGGATGGGGTTGACTAATGTGGGAAAGTCCGACTAGGCAGAAGCTCATTAATACTATCCCTCAGGTCTCACTGAAAGTTCTACTTATGGGGAGGCCTTCCAAAGAGTCTGCAGAGTGATACAGCGATCCTGTTGCCTACCCAGCACATCTTCCATGTCCTCAAGGCTACTGCTGGCTTCTGAGGCAGGGGAATACATGGCTAATGACAGTGAAGACTGGAATTTAATCACTGAATCAATGAGCTTCACCTTTGGCCATGGCCTTAGACTACTCTCCTAAGTTAGTCTTGCTATCTTGCCAAAGTTCCCCTGGATGACTGGGGAGGATTGAGGACAACAGCGTTCCCAGAGAGCGTCGGATGATGGGTCCTTGGCAGCATTCACTGTCAGGGATGGGATGTACCATCTTCCTCCTCTTCATGGCAGATCTATGCGTGGTAGGACCAATGGAGGGGAGAGAGAGACCACTGGACTGATTTCAGGACCTCAGGGCTTCTACCCAGGGGGATCCTGATTCAGGAGAGTGGACCTAGGGAGCTATCTGACAGCCCCTTCTCCTTACAGTTGTATCTGGGTGTTCACTCACTCCGGGCAGGTTAGCTCACTGTGGTGATAGCTCTAAAGCATCCTGGGACAATCAGTCCTGATGGAATAAAAATCTTGGGGGAGAAAAAGATGTCATTGAAGTAGAGCCGGGAAGGGTCAAAAATATCATGCAAAGGTAACTAAGGAATATTTCATGCAAAGCCCATGGTATTGCCTCTTTCCCTAACGTGTAAGATGATGACCCAAGTGCACTAAAGAGACTCCTGAGTTAGGAGCCAGGAAAGGGGGAAGGGCAGCTGCAGGTGGATGATTCACGCGGAAGCCAAGCCCCTCCTCCTGTGGACAGGCCATCACTTGTTGCCAAGCGTCCCTCTTCCTCCTCAACCTCCTCCCAGCAGGTGCGCTCAAAACACTGACACCCACTTTTGCCTCAGTCCTTGCTCACGTCTGTTCGGCCACTTTGTAGACTATAAACATTACAAAAGACAGACGACTAGTTTACAAAGTATGATATTTCACTAAAAAATGTGCTTTTCTGTTCCCCCTCAGAGTACCCTAGTGCAAAAATAAGACCACCGTTACTCAAAAGCAGAAAAAGAGTTAAATAAGAAAATCTTATATGAAGGCTTCAAATAACTGTCAACTCAAGTGGAAATGTGTCTCTCCCTATCAAACAGACATGTATGGAGGATGTCATAGGGAAGGAAGCTTGAGTAACAACCCTATTTTTACAATGTGTTTGTGTGTTTGTGTGTGTGTGTGTGATTTTTTTTTCCCCATTAGGAGGTTCAACTATTTGGAATTTGTGAAAGCAGAGATGAAAACTAGGGACCAGCAACATCTGCCAACTAGATGTCTTGACAAATAAGAGTGTGGCTGAGGACATGAGAGAGGAGGGTAGGAAAGACCTAAGAATGCTGTATGGAAGTAATTCAATTACACTATGTATTTGTGTCTGTGTTTTAAAGAAAACATCTTCAAACTGCACAAGAGACATGAAATAACACTCAGAAGCCTCCAAGTATTCTGAAAGTTTGGAGTTGCCTACATGTTGTTCCATTAACCACTTTTGCATCTGCAGGAACAAAGAAAGCTCTTGATGTATTTGGTCGACTTGTGACCTGCAGGACAACCGAGGATTAAGTCTGCCCAAGCCTTGAGGTTAAGGAAAAATGAGTAGTGGCTTATACGCTGTGTCTCCAGTTCCCTTTGGCGGGCTGATCTCACAATGTAGTTTTGATGGATCGTAGCTCTGGGGGAATTCAAAGGAAACCCAGGAGGTGGTGGACAAGCTGTCAAGACTTTTTGTAAGAAAGAACTCACAGCCTGATTCCTATCTCCCTGAACACCTTGGAGAAGATGCTCTGCCTGTCTCTCTCAGTATAGCTTCTCTAACTGAATGAGCTTCCTGCGGAGGAAGAGAAATGTGCAATTTTTCAGGACTGGAAGAATTCACCCAGAGCACAGAGTGGAGATCACTCTTAGAGGGACAATGCCTTTTAGTCGATTACTTACTCAAAGATACATTTCATTTCATTCTCAGAGATCTTCCAAAGTTAAGTCAAAAATGGTTGATCAGGATGAAGGTGGGTTTTAAGAGGAGCTGGGGGACAACAAAGATGCCTTAAGGAACATCTGGAAAAGCAATGCGTGCAATCGGTCACCAAGAGATGCCAAAAAAGAACCGAGAAAAGAGAAAGAGGGGTGCAGGAGTGGAGATTTTTGTTTCCTGCCTCAAAAAGAATGCCCAGGTCATCCTTAGGTCTGACCCATGGAAGAAGGACTTGCAGAATTCCCCAACTGGAATTAAAACAAGAATGGAGAGAATCCAGCCTCCCCAGAAGGACTGTGGACACAGAGACCGTTCATTCTTGCTGTCGCAAAGGAGCCAATCCATCTCTCTCCACAGAAATATACCTGTATAGATAGAGATTTGCTTTGAAGAAGAGAAACGAAGCAGCTCATTGAGGGTGGAAGTAATAAACAAGAAAAACAATATACATACTTTGCAGAAAGTATCGATTTCTCTCAGTCTCAAGCAAGGGCTTTACAAGAACGACAGTGTCGAACCTTTATTCTCCATTTTAATAGCATCTCATGCAAACCCCTAATGCAATGATACCTACCTCCCCTACTAGACTCTGAGCTTCCCAAGGGCAAGAATATATTTGTTCACCTAATGCTTAGCGCAACCCTAGGAATACTGGGTAGTCAAGAAAAGAAAGAACAAAGTAGAGATCAGATTGTGTCTTTTGTCCTGATCCTCCTCCCCTTACCCTGCGATGGGGGTTGGTCGGACAAAAGATGGAAGTCAGGTTAGTACCATCTCTGTTATTACTAAAGAGAATCAAAACTGTTTTTTTTTTAAATCAGCCCTAGGATCCTTAAAAGAAATATCACATTTGTGGTTGAGTGTAGAGAAAAGGCTAAGCTTTTCTTAAAAAATGTATCTAGAGGAGTGGCACATGTTTAATTCTCCAGACAAACTCTGGTGGAAATCATGGCAATCTAACCTACATGCACAATGAGTGATGCAGTGGCAAGTATTTATTTAGCGGAAGCAAATGTACTGTTGCTTACATACACAGACTCTGATGGGAATGACTTCAATGTAGTAGCCCCCTTAGAATGTGAAATTGCACAGATATTTTTGGTTTAATAGTAAAGTGACCACATTCCATCAAATAGTGTTGTAAACAGCAATTACCAAAGACTGAGAGTTACAGTGTCAGATCATGGGGTCCAGTTGCCCAGAGCGTGGGGTCGGGGAAACCCGATTACTGAAGCAGGAAAGGCCGATTAACGTGGGGATTAGGACGCTCTCAAGGACTGGGTGTTTCAGATGATGATTGTTCAAGAATCGGACCACTCACACAACTAAACAATTGCACAAAACTACGTGGGTTTTGGTACCATTGAGGAAAAGACAGGCAGAGTTAGCACTTATTTGTAATTGAAAATTGTGTTCTCTTTTTTGCAGGGAGCAGCTTGCTTCCTCCTCAAATACGTCTGGTGAAAGCTAGCGATCTCTGGGGTTATGAAATATTCCAACCCTGTGAAAATAATTCTGGTTTAGCCCTGAGACTCTGCTTATAAGAGTGGCATGCATATTGCCCTGTCTTGGTATTCATCTTTAAGTCTATGAAACGTAGTAGGCGTGTCTGTGTGGTCTACGTATGCAGGGAGGTATGCTGGGGGATTCTGCAATGCAGATGCAACAAAGATGGATCCTGACAAATTCTCCACCCTCCAGAACTACCTACAAGAGTGTATAAGTAGATGAGAAAAGCAAGTACTCTAAGTTGGCCTTTGCTAGTCCTCCAGTTCTCTCAGCACCACGTCAGCAAAATATAGTCCTCGCTCCTCAGAGACCTGAATAATGAGCGGTTCCAGCTTTATTACTCACACCTTTCTTTGCCTTTCCATTTCATTGTTGGGAGATGCTTCAGGCTAAACCCACTCCACTTCATGGTGACTTTTATGTCAGGGGACAAAGGACTACGTAGCCAAGCAAAAGGCTGATTTATACAGCCTTTTTATGGAAATAGAAAATTCAAAAGTGAAAATTGGAAACAGAGAACAGGGCAGGAGGAAAGAGTATTTAAAGCTCTCTCCTCTTATTAATGGATCATTCATCTTATTAAAGCTAGAAGGAAAAAAAGTGCCCTTGTTAGAATCACTTTAAAAGAAATTTACTAGCAGAAAGATACCATGGGAATGAGTAAGAATCCACAGAATTTTTTTAAGGAGAATGTGTATTTAGAACAACACCTTAAAGTTGAGAAATGGGATGAGAAGCTAAATCCTTACCCCACGTGCTTGGACACTGGCAGAAAAGTCTGACATGGACCTGAAATGGGATGAAACTGTGGAGTTCCTCAATGGGAGCCTCTTCACGCAGGAAAGTGTGAAACATTTGAGACGAGGGACACACTGAGAACAAGAAGGGATGCCTGCCAACTGTCAAGGCTGGAGAATGGAGATGTGGTCATTGTCTTCCAAATCGAACCTGTGTTGTGAAGAGAATCAGCAAGTACTTTCCACATCTGTGGACCGTTATGCCAGCATTCCCAGCATATGGAGTATTTGTATTGTTTCCCCGTTCTCTTTTCCCTTAAGATGGCCCAAAGGCAAAGAATGAGGGATGTCACTATAGCAAAATCACCAGGATTCTGACTGCCACATTGTGGAGCAGCTCAAGATACCTTCTTGAAGGAATGACTGTGTTTCTTGTATGTTTCCTTGTCAAAAGGGGGAAATGGCCTGACATTGATCACTGCCTCGTCTGGGAGTGTATGCCTACAAAAAGAAGTGTGGTGGGCCTTTATACACACAGGATGCTGCAGATCTGAAACTGTGATGTGCTATAGAGCTTAAGGGCTCCTCTGAAATTAAGCAGTGGGGGTTCACTGGAGCTAACCAGACACCGCATATGTCAGTGCAGCCTAAGCCTCTAAGATAAATGGCTCGGTGGACAGACATGAAGTAGTATGTCTATTCTAAAACGTGAAACCTCCTGTATTTATGTTCCTCACCAGATCTTTAGTGAGTGGATGGGAGGAAAGAACTGTGTTTGGTGTTTCTTTTCTTTCATGCAGTTTTTTTGTTTGTTTTACTTTGCTTTTTGTTTTTGCTTTTCTAAAGCTGCATTAAGATGGTTTAAACTCTTTCATGGAACCAGGCACTATTTTAGACTTTTATTTGAATTGCTTTATGCTTCAGCATATATATATGTATATGTATCAACATACATACATATATATATATGTATCAGTATAATTCCAGGAATAACTAGCTAACATTTCTTACAAAATTGGAAGAGGCATGTTTGAAGTTATGGAACATCTACTTCCTAGCAGATCTCTTATTGTCTCCTGATTTCAAGCTACTGGTTTCCATGCTTCCCCTAGGTTTCTGCTATTGTGTGCGGCTCTAAGTGTCAGCCCCAGGAGAGAGCAGTAAGAATGCAACAAAGAAATAGCTCACTACTATCAGGTGTCCTATATTTGAAAATACTCAGGGGCCAGGAGTCAGAGTGAAAAATGATGATGTGTTAGGGCTTCCTACGGGAAGGAACATTAATATGAAAGCAAACCTCTCTTGTTCCTTTCAAAGTGCCGCCGACGCAAACCAGGCCTTGGCATCTTTCTGCACCCTGAGCTCCCTGGTAGGAGTGGACTCGCAATTGAGGGGGGGTGGCAGTTAAATGCCGAAGTCACAGAGGTTCAAAGGAGCCTGTAAGCCTGAGCTGCAGGGTGCCTCTTAGAAACCGGAAATACAGAACCGATTATTCACGTGTGCACACGTGTGTCTCTTCCTGGTCTAGATGAGTAAAGTCAGTCTCTTGAGCCATCACGTTCACCACAAGAAGTGTGTCAAAGAGGAAGGCAGTGGCCATAGCTGCCTGGTGTTCTGGGCTGGTTCAAGGGGATAGGTGCTGGGGTGGACGCAGGTGTGCCCCCAAAATAAACAGAAAACAAATAAGAGGAGGAGAATGACCAAAAGCAAAAGAGAGGAGAAGGAGGAGGAGAAACAAACAAACGAAATGAGCAACTGAGGAAGAGAATCCACTGACCCTGCAGTTTTTCAGATGAAATATTCCCGCTTACACTCGCTCACTGTGTTTTGCAAATCAATGTCATTTCTAAAGGAGCTGTCCAAATTTTCAGGATATTCCTTCTCCTTCATCTGGTTGGTACGATGTGACTGCTTGTGCTGGTAAAGGAAGCGGGTCATGATGCCGATGACGCAGAAGATGATGAATATCACCACGGCTATGACTCCTGCGGGGAGACGCGGGCGAGAGAGGGGACAGCACCGTCACAGAGCAGCCCATCAGAGAGTAAAGTCAGTTTTGACGAGAAAGCCACATAGTGGAGAGAACCAAACAAAACCAAACATCACACCCCGCCGCAGGTCCGGAAACAAACACGGACCTCCAGTCTTCAATGACAAAATGCTTCCTCTTTCAGACTAGCTAGGGAGCGAGCAGGCCAGTTTAAATCAGAGAATGTTTTATTTCATCGACTAAGAACTCCATCAAGGAGACAGGAATCAGACCAGCAAAGGATTTCATAGGCAATTTCTTCAAGATCTGCTTTAAAGAATGCGTCGAAATCATTTTTAATCAGCGCATTTCTTTGCTATCTTGCAGATAAGCATCTTAGGACTACTCTAGCATCCTGGAAAGTAATAGAAAATGATATTTAAATGTCTCACATCTTATCGTATGTGCTTTGGCTATAAATTTGTTTATGGTTTGCTAAAAATCTTTTGTTAATAATGGAATGTTTACCAAACATTTAGGGCATTTCTCCCTGCTCTGCTCTCTCCTAGATGCAGGCTAGCTCAAAGATGGTACCCTCCATCCCCCAGAGTCAACTGAAACGGCACACTTCTGTCCTGTTGCGTCAGATCCCCCTCTACTTTGATTGCATGTGATTTCACTGGATTTTACTGGCAAGTTGTCCTCACTGACCCTGGGGTCTTGTCCCTATCTCTTTAGGAAGGATCTTGAGATGTGTGCAGCCAAGTCAGCAAAGGGACAGCGAAAATGTGGATACTGTCGAATTTTAAAAGGGAACAAGAGTCTATACGTGAAGAGAGGGTTTTCAGCATTAAAATATTTGAAAATTATTTATGACATTCAGATATAAAACTCATTCCTAATAAAGTGTATTATCTGCTGTTTTTTTTCTATGTAGAATAGATATTGAGATTATTTTACAAAGTTATTTTTGGAAACCCTGCATTGTACTTTATATAAGTACGAGCATTTGAGAGTTAAATATACTGAGTGCATATCTGACACCAATTTCTATCAGAGCTGAGCCCATGATTAGGATTGCTTACTTTCTAAAATATTCCTAAGCCAGGATGTGACATTTTCCCCAGCAATTTTAGAGCAAGGCGGAATAGAACCAGGTAAGTTAACAAACCTAGAAATAAACTGGGTGTGGTGAGTGACTCTCATGAAGGGACTAAACTGCTAAATGATGAGCTACAGAACTGGTTTCTACTCCTTCAGTGCAGGGAGTCTTCGGAGTTGAAGACTCTGAACCTGCAGGAATTTTTCCCTGGGCCTGGGAGAAACATCTTGCTCTTACACAGGCTCACAGGAGCCTGGACAAGGATGGGGAAAAGTCAGCAGTCACAAGAGTCTTTTCTCTATCTGTCAAATGAGAAATTACAGGAAGAGAAGCAGGCACCAAAGTGATTCCTACATTTCTTGTTGCCAAACAAAAATCAAGGTGGACTCTCTTCCCTGAAGTGGAAATTCAGGTCAGACAATTTAAGAATGTCCTTGAGGACAGGTTGTGTGTGTGTGTGTGTGTGTGTTTCCTTCACAATCTTATGGTAAGGATGCACCTTTGTGTTCCACTAACCATCCGTCCCTCCTCCCTCAAGACCCTACTCACTGGCTCTACTGTTACCTGTTTATCTGCCCCATCCCTGCCCCACCACCACTACCGAGCTGTGAGCCCTTTAAGGACAGTGTCCCCGTCTTTCATCTTCCTGTCCCTATGCTTAGCACTGGTTCTGACCCACAGTGTGAACTCATTACAGAGAAGTTAAATAAATGGTTACTGGTGATGGTTAAGAGGAGAACCCCATCTCGTGTGGGTCCGTCCATCTAGCCCGTGAGGCAGAGATGCGGGCATCTCCTCAGCATCTTACATTAAACAAGGCTTGGGAGTCAGGCTGTGTTGCAAGGCACAGACAGACAGAAAAATCAGGCTCCTGGAGGCAGCAGCCAGGCTGAGGCAGAATAAAAGGGGGTGAAGCCAAGAGGCAGTGAGAAAAGGGAAAAGAGAGGGAGGAGGGACGGGGGCGGAGTTCACAGCAGAGCTGAAACTCTGCCCAGTAACCATGCGCACGGCTGGATGTGAAAACACAGTCCTGTGGGCTTCACCCTGCTCTTTAGATCCACTTGGTGGAGAAAACCCAACAACCCTATGGCTTTGCCCATCTGTCTGCCCCAACGTGGCTTCTTCCCATATGTAGCTTTACTGGTTTGCTTTGTTTGTGCTTTAGGAAAAGTGACAACTGGATGTGAGGAACAGGCTGCACACTGCCTGTCTCCAAGTACATTATCCAGCTGTTGACTCTGTGTTCAGCTGCCTGGTGTTCAGGGGAGGGACGTGTCCGCGGGGCTGCTGGTACCTGGCGGGAGGGGAGGTGCCTTTGACCATCACAGCATGTGTGATGGACAGATTCATGTAAAGGCTCACAATCTTGTAGATCATGCAGGGTTCTGGGCGCTGGGGAGCTGTGGTTGAGGATAATTTCCTCCAAAGCACAGAATCGCTTACGTATGCCTTTCCTGCTCTCAGCAACAAAGAATGGTTTACCTCCAATGACCACCGAGTCGCTTCGAACTGCGTTGGTGAGTGGTTCTCGCTCGTCCGTCTTCCCAAAAAGATCTGAAACGATGAAAAGACACTCAAAGTCCTAGAAGGAGGTCTGTGATAAGGAGTGGAGATAACACACTTGTGGATTAGACCAGGTGCTCTCAGATCGGTGGGAGCTGGCATTTTGGAAGGAATCCAAACAAACACACAGATAAAAGCATTTGAGGGACCCTGCGTACACCGGGTGGTTTCAGGACCCCGTTAGCTTCTATGTGAGTTATGAGATAAGGGGTTAAAACAGACGATGGTGGTTCTCTGCTCATTTGTCCGCTCTGGCCTATAGCTTCCCTCTCAGCCTACCCTTTTAGTCCCTCTCTGCTGGGCTGGACAGTCCCTGTGCATGACTTTGGCTTCCTACCTGAAGGACACTTGCCTCTGCTTCAGAGGTTTCTGTAGCTGCAAGAGACTTCTAAGTCCATTAACAGGAAAGGACAAAAGTAGAATTAACACCAGCCAAGAAACCCTCACACATGCCACTGTATGTTCATTAACATACATCGTAGAAGGAAAAGAGCATCAAGTTTGAAAACATGCAGACCAGAGTTCGAATCTTTTCTTTGACACTTATGGGTTGGTAACGTTGAGCTACATACATTTTAAAGTAACAATCTGCAACTATATTAAAAGGGGGTAATGACACCTTTAGGCATGCTTATAGTGCACATGAAATTGCCAGGACCCGTAGCATCTATCACTAGTGTCATTGTACCATTTACTCCTCAGAGAATGACTACAACAAGCTTATTATTTTTCCCATTTCACAGATAAGATTGTTATATCAAAGCCATTAATAACCTGCCCAAAGCTCTAGAGTTCACTCATGGAAGATCTAGAATTCATCTTTACTATTTCGTTTTTAATTGAAGTACAGTCAATTACAATATGTCAGTTTCTGGTGTACAGCACAGTGTCCCAGTCATGCATATACATACATATATTCATTTTCATATTTGAAGATTTAGAATTCAAATCAAGGCCAGCCAAGGGTCCACTCAGGCTCTTGTCTATTACCTGATGCCACCAACAAAACAAGACCAGTGCTGAGCAGGGCAAAACCCCATGCCCTTTCTCTGCCCATAAATCATAACTTATTTGGCAAGCAACTGATTGCCACAACTGATTAAAGCAAATCCTAAAACACTCTGAGGCACCTAGGATGATGGTAACTAAGAAAAGATAGAAAGGTATTTCAGGGAATGGTAAAATAAGAGAAGATAAATGGATGACAGTGCTGTGACACTTTCTTATTATTAAGGAAGGTTGATTTTAATCACATGAATTATTAGTTCAACAACCAGCCTTCCTTCCTGACCTCTAAACTCTTCATCCTCAGACCAGTAGCCACTTAAACAGTAGTGAAAAAAATATATATATAATATATATATACATATAGAATATATTTTATATAGACAATATATATAAATTCTATATGTATTCTATATGGAGAATATATATATTTCTAGCTACTCAACACATTAAAAGTAGGATTATTTACATATACTTAATACCACTCTAAGAAACCAGTCATAATTCTGTAATCATACAAGGCAAAGAACTGAGTAATCTTAGCTTTAGCCTGGAAGCATCTTCAAGACATCAAAGTAGCATGAGTTGGAGGTGGTAGGGCTATACTCAGTGGTAGAGCACATGCCTGGCATGCATGAGGTTGTGGGTTCAATCCCCAGTACCTCCATTAAAAAAAAAAACAGATTAACAAAAGAAAAAAATTTTCACCAGTGAGCAAAGTTCCCTTGAGTATTTTTTTGTGTACCTGATGAAGAATGCACCGTGGTCACTGCGTTCACATCTGAATCCATCATGGAGGCACAACTGGATTCTGTCAGGGTCCCTTGGACAGTTACAGGTGCGATGGTGACATGGCGCAGGGCTGCCTTTAGTGGTGCGATGTGGTCATACTGGACGGAAGCCAGACATCCAACAAAACCCAGAGTGTTTGCTTTAGCAACTTCCGAATCCAATCCAAGATTCTCTGCAATATGAAAGAGAATCAGTTTCTTTCCAAACTATGCTCCATATCTTCTTTAAATAATGTCTGAAATTACAAAAATTATCTTGTTATTCTTTGAATAAAAGAAATTATCTCTGCTGTCTCCTCATCTCCTCTTTCCAAACTCCATCCCCACTACAAGTATCAGTGTATCAACCACATACAGAAAATTGCTAGGGCTATCTCTACTTTAAGATAACGTTTCAAATTTCTAAATTTTCACTCATGTATTTTATGAACTGTAACAAATACTTCATAAATCTTTTACACTCTAGATATTTTAAAAAATTTATATCATTATCTCCATCACCATTTATTTACGGATACTGGTGATTAATTCAAGCAGACGATAATGCTCATTACAACATTTCACTCAAAACTACAGCAAGGAAAAAAAATGAAAAGAGGCAGACAGAGAGATCAGAATTCAAAGTGGTCCTTTCAAGTTTATCACGTTCGGTGTTTTAAGTGGCCTGCATACGCTGACCATCTATGCAAGATGGTCACATGCTTAGTTCTGTTCATGGTTCTGATGGGTGAGCATGGGTTTTATATGACAGCACTCAATCTCCCAAAGAATCTTTGAGTCTTCATAAAAGACAAAGAGGCTATCATTTATGATTCATGGCAAGATCAGATGTCTCATTGTCTTCAAATTGTGTGGTAAGATTACTCAGAAGCCCATTTCTTTATTTTAATAAGGATAATTTGAACAAATGGCTATGCTGCAATTACATAAAACTGCAATGCAAGATGAAGTTTTTTTTTCCTTAAGGCATAATAGTTTCAACAGAGCTAGATGGTCCAAATAGTTATTTTATTATGACAATCTGTTTATTCTCTGGAAATAGACAAGGACTTTCCTTTCTGTCAGGTGGAGTATAATTGAGTTCTACTCACATATGACCAAAGAATGCCTCCATCAATCGCAAAGCAAGCATTTTGATGGCTGCATTTAGGAAGAGATGTAATGGACAGAGCAAAATGAGAAGTTAACCTCCCTTAACAGAGCTTTTTCTAGTTTTTGACCTCATTATACTTCCCCACTTCAACACCCATGTAAACCTAATTTATCACCTTTCTCTTCTTACAGTAAAAGAAAAGAAACCATGTGAATTAATTTTGTGTGGCTTTATTGTAACAAATTAGCACAAACTTAAACACTTAAACAGAATAAAACAACACAATTTATTGTCTCATGGCTCTGCAGAATTCTGACACGGGTCTCCTTGGGGTAAAATCGAGGTGCTGACAATCTGCATTTCTTACAGAGGGTCTGAGGAAATAATCCATTTCATTATCTCTTCTAAATCCTCTAAGCCACCCACATTTCTTGGCGTACAGCCCCTTCCTGTAACTTCAAAGCCAGCAATGCTGCATTTCCTTGCTTTTCTTCCAAAGCCACATCTACATCTAATGATGTTCTTCTGTCCCCTTCTTTCACTTATAAGAACCCCTGTGATTGCACTGGGCTCAGCCAGATAATCAGGCATCATCTCCCCATTTTAAGGCTAGCTGATTAGCAACACTAATATTATCAGCAGCCTTACCTCCTCTTTGCCAGTGAGCCCAGCATATTCACAGGTTCTGTAGAATTAGACACTGTCTTTGTGGGTCGATATTCTTCCTACCACTGCATTCTTCTAGATACTCCATAGCTGAGATCCTGTGCGAACTTTTCAGGTGATTGATAATAAAAATCAAACACAGATGTGAAGTGACACCCTTCTTCCAGTGTGAGAGAACATTGGTGTGGGGGAGGAAACTGCTTCTAAATATTCCCACAACTATCCTACGGTGGTGGTGTGTATCTGTTACTTACTTATGCAAGCATCACGAGTAAGCTTATTCCTTATTATAAGCTTAAAAAAGACAGGTTATGAGCATACGAGACTTTTCAAACGTTGTTATGCGACAGTCCTCCACACCACACAGCTTTAATTAAGACGAGGTGGTATTTGCCGGTTAGCACTAGAACTCAAAGTACCTGGGAGTAATAATTCAGAACACACATTAGCTACCCATTGGTAGTTATCACGGGGCAGAGTTAGAGATCAGAAGTCTTCACGGAAAGAGGCAGAAGACCAGAGAAAGGAAGCATTCAGTGGCAGGAAGTTTTTGCCTTGTAGGATTTCAAAGCAGTACAAAGTGACATGTCACTGTAGCTCTGCCTCAAGCGTCTAAGTCAAAAGTGCCAGATCTCATTTTTAGAACTCAGTTAAAAAGAAGCCCATATTGGTGCCAAGATCTTGGAAGGGTATTGCTATTGTGACTGCCATGAGCACAAGTTCCAGGTACAAGAACAGGCACACGGGGGAAGTCAGGGGAAACAGCAAAACATGCCCGTCTCTCTTTAAGCAAAGAAATGCTTTGGATAAAGTCCTATCTCTAGGAAAGTTTATTAAAAAATGTGACATTGAATACATATATGTTCATATATAACTGAAAAATTGTGCTCTACACTGGAATTTGACACAACATTGTAAAATGATTATAAATCAATAAAAAATATTAAAAAATTATTCTATATGTATAAAAAGCATGCAAACCTTGAAAGGTTTCTGAAAATAAATGAAGAGAACAAGTGTTTTTGATAGGAAAAAATATTCTCAGTGTGAGGCCTGACATAATGATTTCTCAGATTTTTACATATACGGAGAGACAAAAAAAAAAGGTAAGATGGTTCCCAATTATCTTTGCTTCTTATAACTTTGCTAACTAATATATGGTAGGACACAATTACTTGCATTTGTTTAATATTTAACACTTACTGAGTACCTCCTCTGTAATAATGCAGTATTTTTTATTATTGAAATGTAGTTGGCATTCAATGTGATACTAGTTTCAGGTGAACTCTATAGTGATTTGATATGTACATACATTGTGAAATGATCTCCACGTTAAGTCTAGTAACCTCTGTCCCCATACAGAGTTGTTACAATATCATTGGCCATCTGTTCTCCTACGAAGTTATTACGATATCATTGACCGTATCTCTTAAGCTATATATTATATCATGATGGCTTATTTATTTTATAACTGGAGTTTTATACCTCTTAATCCCATTCACCAATTTTGGCCACCCGCCAGTCTCCTACCCCTCTGGAGACTACCAGTTTGTTCTCTCTCTGTTTCAATTGTTTTGTTTGTTTTGGTTTTTAGATTCCACATATAAGTGAGATTATATTATATTTATTTTTCTCTATCTGCCTTATTTCACTCTGTATAATATCCTCTAGATCCATCCATGGTATAGCAAATGACAAAACTCCATTTTTATGGCTGCATATTACTCCATTGTATGTATACCACAACTGCTTTGTCCATTAGTCAACCCATGGGCACTTAGGTTGTCTCCTTATCTTGGTTGTTGCAAATAATGCTCCAGTGACCTTGGCGTGCATAGACATTTTCAAATTAGTGTTTCTGTTTCCTCTGAGTAAATTCTCAGAGGTAGAATTGCTAGATCATGTAATAGTTCTATTTTTATTTTTTTTGAGGAATTTCCATAAAATTTTCTATCGTGGTTGTACTAATTTACATTCCCAACCAATGGTGTATGAGGGCCCCATTTTCTCTACATCCTCAGCAGTACTTGTTACATGTTGTCTTTTTGATAATAGCTCTTCTAACACGTGAAAGTTGGTATCTGATTGTGGTTTTGATTTGCAATTCTCTGATGATTAGTGTTGTTGACATCATTTTATGTTTCTGGTGGCCATCTCTGTATCTTGCTTGAAAAAAAGTCTATTAAGATTCTCTACTTATATATTTAATATTTTGAAATTGAGTTGTATTAGTTCCTTGTATATTTTGGATATCAACCCCATATTGGATCTATCATTTGCAGTATCTTCTCTCAATCACTAGGCGGCCTTGTCATTTTGTTGATAGTTTCCTTTGTTATGCAAAAGCTTTTTAGTTTGATGTAGTCCCATTTGTTTATTTCTGCTTTTGTTTCATTTGCCTGAAGAGACTGATCCAAAAAAAAAAAAATGGTGGTAAGATTGATGTCAAAGAGTATATTCTTTCGTTTTCTTCTAGGAGTTTTATGGTTTCAGGTCTTACATTGAAGTCTTTAATCTGCTTTTAGTTTATTTTTCTATATGGGGTAAGAAATTAAACCAGTTTGATTTTTTTGCATATAGCTCTCTGGTTTTCCCAGCACTATTTATTGAAGAGATTTCCTTTTCCCAGTGTGTATTCTTGAACTACATTGGTGTGGATTAACTGACATATAAATGTGGGTTCATTTCTGGGTTCCTTATTCTGCTGTATGAGTTTTCTGTTACATTTATTGATCTGTGTGTATGTGTGTGTGTGTGTGTGCCAGTATCATACTGTTTTGATTATTTTACCTCTAGTATAGTTTGAAATTTGGGAGTGTGATGCCACCAGATTTCTCTTCTTTCTCAAGATTGCTTTGACTATTCATGGCTTCTTGTTTCCATACAAATTTTAGAATTATTTTTTCTAAGTTTTGTGAAAAATGATTTTGGTATTTTGATGGGGATTGAGCTAAATCTGCAGATTGCTGTGGGTAGTATGGCTTTAACAACATGAATTCTTCCAATCCATAAACACAGTATATCTTTTCATTTGTTTGTATTAAATTTGTTTTATCGATGTCATAGTTTTCTGAGCACAGATCTTTTACCACCTTGGTTAGATTTACTCTTAGATATTTTATTCTTTTTGATGTAATTGTAAATGGGATTGCTCAATTCCTCTTCCCAACAGTTTGTTAGTGTATATAGACACACAACAGATTTCTGTGTATTAGTTTTGTATCCTAAACCATTACCAAATTCAATTATTAGTTCTAATGGATTTTATGGCATCTTTAGGATTTTCTATATATAGAATCATATAATCTGCAGGCAGTGACAGTTTTACTTCTCCCTTTCCAACTTGGATTATGTTTGTTTCTTTTTCTTGTCTGATTTCTGTGGCTAGGACTTCTAATACTATGTTGAATAAAAGTGGTGATGTGGGCATCTTTGTCCTGTTCTTGATCTTAGGAGAAATACGTTCAGCTTTTCACTGTTGAGCATGATATTGTGTATGAGTGGGTTTGTCGACTATGTCCTTCATTATGTTGAGATATGTTTTCTTTATACCCATGCTATTGAGAGATTTTGTCATAAACAGATGACACATTTTGTCAAAAGCTTTCTCTGTATCAATTGAGATGATAATGATTTTTTATTCTTCACTTTGTTAGTCTGATATTTTATTGAGGATTTTTTGTAATTGATGTGCTTTTTTCCCTTTTCTTTTCTTTCTCTATTCTTTTCTTTTCTGCCAATCTGGTTTTGTTATCAGAGTGATATTGATCTCATAGTATGAGTCCAGAAATATTCCTTCTTCAATGTTTCAGTATATTTTGAGAAGTATAGGCATTAACTCTTCTTTAAATAATTGATAGAATTCACCTGTAAACTCATCTGGTCCTGGAGAGTTTAGATTTCTAAGAATTTACCCATTTCATCTAGATTGTTTCTTTTACTGGTATGTCATTTTTATAGTTATCTCTTATGATCCTCTGTATTTCTGTCATGTTGGTTGTAATGTCTCCTCTTTTATTTCTGATTTCATTGATTATGTCTCTCTCTCTTTTCTTCTTGATGAGCCTGGCTAAAGGTTTATCGATTTTATTAATCTTTGCAAAGAACTAGCTCTTAATTTCTTTGATATTATTGTTTATTATTGTTCAATTTCATTTATTTCTGCTCTGATCTTTATTTATTAGTTCTTTCCTTCTATTACCTTTGGGTTTTGTTTATTGTTTTTTCTGGTTCTATTAGGTATAAAGTTAGATTGAGATTTTTCTTGTTTCTTGAGGTAGACTTGTATTGCTATAAACTTTCCTCTTAGATCTGCTTTTGCTGCAACTCACAGAGTTAGGGTCATTGCATTTCCATTTCCATTTGTCTCCAAGTATTATAAATTTTTGCTTTGGTTTCTTCAGTGACTCATTGGTTCTTTAGTATCATGCTATTTAGACACCACATGTTTGCGGGGTTTTTTTGCAATGTTTTTCCTTGTAGTTGAGTTTTAGTCTCACAACACTGTGGTCTGAAAAGATGTTTAATATGATTTAAATATTCTTAAATTTATTGAAACCTGTTTTGGAGTCTAAAATGTGATCTATCCTGGGGAATGCTGCATGTGCATTTGAAAAGAATATGTATTCTTCTGTTTTTGAATTAAATGTTCTATATGTATCTATTAATCTATCCAGTCTAATGTGTCATTTAAGGCTGTGTTTCCTTATTGATTTTCTGTCTCAATGATCTACCCATTTATGTAATGGGGTATTAATGTCCCTACTGTTATTACATTACTGTCAATTTCTTCCTTTATGCTGATTTCTATTCGCTTTATGTATTTAGGTATGCCTATGTTTGGTGCATACATATTTTCAGTTGCTATATCATTTTTGTTGGATTGATCCCTTTATCACTATATAGTGTCCTTCTTTATTTCTTGTAACTGTCATTATTTTAAAGTCTATTTTGTCTGAAGTAAATATGCTACCCCAGCTTTCTTTCATTTTCATTTGCATGAAATATCTTTTTTTATTGCCTCACTTTCTGTGTGTGTCTTTAGATCTTAAGTGACTCTCTTGTAGGCAGCATATATATGGCCTTGTTTTTGTCTCCACCTAGACATTGTGTCTATAATACTTGTTTTTAAAGTGTTACTTGTATTTCCCTTAAAGGCTCTTCTACATATATGTTATTATCATCCAAAGTTTACAGGTTAAGAAACTAAAACTATGAAAGTTAAAATATATATAGGAGATCATGTGGTCAAGTTGAGACTTAAACCAAAATTGTTATGACTTGAAATGCCAAACTCTTTATGTAAGCTATGCTGCCTCTCTAAAAGACCTCCCCAAAATATCTTAGATATTTTTGAAAGATATTTTTTACATAAATTAGCTAAAAATAAATAGGTTGCAAAAACTAAGGAAAGCACAAGTCATTCTGAACTCCTCATTGTATTAAAGATAATGTACTTCCTAATTAATTTTATTCAACTTTTAGGCTACAACTGCATTAGATTTATAAGGAAAAGGTGAGAGGGCTCTTGTATGTGCTGAGCTACAAAATAAATATGGAAGACAAGCTTAATGGTAAATGTGGCTACTGAGACGTGGGAGGGTAAGAGTGCAAACAAAGGTCCCACTACTGGAAAACACCGCTGTTCTCTTTCTCATTCATATCAAGGTTTTTAGCTAACATATAAGGGTCCCATTCAATCAAGATGAATTACAAGTTTTTTTCCTCTCTCTCTCTCTCTCTCTCTCTATATATATATATATGTGTGTGTGTGTGTGTGTGTGTGTATATATATAATCGTTTTGAGAAATCCCAGGTCTCTTACAAATAAAACCTTCAGAACTTCTTATTTAAAACTGACATAGCTTCTACCTCCCAACACATTTTAAATATCATTGAAATATAGTTTCTAATTCTCATTAGAGGTCCCCCTTCCCCTCAGATGCTGATGTAGAGGTGGCATGGTGTGCCAAAATAGCACAGGTTGGAGGTTAGACAGACCCGAGCTGATGGATTATGACCACACATGTACCACCACCATCATCATCATCATCATCTTTATTCTTCCTACTACTCATCCAAGGAGTTCCAAATGTCTTTGCCTAGACTCAATGGCCCTCAAAATGCCCAAGTGATACTGCATTTATATGCGAGAACTAGGATGTAAATGTTGAAATGCTTGCTGTGAAGATGAAATTCCCACTTCCTGCTGATGCAGAACTGAATAAATGTAGCACTAAACGTCTGAACGACTCAGTTGGTTAAGTTATTATAGACTAACTTATTTAAGCATCTTAAGACTTGATTTTCTACATTAATTTACAAACACTCATTTCTTCAAAGCAAAGCTATGTGCCCCTCTATAAAGTCAAAGATTTATAAATCCAAGGGAAATGGCACAGAACCAATTTTAGCCCTAGAATATGCAATACTTCACACAGTCACTATTGTTCAACACTAAGAGAATGATAGAGCCAATCCAGGCTAATTTTATGCAGGCAGTTTTTTTTCCCCCTGGATATTAAAAAAAGAAGAAAAGATCAGCAATTTGCTAAAAACAGACATTGCTCTAGGATGTAACATGGCATTTGCTATATGTCAAAAGCCATTTATAACATTTGAATCACGAAGCGTCAAAATACAAGTCATGCAGACCCACATAACCCAAGGTTATGAGAGAAAAATGTTGTACCATCATAAAATATAAATAGAGGAAACTGACGTTAATGGAAGATATAAGCATTATATACAAGTAAAGAGTTTTTCCTTATGAGTACTTTGTGGCTTTCAGGTAAGAGAGGAACGGTCTGAAAATTTAAGTACCAGGAGCATCCAAAATTTAAGAACTGCGTCCCTCAGATAAAGCTTCTAATCCTGAAAGGGGAATGCCAAATTGCATTTAAAGAAATATTTAGCATTTACTTAATACAGTTGGAATGCACAATTGTACATCCTGTGTAAATTTTCATCTTGGTGAAATAAGAAAGTGTGAGATAATGACAGCCACTTACCCATTAGGAAAATTAAGACACAAGGTCGAATAATTGTTTAAAGGAAATTAACCAGTTCATGGCCAATCCAGGTCTAATACCGAAGAGTCTAGTTTTATGATCAAAGTGTCCCTATTTACTTTACACTAACGACCTATTTCTTAACATAATATTTTGGACATAGAAGTTGCTAGATAAATATTTTTGTATGATTGAATGAGTGAATAGCACAGAGTCTGGCACATAGCAGTCATTCCATTACTCTTTAAGTAAAAATATATACATACAAATGATTGACAGACAGCTAGACAGATGCTAGTGATACAAGAAACCTAAACAAATAACAAAGTTTATTCAGTCAACAAAAGTTCTAGCACTTGAGAATTCATTATCTCAACTGAACAACTCACTGGCTGAGCTCTAGTTTTCATTCTTTGATTGGGTTGCTTAGTTACGTACATTATATAAAGGCAGCTCCATCAATACACGACAATCACTCCTGAATCAGTAAAACCTGAGCAATACGTCCAAATTTTAAAATTCTAGATTTCACACTCCCAATGTTAATTCTCCTTATTTTCCACAGAAAAATCACTTTTCTGACTTTAAGCCTGAGGTTTGCAAGTTGATGTGTAAACTCACTCCTTTGAGACTGAAAAAAATACAAAAAAGAAAATTCCTCCTCGGGTGCTGATTATTTATTTGATGTGGGCTCAGACACTTACCTATGTTGTTTATGCTGTTAAAGGAAATGCGCAAAACTAGAGGCCGGCATGTCCCAAAAGAGTCTTTTATCAAAGTCCAAAAAATAATCCATATAAATATATTCTACTCTGATGTGAAACTGCTGTAACCGAGCAGAGCCCTGGGAGGCCTACCCAGGACAGACCCCTCCCCCATATCTTCTGCTGCAGCTCTTGTCTGAAGGATGCAGTATCTCATGTATGTTTCCTGAATTTTTCAGATGCTTAAAACCACCACCAAAGGGAAGGAATTAATTACTCAATAACGGAGAGCACGTGGCCCCCAGACCTTCTGGCGCCCAGGGGTGGACGGTGTTGACTGCCTTGTTCCCTCGACATCAACCAATCAGAGAGTTGTACACAAGCTGATCACGCACCTGCCACTCCTTTCCCTTAACTGGCCTTTAAATACTTGCTTTGCTGAAACCTTTTGGGGAGTTTGGTGTTTTCTTGGGCATGAGCCACCCCATCCTCCTTACTGGGCCCTGAAATAAACCTTTCTCTGCTCCAGACTCCGATGTTTCAGTTTGTCTGGCCTCATGGTGTGGTGGGCACATGAACTTGCCTTCAGTAACATTGCTAGTTGTGAAGTTAAAAGCACCAAGAAGAGTGAAAGCCATATCGAGCACCTCCAGTGATTTGATGTCATTTCATTTTTTGTGCGTACAGAGGCAGGCATAAGGCAAATTTTGGTAAGAGGCTTTCTGCTGCAGGAAATAGAAACTCCAACTTGCATTAAACATTACAAGGACAAGTTATCTCAAGTAACAAAGTGTTTAGAGTCAAAGAGGGCTCTGAGGATGGAATTTCCGGGAGTTTCCTCTGTGGCTTTCTTATCCTCACCTCGAAATGCAGTTCCAAGCATCACATGCAGATGCAACTGTGTTGAGAAGCAAATAATTAATAAATGAATGCATAAATCTGCCTCATTCTATATTTCTTCTTAAGCCTGGAGAATCCTTTCTCAGAAACACATACTGTCAGCTACCCTGCAGATATTTTCCTATTGGTCAGATTGTGTCCCAGGTTTATGCTACTCCATCACTGGCAATGGAGAGGGAACCACAGACATTTGCTTAGATCAGCAGTTCTCAAGACCTGTTTTTAATCTCAATTCCCATTTTCACTCTTAAAAATCCTGAAGAGATTTTGGATATCTGTATCTGTTTTGTATCTATCAATATTAACTGTGTTCGAAATTAAAACTGAGAGTGGTATCATCACACGTCCTGTTGCCTCTGAAAAGTTCCATTCTGCAGTGTAAGAAAACAGGAGTGTCAACATTCATTAATGTCTGTTAGTAAGATGAAGATAGTTTTGACCTTGAGGATTCCTTGGAAGAGTCTCAGAATTTTACCCTCCCAATGACTGACCAAACTTTGAGAACCACTGGCTCAGACCAATCAGGAAGAATCCTCAGGAATTGCAGATATAAAAAAAAAAAATTCCTAGGCATGCACAACTCCATAAAGAAGCATGAATGGTTAAATAGAATTGGAATTCTGTTAGGAAGGGAAAAAGAAGTCACGATGAATTTTGAGTAGGCAATCAACACTGTCAGTTGCATACGTGGGAGCCAATTTCTGGAAGCCCAAAGAGAGAGGAGGAAAGAAAAGAAGAAGGAAGGGAGGAAAGAAGGAAGGAAGGAAGGAAAGAAAGAAGGAAGGAAGGAAGGAAAGAAAGAAAGAAAGAAAGAAAGAAAGAAAGAAAGAAAGAAAGAAAGAAAGAAAGAAAGAAAGAAAAAAGAAAGAAAGGAAGAAAGGAAGGAAGGAAGGAAGGAAGGAAGGAAGGAAGGAAGGAAGGAAGGAAGGAAGAATGGAAGAAAGGAAGAATGGAAGAAAGGAAGAAAGATGATGAGTCATATATTGACCTGTATAAAAATTCGCATGTCTAGGTTGAATGACCTAAATTTGGTTGCACTATATAAGGAAAAAAAAAAAAAAGAGCTATTCCCTAGGAACTGAATGGAGACCAGCCATCAGTAAAATTGCCCTGTTGGTGATGATTATATTTAGTGCTGCTTTTTTCCCTCTTTGGTGCCAATTATTTTCTATTCTGGTGTGTATCTGCATCACATGTCTCATACTACTAGACAATACTGTGTGTCACTCAGGAAGGCTTTGGAGAACTGTTCTATGATAATAATAGCGGATACTTAACACTGAGCATCTTATATGAGGGGTGAAGTATCATGCAGACAGAGGGCACAGAGTAGCTTTAAGACTTGGAAAAGATGGAGTACTGCGCCATTATAACCACTCTGCAGATGAGGAAAAGATACTCACAGGGATTCAAACTTTCTGTAGATAAAATTCCTAGCTCTTCCACTATATATATAATGTACACTACCCTTTGAACCACAGATCAGAGTTTAACACCCAAGCCCCCAGCTTGTCTGTCTTTACAAAATGGCTCACCTTGTAATTTTAGACAGTCAACTAGTACGCATGGTGGCTACAGTAAATCTCTTTAAGGAGAGGCCATTCTCAAGGCTCCTGGGATAAGGCATGCAGGAATTTCAGTCACTGCAATTTAAATAACACCAGTCCCCCAACAACATGATCCAAGGTATAAGTGTAAGTAATCGCATCAGGTACAAACTCTGCTGCTAGCTCTTCAGTCCACAAATTAATATATAAGTAACAGGCTTGCATCAAGAGTAGTGACCAATCATATCATTTCCTTCAGAGTCTGTGGGTGCTTGGTCACTGTGCCATTGTTAATTCAGTTCACACTCAGACAGCAAAGCGTATGGCTGTGTAACTTCTTTGTATTTCATTAATAAACACATGCAACTTTTTACAAAAAATAGAAAAGTTGAAAGAGAGAACTGGTCAACAAAGATGATTCTGCAGTCAAGAAACAGTAAGTGATAACACTGGAAGGGAAAGTCAAATGCTAATGGATTTATAGAAGAAACAGCCAACACTGATATAAAAGGAAAGAACAAATTGATTCTATATTGGATCTGTTCCTTTGGCTCTAACCCTGTGCTCTGTCTCCTGTGCTCAGTCTTGCTGGTTCTGCACCTTTTGTAAAAGAATGTTGCCTGGAGCCTGAAATAGACAGGAGAGCCCATCCTCAAGGCTCTGACCTTTAAGGGTGTAACACTTTCCCATTCATAGAGAGACAAAAAGTTACAGAATGGAGAATAATATTTGTCTTGTTGGAGGTTTACAGGAACATAATGACCTGATCTACATGGTCAGCTGAAAGAATAAATGATTCTAACCACAAGAGATTTATTTGCAACAACCAACCACAGCCCCACTCCCCCTTTTTTAGTATAAAAGGAGCCTAAATTCCAACTTGGGGAAGATGATTCTCCAGGACATTAGTCCCCATCTTGTCAGTCTCCTAGCTTTCTGAATAAAGTCATTATTCCTTGTCCCCAACACCTCGTCTCCCAATTTATTGGCCTGTTGTGTAAGCAGAACGAGTTTGGACTTGGTAACACTGACATTGAGAGGCACTAGATCTGCAGTGACAGGAAATAGTGAAGGTGATATGAATTGATATAAATGATGTGGTTCATGACAAACAGAGTGACAGTGTTCCAGAGGAAGTGAGGCCAGCAAAAAATTTCACATTAAGGGACCTCTCCAAGACATTTTGTGACATTAAAAACACACAGGATAAAATGTTACAGGTTGATCCAGAATTGGGAAGCAGTAAGGCAGTTCACCAAGGCATAGAAAAGATGTCACCTCCATATATTTCCCACACATCTAGAAGGCAAATACCATGAAAACTACTCTTGAAGGTTTTTACAAACAAATGAAAGACTAATTCTCAAGGTTTCTAATATTTTAGATTACAGCCTGCTAAATTATTATTAGTTTTTTGTCCATTTCCCTAAGAGAGATTTTAATGCTTTGACAAAACCTTTTCAAAGATCATAGAACCAACTGCAATTTTTCTAATGAAATATTAACATGTCTTTTGCACTTTCAGTGTGTGCCGTCACTTTTACTGTTCTGCCGTTGTGTAAAGTAACGCCTGCTTCTATGATATCTATCACGAAATGATTGCTTAAGAAGTGCCACATGCTGCTTTAAGCGCCTTATAACACTCTGCCATCTTCTGTGATATTATGCCCATTTTAAAGGTAAGAAAATGGAGACCAAAGAGGTTAAACAATACAGAGTAACAACTGGGAAGTGGTAGAGCAGGCATTTGAACCCAGCCCATCTAAGCTCATTCCCAGACTGCAGGACATGACACCAGCTGCCTCTTGCAATTGCCAGCACTCCTAGGACATGAATGATGTCCCAGCTTTGCCCCACTCAAGTTAAATAAACAGCTGGGTTGTGATGATCACCTCACAGTCACCTTGCAAAATAGGAGTTATGCTACTGTCCCTTTCACAGATGAATAAAAGTAAGGTTTAGAGAAATGAAAGAACGTGTCCAGGGTCTCACAATTAATGATGAAACCTGATTCTAGACAAAGAGTCCAGGTGTAGAAAATGTCAGGTCATAATATATTGTGTTGAATAAATGTGGTCAGTGATTGGACCTTTAAATTCTCTTCTCACGTGTTTCAGAACATGGTAGATATTTCTCCTCTGAACTGATTAACCTACTTCAGCAAAGCATGCTCCTGCCAGGGAGCCAAACTCTCTTCCACCCTGATACAAGGAGCAGCTAACTGGCTGGCCACCCAGTGACATCATCCTGGTTGATGATTGCTTACTTGCTTTCCTTTGCGCCATCATCTCTGTGTTTTAAAATGAATCTGCAAAGACTTCATGGAAAAGAAAATCATATTTCCTGGGATTTTTATTCCAAGAAGGGGTTCGAAACTAGTGTGTTTTGCTGTCTGCTTCAAATGACGTCACAAATTTAATTCAGTAAATATGAAATGAGGATGGACTGTGTCCAAAGCATTGGTTTTGTGGTCTGCAGAAGGACTGAGTCTGCTTAGCTTTTGGAGAAGCCAGGCTACAATTCCAGTGCCATACCCCCAGCATGGAACAGCCTCAGCCCAGAAGCCTCCTGCTAAGGCAGCCTCCCAACCATGCTGGTTTAGAGAGAGCTCTTTCCTCCACAGCCTGCAGAAGCCCTCATCTACGGCTCTTGTCTCACTCTGAACCTTCTGCTCTCTAGTATTGTCCTTTGAACTGTTTTCTTTGATACACCAAGAGGTGACCTCCAGCAGAACCAATAGTAACTAGTGTCAATGACCCAGATGTGGGGAAATCTATTCCTCTGCTGACTTTTCAGTACAGCAAGAAAACCCATGAAGGATGTTCCTAGCCCTCACTCATCAGTTCTCAGTCATTTAGACAACTGTTCTTCATCTTTGAGCTTTGGATTTGGCTAAAATGGGAACATTTTCTTCTTTCTTCATGTGATTCAGAGGGTATAAAATCACAAATTATCCCTGTGAGTGATCATTTGCATTTGATGGCATGTATCAGAAAATCAAAAAGAAAAAAAAAGGAACAGTAGCTTGAATCAAGTAAGAGCTTATTTTATTTTTTATTTCCAGTTAAGAGAAGTCTGATGTCAATTAGTTGAGGGTTGATATTTTGGCTCCAAATATCATCAGGGGCCCAGTTTTTTTTCTAGATTTATACTTCCCTCTTCATAGACCAGAGCTTTTGGCTTCTTCCTCATAAGAGGACTTAAGGGGCTTCAGCCACTACAACTACATCCAGGCAGAGGAAGTCAGGAGGACAAAGGGCAAAAGGGTACAAACTTGCTAAGTCAGGCTTTTTGAAAACCCTAGTGAATTCTTCTTGGAGCCAATTGTCCATAGACAATGTTGTATGACCATTCTCAACTCAAGAAGGAGGCTGGGAATGTCCTGGTTTTAACTGAGATCTTTGCTTTCTCAAAACAGAAAAGAAAATTAAAAACAGAAAAAGAAAAAAACAAAAAAAACCCACCACTGTGTTCAATTAAGATAAGGATAATGAATATTGAATGTCTGGTAGGCTGTGAACAGTCTCTGGCTCAATTCCCTTCTGACAAATAAACTTGCTTGCCTAAACTTTCCTCCAATTAAGCTGCTACACAACATCTCCTCCAGAAACAGGTCTCATCTCCAAGGATTCAGAGTCCCTGGTTCAACATTCACCACTTCTGTTTATTAACATTGTATCCTTAGGGAAGCCACATGATATCTTTTGGACTGTTTCCTCATCTACAAAATCAGAATCCATGCAGGGCATGCAGCTGGCAGATTAAAGGAGATCACCTTCGACACACCTTCTGTTGAGACACTCCTATTTTCCCTCCCTTTGAATATGAGTTGACTTGGGACTGCTGTGCTCAGTGGAACACATTGCAAACAGTACTTTGACTGTTCTGGGACTAGTCTTCCAGAGGGCTGGTACCTCTGCCTTGGGGACTGGGAGCCCCAAGTTACCATGCAAGAAGCTCTATCATCCTGAGAAACCACGCAGAGAGACCTTGAGACTAAATGGACCTCAGCCTTCCAGATGTCCCTGCCAAGGTACCAAGCATGGGAGTAAACCTGTCTTGTCCACCAGACTGGCCCAGCTACTGGCCACATCTCACTAAGAGAGTCTTACCAGCTCCGCAAGGAACTGAAGAATCAACCAGGGAAGCTCTGTCCAAGGTCCTGACCTACCAAACTCATATTTGAAAAATAGGTGTTGGGTTAAATTATCAAGTTACAGGGTAGTGTGATAGCAATTGCTATGTAAGATTCTACCTCGTATGTTTGTTGTGATGATTAAATGTAATAATGAAGGTAAAAGTCTTAACTTGTGGCCTGGCACATGGTAAATAATAATGTTCGGCTTGTATGTACACTATCCTCTAAGATTCCATACATCTGCCTGTGGAAGAAGACATTGGAAGGAGGCATCTAACATGCACTCACCACCCCAGAACTAAGCATTCTCATTAGTGTATGAGCTGATATTTCACTTGGATTCAGTCATCCCATTTCACCTTCACTCTTCATGTACTGATATGAGTGGTTCTAAAATTTCAAGCTCTGTATAATGGGTTTATGCTTTCTATGCCTTTTATGAAGGGCTATCTCACATAATGGAATACATAGGGTGTCTGGAGTCAGGCCAATCTGGTACTGCACACCAGGTCAGCAGGATTAATGGAAGGATGGGCGAATGTTGTTGCTTGAATTCTGCTCCCTACTCCTGCCATGCCCCAAGCAGTCTTGAAGGCAGGCATTAGAGTGCAAATATTTTATTTACAAAGTGAAGAAAACACTGGTGGTGGTGAAGATAAGGCTTGAAAGGAAACTAGTAAAGTTTTTTTTTAAATCACACCAACCAGCATAAAGGGCAACTAGAATTTAATCATACTGAAAAAACTCCAGGAACCATTGGGAAATACACACCCAAACATCAGACTTCTCCCTCCTGATGGTTAGGAACTGGGGTATGAATACACTGGCTCACAGGGTGTTCCCAGCCGGCATTAAATCCTTGACACTTCTGGTTTGTCACGTAAACAGGCAAAGCATGCTTCAGCAGCCAGAGAAGCCCTCAGCAAAATAATTCAGGTTTTGGATGCTGTAAATGAGCCGGCTCTGGAGTGATAAAGGCAAGAGAATAGGGTGGACCACCAACAGCATCTTCTAGGGGAACCTTGGGCAAGTTAGGGAACCTTAATCCCCTCATCTCTCCAATTAGGATGAGGAGAACTAATCCACAGTGACTTCCCTGAACTCCATGAACATTATTTCTAAGACTCGTGGAACTCGCAGATATAGAATAAAGTTGGAGAAATAGCTGGAGCCAATAGATGGTGATTGACTGAAACTCAGTGGTTCTATTAAAAATAACAATATCTAGCTGTCTTCAAATACTTCTCCCCGTCTTCCTAGAAATGGCAATGGAGATAATATTGCCTTTGTTTACATAACTCAAATATTGTAATAAAAACAAAAAGAACATACTAAGCAAGAAGAAAATCCTTCTGTGAAATGATAATAGAAAGCAGAAGCACCCACCTGTGGCTTTCATCCTAGGAATTACTGGCATTAGCAGTAACAGATAAGAGTATTTGCATTGTAATTCAATCAATAAGCACTCGTTAACATTGTAGAGGAGTGCCTGAGTATGTGACTATAAAAATATTCCACACTATGATAAAAAATATGATACCACAGCTTAGAAAAGAGCTCTCAAGATAAAGACAAAGAATTCCATCTTCTTTCTATTTAAGAGGGGAGAGCTTAACTCAAGTGGTGGAGCCCATGCTTAGCATGCACAAGGTCCTGGGTTCAATCCCCAGTACCTCCTCCAAAAATAAATAAATAAACCTAATTACCCACTCCATACAAAAAAGCATCCATAACCTTGCATCATATTACAGATAAAGTAAAATAAACAATCTTGACTTTGCAGGACCTAGAACCACCTGTTTATCTTTTCTCACCCCAACTGCCTCAGCTCTGGGCTGTACAGAACTGTGCTTTTAAAGGGGACACTCCTTGCCAAAGAGTAGAAACTGTACAGGAGAGAGTTAGGAGACACAGAGCTTCTCATCTGCTGAGTTTTCTCTCTGGCCTGAATTTGACAGGAATTCTTTTTATCATTTCCACTTTCAGATTCCCCCTTTTGCAATTGTCTCCATATAGCATCTCAATATTAGGCAGTCACTGTACCCTAAGTGATGTGTTTACAAGTAAGTAATACGTACCTAGTCTTTCACATACACACGCAAGCACACAGACACTATTATTCAGTTATCAAGACAATCCTGATAAATAGCAATGATTATTCCTATTTTACAGATAAGAAAACCGAGGCCCAGATAAAATGAGGAAATTTCCAGGGTCTCAACCAACCAGTGGTTGAGACACAGTTCAGGTTCAGTCTTCTCGCTGATGCCAGACCTCTTGCTCTCACAGTGTACTCTTCTGCCTTTGTGACCTGTGCAAGTTTCACTGCACTCGGCTATTCAGATGAGTCCTTAGCTGATGATAAATAAGTGGCTGTCATTTACAACAGCCAAGACATGGAAGCAACCTGAATGTCCATCAACAGATGATTGGATAAAGCAGATGTGATATATTTATACAGTGGAAATCTACTCAGCCATAAAAAGGAATGAAATAATGCCATTTGCAGCAACATGGATGGACCTGGAAATTGTCATACTAAGTGAAGTGAGTCAGAGAGAGACAACATTATATGATACAATTTATATGTGGAATCAAAATAATGATAAAAATTCAATTTACAAACCAAAAATAGACTCATGGACATAGAAAACAAACTATGGTTACCAAAGGAGAAAGGGCAGTGGGGAGGGACAAATTAGGAGTTTGGGATTAATATATACACATACTATATATAAAATAGGTAAACAACAAGGACCTACTGTATAGCACAGGAAACTATATTCAACTTCTTGTAATAAGCTATAATGGAAAAGAATCTGAAAATATATGTGTATATATTTGCATGTATATGCATAACTGAATTGCTTTGCTGTACATATGAAACTAACTTTGTAAATCAACTACACTTCAATAAAAATAAATAAAATAAAATAAAATAAAATAAAATAAAATAAAGAAAGTAGCTCTCTCCCAAATGAGAAGCATGTATTTAGAGACATTTGGGGAGGTGGGACCACTAGCTAAGATCTTCAAGAAAGCTAAACCCACCCTTCATGGTCCATGGAAGCCCTGGATAGAAATACTTCAGAAGATATTTGTCCATGAGCCAAAGGATGGCAGTTGCAAATCTAAATTTGGTGCTTTTCAATGCTACTGACATATTGAAATACAAACCACAATTGCTAATAACTTGGATGTTACTCATAGAATTTTAGAACTTCCAGGAGCAGAGCCCAAGGAAGGCTAAATGTTTCATATCTCATGTACAGACAAAGGAGATGCTTTTTCTGATCGACATCCTAGGGGCATCCTAGGTGGCTAAGGACAGTTTCAGAACCGGAGCCCCCACTGTATGAGGCATGGTTCTCCAGAGAAACAGACCAATGGGAGGTATAGATAGATAAGATATATATAATGTACATATTACTATGAGGAGTTGCTTTGTGATTACAGAGGCTCACAAATCCCAAGATCCGCCATCAGCAAACTGGAGGACCCGGAGAGCCAATGGTGTGGCTATAGTCCAAAGCCAGAGGCTCCAGACGTGGGAAAGTCAATGTTTCCATCCAAGTCTGAAAACCAGAAAGGATCTATGTCATGCTCAGTCATATCTTCGACTCAGCCTTTTCATTTGATTCAGGCTTTTAATTAATTGGATGAGGCTCACTCACATTAGGGAGGGTAATTTTCTTTACTTCACTGATTCAAATGCTGATTTCACCCAGAAACACCTCAATGTCTGGATGGTCTATGGTCAAGCCAACACATAGACTAACCATCACATACATAGATACATAGATCAACACATCTTCTTGCCTCCCTTGACTGAAATTTTCTTTTCCCCACCTCACACAAGGGAAGTGTTGTTTTACCAAATATCAAAACCTCACAGTGAGTAGATTACATGGGTACATCACGTATATAAACAGCACATAAGGGAAATTTTAGCCATAGAAAAGACACCACCATCATCCTCCGATGCAATCAGATGGGATGACATTCTGAGCACTCTCCAGACAGAACCTTCCACAAAGCGCTGTGAAGTCCTGAGTCTTATTTGTCACCATGGCTTTTGGACAGCCTCCTTCCTCCCCGTTTTAAATCCCTTGGCATGGCCAACACCACGAGCCCCAAATCCCTTCAGTCTAGCACCCCTGAAGTGAAACAAACAGCTTTATGTCTCTTGTCACAAAAGCACCAGGGATGAGAAATCTCTTGTTCAAAAGATTTAAGCTGGATTCTCCCAGCAATTACACTGCAGAATCCAGACTACAGTGGACGTGGGTGGCATGTGACTCCAATGCCCACGTTCTTTCCATGGGGTCAAGAAAAAGGAAGAGGCACAAGGGTAGCTTGGATGGCCAAATGCAGAAGTTACAATATATTTCAAAGGAGAATGAGAGTCCCTGACGGTCCCATGGCCAGGCACGTGTCTGCAGAGTCAACGAAAGGAGTGATGTCACAGGAAACCCCAGATATAGGCATGGGCCACACACAGGTTCAAAGTACGTATATAGAAACAGTGCTGCCCAGTGGGGTAGGGAGCGGGAGCTTAATCTTTAAAATGTAAAATGGTGGGGAGGATATAGCTCAGTGGTAGAGCACCTGCTTAGGATGCATGGGGTCCTGGGTTCCATCCCTAGTACCTCCATTAAAATAAATAAATATACCTAATTACTTCCCCCAACTAAATAAATAAATACATTTTTAAACATATAAAATATCATAAAACTTCCAAATGTCTGCCTCAAAATAATTATTGTATTCATGTCAGTCTTTTAACACACAAACTATCATTAAGCTCAGTTTCCTTTTATTTCTGATATTGAAAAGCATTCCTACCAGTAGCCTGGTGATTCATCCACTGGGGTCAGCAAAAGTGGCTTTCAGTTGCCTTTGTTTTGTTTTGTTTTTTTTGAACAGTGTTAAAAAAAAATCACTTTGGCATTAGGATTTTCCAAGTCCAAGTTGATGAAATTTCCATATATCACAAAATCCTGTCATGCTCAACATGAGAATAAACTTCAAAGATCGTCTGGCAGACCTGGCAGCTCAAAGAGGATGGGTTTGCAGCCCGGAGATGTTGAACAGCTGCTGAGTGTCAGAGCTCTTGTGAGGATGGACACTCTCTGGCCTCGGATCCTACTACTCCTTCCTACATTGGTTGTTAACAAAATCTCCTTGAACCATGTATAACAAAAAAAAAAATCTTGGGATGGTAGCCAGTGATTGTTTTCATTCTAAATATTTTATATCTAGGGCTTAGCAGAGTAAAGTCCAGCAGTGTGTTTGCCTGCTTGCTTGCTCAGGGACATACACAGGTGAGGTCTTCAAAAGAATCAACACAACCAGGAGTCTTCTTTAAAGGCCTCTTTGTATTAACAGAGAGCGTGAAAAACACAGCTTATAAGGCAGGATTCCCTGAACTGCTCCCACTTGGCTAACCTCTGAGTGTGATGGTTTTGTCAAAGGTAGAAATTTCCTCCTAGATATAAACCTAAGAAGATGTAAACCCGGTATTCAAATAAATGCATGTACACACGTGTTCGTAGCAGCACTGTTCAAAATAGCCAAAAGGTGGAAATAATGAAAATGGCCCTCAGCAGATAAATGGACAAACACAATGTGGTATAACCATTTAATGGAATATTACTCAATCATAAAGAGAAATGAAGTATCAACATGTGCTACAATGTTTCTGAGCCTCAAAAACTACACTAAGTGGGGGAAAAAAAGCCAGAAGTAAAAGGTCACAAATTGCGTGGTTCCGTTCATATGAAATATCCTAAATAGATAAATCCATAGGGACAGAAAGCAGATCATTGGTTGTCAAGGGCGGGGAGGAAGGGGGAATGGGGAGTAACGGCTTGTTGGTTCAGGGTCTCCTTTGTTGGGTCATGGTTGCCCACCCTTGTGAATGTAAATGCCTCTTATACTGTAAAATAGGTAATTTCATGTTAAGTGAACTTTACTTCAATTAAAAAATAAAAACACAGAGAGCGTGGGATGATGGTCAACTGATGGTTCAACCTGGCTAGACTACAGTGTTTTGTTAGTCAATCAAATACTAATCCAGGTGTTGCTGGGAAGGTGTGTTGTAGATGTGAATCAAATCCATAAACAGTTGGATTATTCCAGATAATGTGTGTGACTCTGATTCAATCAGTGGCAAAGATTTAAGAGCAGAATGGCTCTCAGGCTCCTTGAAGAAGAAATTCCATGTGCGGCCAGTTTATGCCTGAGAGTTCCAGCCTGAACTTCCTGATAGTCTGCCCTGAGATTCCAGATGTCAGATCCAGTCTCTGTAATCACCTACACTGATTATTTGCAGTACATGCCAATATATCATCACCTACTAATTAGGCTTCACTGGTTGGACACTGACTGATACAAGTGGATTCCAAATTTGAAAGGCATGTCACCTAAAAGCCTTTGGTTTTCTCTTAGCCAGCTCTGCAATGACTGTGTCACAAAGATGGAAATCCTAGAGAAAGAAAATAGTTGCAAACAGTGTACTTTAGAACTTCACTCAGCCACACTTATTGGAGAAATGAATGAATAAGTGCTACCCTATAGCCAATATCTTGCAGTAACCGATAATGAAAATGAATATGAAAAGGAATATTTGCATGTATATGTATGACTGAAACACTATGATGTACACAGAAATTGATGCAGCACTGCAAACTGACTATACTTCAATTAAAAAATAATAAAAATAAGTGCTGTGGTGGTGTGGGATTGTGACAGGTAGGCAAAGGAAATGCCCATAGCTGTGGGCAAGGATGCTTGTTGAAAAAAAAGGACATAAAAAGATATTTCCCCAGCAGATAATGCAACCCACCAGCTCTCTTTGCCAACCTGATGTTTCAGAACTTCCCACCCTCCAGGAGGGAGATTGGAAAAGTCTTTCCTAGGAAATATGCCTATTCCAAGAATAATGACCCAAAGATGAAGTTGATGTTTCTGTAATTAAAGCCCAAACCTATCTTTCAGTGGAGCCCCCGATCAATGCAGTCTAGTCACCCTGTTCTTAAAAATGAGCGGGCTGCTCAGGGACTTCAGAAATCTGAAGAAATCCTGTAGCAGGAATGAGAAAGATCAAAAGACATAACAGAAAAAGCAACAAGGCAGAAATGAGCGAAACCCAGGTAGACGCACACACAGATCATTAATATACTCAGAGTGATAAGAAAAGATAATTCAATCTTGAAACCTCATGTTTATCTCCAAGAGCTAAGCTGATTCCCATGGACAAAAACTTCCATTCATGCTTTGGGAGAACCACTTGACCTACATTTGTCATCAAGGCCCCTTCCTCCTACAAACATGGCCAAGAGAGGTCCCAAGAGAAAGAACTCTTGCTGGAATGGAAGATCCACATGAGACTTCCGGTTCCAAGATCTGGAGCAGCTAATATGATACACATTAGACATGCTTTCCGATGGGAAGACATTACTGCTCACATGGCTAGAAATGGTTGACTCATCCACAAGGACCCGACCTTCCACCCAAGGTCCGTTGGGGAACAGTAGCCTGGCTACTGATAGTTTTACTTCTGATTTTTCCTTTCTCTGACCTCCTAATGCCCCTAGAATCCAATTTCCATGAGCTAGGCATCCATTGTTCTATAACTACTGCTTGTGTGCAATTTTATGTCCCTACCACATTCACGGGATTTTTAAGGGCAGAAACAACGTCACGTCCTTTTCCAGTTATCTCAGGACACCTGGCTGCTGGAATCTGCACCCCAGGAGGGCTCGGCGTCAGCAGATGGGCTGATTGGTTCATTCTCACTCTTCCTGCCTCACCTGGGTCAACATACGGCACATCTGCTGGGATGGTGGCAGCTGGGCTCAGCTGTGACTGGGAAAGACATGAGACTCAGTTGCTCATCTCGAACAAATTTGCCAACCCCAGAGTCCAGCTCCATTGAATTATTCAAAATCCCTAAACTAAGTGTGGTTTAGGGGGACTGACTGCCTGGTTTTTGCCCAGGATTGTTTCAGTTTTAGCACTGATAATCCCACATCCCTGATAATCCCTCAGTCTCTGGCAGACCAGAATGATCGTCCACCCTAGTATAGATTATAAAATTAGGAAGATGAACCCAGGCACCTTCCTCCTGAACTGAAAACAGGGACTCGTAATACGCAAATTAAAAGAACTGTATTGTTAGCCAAGACATGGAAACAACCTAAATGTTTGTTGACAGATGACTGGATAAGGAAGTTTGGTGTATGCGCGCACACACACAAACACACACACACACACACAGACTACTACTCAGCCATAAAAAATGAGTAAAATAATGCCATTTACAGCAACATGGATGGACCTTGGGATCATCATTCTAAGTGGAGTAAGCCAGAAAGAGAAAAGCAAATACCATATGGTATCGCTCATTTGTAGAATCTTTAAAAAAGAAAAAAAATAAGACACTAATGAACTTATCTACAAAACAGAAACAGACTCACAGACATAGTAAACAAATTTATGGTTATCAGAGGGGAAGGAGGTGGGAAGGGATAAACTGGGAGTTGAAGATTAGCAGATACTAAGTACTATATATAAAATAGATAAACAACAAGTTTCTATTGTACAGCACAGGGAACTATATTCAATAATATATTCAATACTTGTTACTTCGATACTTGTAGTAATCTATAATGAAAAAGGATGTGAAAGGGAATATATGTATGTGTATGTGTGACTGAAACATGATGCTCTACACCAGAAACTGACACAACATTGTAAACCACCTAAACTACACTGCAATAAAAATCCTAAACACTCCATCTGCGTAACAGTTATCAAAATTTCTCATGTTGTAACTACTAAATGTGTCTTATTCCCAGAGATAAGGGTTTTATCGCCTTGGGAACAAGGATACTCAGGTTCTACCTCTTAAAAATGTTCCCAGTTTCACCTAATGTCTTGATTTGTACATAACAGAGGTACAAATGGCATGCGCTGAATGAATTACCTACGAATAACGCTAAGGTGTAATTTCCCTAATTCCAAATATTTATATAATATTATATTTCACGAGAGTCTTGACCTACCCAAAGGTTGTATTCTGGAGATACATTTTGAAAAAAATGAGAAAATATAGGGGAAAGAGAAAGCACATATCCAAATTTTGCGGTGGATTAGAATAGAGGGCAATTCATTCCAAGACAAATTCAAACCAGAACATTTCCAGGTAGAAAATTTCCAGATTCACTGCTTTCTCCTCCCCAAGGGAAAGCCAGCAACGTGCCTCTTGATAGAGCAGAAGGTGGAGAACATTAGTATGTTAGCCACTAGTCTCAAGTCCTGACTCTGATCACTGGCCATAATCTTTGTGGAAGTAAAATGGGAAAATACAGGGACTGAGATCAAATACCTCCTGGAACTGGATGTCCTATGATCACATCTAAGCATAAAGGGCTTTATGTTATTTTAACCTGGCTTTTAAAAATTATTTTTATGTATCTTTTTGTAGGGGAAGTAGTTGGGTTTATTCATTTTAATGGAGGTACTGGGGATCGAACCCAGGACCCGTGCATGTAAGAGCACACTCTACCACCCTTTATTTTAACCTGTTTTAATACTCAATTTATTATCACTAGTGGCATGTTCCAAAAATAAAATCCCAGTGGACGAAATGAGTCACCGGTAACCACATGACCCTCTTTGTGTTTGATTCCTTCTCCTCCTTTGTGGAAAAATGGCCAGAAATGTGATCTGTGCTGGCCCCACGTGTTCCTTTCAACTCCTGACCAATCGGGTGTTTCCATCCCCGCCGAGCCTGGGAGAGACCTCGCAGGCTGGTTGCAAGAGTAGGCTATTCTTAGCTAGGATCCTCCTCACTTCTGTCCCTTGTCAACACTGACATTTCTAACACCGGCTCAGATTCCCCAGGCAACGGTAAACAAATCAATAGCAGTGCCACCAGCAAGGAACGGGGGTAACAGCCAAAGGAAAGCTGTAAGCCGCATGGCCGTGTGATCCCAGGGCCGGCAGCTGCTGCTTTCAGAGCCCACCTCGTGCCACACACTTCACACACGTGATGTTGTCTTCACAGCAAATCGATTTAAAAAAAAAAAAAAGGTTTCTCTTACTTTACAGATGAGGAAGCTGGAAATCAGAGAGGTAAACGGAGGACTGACAAAGGTAGGAAGTGACCATCGCAGGATTTGAGCTTTGGACTGTCTGAGTCCAAACCCAGTTAATTTCCGCCTCACTGCCAGGCACCATGGTGAGAAAAAAGTCAGCGTGCAGGGAGCCTGGAGGTCCTTACCCACCATCTAGCTGCAGCTAATTGTGTGACAGTGAGGACGTGAATGTCCAGTCTTAGGACTTTTCAGTTTCTACAGCTCTAATGCTTATGTGTTACCTTTTGTTTTTCCTTCAAGAAACATTACGGAACACTTAATACGCACCAGCCAATATGGTAGTGAGAAAGATAAAACCATAAATGAGATGGTTAGGGTTAGGGTTAGGCATGCTTTAAAACACATTATTCATGAGGAGGTCAGATTAGACAAATGAGTCTGAAATATTTTATTACTCAGGGAAATAGCATCATTAAGAAATTTCTGGACATAATATGAGATGATTACACACAATCATAGAATTTGAGTCAGGAAGGGCTTGTAGTTTGGAGATCTTTTCTATTTACGAAAGACCTAGGAATGACCATAAACAAAAGGGAACATTACTCAAGGAACCTATGCATTCAAAATGCAGTAATTTTTCAGAAGTCTCTTGGGAAGCTATAAACTTGTTCCAAAGAAGACAATGTGTGTTTTTCAGAAAAGCAACTCTCAACCGATAGCTTTTCTCCAACATACTTGGACATAGCACGGCGCAGTTGCCAGATTACGCAAAATTCCAAACCTACCCCATATAATGGTATCCTATTAACTCCTGCTTAAAAGACATAGCAGAATGTGAATGAGAAAAAGCAGTGATGTTATTGGATTACTGTTTTGTCTTCCTGAATGTCCACTGCGCTCTCCAATGAGAACACTTGGGTTCCTTTTGAGAAATAACACTTCCCTATTCTCAAAACGTGTGGTTAATACTGAGCAGAACCCTTCACTCCATCCAGGGCTGGGTGCATAACCCAAGCACGGCCACTTAGTGTCTGCCAGTCCCTTGGACATTGTAATCATCTGGAGTTGTCACTTGATGCTAATGGGTCCTTTGAGAGTCAATCCACAACTTTTTCCGGAAACTTTAGAAATGAGAAACTTTCTTTGCACCAGGGTTGTTGAAATGGTAGTATTTAAGCATGGAGTTGGTGATTCCACCTTTGTCATCATCGGAAGTCTGCCTGAGAATAAAGCCCCACAGAGTGGCAAAGAGGGTCAAAGATGGAGTCAGAAACAGACAGATGGACGCACAAAGACCTATCATGGTCATGTTTGAAATTCTGAACCCAGCTATGCCTGAAGCAAAGCCTGCACTTTGAATCTTCCACTTTCACCAACTATTACATCCTCAGTTGTCACTATTTCAACTGGTTGACGCTTGATATACCCTTAACACAGCCTTACTTGACTGCAGGGCTCCCTCTCATCTTCCAGACTTGTCCTGGTTGAGAACTGCCCTTTTGTTTGGGTCCCTCTTTGGAAGTTACCTTTAGGGCCACTTTTCCAGACACAGAAAACAAAAACAGAAGCAAAATAAAACACAATGCTCAAAGTATGTTCCCACAGTCTTCAAAAATCAAAGACTTCTGACATGTACTGGGCCTGAGCTGAATACCAAATACTTTGCAAATGGCATCTCATGAGACACTTAACCAGCTCTGTAAGTTAAGTGAATTCAGTGTTATCAGCTACAGACTGGACAAGTTCACAATGGCCACACAACAGTCATTACAGGAGAGAGAACTAAACAGGAGTCAGTTTGTCTCTAAAAAGCTGAGTACTGTGTACTGTGTATAAATTTTAAAAAAAGAGAGAGAGAGAGAGAAAATGGTCTTCCAAAACGAGTACTTTAAAGTACCCACTGTTCAATCATATGCAGAAAAATTTCCTGTGCTTTTTCAAAATGGCAGGTATCCCTCAACATCTACAAAACGTTTGGGAAATGAGTTAATGTGAAAACCATCAGGGTATTTAGTCAATGATGCTCTGATGTGCCTGAAGACGTGTTGGCTGGAAGTTCAAAACTGAGGTACCTGGGAGAATCAAAGAATCCTGTTCTAAATCCATAATCAGAACTCACTTCAAGGTAACAGGTCCAAAACATATGCAAGTGCTCATAGCTGGCCCTGCAATTTCTAGCTTAGCTGGGCTGTGTGCAGGTTGAGAAGGAATTCTTCCAATTTCTAGATGGCATGTTCAGGCCAAGTGAACTTTGAAGCTCCGTGGGCCAACAGCCATCAAAAATAACAAAGAATGTCTCTGCCAGGTGTGAGTTTTGACCTGTCATATTGTCAAGTAGGCAGAAAATTAATACACGCTGGCTGCATAAAGAAATAATCCTGAGTGCAAACCTCATTTTACTGTCTATTCAGAATCTGGGAGCTAAACGTTTAAAAGCAATACTATAATTCCTTTCCACCCACACTTCAACACATTTCCATATTTTAAAAAGGAAATACTTCCTAAATGTGCAGGATAGTTAAGAGTCTCCTCTTGGGAAAGAAAAAAAAATAACAGCAATAATTCCTTAATTTTTCATTCCACCAAATATCTATATATTACATAGATATTAGTGTATATCTATGTAATATATGTGATATATACAAATATATAGATTATGTGTATATATATTATATACATACACGTAAGTTTGCAGTCAAATTTAATGATATATTCTGGCACTGTAAATTAAGAGAAACCAGAACCAAAAAGAAAAAAAAATAAAAACAACAAAGAAACAGTTTCTTTTAGAAGTTCCAAGATTTTTAAGTTCTAAATCTATCTGAATGTCCATGTTCTTATACCAGGACTGAGTTAGACAGAGACTTGGAAACACACAGTTAAGTCACACTACTTGAATCTAAGGAATGCACTTCAAAATTTTCTAAAGAATTAAGCAATTTTCCAGAAACAGATGATCTTGTCCAGAAAGGATGACTTCTCTAAATATATATCCTCTCTCTTTTTTTTCCTTTTTAAGGATAATTTCCCTTAAATCCATTGATGCAACAGACCCAAACCAAGAAACCGTTCTTAAAAGTCAAAAAGAGAAAGTAAAATACCATATGATACCACTTATATGTGGCATTAAAAAAAAAAAGACACAAATGAATTTATTTACTAAACAGAGACAGACTCACAGATATAGAGAACAAACTTATGGTTACCAAGGAAGGGACAAAATGGGAGTTCTGGATTTGCAAATCCTAACTACCATATATAAAAATAGATAAGCAACAAGTTTCTACTCCAGCACAGGTATGCCAAACAAGACAGAGTCAAAGAATGTCAGTAAACCAAAGAATCAACCTGACACATTCCATGACTTACCTTCGGTAATTGCCCATAGTGCAGTTTTTTGGATTTTTTTTTTAATTAAAGTACATTCAGTTACAATCTGTCAGTTTCTGCTGTACAGCGCAGTGTCCCAGTCATGCATATACATAGTCATGCATATATTCATTTTCATATTCTTTCATTAAAGGTTATTATAAGATATTGAATATAGTTCCCTGTGCTGTACAGAAGAGGCTTGTTTTTTTTAATCTATTTTTATATATAGTAGCTAGCATTTGCAAATCTCAAACTCTCAAATTTATCCTTTCCCACCCCTTTTCCCCAGTAACCATAAGATTGCTTACTATGTCTGCGAGTCTGTCTGTTTTGTAGATGAGTTCATAATGTCCTTTCCCTTCTTTTATTTTTGTTTTAGATTCCACATATGAGTGATATCATATAGTATTTTTCTTTCTCTTTCTGGCTTACATCACTTAGTATGATAATCTCCAGGTCCATCCATGTTGCTGCAAATAGCATTATTTTATTCATTTTTATGGCTGAGTAGTATTCCATTATTCTGTCTGTCTATCTATCTATCTATCATTTATTATCTATCTATTATCTATCTTTCTTTCTATCTGTCTGTCTATTATCTATGATATCTATCTATTATCTATCTTTCTGTCTATCTATTTATCTATCTCTTTATCTCTCTCTCTCTCTATCTATATCTCACAACTTCTTTATCCATTAATCTGTTGATGGACATTTAGGTTGTTTCCATGTCTTGGCTATTGTAAATAGTGTTGCTATGAACATTGGTGTGCATGTATCTTTTCAAATCAGAGTTCCCTCTGGATATGTTCCCAGGAGTGGGATGGCTCGATCCTATTACAATGCAGTTTTAATGTCAATAATTCCATGTGTTATTATCATGGACTAGTGGAAACTACTCCACACCCTAGGAATTCTCAGGAAAGAGAATGTTTTACTCATCATGGTGTGTGTGTAGCACATACCATTCATTGCCATCATTGATACAAAATCACCACCCTCTACAATGGTGAAATGGCCCTTCCTCCTACAGAACGAAAATGGATAAATCTGTTCTTGCTTTATGATGAAAAGCTATTCGTGGTACTGAAGAGAGTGGGGACAACAGATTCACTACTCTTGTGTGTCCTTCAGATCGACTGTGAAAAATGCTTGCAAAACCTTGTTTTAGAGTCAAACATGTCCAACAGGTAATAGACTCCTCTAAAGTTGTGGAGTAGGGTTACATTTGTCATAAATAGCACCCTTCCATGTCTGCATCACCCCTTTCCCTAGCATCTGTCCCTCCTCCAAACTCTTTCTGATTCATGAGGCTTACTTCCAAAGGGTCTGCAGGACAGGTGTCCCCACTTAATAATAAACCCGATCTCTGTATCATCTTCCCTCACCTCCAGCTATAGACCTTTCATAGACTAAAAACATCAAGATTAATTGTGGATCTGAATGCTCTTGTCTGCTGAACAGCGGTTTGGATGGGAAGGCAGGGATGCAGGCAAGATATGCTGACGCTTAGTACAGTGAAGACACTTTATTGGATATTTACTTGATCACAACCAACTTCTTTGCTATCCTTCCTCTCAAAGAATCTCAAGCACAATGACAAGGTGTCCCTCAATAATATAGTACCTTGCTTTAAATTTTCACCCTTTCAGTCTTTTGTATTATGGGGTTAGTTCAAAAGATGGAAAAGCCACGGGGATGTCATACACAGGGACAAGATGAATGGAGAGAAGTTTTTAAACACAGGAAGTTTCCAGGGCTGTGCCACACAAACCAGCTGCTGTGAAAGGAGCCTGGGTTTTCTGACCATGCAGCCCTCCTTATCTCTCCTCCCAAAATTCCTCAGGTTTGGTTGAAGCGAGGATTAAATGACTCAAGATATATTTAGGTAGCAGAGGGCATACAATAAACCAGATGCCCTCAAAAGTAATTCTGCTTCATTAAAACCAGACAAACACATTTGTAATGCTTTGCTAAGTTTCCACTAACAAGGAGGAAGCCTAAGTTTGGGAGGGGATTTGGAGGAAAGGAAGAGAAAACCAAGGCAATGAGTCATAAACCTACATTAAGTTTGCATCAGGGGAGAAATAACCTGAATCATCTTGAAGAATAAGAACCCTAGCCTCCAGCTATTGCCAAGTAAAGATGTTCAGAGCAAGACTCACATTTAAAACAGCGAAAAGTGGACTAGAAAATAAAATCACCTAACAGAAGAGGGAATAAACACAAAACCTCTTCACCTCAGATTATGGCAGTGGATTGAAAAAAAACAGTGATAAAAATAATAATCAAATGACGTATTATGATATTGACAAGAACATTTCTGCTGAAACTTCACCAGAGGCTTGCTCTCATTTGGGCCTGGAGGACAAGTGTATACTCACTCTCATGTAAAAAAAAAAAAACCCAAAGTGAGAAACTGAAATAATCTGAAATTGGCGGCACCACCTAGCCCCTGGCAAAAGTAAACTCAAATCTTGCCTGGAAGAAATCTTTCCAATGTCTGATGATCAAGGTTCCTGCAGATTAATTTCACCAAAGTATGAGTTCACACACACATAAACACACAGTAATAAGAGAACAAACCAACATAGGAAAGAGTTAAAAAACAGAGAAGAATAGATTTAGATCCCAACAGACTTCCAAGATTGGAAATATCAGAGACAGAATGTTCAATAAGTATTAGTGGAATATTTAAAGACATCAAATATTTTAAAACTAAGGGGGGACAACAGACTATCTTAATTAACAGGTGTGTGTGGAAAAGAATTAAAGCAGTACTTCTAGAAATAAAACATATGATTGATGAGAAATTGACTCATTGAATGGGTTTTATGGGCTATTAGGCATAGATGAAAAGAGAACTTGTGAATTTGAAGATAAAACCCAATATACTGCACAGCACAGGGAACTGTATTCAATATCTCACGGTAACCTGTAGTGAAAAAGAACATGAAAAGGGTTATATATATGTATATGTATGACTGAACTATTATGCTGCACACCAGAAACTGACACATTGTAACTGACTATACTTCAATAAAAAAGTGAAAAAAAAACGCACACCAATAAATTGGCCAGAATGCAAGTTAGGGAGAATAACACTTATTATAAGAAGATGGTATATTTATACAATGGAATACTACTCTGTCCTAAAAAATAATAAAATAATGTCATTTGCAGCAACATGGATGCACCTAGAGATTATCATACTAAGTGAAATAAGCCAGAAATAGAAAGAAAAATACTATATGGTATCACTCATATGTGGAATCTAAAACAAACAAAAAAAGACACTATGAACTCATCTACAAAACAGAAACAGACTCGCAGAAGGTAGGAGGGGATAAATTTGGAAGTTTGAGATTTACAAATATTAGCCACTATATATAAAAATTGATTTTTAAAAAAGTTTATTTTGTATAGCACAGGGAACCGTCTTCAATATCTCGTATGGAAAAATTATGAAAATGAATATATGTATGTATATGCATGACTGGGACACTGTGCTGTACACCAGGAATTGACACATTGTAACTGGCTGTACTTAAATTAAAAAAAAAAGAAGATGGTAAGAGACAGGAGGATAGAGTTAAAAAGTCTAAAATTTTTCTGGTGCACGTGTAAAATAACCAAGTAGAGAGAATAAGAGAGAAGCATTACTGAGATGCTGAGAATTTCTGAGAAGTAATGAATGGAAGCATATGAATAATACATATGAACCAGATACACAGGCACTAATGAATAAATACAGGAAATGCAAACATAGCAAATAAGACAATTAAAAAGAAATCTACCATCAGATGTCTGGTAATAAAACTGCTGAACACCAAATTGAAAGAAACGGTCTTAAAAGTAGGTTGTGGGTGTTGGGAGTGGGGGTGATGAGAGTGCTTTCCAAGGCAGGACAGACCGACAGCCACCAGCTTTTCTTTGCAGCAGCCACATTAGGAGACAGAAGAGAAGTGACCGGTCATCCAGGGATGTGCTGGTGAGGGCTTAACCTGACTGTCCAGCAGCGGGGTAGCCCTGACTTGCAGCGTTCCTGAGCTCCATGGCGTTAACCCTCCTGGTATGGCCTATTTCAGACTACCATTGTGACATCACTGAACGCAGAACTGGGCAGAGATGTGTGTATAACAGGTTCTTACGAGCCAGCTGAGCTGGCTTCAATGTAACCATGAATAATTCTCAAGATATGAGGGAAAATGTCCTTCAGCACTGAATTCCAGGTCTAGCAAAATTATCTTCTAAGAATAAAGGCGAAGACCTTCTGTTTTTCAGATAAAGTCTCTCTTACAGAGAAAAAATTCAAAATAATTTACTTTGGAAAGAAGGAAATCAAATCTGGTAAAAGGTGAGATTCTGGGACAAGGCAATTAGTGACTTCACTGGTATATCAAAAAAGCAGTGTCTACATAAAATAATAGTTTTCATTCAAGGGAGTGGGGAATGAGATGAGAAGGAAAGATAAAATTTAGTCTAGATGTCAGTCACTGTTGACTGGCTCATTCAACTGCCATTTTGGAAAGGAAAATGGACATTTTCCAGACTTGACAGCCCTAGGGTTTTGGACACAGATTAAGTTATGAAAATTAGATACTGTTTAGGAATCTGGAAAGCTGGAATGAGAAATAAGTCATTTTTCAGGCATTTTAGCTCTTTCTCCTGGCCAGCAAAGTCATGGTAACGTGAAGTGGTCTTTGCCACTGTTTTAACGAGATCTTCTGCCTCTTGGGAGTTGAGATGCAACCCTGTGGCCACGGTGGCATCTGGACTCTCGCTCAGCATTAATGATGACCTCAGAGTTCACAGCTCTCTGTTAGTCAGCTCGGAACTGCTGGGGGAGCCATTCCAGAAGATTCCAACAGGAATGCACACTTCAGGGTTGCCACCATTTTGTAAGCAATTGATTTCCTGCTTAAAATGTCTCTGGTTGTTAATGTTTTCTACTCTGTACTGTGACTCAGAGAATAAGAAAGAACAGGATAGAATCCCAGGAGAAGGTGAACAAGCAGAAAAGAAGGAGGCAGAAACAAATCCAACCATACCAATAACTGGAGTTTGTCAAGGGGCTTAAATTTGCCAATTGATAAAACAGAGGTGACCAGGTTGGATCAAATGATATGCATTCAGCTGTAAGCTCTTCATAAGATCACATATAAGGCTTAAAAAAAAAAGACTGAAAGGAAACATATGCAAATGATACACCAGGCTAATGCTAACTAAAGCAAAACTGAATTAGCTGTATTAATAACAGAAAAAAACAGGTTTAAGCAAAGAGAAGTTCAAGTTAAACACCATCACTTCAAGTATGAAAAAAAGTTTAATTTGCCAAGAAGATATAAAAATTTCAGTCTTGCTCACACCTAATAAAAGCCCTCACAGTATATATAATGAAAATTCACAGAACTTCCTGTAGAAAAAAAGAACATTCGTTATCATCGTGGGAGATTTCAATCCTCTTTGAAGTTTTGGTGAGTTCGTCAAGAGATTAAGGATTTGCAAAATCCAATAATTGGGTTGTGCAAATCCTTAATTTCTTTAGGTAAAATTCATGTAAACTTAACTAAAAAAAATCGAGTTAACATTTTAAATTAAAATAATCTTAATTGCATTGCTAATTTACCTTACTCAGGCTTCTATGAAGTCGACATAAAGGGGATGTCAGTTTCCAAACTTGACATGTATGTATCGAAGTGTTTCGTACAGCAGACATCTTGGTTCTAGATCTTGGATATTATCTAGATCTCATGCTTACTGTGATGAAAAGTATTTGCTTACATATTTATTTTAACAGAGACTGCTGGAAAGGAACAAACTAGAACAACAAACCTGTGACTTTGCCCAAGGTGAGTGACCTGATACCCCCAAACTCGACTTCTGGGGAGAAGTTGTAACTGAATCGGAGTTGCTGGTCCATCTGCGGGAAAACAGAAAACACAGGCGCATCAGCAGAGGTCCCCGTGGACAGGGCATAAAACCCTCCCATCCGGAAATAGCTTGAAAACACACACAGGGCAGACTCCTCTCTGGGATGATCTCTCCAGAGAGACGAGAACTGCCTTGCTAATTCTCCAACAATGCACATAAAATATGCTTTTCTTTCCTCTTGGTGAAATAAAGGCTTTCACACAAGTCTGCTCCCTGGGAAATTCTGTACAGCTTTTGACAGGTATTTATCTCCCCACTGAGATTTTCTTACCAAACTCTTTGCTGCAAACAAGCAAACAAGCGAAGCCTTCTCGGGAGCGTGCAGTGTTGGATTAACATTAAGTGGAAGTCGGGCACGTGCCTGTTTTTCCCTCCTTCTTCCCATTTGGTCCTGAGAGCCTTCACTGCTCCCTCTCCTCCGATAATTCTGACCTGGTCCCATTCAGGTGTGCACAGAGGGATTTTTCCTGAGCAAACTGGAGCCTGGGGAGGTGAGGCTTGCTGAACGGTTGTCACCAACAAGAAGAGCTGATAACCGCAGCCTGCAGGTAAGCAAAAGCCGCCAGGGAGATTCTCCAGGACTTTATTTCTGGGATCGTCCTTTAGGAAGCCTTCATTTCCTCGGGCAGTTTTCTCCAGTTCCGTCTCCTTGTTCTCCCCTCCCCATTTCAGGGCATCATCCACCATCCGTGCGCATCTAGTCAAACCCTACCAGATTCTTCCAGGCTCTACCCTGAATATTCACAGGATGTCATCCCTGGGAAAGATCTTTGTAAGGAATTTGTGTTCCTTTGTAAGAAGAGGAGACTAGGAGCTCTTTGGCAGTGAGCCAACCTCCAGGCTCCCAAGGGGAGCAGCCCCCTTGGGGAGCAGCTGCTGGGAGACTGATACCCAGTGATCCTGGCTGCCACTGCCAGGACTCTCCCGCACCCCCTGTTGCTCAGAGTGAACCCCACCCCAGTAACCTCTGCATCCCGTGGTGGCGTCTGCTGTGAGACACATCTGTGGCTGTGACTTGTGCTATATGATTATGTGCATTATGGCTTTTTCATTTACAAAATTAGACTGTAATAATATTTGGTGTTTATTGAAGACTTGGTATGTATGAACCACCAAACTATTGGTATGTATGAAGATACTAAAGTATCCTTCCAAATGCATTCTTTTGCTAGTTATCAGAGAAATGCAAATCAAAACAACAATGAGGTATCACCTCACACCAGTCAGAATGACCATCATTAAAAACACAATGAAGGATAAATGCTGGAGAGGGTGTGGAGACAAGGGATCCTCCTATACTGTTGTTAGGAATGTAGTTTGGTGCAGCCACTATGGAAAACAGAACAGAAATTCCTTAAAAAACTAAAAACAGACTCATCATATGATCCAACAAGCCCCCCTTGTGGGCATATATCTGGAAGAGACTCTAATTTGAAAAGACACATGCACCCCAATGTTCACAGGAACACCATTTACAACAGCTAAGACATGAAAACAACCTAAATGTCCATCAACAGATGACTGGATAAAGAAGTTATGGTGTATATATCCAATGGAATACTACTCAACCATAAAAAAGAATAAAATAATTCCATTTGTAGCAATGTAGATGGACTTGGAAATTGTCATACTAAGTGAAGTAAGCCAGAAAAAAAAAAGAAAAATACCATATGATTATCGCTTATACATGGAATCTAAAAAAAAAAGGCACAAATAAACTTATTTACAAAACAAAAACAAACTCACAGACACAGAAAACATACCTATGGTTACCAGAGGGGAAAGAAGGTGAGGAGGGATAAACTGGGAGTTTGGGATTAGCAGATACACACTACTGTATATAAAATAGATAAACAACAAGGTCCTACTGTACAGCACAGGGAACTATATTCAATATCTTGTAATAACCTATAATGAAAAAGAATCTGAAGAATATGTATATGTATAAATGAATTACTATGCTGTGCCCCAGAAATTAGCACAACATTGTAAACTGACTGTACTTCAATTTAAAAAAATGCACTCACAAAGAAGAAAAAAGAGAGAGCACAAATTAGCAAAATAAGAAAGGAAAATGGAGAAATTACAATAAACAAAATAGAAATACAGAATATCATACTAGAATATTATGAAAAACTATATGGAACCAAACTGGATAACCTAGAGGAGATGGACAAGTTTCTGGAAACATACTGTCCACCAAAACTGAATCAAGAAGAAACTGAACACTTGAACAATCCGATCACTAGAAAGGAAATAGAAATAGCAATTAAAAACCTCCCTACAAATAAAAGTCCAGGACCGGATGGCTTCACCGGGGAATTCTACCAAACATACAAAGAAGAACTCATACCAGTCCTTCTCACACTCTTCCAGACGATTGAAAAGGAGGGAATACTCCCAAACTCATTCTATGAAGCCAACATCACCCTGATACCAAAACCAGGCAAAGACACTACAAAAAAAGAGAATTATAGGCCAATATCACTGAGGAACATAGACGCCAAAATCCTCACCAAAATTTTAGCAAATAGAATTCAACAACACATTAAAAAAGATTATACATCATGACCAAGTGGGGTTCATCCCGGGGACACAAGGCTGGTTCAACATAAGCAAATCAAACAATGTAATACATCACATCAACAAGAGAAAGGACAAAAACCACATGATCATCTCAATCGATGCAGAAAAAGCATTTGATAAAATTCAACATCCATTTATGATAAAAACTCTCGCCAAAGTGGGTATAGAGGGAACATATCTCAACATAATAAAAGCTATATATGACAAACCTACAGCCAGCATAGTACTCAACGGTGAAAAACTCAAAAGCTTCCCACTAAAATCTGGGACAAGACAAGGATGCCCACTATCACCCCTCCTGTTCAACATAGTCCTGGAAGTCCTAGCCACAGCAGTTAGGCAAGAGAAAGAAATAAAAGGGATCCAAATTGGAAAAGAAGAGGTAAAAGTGTCATTTTATGCTGATGACATGTTACTATATATAGAAAACCCTAAAAGGTCCACACAAAAGCTACTAGAGCTGATTGAAGAATTCAGCAAGGTAGCAGGTTACAAAATTAACGTTCAAAAATCAGTTGCATTTCTTTACACTAATGATAAATCAGCTGAAAAAGAAAGTAAAGAAACAATCCACTTTAAAATAGCACCCAAAGTAATAAAATATCTGGAAATAAATCTAACCAAGGAGGTGAAAGAATTACACACAGAAAACTATAAACCATTGATGAAGGAAATTAAAGAAGACTTTAAAAAATGGAAAAATATTCCATGCTCCTGGATTGGAAGAATCAATATAGTTAAAATGGTCACACTGTCCAAGGCAATCTACGGATTTAATGCAATTCCTATCCAATTACCCAGGACATATTTCACAGAACTAGAACAAATCATAATAAAATTTATATGGAACCATCAAAGACCTAGAATTGCTAAAGCATTACTGAAGAGAAAGAAAGAGGCTAGAGGAATAACTCTCCCAGACTTCAGACAATATTATAGAGCTACAGTCATCAAGACAGCATGGTATTGGTACCAAAACAGACATATAGGCCAATGGAACAGAATAGAGAGCCCAGAAATGAACCCACAAACTTTTGGTCAACTCATCTTCGACAAAGGAGGCAAGAATATACAATGGAATAAAGACAGTCTCTTCAGCAAATGGTGTTGGGAAAACTGGACAGCAGCATGTAAAACAATGAAGCTAGAACACTCCCTTACACCATATACAAAAATCAACTCAAAATGGATTAAAGACTTAAACATAAGACAAGATACAATAAACATCCTAGAGGAAAACATAGGCAAAACATTATCTGACATACATTTCAAAAATTTTCTCCTAGAAGAAATAAAAGCAAGAATAAACAAATGGGACCTAATGAAACTTACAAGCTTCTGCACAGCAAAGGAAACAAGAAGTAAAACAAGAAGAAAACCTACGGAATGGGAGAAAATTTTTGCAAGTGAAACCGACAAAGGCTTGATCTCCAGAATATATAAGCAGCTCATACAACTCAATAAGAAAAAAATAAACAACCCAATCCAAAAATGGGCAGAAGGCCTAAACAAGCAATTCTCCAAGGAAGACATACAAATGATCAAAAAGCACATGAAAAAATGCTCCATATCACTAATTATCAGAGAAATGCAAATCAAAACTACAATGATGTATCACCTCACACCAGTCAGAATGGCCGTCATTCAAAAATCCACAAATGACAAATGCTGGAGAGGCTGTGGAGAAAGGGGAACCCTCCTACACTGCTGGAGGGAATGCAGTTTGGTGCAGCCACTGTGGAAAACAGTGTGGAGATTCCTCAAAAGACTAGGAATAGACTTACCATATGACCCAGGAATCCCACTCCTGGGCTTGTACCCAGAAGGAAATCTACTTCAGGATGACACCTGCACCCCAATTTTCATAGCAGCACTATTTACAATAGCCAAAACATGGGAACAGCCTAAATGTCCATCAACAGGTGACTGGATAAAGAAGAGGTGGTATATTTATACAATGGAATACTACTCAGCCATAAAAACCGACAACATAATGCCATTTGCAGCAACATGGATGCCCCTAGAGAATGTCATTCTAAGTGAAGTAAGCCAGAAAGAGAAAGAAAAATACCATATGAGATCACTCATATGTGGAATCTAAAAAACAAAAACAAACACAAACAAACAAACAAAAACAAAGCATAAATACAGGACAGAAATAGACTCATGGACAGAGAATACAGACTTGTGGTTACCAGGAGGGTAGAGGGTGGGAAGGGATAGACTGGGATTTCAAAATTGTAGAATAGATAAACAAGATTACACTGTGTAGCACAGGGAAATATACACAAAATGTTATGATAAATCACAGAGAAAAAAATGTGACAATGAGTGTGTATATGTCCATGAATGACTGAAAAATTGTGCTGAACACTGGAATTTGACACAACATTGTAAAATGATTATAAATCAATAAAAAATGTTAAAAAAATGCATTCTTCCCCAGAATCCTGTGATATAGACACTAGTATCCCTGAGTTACAGATGGTGGGGCTGAGGTCACAGGGTCAAATGCTTGGCCCAGACCACACAGTGCCACACAGCCGTGTCCCCTGGTCACATGGCCCACCAACCACATGGCATGGTGTTTGCCTTACCTGCCCTTGCCTCTCTAGATACTGAGCAGCTGTAGACCATCACTGTGTTTTTATTGCTGAATTTCTGCAAAATTCATTCCACAAACATTTGCGTACCTACTATGTGCCAGACATCGGCCCAAGTGCTCCCAGAATCCACCCCTTCCAGGAAGTTTTCCTCGATGGATAACATGGTTAGATTAATTGAGCCTCTTCCCTGTTCTCAGTGTTTTTTTTTTTTCTACCTCTAACCTTGCCTTTAAGATGCTGTATTGTAATGAGCTGCTCTCTCTCTTTCTCTCTCTCATGCTCTCATTTTTTCCTATGAGGATATGGGCATCTTACTGATGCACATTTTCTCTAGGGCCCACTACAGAAACTGGCAAAGGAGCCCCCAGCATAGGTTTGCTGAGTGAATACATGTAAGTAAACGTTCTGTATTGATTCCCTCTCTATCTCCCGGGCTATGAAGACAGAGTCCATCACATCTCAGGATGCCTCTGGCTGCCAGGTGGCCTCCACACCTACAGATACAACATACGGTTTTCACACCCGTAGTTTCCATCCACAGTCTGTTTAGTGCTCAGATGCAGTCCTGGACTTGAAGGAGTTTTCTCCCTGCCTTACCCTTACTGCCCCCGCCTACTCTCTGGAATTGCCCCTCCCAGCAGGGGCCAGGGTACCTCCCCTCGTGATTTGCTGCCCAGGCTGGAGAGGAAGCTAAAGAGACTGAGAATCTCCTGCTGAGTGGAGAGCAGCAGAAGATTCTCAGGACAGAAGGTTGAGCTGAGCCTCTCCTGGCTTCTGCCTCTCCCCTCCTCCCCAGGATCCGCATGCTCGGATCCCTCTGCAAGTGACTCCCTGAGCCTGGACGGGCCCCGCTCACATGCCCCACGAGGAAGCTCTAATCGTTCCGGTACGCGAGTCATCCCTGCCCTACCGCTCTGCTCTGTGGGGACTCACCTGTCCTTACACTTTACCCGGAGGACAAAGGAAGGAGAGAGAAGGTCGATGACACTTAATTTTTAAAAAATCAGTATTTGTAAAGGTTTGGAAAGGAGGACAGGGTGACTCAGAGAAGGCTTGAGGCTACTGGTGACTCTGGATAGTTGGGGAACGGGTTCCAGCTCTGATGTAGAGCAAGAGTTTCACTTAGACTGGCCCAGGGGCTGGGTCACCGATTTGAAAAGCTTAGCAAACGCACAGGGCAAACCCCAACAACAAAACGGGGAAGGTACCGCAAATATTTATTTCTAATATATTGACATTTATGATAGGGGATAGGCAATCTCTGAAGTATTCAATGGGAAATTCATTGTTTTGTTACATTTTGTTATGTTTATGTTATGTTTTAGTATTGTTTTTATTTTTAATTACTCTTGATGAGGGGGTAAGGGGGTAAGGGGGTGAAGCACCATTTTCCTTCAAACCTTAGGTTGCCTGAAGACTTGAGCCTTCAGAACCACTAGGCAAATGACAATTCTCAGATTGTCACCGGGAGTTCGTCCTCTGGGCTGCAGCCCGGTCCCTAAGGACTGCTTCCTACAGCACACAGAGCAGAGAGGAGAAGGCATGACCACTCAGGGCCTGGAGGCCTTGGGAGGGTCCGTTCTCAGCACTTGGATGCCTCTGGCTGAGTTTAGTCATAAGCATCTGCCCTCTCCTTCTAACAAGTTATGAGAAAGGTCGGGGACCCTGCACCAGCTGAGGGGTGAGACTGGGCATATAGCAGTAGCTTTACCTTTTCTGTCCTTACTATACAGCTTGTTCTAAGTGGGGAGGAAAAAGGAACAGTAGGATGAGGGTAGGAGTGTCACAGAGACAAGTGTGTTGTGTTACTACATCAATAAATTGATTTAAAGTTGAAAAAAAAACAATTAGACTCTCAGCCTCTGGGTCTTTCTGCTCCTTCAGTGCTTTGGAAATCATATGTCTTCCCCTAACATATGCTCATCATGGACTATTCGTTGTTTGGTAGAAATCCTTTAGCTGCAGAAGAGGAGGGAATACGCCTTACTGTTCCCTCACTGCCCTATTTGTGTCTTTCATTGGTGGAAAAGAGGACAGGAAATATAAAGAAAAAGAAAAGGAGACTTTTATACTAATGCCCACCAGAATGCATCCCCGATGGCCCAGCGAGACCTCAGGCAAAACATATTCAAACAGGAAGTCTTCGTTTCCATCGCTCTTATCCTCCAATCTGGCTTCAGCCCGAATTTGCTCTGAAGACTTTTTGACCCCTAAATTCCAGAGTTAATTCTAGAGGTAAGTCCACTCAGTTATTATCACTCAGGAATTGCCATTTGTGCTGTGTATTTGCCAATTATTCCGGAACTTCCACCCAATCAAGAAAATGAACGGTTAATCTTGACTTGTCCCATAGTCCACACCCAAAGGGTCACCCGGAGCTACTGATGTTACTTCCAGACCTCTCTCAGTTCCCCTGTCACCGGCTGCCCACTGCGCTGATGAGGACCCTCCTCTTCTCCTCCTGCCTGGTCTCTGCCTCATGTCTCATCACTCCCAAGTATGTATTTCCACAGAGAGATCATAGCGCCTCTGGAAATGAAAACTGACCCCATGATACTTCCTCCTCCCCCTCCACAGGGCCAATTTAATGATCTCTACACAGAACAGTAAGCCTAGTAGAATTCATCCATTTAGTTCACACGTATTTATTAAGAACCTGCTGTAGATTAGGCACTGCTCGACAAAGTGGGAGTTCCGTGGGAATGAAAACAGACCAAAATCCCTGTCCTCGTGAAGCTTACATTCTAGAGCAGGGAGAGGGGACAAGACAGTAAGTAGGTAAGTTACACTGAATGCTAGATAGTGTTTAAGTGCCTTAGAGTTGAGGTCAAGGAGCAAGGCTGCTGTATTAAATACGGTGATCAGAGATGGTGTCATTGAAGATGACATTTCCAGTGAAGTCCTGGCTGATGTGCAAGGACAGCTGGCAGTGCAGGTATATGGGCAGTAGCATTCCAGGCAAAGTAAGCTCAACCAAGTTTGAGAGCTCTGGGAACAGCCAGGAGGCCAGGGTGACGTGTAAGCGACGGGACAGTGATGGGTGAGCTCAGAGAAGACACAGCAGGAGGGGAACAACGGGTGTGGGGTCGTGGAAATCCTCTGAAGCCGCTGCTAGGTCTTTGGCTTTTCCTCTGTCTGAGAAAGGAAACTGTTGTGAAGGAATAGGAAACAAACTTACAAACTGGTTTCCCTGATGCTAAAACTGTTTGCTGATTCATTCTGACTAAGACATCCTGCAACTTGCCTTTTCTCCCTCACTGCGTTTGTTCTAACTCCCAGACTTTTCCATTAAGCTCTCCTCTCCGTACACATTCTTTACTGGGAATAGCTCTAACACACAGGCTACGCTCCAGGAAGGAGGTGACAGGCTGATAACCTCAGAAGAATGGACAGACCCTCTGGAGGTCCCCTATGATGCCAAGAGGATTCATCGAAGTTAAGAGGAATGTAGCAGCCTGTAAAATGCCCTGATTGCTATCACATTTTCTGTTCCATCCAGTTTTTCTATAAAACCTCAAGACCCCAAACCCAAGATGGATTCACAGTCCCTAAGGCATGAGCCTGCTGCGACTCCCTTTTGCCTGGCAAAGCAAGAAAGCCGTTCTTTTCTGATTCTTCCGAAACTGCCTCCGAGTCTCAAGGCATGCAGAGGCCAGTTTCGTGGCAACAACTGAAGGGTTTTGGAGAGAAAAATGCTGCAATATGACTGATGTCTTAATAGGATCCCCCTGGCTGCTCTGTTGACAAGAGGCTGAAGGGGAACAAAAAGATGAGCAGGGACGTGTCAATGAAGAGACAAACTTCAAACTGCAACGATCCAAGGAAAGGATGAGGATGGCTTGGGGCAGAGTGGAAGCTGTTACCATCAGGATGTTGCCTGTGAGAGAAAGAGAGGTTTCTGAGATGACACCACAATTTGAAGACTGAGAAAATGCAAGCGTGGAGCTGCCAGGACCTGAGATGTGGAAGGAGATGGGGAAAGGGGGTTGTGTGGGGGAAGAATCTCAGTAACTCAGCTGTAAATACGCTACCTTCGAGAGATGCCTAGCAGATATCCAAATAGCTCTGGAATTCGGCCAAAGGGCTGCAGTTAGATATACAATTGGGATTGGTCCATAAGTATAGACATGACATTTGAGAATGTGAGTTTGAATGGGATTCGCCATGGAGTGAGTGTGCATGCAAAAGAAAAGGAATTTAGAGTCCTGGGATTCTCCAGAGATGAGAGTGGATGATGAGGGAGGACCAGCAGAAAAGATGAGAATGAGCATCTGTCAGAAGCAGGAGGAAGAAAAGGTGAGCGTGGTGTCCTCATAGCCAAACACCAGTCAGCTTCAAAAGCAGAGAGCACCACTGAGTCAGATGCCAGCGAGAAGACAAGTGAGGAAAAGGTCATGGATTCTGCAAGATCAGGTCACCTGAAGTGTCATTTTGAGGTAGCACAGTGACAAGATTCTTCATCGAGTGGGTTTAAAAAAAAAGGAAGAGGAAGTTTGGAGACCAAGTATATAAACAACATTTCCAAGGATTTGAGCAATAAACTGAAAGAGAAAATGGAAAGTTTCCCTTCCCTCCTGACACAGGGTTTTTGGTTTTCTTTAATGCTTGTAATACTTGCATGCATTATGCTTTGGGAAGCCATCTAGTAGAGCTGGAAAAAAGGGAAGGGAGTTGGTAATGCTGTAGTGATGTCTGAGATCTGGTCCACAAGTGGTGGGTCAGGTCTTCACTAGAGCCACGAACTAGCCATATTCAGCAACAGAAGGGAAAGAGGGGCAACAGACAGAGATGCAGGCAGGGGGACACATGTGCTGAGAGTGTGTGGATTTCCTTTCCTGAATGCTGCATTTTTTTTTTACAAGAAAGAAGGAAGCAAAGTCATCTGTCAAGGGTGGAGATGGAATTGGAATTGTTGGTGGTGTAAGGAGAAAGAGAAGGGTTAAAATTGGCATCTAGGAGATCAGGAGGATGGGTGAATTTTTTTAAAAAATAGGGTGATTTCTGGGTAGATTTGAGAGCTCACTTAAGGTCCTGATTCTAAAGGGGATGATGCAGACTCTGCCCATTTTCTACCGTGATCCACCGTCACCTGCTGCTGCTCTTCAAACCAAGATCACTGGACTTTGGCGTGCCCTCTACGCACTACACTCTTTCAGACAGTTTTGCAGACCCTGACTCGGACCCTCTGCCTGAACACTGCCCTCTTTCTTCTCCACCTAACCAACTCCTACTCACCTTCCAGACTCAGTTTACTGCTAACTTCCTCCAGAACGTAAATCCAGTTAACCCTTAAATGATATGGGTTTGAACCATGCAAGTCCACTTATATGAGAAGTTTTTCACCAGTAAAATACTACAATAGTACAAGATCTTCCATTGTTAGAATTCACAGATGTGGATACAGAAGAACTGAGTTCAGGGAGGGCCATCCATACCGACTCAGACTTTTGACTGTGCAGAGGGCTGGCACCCCTAACCTCCTCTCCTGGTTGTTCAAGGGTCAAGTGCACTGATGCCTAGATGAGAAGAGTGCCCTCCTCCGTGCTCCCACATCACCTGTGCACACTCCTACCTTAGACCTTGCCGGTCCCTTGTGATTCCTCCCCACTCCTTATCTCCCTCATTATACCACAGTTATGGGTTATCAAAATTGAACAGGCATCAGGATCACCTGCTGCCCCTCGCCCCAAAACAGCTTCTGGTTAACTAGATCTGATGTGGGGCAAGAGAATTTGCATTTCTTACAAGATCCCAGGTGATGATGATGCTGGCGGGAAGGGGAAGGCGCTCTGAGGACCACTAGTCCAGTTCTCCAAAGGCCGGGGTTGAGTGCAGCTCACACCCACCCCCAGAACTTGGCTCCACACTTGGCTGGGCATCAAAGTTCAGAAAAGTTTTCTTCAGCAGCCAAGATGTGTTTGGTTGAATGAGGAGAAGGGAAGTGAGTTACCTGAATGGTAAGCCCTCTGCCTTCTCGGCTGATCTTCAAGTGGTGCAGTCTCCTGTCGGCAAAGTTCTCCGTATCGATGGTGAATACATGAGTTTTTTCCTTGCTTAGCTGATAACGAACTTGTAAGCTTCCTTGGAAGAAAAACATGAGAAATTAGAATTAAAAGCAGGACCTGTAAAATGCAAACATAGGATCAGATTGTCTTTTCATTGATCATGACTATTCTCTAGGGACGCACGTCTCAATTCTTTCATCATTCACATTAAACAATTTTATTTATTATTTTTTTTTACCATTTGCTGAACCCTGCTGTATTTTTTTTTGAAGGGACAGGTATTAGGTTTGTTTATTTAGTTATTATTATTTTTAATGGAGGTACCGGGGATTGAACCCAGGACCTCGTGCATGCTAAGCATGTGCTCTGTCACTTGAGCTATACCCTCCCCCTTCATCATTCACATTTTTAAATGGTATTGCAAATATGCCATTACTACAGCATCTAGGTCCATCTAGGAAATCCTGAGTGTAGCTGAAAACTGTGTGTGTATGTGTGTGTGTGTGAGATCAGAAACCACAATACCAGTTTGGAAAAGACAACAACCACAAGTATATTTTGTAACTAGATTATGAGAACTTTAATGAGATGAAGTTCTCTTCCACTCTCTTCAATTCCCTTGACTTCCTAGAACTCACTTTCTCCCTAACTGCCTTCAGGGAAGTTCAGAACACAATGGAAAATACAAGAAGTCATGCAAGGCAGGACAGGGGAAAATAATCTGGGGTGATGGGGCCATCACCCAAGAGTCATCAAATGGAGGAAGCTCTGTACAGCTGTGCCTGGTTTTCCTGATTTGCCCTCTCCTTTTGGTCCTGACCGTCACAGATGGGGAACTGACTGAGGGAAGACGCTATCTACGAATCTAATAAACAAAAAGGTGAATTGTCCCAGCTAGGTTCTCACTACGATTTATCTAAGGTACTATAATGTATTCTCCTCTATGGTCTCAGTGTTTTTTTCTATTAATATATGTTACATTTCTACATTATAAAGAGCGTGCATTTCTGTGTGTGTGAACATGGACTGAAATAAAATGTTTGTTGTGTGGAAATTATATGTGAAAATGCCTTCAGCCCCAGTCATAGCTTTGCCAAATACGCTTCTGGAATAGACATATATATATATACACAATCAAATGACTTTTGGTGAACAGAAGTATGCTGTTAAAGTTTTAATGCATCCTATTAATGTTGGAGCACTCTAGATCTATCTTGTCTTTTATTTTTTAAAGGTCTTCTGGCAAAATCCATGTCATTATTTTTAGAATTGAACAAATATTATTGATGTCACTTAAAAATGTTGGGGAGATCTCAGTTACAAAAGAATGTGTTTAAACACAATGATAAGGAATCTACTTTAAGTCAAAGAAGATGTCGTCACATTCTGTTAAACTTCCTTGCTACTTGCTGGATAGTTACGACCCCTTGGCTTATATCCTGCTTGAGTTCCTCCTTGTGACTCCTCTTTCGTCTACAACATTTTTTTTCCCTTCCTCTGTTTTACGGGTGAAGAAACAGAGCTGTGGGGAGGTGAGTAACTTTTCATCATTTGTAGCAAACGATGGACTCAGATTAAGAAACTAAGTCTTGTTAGATCTGAAGAGCATGGTTTTCCATGGAACACAATGGTCCCATGTGTTCATCTCAGCCAGAATGGTCTTCCACTCCAAACTTGCCCATTAAGCTTGTTCCCACACAGACTCCAAAATTAAGCATGATTATCTCTTCCAGGAAGCCTTATCTGGCTTCTGCAAGGTGCCCTCTTCGGCTCCTACTAGTCCTGTGCTCGCTTCAATCCTAACACGGACTGGGTTGTGTTGTTTATTTACTTGTCTAATTCTTCTCTCCTTTTTTCCTTCCCTCTGTCCCTTCCTTCTCCCTTCCTTTTATAAAAAATTGAACTAAGTCAGTTTACAATGTTGTATCAATTTCTGGTGTACAGCATATAATGTTTCAGTCATAAATATACAGACATATATTCCTTTTCATATTCTTTTTCTCTATAGGTTACTACAAGATATTGAATATAGTCCCCTGTGCTATACAGTAGGACCTTGGTTTTTTTTATCTGTTTTATATATAGTTGTTTGTATCTGCAAATCTCGAACTCTCAATTTATTCCTTCCCACCCCTTCCCTCCCTGGTAACCATAAGTTTGTTTTCTATGTCTATGAGTCTGTTTCTGTTTTGTAAATCAGTTCATTTGTGTTTTTTGGGGGGGGGGGGGATGGATTCCACATCTAAGTAATATCATATGGTATTTTTCTTTCTCTGTCTAACTTATTTTTCACTTAGAATGATGATCTCCAGGTCCATCCATGTTGTGGCAAATAGCATTCTTTTATTATTTTTTATGGCTGAGTAGTATTCCATCGTATCAATATACCACAACTTCTTTATCCAGTCATCTGTCAATGGACATTTAGGTTGTTTCTATGTCTTGGTTACTGTAAATAGTACTGACTTTCTTTCTTTTTAAAACATTAATTTATTGTTTCCAATTCCAAAGGCTAGAAGTCTGAAATAGTCTCTCAAAGGCTCTAGGTTAGGATTCTTCCATGTTTCTTTTTGTCTTCTGGTGGATGCCTGCATTCCTTGTCATTCCCTGGCTTGTAGGTGCTTAGCTCCAATCCCCTTCTTCTTCACATGACCTTCTCCCTGGGTGTCTCTGATAAGCCTATAGTCAAGACTGCTCCAATATTCAACAAAGGACAACTATGTTCCTTTTAGCCATTTTACTCTTTATGTTATTCTTGACCATCACCTACTCATGAGATTGTGAAATTTATGGAGTTGAAACTCACAACTGGAAAGTCCAAAAGCTATCTAGCTCAGCGCCTTGAGGTGAGCCTTAGGATAAAGATTCTCCCACTTTAGTTTTTTCAAAACATCATTTTATTTTGTTTTGTTTTCCTTGTTCCCACTTTTCCAGTTTTCCGACACTAATCTGTCTCAATACTGTCACTAGGGTGAGAATTATAACATATACTTACTCAGCCATATGATTTTAGTGCTTTAAAAAAGACCAAGTCTCCCTAATTTTGCATTATACATTTCCACTTCTAAGCCCGACATGCAAGGACCTTTTGTTACCTTTCCAACTTTATCATATACATATTTTTCATAACTTAACACACCTGAACCATCAGCATCCCTTTAAATAATGCTCCTCCTTGCCTGTGTGTCTTTTATTTCTTCCCCTGGAAATTCCCCTGCCTCCTTATCTGTATAGCAAGACCCTCTTCATTCATTAAGACCCAGCTGATGTGGCCCAGGTCAGGTAAGGCCAATATTATCTTTCTTTCAACTATATTGTCACTGTGCTCATCGTGCTCAATTTATCAGGCTTCATTTGTCTTTCTCCTTGAATTTAAGCTTCTCTAGGAGAAACAGCTGCTTATTCATCTTTGTGTCTACAGCAAATAACACGAACCTCTTATCTGAAGTCTCCAGAAGACATCTGTTAAATAAAATAGCCGGTCTGAAGAATGCTATTACCATTCACCAAAATTATAAATGAACCGTTGTTTGATGGCTACTGTGTGTCAGATGCTAATTAACATACAGTTATAACGTTACAATTCTATATTGAAGGAGTTCAGAATCCAGTTGAAGTAGGCAAAAGCAAGGTCATACTCGCCTGCTTATATGGCGACCATGTAATTAGGCTTTCAATCTATTCCTAAAGACATTTTTTAAATCAAATTCTCAGATTGGAAAACATCATTTCAGGGAAATAAAATGCTCTAAAGGAAAACATAATCATCATAAACAATAATAATGATATCCATAATGAAATGAGGAATGCAGACCCAGAACTTTAATGGTGTTCTTCCATGACACCACGTTGGCCCCAAAGGTGTGTCTGGTCAAGAAGATGGAGGAGCCGATGTGAACAGAGAAGTGGCTTAGTCTGTGGACTTCTTTTCTCTGTCAACACTCATTGACTTGACGATCTCATCCAGCATTATGGCTCCAAACACCATCTTTTCTGGTGTCGTAGGGTTGCTGCACTACACAGTTCTGGATGCTAGAGGTTTGAAATCCAAGTGTCAGCTGGTCCGTGTCTCTACTAAATGCTCTAGGGGAAAGTATTCCTTTGTCTCTTCCTAGTTTCTGGTAGCTCCCGGCAATGCTTGGTGTTCCTTGGCTTGTCGCTAAATCATTCCCGTCTCTGCCTCTACTGTCATGCTATGTGGCCTTCTTCCCTTTCTGTGTCTCTGTATCTCTAAGTCTCTGTGTCCATATCTTTCTTTTCTTAAAAGGACACCAGTGATTAGATTCAAGGCCCACTCTAGTCCAGCATGACCTCATCTTAACTAATTACATCTCTTATGACCCTTTTTCCAAATAAGTTTATATTCTGAGGTTCCAGGTGGATAAAAATTTAGGGGAGACACTGCTGAATCTAGTATACTATGTCAATGCAGACCAGTTTCTAAATTTATATCCCCAGCCTGGTCTTCTGCCTGCCGTTCCAGACTCCTCCATTTGATGATCTGTACCTCTAACAGTGAACTCACAATCTCTCCTTGATCTGCTCCTTCTGTGACTCTTCCCAACTTGAGCATTGGCCGTCCTATACTTCCAGGTGCTCTGCCAGAACACCGTGGCTTCCTCCTTGATGTCTTTTTCTCATACCTTATGTCCCATGGGCTTTTGACATAGTTTTATGCTCCACTCTTCAGAATATATCTTGAGTCTAACCCTTTCTTTCACTCCCCACCGATTCCATCATTACCATCCTCACCCAATCGACCAACATTTCTCATCCAGACTATTTCAACATCCTCCTAACTACTCTCTTTCTAGTGTGATCTTTCATAGGCTATTCTCACCAGAGCATCTAGAGCAATCCTGTTAATGTACAAATATGCTCATCAGGCCTCTGCTCAAAGCCCTGAAGGGGGTGCCCATCATCTTTCTCAGAGCAGAAGTCAATATCTTTGCTGTGATTACAAGGTCCTCAGGTCTTCCTTACCTCTCTCTTCATTATCTACTTCCCCCCTCTTTGCCCCTGGGGCCCAGCCACCCTGCTCTCCTCACCAGTTCCCAAAGAACAAGCACACGTCTGTTTCAGTACTTTGCATTCCCTGTTTTCTCTGTTTGGAATGATCGTCTCTGGATATGCACAAGGCTACGCCACCCCATCCCCAGCTCTGCCATGTCTTTGCTCAAATATCGCTAGTTTCAAGAGTTCTTCTCTTACGATCATACTGCAGCCTGCAAGATCCCCACCATCCTCATACACGCCTCCGATTCCTTTACCTTCCATTTTTCCCAGTAGAGCTTATCTTCTTGTAATATTTTGCTTCCTCTTACAATTACTATTTATTGTCCATCTCCCTCCATTTGAATGGATGAGGGCAGAGATTTTAATAAAGTAGAAGCATCTAGATCAGAAAATTTGCATATGCTCCACCATACGTAGGGAAAATATTGTTTCAGACGTACAAACCCTTGCTGGGTCATTATGTGAAAACGTTTCTTACTGTAGATTTTGGCCAGACATTGTTGGAAAGGCCTGATCTTTCAAATAACTTTTTTTTTTTTTACAGTATTATCACCAACGTACTCATGTGTTAATTTTCACGTTTTTCGACTTGTTTAGCGATTTTCATCCTACGTTTAATTGAAATATCCCTGACAAGAGAAATTTACCTGCATTTTCCCTGGGGTATTCTCAGTGCCAAGAAACTTTCCTAGCACACAGTCAGGGTGGGGTGGGGGAGTTCGGCAAATGTTTATTGTATGTTTTTTAATAGAATAAATGAAGGAATAGGGAGCTTCAGTGATAGATGAAATATATCTTCTTTAATCTCATCCATGCTTAAACATATAAAACGGAAGCAATGGGTCCAAGGTTGGTAACAATAATTATAAGAATTATCATTGCTATAGCTATAAATGTTAGCTATTGTCATAATCAGTATCACTAAAAAGCATTTATTGCCCATTTTGTTCTAGGAATTGTCTTAAATGCTTTCCTCATATTTCATCTTTAGACCTCAAAAATATTTCACACGCATTAGTACTTTACGCTAACTATACATATGGGGGAGATTTAATTTGTCTACCCTGGATGGATATTTAAATGTCAGCCATTTCACACAGACTTGCCCTCTTACCTGACTGTGATCTGCATTTCCCAGAACCTCACAAACATGGAAGGGTGGCGTCCACGCTTGGCCTCCCTTCCTCAGCACTCATCATGTAAAGATACAACATGTAATAAAACCTATTTAGATGAAGGCATATCTCTGTATAATAATCCTACTTAGACCTCACCGAGAAAACATGAAAACACAGTTTGTGGCCATTCTGAAGCCAAACCCATTTGTCCTGAGCTTGTTCTCAAATCATTGCATGCACCAATGCATGCTAAATTTCATGAGATGTCCCCCAATTAAAAAGAAAACAAAAACCTTGCATTTTTAAGCTTCTTTGAAAAAGAGACAGCTTATACTGAAAGGAATTGCAAAGCTCGTGGAAGATAAAGTCAATTTTCATGGCAAAATGAAACATGATGGTTGTTCGCCTTGCTTTCTATCTTCGGCAAGGTGAGGACAGATTAGAACTGAAAAGAATCAGCTACCCTGAAGGAAATATTCTCAGCTATTTGAGAATTTCTCATGAGTCAGTAACTGCGAGGCACTGAGCCTTCCCAGATCCACTCAGCTATGGTGGTTTTCCAGGGCTCAATTCATTTCTTATTCAAAAACAACCTTGAAAGCTCTCAGAGGAAGTAACAAACAGGTGCCACGTCTTCCAGCCTATTCAGTGACGGGTTCTGGGTTACTTCGTTCAGCCCTATTCTAAGCACCTTCATAAGCAACAATTATCTTCTATTTCTGTTTGTATTTATACAAAATGTTCCACGACCTCCCTTCCTTTCAAGGGAAAAGTCACTTGCATTGAAAAGGAGACCCAGTCCTGGGGGGTAAATGCAGACCCATCGTCTCCCTTCCGTGGGACTCTGTCTAGACCCGCTGTTTCTCCACTGCCTGCATCACGGGGCGGCAACCTTTCTTCAACAAAAGGAAGGCGCATCAAATTGTAAACTTGGCAGTTTATTTCTTTTTTCCCGTTGCTCTGCGTGAATGAAACCAAACAGGTTCTTCTGGGTCAGTCTTGCCCTCTGAGTTTAGTCTTCACAGCGCGTGTAAGAGGCACCGACCACGAAACTCCAGGGCAAGGACCAGCTAATGCTTTATGCGCCCGGAGATTTCATTGCGCTACTAAAGATCTACCTGCCTTCCTTCTGAGACCTAATTAGAGTTCACTTACATTTAAAAACTCTCTCCTCTTATTTGTGTATAATTTAGGGGGTTTGAAGGCAACAGTCATTAGAACTCGAGATCATAATTAGCCTTGAAAGTATTCAGGGTGAGGCAGCTTTGTAAATTTTATGTTCACTTTTTACGATCCAGTTGCTTTTGAGTATAGATGCTTTTGATCATGGCACTTACAGTTTTACAATATTTGGAACTAATGCTAGTTGCGTGTGTGTTTGAATTTTTTTTTTTTTAAGTTTTGATGACCACCAATTCTAACGATACAAAGCAACGCAAATTTACTGGAATACAGGGTCACGATTTGTGATTTTTTCCCTGGCTGGGGACAATGCTGCTGCTTCCCTATAACAAGGAGCTCTTTCCTGCTCATTTCTTTACGTCTCCCCAGTGCCCAATGCAGGGCTCCCAGGGCAGCACCTCCATCAACACAGAATAGACCGAGATCCACGCCCCTGGATGTGCCAGGAAAGGTGTTACTGACACTGACTCAGAGAAGAAAGACGCATCCTTTCTCCCCAGACACACACAGCCTAGTGTGCAACCCAGAATAATAAGACCATTATGAGACAGGAAAGAGAAATGCTTAGAAAAAAAATGCAAAGGGAAGAAAAATCACAGGAAGTCTTCAGGGATGTTACACCTGAAGCGGAGTAGCAAAGAACACATCCAAGTTAGCCACGTGGAGGAAAAAAACAAGGTGTTTCTAGAGGAAACAGTATGTCAAAGGGAAGGAGATGGAATAGAGGATGGATTGCGTGTCTGTGGTTGGGTGGAAGGCAGGTCTGCACGTGGGGAATAAGCAGAAAACCACACTTACTACAAATTTGAGATGTGAAACAAAATTGTGTTTCTAAGGAAGCCATAAACCTTATTGAGCCATGATTTTTTTTAACTCATCCTTTTGCTTTTTCCAACTGTTATTTATAAAGTTAATTTCAAAGGCACTGCTCTGGATGACTGCTCAAATACATTTTCTAAGGCTGTCATTTCAGGCAGTGGGGTGGGTGGTGGTTTGACCCACCACACAGACATATTCCTACAACCGGGAGTTGAGCCACACGGCATTCGATGATCAGATCTGAAAGGTACCCTCAGCATCCACCATCATGCACACCATGTTACAGAAGTGGTAAGGAAGTACCACTCAAAAAATGTTGAGCATAGAATTTATACATACTTTTTAAGTTTAAAGAAATGAGAAGTGCAGCTTTGTCAGAATGGTACCCAGACTCCTGGGTCTCTGGGTTTTCCTAACGTCTATCAGTTCCAAGCAGGCTGCCAAGTTCAAGGATGGCAAAGCAGCTCATGCTGGCTTCAGGCACTTTCATAAATGAAAATATAAATGATGGTCAATTAGAGATGATTTCCTAAAGCATTTTCTAAAATCGTTAACAAAGAGCGTGATTAGCTCATGAATAACTTCAGGCACTTTTCACAATGCAAAGTCATCAAGACAGAACCACAGAATCCTGTTTCATGACCCAAAGACAAACAGATGGCATTCTTTCCTGGGAGGCAGGGCTCCTCCGGTTTCTGCTGGTGGAGTCCCTCTTGTTCAGAAGCGAAGTGAGGGTCCCATCCGGGTGGCGGTCCCTCCCTAATTCCTTATTCTTATTCCAACACTAGCCTGAGAGATGGAAATGTTGATTTGCTTCTGAAAGATGCACTTGGAGAAGAGGATGGACATGTATATGGAGGGCCTATTCTGTGCCTAGGCCTGGGCAAGCCCTTAAATGCTTATTCATGACATTTCACTTGATGAAGGAAAAGAAGGTGGTACTTAGGGAATGTCCAGGATGCAGGCCCCTTGAGTCTGTTTCTGGCCCCTCCCCAAGATCCGCTGTAAGATTCCTGCACCCATCTCTAAGAGGAACCAGCCACTCCCCTGGGTCAGAGTTCATGGCAACAACAATGTACAATAGTGATTACATTCTGCTATAAATGTGAAAAAAGAAGAAGCTCAAGGGTATTAAACATCTACTGAAAGTCTCAGTGGTAACATGAGGTTTTGAACTCCAGACCTAATCCTCTAATCAATGCTGTGGATTTGGGGTAGGTTGAGAAGCTCAGGGAGTGTCTCTGATTATGAATGTGAGATAGAACAGAGAGAAAAGACTACAGCAGCAGCCCAGAATACTTTCTGTTTTTCTCCCCAGTCTTTCCTTCCTTCCTGAAGATTGGGTAAAATGGAACTGAAATAACAATAAAGAACAACATTGCCCCCAACAACATACTAATATACCGACTTTCTCACACTCATGCACACGCACACTTACACACACAGTATCTCCTTCCTAACTATTCAGTTGACCTCAAAAAAGATTTAAACATCACTTATGCACCGAAGAGGGATGACAAGCAACCTCATTGCCTCCCAAGACAGTGAATGCCCTGTAGCAGGCCTCTGGGAAAAACAAGAGCAAACATGAATAATGGTCCTTTGAAGCGGGGAAACCAAGGGCCTCCTAATGATTCCTCCATATTTTACAGGTGAGGAAAAGCTGGGTTCAGAAAGCATGAGTGAGGCCATGAGAATGAGCCATGATGCAGTGATGTCATCCACTCGGCAGTCAGTTCACAAGTGTTTATCGAGCATCTACTGTGTGCCTTCCTTTTGCTGGTGCTGGGACCACAGCCACGCCTTCTGCTCCCATGGAGCTCAAGCCTCCAGATCAGGATGGAAAGTAAACCCACATCCACTAACAAAACTAATGTCATGACCCAGACGAAGTGTCCCAGACTCTGTGGGAGCATGTAAAAGGTAGACAGGGATCCAGCATACTCAAGGAGGTCCTGTTAGAGCAGGCAGACAGCTAGATGTGAGCAGAGAAAGGGGGATGAAGGCCAAATGGCAGGAATTAGGCAAAAAGGCAGGGTGTGGGTCAAATATAGGAAACCATACAATATAAAAAAACAGGGGCCCCTGGTCAAAGAAAGAAAAGCAGGAACCTCTGGACTGACAGGAACACATACATTTTAAGGTGACAAGTATCCTGGAGGCTGACAAAGAAAGGTGGGAAAAGGCAGGCCTCTCCAGTGCCCAAATGTAGCCTTTTGCTCATTGTGCCCTCATGACAGTAAATTTAGCCTTGCAGATTAGAAGCACCCATCATGCACTGATGCCATGACGCTTCCCATCCAGACTGAAAAAGGACAAAAATCCCTCCTCCCCTTGAGAAGGTGGATCTAGGATAGAGATCAGGGAATATGACCCCCAAACCCCTCCTCTCCAATAAATATTCCACCCATTCATTTTTACACCCTATGTAACCAACTTGCCAAAGAAACTCAGTGCAGCTGCTCACCTGAGTCTGCCCGCTCTCTCTTTCAGAGAATCCTATCACTCAATAAATCCCCAGTTTACTTTCTTGACCTTCATGTCTTATCTCTGAATTCTTTTGGCGATGAGACAAGAACCTATTCACCAACAACAGTCCCCCCACCCCAATATTCTCCAATTCCTGAGCCAGTGCGGAGTCTTCACACTGACCATCCTTTCTGTAGCATCCTTCTACAAAACAACAACAAATGCACCTTCCTTCACCACACCTATAACAGCGCTACATCTCTGAACAATCTTACCTAGCAACATCATGAAGTCCAATGCCCTGCCTGTATTCTCCAATCTGATCTCCACCTTTCTATTAGCCACATCCTCACAAATCCCCTCCCAGTATCCTGTGCTCTGGCCCAGAGGGGTTCATACCCTTGCAAGCTTTATTGTGTTTCTTCCAAGTATTCCTCATATACAGTGAGTGCTGCTCACCAGATGAAAGAAAGAATGCCCTTAAGAAAAACCCGTGGCTAGAAAAAAAAAAACTCATGTGACTTTTCCACATTGTCAAATGTATTTGTTCACTGGTGGAAAAGTTGAAGCAGAGACAGGTATGCATTTCTTGAAAGAAAAGCAACATATAATTGCACTTGAGTTTCCCCACCATCCCTCACAGATCTCCAGAGCTCCCCAGCCACCCCTCCTGATGGACCAAACGTTCTAGCTCAGAGAGAAGGGGTCAGAGTGGGATGCTTGCTGACAGGAGGTGCCATTCCCCATGTAAAACTGGGCTAGGGCATTAGCTAAAAGGCTTTGTACACCATGCCATGGGGTTAGGGTTTCTACTGCAGGAGTTGAAGAGTCAGAGAGGGTTCACATGGAAAGAGTATTGTAAGGTACATATTTTACAAAAACCACGAAGAATCCACCCCCCCCCCCAGGCCTCAGTGAAGGGAGCGTCCTGGGGCGATGAGGGCTGGAAGGTGGACAGACGACCTAAAGTCCTCTAGAAAGAGATCAGGCAAGATTGAGGAGAGCAAAGATGATTTTGAGAGGGAAATAGCAAGACAGCAAGACCAAAGGGATTTGGTGGTAGGCTGGGTGTATTAAGGCAAGAGGAGAGCTATGACCCAAAGATTCCAGGTCTGAGAGTGATCAGAGCCCAGCTGGCTCACTAACCCCTCTCTGTGGCCAGCTGGACCACCTCTCAGTGTCTCCATGTACACCCTTCCTTCCAAGAGGGCTTTTGCACACAATCCATCTCCTCTACTGGAACCAACCCCACCCAACCAGCCAGCCCTGCCCCCCTTTCATCTTTCATTAGAGATGTTTCTCCCACGGGGAAGTCTTCACTGTGTCCCCTCCCCCTAGTTTTGATATGAGCTCTCGAGGTATCATGAATTTTATCATATGAAGCTTTTCATGGGTTATAACTGTATTTCTTTAAGTGTAGTTACTTTATCAACATGTGACTCTTCACACAGAAGCCAAACTCTAGGGTGACAGAGGTCCTATTGGTTTCACTCCTCTCTGTCTATTCAGTGCTTATCAAAGACATCTGGCAGTCAGTGGTTAATAAACAGTCATCTGATGAATACATAAAGGACTTAATTCATAGCTTTAACTAGAGAAGGTAGGAAGAAAAAAGACAAGTTTTAAAATGGGGAAAAAATAGGTTCTGATGACTAAATTTTATCTGGGGTATTAAGGTTATGATAGAAATATAAAACTAAAGATGGCAGAGAAACAGCAAGAAAAGTGGGGAATGGAAATTTGGAGAGAAGTGGAGGCTGGACATGGAGCTCTAAGCGCCATCAACAGGGAGATTGGAAGCCTACCACCTTCCTACAGTCACAGTCAGTCAGACACGGCTTTACAGGAAGGGAGGAATGTTGCCTTTAGCTCAGTTCTTCCTGGCTCCCCAGCTCAAAGATGTATTATAATATGTGAGAAGAAAACCATGTTCTTTCATTAGATACCCCATGCCCCTTCCAAGGACAGAATCATTAGAGTTCCATGACATTGGCAGCAGCTCTTTGTAGAAACTGCCCACAGCAGGAAATCCTATCCTTGTCACTTTAGCTACATTGCCACTAACTTTAATCCAGTCACCCCCATTCTCTACTCATCTCTGGCCACAAGCATGCCTTTCAAGTCTTTTGATCAGACAAACCCTTGCTAACATGTTGGTTTTTTCCCTACAGATCAAAGAAGTACAATGGAGAATAAGTAAGTAACAGATGGCCAGACCTCTTTCTCAGCTTCCCCTTCTGATGTCTCATGAAAACACTATGTGAGCAAGATGGCATCTAAAGAAAGATCACAAGAAGTCAACAAGTCTGCACACAGTATGGGATGGCCATGACTCTGACCCCCTAACTCAATGATTAGTTGAGCTTACTTCTCCTTTTCCCTTTAAAAATTCTCATGGCCAAGCAGAATCTTTGGAGTTGGCTTTGGAGGACACGAGTCCACCTTCTCCCTGGACTGCCAGCACTCTGATAAAAAGCAATTTCATTTCTACCAACAATTGCCTCTTGAGTCTTGATTTTCCAGGGGTAAGTGAGCTGGTCTTGCATTCAGTAACAATATGGTGACCCAGTTCAAATCTTGAGCCTGTGTGCTTGTCAACATGTTTTCAGAGAGGTAGGACAGAATAGGAGTTCTGATTAGCTAATCTTCCTGGGTCAGATCCCAGTACCTCTTACATGTCACCAGTGAGGCCCCAGGCAAATCAGATGGAGTCCTGGTACTTCAATCCTGTGTGCAAAATGGGTATAATCATCTCAGGGGCTTCATGAAACTGAGCAAAGTTTTATTAAGTAGTTTAAGTGTACACAACAAATAACATTCATGAATGTTAACTACTCTCATGATCATTATTTAATCTCTCTAAACAGTTTGAAGATTCCTTAAAAAAACTGAAAGTAGACTTACCCTATGATCCAGGAATACCATTCCTGGGTGTGTATCTGGAAGAAACTGATTTGAAAATATATATGCACCCCAATATTCATAGCAGCACTATTTACAATAACCAAGACATGGAAGCGACCCAAATGTCCACTGACAGATGACTGGATAAAGAAGCTGTGGTATATCTATACAGGAGAATACTACTCAGCCATAAAAAAGAATAAAATAACACCATTTGCAGCAACATGGATGGACCTGGAGATTGTCATACTAAGTAAAGTAAGTCAGAGAAAGAAAAATATTGTATGATATCACTTTCTTGTGGAATCAAAAAAAGACACAGATGAACTTATTTATAAAATAGAAACAGACTCACAGGCATAGAAAACAAATTTATGGTTACCAAGGGGGAAAGGGGTGGAGGGATAAATTGAGAGTTTGAAAGTTGCAGATACTGAATACTATATATGAAATAGACAAATAACAAGCACCTACTGTATTGCACAGGGAACTACATTCAATACCTTGTAATGGCTTATAGTGAAAAAGAATATGAAAAGAAATATATATATATATATATATATATATATATATATATATATATGTAACTGAATCACTATGCTGTCTATCAGAAATGAACACAACACTGTAAATCAAATATACTTCAGTCAAGAAGAGTATATGACATATAACATTTATAAATATTAACTACTACCATGATTATTATTTTGATTATCATTTAATCTCCCTAAAGCTACATTTGTAGTGATTCCTTCGGGAAGCAGAGTAAAGAATGCACCCCCACCATCCTCGTCGCAAGTTGGCTGGCGCTCCATCCTTCGTGTCACCATTTGGACAGTTAAAATGATCCTGAAAGGAGCATCTAATGCAACAGCATATTTAGAGCTCCGTTTACACAGAGGGGAACTCGGAAGACGCGAGTGTGCTGTTGAACACAGATACAGCTGCCCGGAGAGCTGGTCTCATTACCAATTGATAAGCAATTGAATGTGTGCAATTTGCTTGGTAGCAGCAGTCGAGAAGAATTTTGAAAGACCGAATCCGCATCTCAAGTTCAAATTTCTGCCTACTGAAAGGGAGATTTTGGAACAGTTTCCTGGGAGAAGTGGGCTTATATAGAAAGCAACCAGCGGGTCTTATATATTTACTGTTTTGTAAACAAAACTGTGCTGGAAATATCACATTTGCTAGATCCTAATTCAATTGCAGTTGAATTCTGTGCTCAACTCCAAAATGGCTCAGATAATTCTTCTACTGCTTCCCCTGGAGGAGGGACTAAAAATAGAGCAAACTGTGAAACAAATAGGTCTAACCTATCTGTATATATTTCATCTAGATAATTCCTTCTCGTAGGAAAAGAAATGAGTTATTTTAGCCAAAGATGACTTAGTCACCAAGGTACTTTCAAGCCAGCAATTAACTCAGGATCGTAAAATTGTAGTCCATGTTTTGTTCACTCCTTCTCTTCTCATGTTTGTGGTTAATTAATGGCCATTTCTGATGGCCCCAAGTTAGTGTCAAGTCCTGGTGTTCCATCTAAAAGCCACTTAATGTCATCTATCTGGTTTCTGAAACCCAGTTACAACATCGTTCTCTCTCTATTCAAATTCTGCTTTGGTAAAATGGAGCCTGGTAATAATCCACAACTTTTCTTACAGGGGAAGATGAAAGATGGCTCTTCTTGCCCTTGGGTTGCGAGGGATTCACTCCTGTTAGGATGCTGAGACAAGCGTAAAGTGAAGCCCTTAGGGATAAGTGTCTCAGAAACCTAAAGGCATTATTTATTGTTAGTGATGCGTATTTGCGAAAGTGCTCTGAGCTCTCTGGGGAACACCAGAACACAGACACTAGGTACGTGTGTAATTAATAACCCTTCAGTAGGGATTATGGTCTTCCCGAGTAAGTGTATTTATAAGTTGACACTCACCAAAGATAGTTAAACGATTTCAAAACAGCTCAAGGCATATCCCCCCTGGATATAGGGAGAATTCATGTGCTGGACTCTCAGGAGCATGGGTGGAAGCTACCACACACAAGGTGCACTTCAATCAGCTCTTATCCCGGGAGACATTCCCATGGGAAATGACACGCCGGCCTTACTGGAGGACTTGCAGGATGGAGCAGAGATGTCAGTAAGACTAAATGTGCCCAGAATCCTCTCCGTGAGAATCATAAAGCAAAACAAAACCAATCTCTGGTTTTCAGTTCTTCCTTTGATTAGCAGTCCACCAGCTGGACATGTGTGACTGACCTGAAGGTACGGATGCCATGAAAGCCAGCAAGGAGTGAGCTGTCTGTGGCAGAAATCGTTTCATTTCAGAGCTCCCTTTTGTTTTTCAATGACGATTTAAATATCATCCCTAACATAGCATCTTTGGACCAATCCCACTAATAATATACAAGCATATTTGTAAGGAGCTCTGGGCTTTGCAGAACACTTGATTAACTACCCACTGACTCCAGAATCACACACAAGAGTTCTGCAGTGAGTAAGTTCCCTCCATCTGCTTCTCGGCACGGCTTCCCTATGGTCGTTCCCTTGGGAAATGCTGTATTTTCCGCAATGTCCCTTCATTCTCATTTCTACCCTCCCTGTCTTTAGACCTTTCTCTGCCTCATTACATAATAAAGTTGAAGGTTCTTACCATGCGTGATGAATGACCATTCCTAGAAGGAAGTGTCACTGTTCTAACTGGGAGACTGGAAAGTGCAGTGTAACTGTCGTGACATTAGTGTCTCCCTTAGTGATGATGGTGTGTGTGATCTGGGGCAAGACACGGAGCTGCTGAGTCAGGACAGAAACAGGTAGGCAGACGTTCTCTGTGTAAGCCTGTTTTTGCAAGGGGTAGGTAATTAGATTTTTTTAAAATTTTTAATGGAGGTACTGGGGATTAAACCCAGGACCTTGTGTATGTTAAGCACGCACTCTACCCCTGAGCTATACCCTCCCCGCCCTTTTTGTGTGAGCTTTGCCAAGCCACCTAACCTCTCTGCACCTTCGATCAAAAGAAGAATATTAACATCTACTACAGAGATGCTGTGTTAGATTTGAAAAAAAAAGAAAAGAAAACTAAACTATGTTCCAACCATGCACAGTGCAAAATCAGACATTCAACAGTCACTCACTGCTCAGAAGCCAGACACCCAGAGCCACCCTGGGGACAGGGTAGTGCTAAATGCTGTGTCAGGGATTGGTTTTATGACTCTGACCTCCTCATTACCACACTGCACTTTCTGGAGCGGCTCTGGATGTGGGCATCCTGGAAGATGCTCACCCCCCAGGTAAGCCCTCTGCCTTCTAGGTGCTGGGCCAGAGACATCACAGGCGAGCTTCACCAAGTTCTGCAAATAACCCTGGCGATTTGGCAGTGTAGACCTAACGCCTGAAAAGATGTGCGTCTATGTCGATCCAGAAATTCTACATCTAGGAATTTACCCAGGGCAGTAATGGAAACCCCAAAGACTCAGCAGGAAGTAATTCATTGTAACATTTAAGAAAAGCGTAACATGAAAAATCAATCTAAGTATCCAACAGCAGGCGAAATATGAACACACCATATAATCTAACACAATTTATCTGCTGGTACATAACAATATGGAAGGATTTTACAACGTGGCATTAAAGGAAAATAATTCTAAGACAGTATGCATAGTCTGATTACATCTGATTTAAATAGCAGTCGCCAGAGAGAGTCAAGTCACCATTAATTACACTTTCCGTGAGAGGCACCGTGTCTAAGTGCTTCCCTTATGTCATCTTATTTAATGCTCGCAATAACCCTTCCGAGTAGGTATTAGCTGTGAGTCATTTTAAAGATGTCCTTAAGGCAAATACAACAGAGGAAGGCTTTGAAGAGGCACCTGCTGGATGTGTAAGTGGTACCTTTAATGCCAGGGCGCGTTCGCATCCATGGGGATGGTTTCATCCAGACTTCCCTTGATGTGATTTAGGGGAACCCGCTGTCCTGTTACTTACAGATTGCACCGTGCCCGTCCCTGCTCCCAGTGCCATTCAACACGAACTATCTCCCGGCAGCTTGCAGAGCACCCACCCTCGCTGCCACCCCTCCCCTCCAGGGCCTGGATGTTTAAACAGGAACTGCCTCTCTCTGCGGGAAACAGCTGGCTGGGAAGCCTGCGCCTTAATTAGCCGTTTCTCCCCAGGGATCTGTGCTCAGTAAATTCACTCTTCAGAGCAAGTACAACTAGTGAGATGAAACAACAGAGCCGATGGTCGAAAAATTTGTTTTGAAGGGAACCGTTATCCGTGACCGTGTGTGGAGATGGTATATGAGGACACTAGACCTCCGTCTCCAGACTGAGAGCCACTCCTCCGACCTAACCTCTGGCCCATCGGGGTCAAGAATAGAGATTTTAGTGTTGAGTCGCTGGTGTAAATCTTGGCTCCGCCCCTTTATTAGCACTTGGTTTCCCCCGCGCTGCCTCAGTTTCACTCTCTGTGGTTTGGGATGGTGCTGCCGGCCCCCACTGCGTAGGACCATCCTCAGTTCAATGCCCAGGATGCAGTGTGCAGGCATCACACACGTTTGTTCCCTTTTCATCTTTTATCCTTTGGGTTTATGTGCGAGGCACGTGGTGGGTCTTCGGGAAACATCTGTTAAGCCAATCCTTATACTTTACTTATATAGACGCCACTCCTCAGGCAAACCAACCATACAGATGTCTGAGAACTGGCTGCAAGGAGGTGGAAACTTGCATCTTTGAAAACCTATCAGTGCAGGTATGGTTTCAGGTGTTTTACATATTCTTCCTTTTTTTTATAGCACATTATTTTTTAAGAGAAGTAGACATCATTCTCAAACTCTCTCCAAGAGATCCAACAGCTCTTGCAAGGTCAGGGCTGTGATGACATCAGGGCCCCATGTGTGACTGGTCAAACCAGGACACTGCTCCTGACACCAAGGTCTGTCCGCCCAGCCCATGGTCCCCTATTAGCACCATGCAGAGGGAGAGCAACTAGGGGCTGACTTGGGAGAATAGTTTCCTCCAACTTTACACAGCGTACAGGTGACCCAGACCAGGAACTACTGGAGACAGCAAGTTAAAGGGCTCCCTGTCCAGCAAGCCCCTGGATCTGAGGTGGCTGACACAAGGAGGATGGGGAAAAACTACAGAACGCAGACAAGAGGACGCAGCTGCCTTAAGGTACATGACAAGCACTCGTGTGTACTGGCCTGACACAGAGCTACTTCAAAAGGACACGTCATGTCTAGCTGATAATTACAAGACAGAAGCAAAATGTACCACACAAAACAAACCCTGAAATGGTCCTGTTTTATTTAAAAAGCAAATAAGGGTGTAAGTGGACTATGGTCTCCCTGACTCCCTCCCTCTGTCGTGAGATGCTGCTCTGCCTCTAAGAGGTCCAGGGTTCGGGACTGAAGCACTGCTATCTGGATGGCTTGAGTCTCTCCCGGGAACGTGATGGGGTATGAGGGGTCAGGTCTGGAAGGCTTCACGATGCTCTCAGCGTACCACCTGTTAGAGAAGCTGCAGTCCCCCCACCTGGCTCTTCAGAGGTGACCAGTCCAGGATGTCCACCAGGGAGTCCCAGCTCAGGGATGTCCTGGAAATACTGTCTGGGGAAGGTGGTCACTCTCAAACTGGAACCTGCCTGCGTCAGAGTCACCAGGGGACTTCTTAAAGCAGATCGCTGGTCCCCTCACCCCACCCAAATTGTCCAGGTCAGTAGGTCTAGGGTGAGGCAGCAGAATCAGCATTTCTAACACATCCCAAGTGATGATGATGTGGCTTGTCCAGAGACCACACCTTGAGAACCTCTGGGTTAACATAGCACATCTGGTCCTGCAGTAAAATGGGGCAGGGGGCAAGAGGACACCCTCCCCAAGCTGTGTTCTGGAGCACATAGATTGGGGTTGGGGGAGGGGCTGGAAAGTGTGTGGAATCCCCACTCACCTCCTCCCTCTCCTTCTCTCTCCACCTCCCACCTTACACATTTTTTTGGTTTCCTTCGCATCCCTGCTCCCAGTTCTAAGCCTTCTCCAACAACAACCCTGAATACCTCTGGGGCCCAAACTGCCTCTGAGAAAAGGCCAGGCAACTAACTTAAGATATTTAGCTTCACTAGCAGTTCAGGGAATGAGATTCAACAAGACGAAATAGTTCAGAAAGATTTTCAACCGGGTACAAATATGGTCCTAAAGTTTCTTAAATTAAGGTACCTCTTTCAGTGTTTAACATTTAATGCGGTGACAAATCTGAGTAAGGTCTCAAAATCCAAATGATTCAAATTTTTAAAAATATCATTTGAAAAGAACGTGTTAACTAAATGTATATAATATGCAAGTATTTTGGTTATATAAAAATAGCAAAGCGGACTAAAATGCAAGGCTATCCAAAATAGAAGTTTAAATCCCTAAAACTGCTTATTTAATTTAAAAAAATTAAATGATTTAGAAATACTCTTGAACCCTCTTACTTTTCTATAGTTAAAGACGTTTTTGAGGTTCAAATAAAAGCTATGCATCCTGTCCCCAGAAAAGTCTCACACACACGCAGGTGGATCTACTTCCAGAGGCTCCGGGATGGGCTGGAGGGGTCACCTCACAGCTCCCTTCCAAGACTGCCTGGTGCAGATGCTACAGCAAGTCTTCTGCGGAAAGCGTATCTCCCCCCTCCTCCCCAGATTCCACAATAGCAGGAGACCTCTGGTTAGCACACACCTCCATGCCCTGAATTGTAATTCCCCCAAGTGTTTCCCATCTCAAAAACTGTTCTGATTGGGAACCGGTTGTGTTAGAACAAGCATTCATATTTCCAGCTCGAAGGTTCTCTTTCCAGGCTTATAATGTCCTTACTCCCTCTGCTCTTCCACAGAGCAAAGGACCTTCCCACTGCCAACTTGAAATAATCCACGAGGCTTTCCGTAGATCTGTCCCGTTACCTGTGACGGCGCTTCCGGGAGAGAGTCAGCTCAGGCGGGGCTTTAGACCAGCAACGATGTGGAAACGTTCCCGGCACTGACACACCTAACTCCAGATACAGACCAGGATTTTGGGGGAGATGGGGACAATATAAGGGATCACTCCTATTGGAGGCAATAAATGACTGTTTTCCAATTATGTTAAGAATATAAACTTGTTATTGTGACTATGATTAAGGTGAAGAGATGGTACAGATCTTTGGCCCTGGGCGAAAAAAATAGATGATGGATAGCAGAACGCGGTATTTTTTAAAACCAGAAGTTGAAATATACATGTATATTTATATAATTTATAGTATATTTATAATATAAATATAATTTATAGTATATCATATAAATATAATGCACATATATGAATATGCATACACATGTGTGTATATATGTGTATTATATGAACAAACATGTATATATGTATGCATATTAACATATATATTATATATTCATATGATATATGTATTATGTATTCATATATATGTATTATTATAGATATACATACATAGTGTATACAAAATGTGCATTGTGTTTATAATATAAAATTATAAATGATAATTAGATAATTGTTGTCTTCATCCATCAAATTCTTAGCTTTTGCCATTTTTTTTTATTGGCTACTCTCCCACTTTCACAATGGTTAAGAATTATGAGCAGCTGTAATATTTGTATGAATAGAAGCCTATTGTTTTCAAGAAAAAAAAAAGGCGTAGGTGAGAAAGAACAATGGGAATTTGAACTGAATTTGGTTTCCTCTCTGAGATGTTGTGGAAGTGTTACACCTAGGAATAGAAGAGCTACTGGAAGATGGGTAGGTGAATAAATGAGGCATAAGGTCTTTTGCTGGCTTGCCGGTCCTGCAGGCAGGCAGTTAATTCAGGGACTAGGACCAGCATGGCCATAAAGGGACACAGGAGCACAGCCACCCCCCGCCCCCGCCCCAGGCAGGCACCTCTCACGCCCTCCTTCCACCCAGGGCCAAACAGCTTCCCAGTTGTTCCCAGGGCTGCCACTATTCATCGGTGGGAGTCGCCACCTCTGGACAAGACAGTATTTTAAATGATCGCCATGACACTGCTTTTCTTGTGCCAACATTCACCGGATGCCAAGACTGAGAGATGCGCCCGCCGACTCTTCTGCCTCAGGCACCCTTCAGAGTGAACGTCTCACCAAGGAGCCCCCTTCCGCGGATAAAACACACTAGCAACGTGCATCCTCCCAGCTCTGTGTTTATTCCTTTCAGTCAAACTCCAAGCACCTGCGGGCAACACGCTTCTTCCTGTTTGCAAATGCAGCAGGCCGCGAGCCGCCAACTGTTTGTGGCATTTTAGCAGGAACGCGGAAAATAACACACAGAGCTGGAAAGAAAGGAACAACAGCTCCCAGATGCTTCTGGGGAAGGGCAGGGTCACTTGTGGAAAAGGACATCAGGACGGCCTCTCACTGCCTGCCCTGGGGTGCGGCCTGCAGTTACATCAGCAATGGTAACGACAGATTCGCATCGCCCTGTACCGGTTCCCTGCTTTGCGGGAGACCCTCTGGCGGGACTGCCAATTCTGGACCCACCACTGCTGTCAGCCCACACAGCTGCCCTCTGTGGTGCTCTGGTTATTACCAGTGGCGACCCTGCGGTGCAGACATGTCCATGGACTCGGGTCACCCAGCTGGTGCAGGTCAGAGATGGGATGCATCCTGAAGTCGGCCCGCTTCGCTACCCTACCTTCTTCAGTCTGATGGGGGCGCCAGAGAACAACGTGAGTGGGGACAGTGCTGGGCGCCTTCGTGAGTGGCGTCCGCTGACCTGCTCACGTTGCGTGGCTAGTCTGCAGGAAAGTCAGGGTTAAAACCCAAGTGCTTATTATACACTTTATTACTCTTTCTGCATTCAGTCTACAGGGCACGGGGTTAGAGCGGTGGAGGTCTTTGTCACGGGGGAGGGTGTGAAGGTGGTAAAGGGAGTTTCGGGGACCGCGGGTACGTCAGGGAGCCAAGCATTTGAGACAGGGTCCGCTTTAGAAGGTGATGCCTACACCGAACACAAGAGCTCATAAATAAATAACAAGGGACATCCAGGTATCTGGGTGACAGTGATGTGTACTCGCTCCTTTAGCTCTTAAATCTGGTGTCTCAGGGAGCTTTCCCAGAAATACACCTCCAGAAGAGGCTGGTTCCCAGCCTACTCCATACCTGTGGGTATTGATTGCGGCGAGGGGACCATTTAACCGGGGTGCCAGGGGCAGTGCCCAGTCGCACCTGTTATGAGCATGACATTATGATTAGCATCCCCTTGTACTGTTGGAAGGTTTCCTGCTTTGGGGGTAAATTATTGGTTGTACTACACACTGCATTTATGACAACATATTTGAATTTTTTTTAATGTTGTTTTTATTCTGCAAGACCACAAGCTCCTTGCGATCAGGAAGAGGCCTTTGGGCACATCTACATCCCCACATTTCAGGATGATGCGGGGAGCACAGAGGTACAGTGGGGGCTCAGTAAATATTGACTTGTTACTAATCGGAGTCTTCCTGAAATTTTCACCTAAGATGCACCTACCTCAGTTTCTGCCAAAGATTTTTTTTTTATTATTGAAAATTTCTCTCAGCAGGCAAACCACACACAGTCTTATAGAATCCCCCAGTACAGTCTCCCGTTCTTTTAAATTCTCTTTTAGCAAATGCTCTAGAGGTGAGTAAACGTAACATCTGTATTTGCTATATAAACATCACAGATTTGGAGTAAAATGAGTCAGGATTTGCCTAGAAATAATTTGAGATGTTGATGTGTTGCTTGGATTTCATTGTCTGCAGCCTTATTTTCTCTTTCTCTCCTCCTTCCTTCCTTCCTACCTCCCTCCCTTCCTTCCTTCCTTCCTTTTCTCCCTCCCTCCTTTCCTTCTCTCTCTTTCTCTTTTTAAAGAAAAGGCTAAATAATTTTCAGATAGAAAAATACTTTACAAAAATGACATTACCACATCTGGTTGGAAAGGGGCCACTAACCACATAATGTTTTCCATGAACAACCATGCAAAGGCAATCACGTTGATTCTTTAGATGATTCGTGTTCCATAAATATACAGTAGTATGACTGTAATTATTTGTTTAATAGATTGCTTAAAATTGCCCATAATTCTAGTCTCCAAAGATGAGGGGAGTTAAATAGGAAGATCTTGTAATGAAGAAAAGTGAAGAATCAAATCGAGAGACTCAGGGGCACTCACTTCTTTCTAAACCCGGAGAGGTCACCCCTGTGTAAGCTTCCCCACACCAACCTAGCTGAGAAGAGGGTTGGGAAGGTGCACCTGGGCTAAGGTTCTGAGAGCTCATATTGGCCAGGAAAATACTTCGTGTTGAGCTCTGAGGCTGGAGATCATAGAACCAAAGGTCACAGAGGAGTAAGATCACATCAAAAGTCAAGCAGAGAGCCTGGTGTAAGTTAGGCTAAATGGCTGGGTAATAAGACTTGATCCAGATACTTGGCAGTGAGAAGAACGTCCAGGGTGGGAGGAGGAGTCAGTAGGTCTAGGGTGGAAACTGAGAGCCTGCACTGCTCACAGGGTTCCTGGTGATGGAGATACTAGATACTGCTGGTCTGTAGGACCAAACCCAGTTCTCAGTGCAGGGTCTCCATCAGAATCACGTGGGTCCCTGGTTAAAATTCGACATCCCCCAAACCTGGGATTCGGTTGGCTTGGGGCAGAACCAAGACGTTGCACTTCCAAGTGCCAACACTGCCGGTGCAGGGGCCACACCTAGGGAGCTCCTGCTGGGAGGACGTTCCAGCCGCTCCTAAATTCCAGTGGCACCTGGTAAAGTCCTGGGCCCAACTCATCTCATTCCCTGTCCACTTTTCTAAGTAAAGCACAAAAAGGAAAAGCCAATTTAGGAGTTGTTTATTACACCACACTCTGGAAATGGGGCCTTAAGGCAGTGATTTTTGGAAGTGTGGTCCCTGGACCAGCAGATTTAGCCTCCCCCTGGGAATCTGTGAGCAGAATAATGATGAGGCCCCACTCTAGACATATCAGACTGGGGCCCATCGACCTGGAATTCAAGGAGCCCCGGAGGTGATTCTGACACCCACTAAAAGTCTGGGAAGAAGTACCTTAGGGTGAAAGAAAACGCAGTTGGGAGAGAGAGACGTAGGTGGATATCATGGCAAAATCATTGCGCTAGAAATTAGATGACCTGAGATCCAGGCCATGTGCTGCTTCTCTTTGGTTTTATGAGTCTGGGGAACCACTTGAGCTTTTTATCTCAGTTTTCCTATCTATGAGTGGAGCAGACCCACGAGCCTTACTTCCTTACTCAGGTAATAATGCAGGCTATCCCATTTTCCTCAAATAACATATGTACACATCCTGTAAAAGGATTCTACACCCCTGCCCGAGGCTACGAGCCGGCAGTGCCCTCGCTGACACTGAGCTGACTCTCTGACTTGCCAAGGGCTGATGAGCAGAAGTTTTAAGAAGCACTGCCTCCTTTCACCGGGGTGTTTGCCCTTCGCCGCTCCTCCAAGACTAGAAAGTCCCAGAGGGAACCACTGCCTCAACCTGGGACTGACTGAGATGACACACAGGCAGCGAATCACACACGCTCACCCACCACCAGAGGATGAGCGTGAAGACTTGCTGTTGGGAGCCACGGAGATTCGTGCTCCATTAGCTGTGACAGTAAATCAGATTAATGTGAGCAGAGTAACCAGATCAAAAGACACAATGCACGATGTAAAAGCTTGTTGATTAAGTATAAGGCATGGCCATATTTCCAGGAGGATTACAAAGGCTGAAAGCTGGAAGCCAGTCAATTTAAGGGCTTGCCCAATAGGATGTTCCTAACTGGACTTTGTCAAAAGCTTGATTCTCCTTGGGTGGCACCCCCTTTCCTTTCTCCCTTGTTTGTTCTCCCTTCCTCCTTCTATTTCTCCTAATGTCTTTGTATGGTCATTCCCCACCACCTTCCCCACCTGATATGAGGAGCAGGGTGGGAGATACAACCAGAGAAGGAGGAGAGATGTTCCTGTCTTGGTTACTAATCAGGCATTGGTTTAGACCTCATTCCAGAGTACCAAGCCATCATTCTCCCCAGGTATGATAAAATGGGCCCAAAGCACTGAAATCTTTATTCTAAATGGATACAATCCCAATTATTATAATGATGAAGCTCCTAATTAAAAATGTCTCAACATTTGACATCACATCCACCTTCTGGGCAAGCAAACAAATGGACTAACGGGTCCATACAAGTTCCAGCAGACAATAGCTTGACTCTGGGTGTGTAACACACAGCAGAGGAAAGGGAACACAGTACGGTCAGTGCACAGTCATGGAGGCTCTAAGACTATCTAGATCTGCCCAGTTCCAGAAGGGGAACCTTCTCCCTTCCAGGGCATTTCATTAGTTTACAAATCAGATAGGTATGTTTCTCTGAGGAATTAATGAAAGCAGCTGGTTTTCCCCTTTTCCTGTTTGCCCAGTTCTGTCCCCTTCTGACCTTAAAAGAACCCAATTATAGACATGAGATCACTAGATCCTGATTTGCCCTCTGCTGAATGCACACCATGCCTTACCTAACCTGTTGATTCTTTTCCTAGATTAAAAGAAGTAAGAATGAAGAATTAAGCAGTTAAAGAATGACTAGCTCTCTACCTCTGATAGCCCCTTTAGCAATCCTGCAGGCAGATCACGTGGGCAGGATAACATCTGAAGAGAGAGTCAGCCCACCTGCATGCAATGGAGATGATGCAGAACCCAACATCCTGCCTCGAGGATTCACTGAGATTCTCCCCCCATTTCCCTTTAAAAACTGTGATGGTTAAGTGAATTTTGGGAGTTGGTCTTTGGACATGAGTCCACCTTCTCCCCAGATTGCTGGATTTTCTAATTAAAGCACCTTTCCTTTCTACTGACACTTGTCTCTTGATTATTGGCTGTTGACTGGTGAGCAGCAGAACCTGAGTTTGGCAACATTAGGAAGATTATGCGATTGCACTCACAGGCTAAAATCCCCACAAAGAGAGAGGGCTAATAAGTAAGGTAGAGCCTGTGTGGAAAAGTATGAGGACCAGGAAAATAAATGTCAAGAAAAGAACTCCTGGTAAATGTGCAGCTGTGTCAGGTGAGGCAGCACTGATGGGACACCTTTGTGTCACGGAGCATGGTGGTGAGAATGTTTCTCTTGCTGTCTTGCTGTCTTTTCTCCTCCTGACTCTCTGTTTCTCAATTGACTTTTTTTTTTTTTTTTTTTTTTAGTTTCGCTGTTCTTCCTTCTTCTAGTTCCTTTCATGTCTGCTTATGTTTCTTTCCCTTAATTTTGTATTATTTAATCTGGTTCTCCCTGGAGCTAGAGGAGTAAGTCACACAAACAAATCTCAGTTCATCAGGTCCTCAGATCAACTGCTACTTTAAATATAAATTTAAGCAGAACTCGTAGACATAGAATACAAACTTGCGGTTGCCAAGGGGGTGGGGGGTGGGAGGGGACAGACTGGGAGTTCAAAATGTAGAATAGATAAACAAGATTATACTGTATAGCACAGGGAATATATACAATGTCTTATGTTAGCTCATAGAGAAAAAAATGTGACAATGAATATATATATGTTCATGTGTAACTGAAAAATTGTGCTCTACACTGGAATTTGACACAACATTGTAAAATGATTATAACTCAATAAAAAGGTTTAAAAAATAATAAATAAATAAATTTAATTCTATGATGGGCTAGCTACCAATTTCATGTAAGTGCCTCATCCACAGCATCACCAATTGTTTACTGATTTTTTAAAAAATAAAATGATGATGAAACTCTAGTGGAACAGATGATTCAAATTTCCAGCACACCTCAAGTAATCGGGTCTAGCAGACCCATTTTGCCATTTTATTAGTTAGAAAAAAATTTACCTGTAGGAAACAGGAACCCCCTGCTGTGATGGTGGAGAATCTAGAATGACACATGGAAAAGCTAAAGGGAACTTCCAGTTATTCAATCAACTGATTGAAATGGATTGAAGCTGATTGAGTGAAGCTGTGCTGAGCTCTGTCCTAGGTCCTGAAGATACAAAAACTCCAGAGCATACATTCTAGTTTTCATCACCAGCAACAAACAAATGCTATAGTAGACTATAATCCTAGGTAATAAGTTGGTGAGAAAACGTCAGGCAAAGAGAACAGCAGGGCCAGACTCGGACACAGTGTGGTCCTTATAAGCCCTACTCCCTGGGGCCATCACCTTGTAGTGTGTGGTCCAGTAAGGATGCTCAGATGCGATGACATTCACAGGGGCCTAAATGAAACTGAATCACTTGGTGTCTGGTGAAGGAGGGTTGCAGGCAGAGAGAAAGTTAGTGAAATCTCAGTGCATCGGCCTGCTCCACATTCTAGAACAGGGAGGAGGCTGGTGAGCCAGGCCCAGGAGAGAAGGTGAGAAAGCCTGGGGGTGAAGTCAGAGGCCAGACTGTTAAGGGCCTGTGCGATCTGGGAAGAAACCTCAATTTCCTTCTGAGTGACAAGAAAGAAATCACTGCATGGATTTGAGCAGAGGAGTGACAAGACTGGCCACCCACAGGACAAGAGCAGAGGGAGGAGGCCTGCTAGGGGGTGAGGGCAGCGAAGTAGGGGGAGTGAGGATGGGAGCCCAGGCAGCCTGGAGCAGTGCAGGAGGTCAGCAGTGCTTGGCTTCACAGTCCCTCCTGAAGCTGCAGATGACAGGATTGTCTGGGAATTCCTACACTGAAGATTCCTTGCATGAGCTCACTGCCAGTTTTAACCTAGGCAGGTGTCTCCGGGAGCCCAACGCTTAGTCATTCCAGAAGTCACGGTTGGTCAGTGGGGTCTGGATGAGGGACCTCAGGAGGCTAGAACACATGAAGTGTCTCGCCTTGTTTGAAAACCCAGACTCTTCTTTGGAGTAGATATTAGTTTCAGCTGGAGACACAGCCATCTCCTTAGCTTCTTTGTCACATTCTCCAACATAGAGACTCACATCTTAGCTATTTCTGTAGCCCAGGGCTTAGCACAAGTCTGACACACTGATGGCCCCACAGAGGTGGACACAGTGTGGGATCACTGGCGTCACCTAGGATGGCAGGTGCACTGTGATTATACAAGTGGATCAATTTTACTCACTTTGATCATTGTTTTCAAATTCTCTACAACGAACCCCCTTTTTGCCCCCATATTAAACCCTCCCACTGACTGCTTTTTACCCTTACAATACCACTGGTGCCCGGTCTGATTTCAGCAAGCCATAGACAGTTCCTGAGCTGAAAGGCACTAAGGAAACAGAAGTCCAATGAGACAAATTTGATTTTCTACGGCCAATATTTTGTATTTGTGTTTGGAAGTGGTATTTGGGAGTATTTTGAAAGTATGTATAGAATGAAACCATCATTCGGAGTTGTATTTGGGACAGTACTAATTCTGGGCACTGAACAGTCATTCAGGGAGTTTTACAGTCCTTCGGTATTTCATGCAACTGCACACATCATGTCAAAGAGTCCTTAAAAGTCACCAAGGCCAACCTCATGGTAAGGATCAGAAAACTAAGGTCAATGGAAAATAAGTGACTGATCTAAGGCCAGGGACTTTGCTTTAATTTCTATTGAACCATAATACGTAATTCTACTTATGTTAAGAAAAGCGCACATATCATGAGTGTGATGCTCCATGTATTTTTACAGATGGACGGCATCCAGGCCAGGAACAACATTCCAGCACCCCAGAGGACCCCTCCGATACCCTTATCATCACTGTGCCCCAAGGTTAACCTGTCATGTTTTCTAATTGCATAGTATAATTTTTCCTGATTTAGATATTTATAAAAGTGGAATCATAAAGAATGTACATTTTTATGTCTGGTTTCTTTCAACATTAAGTTTGTGAGGTTTATCAATTTTGTTTTATGCATATATAAACTGCTCATTCTTATTGCTTTGAATAAATATATAAGAGTACCAAATTTTTAAAGACGAAGAACACTATAAATGTGGTAGGAAGACTCTAAGGTGGACCCCACATTCAAGCCCATATATAACCCCGACCCTTAAGTGTTGGTGAGATCTGAGACTTGCTTTCAACACATGGAATATAGCAGAGGTGATGGGCTGTCACTTCTGCGATTACATTTCAGGATTCATCCATTTATATATATGCTGGTACACCCTTGCTGGCTTGAAGGAGCAGCTTTGATGGCCTATGGAGGGTATCATGTGGCCAGGAACCCTGGGCCACCTTTAGGAACTGACAGCAATGCCTACTTGACAACCAGCAAAACACCAGGAACTCAATCCTAAAACCCCAAGGAACTGAGTTCTATCAACAACTTGTGGAAGCTCAGAAGCAGATCTTTCCCCAGTGGAGACTGATGAGAACACAGCCCACCCGACACTGAACAGAAGACCCAGAGAAATAGCGCTTGGAATCTAGACCCAAGAGGCTGAGATACAAAGTAGGTGTTCTTGTAAGCCACTGAGCTAGTGGAAAGCTATTAGTTAGCAGTGGAAAACTCATTCAGGAACCCAGTTTCCTGGCTTTTTAGCACAGCGATTTTTATCCCTTTATGCTGCTAAAAGTAGAGCAAACATCCCATAAACACCTCAACATTCTTTCTCTGTAACCCGTTTTCAACAAGAACCAATTTGGCAAGCATAGATCATGAAGTACCTTAATCCTGGTTTCATAATTTAAAATATATATAACATTTTAAAGGTCTCTTACCCTTTAAAAAGTCAATTATTAATTGGTGAGACACAAATGGGGAAACAAGTGGTAGCGACTAAGGTTGGGCATCTCGGGAAAACTTCTGGGAAGAAAGATCTTAGAGGAGGAAAAGAAAAGGAGGAGAGAACACTGGGCTCGTATAATTCCATGGTGCTATTTTCAGCATGTATTTCCCATCGACGCTTCTTAAGCAAGTTGGAGCAATGCCAACCAGGGTGCGATGTGGACATAAGTCATTATCATCACAACACAGGGGCCTCACAGGAAGACGTGCCTGATGCAATACACTTGCCCGCAGGAGAAGAAAGCTCCCCGACTCTGGGGAAATACACTTCTGATGGCCCATTTCTATTCCTTTTCTCTTTGTCTTTGATTTATTGCCTTTGCACGGCTCCAACGTGACCCAGGCTTCAGCTTCCAGCACAAAATGATATTCCAGACTCCACTAAATATGTTTGTTAAGACAAAGGCAGCCAACAAAATTAAACTGCCGGCACCAAGATCGGTGGTTATTTTCAGCTGGAGAGAGATTAGAGAGGATTATTACTTTATCAAAAAAAAAATTCAGCCACGAAACTAGTGTTTATTTCTCCAGTTCCTTTGGCCGTGTGCTGCTGTACCTCCCAACTCGCACAGATTTGGTCTTTCATTGTCAATTTGTTGAAAAGCCTGACAAATGTCGGCAGCCTGTGTTTTAGGACACTCAAGCTTACTTAGTTATTGCTACAGAGAGCTGGAAATTAGGGCCCTCACAGGGGGTTATGTGTGCTGTTTCTTTGACTTTTATTGTTGTGGTTTTATTTCCACCATCAGGTGCTTCATCTTTAATCTCGTTTTTTTTTCTAGACGTCCCACCTACAGATGGCAACTCAGACAACTAAAAACCCAAGAGCATGACCATCAGAGAGCCAATGACTCCATCATATTTTTTCTCTATCTTTTTTTTTTAAATTGAGTTACAATCAGTTTACAATGTTATGTCAATTTCAGGTGTAGAGCACAATTTTCTTTTTTTTTAAGGCAGTATTTTATCTATTTCAAATTGCCTCCCTTTTAAGATGTTTTTCCTCAGAACCTCTAATATACTTTGAGAGGAAAAATACCTAACCAAATTAGAAATAAGAGGATAAGAGTAATCCATTTTTACTATCTGCTGCTTTTTAAAGTATTTCTCCCATTTTAGCTTCATTCACGCTTTTAAGTAAATTTGTTATCCAATTTCATTTATTTCCCTTGATTCTTGACTGTGCTTTAGTGCACCGCAAAGATGAGACAGTGACCTCTTTTTAAAACAAGCCATTAGAATATACTTCTAAAAAGGCTCTTTGCTTGAGAAGAAAATGTGTTCTATTGTCATTAAAAGCTCTCAAGCAATGTCACTGGAGAATGTTGTCTGTAATGATGGCGCATTTATCACGTGCAGACATGGGGCCCCCGAATGGTGCTGGAGCAGCCCTGGTCCCTGAGTTAGTGTCATTGTGAGGGATCCGAGAAGTCAACAGAGGTTGTGAAAAGGTGTGTATCAGGCTGCTGCAGAAGTCCAGTAAGAGAGCACTTAGCATAGTCTTTGGAAGGGAACCAGGGGTGCTTCCCAGAAGTGACATTAAACTTAGACTTGAAGAAATAAGAGTTGGCCAGCAAAGAAGGAATGAAGGTGGGAAAAGAAAGCATGTTTCAAGGGAAGGTAAAAATATACCAAGACCCAGAGGTGAAACAGAACATGATTTATTCAATAATCAGAGTGTAACTCAATACGGGTAGAGGGTCCAGTGAGGTGTGAGGATAATAAAAATTGAAACTTCATAGGAAAGCAAGAACCTGGAATTGCAGAGTTTGGAAATTAGCCCAAGGGCAGTGAGGAGCTATCAAAAATGAGTGGCATATTGATATATATGAATTTTAAAAAGATCATCCTGGTCAGAATAGAGAATGAGTCAAAATGCACAGGCCTAAGGGTTGTGAGAAGTGTTGGAACACCTCTGCAATAATCTGATTCTGAGATTAGGGTGGTCAGAACGAGGCTAATGATCATAGTGGGAATGAAAAAGATCGGACAGGTATAAAAGAGTCTGAGGAAGTAACTACGGTGCAATGCAAGGAGACGGAACACACCTTGGTGACTGATGGACTCTGGGAAGGTGAGGAAGAGGAAGACATGGGTGAGGCATCGTTCTGATTTGGGTAAAAGTACAGCACTTCTCAAGAAAGGGGAAACTCAAGCAAGAGAATATCTGTCTGTGTGTGTGTGTGTGTGTGCGTGTGTGCTGGGAGGCAGGGTTAAGCTTGAGGTCAACTGGGGACACACGGAGTTGGGGGAGTCTATGGGACAGCCAGGCGAAGTTGGCTCAAACACTTAAGACAATTCTCTTAAAGTCACAAAGAATCTCCATGAGCGCTAACTGAAGTCATGAGAATGAATAATCCACCTCAGTGAGGGTTTGTCTTTCCTCCCCCAAAAAGCCAGAACCTCCACAAGAAAGCCAACACTGAAAGGGCAGGCTTGGGACACGGTACCCACAGTAGTTTGTTATCGCAGCTCAGTCAGGCAAAGGCAAAGCCCAGAGGAGATGATGCAAGCGGACGTGCCCCGTAGAGTATAAAGTCAAAGACAGTGGAAGCACCCAGAAGCATTACTCGCTCCATCAAGTGCATGGAAGTTAAGTTCTGAAACAGATCAGGTAATGGGGCCACTTTGTAGTGAACTTAACCACCAAAGAAATAGAATCGCTTGTTTCTGATTAAATTTATTTCATTTATTCTTCCATTTATTCTCTGAAGGACTCAGTTCACTAATGGAGGCCATGGAAACGGGGTACCGTGTGCAACTGTGCAGGTAAGCATCTGAGATGTCTTCAGCTGATAGCCTTTAAGTGCATCTATCAGTGAGGGGAAGGACCCGTTTTTCATCAGCCAAACTGTACACCTCTTTCTTTATATTCAAACAATGGATTCTTTTCATGCCTTTAATGATTTCTTATGAACATTACACAACTTAAAAGTCAAATAGTATAAAAAGGCTTAAGATGAGGAAGTCACCCCTTCCCCAACCCTTCCGATCCTTAACCTGCCTCCTCTTTTAGTTCTATTAGTTTTCTTGTTATTTTCCTTCAAATGTATTTTATTAAATATATCACTATTTCTTGACTTACAAATTTCAGATATTATATTTTGCCTTCTGACATGGAGGAATTACCTTCCTCGGACCCAGTCCCCACTATGCCTCTAATACAGGTATACTATGGTTTTGGACAGGTTGGTTTTCTGACGTAAATATCCTTTGCTGGTATCTATTACTTGCAGGTTTTCTGTAAGAGTCCTCATATTAGAACCCTCTGTCGGTATGCCTCATTCTACGCCCAGTTTTCTCAGCCTCAAAGCTATTGACATTTTGGGCCAGATAATTCTGTGTATGTGTGTGGGGTGGGGGCGGGGCGGTGACTGCCCTGAGTCTTTAAGATGTTTAACAGCATCTCAGCATCTCCACCTCCGATCCACTATACACCAGTAGCCCTTCTCATCCTGACAACTACAGACGTCTCCTAACAGTGCCATACACTCCCTGGGGGTGGGGGTGGGGGTGGAGGCAAATCCTGCCTATAGTTGAGAACCACTGGCCCAGACCATAGCCGTTATCCTGAAATTACCTTCCTGTTCTGCAGGGCATGACCTATTTATTGGACCCCATATCTTTCTTTTTAAAATTCTGTTTCCTTTGGGTGAAGCACAAGGTGGCAGGCAGGTCCTATGATGGCCCCCGGATGACTCCTGCCTCCTAATATTCATATGGAAGCTCCCCCTACATACTACACTATGTTTCTGGGCTGAGTTTAGGCTCTAAAAGATTTTGATTTCTGCCTGAAGCACTCCTCTTTTGTGTATCTATCTCTTGCTCACTTGCTCTCTCCTCCTCCTTCTTCCCTCCATCACTACTTTCTCGGTTGGGGTGAAGCCAACTGACTTGTCTGTGCAGCCTTGTCTTTGACTTGTCTTCGCAACTGACTTGACTTTGCAGTCTTGCAAAGTCTCAGAGCAAAGAGCTGAAAGCTCTTGTCTACAGTCACACGATGGAGTCTGGAGGAAGGTGGTCCTGTCCTTTCTCTTCCCTGAAGGCCAGGCCAAGGGTCTGATTCCATGAGAGACCATGAGACCATGAGCCAGAATCATGCAGCCAAGCCCATGCCAGACTCCTGACCTCTCACAGAACCATGTGAGGCGATAGATGTTTGTTGTCTGAAGATGCTCAATTCGGGGGTGATTCTTACACAACGTTAGTTCACAAATACACATGAATCACGTGGCATCTTAGTAAAGGTGCTTAAGAAGGTTGAAAGGATGACCTGAGAGACCTCTGCCCTTTTATGCACAAATTCTTTTTATTTCTCCATGACACGCAACTAATCACTTGATGTAGCGTAGATTTCTAGTTTGAAACCCATTTTCCCTTCGAATTGTGAAGATGTTCTTCCATGATCTTCAAAGTGCCAGTGTTTCTGTTAAGAAACTGAATACTAGCCTGAGTCCTGATCCCGTGTTTAGCAGATTTAGGATTTTGCCTTCGTGCGTCTTCTGCTCACTGTGCTGTGGAGGGTAGCACACTTTTAAATCAGATTTATTTTACTCTAGAAAGTGTTTTCAATCACATCTTTGCTCATGTCTCCACTCCATCTATTCTCTCTTTCTGTAAATCTTATTAGACATCAAAACATGCTGTTCGACCCTCTGATTTTCTCTTCTGCTCTCATATTGTCTACTTTTTTCTGTGGTTTGCTCAGCTTCTTGGGAGATTTCTCAAATTGTATTTTCCAATTTTCCAGGTCCTTAAACGATTCCTCTGTTGCATTTTCAGAGTCCTTTCTTTCTCTTTGCTAGTTTTATTTTAAAGCACCATGTTCCTGCTTCGTGGTTTTATAGATTCCCCTACTTCTTCTTTTTACTGACATACAGTTGACTGACAATGTCTCCTCCTTCTCTGAAGATGGTTTTAATGTTTCTTCTGCCTCCTGCCTTGTCCCTGTTTACTTCAATTATCTGTGTTTGTTCACTTTGAGCTTCATCTTTCATGTCGGAGGTTTTATGGGAGCATCTGGTGATCCTTGTTATCTGTTTGCATTTATGACTGAGGTGCTACAAACTGGACTGAAGATTCCACTGCACAGGGGCTGAGTTTTTTCAATAGCTGGGCTTCACTCTCAGGTCATGATGTGGGTAAACTTATTTTTTTAGGGAGCATCTCTAACATTCTAGTTATTACACATATTCCTAATGGGGCTGTTTGGTTCTTCTACGAAAAAGATTCTTCATCTCTTGCATGGAGACAGAAAACCCTCACTCTAGGGCTCTTGAAAGAGGGCAAAAAATAATGCGAGGGGTCCCCAGCCCAGGGCACACAGTGCTACTTTTAGTCTTGTATCTCTCTCAACCCTTGACCCCACTGGGTCCAGTTCTTGTACGCTACAGAATAAACCTCTGGTCTCCTGAGATGGAAGAGGAAGGACTTGCTTACCTGGCTGGACATGGAAAAGTGGGTCTAGGGACAACAGCTCCATGTAAAAGCGTCAGCCCACCTCCCCCAGCTCCATGTCTCAGCAGAGCCTCTCTGATGTACAAGCAGCCCAAGTCTGAACCTCTCCCATGCCTTCGCAGAGACCTGAGGCAGCTTCTGCCTCCATCTGCTGCCCGATTTTCAAAACTGTTTTGAACCTCTAACCCATCCTGAGTTCTCTCTTTTGTTCTTTGTCTTCTTGAGTTCCTATCTTTCCTCTTGTAGTTTTTCACTTCTTTATGTCATCGTGGAGGAGTTTAAGAAGACAGTGACAATACATTGGCACATTCACCCTCCATGTTTAAATAAATAAGAACATGCCTTGCTTATGTGTGATTTTTCTGAACCCCCCCAAATTTTGCAGAATTCTATGAATAATTACAAAATCACTTGTTTTGAGAAAGTAGCACCCCTCCCATGTGCTGCTTCACTTCAAAATTTCCATGGAAGAGTGGCCGCCATGTTCAGTTGGCTGGTCTCAGAGTGGGGGGCTCGAGCTGCACCCTACAACTTGCATCATAGGAATTGGCATCAAATGCTGTTTTCTTTCCACCTGCTGATCCTATGTGCCTCCATACACAGCAAAGCACACTTTACCAAATACAAGAGCTATCTGACAACCTCTTCTGTTGGCCATGCCTTTCTAAATATCCCAATGGGGTTTTAGAGCTCCTGGTATTTTGCCCTATCATTTTTTTCTGGTGAAATTCCCCCCCACCCCTTAATGGAGATACTGGGGATTGAACCTAGGACCTCGTGTGCACCAAGCATGCACTCTACCACTGAGCTCTATCCTCACCTCCTCGTCCATATTTTAAATAGCGTTCCATCAGCAAGGCAGGCGCTGTGAAGTGAGCATGGCATTCCTGACAAGCGCACAAAGCACCTGGAAGCCAGCACGAATACTAGAGAAGCCGACAGGTTCCACAGAGCAGTTCGCGCAGTAGAAGGAGGGTTCAGAGCATAGAGCAGGAGAGTTCACAGCATGACAAGTGAGATGTGCGGGGCTGTTCAGCCCCACCACTTCAGCTGTGTCTTCTTGAACAAGTCACTTAACCTTTCCGTGCCTCAGTACCCTCACCTGTAAAATGGGGAAAAGTGGGTGCCAACTCCACAGCCATTGTGTCAGAACTGAATAAACGGATGTAAGCAGGTGCTGGAAGCACAGCTCGGCACACAAGGAGCACTTTGAAAGTGATGGCTGTTTTCAGCTGTTTTCCAGCTAGGAGGTCAAGGGCAGAAACTTTCACTGCACTGCAAGGCGGAGACCTGGTCCTCCATGTCTCAGGAGGACCACCACTGCACCAGAATACAGCATCCTGTTTCCAGAGCCTTCACTTCTAAGCATCGAGAGGTCAAGCTTCTCATTATAGTGGAAGCTCATTATCAATATCTTTAAATGAAGAGAAATAATGACAATCCAGGGCCCACTTGCTGCCCAGAAGGTAATTAACTGCACAGAGAATTGAACGAGCCCTGAGCGTGGGCTTCCTGCTGAGTTTGTCCCACATCCCCAGACGTGAGTATTTACAGGTCAAGTGGGCAAAGAAGAAGAAAAATGTCTTTTTTTTTCTGAGAAAAGCTTCATCCTGAAGCCTCTAATTAGAATTCTAATCCATAAGGTAAATATGCCGCCCCCTGTTCTCTCCACAAGCTTAAAACAGGAACATCAAAGTGGCTCAGTTACCTGCCAGCTCTTTGGTCTGTTTGGCGATAACCCTTCTTTGTATTTATCCCACATCTTTCGTCTGAGCTCCCTCAGCCCCTTTGCACATGGGATCTCATTATCCCCAACACCACCACTGCGAGACCCTTGACCCCTGCAATTATCCCCGATTCACACACGACGGAGCCCAGGTTGGCAGTGCACGCCATCCCTCATCTCAAAAACAACGAAGCCTAAGAACAGAGCATAACTCTCCTGCTTCTCACTCCACGGTTGTCAGCAACCGGCGTTGATGAGATGGCAGAGTCGCTCAGTTCCTGGGAAATTTCTGAAGAGTTGTCTAAACTGGGGAAGTCCAAGCTGAGACGACTCAAAAGCCTTCAGAAAATACAACTGAAGCAAGCCAGTTCCACAGAGCCCCGCTGCCCAAATGGCACTGCCTCTCCCTGTGTATTACAGGTGACAGAATAGAATCTCAGGGAAAACGTTTTTAGGACATTAATACTCAATGAATAGAATTTATACTCATGACCATCTTCATTAAGGTGCATCTTTGGTGATGCACCAAGAGGAGCTGCTCTCTCTCCCCAGTATGGCCCTGCTGTCGTCCCGTAAAGACTCTTCATGGAGTGTGTGAGGTGTTCCCACACTTGCTGGGTCTGTATCTTCTCCTACTGAATTCAAAATACATCATTCAGTCCAAGAACACCGAAGCCAACTGTGTGCAGGGTACTCTGCAAGATGCCAACATTACAAAGATCAATTATACATGGAAGCTGACCTCAGGAACCTTTCTGAAGCCAGCTACACCCTAGTCACTATTCTGAGCACATAGGACGAGATCAGCTCACGACAGGTATCAGGGACTGAATGCTTCATCCCCTTCAAATTCCTGTTCTGAAACCCTAACCCCCCATGTGGCTATATTTGGAGATAGAGCCTCTAAAGAAGTAATTATAATCACATGAAGTTATATGGGTCGAGCATTGATCTAACAGGAAGAGTTTATTTTTTTCAGAAGAGACACTGGAGAGCTCTCTCTTCCTCTCTAACTCCCCACCTCCCTCTTCAAACACCCACTGAGGAAAGGCCACAGGGAGAAAGTGACACCTGCAACCCAAGGAGGGGAGCTCCCCCAAGACTCCGCCCCTGCTGGCACCTGGATCTCAGACTTTCCATCCCCAGAACTGTGAGAAAACACACTTCTGTAGATTTAGGCATCCAGTTTGTGACATTTTGTTATGGCAGCTCTGGCCAAGGAAGACAGTAGGTATCAAATAGATGCTTGTAGAGTTCATTGAAATCTGTTACTTTTGTTATTAGCCTTATTTTCATGGTAGTCTTTGATGTCTGCTCTTCACCTGGAAAGTTCCAACGGTGATTCAGGAGCCATTCTTTCCCTATTTTGGTTTCCTCAATGCTGCCTCGCTCGCTCCACAGCGAGAGGTTGGGGTTGGAGAAAGAGTTTGCCAAGTGCTTAACTGTCTCCCCAGCTGTGTCCTGCTGGGCCTGGCCTTGTGGCGAGCAGATCTCCCCAACTCTCCATCAGCCCTATTCTTGCATTCACTCCCTCTTTGTCTTTCCTTTAGAAACATCAGACAAGTTTCCCAAAGGTCTGGTTCAGAGGGTATTAGAGAAAGCCATTCTTAAAGTTTTTTTCTCCTATCTCACATTTTTCTACATCAAAAGCTTCTCTCCATGCCTAGTGACCACAGCTGCAGTGCCAGGTGGACACCCTGTGTCTCATCTTCCTCCGTCCTCAGGCGAACGCCCTGCTCATTGGTGCTCTGCCTCTAGGAAAGGGGTGATTTGCATGTCGGCTGTGTATTCACATTTAATCCCAGTTATCCTGAACCTTGCGTTTTATATTCATGATAACCCAAGCGTGCAGATCATTCATACTAGTTTATTATCATCAATAAGGCAATACAATGTGTTTTGTACTTTACAGCCTACGGGGCACGTCCACTTGCACGATCTCATCTGAGCTTTCTCTTAGCCTGATTGAGCTGCGATTTCAAAATGCTGTTGACTGAGTGACCCAAACAACAGAGTTTTATTTTCTCACAGTTCTGGAGGCCAGCAGAGCCAAGGTGCTGGCCAGTTCAGTATCTGGTGAGGGCTCTTTTCCTGGCTTGAAGTTGACCACCTGCTCACTGTGTTTCGACGTAACAGAGATGAGAGAGAGAGAGAGAGAGAGAGAGACTGCAGTGGTGTCTGCAAGGACACTAGCCCTGTCAGATCAGGGCTCCCTTATGACCTCATTTAACCTCGTTACCTTCTTACTCTAAATCCAGCACATTTGAGTCAGGGGGTTAACCTATGAATTTTAGGGGGTCATGATTCAGTCCACAGTAACCTTCAAGGACCAACGAACACACCACGAATGAACAGATCCACTACAACAAAGAGTCGAGAACGATGCCCTGAACTCAGGCGTACCCATCATGGCTCCATCTCTCCTCTCAGAACCACCCCTCGGCACGTGGACTGACTACATGGAACTGGAGATGCCATCTGCTCCTGTCCATGTCACTGTTCCTCCTCCAGAGGGAGAAGAGATCTCTCAAGGTCACAGTGTGTCACAGCCACGTTGTTGTGGGCTGGAGGAGAGACCTGGCGTATGCAAGCCAGAGAGGGCTGGAAAGCTCAGAAGTGTAAGAAGTGAACTGATTAAAACACAGTTTGGGAGATATCAAAAGACTTGGGGACTTCAAATTCAAAGCAGCAAAGTGATGCCTGACACAAGCCCAGAGATGGAGGTGATCAGGGCTGATTAGAGCCAAGAAGACAAGCCTTCTGTGGCATGCTTCTCTTGGGCTATTTATCAACATTCCTGTTGCTCTGAGGAACCCCAGTACCTGCTAGGGTCAGAAGGTGGGCGGTGGGGACAGCAGGGAACTTTGAAGGTCTCCTGGGAGAATCAGCCAAGGCAGGGAGGTTCTAAGGTCACCCCAGCCCCAGCTAGACACTGTTGAGGATTGCACTTTGAAGACACTCCCTCTCTGGCTTCCTCTTTATCCCTGTCTCCCTGGAGCCAGTCTGTTCCAAATGTGAAGTGTCTGGGTTCATCATTATTCCTTCCAAGGTGTGTGCAATCACACAGGCAGACACTGCATCTCATGAATGTATATATTGAGATATATACTGATAAAAAGAAAATGCTGAAGCAAAGTCAGACACACCATTTGGTGCTGGAGGGCACCTGAGCAGCCACCAAGGGGAGGTGACCTGGGAACTCTGCTTGGATTTCGTACCCAAGTGATTTCATCACAGATCGATGGTCTTAGAATTATCACATATTCTAAATTCAATTTTTTAAAATTTCTACCATCAAGAAGCCAAGAAGGACAGATGATGAGAGAGTAGAAAAGGGAATTGATTGGAATAAAATATATACATCTCAACAATGGGAATAAAAAAGGGAAAATGAGGACCAATCAAAGGAACAACTCATTTTATTAAAGAAATATAATATCTGTGTAGACAACACTGATTTATCTTTCATGGACCAACTCAAGGGTCACTATCTCCATGAAGACTTTTCTGAGCCTCCCTTCCAGGAAGAACTGTTCACTGCAGCTAGAACAGACCTCTAGGCGAGCATCTCTGACACATTGTGGTCCTTATTTGTTTTGGATCTCTGTTCCCAGACTGATTCCTTAAAGGGAGGATAGGAGCCTGTCTGTCTCTGTCTCTCTGGTCCATGAAACAGTGCCTGCTACACGGTAGATGCTCTGTGAATATTGATTACAGATGAGCTTGAAGGCGATCTCCCTGGTACCATGCAGAAGGCAGAGCCATCACTCAATAAGATGCTGAGAAAGTTAAGTGTGTCTTTAGAACATCTTCACCTCCTTCTCTAGACCCTTTTCCTTCTTCAAATGCCCATTGTCCCCCAACTGCCATGCCTCTGAGAAGTTTCCTTTTGAGAGAGGATGGAAGGGGGCAGGGCAAACCATAAAAAGAATGACACAGAAACTATCACCAAGATGGTGGAAGATTCAACTCCCAGTAGACCCTGAGCTTCAATATATGCTCACTGAAATATAATAGCTGCTAAATGGTCCTCCCACAGGGGCCAGGACAGTTCTGAGGCTGAATGTAAAAGGTCAAAAAGTGGGTAACGGCCCAGTTCCTGGAAATCCCACCCCCTTCCCCAAAGCAGTTGGAATTCTCCTCCCACTCGTTAGCATATGAAATTACCCAGCCCTTAAAAACTAAACACCCTCAATGCCTCATAGACTCTCTGGTCTTCTGAGATGGCCTGCATTCACTCTGTCTGTGGAGTATGCATCTCTCTGAATAAATCTATCTTCACCCTTCTATGGCTTGAATTCTTTCCTGAGTGAAGCCAAGGACCCTCACTCGAAGGGCGCATCCCAGGGATTCAACTGAGACTTGGAACATAACCATTCATCCTCTCGCCCCATTTTCCTGTCTCACCTCTTCTGACTCTCTGACCCCAAAATGCCTTCCTTTCTGCCTCTCTTTTTCCATCTGAGAAATTAAAACCATTGTTTTTCTTTAGGAAGAACCGGCTTTTATTTGCAAAGACAGCAGCCCCTCACCCTGAATGTCTCTAGTTGGAGAAAAGTCAAGAACAATGATAAAGGATGAAGAAGAATTCCAAGGCTGTCTCATCCAACCCAGCCAGGGAGAGACTCATCAGCACGGCTTTGAATCACACCGCTCTTGCTCCTCTGGCCTGGACATCCTTACTAAAGACATTTGCCAAGAATTATGTTCAAGATTTACACAGTTCATCCACTTGCTCCACACCCTGGCTTCTTCACCCTGAGAACTGAAATTGGAGCCATCTTGTATAATGGGGCCATAGGCATTTTCTTCCTCTTGGGAAGAACAAAATAGACTCCTTTTAAGAGCGACCCTGTCCTCATAATTTCCACCAGATTCCCAAAAGTGTCTTAACTCAAAGTAAGGTCAAAAACTTGTACTAACAGAAAACTCTTACTCCACCTCGGAGAGATGGGCATCAATCTCATCCTAAAACCCCTCCAGAGACTTTCCCAAGTTAACCTTTTACTGCCTTTGTTCTCCTGATCTTTTTTTTCAATCTGTAAATACTCTCAACTTCCATGAAAGTTTTTAGAGGTACGTTTTCCACTAATGTGTATCAAAGTTGTATTCAAAATATTTCTAGCTTGTTACAATGCAGTGCCCCCCATATTCGTCACTGGCAAGTAGGCAGGTGGCCTAATACTGTGAAACTTCTGGTGACAAGTTGTAAGGAGACCAATTCTTAATCCCTCATAGAAGCATTTCCAAGTCTGCAAATGGAGCCCTTGCAGAAAGAAGTATGAATGTAAGACTACACAGGAAGGAAACAGAGAATCAAAAAAATTAGGCTTGGCAAGAAACTTAAAGATGATTTTTCTCTGCCATCCACTGCTGGAATTCTCACTATAGTTTCTCCAACAAATCACCATTTAACTATTATTTAAAGACCCCTCTCACGACAAGGAATTCAGTGTCACACAAGGTATTTATGCTACTGCTCTAATTCCTTAATTCTTAGCAGATGCATCCTTAATGTTAGGCAAAATCTAACTTCCAGCAAGATTGCTTGAGAAATCTGGGCAGCTGGTGTATCTAAATCATCTTCCAAAAACTGTAAGGTGGTTTTTGAGTCTCTTTTTCCTTATTGTGTTAAGACAGCACTGTATCCTGCATCCCGCGTGTCTTTGTTGGTCTCCGCAGTTCCTGATAATGTGCAGCAAGACTAGTCATCACTCAGGCATCAAGGAAAGGAGGAATGAATGAGCGCACATCTTAGCCATGTTTCTGTGGTAGAAAGAGATGTCAGGAAAAGCCCAGGATCCTAAATCACTGAGCCATCCAGCACCACTGAGCTGGATGAGCCAGGAGGGAAGGGGGCAGGGCATAGCCATTAAAGGAACAACACAGCCATTAGCACCAAGATGGCGGATGATTCAACTCCCAGTGGACCGTGAGCTTCAATATACGCTCACTAGAATTCAATAGCTGCTACATGACCCTCCCACAGGTGCCAGGACAGTTTCAAGACTGCCCATAAAAAGGTCAAAAAGTGGGCGGTGGCCCAGTCCCTGGGAATCCCAGCCCCTTTCCCAAAGTATTTGGAACAGTCCTCCCACTTGTTAGCATATGAAGTTGCCGAGTTCATAATAACTGACAATGCCCCGCACCCCATGGCCTTTCTCATTTCTGACTCAGATGGCCTGCATTCTGTCTACAGAGTGTGTATCTCTCTGAATAAGTCTACTTTAACTCAACTGTCACTCACTCTTGAATTATTTCCTGCGCAAAACCAAGGACCCTCATGTGGGAGGGCACATCCCACGGACTTGATTGAGACCTGGGACGTGACCATCCTCTCGCCCCACATTTTTCCTCTATCACTCCTACAACAAGTGTTCCCTAGAACAACTGGGGTGGGGCGAGGTGGGCGGGAACAGTCAGTCTCTGAGCTGACTGAGGGGAGTGGGGGGCACTTTGTTACTACCAGCGTCTTGGACCCCCATTTCTTGTGTCTTAGACGGAGTTGAAAGGCTGGTACTTTTACACTACCCCTGAGATCTAAGCTTAAACAAATTTGCAAGCCACACATATCTCCTTGCTTCTTGCACCTAGTCAGGATTCAAAACATGTAAATGCCTATGGGGTCAGGTAGAGCTTTCAGTGAAGTGAGACTTTAAAGTATAAGAAAATAGAGGATAAGGCAAAATTCAAGAAGGCCTTCCCAAAATAAGGAAAGGAAAGTTATTTAACTGGAGAATGTCATTCCAAGTGAAGTAAGCCAGAAAGAGAAAGAAAAATACCACATGCTATCACTTATATGTGGAATCTAAAATAAGAACAACAAAAGACAAACATATTTACAAACAGAAACAGACTCACAGACATAGAAAACAAACTTACGGTTACCAGTGCAGAAGCAGGTGGGAAGGGATAAGTTGGGAGTTGGAGATTTGCAGATACTAACTACTATATACAAAATAGACAAACAGCAATTTATACTGTACAGCACAGGGAACTGTATTCAATATCTTGCAGTAACTTATGGTGAAAAAGAATATGAAAGCGAATATATGTATGTTCCTATATGACTGAAGCATTGTGCTGCATGCCAGAAATTGACACAGCATTGTAAACTGACTGTACTTCAATAAAAATATATAAAAACTATGCAATCTTTTGAAAAATAAATAACACTCTTAGTTTATCTCTTGTGGTTAAACATACCTACTAGACTTAGGAAGGGGGGATTGAATTCCCAAACTTCTCTTTAACTGGCTGTGGGATTGTAAACAAGATATTTAATGCCTGTATGTCTTGGTTTCTGCAACTGTAAGATACTGATTATATTAACACCACTAATGACATAGCTCTGTATATTAATTAGAATGGTGTCCAGGGTAGAGTTTAAAATACATATGTTATAATATAACAGAGTATATGAAGTAATATACATGTAATCTGATATATGTTTGTGATGCACTGTCGGTATCCATGAACACGACCCTACAGGTGCAAATATGTCTGCAGAACCACACCCCAAAGATGTTTTGGGGGAAATCTGCCTCTCAGTGCTCTGTAACCATCTTAACACAGTCCAAGCACGTGAGAGCAGGATGATCTCCTTCAGAGGAAAGATCGCTGGGCTGATTACCAAGAGACCTGGCATCCGCTCCCAGCTGTGTCATGAATTAGCTGGCTGGCTTACGTGAATCAGTGAATCCATGCCTCAGTGTCCTCAGCCAGTCTTACTGACCTTTCAGAGACGTTACAGGAGCCAGGTTTAAGAACTGACATGTTGATATACTGGTTCTAATCAGACAAAGGTCTGCTAATAAATAAGAGATCTAACTAATAACCCATAATGTTTTCCTTTTCTCTTATAGTCTTTCAAGACCAGACAGTCTTGGAATGACCATTCATAATCCTGGTCTCTCTAGATCCTTTTTTTCCCTTCCCTTCCATGTTGCTTTTATTTTTTATTTTATTTAATTTTTTTGTTGGATGTATAGTCGATTTACAATGTTGTGTTAATTTCTGGTGTACAACACAGAGATTTAGTTATACTATACACATATGTATATATAGATAGATATATATAAACATATATATGTTTCTTTTCATATTCTTTTTCATTATAGACTATTCCAAGGTACTGAATATAGTTCTCTGTGCTGTACAGTAAGACCTTGTTGCTTATTCATTTTACATATAGTAGTTAGTATACAAATCCTGAACTCCCAATTTATCCCTTCCCGCTCCCTTCCCCTCCTGAACCATAAGTTTGTTTTCTGTGTCTGAGAGTCTGTTTCTGTTTTGTAAACTTCTTGTTGCTTTTAGAGGTAAGGAGTCCTGTGACATGGAGTTAGCCATTATTATTATTGTAAATCAGGGCCGATGCAACCCACAGGTCCACCAGTTTGGATCCTTGCTTGGGGCCCACACATCATTCTCAATTTTCCGTGTCATAAATAGTTGAAAAGCAAGACGGCACAAAGAAGAATAAACCCAAGAAAAAGCAGAGCAGGAGAAATTTCTAGAGTCTCCAACAGCCATCAAAACCTATGCCCTTCAACATCCCTTCTATGAATTGGGTTCTGTCCCTTGATTATTCTCACCTTTACATATTTCATTTTGTCCACCTTCTTTCCAAAATCTGATTCTCACAACTGAGCCCCATGTTCCACTAGGTTATGACTCACAGAGACTACTTCTCTCTAAGACCTCAGCCATCCCCTTCCATTAATACAGCCTGCACAGATTCTAGGTGTTTTGACAACCCTCCGGAAAGGATATATGTGACGAGTGTCCTTCTGCAACTCAGCTACACCTACGATCTTCTCCTTCCCCTTAATGGATCCCAGCACAGAATAAATAGTAAAGAATTACTGCTACACCACTGAGGCAAATTAAAGTCAATGCATTCGAGAGTTCAGGAATGCATCAACACGGGTCCTGAATACCAACTGCAACTCATAAAGGCAAAGTACAGTCAAAGGCTTGGCTGGAGATCTGGAAATAAGCTGCCCAGACGGGGCCACACTGAGGTTGAAATTACGCAGAATTTGAAGGGCATCTCCCGTCTCTCCAGCCCAGAATGACACTCATCAGGCTTCGTGCCCTCAGGACTCACCATTCTTACAGAGCAGGACAGCCAGGAAGTCCTGAGAAGACGAATTGATGAAGAGCAAGAGGCTGGGGGCCCGGGCTGTCACAAAGCTAAATGCGATATTTTCTCTGGATGGAGCTGCGTCCGCGTAAATTGCTGAGGATGAGAGGCTTACGTTCTTGGTCACCGGATAGGGTTCTTGAAACCTGTAAGTCACTGAAGTGCCAGCCTCAAAAACAGCAGAAACCTCTGCAAAATAGAAGAGAGGAAAAGACGTATGAAAACATTTAGTCGAGTCTTCAGAACAGCAATGCTAGCATGTTGATGGTGTCCTATGAACCAGTTACTGTGTGAGGTTTTTTGCAAGCGTTCTAGAATATGCTTCCCACATCAATTTGAAGTGGCAGAAATCATCACTTCTATTTACAAATGAGAAAAATGAGGCTTGCCAAGGTCGAGCACCTTGAACAAGGTTGCACAGCTAAAAGAGAGAGAGCTCAGATTTGCACTGTGAAATGTCAGTCCAGCTTAACAGAGATTTGCAGAAAAACCATCATGTGCCAGGCTGGTTTCTCAAGAAGCAAAGATGAAATGTTCCGGCCTCCAGTAGAGTAGAGAGAAATTTCACCACGATTATCTTACTTTCAGAACAGAAATCCTAACCATTCTGGCTGATGTTTTTCTTGTGTGTCTGGAAGATGTTAAGTGGGCTCTTAGCTACTGGGAGTAAGACACTGGGACAGAAGGCAGTCATTCTTTGTGGTGTCGGATAAAGTGCAGGGACCCATGGAAACAGGAGAGGAAGTCTGGGGAAACAGTATGAATTTGGCTTTAACCTCTTGTTCAGTCTTTTTTATTTTAATACATTTTGATTGAAGTATAGTCAGTTTACCATGTTGTGTCAATTTCTGGTGTACAGCACAACACTTCAGTCACATACATATATTCATTTTCACCATAAGTTACTACAGGATACTGAATATGATTCCCTGTGCTCTACAGTATAAACGTGTTGTTTATGATCATTCTTATCTTCACATTTTGTCCATCTTCTTTCCGAAATCTGATTTTCAGAAACATGCCCAATGTTCCACCAAATTACAACTCACAGAGACTACTTCACTCTAAGACCTTGACCATCACCTTCCATAAATACAGCCTGCACAGATGCCAGGGATTTCAGCAGCCCTCCAGAAAAGATCCTGCAGGCAGGTGCCCACCAGCTCCTAGGAATTGGTGTTGAGTTCCAAAATAAAGAGCAAAGACTTGGGTAAGCCGGTTTTCCCCTGGGAAACAACTTCTATAGCCCAACATGTTGGGTAGAACTCTGCCGCCATTGTGGAGAGAGGAAGCTTCCAGATGCTGATGACATTCAATTAGCAGGAACAGGCAAGTCACCCCATCCTCCCTGTCTGATGTCCTCACTCCAAATGCTACCATTTTAGTTGCGTGGGACCAGCAAGGATTTGGCTTCAACACTGATCTTCAGACTCACTCGATTTCATGCTAGCTGTGTGGTCCCAGGCAAGGTAATCAACTCTATGGACTGTTTTCTTGTCTGGCCAACGGGAGGCATTGCAATTCCCTCAACAGTATGTCTGTGTGGATAAATTAGATGGATGTGTCAAAGAGCTTAAGAGAGTTCCCCAACACTGATTAAACCCATAGCCTCTCCATATTCAAAGAGAATTTAACCTAAACCCATCCCAGTTTCCTCCATGTAATACATCTGTTTAATGATTGTGCATGTATTCAAGGGCTGATATATTTTTTTCTTTCAATCAAGGCTGTTCTTAAGTTCACTCCCAATTTTATCTCTACACAGTACCAGGGTTGGGGGCAAAGTTTCCTTGGTATAACACAGCTGAGACATGGCAGTAAACCTCTGTCATAAAAAGAGTACAATAAACATGAATCTATATGGGCATTAATTTATCCTTCTCCTGAATGGTCTGTAGAATATCCCCAATTCCCCATGAAATTCTCTGATTAAGTTGGTGGCACCTAGAACATAATCCAGACTGGTGTTTGCTCTCTAATTCTATTGCAGATTTGTTCTACCTTGGTGAAAACTCTGCAACAGCCTGTAACGGTGCCAAAGAAATTAAAGTTGCATATTTTTGCAGATGGCTTAGCAGATTGGGAATACTGGCTCATTTTTACTGAAGGTTCACAGAAACTGTTAAGCATTTCTCATGCAGGTTACAGCCTCGGTACTCCTGATTGCAAAGATCTGCAGCAGAAACTTGTGACAGGATCCCAGTTAATCATCAGTTTGATTCAAGCACTTTTCTTAACGTGAATTACCTCGGGGACATTTGGCCTGCATTTTGTGCTCTTATCTCCTGGTTAACAGAATAATGGCTTTTATTTGATTTTGGTGTATGTGTTCAAATGTAAGGATAATTCAGAGCATTTTGTAATGAATAGCATATTAAATACAGGCATTAGTATTACATTTTTTCTTTATACTTAGGATGGGAAATTAAAATGAAAAGCATATTCTAAACCACAAATGTCCTACTAAGTTTCTGTGTCCCCTCCTCCCCTAGCCCCAGTTTGAAGTATTTTTTATCGTTTAGATATTGTGAATTTCAACTTTAAACTAAATTCAGCCAAAAACCTGGATTTGATTATTCTCTGTTTCTTTTCTTTTATAATCTAAGAGTTTAGGCTCTCTGATCCTGTTTATGTTCTGTGATTGATTTATCTGAACATCCAAAATCGCTGGGGTAAATAGAAGAAAAATCTTCACTTGAAAGTGATTATCAATGACCTTCAGGCCATGCCAAGGCCACGATAACCAACATTAGCAACATCTCTCACAAGATCCCATTCCACCTCGGGTTATTCAAGTGCACACAGGGATGCATTCAGTCTTGCCGTGGGTGTAAGGATTGGAAGGATGTTTATAAAGGAACAGCACACAGTAGGGATGTGATCAACAGCAGCTGGTCTTTATAACAGTAAATGAATTAGATTTAGAATTAGAATAAGTATAAAGATCAGGCCTGGGTAATGAATGGGCTACCAGTTACACAGAAATCAGTCAGGCTGTATTTGATTTAGAAAAAACTTCATACAAACTGAAAATAAATGAAACACTTGGAAACCCGAATGATGAAGGGATATTTCATAATATTAAAAAAACTATTCTTAAAACTTTCTTATAATAGTCCTGTGGGTATATGTTTTTATGGGTCCTCATTTTTTAACAAAACCTAGTGCAATATTTATAGATGAAGTGATGCGGTATCTGGAATTTGCTTCAACATAAAAAAGAAGAGAAATGGATGTTAGCATACAGACAAAATAAAACTGATCATGAGCTAATAACTGTGGAAGATATCTGCAGACTCATGGTCAATTAATCTTTGACAAAGGAAGCAAGAACATACAATGGAGAAGACAGTCTCTTCAGCAAGCGATGTTGGGAAAACTGGACAGCAGCATGTAAATCAATGAAGTTAAAAGACTCCCTCACTCCATATACACAAATAAACTCAGAATGGCTTAAAGACTTAAATATAAGACATGATAAATCTCCTAGAAGAAAAGATAAGCAAAACATTCTCTGACATAAATTTTAGCAATGTTCTCCTAGGACAGTCTACCCAAGGCAATGGAAATAAGAGCAAAAATAAACAAATGGGACCTAATTAAACTCAAAGCTTTTGCCCAGCAAAGGAAACCATAAGCAAAAAAAAAAAAAAACACAAAAAAACAAACAAAGAAAACAACCACCACCACCTAAGGAATGGGAGAAAATATTTCCAAATGGTGTGACTGACAGAGGCTTAATTTCCAGAATATATAAACAGCTCATACAACTTAGTAAGAAAAAGACAAACAACACAATCCAGAAATGGGCAGAGGACCTAAACAAGCAGTTCTCCAAGGAAGAAATACAAATGGCCAATAGGCATAAGAAAAAATGCTCAATATCACTAATTGTTAGAGAAATGCAAATCAAAACTACAATGAGGTACCACCTCACAGCAGTCAGAATGGCCATCATTCAAAAGTCCATGAATGATAAACGCTGGAGAGGCTGTGGAGAAAAGGGAACCCTCCTATACTGCTGGTGGGAATGTAGTTTGGTACAGTGATTATGGAAAAGAGTATGGAGATTTCTCAAAAAACTAAAGATAGACTTACCATATGATCCCGCAATTCCACTTCTGTGTATATACCCAGAGGGAACTCTAATGTAAAGAGACACATGCACCCCAATGTTCATAGCAGCACTATATACAATAGCCAAGACATGGAAACAACCTAAACGTCCATTGATAGATGACTGGATAAAGAAGTTGTGGTATATTTATACAGTGGACTACTACTCAGCCATAAAAATAAAATAATGCCATTTGCAGCAACATAAATGGACTTAGAGAACATTATTCTAAGTAAGCCAGAAAGAGAAAGAAAAATGTCATATGATAGCACCCAAATGTGGAAACTAAAAAAAAGGCACTATGAACTCATACACAAAACAGAAACAGACTTGCAGACTTAGTAAACAATCTATGGTTACCGAGAGAAGGAGATGAGAGGGGATAAATTTGGGAGTTAGAGATTTACAAATGTAAGTCACTATGTATAAACACAGATTTTTAAAAAAAAATTTTTCTTTTGTATAGCACAGGGAACTATGTTCAATGTCCTTTAATGGAAAAAAAAATTGAAAACAAATGTATGTATGTGTATGCATGACTGGGACATTGTGCTATGCACCAGAGACTGACACATTGTAACTGACTGTACTTCAATTAAAAAGAAATGTGGAAGTTAAATAATGGGTACACGTCGTTTCTGAAACTCTTCTCTCTACTACAGAGTATAATTGAATGTTTCTGTAATAAAAAGTTAAAAAAAATAATATAAGTTGGCAGGAAAGTATATATTTAAGAATTTTTTCAACAGGTTTTGGCAATTGCTAAATTACCTGAATATACATACTATTTTTTTCACTGAAATTCCATTATTAAGGAAATAATCAATATATTTTTTTTATCACGGCATGATTTAAGTGCAAAATTTTGAGGAATTAAAATTCCAAAGCATTCATAAAAGTAATTATTTAGTGGGACTTTAGATGTCTGGCATTCTCTCAATGGCTTTATGACATGCTCCTTAAATTTTCATCACAGTCTTTCATAAAGAATTTCATGAACTTTCCAAATTCTGTAGACAAGAAAACTAAGGGATCATGAGGTTGAATGACACAACCAGTGTCACATAGTGTAGACTGTAGATGAGCCAGTGTCTGACAATAAGCAGATCTGGTGTCGGAGATCTATTGCTAAGCTGAAATGCTCCGGTGATAGGGTGGGTTAAATACACAGAGGCAATTCTACCAGATGGAATATTTTGCAATCAAAACCAATGACATGTAAATTTGTAAATGCATCAGTAAAACTGATACATTATATGGGAACGCCTATGAAACAAAATAAAGAAAATTCAGGATATCATATGGAATGGAGAGAATTCTCTCAGCTATAATAAATACAAAGGAAAGAGCTAGAAGAAAATCATATTTTCTTTTTATTCATTGTCTTTGAATGATTCAGCTGACTTTTATTTTCCTAGATTTCCAAATGAATCTCCAAATAGAATGTCAAATGTATTATCTAATTTGTTAAATTATTTTTTAGTTTAAAAATAATTTTTAAATTGAAATATAGTTGATTTGCAATGTGTTAATTTCTGGTGTATAGCATAACGTTTCAGATATATATATATATATTCCTTTTCATATTTTTTTCATTATAGGTTATATTTTTAATTCAAAAAAATTACATGATAATCATTTCCAGAATCCTCAGGTAGTCATGGGATGAAAGTGGGTTAAAGACAAACACAAATCAAAAAATGTTGGAACAACTGAAAAGCCACAAACGAAAGAACACAGTAGGACTCCTACCTCACACCATATACAAAAGTTAACTCAAAATGTATCAAAGACTAAATATAAGAGCTAAAACTATACAGCACTTAGAAGAAATCACAGGCACACATCTTCAGGACTTTGGATTAGACAATAACTTCCTAGATATAATACCAAAAGTACAAGCAATGAAAGAAAAAATAGATAAACTGGACTTCATCAAAATTTGAAACTTTTGTGCTTCCAAAGACACTGTCAAGCAAGTGAAAAGGGGAGAAATTTTTTGCAAATCTTAGATCTATTATGAGTGATATTCAGAATATCAAAAAAAATTCCCACAACTGAACAATATGGAGAAAAATAACCCAGTTTAGAAATAGTCTAAAAATTTGAGAGGACATTTCACCAAAGAAGATACACACTTGGCCAACAAGTACATGAAACAATGTTCCACATTATTAGTCATTTAAGAAAATGCAAGTCAAAATTACAATTTTGATACAATTGAGGTGCCATTTTGCACAGTCACAGCAGAGCATCTCTTGCAGAAAAGACAGTGACAAGTGTTGGTGAGGATGTAGATAAACTGAAATTCTCATACATAGTTGGTGAGAATGTAAAAGGGAACAGTTACTTTGAATAGAGTTTGGCAGTTCCTCAAAATGTTAAACGTATATGTAATTACTATATGACTCAGCAATTCCACCTCTAGTTTTATACCCAAAGGAACAGAAAACATAAATCCATACAAAAATGTACATGAATGTTAATAGCAGCATTATTCATAGTAGCCAAAGAAAGGGGAAACATCCCAATGTCCATCAACTGATGAATGGATAAACAAAATGTGGTATACACAGACAATGGATGTTATTGAGCTTTAAACTAAAAACATTTTGGTAAAGGAATGTTGAAAATATTACGCTAAGAAACCAGACACAAAAAGGCTACTGACTGTAGCGATTCTATTTTTTAAAAAATATCCAGAATAGGCAACTCCTAGCAACAGAAAGTCGGATGAATGGTTTCCAGGGAGTAGAGTTGGGGGAAAGTTGAATGGGGAGCAGCTCTAATGGATGTGAGATTTATTTTGGGGAATGATGAAAAATTCTATGATATAGTGGTGATGGTCCTGCAACTTTGTAAATACGGTAAAAACCCTTGAATTGTGCATTTTAAAGGGGTGAATTTCAGTATGTAAATTACATCTCCATAATTAGAAAAGGAGAGAAACACACACAAACACCACCAACAACAAAACTATATATTGGAATCCTATGACCATATTCCTATACAGAATGAAATTAGGGTCAAAAAAGGGAAAAAGGAACCCGAAGACGCTGGATGGACCTCCAGCTCTGACATTTATTAGCAAGTCACCAAATCAGTGTAGCCTTCAATATTCTCATGTGTTAAATGCAAATATTACTTCTTTCCTTCTAAGTTGGGGAATAAATGTTGTCGTCAATAATTACTAAGACATGTTATTCCACTCTATCACAGTCAGAAACAGAAAGCGGGTCAGTAGACTGTGGTTCTAACCCAGGCATTGATAACAGACAAATGTCCCTAACTCCACCCCAGATAGCTTCAGTGTTTGCATACCCTAAAACACACATGCTATAGAAAGTTGGCCCAGAGCACTAGCCAGGAGGGAGCACCCTGATCCAGGACCATCTTGTAGCTAATGGCTCCCATCTTGGTGCCAAGCCACATTTCCCGGAGGCAATTTGCATGGCTAAACAACACAGTTAAAAGGTTCATCTTACCTACTTTCCTGCTGAATACAAAGGAACTTGTTTCCTTAGATTTAGTAGATAAGGGGCAAAGTTTGGAAGCAGTGAAATATGAGGCCAGCTGAAAAGGCTAAGCACATATTTGTCTATTTTTCATAGAGATCAAAATAAAAAGTGGGGAGAGAGCCCTGCAGATATTTCAACAAATGCAGTCAAAAGATGCATGGCATGGACAAAAGGCAATTAATGCCAGTTGTTTCAGAGAAAGGAGCCAATGGAAAACTAGGCTGAATTTGGAACAAGGTGATCTAGGAGATGTCTGGACAACGTCCCTGAAGAAATGCAATTTTCCTTTCCTTTAATTTAATTTAATTTAATTTAATTTTATTTTATTTTATTTTATTTTATTTTATTTTATTTTATTTTATTTTATTTTATTTTATTTTATTTTATTTTATTTTATTTTTTCGTAAGCAGACACTTGGGTATAGAGCTTGTCAAATGATGCCTGTATACTTTGGTGGCTGGGTTTGATCGTGTTTATTCTGCAGGGGCCTCTAACGCAGCCTGTCTAAGGATGGTATTCAAAATTTTAGGGGAAGTTATTCAGAGACTTCCATCAATGGGAAAAGCCAGGAGCACTTTGTCTGTCTTTGCTCATGTAAAGAGTCTGCTGGGATGAGATCCGTTTATCTCAAGCTACATCCAGACCCAACACTCCTTTGGCTCCAAAATTTCTACCATAAATTTTCTCCCAGGAGCACGATGCTTCCCGGTAATAACAAGCAAGTAATTCGGACTAATTGGGGAGAAGGTCGGTGTAAATGAATGAAGAGCTTAAACTACAGAGTCCTTCGAAGAGAACGCTGGATGCTTTCCCCCTATTTCCAATGATAATTGGCACTAAATAGAACATGGTTTGTTAAGGATGTTTGAAAAAAATGTGTTTTAATGAACTGGAAATAATTATTTATAATTGCCATCATTGTTCATATGTAAATAGTGTTTCATTTTAATAGGTTAAATGATGCTCTTGAAATATTGTTTACATTATTTGCTCAATAAAACTTTTTTTCCCATCAATAAACTAAACTTAAAAAAAAATATCTGTGAAGATGGATAGACCGGATCTTCCATCCTTCTGTTTGAAAAATATGAAGTATTTATACAAAATAACAAGTTTTTATAGTTTGTAGAGTTACCTTGACTTTCTCTAGAGAATTTACACCAAAACCATCATTCCTTGCCCAAGGTATATATTTTTTCTTGGTTAGCTTTTGTCAATGCAATGAATTCATAAGTTTAGGAGGCGATGTGGAAAGGCACTAGGGCAGGAATTTTGACTTCTGGGTTCCATACTCAGCCTCCTGATGGACTAAATGTGAATTGTTGGGAAGGCTTTTAAAGCCTCAACCCCCACTCATGTCACCTGCAGAGTAGGGAGATTTTACTAAATATATGATATTGATTTTACTGACTTACTCACGCTCTCCCTACTGTAAAAATGATTTACAATGGCTTAAAGGTCTCTAAGGGTTTTCCAGGGCTAGATTCTATGATTCTTTGAGCACATCCAAGGACAGAAAAATTGGAACTGGAAAAGTTAGTGCAACAGAAATCAGAGTCCAACTCTCCCCGTGCTCAGCGGGCTCTGGGCCATGAACAGTGTTTCCCTGCACTTCCATCCAGTTTAATGGTACCGCCAGTATCCACACACAATGATGATCGGCACATGGAATGACGTTGAAGACTATACAGTCGCTAAAGAGAGGGAAATTGAGGAAGAGTAAATGACTGAGGACTGTGTAAGGGTGCAGGTCCGCTATGGCTTGACCACAGCCTGTGGGCGTTGCAAGGCAACACACGGGAAAAGCAGAAGCGTCAACTGTACCTTTTTTGCAAAAGGGCCCTTCGTACGGTGAGTTGGTGCAGTCACAGAAGTAGCCACTGTGCTTCTCCACGCACTTGCCCCCGTTGTGGCAGATGCTGCCGTAACTGCTGCAGTGGCCTGGGCAGCCCGGCCGGACTCCGGACGTGACCTTCGCCCTCTCCTCCAGGTCCAGTTTCTGCCCATTCAAGTGGAGAGAGCGTATGCACCCTAGGAAGCCTTTCTGTCTCGATGATGTCCCCCCTAAGCCGTGAAAGATAAAAGGAAAAAGTGCATGTATAAATATAAGGCACAGGGTTCAGAATTTGTGGTTTCATATCAGCAGTAGTAAGAGTTAACCATTGTTCTGTTGGCACGTGGTGTTGAGCTTTTTCGCTAAAGTTTCCAGGGAGAATTTGGAATTCAAAGAACTTGGGGAAAAGGCACGTATTTCTGGGATGGAAAATGCAAACCTCCACCAAAAAAAAAAAAAAAGATGAAGTTTCTATGTCTGAAACCATGGCTACAAAAGGGGAAAAGGATTGGGGGGTGGATTGTGGTACATCCTTAGTCATTGTTCCTCACTATCCCTTTGCTTGAGCCCTCAAGATGACTAGAACCACTAGGTTGTGTGTGTGTGTGTGTGTGTGTGTGTGTGTATATATATATATATATATATATATATATATAAATCCTAGTTAATACCCTCAAATTATTATCTGGAAAATAAAACTCTCCATCTGGAATATAGAATAGAACGGCCACCCAACTTTCTGCTTAGGGTACATTTTGAAGGTTTTAGAGGAATTCATAATGATCAGTGCAAATTATTCAAGAGCAGAGGAGATTCAGGGACAGAGTGTTTAGTCATCATTGGAAATCTAGGATTCTAGCAGCCTGCATCAGAGGATATTAAAACCATGTGTACTGAGAGACAGCAGCCAATAATTAAGCTAAATCCCACCCACAGATATTTTTTGGTTTCAAGAATTCTGGGAAATCCCAGAGAAAACACAGGGCCAGCGTGCCCTTAAAAAGACACAAATGTGATGCTTTGGGCTCAAGTCCATACAAGTCGATAAATGGAAGACACTCTCAGGTCTTCAAACTCTACAAAGTGTCCTCATGGACCAGGAAAGGTGTGTCGGGAAACAGAAAGGGCGGGGCTCATGTGCCATTTGTTACTGTGTGTATCACCTCTCCTTTCTGAGCCAGTCAGTTGTAGTCCCTTGAGCTGCAATTTCATTAAATCTTGATCTAGTAAACGACCAGATAAAAGTATATTCCCATCAGGGTGGATACAGATGTGAATTCCAAATGTGTTATTCTGACCTGCAGCATCACATTAAACAAGGAACAAAACTGTACATCAAATAAATGAATATGTAACCTAAAAAAATTCTGGCATTTGTCTGCCTGGACGGGCGGACAAGATAATCATTAAAAATAGTGTTGGAAGAAGGGAGAATTCTGACTTCCTTGAATCACACCAGGTCATCGGACCCATAAATATATGTACGGCCATCACTGGCTGCATCTAAGAGACTAAGACAGGATGTTCCTAAAGGATTAATCTAGTCTCTTATTCTAGAGTAGTGATAAAACTCCACTCTATTTTCAGTTCTGATAAGTGATACCCAAGCAGGCCAGAAGGTCAAACCCAAATTGCTTTCTCCTGTCTGTCTCAATTTTAGTGAGTAAATCTCCTTTTAACCACAAGATAAATCAATTATAAATACCACAGATCATAGAGAGAGGTTCATGATTTCTTTCCTAGAGACTGTATAGAACAAAGAGAGGAGGATTTATGTAGTCAAATGCTTTGTTTTATTTCCCCTTATTTTGCAGTCACCCCCTGTGGTGGAATTGAATAATTCTTTATGCATCTTGTTCATGGCATTTCTCTTCTAGGCAGAGAATTTGAGATTTATTGCACATTTTCTTGAGTGTGACTTAGTCAACACGGTTATAAATGGAGAAGAAGGTGGCTGGGCTGTTTCTCCAGCAGAAATGCACTCCTTGAGGTTTGAGACATGCAGAGTATGGTGAGAGTGACCCCAGACAAGGGGATCAGTTCACTCTTAGATGCTGATAAAACACAACAACACAGGAAATACGAATTCAGTTGCCCAATGAACTAAATTTCAGTTTTCACCTGATTGCTGTTTATTCTTGAAGAGGGAGAAAAACTAGAAGTCAGGCTCCCTTTTTCTTCACAGAGAGGTAATACTGTAGACTAAGAACAGAATAGTTCTATAAAGATGCTCCCCTCCCACCCACACTCATCCCATCAGGGCATTGCTGGTCTCCGTCTTCTGACAACGTTACCAACTGTGCATGGAGTGTTGGTGGAGGAGTGAATCTTCTATGAAACTTGAATTCTGTACAGAGATGTGCGGCCACAATCTCCCCTCCCCGCCCTCACTCCCAGCCCTCCTCCCCAAGCCTGTCCTGTGGATGTGGTCTCCCCATTATCTCTGGATCCATCTGCTTCTTTCCACACCAAGGGCTGCCATCTTGAACTCCTCTCATCCCCACCTGAATCCATGGAACCCCCTTCCAGCAGATCTTCCCCCGCCTCAACCCTGACTCCTTCCATCCATGGGCCGCTTTGCAATCAGGCAGATCAACCAAATGCAAAAACTGGATTCTGCTATTCCTGTTCGTTGCCCTTCAGAGACTGGTCATTGTCCTGAAGATTAAGCTCAATTGTTAGCACAGCTGTTACAGCAGGAGAGATCAAGCCTCCACTTAGCTCTTCATTCTCCTCCTTGTGCGCTTTCTGCCCTGACATCGGTGTGTCAGGCTTTCAAAACTATTAATGGCCCCCCAGCGCCCCATGGTCTCTCTTGACTTTGGACCTCCCCTTGGACTTTGCATTTAGGTGGGATGTTACACAAAGCACATCTCCCCACGGCTCACCCTACCCCATCCCTCAAACCTCACACCTGCACTCACATACACGCAATCTTTAGTCACACATTTTCCACCTACCCTGTATTTAATTAGTTGCCAATGTTTTGAAAACATAAACTATTTTAAGACTTCTAATAAGTCTTCCATTGAAAAAAATCAGAAGCTCTGTTAACAGGAACCCTGTTTTCCTGCAGGACCCAGCTCAGCAGCACTGGGGTCAGTTCCTTTAAGACAGGCCACGCCCTCTCTGCGTGGCCGCATTTCCCACCGGGACCGCTTCATTCATTCACCCTGCCTTCCTGGACCTTGCAGGTATTCGATTTTTCAACTGCTGCTCTAATATATTTTTCTCTTTACTTGTTGGCCTCTTGTCTGGAGTTCACTGTAAACTTGGAAGAATAACAATGACAAAAATGCAGCATTATCCTTAAAGCAACTGAAAGTCATGTTTTTGAGGCTGCTACTTAATCTGCAAGCTATTTAAAAATCAGAACAATGCCTCTAATTAAAAAAAAATCAAATATACCAGCTGTATGCTAGAAACTTTACAATGAACTCATTCAATATTTAATGGGAAAGAAAATACTCTTCGTATTATTCACATTACACAGTTGAGGAAACTTGTTAGTGTTGGAGACATTGCTTTGGCCAGAGTCAAGAATCAAACCGATTTTTTGTGGCAGAGCCAGGAGTCAGACCGGAATCTCTTGACCTTCAGAGCCCTAAAATCCTAAAATGAACTATTTTGATGAGACACTTTGGGTCAGTTCCACAGCTCACTGCTTCTTCTATGTTCCTCTTCTCATTTCTCACCCGGTTTGTCCCACCAAGTAATATACACGTATGCATGTATCCTCTTGGCTTCTGTATCAATCTTCTTGATAACGTGCACCATCCGTTCCCCAGCCTAGCTAGAAGCAATTTTGTATGACTCTCTTCTATTGGCCCTTGGTATCAAGTGTGGTGATGCTTCCTGGGACGAGCATGAATCAACTCTTAAAAACGCCAGCATCATCATTCTAAGCTTGTCTCAGGAAACCTCCGTGTGTCAGCTCGACAAATGCTCATCATTGCCGGAGAAACATCTCAATGCCTACTGCCCTCCTGGAACACAAGTGCAAGGCCCCCATGTCTCTTGTGTGTGTGTCCGCTGCCGTTATTTCACAAGTGCAAACAAAACTCCTGTGTGGAGGACTTTTTGTTTCTGGAACAATATTGAATGTACCAGGTTGAGGTTGTACTTCACAAAAATAAGCAGTGTAGTTATCTCTCTCTCTCTCTTCTTGAACTTGGAGCCGCTGTTTTCTATATGAAACACTTTGCGTAAAGTCAAGAGCTGGTTGCAGTGCAGGTGCATGATCACCTAGATTCAGACTGAAGTGGGAGCAAGGCTAGCATACACATGATGAACAAAAGCAGACGCACCACCCTTCAGATATCTTCTGTGTTTATCCTGCCCCTTCCACTGGCAGAGTGTCGGTACCAGAAGGAAATCCCAGTGGAGGCTTCCATTCTAAAATGTAATTTCCTTAAAGACATGGTATGTCTCTGGTTAAGTTTTTCCAGATGCAGTGATGGCTCACTCATGAGTCAATAAACACACACTGTGCAATAACACAGTTTGTACTAATTGGTTGTCTACAAAGTAAAATAAGGATTGCATTAGTCAATTTGAACTAAGAGCTTAGTTCTGAAGCACCTTCAACCTGCTGGGCTTCACGGGCCCTTTCTGATTTAATCCTCCCTACAAACTGCGGCACCCCGACAGAATGCCAGGCTCCTTAGAAAACTGGAAAAGGGTTCGCTGACAATTTAAAATCAGTTAAAAAACAGATTGAAATTACTTCCTTGTTTGTTTGGAAGACTTGAACGCTGTGAAAAGCTTTGGAAAATAATTCAGCAACACTTATCAAGAGCCATTAAAGTGTTATTATCATTGGCCTTAGTCCATATTTTAAAAGAAATATCCCAGTTGGAGCTGGAAGGATGATTATACCCAGATTTGCTTAATTTAGCTTTAAACATAGTCATTACTAACATTTCATTATTTGCACATATAGTAGGGTTGTATACTTCCAATTCTCCCCCTAAATAATAATGGCGAATTATTACAATTAAAATGAAAATATAAGAATGTGGATGGATATAAATACCACTATAGAAAATCAATAATGGTCCTATACAGCAACAATAACCAATCAGACCATGTGATAGCAAGAAAAAAATCCTGTTTAACAATCAAAGCAGCAAAACATCTAGAAATTGACTTCAGGTCTACGACTATAAAAATAAAATAATAAAATTGTTTTCTTGGCTCATAAAGAGTATATAAAGAAATGATACATTTGTTTCTGCATAATTTAGAACGTATGGTTATTCTCTTTAATGCAGTAAAATTCCAATTGATAACCCAAGAAAAAATATTTTCATAGAACATAAAAAGATAATTCTAAAATCCATAAAGAAGATGACTGAGTGTTAAGAAAAGAAGTCAGGTCTGTGTGTGTCAGGGAGAGGGGGCCTCTCCTATTTAACATGTATCAAAATATACTCTGTACATGGGATGTCCACGTGGTACCTGGGGAGTGGTGGGGGGAGCTATGCAAATAAAGCAGAGTAGGAAATTCAGAAACCCACTCCTTATAAAAAGAGATTGTATATCTAATAATATATATTGGAGTTCCAAGCAACTAGGTAAAGGAGGAACCATGAAATACATGGAGATGAGAAAAAACGTTTTGGAAAACAAATAAAATTACAATCCTACCTCAAAACCAGCAACAAATTCCAGATGCAATAAAGACATAAAAATAACAGCAAACAAAACAACAACACACACAAAAACGAAAAATATTGGGGAAAATACCGTAGAGCAATTTAAAATAATACGCTATTTATACTGACATGCTGTGTTTCCCATGGCATATGTTAAGTGAAAAAGCGAACAAAAACAGAGAACAGCAAGCATGCTGTATTATAATACACAGAAGTATACTGTTTGTGTAAATATATCCACAAACAATAATATCATATGATGTTTCCTGAGGGTATTTAAACGCATGTAACCACCTTGAATAATGTCTGGCAAGTGTTTCATTGTGTTAATATCTGTTTTCTGTCAGAAGAGTACTAGGATTATCACTGAATGTGTTTGTGTATTGATTGTACAATTTAAAATAAACCTTTTCATCTATTACGTATATTCTGCATAATGCTGTTGATCTCCTTTTTTGAGTCATTTAAGAAGCTATTTATTATTTCAAGTGTCAAAAGAAACTCCTTGCTATAGAATTATGCCTATCTCAAAAAACCCTTTACTAGCCTACGTGGTATTTGGATATTAGCAAACCCCTTTCCCAGAATCAGCATGTTGGTGCCCGTTGTGAGGGTTGGACTGTGCATGGAATGGCCTTTTTTTTTTTTTAAGACTACAGGCTCAAAATAAAATTTGCCTTCTTTTTAGCAGAATGGTAGCAAGGCACAAGACTTTGCCCAGACAGAGTGCTGTATGGAAACCGCCATTTGGTCATTACGTACGATCTAGGGGGACTCGAGGAGGAAACAAGCAAAGACTTGAATTGTGTGTCTCTGTCGCCAGCAGAATTGTGGAGCGACGGGAAACCCGCCCCACCGCAGCTCACGGCGGCTGACTCAGTGGTCCAACCGTCCTGCCAAAGCTTCCTCTGAATGCCTGCCTTGCCCCTCATTTGGAGAGACCCCCAAGAAAACACCAAGATGACGGGGCCAGAAAGCCCACCACAGTCCTCATCACAGAGTCTGGAAGGGTAACCGGAGCCATTTTGGCTGAAAGGACCATCTGCTGCGTCCCAGATGAGAGCCAAGTCACAGCTCGCCGTGCCTCCGCTGCCACGGTGTATGAAGACGGAAAACCACAGGTGCATTCGCTGTCGGAAGCATCCTCCAAGGAGGACCGTCACCAAGGGCCCTTGCGACAGCGCAGCGGGCACCGCCCTCCTTCCAAGAGCAGCGGGACAGGACATCTCATAAAGCCCCAGGCTTGTTCCAGACTCAGCTGGAGGGGCTCCCTCCTTCTCCCAGGCCGGCTGCCAGGCCAGGCAGTGCCCAGTAGGCAGCAGTTTCAGGATTTCTTGGATGTTGAGGCCCCTGGGAATCACGCTGGTTACTTTCTCCTGAGGGGAGAGAGTCCCAGGAGCTGAACCACAGACTCATTCAAAGAAACAAGCAGATAAATAAAAGCCTAGAACTATAAACTTTAAGGATGCTCCCTATAGTCTCACCTGACCCAGAGTGATTTTACAGGTGAGCCCAGGGCACCCTGAGATATCGAGGGAGCCTCAAACTCGCTAGAAGGACCGCAGCAATGGCAGCTCACAGCCAATGTATTAACATCGCCATGACACCCAGATGCATCTGGGTAGGCACCGCTTCAGGGCTCTTTGCTGGCCCAGCTTCCTTTGTGGACGTGATGGCTGTAGTCCAACTAGGGACACACCATCGAACATGGGAGGCAACTCTCTTATCAGGAAAATTAGCTGAAACTTGGATAGAAAGCAAAAAACATGGAAGATATCTGCCCAGTGGAGATGCAGCTAATTTCTTCTCAGTGCAGCAGGTGACTCCAAAGATGCTCTGGTGAACAATCGTTTCATATTTAACCCAACAACTTGATTCTAACGTTTTTTGTTGCTGTTAAATTGACCACACATACCCAAGCTTTTCAGACACTCCCTGAACTGGTCGTGACATCTTAATGGTTTCCTCACTAATTAATGAGTTAAATAAAATCTTTGACACGTGTACTGTTTCCATTTGCCCAAGACTCATGATTTTAGCTTTTTGAAGATTATATTTTAACACATACTGCCAGTATTAGTTAAAATGGTGTTGCTCATTATTGGAAAGTAGGAAACTGGTATGAAAAGGTCTTAATCCCACAATGCACAATAGCTGGAAAACATTAATAATAATAATAATAATAATAATAATAATAATAATAATAATAATAATAAAAAATACAAAGCTAACAGAGGTTGGAAAGGGATAAATCTGAGAGCTTGAGATTTGCAAATGTTAACCACTATATATAAAAATAGATAAAAATAAGTTTCTTCTGTACAACACAGGGAACAATATTCAATATCTTGTAATAATCTTCAATGAAAAAAATCCGAAAATGAGTATCTGTATGTATGCATGACTGGAACACTGTGCTGTACATCAGAAATTGACACATTGTAACTGACTATACTTCAATAAAAAAAATACTAAGCTATCTAAAGAGCTTTTAGTCTTTCGTAAACGTGAAGCAAGTTGGACATATTATCAATCTACATTTTCTTGCTGAGAATGTGGGCACCCACAGAGACCTTCAGAAATAAGGAAGGAAGCAAGGTAGCTTTGCAGAAAGGAAGGGAGGAGAAAAAAATGAGGGTGAACAGACAACGGGACAGTAGGATGTCCTCTGATGGGACTGGAGCAAGCACAGAATGCAGCAGGATCTGGAGGAAAGGGGAGGCTGTAGACATCAGGGACCCCAGAACACTGCTGCTGTTGTAAAAAGAAATAAAAAATAAAACACATACACACATATATATAATTGATCCTCTGCGTTGTACTATGGCTTCTAGAATGGAGCAAGAACTACTTCTTATTCCAGGTGGTGCAGATGAGCTCCTAGTAAGTCTACACCACAATCTGGTTTCAAGGTGACAACCTCACCCTAATGGTACTTCCGATCCCTGTGCATTTGATGAATTAGTTTCCTTGGGAAGGTGCACCGGTATGAAAGATTGGAAGGGAAGGGTCCCAGGAACAAAGGTGTAGGGGCATAGGATGGGAACAGATAGCAGAAGAGCACCTGACCCTGTTGCTGAGAGGAGCACCATCTCATCATATTAAGATAGACCCAAGCTCCAAGCTGCAGGGAATACAATGTCCTGAGGTTTCTGTAGGCAACGGCCACTTGTGATACCCAAACAAGCAATAGGACAACACAGTACTGGTCTCCCTGAGGTTCTGGACACTTGGGCTTCAGTGGTACTCCCAGAACTCTGAATAAGTGAGTGACTGGTGAAACTCAGGTGAGAGATACTCTCCTTACACCCTGAGTGTGCACACATCGCAGGCTGCCTTCCAAGGACTGAGTCCCTGAAAGCTTAGGTCTCGTATCAATCTATTCCCCCAATAGAAGGAAGAAAAAAGGCAGGGCATCAGTGCACACTGTGTGAGAGATCTTGTCTTCAAGCTGTGTCCACTGGGACACTTGGATGGATAACCTACACACTACATCCCAAAGGACCCGTCTTAAAATCTCTCTTCGCTGTTTGATGAATCTATCAAGGAACTTACACTATGTTCAAGGATGTAAAAATAAACTAACCACTATATCTGTCCACAAGGAAACCAGTAGAGGAGAGAGAGAGACAAGATCAAGTCACTATGACCTAGCGCGATAGGTAGAGGTGGAAGGTGGCCGGAGAATACACTCTCCTGGGAGAAGACAGTTCATCTGAATCATCACAGGTCTGTATCATCACCAAGACATGGAAACAACCTTACTGTCCATTGACAAATGACTAGATAAAGAAGTTGTGGTATATTTATACAATGGAATACTACTCAGCCATAAAAAATACTAAAATAGTGCCATTTGCAGCAACATGGATGGACCTCGAGACCATCATTCTAAGTGAAGTATGACAGAAAAAGAAAGAAAAATAACATATGGTATTACTCATATGTAAAATCTGAAAAAAAAGAAAAGGAAAAAGAGGACACTAATGAACTCATCTACAAAAGAAACAGACTCACAGACATAGTAAACAATCTTATGGTTACTGGGAGAAAGGGGTTGGGAAAGGATAAATTTGGGAGGAGTTTGAGATTTGCAAAGGTTAACCACTGTATATATAAACAGATTAAAAACAAATTTCTTCTATACAGCACAAGGAACTATATTCAATATTTTGTGATAACTTATAATGGAAAATAATATGAAAATGAATATATATATATGCATGACTGGGACATTGTGCTGTATACCAGAAACTGATACATTGTAACTGACTATACTTCAATTAAAAAAAAAATTAAAGTCTGGGTCATCAATATACAGGAGTCTGCCAGGCAGCTCCAGGGTGGAGTCCTCCATTCTAGTTTGAAGGACAGGACCACCAAGAGGGTATGAATCAAAACAATGCAAACTCAACCCTAAGAAATCCATTCGATTTTAGAATGTTTTGGAGAAGAAAGTGGGAGAAGAGGAGTCATGATTTTATGGTTAATCCTGGGGAGGAATGCTTTGGCAAGCCTAGGTCTTTTGTGGTTCCATATAAATTTTATTACGATTTGTTCTAGTTCTGTGAAATATGTCCTGGGTAATTGGATAGGGATTGCATTAAATCTGTAGATTGCCTTGGGCAGTGTGACCATTTTAACAATATTGGTTCTTCCAATCCAGGAGCATGGGATATCTTTCCATTGCTTTAATTCTTCTTTAATTTCCTTAATCAGTGTCTTATAGTTCTCTGTGTATAAGTCTTTCACCTGCTTGGTTAGATTTATTCCTAGGTATTTTATTACTTAAGGTGCTATTTTAAAGAGAACTGTTTCTTTACTTTCTTTTCCTGTTGATTCATCATTAGTGTAAAGAAATGCAACTGATTTTTGTACATTAATCTTGCATCCTGCTACCTTGCTGAATTCAAAGCAAAGCATTACTGAAGAAAAAGAAAGAGACTGGACTCTCCCAGACTTCAGACAATACTATAGAGCTACAGTAATCAAAATGTCATGGTATTGGTACAAAAACAGACATATGGACCAATGGAACAGAATAGAGAGCCCGAAAATGAACCCGCAAACTTTTGGTCAACTAATCTTTGACAAAGGAGGCAAGAATATACAATGGAATAAAGACAGTCTCTTCAGCAAATGGTGTTGGAAAAACTGGACAGTAACATGTAAAGCAATGAAGCTAGAACACTCCCTTACACCATACACAAAAATAAACTCAAAATGGATGAAAGACTTAAACATAAAACAAGATACAATAAACCTCCTAGAAGAAAATATAGGCAAAACATGATCTGACATACATCTCAAAAATGTTCTCCTAGGGCAGTCTACCCAAGCAATACAAATAAAAGCAAGAATAAACAAATGGGACCTAATGAAACTTAAAGCTTCTGCACAGCAAAGGAAACCATAAGCAAAACAAAATGACAACCTACAGAATGGGAGAAGGTTTTTGCAAAAGATGAAACTGACATAGGCTTGATCTCCAGAATATATAAGCATCTCATATGACTTAGTAAGAAAAAGATAAATAAACCAATCCAAAAATGGGAAGAAGACCTAAACAAGCAATTTTCCAAGGAAGACATACAAATAATCAATAGGCACATGAATAAATGCTCAATATCACTAATTGTCAGAGAAATGCAAAACAAAACTACAATGAGATATCACCTCATACCAGTCAGAATGGCCATCATTCAGAAGTCCATGAATGACAAATGCTGGAGAGGCTGTGGAGAAAGGGCAACCCTCCCACACTGCTGGTGGGAATGCAGTTTGGTGCAGCCACTGTGGAAAACAGTATGGAGATTCCTCAAAAGATTAGGAATAGACTTACCATATGACCCAGGAATCCTGCCCCTGGGCATATATCCAGAAAGAACCGTCCTTCAAAAAGACACCTGTACCTCAGTGTTTATAGCAGCACTATTTACAGTAGCCAAGACATGGAAACAGCCTTAATGTCCATCAACAGATGACTGGATGAAGAAGAGGTGTTATATTTATATAATGGAATACTATTCAGCCATAAAAACGACAACATAATGCCATTTGCAGCAACATGGATGTCCCTGGAGAAAGTCATTCTAAGTAAGCCAGAAAGACAAAGAAAAATACCATGAGACTGCTCATATGTAGAATCCCCCCCCCAAAAAGAACATAAATACAAAACAGAAACAGACTCGTAGACATAGAATACAAACTACTTGTGATTGCCAAGGGGGAGGGGAGAGGGAAGGCACAAACTGGGAGTTTGAAATTTGTAGATACTGACAAACATATGTAGGATAGATAAACAAGATTATACTGTATAGCACAGGGAAATATATACAAGATCTTACGGTAGCTCACAGTAAAAACAATGTGACAATGATTATATGTATGTTCATGTATAACTGAAAAACTGTGCTCTACACTGGAAATTGACACAACGTTGTAAAATGACTATAACTCAATTAAAAATGTTAAAAAAATCCTGTGGAGGAATGAAAAACAAATGTCTCTTAAGAAAATTACTTTGATCTCAAAAGGTGAGTATGTCTGTGTGCACATGTATGCTTTGCACAAGAAATTGACCTGATTCTGCCTCAGGTAGGGCTCGCCAGTACACAGGCTGTGAGACGAAGTTAAAAGGGGGCAGGAAGCAGGGGTCGGCAGAGAAGTGAGCTGTGGGGCAGGCCTGAAGACAGTCTGGAGATAGAAAACCTTGGAGACGTGGTTGAGCCTTTATTGTTGATTACTGCCTTGGACAGCCCTGAGAGGGATGTGATATGGTGCTGGTGTTTTACCAGCAGGGGCAGTACCCACAGGGAAGGACAGATGGATGCTGTCCATCTGTCTGCCAACAGCACTCCCAGAGGCAGGGCCTTCTTGAGTGGGGACCCACGCAGCCCCTCCCAGTGTCCACACCGGCTCCTAAGACCCCTTTACACATGGTAGACGAGGTCTGAGACACGCATGATGATGCCAAAGCTGAATTAAAACGAGGCACATCTCACCTCCTCTGCAGAACTGCCTTCCCTTACTCAAGTGGCTTTGAAGCCACATCCCTTTCTTGCTGGATCAGGAGAAACTTGGTCCCAGAATGAGAACAGAGTGTCAATCTGCCAGTTTTCAGAGGGTTTTGAGGACATCTTCCCTTCTATCTCTCTGTCACAGGCCCTCTCACCTCCTCCGCTGAGTCACCCGCTTTGTACCCAGAGCCGTGGAGAAACGGAAGCAGGTTACAGGCAGCTCGCTCCATCAGCGCGCCACCCTGGGTCTGCTCTTCCTACACTAGGGTTTCCCTAGTTGTTCTGGTTACACCAGCTCAGTGGCACCGTGGCTTTGGAAGACTCCACTGTCCCTCAGTTTGGATCCTTCAGTGTCCAGGGAATACTGTTTAATTTTCCAGAAAGATCTGGCTTGGAATTCCTTTTATATTACCACCCTAGCCCCACATAAACGGTGCCGTCCTGATATTTTCCTTCCATTACTGAATTCTAAAGTGATCAGAATGACGGTGTCTACCCTTGGGTTTTTGTGTGACCTGTATCTCTGGGCTTCTCTCCCTGGGCTGCATGAGAAAATGATACTGTACTGCACCTTCCTTTAAAAAAAAAAAAGTGTGACTAGAGATATGTTTTGGCAAAGGCAAAATTAAGGCTTAAAAAAAAAAAAAAAGTCAAACCAAACAAGGCACCTCAGCATTCTCCTTCAGCCTCCCATTATCAGTTCCATGCAGCCATATGTGATGAAATGTGCTTCAAAAAAAGCATAAGAGACTGTTGGAAAAACATTTCAAAAAGTTTGTGGAAAATTAGGGGGCGTCAGACACTAACACGGGCTATCGGGATGGGTTAATTGTGTTCAACTTTCAACGTCTTCAAGGTGAGACAACATTTCGTGGAAGGGGTCATTTAATCAGTCACTTCTCTGAAACTAAAAAGAACTAACGTTCTTTCAAAGCACTTTCAAGCTAGAAGAGCCTGATTTTGTGGAGCAGGGGTGTTGGTGAAGAAAAACGCGTGGGAAATCAGGTACATTTTCATCGTTATTTCTCCCCCATTGGAGAAGCATTAATTGAGTGACTGCTGGTCACTGAGTAACAAGGAATTAAAGCCTTTGTGGGACTTGTCCACGAAGCTTCTGAGGTCTCTTGTCAACTTCTTAAGCAAATCAGAACATTTTCTCTTATTTAGCTATTATGGAGGACGTCAGAAATCATGTATTTTTTTTAAACTAAGGGAAATGATTCAAGTGTACTTGATATATTTAATTTTGAAAATATAAACTTTGGGTGAATCAGACCTGCTCATCAGAAATTTTTAGGATGCTGAGAAGACAACTAGTTCTCCCCTGTTTTGTCTCACCACTGACACAACAATACGTACCCTCCTCCACGCACAATGGTTTTATATAAAAGATGGGCTAAAAGGTGGTTTCCCAGTTATTCCTTAATGTGAGGAATTATCCCTTCTCCTGAGCTGTGAGACATATTACATCTTCTCAGACAGAAAACCCTGCTGGCCTGTGTTAGGAAAGCCCCCCATGGGGGGCACTTATGAGGACAAATAGAAGTGACTACTCCACAGAGAGACTCTTGACAGTTTATCCTTGGGGACGCATGTTGCCACCAAGCACCAACTGATGATGTGAAGGTGTGCTTGTCTGGCCGGCTTCACCGCTGACCATGCCCAGTCTGATGTGCTTCACCTGAAAATAGGAGTCATGACTGCCAATCAGTGCAGAAGCTGGAGCAGCACTGGGCGGGCTGGGGGAGTCTTTCTAACTTTATGATTTATCAGATCAGTGCAGTATTTTCCCCAAGGAGTTATAAGTTGAGAGTGATTTTAGTTTACTTTGGCATTGGACCAACAAAGGAGGGGAAGAAAAAGGTGCCACTGAGCTGGTGTAACCAGGAAAAGAAAGAAAGAAAGAAAGAAGAGAGAGGAAGGAAGGAAGGAAGGAAGGAAGGAAGGAAGGAAGGAAGGAAGGAAGGAAGGAAGGAAGGAAGGAAGGAAGAAAAAGAAATCCATGAAAAGGCAAAAAGGGTCAGAAGTAAAGTCACCCAAAAATGAGACTCACTGGTCCATGTCTTGACAAACCGTCCATCCTGTAACTGCAGCCTACTTGGAAAGATGGGCTGTCCCGATTGGGGAAAATGAGCTATTTTCCTTGCTTTTCCATCTCCCTGGGCATGAAGACAAGGACGATGGTCACTCCGAACACACACGGAGGGAGCAGATCCTCAGATTGTAAGAAAGCAGCTGCCTGACTATGTTCATCCTTCAGAGAATGACAGTGACGACAATTGTTCCGCCAGGGTCCCATCTCCTGCTGACAGTCGACCTGGGGTCCACACCCAGCTCTCGCTATTCACTTTCCCCTGTAGGGGCCAGTTCTCGGCTCCTCCTGCTGCACCCTCAGATGGGCCGGCAGAGCCAGCAGGGAACAGCAAAGCAGAGGGGCAATATCCCCAGGAGTTTTAAAGATGAGACAAACATGAGACGTTTCGGAAGTTCCGTGTTCTGCAGTTTCTCCTACCCTATTAAAGAAATGGGCCCAGTGAAGTGGCATGGTTGCAAATGTCCCTAACCATCACAGTGGCAAAAGCCTGAAGTTAAAATGTTGATTCCAGGAATCCAGTGACAGGGGCAGTGAGAAGAGGTACATAGATTGTATCCAATTCAACGTGTTTCGGGTACTCAGGAAGCACTCGCCAGCACAACAGTGGTGTCCATGGTTTCCTGGCAGAAGGATGCTGTTTGGATGGAAAGATCCTTCCTTGTTTAAAGGCATCGAGACAAACATATCCAAATTAATATTTACGTACTGCCACATTCAATCTATCTCAGTAACAGAGTGCACAACAATCATATCTTTTTCTGCCTAGCAAATACAAAAATCCAGTGTCTCTAAATCTCTGAATGAAAGGAAATAGGATTCATCATTTGACTACTATACCTGAGCAGGGGGCTTGAAAAGAAAAATAAAACACTGAATCAAACACATTGGAATTACTGGGACTTCTGTAGGTTTTTTTGGCCACGTGACATTTCTAAATGGACATATTGCTGAACACGAAACAACGAAATTCAAGCCAACAGGCTAAAATGACCTCCAACAGCATTTTTTGTCTTCTTCAAGTACATTAAGACAAATTCAATAAAGTGGAGTAACATCTGAGATGGAACTCATTGGAGACAAATACAAAAAAAGTAGGAGCTCTTGCTACAGCCAACCTTGGCTCCAGCCCGAGCCATTCATCTCCCACAGACCCATCGACGTGCTCTCAGGACACACTGCATCTGTGATCAATTTGATGGAAATGTCTGGAGAGGAAAACCTGCAAGGAAACACAGCTGCCTCTTTTCTCTTTTGACTTGCGCAAAGCCTATCACATATTCAGGCCATATGATAATTTCAGAGCCACATGAAGTTTGCATGAAGTGATTAAAAAAAATAATTCCACCTCAATATACACCTTTCAGCCAGAAAGAGTCATAAACGTAGCCCAAAGATAAATTAAACTCCAGCATGGAATAAAATTTATGAAAATTGCGAACTACTTGAACTGATTACACCAAAAAAAGACATTAAATCTTGATGGCTAGCAAACTTATTCAGAGAAATAAAATGGGATGCTTAAATAGAATTAAAACATCAACATAAATTTTTAAAAAATATTTTAATAGTAAATCATGTCACTTATGTAGGTTAATGAAGTGAATGTCTTTTAATCATAAAAATGTTTTTAATCACTTATATCTTTGCTTCTGCTGGCTATGTAAAACATGACAGATGAAGAAAGAAATCTGATTCTTGTTGGGAAGAGCAATATGATATATTCTGTTACTACCTTCCTTTTAGCTGGTGTGTTTTTAATGACGATTTTTCTCAGACTTACAAGTGCAGATCCAAATTTAAAAGAAGCAAGTAAGAAACACCCATTGAGTGCTAATGGCATTTCATTACTAGAGGTAAAGCTATGCTGTATGAGTTGGTAAAATAAATAAATAAGGAAAGAAAATTAAATCTGGGTATATTGCCAAATTTTGGAACTTATTCATACCACTGTTCTAAGTATCTGAACTCTAAGTTTTATAGAAGAGCAGCCTCTTGGCTTTGATAAAATTACATTACCCCTAACATGCGCTTCTCTGCTTTTTCCTTTAAAGCTGTACCAGCCCTGCTCAAGGGAATTTCAAAAAATCCTTTTTTATATTATACCTATAAGGCTGACTGTTCCTACCTGGGCTAATATGGCTAAGTTCTCTCTCTCTGTCTCTATGTCCTTCTGTCTCTTTCTCTCTACCACAACACACACACACACAAACACACACACACACACACACACACACACACAGACACACACAGAACCATGAGCCCTTTGAAAATTAATGCCATTGTCCAATCTCTCTTGCAATCCCAGTGATCCAACAAGGTGCCTGACTTGTTTTAGGTGCTCACTATTTCTGAAATAAAGGAAGGAAGGAAGGAAGGACGGAAGGAAGGAAGGAAGGAAGGAAGGAAGGAAGGAAGGAAGGACTGACTCAGTGAATGATGTTTCAGCCTTTCCAGTCCCCATCACCAGCTGGTGGCAACCAGTTCAGTTGAACGACTTGTCTAAAGGCTGATTCTGAGTCTCATGGAGATCGACCAATGGAAAGACGTCTGCTTGGGGACATTCCAGGGTTACTTCTCTGTGCAAGTGTAAGGCAGCTGCCTCAGTGATGTGATCTCAGGGAGAGTCAAAGCTCCTGGTCTGGAAACCAGCAGTCCCTTCCCCCACCATACTACTGATGACCAAAATCCCTTTGTGATGCTGTAACATAGTTCACTACATGGTTATCAGTAATTACCAGGAGTTAGGTATCACTAGAAAGGGTGAAGGTATATTTATACAATGGAATACTACTCAGCCATAAAAACCGACAACATAACGCCATTTGCAGCAACATGGATGCTCCTAGAGAATGTCATTCTAAGTGAAGTAAGCCAGAAAGAGAAAGAAAAATACCATATGAGATCGCTCATATGTGGAATCTAAAAAAACAAAAACAAAAACAATCAAACAAACAAAAACAAAGCATAAATACAGGACAGAAATAGACTCATGGACAGAGAATACAGACTTGTGGTTACCACGGGGGCAGAGGGTGGGAAGGGACAGACTGGGATTTCAAAATTGTAGAATAGATAAACAAGATTACACTGTATAGCCCAGGGAAATATACACAAAATGTTATGATAAATCACAGAGAAAAAAATGTGACAATGAGTGTGTATATGTCCATGAATGACTGAAAAATTGTGCTGAACACTGGAATTTGACACAACATTGTAAAATGATTATAAATCAATAAAAAATGTTAAGAAAAAGCAGAAAAAAAAAGAAAGGGTGAAGGATGTCCCAGTGAATTAGAGTGATCACTTCCTAAGGTGTAAGTAGCTGGAACGTCCTTTTTCTAAGAGTAGACTTTGATTATAAGGATGAAAAATAACAGAAATCCTTGGATCTCTGAAGATATAACATGAACAAGAAGAAAAGATACCAAAAGAATCTGAGACCCCCTCAAAATTTGCTAAGGGATGGTATCATCTTCCCTTTGCTGTAGATCTAGAAAGGAGGAATCTGTACAATTAAATTTACAATTATAAATTCTTTATGAAATAGTCTAATAATGTCCGAAGTCTACAGTAAAACAGTAATCATCCTTGGTCCTGGTCACACAGGGGTCCTGTAGGGCGTTCAGCACAAAGGGTGCCCTAGGATGTCTCTTACCTACAAACAGCTGGCTGTTGAGCTGTAGCCGGAAGTGGCCCTCCTCTGACGTCTCCCTGGTCACCCTCGGAAGGCTGTCCACCTGGAGCGAGGTCTCCTTGAGGTTCCTCTCGGCTCGGATGTAATGCCACTGGTTGTCGTTCAGAACGGAAGGAGACTGAACTACGAGCTCTATGGGGCCATTCCCAACATCAATGGCGAAAATGATCTCGGACGGAGCTGAAACCAAAGAAGGAAACAGGTGGAAAGATGAAGGGCGTCATCAGTGCCTTTAGGGCACAAGCATATCCTGAATGAATGCTATACGTGATCATAAGTCAACAGCTAGGTAGGGAGGTCTTCGGCTGAAATCCCCACAGCACTGAAATTACCATTACTAGTAAGAATTACCAACTGCTAAGTCCCAAAGTCTATTTTGGGTCCAGTTGGTTCTCATTGTGATAATTCAGGAAACAGGACAGGGGCCAGTTCACTGACGCTGAACTGACAAACATGCACCAGTGCTAATGTTCTGGGCTTTCTGGGTCTATTCTAACTTCAACATTGTCCTCATGGATAGCTATAAATAGTGAGTGAAAATAAAGTTTTACAAAAAGGGAGGCAGGTATAGCTCAGTGGTAGAGCACATGCTTAGCATGCATGGGGTCCTAGGTTCAATTCCCAGTACTTCTATTATGAATAAATAAATAAAAACCTAATTACCTCCTACTCCAAAAAAAAATAATAAAATAAAATAAAATAAAATAAAATAAAATAAAATAAAATAAAATAAAATAAAATAATAGTGGGTTAGCTAAGTAGCTATATTCCTACAGGGAGAAGACCCACACCCTGGAAAGTCCTAGTGCTCTGTATTATTCATTATGTATATTATAATATTTCACATATATATAATTATGTAACATTATATGTGTATATATATATTAAATATTATACATATACTATTGTATAATGTTATTTCATCAATACATATGATACAAGCATTCACGCTATTCCTATGACTTTTTTTTTAATTGAAGTATACTCAGTTCCAATATGTCAATTTCTGGTGTACAGCATAATGTCCCAGTATATACATATATTCATATATATGAATATATACATATATTCACTTTCACATTCTTTTTCGTTAAAGGTTATTACAAGATATTGAATCTGGTTCTCTGTGCTATACAGAAGAAATTTGGTTTTTATCTATTTTTATATATAGTGGCTAACATTTGCAAATCTCAGACTCCCAAATTTATCCCTTCCCACCCTCCTTTCCCCGGTAACCACAAGATTATTTACTATGTCTGTGAGTCTGTTTCTTTTGTAGATGAGTTCATTAGTGTCCTCTTTCTTTTTCAAAGAGTTTTTTAAAGACTTTTTTTAAAAAAGATGCTCAGAAATGTTAAGTGCCTTGTCCACATCACTGCAAATGGCAGTGTCTGGGATCAAACATGACTCCCCCCCTCTTCACGCTGGGCTCTTTCTTCCATGACTCTCTCTGCCCTACTGTAACAATCTGCATATCGTAACAGGGAGCAGCGTCAGTGGTAATGACCCCTATGACAATAATGATGACAGCAATGGGAAGATAACAGTGGTGGTCATGATGGTGGTGGTGGCGATAATGATGGTGATACTGGTGATGGTGATGGTGATGGTGGCAGTGGTGGTGGTGATGATGATGGCAGTGATGGTGATAGTGGTGGTGATGATGGTGGTGATGGTGATGACGATCATAGTGATGACAGTAATGATGACAGTAGTGGTGGTGGTGATGATGGCAGTGGTGGTGGCAGTGGTGGTGATGGTTGTGATGATGGTGATGGTGATATTGGTGATGATGATAATGATGACAGTAGTGGTGATGTTGATGATAGTAGCAGTGATGGTGGTAGTGATGGTGATTTTGGTGGCAGTGGTGGTGGTGGCAGGGATGCTATGACCACCGAGAGAGAGAGAAGTAACAGCCACACAGTAGGTACAATGAACTCTGCTAAGCACTGTACTAAGCACTGACCACAGATATTCTCATTTTTATCCTCAAAACAACTCAAAGAGAAAGGCACTATTTTTATTGCTATTTGATGGGCGAGAAAATGAAAGTTCAGAGAAGTGTAAATATTCGCTCTAACTTTCCCAGGTAGTAAGCAGAATCTTCATCATTTTTCTCTACTTTAGTTCATCTTCATGTAGTTTCCATTATTATGTAAGAATTCTACATCTGAAGATTGTAGAGAGGTAAATTACAAACTGAAGTTGAAGAGAAGACAGTTCCCTTTCAAAGACTGGAGCTTTCCTGTTCTAGGCCTTCCCTTCCTTCTCAGGACCTTGTGATGCCCCCTCTCTGTTACTTCCCAACCAGGACATAGGTATTTATTTGACAAAGTCATCAATGGACAGATCTGAATTGTCAGCAATACTAAAGGTCAAACATTACCCTGGATCACTGCCTGCTCAGCCTTTAAAATCTAACAGGAAGCCGATCTGGGTATAAGAAGCCCCCAGTATGTGAAATTTCAAATAACTGAGAGTTTGAATTGATTCGCATTCTGGGGAATGCAAACCCTGACCTTGAAGGGAGTCAGTAAGATAGAGGTCTTACACTTGGGATTTGAGACATCGACTGTGGACCCACTGTGACCTAAGGCAATTTTTTATCTTGTCACCTCTTGGTTTTCTCATTTGTAAAATGGGAATAAAAACTATACCTAACTGTGAGATTGTTTACAAATTAATCCTGATCAAGTTCTTAGAACTATGCCTGGTACGTAGGATGTTCTCAACAATGAGCGCTTTTACTATTATTAGCATAGCAACACGGTTCACCCACCCAGGTAAATTGTCTTTGGCTCATAAACACATGAATTAAAAGAACCAGAATTGAAGGGAACAAATTGGATACAGCAATGAAAAGAGTAAATAAGTGTGAAATTGGCCCTATGAGCCATTTTCTGTTTCTTATCAGGCCCCTGATGCTACCTTGCAGCCTGCACATCTTGAGACCAAATAAACAGCTACTGAGAGATTCAACCTAAATTTACTTCTAAAAAACAGGTGAAGATGGGTGAGAGCTGGAAGAAGGAATGCTAAGGATTTTGCTAAAAGCCTTTCTGAAAGCTGGTCCTGTGGATATTAAGTTCCACGCAGACAGCACATCTTTGGGAAGGGCTTGCTGGACCCACCACCCTTTGTCACCTCCGCCTCCACGTTGGTTTCCCATCTGTGCTTGTCTCTGCTTTAACACTCATCTCTGTTGTATGGTCTGTTTATGGTCTGTCTCCTCAATAAATCTGCAAACTCTAGATGAACACCTCATTTATTGGATACCCAGAACCTAGGAATGAACTATGCATAAAGGAATCTAAAGGTTCATTCATTAAAATGTTACATTACACATACTAAATGCAATTTTGGATTTTTTTTTAGTTTTATACCAAGGTATTAGTTTCCTTAAAAATCTTTTTAAATGATTATTATTTAACATTTACTATTAAATTTGAACTACTATGTTCAAACTATTCCTCTTAAAACTGAAGCAGAATCAGTGAAATGCAATACTAATAGCTAACATTTATTGAGTGCTTACCAGAGCCAGGCACTCTGCTAAGCATTTTTCATCAATCAGCTCACTTAAATCTCATGACCATCCTAAGAGAAAGGCAATGTTTTACCGGTGAGAGAACTGAGCCACAGAGAGCTGATATGTTGCTCCAACCCAGAGAGGGCACAGTCAAGATTTAAATCCAGGTGATGTGTGTCTGGAGCTCACTTTTGAACTGATTCTTCCTATGACAAAACCTATGTCTATTTCCAAAACCTATGTGCAGTCCCCACTGGCAATCAAAGCTAGAATGTGTAATGTAGGTGCCTGGAAACGATTGAATGAAAAAAAATTAGTAAATGGTGATACCTCCACCATTGGCTAGTGACTTTGTGGCCTGAGGCATAGGCAAACTAGCTCTCAGTAGTGAGGGGAAGATGTGGAGGCAGCCCGATGGCCCTACTGGGAGAGCTGGAAGCTCTGTGGCTGCATCAGCTCCATCGTAAATGTACCCTCCTGCCTCTCTCCTTCCCTCAACGTCTGACATCATTTACACTGTATGGTTCAGGACAAAGCTAAGAAGTTACCTTAGACTTTTGGTTTTTTTTTTTTTTAAATCAAGCCATGTCCTGTGCTAGGCACTGAGAATGCAGAGATGAGTGAGAAAAAAAATGGAATCTCAGTATACTTTTGAGAAGACTGACCAAGAAGGCAAGTGACCAGTGGAGGAAAGTTCTATACGCATAAGTATGAACCCCAAGAACTCCTAGGAGGTGGGAAGATGCCTTCTAAGGAGAGGCTTCCTTGAACTGTGACACCATCTCTGTGTCCTCAGCCCCCAGCAGGTCAGGCAGGGGAGAGACCTCAGGGACCACTATGGAACAAGGAAGAAGATGCAAGTCTTTAATATAATCTCTTAACCTCTCTGACCTCCAATGTATTCATCTGTAAAATGAAATATGTAAACTAAACAAAATATTTTTTGAGACAAGGACTTTTTGAGGATCTGGTGACAACTGGGGCTCCTATCTCCAGAAAACACACACACACAAACACACACACACACACGTTTTGCATAAAATTGTCAGGACATCCTGAATGTCCAACACCTTATTATATGGAGGAAAATAATTCTACTTTCTTGAGTTCTAAAATCCTTGGTTCTTGAGGCAGTTTTGCAGAGTAGGGAATTCTTCTGTTGAACAGAGAATTAAATCCTGCATTCCAAATCTCGCTGCATGACTCTGGGTGTGTTATTACCCTCTGGGCTCACCTGCCTCATCTTGTATTGGACTGTGAGTTGAACAATGAAAATCATACCATAATAACCTGATGTTTATAGACAGGACTATTTGAAAACAAAGTTAAATGATGAAGATAAAGCATTTAGGACTGTCTCTATTCACAGTAAATACTCAACGATTTAGTACAAATATAATTATCATTAGCATTAATTTTTACTGTTCTCTGAGGATCTGAGGATTGTATCTTCGAGTTGCCAGCACATTTGATAATACTATTGATATGATACCTCTGAAAACCAGAACTCAAATTTCTCTCTCTCTCTCACTCATATAGATATAGATCTAAATATAAATATAGATGCTCCTCCATTCTTCTTCCCCTCTTTACCATTATCAACAATTAATCACCTGGGACAACTTTAGACCCTGTCAGCCTGGAGGTGGTACCAGAGGAAACTGTATAACAAGCAGTAGCCTTTATCTTTGCCGCTGGGAGCTGTTACTGCTGAACTTTAACTTATCATTTCTCCATAAACTGACTGTTCTGAATTTAAGATGCTACATAAGCTGGAGTTCCATGCCACCTCTTTGAGTTCCTCATTTTCCCCTGTGTATCTTCCATGCAGACATGAGGTGTATATTGTTAACAAACTTATGCTTGTTTTTCTCTTATCAATGTGTCTTTTAGTACAAGCTCTCAGCCAAGAATTCAGACATTTAGAGGGAAGATTATTTTTCTTCACTACGGGCTTTAGGGACAGCCAGCACCCCCGCCCAGTGTAAAAGTGACCTCTGGCAAAACCAATCGGCAATCTCAACTTCCCTGGCTAGAGGCATGAGTTCACAGGTGGCCAGATGAGTTGCACATCAGGAGGACTGTGTGGCCAGGAGGCAAAGAAGTGTTTTCCCACCAGCTGAAATGTAGCTCTCTCTGGAGGGAGAGCTAGCTTTGACTGAAGTAGATATTCAGAAGGCAGAGCTGGGAAAGAAGTAAAGTGGACCACTGACAACATTGTTCAACTGCTGAATCCAACCAGAAATAAAGTGCCTCACCAATTATGGACTTAGTCACATGTCCCAGTACCACTGAATTTCCATCCTTGTGTCTATCAGTTCAGGTTGAGTTTTCCTTCAATGGCAGCCAAGTACACCTGATTGGCATCTGGGTGTCACCAATTCCATTTTGCATAACTAAGCACCGAATGGGTGAAGAACTTGCTCACAATTAGAGAAACAGAAATTTGCAACATATTGGGTTCAAGAAAACAGCTCCTTTCCATTATGCCATACTGATCTCAACAGCCTCTTCCTTCTGTTCTTCTCAACCACTCTAAAATACCTATTTCTATTTGCACAGCCATTGTGAGATAGTTGCCAAATAGCTAATTTTTCTCAATCTCATTTGAAACACAACTGCTAAGATTTAAGGACATAGTGAAACATCTTGCCTTTCGAGAATATTGGCTAATCTCAAGGTTGCAGAATTCAAACATCTTAGTGGGAAATGACCCAGAAGGAAATAGATTTAGAATTTTATGGAAATTTCTAGTTCTCTGTCCAACAACTTGGATATATCAATTTTGAAAACTTCTGTTCAAACAGTTACAAGGCAACACTCCTCGGGAATGAGAGAGAAGTTTACTCTGAGCTACCACATCTGCGTGAAGTTAATTTTCTTTCTAAGAAGTGGATCTGTAAAGAAATCTTGCTGTGAACCCTTTAGGGTGAAAATTCCATCCTACATCCTGTGGCTATTAATAAAAAATGCAGGATCTCCCCATTTGTTTGTTTTTCCTTTTAAATTATAATAATAAATCAAAACATTTTAGAAAACATGAGGCCTTGTACTTTAAAAAAAAAGTATATAAAATCTTCTTGTTTTCAAATAGTATATATTCTCAGATCTGATGAAAAAGGGTACACCAAACAATTATATCACTGGATTTTAATTTTTTATCAGATTTCAAAGCACTTGCATTTCAAATATTGTACAAGCTGAAGGAGAAAATCTAGTACCCGGAAGTACAAACCAATCAGACACTGAAATGTAATTAACACTAAATCATCGCTCATTGCTTATGATAACACACCATGACATTTGCTGCTGCTTTAATGAAACAAAAGGCTTTAGGGCCTGGTTTTTATTAAATTTGCATTGAGGTTATGATGTCCATAGTAGGAAATGGTTGGCATTCAACTCCACCTTTTCAGCCTGGCCAAGTTAGGTGTGAGGGGTCTCATTTCACACTAAAGCCAGGAGCGTTTCCTCCCATTAATAGTCTAAATCCTTGGAGGAAAAGGAAGTTAAAACTACCAGTTAAAGAGATCTCTTCTGCTGTGTGTCTTGTGTTGTGACCGAAGAGGAGACACTTAGCTCCTTTGTGTTTTGCGGGAGACTTGTACCAACACCTCAGCCAGCTCCTCCAGACAGTACTTCTATCTCCCTCCCTGGAGTTCTCAAATTTCCCAGTTTCTGTTGCTAAGACATTACTTATGCTTTCAAGGATATTTCGTGCCATCACCTTAGTCTTGTAAAACGGTCAACTGCCTCCATGAAACCGCAGAAAACATCCGTTTAGAACCAGATAAAAGAGACAAATGGCAAGCACAAGGTTTCATGGTCATGGGCTTAACAAGGACAAGGTGATGGGGGCAGTCCACCCTGTGTGTAAGAAATCAGGGGGCACACTGAGGGCAGGGAGTCTGAAAACTTAGAAAAGCAGCTAAAAGTAGATCTGTATTTTTAAAATTATTATTATCATTGCCACATAGCAGTTATTCTAAACGATGTCAGCAATAAAACATCCCTCCACCAAAAAACAAAACAAAACAAAAACAAACAAACAAAAATCCTTTGTTGGTCTAAGTTCTAACAAAGGCTGATGTTAGTATTAATTTTTAATAATGTATATGTAAGTGTCAAATAATACATTTTATTACCTACAACTGATAAATATTATATTTAAAAGGGAAGTTAGTAGAGAAAACTTCTACACCATCGGCTTGGCTTCTAAACATGCAGACACGAATATATGTGTTTGTTTTTAAGAATAAGAATTCAAGTTCTGGTTTTTCATTTTTACAACTACTGTACTATCATTGTTTAACTCAAATTTATTGTTGAAACACATGAGTATATGGTATGATAGGGGTTGTGGACACAAATTCCTCCCAAAGAGAACTTAAGCAACTCCAAACCCTTAGGAACTTGGTAAAGTTTTACCAAATTGAATACTAATTCACAATGCATTTTCTGGTAAAAATAGTTCAGTGGATTTTTTTTTAATTTTAGAGATATTTGAAAGTTGGTAGGATTTATCCTGAAAAAAAAAAAACAGATAGGAAGTACTGTTAATTCCTGGAATTTAATATAAAATGGGATTTTTATGAATCTTTACCAAACTCAAACTTAAGTTTAAAATATCTCCTAAAATGTATATATCTGTTGCTTAATGTGAAAAATATTTTAAACTTAAAGTTAGTTAAAAAGTATCCTTTGATCCACATGAGAGAAGATAAATGGCTAAATCTGATTATACTCTCCTTCAAACATGAACATGCAGAGAAAATCCATTTTGATGAAGTCATTCACAAATTTGTAGTAATAAAGTCTAAGGGGCAGAAATCTTTTTTTTTTTTTTGGTAGGGGGGAGGTGATTAGGTTTATTTATTTTTTTAATGGATGTGCTGGGGATTGAACCCAGAACCTCATGCATGCTAAGTGCACACTCTACCACTAAGCTATACCTTCCCACGTAAGGAGCAGAAAACTTAACGTTACTACTATTGCTGAAACAAATCAATATGAGATTATTTTTTATAAAAAATTAGTTAATGTAATGAAAATTATTTATATATTATATTGTCTTTTCTTTTTTGTACTGGAATACTTTTATTGGCATGATTACATATAAAAGTTCATTAACAGAAAACTTCCTCATCCGTATGTCTATTATTTCACATTTGTCTTTATGATTTTTACTGAATGTAACTTGTATAGAGGAGATGGGATGTGAAAAATGATCCATGTCCTGGCATCAAATTCGCTATATACACCAATGCCCACGGTGAAGTGGTTGGGAAACAATGGAAATCCTGATCGGGTAAGTCACATACTCCTAGTGATGGCATATAAATCAAGAGATCATTGCAGAGCAAATGTCTAACAAAAACACTGACCCCAAATGTGAGTAGAATACAGAATACTAACATTTTCAGCTTTGCAGTGAAAAAGTTTCATGGTGTGGAACTTTAAAGGAATAGGTGAGAAACACCCATGGGTCAGATAAAGGACACCATAAAGAATTATCTGTGGGAATTTTGGGAACGTACTATTTTGAAGAGACAATGGCTGATTAAACACTGTCAGGTAATAGGGAAACAAAAAGTATGGGAAGGAACTAGAAATAATCATTGCTAATTTTACAGACGCCCAGGGGGACCAAGTTAATAGTCCAAGTTGTTGGTGGCAAAGATAAGACTAAAACTTCTGTTGACCAGTTACGTCCAATTCATAAGTGAGAGCACTTACAGCTTATTTCGAGTCGGATGAAGTCTTTAATGCCAAGGTTTTCTAGGAAAACTCCAGATAAAGCCGTGGTCTTAAAAAAGAAGGAAATGTCAGCACTGTATTCTGCGTGGAAGGTTGGGAAGTGGAGGTAAGAGGCTTCTGTATAGAATGATACCGCGTTCCAGAAGTGTCCTGCAAATGAAAAAACCCTTAAGCATGGTTCATTGCTTCAGAATAGGGTATAGGAAAGTATCGGGCATGTGGATAATTTTCAAGACTGGGGGACACTGCAGGGAAAAGGGAATGAAACACCTTGTGCTTATGCAATGCAGAGAGAAAGCTTCTTTCAATTTAACACTCACGGTCACCATAGCAACGCAAGGGACCAATTCTCCAGGCAGCTTCTGAGTTTGATCTGTTGGTATCCGTGATAACTATCTGAGTGACAGGCAAGTGGTCTTTGAAGGAAAGAAAGCCAGTATCATTTGTCCTGCAAAACATAAATGAAAGAACAAAGAGGAGAAAATGTAGAAAATCCAGGGACTCTTCACCAAGACTCCCCTTTTCAAAAGTGATGTGGGAGGGGGCAGGGAGGGGAGAAACAGGAGGCGTTTCATCTCAGAAGTACGTGTAAAAGTCTGGATGCCAATTACAAACCCCATGGCTGCTTCCAAAAACAAGTGGATGTTACATCTTCCCTAAGTCTTTCCAGAAATGCAGATAGTTTACAGAGCTGGCTGCTGTTTGTTGTAGTTAGGAGCACCCCTCCTGCCCATCGCAGTGCTGATGTAACATTAAACATGCCTCTTTTTCCAGGAACTGATCGGCTACCTCAGTAACTAACCTGAAACAGGCATCACAAATCCCATTTAAGATCCCTCCGGGGGCTTGTCGCAGCTACCCGCCAACAGGTTCTCAACAGCCTAGGACGACTCTCATTTCCTTTTAACTGTAGGTGCTTTATTCCTTTTTATTCTGTTTGATGTTTTCAAGATGTTTGTAGTTAATGACTCCAGCCTTGTCTTTCTTAATTATACAAATAGGAAACTGACTAGTCACCCTTTGACAAGAAAATGAAAATGGAGTTGAGCGATTCGTTGTTTTTTTTTTCCCTTTTTTTAAGTTTTTTCCTATTTTTTGAACTCGTGGTAAGGACATACCATATAACTGAGAGTGAAAGAATGTAGGTAAGAAACTAACATAGAATGAATGTGTAACTATTTTGAGACAGAAATATCCTAGTGGATAAGTAACACCCCTGTGCCGTGGGTGCCTGTAATTTCCACTCACAAATGAGGAAACTGAGGCTCAGAGATAAATTACCTGTGGCCATGCGGCAGAGGGGAAGGTCACATACCATCCTAAATTTAACAATAATGCCATGAATACATGGTAATCTGAGCTGGGCTGGATGGTATGAGGCAGCCTGACAGTCACACACAAGTGGAGTGGACTCCCCACCCACACAGCCCCCGGGAAGCACAGGAGGGGTCGTCTTGTCTGTACCTGGGAATTGGGACCGGGCACCAACAATCAGGAAGAAATATATGATGCAGCAGTAATAACAAAGGCCCAAAGGAGCAAATTCATATTGGTTCGCTCTCCATAGTCACAAAGATGTCAACACCACGCTCAAAAAAACACTCAAAATCAACGTTCTATTTCATTGTCATTTACATATTATTTAGGGCTCTGAGTTTAGAGACAAAGAAAACAATATCCCAGATGATTAATTAGGGAGATACGGCAAGGACCAAGTCGTGTGTTGAAGTGCTTTAGGGACATAGCTTTCGAAGCACACGACTGGTTCTGAAATCCCAGATCACCAGTTTCTGCTTGGGTTAGCTTGGGCAAATCATTTCATTTCTGAGACTCCAGTCTCTTTAGTTTTAAAATGCAGGCAATGTCTAGATCACAGAGTTATAGAGGTGATTAAATGAGATTATATAGTCACTTAGCATGGTGCCTGGTTTATGCTCAATGCTCAAAAATGGTAGTGTTAACACACATTTTAGTTCTCATCTTTGTCCCTGAACCACTCTGCAGCCTCAGGCAAGTCATCCTTTTATACATCCAGCTATGATTGTGTCTCAGAAACTTCGTCCTGCATAGAACATAGTGGAAAATTAAATGTTAAGATTTAGGTAACCCAACTCATGAGACTTGTGAAAACAAAACAAAACATAATAATTCATCTTGGTTATGGAAAAATCAAACATTCACCTGTACACATATCCTTACAGACAGAAACATTAACCAAAAATGTGAAGAAACACATTATCCATTGTCTATAATTTGAGGACCTGTATTTGGAGGCCAGTCAAAGGATCTGGAGTAAGACTTCTGATTCCATCTGAAAGCACATCTATGACTGTTACATGGACACAGAATAAAATGTGAGTCTTCTGTTATCTTTACAAGCAAAATTGCAAAGCCAATTTCACGTAACCAAAGTGGAATAAAGATCAAATCCATATCCTCTCCGGAAGAAAGTTCACATTACTATAGGATTTTATTTCCCTCCAGTTTTTTGTTTTCGTTTTCAGGTTGAAAATGGTAGATTCGGAAGTCTGTCCATCAATGCTGACGACGGTCTCCCTCACACACTGTGACACCTTGTGTCCATCAATTTGATGTCTTTGTGTCAAATGGTGGAAATATACATGAAGCACTCTAAGAATAAAAATCTGTTCCACATAACAGAGGAAAGGAACTCCATCTTCAATCTGATGATGCAAAGCATATTACCAAGTATACTTTTTATATAAAAACTACACAAAGGAGGCTGCTCTCCAAAGTTGCTTAACATGATAGAAACAGATACAAACTCAAATGCCTACAGGGGCCGGGAGAGTAATACAAATGAGTGAAGCCACTTTTGTGTTAGATGAAAAATGGAACCTGACACACAGCTTCAGGGTCGGGGAGGGGAAAGAGGGAAAAAGAGAAAGAACCAGAGGAAGACTGGTAGAAAGTAGGTGTTCCATCTAAAGGAGGCAGGCATCCATTCATATCAGGTAATTTCAATATTCACGAATGTCAGACCAGTGGGCCAGACTGGAATATTAACACAAAACTTCTTGATTTTTAAATCTTGGAGATGGATTTAAAATTATTAAAAAACAAACAAACAAACAAAACCCCCAAAAAACTAGGGTGGGCACCATCACTGCTCTGGCCGGTAAACCACAGGTAGTGGCTATGTTCAGCCTGCAGGCATCAAGGGAATTTGCAAATTGACCTATGCACTTAGGACAGATTGGATTTAATTCAGTGTGTGAGTGATAAGGTTGATTCAAATATTTCAAAGCATTAATGGGTAGAATATGTGGGGGGTAGTGGCATCAAAAAGTGACACACATTAGGGTAGTAGCTATGGATAGGTGGGGAGTCTACAGCTACAGAGTTGGTGGTCTATACGCTCGTTTTTCCTTTGGCTTTTGTTTGAACTTGCCTTCTCAAGAGCAAACACTCCCCAGACTCTGTCTTCCTTTGGAACGTTCTGCAAGGACTTTATAAGTACAGAAGTGTTTGCTTGGCCTCACGCACGGGAACTTGCCTTCGGTAACACTATGAATCATCCCCTTTGGGTGTCAGTAGTCATCTGTAACTAACATGCTCAAACCCCCTCCACCTTCCACGTTCTGGAAGGTGGATGGATGCCCCCACCTGTCTGTGTTACTCCTTTCTGAGGATGCCCTGGCCCCGGGCTCCTGGCTGCTGAGGCTGCACACCTGCAATGCTCCATTTCTCCTCTTCTCCTCACTTCCTCCATCATTCGTGACCAACAACGTCCACCAACCTCCCTTTCTTGATGTCTCTGTTCAACAGCTTTAGCCTCATCCTCTCGGCCTCAGTTTTATTTTGAGGCCCAGAGCCTCAGCAACAGGGACCTAACCTGGCCCCCTGCTGCTCATCCTCACCCCACCCTCCTCCTTCTTACTTGTGCCCACACCCCAGAGACATACACAGAAACACAGACCGACAGTCAGACTTTATTGCTTAAAACCTTTCAAGAAGTCTCTGTCTCTTATAGGTAGGGTCCAAATTCCCAAATATTTAACACGTTAGAGTGGGCAATATGATGCTATTTAAAACCACACTTGCCGGGGGGAAGGTATAGCTCAGTGGTAGAGTGCATGCTTAGCATGCACGAGATCCCAGGTTCAATCCTTGGTGCGTCCCTTGAGGGAAAAATAAATAAATAAAAATGGGGAGGGTATAGCTCAGTGGTAGAACATGTGCTTATTGGCATACACGATGTCCTGGGTTCAATTCCTAGTACCTCTATTAAAAAAAAAACTTAAAAAAAGAAAACTATTTAAAAACATAAAATAAAACCACAGTTGCATTTTACAGGAGTTCTTCCTCAAGAAAAGGATCCATGAGTTAGAGGCACTGCTGGAGCGCAGGGCTACCATTCTTAGGATCTACTAAGGGTAGATCTACTAAGGGATGGCTATGGGGTCCAGCTGAGCAGCTCATGTCCCTGGGGCCAAGGATGGAAGCTGTCCCTCTTGCCTTTCCCTGGCTATGTAAGCATCAGATGAGAGTTGGGCACACAATCTCATGTCACCTCTGGAACAATCCTATGACAGCATTGGAATCAGTCCCTGCCTTGCACAGGAGGGGAAACTGCGGTTGACAGAGGTGATGTAACTTCTCCGGGGGCATCGTTCAGGAGGGGAGAGGCCAGGGTTGGAATCGAAGCTTTTGCTGCAAGCTGCGGGCTCTCCTGTCCTCCAGGGAGGGAGGGGCTCTCTCGTGAGTGGAAGCTGGTGATCCCCATGTCTAGTCCACGTCTCCTACGGGCGGTGCCGGAACAGCACCGTGGGGCCCTGAGCCCTTGAGCTGCCCTCCCGGGTCCCAGGCATCCATCCCCATTCCATTCACACAGGCTTTCTCACACAAGATACACTTCAATTGATTCAGTTTCAGTTTTCTAATTTGCAGTCATCTTCCAGCCCTGCGTTCACTGAGATTACACATGGGTCACCTTGACGGGAATTCTGGGAGCCCGCACACTCTTCGGTGACACTGTTAGGAGCGATCTCTTGGTTTATTTCTATTGAGGGAGACCCAGCCTTTACATGGTGAGTTTCATTTGTGAACTTTCGAGAGTAGCCCGGTTTGGGGGAGACGGGTCTTCAGTTCTCTTTCCTTATTTCTCTCACAGTTTGATGACTGAATGGTAGATCTGATTTCTCTGGTATGCTATGTGATCATCCTATGCATTTTGTTGCATATGTGTGTATTTGGTTTTCATAAAAATTAGTTTAATGTCTCTAAATCAATGTTTCTTCTTGTAGTTTATTTAAGACACTGTAAAAATTAAGAACATCATTTTTAAAAAGTACGACTAACACTTTTTTGAGAACCGAATACCCAGCACATCTGCTCCATGTGCAAATTAAGGCGAATGAACCAGCATTCCCCAGAGACAGGTACTCTCTTTTCTTTTTCTTTTTTTTTAATAATGTAAGAATCTGAAGCTCAGAGAGGCTAAATGATAGTTAATAAGTGACAAATCCAGGATTTGGATCATCCTACCACATAATGCAATATCACTTAGAGATAAATTACATTTTACGTGCAGACAATGAGGGTCGTGTCAGCAGAAGCAGCCATAATTGTGCGTGTCCTGAGTGTGTTACATGCATTATTTCCATGATATCTTTGCTAAAAACCTTAAAGGTAGATTTCCAAGGCAGACAGAACTATTTCTCCTCCTCCTTCTCTTCTTCCTTCCTGGCCCTTTTCCTAATGATGACTCTTTGAAAACAATGCAGGACCCTGGGATGTATTTGTAGTTGCCATGGACCTCAGAGCAGCACCAGGCGTGGTAGAAATGACAAACAGAGAGGCGGAACTGGAGAGGAATACAGCATCGTAGGGTCCTGTCACAGCATCCACAGCTGGTGCAGGGTTCCGGCAAGTTCTGAGCAAAAAGAAGCTGTAACTCACATCTCCCTGGATGCTCTGTTTGAGGCGAGCGAGTTCTGCATATCTAGTGAGTTCTGTGGTGAAGCCACCTGCTCAGGGAAACCATCACTTCACCCCAGAGTCAAGGCAGCCACTTCTGAACTGACTTCCCTGGGGTCTGCACAAAGTCCTAAGTCCCTTCAGCACCTTGGCCACATCTACCCATATAGACAGATGGATGTTTTAACAATTCTAAGCCAGGAATCTATGTGATAGAAATAATAATTTTAAAAGTGGGGAAAAAGTGCAAGTCCAGACTCAAAATATTCATTGCCACATTTGTGTCTAATAGTAAAACATCATTTACCAATAAACTGTGTTACCATTTTCAGATCAGCTATGAGTTATGAAACAACAATACTTTGCAGCCATTAACATGGACAGGATGCATTTGTTCTCATGTTTGTTTAATGATGTCAAGTAAAATCTCTCCAAGATATATTTCATGTAGGAAAGCAAGTTGCAGAATAATAGGTTTAATATGATCTCACATTTAGTAAAAAATGAATGAGCTTCCATTTAATAAATACGGCCCATGCATAGGAAGATGTTTATATGTAGAAGTCCCCTACATGCTGCACTATTATCTCTAGGTATAAATTACATATTGGGTAGAAGAGGATTCCAAGTGATGGTGAGGGAAGAGCTTCTTTATTTAACACTTCTGAAATATTTCATTTTTTTTACAATAAGGATATGATAGAATATACTGATTTTGTAATAAAAAACTTCTTAAATTTTAAAAATTGAGGACAAATTATTTTCACTATGCATTGTTAAATATAGATACCTACACTGGGTGAATCAGAACTGACAGCTGTAAATGAATTTGAAGAAAAGACAAAAAAGGAGGCAGCTCATCTAATTTGGATCTGAGTAAGAGCTACCATTAGGTGAGTAACACCATATACTTCGAGATAACTAGGTACAATCACATAGAAGCCAAAGTCTCATTGCATTTCTAAGTAGAATTATAATAATTTTGATATGCAGTAATTGCCCAAATTAAAAAGGTTTATAAAATGTATTATATAAATGTTAACTTTTAATCTTGATATTAACTTTGAGTTTTAGTTTTACTACCAATGTGGTTTATTTTGTTTGTTTGTTTGTTTGAGGGAGAAGGTAATTAGGTTTATTTATTTACTTATTTGATGGAGGTACCAGGGATTGAATCCAGGACCCCAGGCACACTAAGCACGTGCTCTACCTCTGAGCTATACCTTCTCCATCACCCTGAGTTCTGTCAATTTTTGTTACCCACAACTTGGAAGTTACCCAAATAATGAGACTCTATAGGCAATTTAGAGATAGTACTTTTGTACACCTGGACAGATAGCTGAGGCAATAGAAGATTCAGTTTACATCTTTGTTTTCTGTAACCATAAGGATTATTTCATAGCTATGTTTTGTTTTCTAGAACTCACCAGGTCTTAAATTGCTTATTAGATATTCTCCAAATGGAGGCCAGGATGGTGGCATCACTGAATAAAAAGCACAAAACAAAAACACTCCTTAAGGCTATCCTTGGTGAAATATTAACTATTTCAGTCCATCTAGAATTCTATAAGATCATGATGTGATATGTTAGTTTTAAATGATCAACCCCCAGTTATAAGTTGCGCTTTCCCATTTTTTGTATTGTTTCTTGTTTTCTGGAGTGTCTGACACCCTTCAATTATCTGCTGTCAGATATACTGTAAAACATTCTATCAAAAAAAAAAATACCCTGAAATCCAGTCATGGGATTGTTAATGTGAACAAAGCAGTACCAAGTTGCCTTAGAAGGCATGGTTTAGGTGAAAATGTAATGAATGAAACAGCAGAACATAATTAGCAAGTGGAGGCCATATTTGTCCAGAAAGGGAGTGGGAGGAGAAAGGCATTCAGAAGTTCATGTATGAAGAACCTACCATGTCCCAAACATACTCTTTCAAACACAAGATGCTGTCCCTGATTATATCATAGATGGCTGTGGAATTCAGAGACTGACTAAAAATCCTGATAAATCCTTCATCATCTCTGTAGGGAATAGCTCATAAACAGATCCATGCATACGAAAGTTTAACCAGTAGAGATTGTACAATATTATTGTTTTTCAATAAGAGATAGAGCCTTAATGTGCCCTGAAGTGATCCTTTCTTTTCTTCAGGATTCAGAATTCCCCATCTTAGGACACTACCAAGTATAAGGCAGCCTCATTGCGCCAAGCACCAAGTCTGGGAAACTCAGGGGAAAGTTTTGAGGAAATCAAAGGAGGCTTGAGAGATCAAAGAACAGCCTATGTGAGGAAACCACAATCCTTAACTCTCAGCATCGCTTTCCCAAAGGCAATTATCTCATTAAATCTCATGGGAAAGGAGTGAAGGGCCTTTCTGAAAGTCAAGATCCTGAGACTGGATTAGACACGCATTTACCAACAAGGCAAATGTATAAAAATATAGCTTTTAGAGCAGTGTGATCACTTCTAACTACTCTTTGAAACCAGAAGAAAATCAATCTGCAGCAAAAAGTTTAGGTTGAACTTTGGGTAAATATTTCCGGTGAGATAATAAAATCTGGGTAACAACCAACAATAAAGTAAATGCCAGTTAATCCTAGAATGACCATGGCCTAACCTGAAACAGAGAAAACCAAATCTGACTCCATATGAGATCTGTTCCTTTGGCGCTAAGCCTGTGCTCTGCTTCCTGGGGCTCAGTCTTGCTGTTTTGGCACCTTTTGTAAAAGGATGTTGCCTAGAGCCTGAAATCGACAGGAGAGCCCGCGCTCAAAGCTCTGACTTCTAAGGGTGTAACACTTTCCTATTCATATAGAGATAAAAAGTTGCAGAACAGAGAGTAACATTTGTCCTGTTGGAGGTTTACAGGGACACCATGACCTGATCTACGTGGACAGTGGCAAGAACAAAGGATTCCAACACCAAGAAGTTTGCAACAACCAGCCACACCCACTCCCCTTTTTAGTATAAAAGCTGCCTGAATTCTGACTTGGGGAAGATGGTTCTCCAGGACATTAGCCCCCTCATCTTCTCAGTCTGCTGACTTTTCAAATAAAGTCACTATTCCTTGGCCCACAACTCATCCCTTGAAAAACTGGCCTGTTGTGCATTGAGCAGAATGAATTTGGACTCAGTAACAAACCTACCAAAAGACAAAGAGGTAAAAATGTCTCCAACAGAAGTCATTCACCCACCACTCACTCATGGCTTCAGCACCATTTATTAAATAATTTCTCTGTGCCAGAGAAGGGAAATCAAGGGTTAAAGAGTGGTCTGAAGCTCCAGGATTCCACATACTAAGAAAAAACATTCCCTAAATATCCTGCTTTAAAAAAAAAATGAACAATAGGTTTCCATTTTTGAATGATCAGGTGACCAGAATGTGAACCTTACAGCATTCTCTCTTTCTATGTTATGCCATATCACTTGATACCAGGGTGAAGCAGGGGCAAGAAGCAAAGAACAGGGTTGTTAAAAATCACATAAAAATGCCTGCACCTACTTATGAATAAATAAAAGAATGTTCTGCCGTGAAGAAAGAGAGCTTCATCTTAGTTCTGCTTGGTTGTTTGGAGGAGAAAACTCTTCATCTGGGCTACGGGCCATGGGAAGGGGAACACTCTGGATGATGTCCCTATCCTGTCCAACTTACCCCCCTGCCAGCCTTTCTATCATTCTACCACCATCCTCTGTGCCCTGACGTGCACCCCTCTTCCAGCCACCCTGCACAGCCCAGCACCCTCCTGTGCTGTCTCCAGGTTGTAGATGGTTTTGTCTCCCGGTCCCACCAGCCCATCGGTCTGAAGTAGGTGGATCAGAAAGCACCTGATTGGGTGGGTTTCTCGAGGTTGAGTCATTATATTGAAGGGAAGAGCCTTGGTAAACCATCATCAACCATGAGATTGCTATTCATTACAAGTTTTCTCATTTTTTTTGTTTTTCTTCCTGTTTAGTTCTCTGGCTGGGATGGAAAGCCATGGGGAAGTCAACTCCATGGTGTACCCCATTCAGACGTCTCCCTGGGCCTTCCCTTCACCCTGAGAAGGACCCGCGCTCTGTGGTCATTGAGTTCCTTCTTTTGCCTCCCGCCACCCACCTCCCTCTCCTGAGCTGCCTTCCTTTCTCCCCAACCAACAGCATACTCATTTTTGCCGTGTACTTGGGCCTCATTGCAACATATGACAGCAAGCTATTCAGTTCCAGAGGTTTATTAAAACAGAATAAAATATCAACAATTACCAGAATCTCAGGAGATAGCTGAGGATCTCCGAGCAGCCCCACTTTGGAAAGAAACAAACAGTGAAGTGAGGTGATTTGAAAGGCCCCAAGAGCCGTCTCTCTGGCGTCCTCACTGGCTACCATAACTCACAATGCCAACTTAGCAGCTCCTGTCATGGGGTCAGCGAGGCCACCCTGGCACCTAGCTGGGATTCCAACTCTGCCCCCTTCGTCATGTGACCTTATCCAAGCTACTGATCTTCTCAGAACCCCCCTTTTCCTCTCTAGCAAAAGGAGAGGATAAAACCAACCTCAAGGGTTGTTGGGATAATGTGAGATAGCGTCTGTGAAACACTAGGAACACCTGAATATATGATACTTAACATTTCTAAGAGCTAATATTGTCTAGGAGTCGTAATATATTAAACTGCTGTCAACTAAATGCTATACCAGCTCAGATCAGTATTCTGGTTATGTTTACCAAGAGCAGAAAGTTGTGGAAGTTTCTAAGGTAAGGATGTCAGAGCTCTCTTAGAAGCATCCAGACACTGATAGCACTAAAAGGGGCATCCTTGTCTGAAATGAACACTTGAAATGTATGGAAAGCCAGTCTGACCACATTATCTAAGCATCAGGCTGGAAGAATCTTAAAGAACATGATTACTTCACAACAGTGTCTGATTTTGCACTTATCCCTTCTGTAGAAGGTAATAGAATTGAATAGATAAATAATGGATGCATTTCCACAAGACTCTGCCCGGTTTCATTCTGAATGTATATTCTACATCCATAATCCCTGTGACAGACCAAGCCATCTCATGGTTATAGGATTTGACCTTCTCCCCTGCCTCCATCTCCTATAAATACCCCACATGAAGACTGTGTAAAAACCACACCAAGATGCTCATCTTTTGGGGAAGTCGTGATTTTTATATTCTCTCACATTTCCCCGTGTGAACATATATAATGATTCCACCTCCCTATGCTACACTAATTTTAGTTAACTTCTAGTTTTTCAAAACTTAACTCCACTTTTCCTTCAAATCTATCCTGGCCCATGTGCACCCCAGGTCTGACCCATTTGTGCTGATATCTGTAACCAAAATCATCACAATGATGCACTTACTGCTAAATAGCCAGCCTTTTCTTGTCTACTGTTCTGTGAGTTCCTTGAAGGCAGGGATGGTAACGCCCTTGACTTTCTCTGCACAGGAGACTGCCCAGAGCAGGCACTCATCAGACATGAGGTATACGAGTAAATGTCAGATAGAACAGTACATACAGTTGCTTCATAACGGATTATTTTTCAGATTTGTTTATGACTTGTCCTAAGACAATGACACCTAGCGGAGTTCAGTCTGAATTTCAGCCCCTGCTCCCTCTTGAGAATGACAGAAGGAACTTGCTGATCTCACCTGGATTGGTAAAGTCCCTCAGAAAAGTGATCTGGGCCAGCATGGCATTTAGTAGACAGCAGTTTAATATAATTCCAACTCCTAGATAACATTGTCATTTGAGGTTACCTGTTATACACTGAAATGCTCTCAGTATTTCATATACTACATCTCGTATGATAGACATATGAGATGCTCACCATGTTACTCCGGGACACCTACGGGTGAAATGGGCATTTTTACTCAGGGGAGTTCAAACCATTTGTCCTGATCCTCGGTAGGATGGTTGTTGAACAAAACCTGAATCTAAAATTAAATGGTGATGTCCTGATCAAGGTTGCTTGCCACAGAGTGTGGAACATGATGAGGATTTTTTCTCCTCTGGCTTTAAAGGAAATGGAAAAAATTATGCAACATGCAACAACCGGTGTTGACAAAGGCATGATGGCATCAGAGCTGAGGAAAAGTTCCTCTGAGCCCAGCCGAGATGATGATGTGTCAAGTCAACATGAAGGGCTCAAAGGTTAGTGAGGGAGTGAGTAGGTCTGAGGAGGGAAAGACTGGAATCTGAGTTGGAGAGACGATCAGTGGAAAGTTCCGAAGAAGAAAGTGCAGACTCACATCAACACGAAGTTGGTCTATTTCCACTTCTAAGTGATGTGACATCATTACGCAGCACTGCCCCTCAGTGTTCAGTAAATTAAGCCCAGCCCTGGACCTTTGTTCCCTCGGAAGGGAAGGCACAGTGTTCAGTGTGGAAAGCGTTCTGCCTAAGGAAATGAAAGAGTGAGCGAAGATCCAAAATTCAGCCCAAAAGCAAGTGAGAGTTGAAAGTACTGAGGAGAAACACGCCCCCTCCTCAGTCACTCTTTGTATGTTACCTCCCATTTCAACCTCTCTGATTAAACACAACGAAATGAAGATGTTTCCATTGAAGTCTATACATCTATAAATGTCTAATGTCATGCGGAGTGAAGAAAAATTGAAGAATCAAAACAAAATGAGTGAGTCTAAGCTGTTGGTTGCAGAGGGTTTTGAATATGTTGTCACGGCAACACAACCTTTTAACCTTGCCCACCTCTCTCAAGCTTGGAGATCACCCCTCCTCCTCAAAGATGGTCTAAGTTCATCTATTCAGCTAGCTGCCGTCAATGTCTACTGTACACAGAGTTGGCCTTGAGGGGTAGAATATTAAGAGAGACATAGTTTACAAACAGAACACGAGTTATTTTCGATCTGCAGGCCTCTTAGGATGCTGTGACAGAAGTCACCGCAGGGTAGAGAAGGGGCCCAGAGAATGGAGAAGTCCAGTCAACTTCATCTGATTTTACCCACGTGAAGAGTGCGAGGTGGGGAGGTGGTACCCAGAACAGGTATCTGGGGCCCAGCATCCCTACAGCATCCTGGAACGGTGGTCCATCCAGCACGACCTTGATGGAGCCACACGTTTGGTCTCTTCCTCACTGAACTGTGATTTGGACTTGAACTAAAATTTCATTTGAAACCATCCCCCCGTTATCAATTTAAACAGCAGAGGAAAAGCACGTGAAAGAAATCTCAACTGGGTTGAGGGCAGCCTGACATAGGAATTCTTAATCATGCTTGAGTGTGATGGAGCAAACACAGGTACAAAGCCAAAACCAGAGAATATCTTAAATTCAGCCAGGACAAAAGCTGGCTGGGAAACGTCCTGTGCATATATGTTCATGATCGACACAGTGAAAAGCAAGCAGCTGACCTGTGGGGCAGAGGAAAGGGGCTGTTACAGACCTGTGAACGGAACATTAAACTTTATCGACCAGAGTAACTCAGTGTGGGGCAGTAAGGGAGAGTCTGGTCTCAGCTACACTTGAGTTCACATTTTGGATCTGCCACTTAGTCGATGTGTGTGACCTGGAGAAAATACTTAACTTCTCTGTAGTCTTCATTCCTCACCCTTACGATGCGAAAGTGAGAAAATTATAAAGAATCAGTAAGTTGTTGTGAGGACTAAATAGATGCTCAGTAAGCATACATTTTCTTTGCTCTGTTTTTATTGGCAACACTAGGGCAGGCTGGTGACTGGATCCTCAGTGGGTCAATGTGGGAATGAGGAAACTGTAAAGTGACACCTCCCTGCCTCCCACACTCTGTCCCCAGACCCACAGTATAAAATCCCGACTAAATCCCAAAGCTAATGTTGCCATATTCTTTTGTTTAAAGTGAAAGTTTCAGACTATAAGGAGGTGACGATGTGGCAACAGGCTTTGTGTTAGGAGCGTCAGTCCTGGCCCTGAAAGTACTAGAAATGGCGATTTTCAAGGTCGAACACAACCACAATCGTTCAGGGGCCCAAGTTCATACTGCATTTCTCACGCACGCTTTTTCACGTGGGGGGACATCTGATGCCCCACTTAGTACAGAGAGACCACGACGCCCCCTTACCATTCATCCTTGTCGGCGTCACAATTGCAGAAGTGTCTAACGTCCAGGCAGGTCTCGTCCAGGCCGCACGCACACTGCTGGACCCCAGGGGGGACGCCGCCCCAGTAGGGGTGCCTCTCACCGGATCGCCCGATCCACCAGGTCAGTGGGGTTCCATCTGAAAGACAAGATATTTCACGAGTCAGAGTGCAGCAGCCTGGAGAGGGCACTGCCCTGAGGGTGTCCCAGAAACCGAGGTGAAAATGTTTTGAAGAATCTCTATGTCTGTGAGTCACTTTCTGTTTTGTAAAAAATGCCAGAAACGAATACAACATTGTACATAGACCATACTTCAATTTAAAATTGTTTTAAAAAATTAAAATATACTCATGCTCTTATGAACAACACTACCACAAAAAGTATTTCTATAGTGGAATATTGGTTAATCAATGTTCAGACTCAGGGTCACACGGTCAAATGCTAACCAAATCAAGCAGGCACCACAATTGGGAACACAGGACTAGCTTTTAGACCAACAAAACTGAATACATAGATACAAAATTAATTTTCTTTTAAGACCACCAAAGGAATAACAACACCATGATGGCCAAGATTAACCTACCTTAGTCCTCAGTTTCTAGTAGGGGAAAGGTGGAGAGAGGTGAACATTAAGGTGAAGGGGAGAGAGGTGGCTCAGAGGAGGGGGCAGCCCTCTCCCCTTGATTTCAGTCATGACAAAGATTAGCCCCAAGGTTACCATAGCGTTTGAATTTTTTTAAAGAGAAGTCATACGTTTCAAGTTCAAAGATCTGGACAAAAAATATATTATGAAGGTCACTCACTATTGCATGAGTCAAAGACATCCTTCTAAGTGTCATATTTAACCCATACAAAGCCAGGAAGTCACCTCTAATTTCTGGGTTTTGTAGTTAACAGAAAAGTATTTTTGAATTTTTTCTTTGCCATCTTTTTTTTTCCTTTGCTAAATTTAGTATGGCAAAAATCTGTTGAAGTTTTTCTTTTATGATTGGGACTATTTCAGTAGATAAAAATATTATCCAGAAGATGATAATATGTCCAAAACAGCAAGTGTAGACAGAGATGGAGGGGTTATACACCATTAGGCTGAATGGGGTTAGGTCTAGTTTCCTTTGAAAACCACTGTATTGTTTCTGTTGGGCATTTAATATGTATTTATTTAAAAAACAATGAAAGAAGTCGTTCTTGAGAGCCATTTGTTATGATTTATCATTTTGAAGTGGAAGAGTAACATTTGTCTGAGGATGCTCCTAGGTGGAAATTTGTCTCAGTCAAGACTTGATTTCGCTTACGCCTCCTGATTTACAAACATATCATTTACAAGTTACTCTGTGTAGACAAATAGCAATAACTTTCTCTGAATTGCTGTTGCTGCTAATGTCCTTATGGGAGTGACTGAGGCAAGGAGGAAGAGAATGGCAATCTCAAGATTTCAAGAACCTGTAGGTCATGAGAAGAAGGTAAAAAGATACTATGAAAAGCAGAAGTATCTTAGGAGTGTGAGTCAGGGAATATGCTCACCCCAAATACCTCCCTTCACTCAATCTAAAATGTTTCAAGTCTTCTTATTATCTTTTTTTTTTTACTTTTTTATTGAAATATAGTTGATTTGCAATGTTCTGCTAGCTTCTGGTGTACAGCATGGTGATTCAGTGATACACACACATATGTATTTTCCTTTTCATATTCTTTTTCATTATAGGCTATTACAAAGTATTGAATACAGTTCCCTGTGCTGTACAGCAGGACCTTGTTGTTTATCTATTCTGTACATAGTAGTTTGTAGTCTAGTTAGAGGTGTTTGTTAACCAGCGTCTTCTTTTAAGGAATAATTCTAAATGGTGTCAATCCACTTGACCTTGTTTTGAACAGCTGAAGAGCACTGGGCGCTAGTTCAAATGAACTGCTTTCTTTCTAACTCCCAACTTCGATAACCCATCCTCACGTCCCTAGAGGGCTGGTGGGTTTATCTAGAGCATCAGACACTTTCAGGACTGGGGTCAGCCTAGATCGGTCACGCCAGGGTGTGAGTCCAGGTGACACAAGGGTAAAGCTTTGCATCTTTGAGTACGTTGGCTGATGCTGGCTTTGGGCCAGCAGTGGGAAGACATCTCTCCACGTCTCCCTCCTCCTGGTCCTGCCCAGACCTCTTCTCCCTCTGGCATCATTAGGAAGCCACTGTTTGAAACAATGAGATTTCTGCACTTGCTACAGGTATTTTATTTTATTGACTGTAGTTGAGCATTTTGAGCTTAAAAAATGGGAGAGAAGAAAGGAGCCACCGAATTTGTAAGGACAAACTGTCACGGGTGATTGTACTAAAATGTTTCATGGCATGATCAAAACACGGATCATCCAAACACTGGTTAATGAAAGAGTCTGGAAACCAATGAAAGCATTTTATATACTTGTTCTTTCTAAATAGGATATAATTTCTAAAGGAACGTCTGGTCAGAAGGAAAAACAACCTTAACCATATCATAAAATAACGGTAGACATTCGTCACAATCACACATTCATCACAGCACAGCTTGCTGGTCAGGATGATTCCATCAGGACAATCATCTAATAGTGGGATTAAGAGCGAGTCAGTGACTTTAGGAATTAATTTTATAATGTTGTTCAACATTCTCTTCTCCTTGCCTATTTAATTGAAGCGAGCCCCAAAAGGCGGGTGGTGGTGCAGGCAAGATGAATGATGTCACCTCTCAAAACACATGATGAGTCAGTTTGATGAGGTCACTTAAACCTGCCCTGGACAACGCTCCGTAGAAGGTACCACAGGGCCCTCTGCAGCGAGGCAAAGACACAAAGGAGAACCCCAATGATTCTATTTGCAATGTTTTGGATTTTTGATTTAATAATGATTTCCCTTCTGATGGCATTTTATTGGAAGAGCTGTAAGGAAGAGTCCTAGGGAGCTTGTTCAAAGTCACACAGTAATTGAAGGCCAACCTGGACTCAAGGCTCCGGGTCCCTGAACCCCACACCACAAGGTGCGTATCCTGAACACCCCCTTCCCAAAGGCTCACAGACCTTTTGCCTTTTAAAAGTGTGAAAAGACACAGAGATAAGGGAAGAAAACTTGAAGGTAAAAATGACCAGCTCAAGAAAAATGACCATTATTATAAATTTGAGGGAAATGACCATAGTAAATGAAGTCTGTGATGTGGGCCTAAGATCGTTAGTTTGTGCAGAACTTCTCTGACGTGACAAACTCGAAAGCAGTAGTTTGTAGATGTTGGGTGACACGAGGGAGAAGAATTCCTGTATCCACATCAAATAAGCCTTCGTTGTGTTGAGCCCCAGAGACCAGGTGATTCCTATTTATAGCTTCACCTGGACTGATTAATATAGTTAACGCATGTGAGGAGAAGTGGGTAGAGCTCAGTGGTAGAACGTGTGCTTAGCATGCACGAGGTCCTGGGTTCAATCCCCGGTACCTCCATTAAATAAATAAATAAGAAACCTACTTACCTCCCTTCCCCACCCCCCCAAAATAAAATAAGTAAAATTTAAAATAATGAGAAAGAAATTAAGAAAACTAAAATACCTAATCTACACTCAGTCAGGGAAACAGAGAATTACAATAAATCTTTGTACTAAAAGCTCATGTGTCTATACTAGTAACGCTAATTAAAAAACAAAACAAAAACCAGCCAGTGTGGATTGAGCATTTAAAATATTCCAGGCAGTTCTTTGCATTTTTTTATATTCTAGTTCACTCAATCTCCACAACGACCTTATGAGGCGAATACTTTTATCTCCTTTTGCAGTTGAGGAAACAAGGGGTTTAGGCAGAAGGCACATTGCTTGCCCAAGGTAACCAACTCAGCTGGTAAATTGCAGACCCCGGCCAAAGCCACAGTGGTCTCTTGTAGGTGATAGCAAAAGACTCAAAAGGAAAATCCTTGCCTCCATGATTGTTCTGTTGACTGAAACAAAAATCACACAACGTGAGAGTTGTGGGTGAAGTTTTATTTGGGGCAAAATGAGGACTATAGCCTGGGAGACAGCATCCCAGAAAGCTCTGAGAGACTCTTCCAAAGAGGCAGGGGGAGCTCAGTATGACACATGATTTCAGTGAAGGGGGCGTGAAGTCAAGCACACGTTTAGACAGAGGCTGCTGCTAGTCACGAGAAGCAGATGTCACTGTTAATGATTTTAGTGCTTTTCTGCATATGAGGAGATGCAAGACTTGAGCTCCTAAAATCTTCTCTTGAAAATATCTGACTATCTGAAGGCCTGTTCAGCAGTTTTCCCAGAGCACACAGTGCCTCATTCCTGATCTCCGCCCTGAACTGCTTTCAGCGAGTGCTGGAGGTCAGCGGCTGCAGAGGCTCATGACTTAATCCAAGCAGTGTTAGATGGCAAGTGCCGGCGTGATCCAAACCTTGTCGAGGCAGGTGACAAGTGCCAATTTTTAGGCAGCAGTTCCAGCCCCTAAAAGTCATTCTTGGAACGGGAAATTGGTACTTTTAAAGTTTATATCAGATGATTTAGCTCTGACTAACATCATCCGGTATTAGCTCCTTGCAAGGATAGACCAAAACGTCTTATGATGGCTCCGAAGACCTCATGGATCTGGTTCCTGACTTCTCAGCTGTATTTCCTTCCATGGTCCAGTCCCATTCACCTGCACTGATGGTCCACAGGCCTACACACATGCTCTTCCAGGTCTGCTGTTTCTGCCCAAATCCACCCTCTCCTGGGTTTTCCCAGGGGCTGACTGTGCCGTATCTTGGGATCCTGGAATTCAACTCACCTTCTCCCCATGGACCTTATCTACAGCACTCCAAAGTCACCCCACTATTTCCTTAGGCGTACTTACTATACCTGAAATCTGACTTTTGTCTGTTTTTGTTGTTCGTTTAGTATGTGCTTCATACATCACCCCTCATCAGAATTAGAGCCAGGGCTTCTGAGTTCCTGCCCATGACTGCATCCCCAGCATGTAGAATAATCCTGGTCTGTGCTAAGAGCTAAATACTGACTTGCTGAATAAACAAATGACTAAATGCCAAGAAAAAAAAAAAAACATCAACACAGAAAGATTTGCCAAAAATGACATTTTGGATTTGCAGACACACACACTACTATGTATAAAATAGATAAACAAGGTCCTGATGTAGCGCACAGGGAACTCTATTCAGCACCTTGTAACGGCCTATAACAGAAAAGAAAATGAAGAACATATATGTGTATGTATATATAACTGAACCTCTGTGGGGTACACCAGAAATTGATGCAAACCATAAACTGATGATACGTCAGTGAAAAATAATGCAAATTAACTAAAAATTTTAAAATCACACACATACAAATAGGTGACCAACAAAGTCCTCAGAATGATATTCAATATCTTGTAATAACCTATAATGAAAATAATATAAAAAGAAATATATATATAAATATGTATATAACTTAATCACTATGCTGTATGCCAGAAATTAACATTGTAAACCAACTATATTTCAATTAAAAAGCAAAAACAAAACTTATTACAGGAGTATATATGATTGTGCTGCCTTTAGTCTTTACATGGGTATATTCACCTTTTGCATTTTAGGCCATCACTGAAGACATTAAGCATCTTTTTTTTTGGTCATTGTGGTGGTAGACCCAGAGAATGACACCTATCAAAAAGCTTTGAATACGTGCTTACTGTAAACATGGCATAGAATGAGATCATCATACAGGAAGGTGTCCACACACCAGCTCATTTGTGTTTTTAACACAATGATATAAAGCCTCTACAATGGACAAGACACTTGCCTGGCAAGAGTATAAAAATACCACACAAATGTGAACCTTGCCGACAGGAGCCTCACAGTGTAGCAAATGAGAAAAGCACGTTAAACATTATCTTTAATGCAAGTTAGAATTAAGTAAATTTGAAGTAGAATTTTAAACAACACGTCGACTGTCAAGAGGGAAAAACAAGCTAATGTTTAGTGAAGCGCACAATTCTAGAGAAAACCCCAAAGTCATTTCTATTTTGAATACACTTGCCATTTCTGTTTTCCAGCCGGGGAAATGAGGCTGGATTTCCATACCATTAGCATTCAAAACAAGGTTTGCACAACTTATGTCATTCAACTCTCCCTCCCAACAGCTCTGTGAACATTTTCATTTTTATTTCACAGACAAATGGAAGCTAGGAAAAGACGAGTAAATTTCTCAAGATGACACAGATAAATAAACTTGTGTTTAGATCTTATGGGTCCAAACTCCAGCAATGGTTTTGTGATCTCATATGAAACATAATTTTACGATAGGAATAAAAGGGTGTCACAGGTCTTCACTGAAGTTGATCTTAGGTCAAAATTATAAATACGAATCACAGAATTATTTTCTTGGTGTGAAGCTGCAGGGCTTTATTGGGTGTATATCCCCGACTCTCCTGGGAATATTTCAAACTGTTTTGTCTCCCCAACTACGTCAGTCTATGTATTGATTTATCTATCACACAATGATTCAAACAGTAAAATTCCTGCAAAAATAAATGTTGTAATGATTACCATTGTTTCTAAGAAAACCAGTTTCCCTAAACTCCTATAACTTTGCTTAACAGCTACGTAAGGGACTGAGCAACTGGAACTTCTGTCTAGAAATCTTAGATCGGTGATACGCAGCATAGGTTTCTGTCTGACTTTAATCACAATGATCTGGTGTGCTGGTAAGAACACCGAGTCTCGGGGTCCTTTCCCAGACACTCAGGGAGTGGGGCCCCGAATTCTCCATTTCTACCGAACTCACCAAGTGCTGCTGGAATTTTACACACTAAAATTCTAGAATCGCTGGTTAGAAGGTTGGAACCTTATTCAAAACGTTCAAACAGCAGCCTTGTATTCTGGGAAAATTCTTGTTTAATGACACTACAGATTGCTAAGTACTAATAAGCTTCGTTTTAGGTTTAATTCCATCATTAAAATGCCCGAATTAGGTTTTATTAGTCCCAGCTAAAGACAGATATAAGAGGAGAGAAACAACATACATAACAGAAATTAAGTTTCACTTGTCACTGAGAAAATGGTCCCTGAAGTCCACATGAACTAATTTCTTCTATTTTGTCTTGGTCTATTGCGAACCTAGTCAGTGTGCATTTGATGACGCTAATTGTCTCACGAATTACTGTGTAAGCAATTCTCCCTAGAAGCTTCCCCAGTCATTCTTCCTTCTCTAGCTCCCAGCCCCACCCTACTTCGGCTCATTTTTTTTGCAGCAAACTCTGTTCCTTACTTTAGAAAGATGAGGGAGGTTCCAGGTCAAGTTCTTTTAATTTTCTTCCACTCAGACTCAAAAGAAAAAAAAAAAAAGTGGCCACCTCCCACTTCCAGTGTCCAAGGGCCCTCTCACCCTCACGTTACATTTGTTTGGGTGGAAAGAAGATGAATTTGCTCCTCTACCCGCTCCCTCCCTCTCTCCGTCTCCCCATCAGTCTGTCCACCGCCCCTCCACTTAGCTGTGCCTACCCGAATCCCTCCCTTCGTGAGGCCTGGCCCTTAGAGATAACGAGATATATTTCCTTTGCCCTTCTTCCTAGATATTCTATCTGTTACTTACAGACAAATGTCTACAAAAACTAGATTTCCCGAGCCCTGCATTCTTCCCTGAGTTGCTAGGTGCGCATGAGGGTTCCACCAGTATTTTCCAATATGCCCTCACAAAGCGTGAAGAATATTTATGTATTACTTGTTCTCCCACATGTATACAGATAAAATATATGCATAGAGGTACTCACACATACCTGTGTCCCAATTGCTCCTTGTTGGGGGAGAAGAGGTTCTTGCCTCGTGCAGGAAAGAATTCAATGGTAAAGTGAAAGCAAGTTTATTAAGAAAGACACACACTCCATAGATAAAGTTTGGTCTGTCTCACTCAGAAGGGAAAACAGCTTAAGAGATACATGCTGCATAGGAAGAATGTGGGGCATCTCAGAAAGGTGAGACAGAGAGAGACCAAGAGGTACGTGGTATTTAATTTAAAGCAGAAGTAGACACAGACTCCATAGACAGAGTGAGGGCCATCTCAGAAGGCAAGAGAAAGAGCGACCAGGAGATGCAGGGTTGTTAGGTTTTATGGGCTGGGTAATTTCATATGCTAATGAGTAAGAGGATTATTCCAACTATTTTGGTGAAGGGCTGAGGATTTCCAGGAATTGGGTCACCACCCACTTTTTGGCCTTTTAAATTCGGCCTAGGAACTGTCATGGTGCCTGTGGGTGTGCCATGAAGCTCAAGGTCCACTGAAAATCCAATCTTCCGCCATCTTGGTTCTAGCCAGTTGGTCCTGTCCTCAGTGGCTGTGCCACTCCTTCCGTGGTGGTGCCCTGCCCCCTCTCCTCCCACTTCATCCTGACCTTCTACTAAATAAATCAATGATAGTGTGTTAAAGTGAGAAAGGAGTGAATGCTACTTGGCTAAACAAAATGCCCTTGCGATTGTTCATGTTGAAAGACCGCCTCTAGGTCTCTGTTACCATTTACCAAGACAACCAACCCACTGTGGTTTAGAGCGTGGGTCTTTCAAGCACACTGTAAATTCCTTCTGATGATGGCATATTTTGTGGGATTTTTGTGTGAAAAACATGTAAAGCTTCAGTATTTCCTGTTGTTTAATCGATGGGTACAGATCTCATGTAAACTGCAGGAAGTTAGAAACACACACACTTCTCCATGCTCTTGGTAGCCTGAATGTTCTGTTTAATTTCTTCTTTCCTCCTTTTTTTTCTTTCTTTTTCTTCTTCTTCTTTTTTTTTCATTCCCTCTCTCCTCTCTTTCCCTTTTTCTCTTCCTTCTTCTTCCCTCCATCCCTTTTTTGGACACCCCTCCAACAATAACTTTAAATGTCCTCTCTTTTAAGCACAGAAACACAATCACAGATGCAAGAAGAATTAATCACAATTCTATCTACAATATTCTATCACTGATGGTTAATAGACATTACTCGGTCACATTAAAAAAAAAAAAAGGAAAAGGAAAGAGCTAGCAGGAACCCTTTATGTAAATATATCCACCAGTCAAGCTTTCCTTCAAATTATAATCAGTGAGCAAATCCATCAAAGAGAACACCAGGAAGACAAAGTGAGCTTGCTTTCCATGGTGCTAATGGACAAACAGAAGCCCCAATTCATTGACTTCTGTACTTGAAACATGACTGATGGCTGCAAGTCTCATATTCATTAGAGGCCTGAACAAGGCAGAGGCAGAGAGCTGATGGAGCTCACAGATCACACGCATTAGGAAATGCTGCAAACAGTGCAAGTCAGCGGTGTAAGAATGGGCCCAAAGCAGCTCGTCTGATGAATAAAATATGAACAACGCTGCAATTACACAGACCAGAGAGAAGTGGCCAGAGGACCGTCAGCATAATGACAGTAATAAAAACAGGATTTCATGCCTGTATCTCCTATTTCACATCCCTAAATCCGAATAATATTTATGAACCACTCTCCTGTTTATGGTTATTTGCCGGGGACATAACAAAAAACAAAGCAAGGCCATGAGTTTCCTGCCTTAAAGGATTTGTTTTCTTCCACAAGAGCCCACAAAGGTCATTTAATTATTCTGGAAAATATTCTACCATCAGAAAATATATGAAAGTGATAATTCTGGTTTCTGAGCAGGAATATGCCATTTAAAAGAGTACTTCACATTTTTTAAAAAATAAGATAAAATGACCAGTTGAAAACACTTATTAACCATGTGGGTCCATATGAAGTAATTTTCTAAATACAAAAGTGAAAAAATATTGGCTAGTGTTTACTCAGGACTCACAAAGTACCTGTTGCTCTGTTTCCACATCATAAAAAGTGGAAAGTGAGAAATGAGAGTACAAAAGGTTGGCAGTAATCTACCCAAGGGCAGGGATGATTTGCAATCATTAAACATCCAGCATATACTAGGCACTCAGTAATTCTTTAAATAACAATTGAATACATATATATATATATATATATATATATATATATATATATATATATATATATGGTACATGTTTGTAGACATATATGTCTATACACACATATGTGCAAAAAATAAAGCACTCTCCTATTTAAAAAGTATGGTGGTATAAACACTCAGTGATAATTTCAGTACAATCCCCCCAAAGATGAATTATTGCACCTAAGATTTGAGACAGAACCATTATTGAGAAATTTGAAGCTATCTTGCTCACAGCCAGGAACACATTGTATCAGATAACATGATGCAGGAGTTTCATCCTCCAAGAGTCATTTTGCTGCTATCGTGAGGCAAAGCAAAGTGACTGGAACAGAACATGATACACTGCATCCAGGGCTCGACCCAGCGCTGGCAAACCTTCCTCATCTCCTGTCAGGAGATACCATTAACAAAGGCCGCCTTCTGGGATCTCAGTCAATAGTTACAAGTCAATTAGGGGGCCTTGCAGTTGGCAGAGACTGCCAGTGCATCTCTGGTTGCTCTTAGAAGTCTGGAATCAAACTAGAGACGAGCGCAGTACCAAAGGTGGGCAGGGGAACTCTACTAAGGGCTAACAGTTTTTCCAGACAATGGAATCCAAGCAAGACCTAAGATCTAGGACTCATTTCTGGTTGTATGGAATATGGCCCCAAACAGAGGGTAAGATTATATCCTAAGTGTCTACGATTATTCTGGAATTGTGAATAACAGCTATCATATTTCATCGTGTTAGTTGCTCTATGTGCCATTGTTTTATGTACCACTTGGAAAGAAATGCTGCCACCAGTTCAGCTAAAATACACCATTAATTGTAAGACTCATTCCAATTTCGGAGATATTAAAAATGTAAAAAGAATGTTGGCTTTGATTATGTTTACATATAAGGTCAAGCTTCCCATGACTCATTTCACCTGCAAATTAATCCCCTTTTTTCTCTAGTCAGGAAAGTTGTCTCAAATTTATTTTTTGTTTGTTGTCCACATAATGAGGATAAAGGGTGTCTCCAAAAGGAGACAATAACAGAAAATCCATCAGGCAACTAATAGTTTTCTTCTGAACAAGTAACCACTGTTTACCTTAAATTAGACATTTAATGCAAATATTTCATAAACGTATTTCAATGCTAGAGTTCTCAAATAAGATATGGGTATACATGTGGTGACTTCAAAAGAGGGCTTGGAAATTCTCTGGCATTCCCCTTCCCTTTCATCTAGGTGGGCTTGTGACTGCCTCAGCCAGTAACGCAGGACAGAAGTGACACAGGTGACTTGGCAGACACGGGCCTGAAAGGTCACGTCCAGGAGCTGCTGGTCGGTGATTTCATGAGACGCTTGCTGATTGCATTCTGTGAGCCTGAAATACACTCACCCTGTCTGAATGCAGAAGTGAGGTGCCCACGCCGGAGTCTAAGAGTGCATTTTTATTTGGATAAATACCAGGATAACAGAAAATAGCTCAGCTTACAAATTGGATTACAGATTATCATTTAGTTTAGTTCAAGAATTAGATTATCTAGAAGAAAATTAGATTATAAAGAACCATTCAACCGTCTTTCTGGGAGTCATCAGCTTCCCAAAAATATCATTCAGAAGATTCGAAAGGACTTGGAATCATCTTAACGTTTCTAATCTGATATTTCTAGTCCTCAAATTTTACTAAAAATGTTACTTCTTCCATTTTTTCTTTGATCAAGCCAGCTCTAGGTAGGTACTTACTCTTTTAAAACTTTCATGATAAAAAATAAATATATTATTTATTCTGTATTCTGAAGATAATTTTAAGTACCTCAAGGGAAAGAACAATATTATTTATATCTATTCATTTCTTTGATTTCAGATGGTTTTCAAAAAAACAGATACATAAATCCATAATAAAATATGGATTACAATTGTCTTAATGAGAACAGAAGTGAAATTATGGAAATTAGTTACTTTTCATTCTACTTTGGCAGGAAAAGAGAAAAAGAAGATACCATCCATTATACATTTCTTAGTCACAAAAAGAAGAACTCTAATCCTCAAGGAAGGTAGAAGTTTTCTGAACACTGAATTTTGAGAAAGGTTTCATGGAGATCCTTTAACGGATGACACTAAGGAATCCCCTGGGAAGTGTCCTCACGAGCCTGCTCACCACATAGGGATGCACTGAATTTCACATGGAAGAATTTCTTGAAGGACTTTGTGTAGAGCGATTTCTTGGAGGTTCTGTGGAGAAAAGCTAAGGAACTAATGTTGATGCATCAATGTATCACCATTAAGGATTAGCCTTCAAATTACTGGCTTGATCTAAAGAGTGAAGTTAAGGAACAGATGGACTGCATGGCCTTGTGAGGACCCTCCCATCCCCTGATGCTACTCTTGTGAGCTGGGCTTTGTGTGAGGACTTGATAGAAGACTCTCTGAGAATGCTCTCTCTGATGATGTTGCTTTGAATCCGGCCCAGATGCTTTAGACAACAGATGAGATACTGAAAGCACCATCCATCCAGCCAGGAAAGGGAGGGAGGGAGGAAGGTGAACCCTTCTCTTGCATTCCCACACCCTGCATACCCACGCACATGACTGTTCAGGTCATCCGAGCAGAGCAGGCTCTCAAAAAAACATCATTAACTGATGATGACCTGTGTCATTGTTGTTAGCTCTTTGTAACTGGAATTGGCTGGATTGTGACCCCCAGTGTCAGACATTCAAGTGCCAGCTCTGAATACCTGAGAACACCTTCACAGTTGGAGACAAGGTGATGAAGTCAATATGAGGCTGTTAGGGTTGGACCCCAATGAATCCAGTGTGACTGGTGTCCTTGTGAGGTCTCTTTCTGCAAAGAGACACAGGGGATGTGCGTCCACAGAAGAAAGACCATGTGGGGACACGGCAGGAAGGTGGACACCTGCAGGCCAAGGGGAGAGGCCTCAGGATGGAAAGCCAACCTTGCCTGCACCTCCATCTTGGACTCTGAGAACTGTGAGATAATAAATTTCTGGTTTATTTTGTTTTGTTTTAACTGAAATATAGCTGATTCAGAATTCAGTTATTCATACATATATGTGTATATATATATGTATATGTATATATATATATATATTCTCTTTTTCATATTCTTTTCCATTATAGGGTATTACAAGATATTGAATGTAGTTCCCTGTGCTGTACAGTGGGACCTTGTTGTGAATATCTAATAGATTTCTGTTTTGAAGCCACCCAATCTGCATCGTTTTTGTACAAAGCAGTCCCAGCCAACAAAATGAGTGCTATTTAGGATTCCCCCTGATTCTTGAGCATTTTGAATTTTAAATAATTTTCTTAATGAAGAATTAGGTAATTCTTAATTATCAAGGGAGATGATGGTGTCCAAGAAAGGAAATAGGGCAAAACAAGTTCAGTTTATCAGTTTTGTTCCGAAAAGCTACTAACTCCAGTGTCGTCTGTGATTTTTGCTTTGACGTTTGTTTGTCTGTTTCCAGGGCCTTTCATTTGATAAACCTTTCAGATAAACCAAGTGGGCACGGGTCCATTTGGCAGTTCTGAGTACTGAGATCTGCCCTCCACCCAGAGGAAGAGAAAGTTGAGCAGTGCAAAGTAGTGTTGAAATACACTTTTTTCTTCTATCTTTTGAGTAGGGCTTGTCTTCATTTGTCTTCAAAGAAATGTAGCATTCTGTTTTTGTAGCTAAAGAGGGTATAGCCACAAAGATGGTATATTGTGTCAATTCTGGGGGAAAAGTACCATGAATATATTTTGCTATTACAAACTGATCGAAAGTTGACATTTTAATTTCTGAATATTGTGGTGTTTTGTATTTTTAAAACTCCCAGCAAGGCTCGTTCAGGGAAAAGGAAGTCCCTGCTCTATCTTTTCTCTCTCCATGTCCTGTCTCTACAAAACGGAGCTCTAAAAGCAGCAGAGTCATCTGAAAATGCACAACAAATTTGAAAACTGGATCTTCTGAGTCATTTTAAAATTGGGGATCGAGAAAAACAAAGCAAAACAAAACAAACAAACAAAACACTGAAAACATTGTTTTGCAAAATGCCGTCAGCTGCTAAGTTATTCCCGGTTTCCTCTCAACTCATCAGAACACAACAGGGATTGGGAAGAACAGCCAGATGTGATCTCAGCTTCCACTGAAGAGTCGGGAACACATGTTTTCAGAAAATATTCAGAGAAGGAAACCACAAGGTTTCTCAGCAGCTTGAGTAACAATATTTAGTGTTTAGTTAATTAGAGTAGCTTCAGACACACACTGGAAAGACAACTAATAAATCAGCCAACAGGAGATATCCAGGGAGCACACAGTGCCTTCTCACAGATAGAGAAATGGTGCCCAGTTCTGGGGACTGGTCTCCAGGTGTGGGGTCAACATGAGAACCGAGAGACGCTGGGATCATGGAGGGACAGGTGTAACACTCAGATAATCCAAATCCAGCCTTGAACTCAAAGCCTCACCCCCACCTCGTCCCCACTCGCAGTGTGGCCACCCACGATTCAGTCATTCATCCCAGAGGGACTCTAACTTGTCTTAAGATTTCTCCTTTCCTTTTTTCCTCAAAGAACTCATCTGTGTTTCAGCAAAGAAACTAGCCTCCCACCAGAATTCTGATTACTGGGCCTTGGCTTCAAAGACCAACCTCATTGTTTTCCTTGTGAAAATCTCGTAAGGTCTCCTACACTCTTGGCAGAAATGTCAATTAAGACAAACCTTCAAGGTGGGGAGGGTATAGCTCAGTGGCAGAGCAAATGCCTAGCATGCACTAAGGCCCTGGGTTCAATCCCCAATACCTCCATTAAAAAAAAAAAGAAAGAAAAACTTTCTAGAGGAACATTGACTGTATTTTTTAAAGTTTTACAAAAAAGCTGCTTATAAAGATCTTTTAAAAAATTTCTTGGTTAAGAGTATTCATCCTGGTATTATTCAGAGTGGAAAAAATAAAAAGATATACTCATAAGTTCCCTCAAAAGAAGAATGATTAAATAAATTGTCACACAATCACACGAGGAACTATTATGCAGCCACGGAAAATCACCTCATATAAGAACTTTCCCAAATTTCTAATGTGGGTTGAATTAGGAAAGAAATTAGGAAAGAAAGTTGAAAGTAAATGTCATTTAAAAATCCCATTTTAATAATCGGATATCAGAAGAATTGATATTCCCACCATTTGTAGTCCCAGGAGAAGTTTTCAACCTGGTCGGATCACTGTTTATGTGTGTGCCTTATGTGTGCTTGCAGATTGTACACGTTCATAGACAGGAGCTTTGATTTCATTCATTCACCAAACACTTCTTTGTGTCAAGCACAGTATTAAAAATCTTTGCGTCTCCTATGGTGCGTGCACGTCACAGGAGACGATGAGGAATTCAACACTTCTTAAATATAACTTATTCACTAGAAATTGTAGGTGGTGACTTAGAGCTGTTATTCTATTTAAATCCTTTTAATAGTCTATGGAAGGAGTTTCATTATACACGTTTTATAGCTGGAGAGACTGAGACTCAGGGAAGTTAAACAATCTACCCAGGGTGTAAAGAGAAGAACCCACATTTAAACCTGGACTTCTCAGAATCTATCTATGCTGTTATCCAGGACAGGGATCTGTCTCCCCTTCTTTTGGGGGACACGCAGTAATCTGTGCTCAGCAAAGTCACTGGTGACCCTTCATGAGTCCACGTCATTCCTTTACATCACTGATCTCATATCACTTGTTTCCAGGTCTAGAAACTTTACAGTCTGGTCCCCAGGAAACAGAGTATGAAGACACATCACATCCAGTAGGATTACGTTCAGCCCATGTAATCACCAACGCTGTTTCAGCAACAGCAACATATGTAAAGGTGATGATTAGAATATTTTTGTTTGCTTGTTTCCCAATAAATGGGCAGCTTGAGCTCTTTTCTCTCCCCCCCCTGCCCCAACACATGATGAAACAGTTGGGAAATGCCACAAAAGAGAAACAGAAAAAACAAAACAAACAAACAAAAAAACAATGTCAAGAAAATTCATCAATGGGAGCTTCCACTGAAAATGAGTGTGTTGGATGGATTTTTATACTTTTTCTGGGTATAAAGGTGGGTTTGTTAAGTGAAAGTGGAAAGGAACATCTTTCTCTATTGCCAAACTCGGGCAGGACAGTTTTCTTAGGCACAGAGGAGGAGCTTAATGAATAATAACAATTTATCTTTGTGTTTTCATAGTTTTTCTATTTTAAGGTTTTTATGTTCCACATCTTGTTGGGTCAGAATGAGGCAGGATTGGAAATGTGGGCATTCAGGTGAGATGAGCTGGTCCTCGAATTTAGTTATTACAAAGATGTGGAACAAGTATGACAGGCTTTAATAACATCATGTGATTGGTGTGGTCGTGAACATGTAGCTGAACCCACACCCAAGCTGTAACATTTTTTTTTTCCCAAGTGGGCAAGAGATTTGGAACTTTGGGTATCCCAAGACATAAAAAAAAATCTAACTTTTTCTGTGGGCTATCCCCCTCTCACTTACTCCCTTAAAATTTGTATGAGCATATTCATATCTGAATGCATCCGTCAAAAAAAACATGAATTTAAACAGGAACGAATCAACTAGTTCTGCTGAAGGTGAGAGTTCCTTGAGAAAGCACCACCCTCGTCGCCTTTAAGTTTCAGTTCATTGAAATCAGCATGGCTTCCATCATCGGTGCTGTATTTCCCAATACTCCGCAAAGGCTGGCATCTAGGTAGGTGCTTCCACAGAATCATGCATAGTTGTTTTTCAATTATTTAGATTGCAGAGTCTAGGGTTTTAAGTCCCACTGACTGAATCAGAATTTCTGGGGATAAGGCCAAGAAGTAAGCATTTAGCACCTCCCCAGATGCACATCAGTGTTGGGGGGATCCTGTCCCACGCCAGTGCCCGATTTTCCTGTCGCCTGTGTTATCATCTCTTTAAACCAATGTTTACTGATTGCCTCTGGGCAGGTGGTACTTTTCCACCCACTAATGTGCAGCAGTCAACACCACAAGTATCCCCTCAATGGTAAAAAGCTACAAGTTCCAGAATTCCATCCTGAAATAATGCCTTTCATACAGCCAGTCCGGCTGTATGCAGCCTCTGAGCCTCATTCTGGCAAACACAGCACACGGTCCCCTCCTCCATCCCCTTTGAATCACCATCACGCTGCAAATCAAATTGGATTCTCACCGTTTTAATTTTCTGCCCTCCTCTGGAAATGACATCATTTGCTATCGTGGTTAAAAGAGACAGTGCTCCTGACTAAAATAATTATGCAGTGGGAGCTTGGCCAAATGAAAATAAACTGTGGGGGATGATCATCTAGAGATTTAGCATCGTGTTGAACAGAAGAAGCACCCAGGGGATGAAGGCAGAGGGTGATTATGAGTAACGGGAAGGAATTAGGCGAAGAGACACTTACACTGAATGCCGTGGAAGTTTTGCCAGACCAGCCCTATTTTCAAGCAGGATGATTTCCCAGGAGATGAATATTTATCCACAGGTTGTTGGAGGTTGCACAGAGACCAACAGCCTAATTTTATTTTGTCTCATCCTAAATAGGTTGTATGCCAGAAAAATCTATCAGCTAATCAATAGCTGTTTAATCTTCATTTACTAGTTGCCTATTCCGAAGAAACTGTGTACATATTTATAGTTACCATTCACCAAGGCCACCCTGATATCCACCATGGGTCTTTACACGAAGCAGGTGTTTGATTGCCAATGAGGGATGGAAGAAGTATAGAGAAATATATGATTTTTCATTTCTCCTAAGTTTACAATCTAATGTAATTAAAAAAAACTGATAAGATGATAGTCTGCAAAAGATACTTAAGAGTTTTCAGGTATCACATAAGTGATAGCTTTCACTAACACTGCTCCTGCTGCCTCTAATTTGTCCAGCAATTCCAGAAAGGGAGGTATTCCACAAGTGAATTTTCCAAATGAGAGATGTGAATTTTTTTTACATATAATTAGGAAAAAAAACCCCAAAAACTACTGTAATATTTTCATAGCAATTTTAAACTGTCCTGGACTTCCTTTAGTAGAAGACGGCTCAAAATATTCCGGGTCATTGTCACGAGCAAGAACTATATGTACCAGGATTTGCTTAAGTATTTAGAGTGACTTTAATCTTTTTCACTTTTTAAATCATTTTCCTTTTGCCAGCAGTTGTGTAGGGGGGCTTGGCAGGAATATGAGAACTGAAAAATAAAGAAATGTCTATGGGGAAGAGAAAAGGAGAGAGTAAACAGAAGAGCGCAGATGAGTTTTTTTCTCAATGCAATCTTAAAAAATTAAATGAGAGAGGAACTAAATCAAAGCACACCTGAACTTGAAACTGTAACTGCTCACAGGACTTTCATAAACATACATCTCAGAAGAGTTGTTTTAAGATGAATTGTAAACTTGTATTTTTATAGGTTCTGGTATATTTCAATAGGAGGTCACGTTGGGAAGTCAATTTGAGAAGGGAGTTGATGTCATCTTATGCATCTGCTTATTTATTCCCACTTCCACCTTCCTTTATTAGACAAGGCAACAGACACGTTCCGCCATATGCATTCTCCATCTTTGTATAGCAATGGAATTTTTCAGGGAGTAGAGTCACTGGAATAAAGACTGTATTTCCAATGCTTCTTGGCAGCAAGGAAAAGCCATGTGACTATGTTCTGGTTGGAGGTATCTGAGGAGGAATGGTGCTGTTCTTTAAAGGAACACCCACCCTGTCCCTTGTTTCTTCTGTATCACAGCTTTGGGGGGAACTTGGTACTGAGAGCCAGGATCATGCAGAGAAGGTCAGCTTCTCTGGGCTGGCAGAGCAGTGAGAAAGAGGAAGTTTGAATGGAAATAAATTTGGATCATTATGTGAGTGACATAAATGGATCTGTGCAAGACGTGGTTCTTTTCACTGTTGTTTCAGGACTCCCATGTGTTTCTAAGGAGTAGGTTCCCAGTGTGAGGAGAACCATGCCTTGTATCTTCCTTCCTTCTGTCTCCTCTGAGTTAGCCCAATGCCTGACGCACAGTGGGCGCTTAAATATTTGAAATGTGCCAGATGGCCTCCTCCTCAGTGAAACACCCACTAAGAGCAGCTGCCATGTGCATCTGATCAAATACTGAACACAGGCTGCCTTTCTAGGGCCAAAAATGAGAACTTTTTTTTTTTTTTGCTCCTGATTACAATTTCCTATCATCTTCTTGTTTCTTTACCCTTTTGATGACATTTTATTTTCTAATCTATCTTAAAAGTTAATAACCAAAATGTGTTGGAGTTATGTCTAAAGGGTCAACTTGGAAATTTTTACAAGTCAAGAACATGCCTTTTGTGAATCTTTACAGATAAGAGGTTTTTCCAGATCACCTCTGGATTTGGAGATATATGTATCTGAGGGTCATTAAACTCAGAATGGAAATGATGTCAGGAAGAAAACTTAGAGACGGTGACATAATCTTGAAAAAGAAGAGTCCAGTGACTGGTCAGAGAGAGAGAGAATAATTGCAAAGTCGAGGGTGTATGAGAGAACATGGTTAGATCTGGAAATTACACTTAGTTAATTGGAGCACAGAGTACAAGGAGGGGAGTTTTTCTGAACAAAGGTGGAGAGAGCGGGAGATAGGGAGTCAGACAGTGATGGCCCTGACAGAGCGACTGATATTTCCCCAAAAGCTTATAGACAGGCATTGAAAGATGTGTATGTCAGAGGAGATAAACGACCAGGTTGTATTTTAGAAAGGACACTCAGGCAGTATTACAAAAGCTGGTTTGAGAAGGAGGTGAGAAGGAACAAAATTGGAAATAAAAAATGCTATTCGAATGTCATCAAGGTAGGAATAGAGCAAATATTCTTGGTAGCCAACCCAGCAACTCTCCTTCCCACAGACCCCTAATAAGACCTATATTTGGTAGGATGTGAGAGGGTAAAGAGCAGAACTCGGGATTAGGCAGCTCGGATATGAATCCTCGTAGCTATGTCGTCTTGTTCAAAACCTTTAACTTCCTAAGCTTTGGTTTTCACTTCTGTAACCTGGAGATGATAGTGTCTACCGAATATGGTTGTTGTGAGGATTAAATAAGGTAACTACAGCAAGTGCTCAGAACAGCATCTGGACTGCTTCAATTTAGCATCCTTATTGCTATTGTTGCTGTTCTTATTTGGTTCACATACCCCCCCCACATGAGCCTCAGAGGAGGTGGGTCCGAGAAGAAAAAGTACTGTTGTAACTGATCTAAACTGATCAATGTAATTCAATTTCTTTTTTAGTAATTGTTTTCTTTTTTTCTTTTTTATTTTACATTTTTTATTGATTCATAATCATTTTACAGTGTTGTGTCAAATTCCAGTGTTCAGCACAATTTTTCAGTCATTCATGGACTCACTCATTGTCACATTTTTTTCTCTGTGATTTATCATAACATTTTGTGTCGATTTCCCTGTGCTATACAGTGTAATCTTGTTTATCTATTCTACAATTTTGAAATCCCAGTCTATCCCTTCCCACCATCTACCCCCCCTCCTGGTAACCACAAGTCTGTATTCTCTGTCCATGAGTCTATTTCTGTCCTGTATTTATGCTTTGTTTTTGTTTGTTTGTTTGTTTGTTTTTGTTTTTTAGATTCCACATATGAGCGATCTCACACAGTATTTTTCTTTCTCTTTCTGGCTTACTCAACAGAGGTGTGTTATACAATTCTGGCCAATTGGATGTGAAAGGATACCAGATCAGGGACGAAATACGAGTTGCAAGGAAGATCTTCTCTCTGTCGAGATGGTGAACCTTCTACATTTGTCTGGGGATCCTGAGGGTGAGGCTTGAAGGAAACATTGAAATACTGAAAGAAACTTATCTGTGGGGAGATGCTGAGTTAAGCAATCCTAGAACTGCCCAGATATAAAACTTTTTGTAAATACGATCATTCATCTCTTTGTTGTGTAAACCATTTTGCACTGGTTTCTGTAAGTTGTGGCCACAGCGTCTCAACTGTTTGAATTCATACCAAATTAGAAGATCTGGAATGATAGCAGATAGAGACGGGGGAAGGAGGTGATTTTGAGAACATTAAGAATGTAGAATATAATAAAGGACCCAGCAGTCATTTGGGTGTCGAAGGCAAGGAGACAGGAAGAGTGTCTCTTGGTGCCACCCAGATGACTCACAGGAGGAAGGTTACTTGTGAGGCTAAAGTTCATGAGCCCAAAGGACTTGGGAAGGGAAGAGAGGCGGCTCCTGCAGGAGACGGGGGAGCAGCAATGGAAAGGAGACCAGCAGAGCACACTTTCTGGAGACCAAGAGCAGGACTTTCAAAGAAACCAGAACGGACTCCAATGCCACAGAAAACTCCGCTCTGATAAGAGCTGGGAAACATTAGTTCTATTTAACAGTGACTTGGAATTTCCCTGAAAAGAATAGTTTCAGAAAAGTGCTAAAAAATTGCTAAACTTTATTTTTCAGTGGAGTAGGGAAGAAGCTGGGGGCGAAAAGTTGGAGATGTGGGAAATTTGGCTGCCAAGGTTTAAAGAGAGATGGAATCACGTTTGCCTTCATATATTCTGCACCGTGCTTGGCAAATCATCGCTACGTAGTAGACGTCTGCTAGGTGGATGGAAGGACAGATGGATGGACACACACAATGGGTATCAAGTCTCCTCTTGTCGAACCGAGAAGACTTAAGCATTCTAGGCTGAAGGACACACATTTATACATAGCGAATCCACTAATTTTCTACCCCAGGTCTTGTACAAAGCCATCCAAGAAACTAAAATTTCCCTTGTAAGACTGCTCTATTTAACTTTAGGGAGACGCTGCAAGATGGCAGCTCCCTGAGCAGAGGTAGCCCGCAAACTGTTGACCCAGACAGTGTTTTTAACTTCTCAAATGAATTTTCCAACATGTAAAACTCAAGAGATTTATCAGAAAAGTCTGGATTTCTGGGCTCGCTGGGAAAATCAGAAGACCTGGCAGCACTGGGCTCACATTCCTACAAATACGTTTCCCTGTTAAGGCTGAACTTGGACCTCCAGTTCCTGCTCCCATCACCTCTAGATCACCACATGACCATCAGGCACTGAGGTCGAGCATCTGCTACCCTATTCATTCACCAGGGATGACAAAACTAACAAACAAAAAAATGGGACCTGGATATGCTCTGTGTTTTTGTAATTTTGTAGTAGAATTAAAAGGAAAGCAACTATTTATTTTACTTTTATATCTATCAAAACTGGGACAGCTAAGAAAACCAGGTGGTTGTGTGGTTAAAAAAAAATAGAACACAGCATGTTCCCTTGTTGAGTAAGTTATCTGAAACTTGGGAATAAGGCGAAAGAGTGACTGGTACACATTCAAGGTCGAACGAAAGCCTTGGTTAACAGGCCCATCCAACACTTAATTCTCTAAAAGGTAATTATCTAGGGGATCATTTCTTTAAAGGAGTTATCTTTATTTGACTTGCTCTTTTTATTACTGACGATAATTACATAAATATATTTTATTGAAGTATAGTCGGTTTACAGCGTTGTGTCAATTTCTGGTGTACAGCATAATGTTTCAGTCATACATATACATACATGTGTTCATTTTTTATATTATTTTTTCATTCTAGGTGACTACAAGATATTGAATATAGTTCCCTGTGCTCTACAGTAGAAATTTGTTGTTTATCTGTTTTATGTATAGTAGTGTGCATCTGCAAATCCCAAACTCCCAGTTTATCCCTTCCCACTCCCTTCCCCTCTGGCAACCATAAGTTTGCTCTCTACGTCTGTGAGTCTATTTCTGTTTTGTAGATGAGTTCATTTGTGTCTTTTTTTTTTCTTTTAGATTCCACATATGAGTAATACCAGACTCGTTCTTTACTAATGATTAGGACCACAAACATGTTGCTTTGTAGATTTTTGTCCAGTAGAGATAAAAATGATCTCTAACTCCAAAAGTCATAATTTTATTGCCCTCTAAGGTATTAACCAGTTTTGTCTCTAACAAAGGACAGTTCCCGTAGCATGTTTTCCTGATGTGCTCTGTGTTCTTCAAGTGGTCTTTGAATCAGCTTCACCAACTTGCTGGTTCCCTCACCAATGACTTTATAAATCTTTAATCTGTGTTCATTCTATATTTGGATGCAAGTCATGGTTTTAATTTGATGAAAACTGTAATTTGACATCTTTGAGAAAGACAGAACTTTTCCTAAGTATTTCTTGTTTACAGAAAATGGGTCTTTCTAGAAATAATGCTTTCAATTATGTTAGCTGGCTGGCCTCTCAAGACACCCTCATTTGTGATTCCTATGAAAATGAACACACAGCAGTGAAGCTGGCAGCAGTTCTTTAAGCAATGATCTCTCCGTAATCTCAGTGGGAATGAATGTAATAAGGATTTCCCGAGGAAACTCGCTATTTTTCAAAGGCCTGGGGCAGAAGAAATATGAAATAAATGTGATGTTAGATGTGGCCCACTTCCGCCCAGGAGAGACTCCATCGAACTGAACGCAGGACAAGGTGAGCAAGTTGTCATTGCAGCTCAGTGCTCAGAGAAGGACGCCTCGAGCTGGGGTCTCTCCCCTGGTACAGTACAGAAAGACCCCGTTTCTGAAGTTTCTCTGTAGGCAGGTAACACATTAAGGAGAAACCACACGTGAATAACTGCTCACCCACCAGCGTCGTCAACTGCTGAGCTGTGCTGCCTTAGAGAACTCAGCAAAGAGGGAAGAGAGCTAATCACCGCTCAGCGATGGTGTGAGAATCCACCCCTACCCTAAACAAAGTCACACACACTCATTCTTAAAAACGCAGTAATAGCAAGGAAACTGTAGTGGCCTCACCCTCTGGGACCCCGGGAAGCTATTTCACACATGCGGTTCCCGCAGAGCCACAGAAACACCGGGATCTGACACAATAGTAAAGAGCAATGCCACTGACATCCCTCCTGGGCTGGTTTTCTCCTTGGACCTCCGACCCCCAGGGTGCCCTCCTGCCTTTGCTTGCCTCTGCAGACTGCATCCCTGGTTCCCCCGTCCAGCTTTCACCTGGGAGGCAGCCTGATCCCTTCCCCCAGCCCCACCTCCCCCTCAGCTCCAGGGGTAGCGATAGCCCCCACGTTTGCTCATGTCTGGGGGTCTCCACATTAGGTGTCGGGATCCCTGTTCCTACTGTCACCACTGTAAGCAGCTCCTACGGTAAAGCCTCTTCATTGTGACTCAGCTAAAGTCTACATCACACAGTATTAGATGTGATAGAAAAAGTCCGCTGGACGAAATATATTAATTATAAACTCAAATAACGTTATGAGCTCAACTCTCAATGATTTGAAAGTGATAAACACAACAACCAAAACACCCTATGGGTCTGACCGGTGACTTGACATATTAGTTACCTTGATTCAAATGCATAGTTTCTGTTCACATCGCTATTGATATAATTTTTGTTTTGAACTGTATCCTGCCAGCATTGGGTAGTGTATGAAAAGTGATTTATACCCACTTACACTTCAAATATCCAAATTGGAGTAAGTATTTTGTGTAATCTTGCTTGCATAAAAAGAGAATTTAATACTTGAGGCTAATGAAAGGACATTTTCTTTTATAACTAAATTTGTTAAAATCCTGGAAGATAAAGAAGGAGATATTCATTTTATAGAAATAGAAAGAGAGGCACAGAGGTGTCAGGAATCCTACTGCCGTGAGCTGAGTCCCTGCAGAACTGAGACTAGAATCCAGTGCTCACAGCTCTGTTTACCTTCCCTCATCCCTGACCACGCCAGCGATTGCTGACCGGGGTCTAAATGGGATGCTTTCATTTGCATTCAGTCTCCTAAATGGTCAAGAGACAGCAAGGATGGGGTAGGTGGAGAAAGGGAAAGATTTTTTTTCCTTCAAACATTATTTACCTCTACTGCATCCTGGATGTATGTAGATGATATGGTGCAACGTGTGACGCACTCAACAAATGAGCCATCCTTTCTGGAAGTACTTTTGAATCCCGCTTACTTGAGAAAATGACATTTGCTCATATCAGAAGCGAAACTTTATTTTAAATTTTGATGCCTTATTAAAGGAGGGATCCAAGCCCTTTTGCCAACCTCTGCACTCCTGTGTCCATCACCAGGACACCCGTTAGGAGAGGGGGAGGGGGAGGGTCAGGGTCACTGTTGACCGGAGACTACCACCCTCTCTCCTTGCTGTCACTGAATGTTTGGAAGTTTCTTCTCCTGCCCTAAGGGACTTTAAGGGCTATGAAAATCATGACAAGTAAGCAGCGAGCTAAACAACAATGCTTGGGGAGAAAATACATCAGATCAGATTTTCACCCAAGTTCAAATTGTCCCAAAATAAAATTACCCTGAAATGAGTAATCAACAGTGGGTTTTAGCTGTGGCTAAGAGGAACAAAAGGGTTGAAACCACATAAAACTTTCAATTCTAATTTTTTTCCTTTTTTTCTCTACATTGAAGGACATTGACCCCAAGGGACACAAGACCCATCATTTCTAACATTCAGGAAAGAAACACTTGCTGTTCTGACAATTCCATTTCAAACTGAGTGATGCTCAACTGACATGGAGCAGGAACCTCGAATCCCAGCTACCACTCCCCAGTCCTAAATGTCAAGGCCGAACCCACAAAGCCTCACTGTCTCCTGGGCCCAGCACCTCCTGTGCAGGTAGGAGGGACAGGATCAGGGAAGAATGATCTGTTAGATTTCCCCTTCACCTGGGAAAACCAGAGGCCTGCAGGGGAAGACGCATAATGAAAGTCCTTACATTCTCAAACCGAAAAGCATCCTGCAAGGAGACAGCGGGATCTGAGCACGTTTTACTAAGAGTTACTTTACTCATTACAGTGCCAGTCTGTTTCTAGGCACTTGAACCTCTTAGGACTTTGCTTCGATTTTGAGAGTACTCATTTTATTACACAGTACACATTCTCCATTTTTTAAAGAACTATTATCCTATCAAATTGAATTCCTCTATTCTCATTACAAATCACCTACCATGACAAACTCTGTTCATTTATCCAGTATTGAGAGTGTCTACTATATTCCAGGCACTGATCTAAGCATCAGAGATACATCACCTGATTTAAACAGAATGAACACTACTTGCCCTAATGGAATTCGTACTCTGGAATGGGAAGTTACCCACCCACCCACACACATATCCCACGTATCTATAAAATATACGTGTTTGTGTCTGTGTGTGTAACGTTAACTATCTATTTTACATTACATGGTTGCATAGTGTACAGTTAAGTGAAAAGTACTAAAAAAAAAAAAAGCAAAAGTAGGAGATTCTAAGGGGGATTTGATATGAGGAGAAGAAACAGGAACAGCACTAAATAGGATTTCCATGAAAACAGACCTCCTTTTGTTTTATTACCCAATCTGCCACTCCGTGTCTTTTGATTGGAGCATTTAGTCCATTGGCGTTTATAGTAATTCTTGACAGATGTGTGTTTACTGCCATTTGAACTTTGTTTTCCAGGTGGTTTGGTATTTCTTCTTTGTTCCTTTCTTTTCCTTTTTGTTTTTCTTTTTGTGGTTTGATAATTTTCTTTTGTATTAGCTTGGTTTCTTTTTGGTTTTCATGACTCTGTAAAATGCTTTTGATTTGTGGTTACCCTCCATGACTGAAACATTGTGCTGTACCCCAGAAATTGACACAACATTATAAACGGGCTATACTTCAATAAAAATGCATTTAAAAAATAGGCTTCCTTTAAAAAGTTCATTTTAGTCAGTTCAGGCTGCTGTAACAAAAATTCCATAGACTGCATGCCTTAAACAACTAACCTCTGCTTCTCACAGTTCTGGAGGCTGGAAAGTCCACATGAAGGAGCAGACAGACCCAGTGTCTGGCTGTGTCCTCATGTGGCCAAGAGAGAGATCCTCTCTCTTCTCAAAAAGGCACTGACTGCATCCATGAGGGCCCCACCCTCATGACCCAGTTACCACAGTAAGCCTACCTACAAAATCATCACTTTAGGGATTTAAGTTTCCACATAAATATCGGGAGACACAAACATTCAGTCCACAGCAAAGTGGCACTTGGGTCAAACTTGGAGGAGATGAGGGAGCCACTGAGCATCTACACACAGGGAGAAGGTCCAAGAGGTAAGACCTACCAGTACAGAGATGTTGAGACCTGGAGGAAAAATAAGTGTGCTGTTTATGTGGGGAGCACAGACAAGTGAGGAGGGGAGAGTGTGCGTTGGGATGGGGAGGGGATCGCACAGCCAGGACCTGTAGGTATTTGCAGAGCACTGCAAAGAACACTGTCACCAACTGTACACATTCTGGTGTTTTTCCTCCTGACTCTTTTTTTCTATGTTTACACACCGACAAACATTGAAAATGGTTTGATCAAACAGGAAACATACAAGAGATTCTCTGTCTTATTGTTAGAGCAGGCAGGTAGCTAGATATGAGCAAAGAAAAGGGCACAAGGGTCAAATGGCAGAAAACCATACATCTTGTGAACAACAGGGGTCCTTGGACAGACCAAGAAAAACAGGATCCTCTGGACTGATAAAAAACCATACCTTCTGGGTTGATAAGTGTCCTGGAGGCAGAAGGGTGGGACAGGACAAGAATCCCCACCATCTGAATGTAACCTTTTGATCATTATGACCTCCGTCCAAATGTAACTTTTTGTTTATGATATCCCCATCTCAATGTAACCTTTTGTTCACTGTGACCTCACCCATCTTCCCAACTGAGACTAAATAAGGACAAAAATCCGTCCTCCCCACCTGGGAAGGTGAAGCTGGGATGAAGATCAGAAAAGATGACCCCAAACTCCCCCCACCAATGAATATTCTGCCCGTTCATTTTTACACTCATATAACGAGCTTGCCAAGGAAACTCAGGGCAGCCACCCACCTGGGTCTGCCCGCTCTTTCCTTGAGAGCGAGCTATCTGTCCCTTAATAAATCCTTGCTTTGCGTTCTTGACCTCCGCATCTTGTCTCTGAATTCTTTCTGCGACAAGAACCTCTTGCCGACAACACTATCAATGAATGAGACTAAAATGACCTCCCCATGATATGAAATACATCCTGTATAAACACATTAAAGGACCGTATAACCGTCCACTTATCCTTCCAATGGACAGGTGGAAGAAAACAGACCTTGCCCCTTGCTTGTTCCTGGAATGCAGTGAGCTTCACAGTCAATGGCCAAACACTCCCTTGTTACATTTGCCATGCTTTGAGAAAACCAGGAAAAAAAAAAAAAAAAAGACCTCTCACTTGGTCTTTTCAATGTGAGTCTTTTACTTTTCCAGGCAGAAAGCCCCCAAGAGGACCCCCCAGAGGACTCCCCCGGGGGAGATAATTATATGTGCACCCACTGAGCTGGATTCGGGGCCGCCAGCTCTGTCTCTGTGAATTGACTTCTCTCTAGTTCATGTCTTAGGGTGGAAACTGAAATCCTTCATGTTATTACGCTAATAAAGAATACAGAACAAAAATAATTTAATAAAGGTAGCCCTGGTTCTTCTGATTTGTGTACCACACCCAGGAAAAAAAAATATCCCATCAGGCAACACTATTCAAATGGTGACAGCTATCAAAATTCATGGGCATCTGCCAGTAGGGATGGAACCAGCCTTCCACAGCTGTGGATGGGGCCTTAAAAACCTCAAACCTAAATCTGGGACAAACTCCTTAAACCTCATTTTGTCCTGTGAACAATAAGAACATGGCATTCACTGACCTGGCTGACACCATCAGGCACGGATCTATGATACTTTCAAAAACAGCAAACATTGTTCCAAGAAGCCTTGATTTTTTTTTTTTCCCTAAGACAAGTGAAAGAAAGGAAGGAAGGAGGGACGGAAGGCAGAAAAGTGTCATTCATGTGGATGTTTGGAGCACAGAGGTTTAAAAGCTCGGTTTTACTTTTAAATAAAATGTATAGACGTGCATTCTGCCATAACAGCTGGCGAATTTAACATTATAATGTAAACATCTGTTCATGTTCCTATGTTGAAACAAGCACATCAGATGGTAATGTTTAAAAATTCACATGGGGTCTTTAAAATAGTGCTTTGTGATAACGTCTGAAGTAAATGACAAAGTCAGGGAGAGAGAAGGGGGAAAGGGGCAACGAAATCCTTGAACTGTGCCCCCAACTCTCTTGAATCCTGCATCCCCTTCCTCGGCCAGTCATCCTAAATTCAGTTATATCTTAATAGCTGCTTTTACATAATGGGAAATTTTGTTTCAACTCTCTATCCCCCAGGGCTGTGCAAAATTGATATAAGGCAGACACTGCTTGACATGCAATTCTCCGGCCCCTTCTGAAATTCTGCTGAACTGTCCCTTTAGAGCAAATAAAGCAGGTAAACTCAATGGCCATGGAATTGGAACTATTAAATTCAGGGACATAAAATAAGGCACTAGAAGAGATAACTTCCCACTCACAAAGACCTTAAAAAAAAAAAGAGCAAGACTCTAAGAGATTACCTGAGCGGCTGGAGTACAAACAAATTTGAGGGCAGCATTAATAGTCCCTTTCACCTGAGAAGTCCCTCAATGGCAAAAGTAAAGGAATAGCTAACAGGCTCAGAGAAGGGCAGCAGCATTCTGCATTTGAAATGATTGGAAGCACAGAAATGTTCAGGCTAAATGTAGTTCTTTTTTAAAAATAGTTTTTTAATTACCGTATTTATTCTTTTTTTGTTTTGCTTTTTTGGGTGTTTTTTTGAGGTGGGTGAGTAATTAGGTTTTTATTCATTTATTGTTAGTGGAAGTACTGGGGATTGAACCCAGGACCTCGTGCATGCTAGGCACACACTCCACCACTGAGCTATACACCTCCCTAAATATAGCTCTTATGATGACTGATTGGATGCCGTAATTGAGATGTTCAATGCGATTATCCTCATTTCGACCAAAACAATTTGGTTTTGCTGTTGTTCTTTCTTCCTGGGCTTGAATGGATTAACTCCTTTGTGAGTGTCCAGATAAAGAAGTACTGAAACTTAGGAAGGAGAAAGCAGACTCTTGAGACTGAAACCTTAAGCACTCTGCCATCCTGACACACTAGACAGGCCCCAGTGACATTTGAACTTGCAACCCTACCATGTGATCCAGCCATTCCACTCCTGGGTATATATGTAGAAAAAATGAGAACACTAATTCAAAAAGATGCATGCATCCAAATGTTCCCAGCAGCATCGTTTACAACAGCCAAGCCACGGCAGCAACACAAGTGCCCACCAACAGATGGCTGGATAAAGAAGATGCCGTGCACATACATACAATGGAACACTACTCATCCAGGTAAAAGAATGAAATGCTGCCATTTGCAGCAACATGGATGGACTTAGAGAATATTGTGTTCATTGAAATAAGTCAGACAAATACGGTATGACATCACTTAAACATAGAATCAAAAAAATAACACAAATCAATGTATATACAAAATATAAAACACACTCACAGGTATAAAAAACAAACTTGTGGTTACCAAAGGGAAGAGGAAAGTGAGGAGGAACAATTAAGGTATGGGGTTAACAAATACAAACTACTGCATATAACCAAGATAAGAAACAAGGACCTACTGTATACCACAGGGAATTACACCCACTAACTTGTAATAACTATAATGGAATGTAATCTGCAAAAATACTGAATCACTATGCTGTGCACCTGAGACTAACACAATATTATAAATTAACTATATTCAATAAAATTAAAAACAAAATAGAAAGGAGGACAACATTTGCACCAGAAATGTCCAGAAAGTCTGAAGAAAAATAAAAATAACATCAGCAGATTAGTTACTTATAAAGCAAAAAAAAAAAAAAGAAAAATATTAATTGTAGAACTGAAGGAATAAGAATATGAGTGTTCACTACACAATTATTAAATTTTCATGTATATTTTTAAAGTTTACAATAAAATGTTGGTGAAAATAGAATCAGAAACTGTTCGAGTTAATCAGAAAATAATAAGAAGATAGCCTAAGAATGGGGGAAAATATTTTCACATAATATATCTGACAAGGGTATAGTATCTAGAACATAAAAATAACACTTACAAGTCAACAATATAAATAAAAATAACTAATAAAATTTTTTTTAAATTCCTTTGCTATGAAGAGATGTTCTATATCTTTGGTCACTAGGAAAATGCAAATCAAAATCACAATGAGATACCAGTTGACACCCACTAGGATGATCATAACAAAAGAGAGAAATACTACAAGCATTGGCAAGAATATGGAGAAATTGGATCCTTCAAATTACTGCTGATAAGCATGTAAATTGGTGTAGCGTCTGTGGAAAACAGTTTGGCAGCTCCCCAAAAAGTTAAACATAAAATTACATAAGACCAAGTCATGTCATTTCTAAGTATACATCCAAGAGGGCTGAAAACTTATGTTCACTCAAAAACTTGGACTTGATACTTACAGAAGCATGATTCTACAGATTTATCCAAATGTTCAGTAGCTAATAAACGGATAAACAAAATATGATCTGTATATACAATGGAATATTATTCAGCCATAAAAAAGGATGAAGTACTGATGCATGCTACCAAGTGAGCTGTGGCAATGTCATGATGTGTGAAAGAGACCAGACACAAAAGGCAGTACATCATATGGGTTTACTCTGATGAAATGTGCATAGTAGGTCTACCAACGGGGATACAAAGTAGATTCATGGTTGAAAGTGGTTTGGAGGGAAGGGGGAGGGAGACAGCCAGTGGGGATGGGGTTTCATTTTGGGTTGTTTGGGGATTAAAGAGTGGTGATAATGATGCAACCCCGTGAATATACTGCGCTCCTACACTTCAACGTGGTGGATTGCATGGCATTGGGCCACATTTGTATAACAGAAAGAAAGAGTAAAATAACAAGTGAAACACAAGGATCTGAAACTGGAAAGTGTACATGGAGTCTGGAAGTGACTTTATGGGTGTGACCATCAATCGAGATGGCCATTTTGCTCTGGCCACCTCAGCTGATTCATGTGACCATGTCATGTGGGGTTTGTGACAAGTGCTCTGAGCAGCAGTGAGAGATCCACAGGAGGGTCTGGTGAGTGAGCAGAGGGTGGGTGGCTGGCAGGCCTGGCCCAGCCTCTGCGATCTGAGCGATCCCACTTCACAGACAGCCTTCGACCTGCCTCTGTCAAGTGAAGTGATTCTAAATCTGGTCTGAGCCACCTTTGTTCATTCGGAAGCTCTGTGTCGCCCCAGCCAGGCTTCTGATGGGTGGGTGGTGGGGCGGGAAGGGAAGGTAGCCCTTGGCCTGGAAACAGCCTGCCAACACTGCTTCAGATATGGACCTGAGTTCCTCCACCAACCTCTAGGCTGGTCCTGCACTCACATCATATAGTAACCATGCAATTGTGGAAGGGAACATATCGGTGTCAGGATGATTCACTGCAATAACCAATTGGATACCTTTCCCTCCCTATTCTAAGCAGATGATGATGCCTCCACGCTCCTCGTCTGAGGGATGATTTGCATCACAAGGAAGAAAACACAAGCTGCTTGCAACAACCTCCTTACTGGCTTTTCTCTGCTGTATATGCTCCAATATTGCAGCTAATAGCCACGGGGGAATGTTTAAATTTCAGTGTAAATTAATTAAAGTTACATATTCAGTCCCGCATGGGCCCAAGCTGTATTTCAAGTAATCAATAGCCACATGTGGCCGATGGCTCGGATGGGGGAGCACTGCAGAGTAGAACGTCTCCACCATCACCAGATGTCCCCCTGGACACACTGGCCACTGCTGCTTGGAGGGGCAGAGGCAGAAACAGGAGCAGGAAGAGAGACGTCCTTCTGTGGGAAGAGGACAGAGTGAGAGTCTCACGCAGGCTAAATGGTGCCCTGGGAGCACCAAGTCCTCAGAGAGATGGGCTCCTGATGGATCTGGGATGGCCAGACCCTGGGCCTCAGCACTTCTGGTAAAGTCCAAGATGTGGACCACATCACAGTGGACACACTAGCCTGGATGATGTTACCTTAAAAATAGGTCCATGGGGAGTTCGAGATTTGCAGATACTTGGGGGAGAATATAGCTTGGTGATAGAGCCCAAGCTTAGCATGCATGAGGTCCTGGGTTCAATCCCCAGTACCTCCTCCAAAAATAATTAAGCTTAATTACCTCTTCCCCTAAGAAAGCAAAAACAAATTGAGATTTGCAGATACTAACTACTGTATATAAAATAGATAGACAACAAGTTTTCACTGTATAACACAGGGAACTATATTCAATATCTTGCAATTTATGGTGGAAAAGGATACGAAAACGAATGTATGTATGTTTCTATATGACTGAAGCATTGTGTGGCACACCAGAAATTGACAGAACATTGTAAACTGACTATACTTCAGTAAAAAGTTGAAACAAAATAAAACCACCAAAAAAAAATTAAATATATACATACATAGATCTTAGTGTGCCACACCCCTTTTTATAACCCTTCCATCATTAATTTCATTAGGGAGAAATCGACTCCCTTAGCGTGGCCTGTAAGAGTCTCTGGGATGAAGCCCTGATCATCCTGCTGGCCCACCATTCACCACTCACTGCCCTCGAGGCTTCACACGTGCTGAGATGCTGTCTTCTTTCCGAAGATCCCACCTCTGTCTCCCCTCTGGGTCCAGGCACCTGCTGAGCCCTAATGGGCGCCTTGGTTTCCTCATGTAAAAGGAGGCTCCTAATGTAACCTCTTTCACAGGGTGGCTGTAGGGACTGATGAACCCAAGTCCTGCGCGGTCTATACTAGGGAGTAGAAAGGAAAATGACAAAAAGTGGTTGTGCTAGGTTGCTAACAAGTCATCAGAGGGCTAACATGATGCTTCCATTTGAGAAGCATCCACCCTCCAGAGACCACTTCTGGATGAGCTCAGGTTGCACAGGCCTTACACCAGGCTTCTGGAAAGATAACAGCTTTTCTTTCTTTCCTTCTCCTTCTCCCCCCACCTCCTCCTCCTCCTCCTTTTAATTAAAAGAGGGCTTTTCAGATCTATCCATCAAATTACTCATTAACATTGCTCACTTAAGATAAGATAAGCCTTGTTGAAGTTGCTAGGAAAAAAATCGGTATTGAATAAATGGAGAGATAACATTGAATTCAAAATCACGGCACTGCCCTGCAAAACACCTGACCAGTACTTCTCAAAACTGTCAAGGTCCTGAAAACCAGGGAAAGCCTGAGAAACGATCACAGACAAGAAGAACCTCAGGAGACATGACAAGTAATTGGGTGGTGGGATCCTGGAGCAGGTAAGTCACTAGGTAGAAACTAAGGAAATCTAAATAAATTATGGACTTTCATGAATGATAATGTGTAAGTATGAGTTCGTTAATTATAACAAACATATTGTGCTGTTGTAAGTCATTAGTAATAGGGGAAACTGGGGACAGGGCATTGGGAATTCTCAGTTTTAATCTTATTTTTTTCTGAAAATTTTAAACTATTCTTAAAATAAAGGTTATTTAAAGATCAGGTAGTCATAATTGACAAAACTTGGAAGCAACCAAGATGTCCAGAAGATGAATAAACCGTGGCACATTAAGACATTGGACTACTATACAGCACTAAAAAGGAATGAGCTATGAAGTCATGAAAAGACATGGGGGAAGCTTAACTGCATGCTAATAAAGGAAAGAAGCCAATCAGAAAAGACTACATACTATACAATTCCAACCACATGACATTCTGGAAAAAGTAAATCTACAGAGACATTAAAAAGACCTATGATTGTCAGGGATTGGAGATGGGAGAGGGCTCAACATGCAGAGCACAGAACATTTTTAGAGCAGCAAAAATACACTGTATGGCACTATGATGAAGGATACATGTCACTGTACATCTGTCCAAATCCATATAATCCACAACACCAAGAGTGAACTCGTATTCCATGTTTGGACTTCGAGTGAGTATGATGTGTCAGTGTAGGTTCATATATTGTAACAGATGTAATGAAGGAGGCTGTGCATGTGTGGGGCAGGAGGTAGCTGGGGAATATCTGTACTTTCCTCTCCAGTTTTCTGTAAACATAAAGCTGCTTTAAGACAAATAGTCTTAAAGTTAAAAAAAAAAAAAACAGCCATTGACAGCAAGATGGACCTAGTGATAATCTTATTAAGTGATGTAAGTCAGACAGAGAAAGACAAATACCATATGATAGCACTTATATGTGGAATCTAAATGAAAATGATACAAATTCTGTTTACAAACCAAAAACAGACTCATAGACATAGAAAACAAACTATGGTTACCAAAGGGGGAAGGGTAGGGAGGGATAATGTAGTGGCTGGGAACTAACAGATCCACAGCACTATATATAAAATAAACAAATAATAAAAATCTACTGTATAGCACAGGGAACTATAATCAATTTCTTGTAAAAACATATAATGGAAAAGAATCTGAAAAAAAAAATATATATATGTATAACTGGATCACTTTGCTGTACACCTGAAACAAACATTGAAAATCAACTACACGTCAATAAAAAATTTAAACAAAACAAAACAAGGCATCTGAGGTGTATAAACACATGCCCCACTGAGTCGATGCATGTTTCTGTGGCTTAGAGTCATTAACCTTTTCCAAGATTCTCTTTCTTCCTGCCATGAGGTAGTTGAAAGGAACAAAATTTACTTTCTCACAAAGTCCTAAAATGTCATGAATTTAAATAGAGAAAGGAAAGACTCAATTCATCAATGATGAACTAGCCATATCAAGAACCAAATCTTACCTATTTTGGAACCAGGTCTTATCCAGAAATTAAAAGAAAGATGTACGTGTGTGTGTGTGCGTGTGAGTGATGATGTGATGCTGTCAGAGACCTGGGTAGGTCTGAGCACTGAAGAATGTCCCTTCCTGATTCTGATTTAGGAAGCTTCAAAAGTCGAATGGACTGATGGGAAGTCTACCTGGGCAGTGGTTGTCTTCATGAGTTCATTGATTTCGGGATGAAGGAAGTATTTTAGAGATTTTTTAAATGAACACAACTTGCCTGTCCCTTTTAGGAACATGTAACACAATGATTTAGACAGGGACAGAGTACCTCAAAAGAACTTAGACCGAGCTGACAACGGCCAGGGAGAAATTAGCTTAATACTAGTTATTTAAAGATCACTTTTCACTGAGAGGCAGGAGGAAAAGAGATAAATGAACTTAAGATGAAATTGGAAGTTAAAGGAATTATTTCTCTAGGATAGAAAAGATGCCAAGCCTGTTTATTTAATTTGAATTGAAGTTTTAAGAGATAAAGGTGCAAGACAGAGAAGCGAGGTCAGGGTTATTAATCCGTAATTCCCTGCATCTTTGACTTAGCTGCAAAGGAATGCTTGCTTTGGGGCAAAAACAACAAAACAACTTTTCAAAGTTTTCTTTTCATACCCCAACCTCAACAGCAAATGCTCCCAAATATAGCAAATTTTCACTGATAACATTTCTTCATTTTTTGTAAGAATCATTCTGACCATCTTTCTCTGAATTGTCTGAACAGGCCCTAGTGATAGCGAGTCACACATTTACCACCTGGGGTGAAGCTGAGTGTTTTGGTTTTTTTTTGTTTTGTTTTGTTTTTTTTGTTTTTTTTGGTCTCTAAATCTATAGGATAAAAGCATGGAGGTCTGAGGCTTCCCCTCAAGGTTCACATTCTGGCTTTTCTTCTTAAAATATAAATGATTTTGAACAAATTAACTTGGCTTTTCTTCAGCCTCAGTTTCATCGTCTTAAAAACAGGAGCGATAATTTTCCCTAGAAAGTTTGACTTAAGGATGCGAAGCAGAAACCTCTACAAAGAAGCTAGGACAGTACCGAGCGCCCTCGGCTCCCCTGCAGGGCTCACCTGGAAAGCAGCTGAGAGTGTGAGAGTCTTGGCATCTGCTTTGCAAGGACAGCCTTGGGATGGGGTCATTAGTGTTCGCGCCTGTTGGACCAGACTCCCTCTAGCTGGACCTAACGTGGATTTCAGGTTCCTGGGCTGGACAGCTCCCTTCCGAGTCACATATTATTTTTTTAGATATGTGTTGTTACATCCTTCTCGGTGTGGGAGAAGCTTGATCTCCTTGAGATGATTTGAAAATGTCTGACAATTTAGGTGCATATTTTAAAGTCTAACCCATCACTCAGACTGTATTTTCTTGTATCCAGATTCTTTAGAAGTGTTCTGCAGTCAGCTTGGACTGGCTCAAGAGAGCAGATTGGTAAATATTCAGAAATTGTGTGAGCTGGCTGTGAAATACACATTATTAAAAATTAAATGATAAAAGAGACACATGGGTTAAAATTTCACCTCTTCCCTTTACCCATATTTACCCCTCAGATAAGACAGATAAGACTAGCACATTCTATTTTTGCCAAGAAAGTTTTCAGGGAAAAAAAAATATACTTACGCACTGCCAACATATATGAATGAAAAGTTATTTTAAAATGGCTTTATAAAGACAAATTTGCTTTTAAAAATTGAATTACATAAATTTACACTGATTAAGTTTTATTAAAAACAAAGAGAATACTCAAAACTATTTATTTTTCAATTATTGAACTGCCTTTCACAACCCCCTGGGTTCCTGAGGTTGTTCCTGTCCGTTGTCAGTGTGTGATGTGGACACTGTCAAACAATGGTCCTGCAAGTCTCTGATCAGCCCCACCTTCAGGGGCCCCATGTTGGTGGCATAAAATCAGCCCTGGTGAGTGTATTCACACCGCGATGACCAACGGCACAACAAATCAGAAAATTTCATTGTCTAGACTTCAGAAAGTGTTGGAGAAAACACAACACTACAGATTAAAGTTAAAAGTGTGTCATGTTGCATCTATTCCATTTAAATAACACAAAACATTGATGAAATATTCTACTCCTATTTGAAATCTATCATCTGATTCACCAAAAATGTTGCTCGCATCATTGATGGATGTCAGTTGTTTACATTCTTGTTTCTGAAAATTCTGAATAAAAGCCAGCCTAGCCCTCCAGCCCAGTAGGTCTGAGTAGGCCTCATATTGAAGAGGATTCTATCCCTTCTGGTGTTCATCTTGGTCATTTCAGAGCTTGGCACAATGTCTTGGACACATTATGTTCTCAGCAAATGGTTATCACTGTTAAACTCTTCTGGGGAAACAGCGCTATTCCTGGGATTTTTATTTTGAAAACTGAAAGAGATCATCTCCAGGCATAGTCCAGAAACTACAATTTCATTATTAAAAATAAAAAGATGAATTTAACAAGTGCCAAGTATATTTTCATTTTTTGCCCATTCTTTATAAGAAAGTAATGCACAGAAAGATTCCAACTCCTTGTCCAGGTGCAACAAGAGAGTAAATGGTGAAGCCAGGATTTGAACTTGTGACTGTGGAAACATGTCCAAAACTCATGCTTTTACCACTGTGGCCTGGAATCTTCTTTAAATACTCTAGGATTTGTCTCTGAAGAATTTCAGAATTCATGAGAAGAGACTTACGTGTCATGGGGAAAAAAATGTTCTCTAGCTGATTTCTAAAGAAGAGATGAATGTCCCCTTCGGGGGATCATTGGGAGGGCTGAGAGCAAGTGGAAAAGCTAAACACTTAAAAAGCCTACTTGTCATCTGGGACATTCCCCAGGGACCGCCACATACTCCCCTGGCTTCTGGATCGTTCACTCTGGCTTCCATTCGGTAATGTCAGAAGATATCTTAAGCACCTTTAACCCTATCACCGGAATATAATTGGGGAATACTTTTTACTTATTTTCTCTTACTCCGTGTTAATATTTTCTTTTTCAACGTTGGTCATAAAAAAAAGAAAGAAAGAAAGAAAGGGATCTGGAACAAGAAAGGTATTGATTTTCCTTCGTACCAACCCTCATGCACTGGACTCTCATTGACACTCGTACATCACGGCCTCACCTTTAACTCACATCACCTGTGACATCTTTCTTTCCCCCTTTCCTCCCTGGGGTTCAGCTCATCTCTGACAGCGTGCATTTCTGTGATCTATTACTGCTCAGGAAACTATGCCAAACTCAGTATCTTAACAGGGGATCCCCATGGTTTCTGTAAAGGACCAGATAATATATATTTCAGACTTTGAAAGCCATATGGGCTCAGTCACAATGACTCAGCTTGGCCCAGGTAGTGTGACAGCAGTAACAGGCAATATATAAACAAATAAGTGTGTCTGGTTCCAATAAACCCTTACTTACAAAAATAAGCAGAGGGCCATGTGGGCTCTAGATTGCTGACCCTTCCCTAAAAACAACCATTTGCTATTTCTCACAATTCTCTGTGCTGTTCTGCTCCACATGTGATACTGGCTGGGACCCGTTAACCAGGGAGCTTGGCTGCGGCTGAAGCCTGCCGGAAAGCTCTGCTCACACGTCTGGCGCCTCAGCTGGGGTGGTTGGAACCACTGAGGACTTTCTGATCCAATTTCTCCATGTGGTTTGCTACCTTTCAGTCATCCAGCTCACACATCATTACAAGGAGCTCAGAGAGATTCCAAGAGCACCGACGTAAAAACTGTTAATTTTCCTGAAGTCTAGACAGATGAGTGGTGCAGAGTTATGTGGTCAAAGCAAGTCATGGAGAAGGCAGCCTAGATCTATGGGGAAGGGAAATGGATTCTGTCTCCTTACAGGAAGAGTTGTATGTTCCTACAGGGATGGAAGAGGTTATCACGGCCACCTTTACAAGCAATCTACCATAGCACTCATCACATTCATCACATAATTTTCATAAGGTAATGGTGTGTGCAGAGGTACCAGGTCCCAGGAGTTCATGGTCTAATTGAAGAAAAGTGGGGCCACTGAGTCTACAGAAAAACTCATCCATTCCTCAATCATCAATGAAGTTTCCAATAAGGACCAGTCCCTGTGCTAGAATGCCAGGGACACTCTAAATACAGTCACCTCTTCCTCTCCAAGGTCAAATGATATGAGGAACAAGGGCCGGAAAGGAAATAATGTTAACAGCATAATATATTCTAGACTAGAAATTTGACTAATCAGAGAACTGTGGGTGAACACGGAGGGGGTTCTGCATGAAGATGTTAAGGAAGGCTTTGTGGAAGAAATATCTTAGAATGAATAAGGAGGCATTGCCATGATGGGCCAGGTATGGGGTGTTCTGTGTGGAAATGGAGGTCAAAAGGGCTTGCCTGTTCCTACTCTAGGGGACTGTAGACCAACGGGGTAAAACTGGGGCTGGAAAAGTCCAGCAGGGAAGAGTCACAAAGGCCTTGAGTGACATGCAAAGACATCCCACATTCTCCCTGGAGGAAAAAGTGACCTGATGTAGGATTTCAGAATGGTAAGCATTGGAAGCAACTGTGTAGAACAGAGATGGGTGAAAGGTGAAACGAATGACAGGGTACCTGTTTGAAGGCCATGACAGCTTTACAGGCAGGAACTGATGATGACTCGAGAAAAAAAAAAACACATTACAACCTGTTGTGTTTGTTCATGCTACTCAGTGGGGGGTGAAGACAGGATCAGAAGACTTTGGCTTAGAGGAAGAGCAACTCTTCAGGAAAGATGTCCAAAGAAATAAATTCAGAGCCCACTGTCTCACAGTAAGGTCTCTTGGATAAGACTGTTCTGCAAAAATTCAAAGAAATTAACACGACCTTCAAGATTTAAATCATTGTCCACTTCAATAATGGACCTTGTAGTGGCACAATGCATTCTTAAGTGCTATCTTTGTTTTATTTCAAGCAAGAGTTCATATTAGTGCTGAAGTTAAGGTGTTTAAACAGGTTTTAGAAGCATCTCTTGTTTCTCCTAATTATATAAACAATGCTTATTTAGTCATTAGAGAATAATTTTCCAGTAAGCGTAGATGAATGAGAAATTAAACAAAGAGTTTAAGAAGGGAGAACAGAACTTTCTCCTTTAGTCTTTCTTACATGTTCCCCTTCACCCCTGCCTTCTTCTAAAAAGTGTTAAGATTCATTGTCCTATAATGAGAACAAGTAGGCAAAATGGAATTTAAAAGGAAATAGTAATATTAATTTAATGTCTTACAGACATCTCTATTTAATGCTCAGAGCAGAATCAATTGAACTAAGAATACAGCCAAGAATACAACTGAACATGGCCATGGAGATTGTGAACTGAGACTGCAATGCCATTGATTTATACTCTAGAGTTAATCAGCTTCCTCTGGTCACACTTCCCTCCCATCTCAGTCATACAAATACCACACATACACATGTATACGTGTAATTGCATGCAAATGTATATGCATACCCACACATGCACACACACATACCCACGTATGTACACACACACACACACACACGTACAGAGGACACTGTTCGATTACAGAGCCTCTGCCGATGGCCCCATTCACCCCCCAGCCACACGCGCACCCTCTATGCTCATTTTAGGGTGGCTAATTCCCACTCACCCTCCAACTCTTCCTTAGACATCATCTCACTCAAGAATACATCCCCAGGGCCAGGGCCCTATACCTACCTCCATCTTAACAATGGTTATTTGGTTTAAAATTGTTTGCTTGCTGACTTTTCTCCTCCAGTAGACTGTGGGCTTCTGATGAGCCCGGCTCCTGTATTAATTACTATCATGCCTCCAGGAGTTACCACAAAGCTGGGCCAAGAGTAAAGGCTTGATGAATGGTTACTGAGCTCGATGTGGTGGAGAGCAAAGTGGGAGTAATGATGGCACTGAAAACAATCGTGCCCCAGTTCCCAGGAGCAGGACTGTGGCAAGAGCTGATGTCTTCATTTAGGAAGACTTAGTCTAATGAGCAATTCTTTATATCCTAAGTGTGAACATCATTCGCCCATAATTATCTGCCTGCTATTATCAAAAGGCATTACCACTGAATTCAATGTTTTCCCCACCTTTCATTTTTTAACGTGTACAGCTAACTTTTACCTGTGAATTATTCATAATACATTTTAAATGGGTATAAGATAATTGACCTTGTCGGCATGAAGCACCCATAATCGCACCCTGTAATAATTAACTCTCAGACGTGGGCCATTATTTAAGGGTAATGGCTTTTCATCAGTCTGGCAACGCATTATTGCTTAACAGGTCCATCTGATACTATATTTCACACCTTCACTGTTTAATTACCCCCAAGATGTAATGCTGGCTTGCTAACCACTCATCCTGAAATGAACTCAGTGCATTTTCAATCACAGCAGGGAATCTACCTCCTCTTTCTTAAAGCCAGAATTCTAGAAGTTGTCCTAGAACTCCAGACCATTCTATCTTCCTCATTTCCCTGCACTCTCCTTTTCCTTAAACAGTCATCAAGGCTTACCAACTTTTTCCTTGAAATTTGTCTCATCTTCTATCTCAGCCTCTGACAGTGCCCCAGGTCAGGACTCAATATCTCTGACTACAGAACCAGGCTCTGTTATAACCCATCTCCCCTCCTCAGCCTCTCCCCTCAGATCCATTCTGCTGAGAATTCTAGAACACAAACCCGATCTTGTCACATGATTGCATAATCCATTCCAGACCCCTCTCCCCACCCCAAATGCCCTCAGGATTCTGCTTGTTTAAAAAAAAACAAAATTAAACCATCAGTTCCAAAAACATCATTACCAAAAGGCTCGGTGATGAACGCATTTCAACAAAACAAAGACCAATCAGAATTTTTTTGTTATTGGCAACCAATACCGGGTGTAGTTACACAGCAGGATTTGGGATGGAGATTCACAGACAGATCCCAGCAATAAGCAATGTTTCCTCCAACATGTACAAGCAAAAAACTCAGGTCTAGAGGGCATGTGGTGCTGGGAATTCCCACAGAATTTTCACAAATATAGTCATTTAATATATTTGAACCCCATTAGTTAAAAAATAGTGCTGTAAAATGTACTTGAATATAGTCCTCGATTTTTGAATAAATATCTTGATAAGAAAATGTCTAATTCAGTACAAGGAAACAGGGTAAAATCAACTTATTAAAGAGAAGTAGTATTTCCTAACATTATGATACTCCAATTATATGAACATGATTACTGATAACTACAAATAATTCTCTATCTTCATCAACATCCAGAGCAGATTTTGAGAAGAGAATACACACTCTTTTTAAGCTATTTTAAGCTATTTTTTTATGGCAGACTTGTTGTAATTCAGTCGGATCTTCCTGTCTGCCACTTACAGGTTTCTCTGTAGTTTCCATGCACAGGAAGTACCATCCTTTCTGAATATAGAAATTGCTTCCTGTGATTATCAACCACCTTTCACATCAATATTCTCTAAGCACTCGAGGGAGGAACTTCAGAAAAATGTAATTCTGCTTGAAAAGGAAACCCATGAGCCCACGAAACTTCTAGAACAGTGCATTTCAGATATTCTCTATCTTGTAACAGACTATGATGAAAAATGTGAAAATGACGAGATATATATGTATAACTTAGTCACTATGCTGTACACCAGAAATTAACGTGACATTGTACACCGAATATATGACAATGAAAAAGATAATACTTAGGGTGCTCTGAAGAATGTTAAATATGTATAATGAAATGCTTAATAACTGTTTAAGAAAGCACACCTATTAAACCACTTATAGACGTCTAGGTAAATTGAATGAATGCTCATGGAAAGAAGAGCTGGACCCACGTCAGCCAAGGTCCCTCTCACAATGCTGTGCTTGGCCTCTTCACACAGAACAGCTGGGGTGGGACACTGTTAACAGCAGCCCAGTGTATGCACCCCATTTTTGAGATACACTGACATACAGTCTTTTGGCGGTAACTATACCACTTCTCCTACCTCTCACCCTGGCCCTAGTCATCCAACCAGTTGCATGCCAAACCTAGAAGGACCACAGCCACATAATCAGTTAATCCTTATCCCATCAACTCAATTCTTGATTGCAAAAGCCAAGAATTACATATCCACCACTTGAATGTATCCACTTCCAAAGCTTTAAAGCTAAATTTTCCAATATTGTAGCTGCAGGTAGTTATTTAAGTTAAAACTTAAATTAATTAAGATGAAATAGAATGAAAAATCCAGTTCCTTACTCACAATGACTACATTTCAAGTGCTTCATAGCCACACATGGCAGGTGGCCACCAGACTGGGGCTTACAGTTAAAGAGCATTCCAGCCACAGCAATAAGCTCTATCAAACAGCACCAATTTGGAGAATTCATTTGGAATCTTAATTCTATAAAGAACAGGAAATCAATAAATATGAAATTATTTCTTATAATTTCCAGTGCCTATAATTCATATCTATTTAGACAAACTAAAAGCTTCAAAGTTCTGTCCATGTCTTCATAACAAACCATGCCAACATTTTGTGGCTTTAAATAATTATTTTATTATTTCTTACAGTTCTGTGGGTTGGCTATGTCTCAGCAAGATGATTCTTTTTCTAGCCTTACTTGGAGTTGTGATGATATGGTAGCGGCAGTTGGAATGTCCAAGATGACTCCACCCCCATGATTGCTGTGTTGGAAGATTGTTGACTTTATCTCCATGGAAGGAGGCACACCCGTGAGCTGGGAAGGCCGGGCTCATCTGGTGCACCAGGAAGGCTGGGCCTCCCTCTCAGCCTCCCTCTGCTCCCCCTCCCCTCCAAGCAGTCCCAGGTCCCCTCCCTCTGGAGGTGGGCCCTCTTTGGAGAACATTTAATACATCCACTAAATTACACCCACAACCTGTCCATGAAGTGTTCTGCCATTTCAGTTCCCAGTTCTACACATTTCCACAGGTCTGCTTTGTGGCTAGCCTTCCGACGTTCACTTAAATGTCACAGTGTCCTTCAGATCTGTCTTGAATCCATGCCTACTTCTCCACCCCACTCCACTAAATAGGCATTCAGCTCCTTAAGCAAAGGAATTGGACCCCAAATATCTATTATCTGTGTGCCTCCCCCAGACTTGCAAAACTTAGCTGAGTGCCGTGCACAAATAAAGCCTCTAGTACATTAGGAAATGAATTAAATTCACCCTCCACAGCCACCCATCCCAGACACCACTGTCTCTGTTCAAAAGTAAGAGAGTGCCCATCAATTTCTACGTAGGTTAATAGGACAATAAACTTTGGAGTTACATGAACTCAGGTTTAAATCCCAGACCCAATGCCCCATTACATCATATTGCTTCCAAAACAATCATAGGATCTTTATAATGCGATTGTGAAGATGACTTATATCTATGAAAAGTAAGTTACAGGGTAAGAAGCGAAAACCAGTTTAAGGCGAGATCAGCAAAAACAAAAACTCTTAGAGGAATTATAATGGGAAGCGTCTGGACCATGTATTACTGAAGAGCTCAGTTTTTCCTCTTCCACGCCATTCCCTCTTTCTCACAGGAACCATCAGTGATACACACATATACACACTCTTATTTTAGTGTCAAGTGCCTCCAGACTCCTTAAAGGCATTAACCACATAGACAAACTTGCCAATGAAGACCTGCCTAGATAATACATTGCACTCATTTAAAAAAAAAATCTCAGCTGTAAGTACTGCAATTTGCTCTACCGAAAACCCGGATTTTAGTGATCCAGGATTGAACACCATAAAACTGCTTTTGTCAGCAGTAAAAATATTTTCAGTGCCTCTAGTCATCACAAACACCACATGTAACTATTTTTCTTTCAATGCAGAGATGCTGGGATATTCAGACTCATAACCTACAAGGAGAAAATGTTATCAGCTGCCTTAGCCTTTGACACAGATATTTCTATGGGCGATTGAGATGATTTATGCGGGTACTAAGAAATAAAGTGTAAGCAGAAATGAGCCATTTTACAGTATTTATTCTGCACAGTCTCCAAGGTAGTGAAGGTGATGAGATCTGAGACAGGAAAATGGAAATAATGTGTCTTCCCTCATTTAGACGAGAGGCAAAAGGGAAATGGACCCCTTGCACCTTGGCAGTTGGAATTAAAAGCAGTGTCCGAGGGGATTTTCTCTCAGGTGCATCTTGGCTCTCCAGTAATTTACATTTGGAAGATCAGGAGGCTTTATTAACCAATTTGAAGGTTGTGTATCTCAGAGGTGAGCTAGAAATGTACTCAAATAGAGTTTTAATCCCTGCGGCAGAAATGAGCGGTGGACTTGGAATAAGAGCAAAGGCAGGACCTCGGCCTGGGGTGAGGGCTGATGTTTGCAGGTGCTGTCACGCCTGGTGATGGACAGCCAGAGCCGGCCGAGAAGTCCGCCCCCACCACTCACATGCTGAGTGACCTTGGGCAAGTTGTTTGACCTCCCAGCCCTCAGTTTCTCCAAATGTAAGATGAGGTCAGTGGTGAGAATTAGATGGCATTGTAACTAAACAGGACCCAGTGGAGTCTTCCCTGGGGCAGACCCTTCCCCATATCCTGTGCTGCAGCCCCTCTCTGAAGGACCCAGATCATAGTATCTCATGTATATTTCCTGAGTTTTTCAGGTGCTAAAAACCACCACCAAAGGGATAGAATTAACTGCTTGACGATGGAGAGCATGTGGCCCCAGACCTTCTGGCGCCTGGGGGTTGATAGTGTTGACTACCCTGTTCCCTCACCATCAACTCAGTAGAGAATCGTGTACAAGCTGATCATGTACCTGTGACCCCCTTCCCTCATCTGACTTTTAAACATGCTTTCCTGAAACCCTTTGGGGAGATTGGGGTTGTCTTGGGCATGAGCCACGCCGTCCCCCTTGCTCAGCCCTGCAGTAAACCTTTCTCTGCTCCAAACTCCAATGTTTCAGCTTGTTTGGCCTCATGATGTGGGAGGCACACGGCTTGCCTTGGGTAACAACAGGATGCATGTAAATCTCTTCTCACACTTCCTGGCACAGACTAAGGGTTCAGTAAGAGTTACTATAATTATCATTGGCATAGTTTTAAAATTATTTATTCACTACAATTAAAACCACCCCACAGAGTGGTATTATCAGCACTTTGTATCTAAAGGAAGTAAACCCACAGAATGGCCATCATTCAAAAGTCCACAAATGACAAATGCTGGAGAGGCTGTGGAGAAAGGGGAACCCTCCTACACTGCTGGTGGGAATGCAGTTTGGTGCAGCCACTGTGGAAAACAGTATGGAGATTCCTCAAAAGACTAGGAATAGACTTACCCTATGACCCAGGAATCCCATTCCTGGGCATCTATCCAGAAGGAACCCTACTTCAAAATGACACCTGCACCCCAGTGTTCATAGCAGCACTATTTACAATAGCCAAGACATGGAAACAGCCTAAACGTCCATCAACAGATGACTGGATAAAGAAGAAGTGGTATATTTATACAATGGAATACTACTCAGCCATAAAACCCGACAACATAACACCATTTGCAGCAATGTGGATGCTCCTGGAGAATGTCCTTCTAAGTGAAGTAAGCCAGAAAGAGAAAGAAAAATGCCATATGAGATTGCTCATATGTGGAATCTAAAACAAACAAACAAACAAAGCATAAATACAAACCAGAAATCATAGACATAGAATACAAACTTGTGGTTGCCAAGGGGGCGGAGGGTGGGAAGCGATAGATGGGATTTCAAAATTGTGGAATAGATAAACAAGATTATATAGCACAGGGGAATATACACAAGATCCTATGGTAGCTCACAGAGAAAAAAAGGTGACAATGAATACATATATGTTCATGTATAACTGAAAAATTGTGCTCTACACTAGAATTTGACACAACATTGTAAAATGATTATAAGTCAATAAAAATGTTAAAAAAAAAAAAAGAAAGTAAGCCCATAAGAAGAGGCAAAAATCTTCCCAAGGTCACACAACAATCAGCTGACTTGATGGCAAATTCCGTGCTTTTAGCCAGTGCGATCAGTGTCTTTGGTTAGGAAGGCGCTGGGTTCCAGTCTGCAGGAGAGACTTAGCTCTCCAAGTGGAAACAGTGGCCATCTCCAGGCCTTGGAGAGGGTAAAGGGTATTAAAATTTTAATACCAGGAGTATTCGAAAGATCATTTTTGAATAAATGAAGAAATGGTTAGTAAAAACAGACTCTGCCACTGTTGCTGCAGTCTAGCGCTCTGAGCAGGCAGGAAGAAGATGGCTGGCTCGGGAGTCTGCTTCTCGTTAGGCGTGTGTTGAGACACCGGGGGACCACGTGTTCCCAGCAGTTTCTGGGCCTCATTTGCGCGGCCACAACTCCCCACCACAGACAGACAGCTCCTGTCATTTCAGGGAGCTTCTGTTTACACATTTAGCTCTTGCTTCCTTCCCCCAACCCAGATTCAAAACTATGACAGTGGGTCTAATGGGCTGTTACACTTTGCTAATTTACCTATTAATTTTGCAAATGGTCTGTTTCACGGAAGATAAACTTTATCCTTTGGAAACATGACTTTTTTTTTTTTTTTTTCAGTACAGTCTGGCTAGAAGGATCCCCAGGCCTTATGCAAAGAGAGAAGATGAATCATCCAAGGTGGCCTTTCACAACTAACGACCTCCCCGGGGGCATCGTGGAGATAAAGTGATCACTCAGTAAAGGGAGGTGATCAGTCAGTCAATACATGCTAATTGCCTAAGATTTTGAAGGATGGACTAAATGACTTTTTTTTTTCTTTTCTATCATGAAAATGCTAGAAAATAAGTGCAGTACATACATAACCTAGTGTGTCCAGAATTCACTAGGAGGCAGAATTTAAAATGATTAAAGCCACAAATATTCCCAGTAGTTCTATTAATGAAAGAAGCAGAAAAAAGACATTAATGAAATTATCGGGAGAGGCTCATACACTCCTCCGTTTAAGGAGTCCTCAGTGGACTCACCAAGCAGCCGAAGTGCCTGCCTCCACAGTGTTTGGGAAAGGGTGGGGCACACTCTTTCCCCAGTGGCCAATATTCACAAATCAGCAACCCTGTGCTTACAGGGACTCCATAATTTAGATTAATGGGCGGAAATGCTCAGATTATTGGTTTCAGGTTCTAAAAAATAGCAGCTTTTACCCCAATAAAGTGGCCTTGAGTTAAAACCAATACCCCAAACATACACACACACCCCTACACATATGCCACAACTGCCACCGACTGTGACAACAAAAACCATAAAAATAGACTCACAGACACAGGAAACAAACTATGGTAACCAAAGGGGAAAGAGTAGGGGAGGGATAGATTAGGAGCTTGAAATTAGCAGATACACACTACGATATATAAAATAGATAAACAACAAGGACCTACGTACAGCACAAGGAACTATATCCAATTTTTCGTAATAAGATACAATGAAAATGAATCTGAAAAAAAAAGTGTATGTATATATAAAACTGAATCATGTTGCTATACACCTGAAGCTGACATTGTAAATCAACTACACTACAATAAAAAATAATAAAGAACATAAAATTACTTTAAATAAGTGAGAGAATTTATGATGGTCACTATAGTTGTTTACACATAAGAAAATATTTACAGAGTGACTGCAACACTTCTGTTTTGTACCTAAATGTCTTGTATCACCAATTAGCAACATCACTAATTAGCAACATCTTTTCCTCTAGCTGGTAACAAGGCACAATTTGTTCCAAACCCAGCCTACACTCTTACAAGTTCAACACTATAAAATCAGTGCCTCTTCCAAAACGGCAGAGTGAGGGTGCTGGTAAACTTACTCAGCCTCTAAAACAACAAAAGTGCAGATGAAACAACCAAAATGAACCATTTCAGAACTCCAATAATTAACCTAACTCATTGAAACCAACCCCAAATTGCCTAACCAAGTGAAAGTACTGAACCGCAGGGAGACAGTGTGTGTGTGATTTACTCTCCTCCCCTCCTCCAGCTCGGGAGGGTTGCAATCTTGCAGACAATGGAGAGACCACGAGCTCCATTAAAAGCACCATCATCAGACCACACTCAGCCTTTTCTCCAAACTGGCATTTCCCTGGGAAACCTCCATTTTCACAGGGGGATGACTGACTTGGAGCTCAAGGCTAGGCTGGCTGGGGAGAAGGGTTAACTCCGGGACATTATCAAAACAATAGCAAAGCAGCAACATCTCTGCGGCTTAATGTTGTGATTTCTGTTGGAACATCAAGAGCCTGGTGTGGAATTTAACAGGAAATCTTGGAGAACTAAAACACCTCCAAGAATTTGAAAAGTTCCTATGTTGCTGGCCATCTCCAAGGTAAGATATGCACATCCCAGAAAAGACTTAGAAGGGAAAGAAGGCAAAAGTCTCTTACTTCTGGCTGGACTGAGGGCCCTGCACAAGCAGGAAGTGGTAGCCAAGGCTGTCCTGTAAGATGCTGGAAGTTCAAAGGCATGCCCATCCCATAGATGCCCTTGGCAAAGAGTGGAATATATGTAGGTGGTGCATTTAAGGAAAGTTTCTGACTCGTCATTGAATGACCAGTAAATTATACTGACCCAAGTGTGCCAGGTTTAAACTCTAGGAAATCAGTTTTAAAAATAAAATTGAGAACTTAAACATATAAACAAGCAAACAAACAAAAAACCTAGCAGAGAACTCAGAAGGCACACAATGCACAAAATACAAAATATGCAGTAGCAGTCTAGGAAAGTCACTAAATGAATGAATAGCAACAAGGGAAATAAAAATAATAACAAAAACCCAGGAACAACAGCAAACCTTGGAGTGAAGAGAAACCTGGTAACAGAGTTGTTATGGTATACCACCTAAACTTTCTAATTTTCAAAAAAAAAAAAAAAAAAGAAACATGCAAAGAAAGAAGAGAGTCTGACATACACATAGGAATAAAAGTAATCGACAGAAATTGCCCCAGGGGACCCAGATTTCGGACTATGAACACCTACAACGATCATTATGCAAAATGGAAAGAATGAATCCTTTCCTCCTAAGATCAGTAACAAGCCAAGATATCCTCTCTAGCTACTTCAAGTCAACATTGGACTGAAGCTTCTAGCCAGGAACGTCAGGCAGTGAGAAGAAATAAAGTCATCAGTGTTGGAAAGGAAGAAGTAACACTCTTGCTATTTGCAAATAACATAATCTTGTTTATAGAAAATTTTAAGGAGTTCAATAAAAAAGTTAGAGAATTAGTAAATGAGCTCAAGAACCCAGCAGGATGCAAGATCTACATACGAAAGTTAATTGTATTTGTATATACTCTCAATGAACAATCCAAAAATAAAATTAAGAAAATAATATATATAAAAAATAAATACATATATAAATAAAAATAAAATAAGAAAACATAATAGCATCAAAAAGAAGAAAAAAACTAGGAATAAATTTAGCAAAAGAATTTCAAGATTTATATACTATCAACCATTGTTTAACAAATTAAAGAAAATCTAAATAAATGAAACACATCCCATTACCATGGGTCAGACTTAACGTTGTTAAGATGGTAATAATGCCAAATTGTCTACAGATCGACACAAGCCATCAAAATCAAAGCATTGTCTAGGCAGAAATTGACATGCCAGTGAACCCTAAAATTCACATGGAGATTCAAGGGACTGGGAAGAGCCAAAACAATTTTGAAAAAGAATTAATCAAGTAAGAGGTCACATACTTCCCAATTTCAGTACCTAATATGGCACTGCAGTCATCGGGACAGTATGATACTGGAATAAGGACAATGGATCAATGGAATATAATTGAGAGTTCAGAAATTAGCATCTACATTTACGATCAAATGATTTTTTACAAGGGTACCAAGACTATTCAATGGGAAATATTCATCTTTAAACAAATGGTCCCAGTTCAATTGTACAGTTCATGAAAAACAATGAAGTTGAACCCCTACCTCATACCATAAATAAATACTAACTTAAAATAAATTACAGATCTAAATTTAAGAGCTAAAATTGTAAAAATCCTGGAAGAAAGCATAGTAATAAATCTTGGTGACCTGGGATTAGGTCATGGTTTCCAAAAACACAAGTGATAAAAGAAAAAAGGATGTCAACTGGATTTTATCAAAATTTTAAAAAATAAGCATCAAAGAGCATTGTAAAGAATTGAAAAACATCCCACAACGTGGGAAAAATATTTTCAGATCATTTACAAGCACACCTCATTTTACTGTGCTTTACTGTGCTTTGCAGATACTGTGTTTTTTACAAATTGAAATTTTGTGGCAGCTCTGCATTGCCAGATAATGGTTAAGATTTTTTTTAGCAATAAAGTATTCTTTTGTTAAAAGTATTCTTAATTCAGATCTGCACATTGTTTTTTCAGACATAATTCTACTGCACACTTACAGACTACAAAATACTGTAAATGTAACTTTTATGTGTACTGGGAACTCAAAAAATTCATGTGACTCATTTTATTGTGTTTTTTCACTTTATTACAGTGGTCTAGAACTGAACACCCCCGTCTCCGAGGTATGCCTGTATCTGATAAGACAGTATTCAGAATAAAAAAAAAAATCTTACAAGTCAACCATAAACAGACAATCCAGTTTAAAAAAGGGTTAATTATTTGAATAGACATCTCTCTAAAGAAGATGTAAAAGTTCCCTATAAGCCCATGAAAAGTTGGTCAGCAATTATTGATTCGGAAAAGGACAAGGTCACAATGAGATATCACTTGACATGCACTCAGAAAGCTAAAATAAGAAAGACAGAAGATAAAAAAATTTTGGGAAAGGTGTGTTGAAATTGGAACCCTTATACACTGCTGATGAGAGTGCAAAATGGTGCAGCAGCTTTGGAAAATGGTTTGGCAGTTCCTCAAAGTGCTAAACACAGAGTTTCATATGACCCAGCTATTTCACTCCCAGGTACTTATCCAAGAGACAGGAAAACCTACTTCTACTCAAAGATTATAGTTTAATGTTTACAGCAACATTATTCAGGGTAGCAAAAATGTGGGGACACCTAAAATGCACATAAACTGATAAATGGATAAAGAAAATGTGGTGTATCCATATATTAGCGACATATTAATAATTAATAAATGGAATATTAATTGGCAATAGAAGACAATTAAAAGCTGACACCTGCTACAATATTGAGTGCAATTTTGAAGCACTACGCTAAGGAAACACTTCCAGTTACAAAAGACCACATACTGTATGGTTACATTTACGGGAAACATCGAGAAAAGGAAAACACATACATACAGAAAATAGACTAGTATTTGGTTGGGGTTGGGGCATTGTGGGAGACAAGGCAGTTTGGGAGACAGAATGGGGACTCTGGAAATACGAAGGGCATTATTTTTGAGATGTGAAAATTGTTCTTAAAAACTGTATGTATGTATGTGTATAACTGAATCGCTTTGCTGTGCACACCTGAAACACACCGTAAATCAAATACACTTCAATAAAAATTTAAATTTAAAAAACTAGAAAAACTTGACTGTATTGATGTTTGCAACTCTGTGAATAGACCTAAAACCACAAACTATAGACTTTGAACGGGCACATTTTATAGCAATAAAATACAGTTTAATAAAGCCATGAGAAAAAAAATCAGTGCCTCATTATTATGAAAATATATTAAGACTTTGAAGTCAGGAAAAAAACTGAGTTGGAATCTCCAGTTTTCCCTTATAGTTGCATGACTGTAGTGATTTCTAGTTCTCTCTGTGACTCATGTGTTGGTCTACAAAATCAGACAAACGGTGCATGTGATGATCAAATCATTCGATGCACAGCCTAATTAGCCTGGTTTCTAGCACAGAGTAGGTGTTCAGTAAATGGATGCTGCTTCTATGATCCTGGCAGATAGTTTATCTTTTACGGGAAGCAGTCCTACTGAACAAAGCCTACTGAGAATATTAACATGTATCTTCATTCTCAAGGCCTTAAAGAAACATGTTAGCTGAAATATTAAAAAAAAAATCAGGCTAAGAAGCAGAAAAGAAAATGTACTCACAAAAACATAGACATTGTTTATGACATTGATTACTGAAACCCTTCAGGAATTGTCGATTCCTCGTCCTTCTCATCATGGCCCTCTGTACCATCACCACCGCTGCCGTCACTAGGAAAGCACACGCTGAACACATGTTAACTTTTTAAAGACGATACAGAGTCTTAGGCCTGAGTATTGTAGTTCCTTAAGACAATACAATTATTATTCGTAATAAGCTTGACACTTCTTATGATCGCTACCGTTCGCAGGATTCCACGCCTGGCTTACTAGCAAATGAAGCTGAGCACACGGTTTGCACGGTGCGCGGCCCTTCCCTCAGTAATGACTGCCTGTAACGCTCACCATAACCTTATTTTGCAGATGAGGAAACTGCGGTTGAGAAGAGCCGTGACATTGGCAGAGGTCATCAGCTCAGCTCCCAAGCGGTGAAGGGTTGGCACTGTTTCCTCAGCCCATGTGCCTTCAGGCAAAAACTGGGTTACATTGTTCAATAAACTTATTTTTAAATCAAGATCGCCCTGGAAAAATCCCAGATGTGTGATTCTCTAGCTCGACTTAGCTTGGCCCCAGGGGGAGGTGGAAACTTTCTAAATATTGCTGGATAGTGATGATTATGCAGATAATTACACCAATGATGCAGTAACAGTTGAAGTCCAAGGGAGGTGAGGTAAGGGACATAAAACTGCTTTGACACAGCGAGAATCAGCCTCCTGGTGACAAGCTGAAGTCCCCTGCCAGCATCTCCTCCCCCTCAATTTTTTTTTAACTTAAGAAACTTTAAAATGATTTAGAATAATTTACAGCATATAAAGAGATATTTAATCTTTTGTAGAGAAAGTTGCTAGTCACCTGTAAGAAAAACAAGCATCGTAGGCATTCCTAAGATAAACAGACTAAAATTCCACTATTTTTGGCTATTTTTATAAACCAGGCTTCTCACCAATAGCTACTAATTTTTCTAGTATTCAGACGTACCCGAAAGGAGATAAGAGAATGTCAGCTTCTAAATCACGTCCAGTGTGAACTTGCGTAAATGCAAGGTGTAAATGAGAGTCCTTATAAGTCCACAGGCACCTGCAGGCTCTGTTCCAGACACAGGGAATAGCTTAGACTGTAAAGAGCCACTAGCTTAGGGCTGGAGACATGCCTACACAAGTAAATAAATTACATCGAACGGAAATAACTGGTGAAGCAAAATAAAACAGAAAAAAAGGGGGAAGGGAGTGCTGGGGCCAAGAAGGGTTACAGTGTTACACAGGATGAACAACAAAGGGTTATATTTATGCAAAATTCTAAAAGAGGTGAAGGAGCCAGGCATGCGGTAAACTGGAAAAGGGCTTTGCAGGCAAGGGAACGAATTCACAGACTCTAAGGAGGATTTTAGTTTTGACACCAAAAACACAAACCACGAAAGAAAAAACAAAAAACAAAATACAAAAAAACCCAGATCATTGAACTTCATTAAAAAACTTTACCTCAAAGGACATGACACCACGGAAGTTGATCTCCCAGAGAATGGGAGGAAATATTCACAATCATAGAACTGAGATGAACCCATGTTCCAGAGTATGTAAAACACTTGAAAACAAGAAGGCAAAAATCCAAATCGAAAATGGGCCGTGGATTTGAGCAGATGTTTCGCCAAAGAAGGCATACAAGTGACCAACAAGCACATGAAAAGATGTTGGCCATCATTAATTTTGAAAGAAATAAGACTCAAAACCATCATGAGGTATTCCTTCACCTCTGCTTGGAGTGCTGTAATCAAAAGGGAGCCATTGCTGGTGATGATTTGGAGGAGTGAAGTGGATCCAAAATATGGAGAGCCTGAGAAACCACCAGTCTTACTTTAAGTGAGATGCAGAGATGTTGGATCTTCAGGGTCAAGAAGAAACATACTTTGGCTTCTAGGTTAAGAACAAACTGGAGTGTGATGGGAAAGAGCAAGAAAATCCAGGTAGAAGGCAATCACCTCAGACTAAATGAAAGATGATGCAGCTGGGGACTTGGGAAAGACCAAGTCTGAGGTGAGCATGGATAAATTCTAACTCTATTGGAGCACAGCCAGTAAGATGAAGCATGTTAGGAGGAGGCCTGGGGAAAAAGAGGAATCAAGGGTAACTCCGAGGTATCTTGGTCTGAGAATCTGACAGAGCGAGCTGCCATTTACGAAGCTGGGGAACATCCTAGAGGAGCAGATACAGAGGGAAAAGATTAGAAAATTATTTCTACATGTCAGGAGACCTTCAGGCAGGTTGGTCTGTGAAACTTGCACTGAGAAAAGACATCTTGGCTGGAGGTCTAAGTGTGCATCTCCAGCCTGAGGCTGAATTGTAGCCCTGAAGGAGATGCCAGGATGAAGAATTGGGCCAGGACCGAGCCCTGGGGTCGACAACTTATTTTAGATGTGAGGAGAAAAGAAAAAAAGCAACAAAGAAGACGGTGAAAACAGAGAGGGAGGGAGATGTAAACTGTAAAGCATTGTGTCTTCACTCAATGAAGCGGGTATTCCAAAGAGGAGACAGTGATCCACTGGGTCAAGTCAAGAGATCACTTCCCAGTATTGCCATGGGATTTGGAGCACATTGGTGACTTCCCTAAGAGAAGTCTTGAGAAACTGTATATTCAAAATGAATCACTTAGTATCTTCTAATGGCAGACCCAGGGGCTGAGAATATTAAAATGGATACCTCTTTGCATAGGTATGCAATTGGCTATAATAAATGGGATAAATAACACCATGAAGATATGAGCCAGGTGAAAAGGGAATGGAGGGAACAGACATTAACTCAGCCTGCATGAATCAGAGTGGGCTTCATGGAGGAAGCAACCTTGGAAAAGAAATAAGAGACATTACTCACAGTGTTGCATAAGAAAGGCACCTCTGTTCATAGCAGCATTGTTTACAGTAGCCAAGATATGGAAACAACCTAAATGTCCATTGACAGATGACTGGATAAAGAAGATGTGGTTTATTTATGCAATGGAATACTATTCAGCCATAAAAACTGACAGCATAACACCATTTGCAGCAACATGGATGTTCCTGGAGAATGTCATTCTAAGTGAAGTAAGCCAGAGAGAGAAAGAAAAATACCATACAATATCACTTATATGTGGATTCTAAAAAAAAAAGAAAGAAAGAAAGAAAAGAAAAAAAAGACAAATGAACTTATTTACAAAACAGAAACAGACTCACAGACGTAGTAAACAAACTTATGGCTACTGGTGGGGAGAGGGTGGGAAGGGATAAACTGGGAGTGTGAGATTTGAAGATACTAATATACTATATATAAAATTGATAAACAAGTTCATACTATATAGCGTAGGGAACTATATTCAATATTTTGTAGTAACTTATGGTTAAAAAAGAATATGAAAATGAATATATGTATGTTTCATTATGACTGAAGTATTGTGCTGTACACCAGAAACTGATGCAACATTGTACATTGACTATACTCCAAAAAGAAAAAAAATTATATATATATATAAAACAACAACTGAAAAAAGAAGGAAAAACAAAAACAAAGGCACCTTGGGAAGCGGGGCCGGGCATGAGACATGGATGACTAACAGAGCCTGCGTGTCTTGGGGCAGGAAAAGCACCCTAGCGCTGCCTGACCCTCTGTCATAGGGGAACTAGCTTTGAGTTTAATGCCATTTCCTCCCGCACTAATAATTACTTCACAACTTCTTATTCTTGTTAATTGACCTTAAATTTACTAACTTCCTTTTAACTTACAATGCTCTTTTAGTAGCAAGAGAATTGAAACCATGGGTTTGATGTGCTAATTGCATATATTTTTTTGTAACAAAATGAAAATACACCTGTTGAGATGATCATCTGGTTTTTATTCTACAACTTGTCAACGTGGTGCATCACATTGATTGACTTGCGGATATTGAAAAATCCTTGCATCTCTGGGATAAATTCCACTTGATCTTAGAGTATTGTTGGAGTTGGTTTGATAGTATTTTGTTGAGGATTTTTGCAACTATGTTCATCAGAGATATTGGCCTATAATGTTCTGTTTTTGTGATGTTTTTGTCTGGTTTTGGTATCAGGGCGATGGTGGCCTCACGGAATGAGTTTGTAAGTGTTCCCTCCCCTGCAATTTTTTTAAGTGAAGTAAGTCAGACAGAGAAAGACAAATTACTTATATGTGAAATCTAAAAACAATGATACTAACAAACTTATTTACAAACCAAAAATTGACTCATAGACATAGGAAACAAACTATGCTTACCAAAGGGTATATATAAATAGACATACACACACACACACTCGTATGTATAACTGAATCGCTCTGCTGTACACCTGAAACTAACAACATCGTGAATCAACTGCACTTCAATAAAAAATGAAAACATAGTTCATTTGTTTTAAGTCCATCCATGTACCACATAAAACCTTCTTGTGTTTTATGCCCTTGGGAAACGCTGAGCTCAGGAATACAGTATCAGAAAGGACCCCTGGGGACAAATAAGATACTAAATAAGAAACATTTAAATAGTGACAAATTATTTAATGTATAAGGAAAATAAATAATAATGAATAAGGAAGTAAAGGTAATAAAGGACCCAAGCAGGGAAGATAAACTGCAGACTACCAAATTTGGTGAATAAAATACTTTTGAAGGCTCACTTCGTATCGCCCAGTTTTCTGGGCCATTTCTTTCGACCTGTTCAATATACGCTCCATTGGCTCTTTTCCCCTCACTATCTCTGGGACACATGTCAGGTGAAGCAGTTGCTCCTAAACCTTTCAATTAGTTGCTGAAATCTCTGGGACCTTTGGCGCTCCCTCAAGGATGCTCTCAAGTGAAGGTTTAAAGGGGAATTCACAAAGCAGAGCAACTTCTAGGCTTTCTCCACGGAAGCTCCGGATGCCAGAGGATTTCCTGGCTAAACACAGGACGAAAGCACGCTTGCACTGATGGACAAGAGAGCCTGATACCAGGCAGTGCTGCCAGGCCAGGGATTCCATGACACACTGCCATCCATCACTTACTTTAACCTTTATAAAATTCACTCTTACTGTAATGACCTTTCAATTCTAGGATGAAGGAAAAGTTCGCATTTTGTCATTTGACAAACGAGTCGCATCATATTTGTCAGAAGCACAGCTTTCTTGACAACTCCTCATCCTTTGGGTTTCTTCTCCCACCTCTGATCAATAAGCAAGCATGTCCCAAGGATGCTGCCCTTAGCCATGAAGGAATAAGAAAGAGACAAACAGGAGCAACAATCACCGTTCCTCGTTCATCAACGTAGGTGCCACTGCTACCGTTAGATTTTCATTAAGTGGTGCAGGAAGGGAAAAAAAATAGAGGGGAGAGAGAATAGACATGGAAATGGCTAGTGCTTTAAAAATGAAGCCATGGGGAGTGCTTCCCATGCACTATTAATGTTAATGTAGTGGAATTGCTCCATCCTCTTAATTAGATTCATAATTCTTAACCTTTAGGTAAACTGTGTACTCAGGCACAATGGAGGCTGAGAAATGAAATTAGCTCTGCCCTGAGGCAGGAAAGCACACATCCACCAAAGACCCAAGGGCACAGATGAATAACTGGGGGAGGCATTATACTTACCTTGATCAGAACAGCAGCGCGAAGCAGATGAGATGGTGCATGCTTAAGGGCCTGAGCATCCGCGTGCTCAGTGGAGAAGATGTGCTCCCATTTAAACTGTGAAATGCATGAGGTCACTAAGACACCAGAAGCCTGACTTATCACGTCAAGGACATAGAATTCTGTGGCACCCAGAGCACACGTGTGTAGGTTAAAGAATCCTCTGAGACAGCAGACTCCATCCTCCAATCCTTCATTTAGCAGAAGGAGGGACTGGATTTTTGGTGGCAATCAATCAGAACTCTAACACCCTTAGCTGCGCCTATAGAGATGCATTCAAATTGCCCGTAGCGTATGAATACTACTCTGCCATAAAAAAGAATAAAACAATGCCATTTTCAGCAACATGGATGGAATGAAAGATGATCATACTAAGTGGAGTAAGTCAGAGATAGACAAATATCATATGATATCACTTATTATATGTGGCATCTAAAAAAATGATGCAAGTGAACTTATTTACAAAACAGAGAGAGACTCACAGACATTGAAAACCAACTTATGGCTCCCAAGTGAGGGAAGAATAAACTGGGAATTTGGGATTAGCAGATACCAACTGCTATGTACAGAATAGATAAACAACAAGGTCTTACTGTACAACACAGAGAACTACATTCAATAATTTGCAATAACCTGAAATAAAAAAGAATATGAAAAAGAATTTGCATATATGTATGTATAAATGAATCACTGTGCTGTAGACCAGAAACCAACACAATATATAAATCAACTATACTTTAATAAAAAATAAAAATTAAAAAAAGAAAAAAATCACCTGCCGCATAAACTGCCGCAGGCCATATTTTCATTCAGCTTCATTCATTGGTTAAAATTTCTCCAGCTGCCAGATGTTTAAAGCCCTTCATAGCATCAAAGGATTTCTACCAATCTCTAACTGCCCAGTCATTTTCACCTCCCCCCACACCCCATCTTTTGCAGAAAGCATGTCTAGCTGCCATGAATGTGTATTTTATAATCCAGAGTAAGTACCTCCCTTTGGTCCTATGCTATAGTCTGCCCACCATCAACGGCTGCCTCTGAAAGTCTGGAAAGAGCACAAATTTCCCAAAGATAAAATATGGAGCAGCAGAAGGAGCCACGTTATCCAAGCTTGTGGAATGGACCCATGCAAGATGGCCCGAGAGGCAGTGGGGATGCTCACCGCCAGGGGGCGCTTGTGGTCCATCGAACCAGCCCTCGCTGACCAAGGGTGTCCATCTGGCAGCTGACAGACTGAGTAGGCTCAGCAATCAGAGTATGAGGGAAACTATGTCAGCCACTCACTGTGGTGCGCCACCTCATCTTGACAAACAAACACACACCTGTGGGTCCTATTTCAGAGGCAACAGACTCATGGAAGCAGCATTAAAAGAGCCATTTGTGTGAATCAAAGAATTCGGCATGTTTTTTTTTATCTGTACACAAACATATGCATACAGAAACAGTTTTATCCCCAGGCATGCTCAGCCTTTGTGACTAATTGCAAAATTAATTTTCCCAATTTGCTTTGATTTTCAAAAAAAAAAAAGAAAGAAGAAAGAAAAAAGAAGGAATAAAGCAGTACTTTCCAAATAGGAGTTGTCCAATTTAGTTTGACATTAGAAAACCTAATACTAAAACTTCAACACTAACTCAATGCTAAAACGAATTTTGATATCAATCAAGCATTTCATTTTAGCTGAAACTAAAATTCAGGCCATGTATATTCATACTTACAGGAAAATCTGTAAATAGAGGTTTAAAAATAGCTTGTAGTAGCTTGGAAGTCTGAGATAGTTTTTTTGGTGTGCCCGCGTTAGAAAAAGAAAAAGAAAAGAAAAGAACATGATACACCCTATAGTAGATGAGAAGGAAAAAAAAAGGCAATATTGCAAATGCCCTTTTATTTCAATTCTTATTTGGCTATGACTTTTTTTTTTTTTTTGGTCTTTTTTTTCCTGTTTTTTCCCACTGGGTTATCGACATTGAGGCTATGCACCAATTATTGCTATTTCTTCACCTTCCAGGCATATGGTAGGATTATACATCCTGGTCCTTTGAGTTTGTAGGTACTTGAAGGGCAACAGAATGTGCCACCCCAAAATGCATCATTTGGCATAAGGATTACTTTGAGCTGAAGAAAACTGAGGAGACACACAGACAAGAAAAGCTCTTTTCCTCCCCTACCTGCCTGAAAGCAAGGACATACATTTTCAAGGTGTCCATCTCCCTTCGCTACCAAGAGGACAAAAAGATCAACATTTGGAGACAACTTCAGAGCCTGTCAGCCTGGAAGGGACACCAGAGGCAGTTGTATAACAAACTTCACTAAGTAGCTTTTACCTTTGCTGTTGGAAGCCTAACACTGCTGTCCTTTATCCTATTAACTTATTAGTCTTTGTTGAAGATGCTGTATAAGCTGGAGTTCTAAGCCTCCTCTTTGAGTTACTCATTTTTCCCTGGGTATCTCCCATGCACACATGAGGTGTACGTGTGAATACACTTCTGTTTGTTTTTCTCTTGCTAATCTGTCTTTTTGTTGCAGGGCTCTCAGCCAGGAACTCAGAAGTTTAGAGGAAAAATTATTTTGCTTCCCCTACGCATTTCATGCTGGGTAATGAGTTGTAAGCAGAAGTAACATATATCACCCCCAGGCTGTGGTAGGCTTGAGGCACCCCAGAGTCCTCTCTTCCTTTTTTAAGGTGACACTTGAGAGAGGAACTACTCTGTCATTTTGGGTCCCAGAGGAAGAAATCATAGAGCAGAGACCCCAGCCAATCCATGAAGCATATCTGGCCTACTTGAAAAATGAAACCTCATTGTTTTAAGACTTTAATCTTTTCTTTCCTTCCGTCCTTCCATCCTTCCTTCCTCCCTCCCTCCCTCCCTCCCTCCCTTATTGTTATGATAGTATAATTTACCCTATCCTGTCTAATATAGGAATACACATTCTTGCTTTTCAAAGTATTTTTGACCAAACTCTCATATGATTTTTACATATAAGAAAGATTTCTTTGAGCACCTATTTTGTACCAAGTGTCAAGTAAGGCTCTAGAAGAATACAGAAATGAATAAGACTCAGCAGTTATCTCTGAAGAACTCACAGAATTGGAAAAAAGTCTCACTTGGAGAAGACATTTTTATTTCAATTTTACCACTCAGGAAACATGTGTCCTCTGTTGACTCTTAGTTGCCAACGAGTTAACCTCCCAGGGCTCCGATTGCCACAAATCCTCACCTCCCTCTAGGAAACTCACTGTGTTGAAAAGTTGCATCCACTGTGTAACTGGACTCTTGTATGTCAACATCATAACTTGAGGCCCTTGGGAAGATCACACTGGGTTACTTGCCTAAGATCATGTCTCCATGTTGAGAGTGTCTTCAGTTTTACTCAAGACACAAAATGAGACAAAATGCAGGATCTTAATTCATAGACAATTACCCAAAAGGTTTTCTTTCCCTTCCTTTTTCCTTCCTTTCTTCCTTCCTCCCTTTCTTCCTTCCTCTCTTTCCTTTTCTTAATCCTCCCAAGGTGGCTTCTGCAACTACTCCAATACTCTGAAATCTTATCTCTTGTAAACTCAATCGAAAAATTCTGCTGAATATACAGATGGATTGTTAGAGTGTCAGCAACTTCATTTCTGATTTTCTCCTTATCTGACTTCTTTTCCCTGCCAGTGATGTGTTCCAAGAGAGAATTAGTTTTCTATTCTTGGGGGCATCCTATGAAATGATTACCCAGATAGATTTTGGACTGACTGCTGACTGTATCTATATGACACAGTTTACTAGGCAAAATCCAGTCCTGGATTGATTCAGACAAGGGAATGTTGTATAACTGGTGTCTGGATAGCTGATGACCTGGCAGACTCAAGCAAAGATTGGTTTTGCTTGTCCAAGAAACTGAATTTAATCATAACGGGTTTTAAGATTTGTGTGCATTTCTACAGATGTAGAGGGGGTCACGTGGTTCTTTACTTAACCTCTTTGAACCTGTTTGTCCATCAGTAATAACCTATATACCACAAGACACTGTAAGGATTAAACAAGGTGGTTTTACAGTTCATCTGTGTTAGGAACTGAAAATACTTGTTAAAAAGCCTGATACACTGCAAGTATTAGATTCAAAAACTATGCTTAATGTTAATATCTTTCCTTTCCATCTTTCTCCTACTTTAAATGCCTCCTACATAGGGATTACTGGGAATCTGAAAATTAAAAAATACATACATAAATGCACATATATTATATAATGTAATAATTATATAATGCACATATAATTATACATTATATAATACAACAACAATGCATATATACACACCTTGTAGGCAGGTATATATAGGGAAGGGTTTGTTTTACATCTGTGTACATATGACATACGTATGACATTGTATATATACATATGACATTGCAACCAGCTACATCACATATAAATATGCTTTCCTCAGTAAATACATCTCTCCTTATTTGGTAGAACTATCACACCAAATAAGGAATCTGGACTCAAGATTCCAATCCTGCTTTCCCTTCATCCTCTCTTGACATCTGTGCCTGACTTGTAAGAGCCACAGGCTTTGAAGTTAGCTCTGTTTGAACTCAGATCCTTCTTATAAGATCTCAGGTGTATTACTTTATCTCTAAGTCCCCTCATTTCTATGACTGGAATAAAAAACATCGTATTCAACGGTCAATATAAGAATATAAAATCATGTGTAATATGTTTCCTTTTATGTTTATAATGTGTCTATTGGAAATTTTTAAATTGTCCATGTAGCTCACATTGTATTTCCATTGGACATCATTGTTTTAGAGTCTACTTTATTGATCAAAGCCAAGCATTCTTATCTTTTTCCTTTCTATTCCTATGGCCCCACACTTCTTACATCTTTCCTTGACTCCTGAGATAAATACCTGACTGATCTATTTGTCTGTAGTTTCCTCTGGACCCAATCAGTTCTTCCTAAAGCCATATGGTAAATCTTTCTGCCAGATCACTCTCTAGCTCAAGGGGTCTTCTCCGCTTAGTGGAAATTGCATCCACAGAAGCACGCTGCTAAGTGTCTGAAGCATAGAAGGCCCTGCCTCCTTCCTCCCTCTCTTTCTTTCATCCTCTCTGCCTCCTGATCTTTACTAAGCAGCCAGAACCTCAGCTGCTTCATTCCTACAGTTTCTCCCCATTCCCTGAGGCTGAATCACACCACCCTCCTCTATGCCTTTTCTCATCACAACTCTGCTCTCCATGCTGTCTAAAAAGTGATGACTTTCCGTAGAAGGTCTCTGAGTTTTACCTAAGGGGAAGTAAATTCTCCTTTCCCGAACACTTTACTTCTTGCCGACATATACAGATTGTCTCTAATTCTGCCTACGAGAACGTAGGCTCCTAAAATTGTAGAAGCCCCCATGACCAGCCCCTTTACACATGCACTCGTAATCCCTGAAAAAGTCTACAAGTTAGGTTCACATGTGAGACCTTTTGCAGATGAGAAAATGTGACTCAGACACTCAGGTTATATGACCTGACAACGGCCACTCAGCAAATAAGTGGCAGAGGAGAGGAACTCAGGTATGGTCTTGCTTCAGAGTCTCCAAAGTCTTTGTTGTACCAGGCTGAGATTCTAGTTTAAGTCTCTGTAACACCTAGCACACTGATTGGAATTTCTCTCCAGACCCTACACACACACACACACACACACACACACACAAGCATAAAGGAAGGCAGGAGGGAAAAAAAAAACCCTTACCACATTCAGTCCTTCCAGCAAAAGTGAGAGGACATTAAAAACTACGTTCAGAAAGGCATCTCTGTCATTTCAACAGAACTTAGGTAAATTGAGAACTTAAATGATACCAACTACAAGTTTTCAACCATTTTTATCCTTCCAATGATGCGGGTACTATTCATGTTATTTTTGTCATCCTCATTCTTTGAGATGGGGAAACTGGGGCTTAGAGATGCGAAGCGCCTTACCTAAGGTCTCAGGGCTGAGAAGACAAGTTCTTGAGCCAAGACAAGGGACGTCACCCCCTTGGCTCTTCCCTGGACTCTGCTCCCCTTCCTCCGTCACGGGTACAGTGAGGACTCAGGCAGGAGGGAAATCCAGGGTCAGGTCTGACTCCCTGGTTACAAGCCAAGGGATGTCATCACAGCACAAAGTCTACGTTGACCAAGGTCATCTGTGCAGCTGGAATAACTGTATTTCTGTGTGTATCTTATAACCCACCGAATATGCCATAAAGTACACGATGTAATGGATGTATAAACACTCTAAAGTAAGGAGTTATTATTCTCGCTATTCTTGACTTGTTATGACCTTGGGGAAGTTCATACCTTCTCTGCACAATCCGTATTACTGTATGGAAATACGTTCTTTGATGATCTGGTGCATGAAGGTGCCAAAAAATATCACCTACTATATAAATTATCATATTTCATGACCTTAAGAGTCTCAGGAATATCCTCTCTCTCTCTCTCTCCCCCTGATCTGTTTGTTGTATCAACTCCTCTCCTTCCTTGCTGTGATAAAAAAAAAAACTAATAAACTGTGACATGAATTTTAACTCACTTTCTGTGGGTTAGTATAGAATCATAAGTGTCAGGGCAGAAAAGACACTGAGAGAGAGCATCACATAAAATCTGGTAGGATTACCGATGGGAACCTTGAGGCCCATAAAATGTAAGTAACTTGCTCAAGGTCACAGGCTTGACAGTGGAGCCGAGAGCAGGCCGGCAGCTCCCCCGCCCAGTCCAGCCCTCCCTGCTTCACAAAGCTGCCTTCGCCCTGTGAGGGTCCCTGCAGTGGGCTTGGCCAAGGGTTCTCGTTCTACCGTGAGTCCTCTGACATGGCATGAACACTAGAGACACTTATTACTCATTGAGAAGGGACTTCTAGTCTTTCATCTGCTACTTCCTAATATTTGCCGGGCACCTGGTACACGTCTAGCATTTTGGGATAAAGTAGATAAATGAGACAAAGACTTTCCCTCCTTCCCGGAGCTCACACTCTACAAGCAGAGTGTAGCGCAGAAGAAGACAGTAAACAAACAGATAGGAAGAAAATATTGGATAGTAATAACCTCTCAGCAGAATATTAAAATAAGATGAAGTGGAACGAGGGATAAGATGGGTACTTTGGATGAAAAGTGGATGGAAAATTTAAATTGTGAGCTAGAATGGAAAGAGGAAGGAAGCTTTCGATCAGTACTAAGAGGGGGTGAGGGCCAGTTGGGAAAGAAGCAGAATCAAGGGAAATAGAGATGAGTCCAGTGGGTGGGAGGAGGAAGGGATCTGGGAGCTGGGAGCTGGGAGCTGGGACCTGGGGAGGGGCCCCGGCTTGCAGAGCTCTGTCTGAGGCAGGCAGGAGTCTGGGTTCTGTTACAAGGGCACTGGGAAGGGTTTGAAGCCAGGTAGCATGATCTCATCTTTGGCAAGATAATCACTTGGTTGTCGCATGATGTACAAGCTGTAGGAAGGGGGTACAAGACGAGATGGGAGAGGAAGCAGAAATAGGATGCACCTGTCCCATCAACAGATGATGATGATGAGGGTTATTTTCCTTTTAAAAAAGTTTTTGGGGGAGTAATTGGGTTTGTTTATTTATTATTTTTTAATGGAGGTGCTTGGGATCGAACCCAGGACCTCATGCATGCTAGGCACACGCTCTACCCCTGAGCTATATCCTCTCCATGTAAGGCTTTAAAGGGAGGTGGGAACAGTGGAATCGGAGAGCAGAGGCTGGAAGCCAGTCAGCTGCAGCTGATGAGTGAGTATTTGCTGGTGCACAGAACCGGGAATGGAGAGGGTGAGGAGGGAATGAGTCCTCAGTTTGGGCCTCGAGAAACCCAATGGTGGTACCATTTATTAAAATGAGAAAGAGACAGATGAGTGGATTCGAGTGGCCAGCAGAGGAGGAGACGCAGATGTGAAACTCTAAGACTCTCAGTGGTGCTCTTCGGTAGGTCAACACCGCCTTGACCATAAGTGAGATGCAGCCTAGAAAATGAGTTTGCCTACAGCCTACAAGAGGCAGATCCCCCAACTGAACTCTTTCACCAGACATATCTCAGGATTCCGAGACCCTCTCCTGGTAGCCTGGGGAGCCCATACCCCCTTGCTTTTGGTATATGTGATACAGCACTAGCTAAAACCACAGTAGTACCTTGCATGTCTACCCTACGCAAGACACAGCGTCTGCTCTTTACAACTTACAGATGAGGAACTGAAGCTTAGCAAGGCCATGTAACGTGCTCAAATTCGCCCAGCTAGTAAGCAGCAAAAGTGAACCTGAAGACCAGGTTGGTCATTCCAAAACGTGTGCTCTTTTCATATTGCTGTCCCTGGACTGCATCTCAGATTAGAAAACAGGATTCTTCTTTCTGTGGGTACCTTGGAGGTAAAACCGGCGAACACGGTCTTTTATGAGTGGGGAGGAAAATAAAGCCTTCATCTAATTGGTGCGTGGGTAATCCACATTGATTATTTAAGTAATTAATGGTCTGGACCGAAATTCATTTGCAGCCAGACACATTTCATGCCTTGCATTTATGTGGAATAGTTTTTTGTTTTTCTTTTCCTGAGAAACACTCACATCTCTAGTCCCATGAAGGTGTATGTCTTCTTTGCAAAATCTGCCCACCTCTGATTTTGACTTTCTGTCCCCAGGGAAACACCAAGAGTGAGTTATTAGAACATTAGGGAAGGTGGCTTTCAAGCACAGTAAAATGCACTGACTTGATTCATGTGATGGTCTTTTTATATTTTTTTAAGACCTGTGAAACTCTTAAAAACACATTTTAGCCACACCATTTTAAGGGTGACAAAAGTTACTAAGAGGGAAACATGGAGAGTCAGACACGTTTTCAGCCTGAATTATAATTGACTAAATCAATGGCTGGCAGGACATCAAAGTGAAAGGACGTACAGTGAGTTGGGAAGATTTGGGTTTGATTCCTGACTCTACCCAGAATTTGCTGTGTTTCCTTAAGCTAGTTGCCTACGCAGACATCATTTTGAAGATATGGTCATTTGAAACATGTCGGCACACACACTCCATTAAAATGAAATCAAATCTGCCTCCCTTGGGGTGTGAACTAGCCTGCGTGACCATCTTCAACTACTTAAAAAGCAGCAAAAATGAGACTGACTTCCAATGCTAGGTAGTCAAATCCAACCTGGCTCTCACCTATCTCACTCTGCCTCATGGGATGTAGCCCCTGAGACCCAGGCTCCAGGCTGTGAGAAAGTTACGCAGCCACGTGGAAGGACCACATGTCCAACTGGGGTCCCAGCCATTTGCCCATCTGAAGACGCCAGCCCACAGCCAGCACCCACTGAGTGAGTGAGTGGTGACCCCAGCCCCAGCCCCAGCCCCAGGTGATGCAGAGTGCAGCAGAGATGCTCAGGGCCTGCTGGACCCTGTCCAAGCTGCAGATGAGGGCACAACGAACATTACCATGGTTTTAAACTGCTTACACTGCTAAGTATTAGGGTGACATCATGGCTGACATCCAGAACAGGAGATGAACCTTTTCTCTGGCTACCTGAATCCTTTTTAAATTAGTTTATTTCCTTCCTTAAGGTCTTTCATTATTTCCTTGTTCCTTCTGCAGGTTATTGTGGAATGCAGATGCGAGTTAAAGCCAGAGAGGCATGGGTCTGAAACAGTCTCCTGCACTTCGTAGCTACAGGACTTCAGAAGAGCTACCTAACTTCTTCGAGCTTCCCCTTCAAAAAAAAAATGACAATAACACAAATTTAATTTGGCCATGGAGAGGACTGAACGAAATAATATTCAAAATACCAGGCAAACAGAAGGAGCTCACAAGGCAAGAGCCAATCTCACCGGCAGCAGGGATGACGTCAAACAGTATGTGCTCTAGGAACCCTGAGCTTCTTTATAGATTCTTGCTGCACATGAAGTAGAAATAGATTTATTAATGATGTTTCAAATGTCACCCTGGTATTTTGTGTTTTGGATGTCCTGGTAGAGTTTTGTGGTTTTGATTATGGGGCTCCTATGATAAGAATTGTTTTTAGTAGTATGGTGACAACCCGATGCAGTGAAAAGACCATGGACTTGGGGATAAGTTCTACCCACATAAATATAAATACAAATATAAAAATAAATATAAATAAATAGAAGTATAAATATAAATATATATATTGTGTGTGTGTGCGCGTATGTGGAGGGAGAGAGAGGGGAGGGAGAGACAGAAGTTGGAAAGGAAGCAGGGAAGGAAGGAAGGAAGAAAGATGGGAGGAAGAAAGGGAGGAAAGAAGGAAATAAAGATATCTGGAAGGGATGTGCTGTTAGATGGCGGATCTCAGCTCCCGGACGGAGGCCTTTCAGATCTCTGAGTTAGGGAGGTAGAGGGGCAGCAGTAAAATGCAGGCAGAGCGGCCAGAACGACCATCTCAGCTCCGTGTAGCTGGGGCAGCAGGTACAAAGGGCTGTAGGTGGTCGCTAGGCCCTTGGCTGGCAGGCCCAAGCTAGTCTGCGGGGCCAGAGCTATAAGACGTGGTTCCTGCTCTCCAGAGGCTCACAGCTGTTTCTAGCTCACCAGCCGTAGGGAGCGACCTACAACATCTATGTGCTTGGCAAATTCGGGCTACCTGGTGTAGCCTGACTTCAATAAACTGGCGCTGGCATTTTGATTTGAGATAGGAAGAGAAAGTAACCCCTTGCTTGCGTGCTCCAGTGACCTTCCCATGCATGATGACTCACATCCGCCGTGCTAGGACTTGGGTGGCCTGGTCGGGACACCACGAACCTCACCTTCCCATCACCCCTCATTGCTCTCCGCTGCCTTCCTGTGGCCACACTGGCCTTCCTGCTGCTGCTCAGCCTGGAAGCTTCTGTCCCAGCCCTGACATGTCCCACATCCTCCCTCTGGGTCTCTGGGAGGGTGCCCTCACTGGGCTCCGGGGTCCTTCCCACCAGCCTACTTGAAATCAGACTCCCTGCGCCTGGTGGCTCTTGGCCCCTCATTCTTCTTGATGTCTCTGCCTCTCCTTTTCCATGAACTGATTCTGTGTATGTGTGTGTGTGTGTGTGTGTGTGTGTGTGTGTGTCTGCACACACGTGTGTTTGGTTTGTTTCTGTCCTCCCTATTACAATCACAGAGACAGAAACACTGTTTTTTCACTGTTTAATTTCCACTGGCCAAAACAAAGTGTGTGGCACCTAGGGGTAATCCCTTATCATGTGAAAGAAAGTGTGATCATCTGTTAGTTGGTCTTGGCTGGTACAGGTACTGGGGACAAAGAGCTTTAAGTTTCATCGACCCCAGAGTACTGTGGAGTGTTATTCCTTTTCTATCTGTAATTTGGCTTTTCTGCATCACAGTTCTTCACTCAGATTGCTAAGTCAAAGCATCCATTTTGTGCACATCGGATGTGGAACATGACAGATGGCCGTGACGGTTTATCCACTCAAGAGCATTCACGGATCTGTTTGGACCCACAAAGATTATATGATGAGATAGACCATTACAGAATATATATTGCATAGCATATATTAAATAGTGAGTAAATAAGGAATGTATATTTCATTCATACTGTAGTGTACACACATATGTGTCTATGTGTGGTCTAAACGGTATATCACATATATATGGCCAGTTAGCTCTATGCTCACTAAAACATCATTAATTAAGGGAAAAGAGGACTTTGAGAATTTTAGAATACTCTAAAACAAGCAGGATTTTGATGAGTTTCAAATCCATTGGCACATACTAGGCATAGCAACTGATTCTAAGTGGAACCACTCACGTGCCAGGATGAATAAACAAGCAGAAGCCCAAGACTGGTAGGGAGACGGGGGCCCTGGAGTGCCCTAGGACACTGCATCATGAGTTTTGTTGAAGACCTTAAGCAATCCTCACAACAAACCCCTTTGCATGACCGATTTGCTTGGCAAGTGGGTGGACCTGGAGGTTGTCATTCTAAGGGAAGTAAGTCAAACAGAGAAAGAAAAATACCATATGATATCACTTATACGTGGAATCTAAAAATGATACAAATGAACTTATTTACAAAACAGAAACAGACTCAACAGACATAGAAAATAAACTTACAGTTACAAGGAGGAAAGGGGGGTGGGAAAGGATAAATTGAGAGGTCGAGATTTGCAGATACTAACTACTGTATATGAAAGATAAACAAATTCATACTGTGTAGCACAGGGAACTATATTCAATACCTTGTAGTAACCTATGGTGAAAAAGAACATGAAAATGAATATATGTATGTTCATGTATGACTGAAGCATTTGTATGCCAGAAATTGACACAATACTGTAAACTGACTATACTTCAATAAAAAGACATATGCAAATAAAAAATTCCATAGTCAGAATGAACATAATCCCGATTTTCCTAAAAATCCACCAAAACCAATCCTTGGGAAACCAGAGGGTAGGAGGGCTTTCTAGACACAGTCATACTGCAAACGGTGCCGTGAGGGCCACACACAGGCCTGACAGCCCAGAGACAGAGGAAGAGGGACAGATGCAAACACTGACTCACGGCAGGGCCGTCGGAGACGGACGCTGGAGAAGGGACACCAGACAGCGCCTCCGCCTCCACCCTCATCGTCCCTGTGAGCACGGCGGAGCACAAGGAGGCACAGCAGTTGATTTCCACAGTGATAACCCTGAGTCACCAGCAACAGATTACGTTTTATATTCAGAACTTTCTGTTCAAGAAGGTGAGGGAGCGTGGACTCCATTGGAGAAAGGTTTTCATTTCAGAGAGTTAAAAATTCTTTGAAAACTCTTTTGGTGCCTAAAGGGATCAGGGATAGTAATCTGGAAAATTCACTTACACGAAACGACACCTTCCCTCCAGATTCTAGATCAGGGAGGCGGTGGCTGGCAGTTCTTTGTCGGTATTTCACTGGCTAATGTTCTCAAACCTTCCAAAATTCCTGACTCTCAAGCATCGGCTCCTCCGTTCCTTTAGGCTAAAGATTCTGATGCCCTTTCCAGGCTATTCCACATCCCTGAGGTACTCCACCTTTTAATTTTTTCTGCTGCAAAACAAATGATGAACTGATACTCGCAAAGATTCCTGGCTCCCAGAGCGTGCATAAGCTTTGACCTAGCCCTCCTAGCATTTTGCCAAACCATTTGTGGTTTTGGTTAGCAATCTGATTTTTTTTTTTTTGCAATCCTTGCATAACTCAATCAATGATTCACTCCAAAATAATAATAATAATAACCATAGAAGAAAAATAAAGTTAATATAAGTTTTATCTGAGAGCAAACTATGTTTTTAAAGCATCATTTTCATTAAACCCTGCACTTTTCAGGTAACATGAGCCCTGCAAACACACGGGACTCTACCTTCCTGCCCTACTAACCTCCCTGCCAATGCTGCTTCCCTTGCTTCCTTTGCCCCAGGGATAACTCATTGCTCTTTGGTGGATGTGCCGAAATCCCTGGTGCTTCCTCTCTGCCAGGAATACCAGGTCCACCTCCACCCTTTCTATGTCTAGCTCAAATGCTCTTTCTCTGGGTTCCAAGGCTCTCAAGAAACTTCCCATTCTCACAGCTGTTGCCAGATGGGCATGATCACCGTTCCTCTCTTGAAGATGTGGGAAAACATCTTGAGAGGCTACAGGACCTCCTCTAGGTAACACCCTGGGTACCAGGAGTCCCCTCTGAGTGGCGTTTCTCTCCACTGCACCATGAACCGCTGTAGCTGCAGCCCCCTTGCCAGCCACTCCCCTCTTTGATACTCCAGGGTTTCAGGGCCCATCTGTCACACCACGGTGGCCCCACGTGGCCCACACCAAGGGCACAGGCAGGGGAGGGCCTTACCGGGAGTGTTGAGCAGACGGGACCTCCTGCAGTGGTAGGACACCTCCTGCTCACAGTGCTCCGAGCCATCAATCACGGCTTCCAGCTGCCCCAGGCTGCCTCCGTAGTCCAAGGCCATGGAGTAGGGCTCCTGGGCATCGGCGCCTCGCACGTGGGTCAGCTCGGTGCTGTTGTGCTGCACTGATGTCCAGATCTTGTCCTCTGCCCAGAAAACACAACCCAAGGAAGGTCAAAAGAGGATCATGCTTATATACCTTCATAAAGCTGGAAAAAAAATAAATAAAAGAGGATCGGGCAAACAGAGTGATGGGCAGGTGGTTCAGGTGCGATAATTCAGGGCCACCTGGGTGCCCTACTCAGGCAAGGAATTCGACCAGAGACTTTTTGCCTCTCATAGCTCTCCACCTAGAGTTAGTATAAGGGCTAGTTATCCTAAGACCTAAATCTGTGCAGCCTTTGCACCACAGGCTTGATGCTAAAGCACTTAATGTCCGTTATCTCATTCAGAATCGGCACGATCGAAATCAGAAAGAAGTCGATACTGCCGTGACAAAAACGAGGGGAAAGTGAACAAGGAGAATCAGGCAGATTCCCCAAGATGACACCGTGAGTAATTGACTAAGCAAGAGCTGGAGCCCAGGGTGTCCGGCTCCAAAGCCCATTCTTCCAGATCCTGATGCACACACTTGCTCATGAGAGAAATACTAGAACTCGGATAACTGCCCCTGAGAGCTGCAAGTACCACGTTGAAAATAAGACCCATACCCAGAAAGTATCTGTAAAGTCCACATCATAACAAGGATGAGACTGTGTGAACCACAACGGACTTGCAATGCACTTAACTGCATTTCTTACCATTTATTCTCCATGCTACCTCTACTGGCCAGACCTGTTTTAAGAGGTTTACATTGAAATAACCAGCAGAGATGAGCACCTTTAGATGAGGGAGGGAGAACACGTTTTACTTACTACAGGTAAGAACAGAAGGTAAAGAAGGGAGAGGAATTTTAGCTTCAGAACTTGAGAGATCTGACTCAGAGACCTATTCTACTAATAGCAAGCTCGGACAAGTCACTTGACTTTTCTGGGGCTCAGTTTTATCATCAGTTAAAAAAAAGAAGTTATAAAGTTGCAAAGCAGGATCTGGGAGGCATCAGACATTCTGGAATAATGAGCCAGACGAAAACATTTCCTGCAATTGGACCTAGAATCTAATTCTGAACATGCTCACAAATCAAGTGGAGGAGGAAATGGGAAAACGGAAAAGCTTTCATTGTCTGAGAATCTTGCCCCTGCGTGACAACATCATGACTCTTCATAGAGTCTCGGAGCCGAAAAAGAACGGAGCACAGACATATGGGATCCTCTCCTCTCTCACCCACTTGGTTTTGCAAACAAGGAATCCAAGGTCCACAAAGTAAAGACATGACTTGAAACACATCTATTAGGCAAGAATGGTGAACATGTACAATGCAGGTAACCACAATTTCTAATTAGTACAACTGTTGGCCATGAAAAAGAAAAGAAGAAGGAAAAACTGGCAACTGAGACCCTAGTTTCAATACTTTCTCCACCTTAACTCTATATGACTTGGGGTAAATAACTATCACCTGGTCCTTTCAATATGTTAGAAATATATACCAATGTGTCAATAGATTAGAAAGAGGAGGAAGAGAAAACTTGGTTTCAATTATCTCCATTTTCCAACTCCTAAAAAGGGAAATATTTCTTGTAGCATCAAATGGAACTCTGCTCAAACATTCTGATTCATCTTAACACTGTTTCCTCAAACCAGCCCACTGATAACCCACATCTCCGACGTTTAATGGAGGCAGTTACATTGTCTACAAAGCCTGAAAGAAGTCAGAATGGAGGTTATTGGATTTTGATTTGAAAGCAAAAATTAGACATGACTCAGGGAGGTAAAAAATAATAATGTCGCACCAGTAATTAACCCGAAACCCCCCAAAGTGCTGATGCCAATAAAGACACGTGTGGATCAAATAACCAAAAAAAGGGAATTGTTCAATAATGCAATACTACAGAGGCAGAGATAAAGATGGACAATGTGGAAATGTTCACGGTGCTTAGAAGAAGTAAACGAAAACCCAGTCTAATCTCTAATAATCAATGCTCTGCTACTGCCCCTACGCTAGGACATCTCTCATATATTATCTCCATTACTCATAAGAGTCACGGCAGGTATCAGTGTAGATATAGATAAAGGCATAGATTAGATACAGATACAGACGCAGATGTCAATATAAAGATGTAGAGACAGATACAGACAGATGTAGATACGGATGAAGATACAGATGCAGATGCAGATATAAATATAGATACAGAAATACGAAGGGGAGAGAAAGTAACCTCTTGTCCCGTCTCAATGTGTCCAATCCATCTGCTTCCCAAAGTGGTTCCCCCAGCACTGTTAAGTCATATGAATCTGCGTTTCCTTCCCAACACACACTGATTTTCACGTCCATGTATCCATTCATCTGACGGATCATACATTTCTTAATTGATCTGCTTTTTCCTTCACTAGCTAATTTTACCAAAATCATAGTCTATCTTTGGCGAGATGGAAAAAGAAGCTATGTCCGAGAGACAAATCTTTTATCTTAAAGCCACACACACTGCCAACCCCACCTTCTGGGCCATGAGAGTGAATTACAGTTTGGCTGGTTCAACCATTGGCAGTTTTGACACAGGCAATATATAGAAGATACAAAGGAACGATCGAGAGCCCCCCAGTGCTCCCCACAAATCACTTAGCAGACATCGCAAGCCCTCCTTGCAAACAGTCTGACGACCAGGAGGGAGACAGCTACTGAGAATCTAGGGCCTCTTAGCTGGCTTCCATTTCCAAGATGCACTTTGTCCTCTCATTATTTTTCTCCTGGAAGATCACAACAGAGACTGAGAACAAGGAGACAACTGGACAGCATTTTTTCTCACTTCCTATTTTCTCTTCCCCTCTGTGGGTAGCAGTGCAGACTAAGCCCTGAACCATAACAAAGCATTAAAGGCCAGGGAGCAATGCCACTCAGGAGAATCAGCTTTGATGGCCAGTGTCCCCGATGCTCAGAGTAGTATGCGGAAGCTCTAGGTGACAATCTTCCAGACAATTAAAATTCATTTTGAACAGTCTTTTAGGTAAATGGAGGGCGATTCATTCAGGGACCCATACATACTTGAAATAAAATTGGACCCACAAAGCTAAATGCTCAAGACGGCAAATTTAGTAAATGGACGGTGGAGCTCAGTGGACACAGGTCGGGCTCTGGAGTCCAAAGATCTGGGTTTGTGTGCCAGTTCTAGACTTACTGGTCAAACAGCCCTGGTGAAATTGTTACTTCTCTAAGGTTCACTTTCCTCATCAGTAATATTCAAAAAGCAGCGTGAAGGCCACCTGTGCAGGGTGGTTGCAAAGATTAAGTAAGGGGATTTGTATGAGAAGGTCCATTAGATAACTAAACTATTAAATGGATTAAATTTATCCATTAAATAGCTAAATAGCTAAGCATCCAACAGAAATATGTGTACCTTTTATACAAAGCTGTATAATATCTCTGTGCTAAACATTTATGGATGGGGCATGATTAGTGCTGAATAAATGTTCTATGGAATTGTTATAGCTCAAAAAAAGAGAAGAAGGTTCTGTCTTATGGAACTCAGCTATCAGTGGCTGATATTAACAACAGCACCACAAAGAAGGAGAAGTGAGTGGGGTCTTGTTCTCACAATAGCTCTTTCCCAGACCCAGAGTAAGCCTCCCAGACACCTAAAGGGAGACAACCTGAGCCCAGCCCTCTCTCAGCAGATCCACAGGGAAAACACATCAGATTCAAACATCCCAGAACAGGAAATGCTCCCCTCCTGCAGTTCTGTTAACTTGGACTTCCACATGAGGAAACCAACAAGGGTTTCCCTATAACTCAAGTAGCTCCAGGTTCATGCAGAGACAGAGGGATACATCATCTAAATGCCATAATTGGAAGAGCATCACAAAGTTCCCCTGGCTCCAAACACCACCCTCAGCCAGCCTGCCTCCAGCACCTGACCCTGCACCGCGGGACATCCATTGTAGGTTCTAAGTCCCCAGAGGTGCATTTAGGGCTTCCAGGTGCCATGAGCCAGCCGGGCTTTAGAAACTAGCCTATCTGATTGGGATCCATGTTCTGCTACAGCTCAGCAGTGAGCTTTGGGCAAGTTAGATATGTCTCTGAATCTTCCACATTGGAAAATGGGATACTGACCCATCTTTTCATCCACAATAATATTATAATGATTCATTATCATATTTTATGTAGATAGACAACTGGTTGCCTGACATGCAAAAGAGTAAGGAGTCTATTCAATAGAACTTTTCTATAGCATTGGAGTGAGGACTGGGACCTCATGCCTTAGAGAGCTGGGGATAGGAAGCTCATCTGGCAAAAGAGGTGAATGAACAGAATGGACTGCAATTTCTTGTAACAGAGTTGCTGCTGTAGATAATAAATTATTATCGTCTTGTTCAATTATCTTCTCCCTCTGAAACAGCCCCATGAGTCTCTATATTTATTTTCATTCCTTGCATTTCCTGAAATGTCTTCATAGACCCAGAAACCTGGATTATTGCCCTTGATACGATGGTTCCTACCTAGTTCATTTCCTGGTATCTCTTCTATTGTGTATCACCATTCAGTCTCATGATGAGAAACAGAGCCTCGTCTTTCTGACTTACTCAAAGGGATGCAGGTACTGAGTTATCCAAGACAAATTCTCGGCTCCAAAGAGGACGGCATTTGAAGATTTTTGAACTGGCAGGAACCTATTCAATTCACTAAGCATCTTGTTAGCCTAAAGTAAGTTATTATGTATTTAAAATATTTGCTTTTCTATCCAATATACAGCTTGCAAATATTTTGTCTCATTCCTTAGATTGCTTTTTCAGTTTGTTGACTGTTTATTCTGTCCAGAAGCTTTTTAGTCCAATGGAGTCCTGCTTGTTGACTTTTGCTTTTATTGTTTGTGCTTCTGCTGTGAGAGCCAAAAAAAAAAAAATCATTACCAAGACCAACATCAGGGGGCTTCCTCCCTACATTTTCTTCTAGGTTCTTGGGTCTTCAGGTCTTATGTTAAAGTCTTTAATCTATTTCAAGTTAATTTCTGTGGGTGATATAAGATAGGGGTCTGATTTCATTTCTCTGCACATGGTTATCCAATGCTCCCCACATCATTTGTTGAAGACACTCTCCTTTCCCATGGAATGTTCTTGGCTCCCTTGTCAAATATCATTTGCCCATATATGTGAGGGTATATTTCTGGGCTCTCTATTCTGTTCTACTGGTATACGTGGCTATTTTTATGCCAATATCATAAATTCTAATTATGATAGCTTTGGGAAAATGGAGAGATGTTGTTTAAAGATACAAACTTATGGTTAGTAGACAAATAAGTTCTAGTTCACAGCATAATAATTATAGTCTATGATACTGTATTATAAACTTCAAAGTTGCTAAGAGACTAGATCTTAAGTTTTCCTACAGGAAAAAAAAGATAATTGTGTGACATAACAGAGGTGTTAGCTAATGCTATCATGTTAATCATGTTGTGATACATAAATATAAATCATATCATGATATACAAATCAAACCAACATACTGTACACCTCATATGTACACAAAGTTACATGTCAGGTAGATCTCATTAAAAATGAAGATAAAATAAAATATTTGCCTTTTAAAAGCAGTGTTCCAGCCAATTCACTGGCATGCAGCATGACCCAAATCCACATGAGCTATTGTGCCCACTTGAAGGATGAAAGAGTTACAAGGTGTAGACTATCAAGTAGCATGTGTTATAAAGGTCCAAGGCATCATTCAAACACAGAGCAATGGGTTGTTATGGAGACAAGTAAAGCATTTCCCAGATCACCTCGTGAATTTAGCTTCAAGTCTACCTCCCCATAGAGCTCTGAGATCCCCCAGGATGTGGAATGTATCATTCATTCTGGGTGCTCCGTGCTACCCACAGAGTATGTACACAGGAGGCAAGTGCCCTGCTCAACTCCTTCAAAAGTGTACCATCATTTTGGGAAAAAAAAGTGTACCATCATTTTGGGAAAAAAAGTGGTGTGCGTGAGAATAGCAAATGTCTCATGCTGTTATAAGTATTCTTGAGATGACGAGTAAGTGGAGCTGCCCAGAGGTCTGCTAGGGGCAGAGTTGGGGTGGTAATAGAGATACCCTGCATTGTTTTCCTTGAGAATAGACAGGTCAACTTCGGTCTGGCATCCTTAGACCATCAGCACCTCGGCTAGCACCACCGGTCTCGCATCCTTAGACCATCAGCACCTCGGCTAGCACCACGGGTCTCTCATCCTTAGACCATCAGCACCTCGGCTAGCGCTGAGAACCCCATAGGATTTCAGGTTTTTGCCAAGCTGTCTAATATCCAGCATGTATTCTCTAAGCATCCACGTGTGAAAGGTGTTTCCAGTTATAAGACCAAAACACACACACACACTCAACAACATCAACAACAAAAGAAAAAGGGGTTTCACTAAGTGTCGTTGGAGTAGCGATGGGTGGATATTCCAGAACATTGTATCTCCTCATCCCTGTTGTGAAATCCTTCCCTCTCAGTCACCACCCCAGGAAAGCTCTCTCTGAACCTTCATCCTGGGGCTCTAGGCGATCTGCCTGGTTCCTCTTGCTCTCATTTCAGAAACTAAATTATTTACACACAGAGCCAACATTTAACTTTCTTTCCAATTTTTTCTCTCATTCTATCTGATGGGTATTATTATTGTGATCATTACGATTATTAATAATGGTAATTCCAGATGCTATAAGCTGTTTCCTCTGTTGCCATAGAGATCACCAATCAGAAGAAAGAACAAACTGAAGGAGATTGAAAAGAACAGACAGAGAGAGACAAGAAGTAATTCTGATTAATAAAACCTCATTCTACACACATATCTATTTCTCTGCAGAGTCAGAAAAAAAAAACCCTGCAATTTTTCTATATCAATGCTTGGAAAGAAGGAAAATCTATAGACTGTCAATAACCAGCTTAATTGAACCTAAATCACTGTGGGGAGCTGCTCAGAGTCCTTTGAAAAGTATGCCAATTCACTTATACTCCTATTGTCATAAAGCTAGTCCACATTAAGGTCCCTGGGGTCACTTCTGGTACAGTTATCTATGTTGACAAAGTGAATTTTCTATGCCAAGAGTAGACTGCTTAAATAATTCTCAAAGGCCTGTTTCAACCACACATCTGCCATCTATGCATAGACAGCCCCATGACACTGCCTGTTGTTTGCATTGACAGTTGTTTAATTTTTCATATGTTTGTACCTCATTGCCCCATTTAAATTGGAGGCAGTGACTGACGGGTAAATATCAGCTTGGAAGGGGTTTCTCTGGTCAGTGGAGGCAGATGTGAGTGAGGAAAGCAAGGGCTTTGGGATCATCACGCTGCCAGCTCTGCTCCTGACCAGATTCCTGGGCATGGCAGAGACATGGACCCTCTCCAAGCCTCAGTCTCCTCATCTGGAAAGTGGACACAATCCATAGAACAGCGGAGTTGTGAGCACTGAATAAAGCAGGGGACTGAGCTGAACCGAGAGTGGTGCAGGGTCCCAGACTGGAAATCAGAGTTGACTTGCTGCAAGCCCGTCTGATGAAGGGACTCAGGGAGGAGCCGGAGGCATCATTTCATTATTAGAACCAGTCTGGGGAGGGGGTGTGCTAAGGGGCTCAGTGCCAACCTCCTTTCAGCATTTAAAGGGTCGGGGTACGACAGGTGGGAAACAGTTTTCACCTTGAAAAGGCTCCAGAGTTCCTACGGGGGCTGTTTCCCCTCCCCTGTTCCTCAACTCAGCTGCCTAGGTGAGGCTCCCCTGCGCCTGCTAAAACCACTGTGGACACAACTGCTTTTAGTGTCCTGGCTTCTGCTGTTTGGGGGGAGGGAGTGTTACCGGTTTAAGGCTCTCGGTCTGGCCACTCTGCATGGTGCACTAGCTGGACACAGACACCGCAGCTTGGGGGGGGCCCTTCCAGCCACTGCCATCCTTCCACCTGCTCACCTGGACAGCACACTTTACGACTTCCAGACAACCTACTTGACCGTGATTTATTCTGCTACTTCACTCGAGCTTTTACTTTTTATGTACCTTTTTGGGGAGTTATTTTTCTTTTTCCTTGCTTTAAAATCAGTGGGGAAAGAAAGACTGGGGAAATCTATTTTATGATCTTGGTGGTGCTGGAGGTTCGGTTGGGGTTGAATGGATTTCACGTATCCCACATGGCGCTGGTTGGTTTCTGAGTCACAGGCTTATTCAAGGAAACAGTGCGGGAAGCCTAGTGGGTGCAGAACATGAAGTCAGACATGGAGGAGATGGTGGGGGTACAAGGCAGGTGCCATGCTGGACTTTAAGCTCAGGATGTTCACAGAGGGTCCTGGGAAAGAAGCTGACAGCTTGGCAGCAGCACGTGTGGGCAGAGGGGAGCTGTGGACAGGAGAAGTATGCCCGCTTCCTGGGCAGGGCAAGAGGGGAAAGTTGGAGTGGCAATCCAAGTCACCTGATGGGAAGAGGGCTGTGAGGCAGATGGAAGAGGCTTCCGTGGCTGTGAGACATTTTGTGAGGTCTTCAGGAGCGTCTCTGGGGCAGGCACTGCTTTGGCGCATTCTGAGGGAAAACCTGGGTGCTCACACAGACCAGAATCCAAACACTCCATCTGTCAGTCACCAGCGGAGGGATGCTGGCATGCTCTCTAACCTCTCTGAACTTCTGTTTTCTCAAAACACAAATCCCTACTTGACACTTGATCATATGGATTAAGACATATATATATATAACCTAGTACCTGGGCCACAAGGACACAATCAATCGTAGCTGCCATCTTTTGTTTAGAAGAGCTGAGTTAGCCGAGACTGAACTCATAAGGGAGTGAGCTGACTGCCGAGGGATTGCCTTAGTCCTAAGAGGGAAAACCCAGCATTCATGTCTCCTCGCCAGGTCACAGAAGAAAACAAGCCTTCTGTAAATGTGAGTCTACTGACTCTAGTTCCATGGGTCTTACATTCTGGTTCTGGAGGTGACAGACAAAAGCAAAGTGCAATGAGGAGAGTGGAGTTATTCACCTTTCTTCCAGCTGACATCTCTGCCCTGGAGTTCATCACAGTATCAGTGAAACTGCCAGCATCACCTGCGGTGGGAAGCCTTCTCAAATTCCACCACCATCCTGTGCCTGTCTCCCTCAGGTGCTGCTGCAACCACTTGTTTACTCAGACCCCCTGCGAAACTGGAAGCTCTACAAGGGGAAGGACTGTCTTCATAAGTCTTTGAATGCCAAACACCTGGCCCTCAGGAGGTATCCACTTACCAGTGAAGTCAACATCCAGCAGACTCCCAAGATTTTTACTTGCTTCAGTGACAGCTCTTAAGATCAGCAGGAAAGTGATACATTACAGGAAACCATATTTCAATATCTACTGGAAATTCTGCTGTGCAGCTCAGACTATTGTAAATAGCAGAATACTGAAACAATGTAAATATCTATCAACTGTCTTATGGAATGGAGTGAAATACTATGCAGCTGTAATAAAGACCACATACTATTGATTTCTTTAAACCTATCTAGAATGATTCCAGGAATCATGGTGCAAAAGACTTTGCTACATTTTGTGCAGGAATAAAGGAAAAATAGGCACATACAAAGGAAGGATAAACTAAATGGTTATCTAGAGGAGATGAGTAAGAACCGAGTGAAGAGATTATGAGTAAAAGCAAGATGCCCCTTGTCAACAACTTCTGTAACATGAAAATGTTATACATATTTAAAACATAAAATTATATCAAAAGGATGAAAAAAGCAAATCTCAACATTGAATATTAAACAGAAACCAAAAGCCTAACTATGTATTAAATAGATAAAATAGCCACAAGGGAGAAAAAAATAATTCAAGTCACTTTTTAAAATACAGTATTCTGAGTATTACGTCTAGCTATGCATCCTCAAGATGTATTCTAAGAACAAAAGTTACAATTCAAGTGAATCTTAAACTTTACCTGATTATCAGTAGTGGTATGGCTGATACAATTCTGAGAATATTGGTGCATATTATAGGAGCGAATAAATTCATGACTATATTGATGCTGTTGGGATATTTTCTCACTGTGAGAGGGGAGAAATATTTATGGAAGATAGAATGATGTGAAAAACATCTAATGGTGCTGGATTTACATTAAGGATAAACATACGAACTCATAATTTAAACACACATACACACACATTTTCTAGTTCTGTCCACAAAAAAGGCCAAGAAGCTATAAACAAACCTAACACCTAGATCTTAATTTTTGGCTACACAAAGGAACCAGGCTTCTTTGGGGAAATAGCTGAGTCTGGGTCTAAGCAGAGAAAGTTCAAAGTAACATCTTGGAACATCTTGTGCTAGGAAGCATGGAAGGGCTCCAAGATGAATGGGGTCATGGAAAAAGACATAGGAGCAGAATTAAAGGGACCATTCCTAGCTACACGTGGGACAATTTGAACATCAATATGTTATCATGATCATCGTAACAATGTTTTAAAGTGAAATAATTTATGAGCTTCCACTGATACAAGGGAAAACAGAGGCCAGGTGAAAAACAAAGGGCTTTGTAGACAAGAATGTGGAGAAGAGTTATAAATGGAGAAGGAATGATAGAATCAGAAAAAAGGACAGTGTACAAATTCCAGGGTAATAACTTAGGTCAAGATCATTAAGGGACTGGAAAGAAATGCTGGGGAACAGGATATTCATTCAGTGTCTAAAGGGAACACCACAGATAATTTACTGAGCATAAATCACCTTCACGATGCAGAGAACTGCTTTAACCAAGTGATGGGGAAGTCCCAGGTGTGGCATTGACTGACAGCCTGTCCCTCCTGACGGGTGACATCACCCATGAGACTTTTTTGCCAACATATTCTAACAATGAAGAAATAATCCAGAAAAAAAATGAAACAAAATATGGAACAACTTACTTAACAACCGACTTGTACGCTTCAAAAACTTAATGTCATGAAAAGCAAATGAAGTAAGTGGGTTAGAGGAAGAGATCTTCTCATTAAAAGAGACTCAAAGGTAAATGACAAGTGAATCCCATGTGGGGACACTGCTTGAAATCTGAATAAAAATATAAAAACAGACACAGCTAGAAAAGACACCACGGGGACAAGATGAATTATATATTGGATAACATTAACTGAAGTGATGTTTATTTTCTTGTTGCAGTTTTAGTGTTTGGTTATCTAGCACAGTGTCTTTATTAGGAGATACAAGTGAAGTCTGAAGGTTTAAATGATCACTATGTCTACAATTTGCTTTCAAAGAGTTCAGACAAAGAAAAACTATTTTATATGAGGAAGACAAGAGGAGAGAGAGAGAGAGAAAGAGAGATGGATGTGGCACAAATGTATGTCAACAGAGCAAAATGTTAACATTTGGAGAATTTAAGTGAAAGTTGATTGGAAGCTCATTTCCGTATTCTTGCAACTTTTCCGTAAGTGTGGACCTTTCAGAGTAAAAATTTGGAGGAAAATAAAAGTGCTTGACAGAGTGGTTCGCATGTAATAAATACTCAAAACCTTCCTACTCTGCTCCAGCAAATCCGTGCGTGTGTTCCTACAAAAGAAACACACACACACACACACACACACAGAGCCAAGGACGACTGCATAGCTGACTGAATGAATGAATAAACAACATGTAAGAAGCCGAACACATGAAAAAGTCAACGTGGAAGTAAGTAAGTGTGTGAATTTACGAATGAGTGAATGGATGGGAGTTTAATAAAGGAATTCAAGGACTGAGTTGGTGAATTTGTGAATGAGCTAATAAATGAATGAAAGTCACACAGCAATCATGCTCCCCACCTTTGTCCTAAGCCTTCTGTTCCCATCCATTGTGGTTGGAACCAACTGGATGTGCTAACGGATGTGTGAAGGCAATTTCTCTAAGTGCCTGTTAAAATTCTTGGCTATTCAAAGGTGACAATGCTTTAATTTCAGGATAGTGCTACAGCTTTATGACTTAGCAGTTTTATTTAATGACCCAATTTAGCAAGAGATTATGCTGTCTGCTGCTCGTCCAGCGAGACCACTTGAAAGCTTAGGTTTTCAACACAAGCAGATCCTCTTCCCAAGACCAGCCAGAAGGAAGCCCTGAGTGGTCACCACACCTCAGCTTACAGCGCGATGCAGGAAACAGGAAGAGAGACATTAAAAAAAAAAAAAAAGCTTCCCTTCTCTAAACTGTTGAATTGCCATCTTCTTCAGCCCAAAACAGTCCTCTGGAAAACACTTCACTTACAGAAAGCAAACTGTGCCTCTGAAATCGAAGCAACAATCCCAGTATTAGTCCAACCGGTTAAGCTGCTAGTGAGCCACAGCGGGTAAGTCACCCATGAGCGAGTCTCAAGCAGGAAAGGATGCTCGTGCTACCGGGAGACACAGCTTGGGGGCTCCTCCCCAGAATGAGCTGAGCCTGCTGCCCGTGGACAGCGGACTGCTTCCAAGGGAAGAGGGGAGAGAAGGAGGAGAGAGAGCCACGCTGCCTTCACCCCCTGCTCTGCATCAGTTGGTCTCCGATGACACGGTCTCCGATGACACTCATTTAATTGACTACCTGCCAATCACAAAGAGCTGGATTCATCACCCTCCACTGAGAGTGAGAGAAACTGAACAGAGCAGCTCCAGGGCCTTGTTTGTGGCCCCACAGAAAATAGTTATAATAGGTAATAAGCATAATCACCTGGAGGACGTAACTAGTCCCAGGCTTTATTCTGAGGCTTCTAATTAACGCGTTTGAAGGCATACATCCTCATGAACCGTGTCCTTCAGAAATTGTAAGGCGTGAATAAGGAGCATGGAGTTTGCACAGGTAGAAAGAAGAAGGGGGTGGGGAGGCATGGCCAGGGCTATTTTTAAAACACCACTCTTGCTGTTGGGTGAATTATGAATCAGACCAGGGAAGGCTGAAGACTTGGGTGTTTTTTTACCACAAGAACATGAGAATATGAATTCTGGGGACTTGGAGGAACCTACCATACTCACTTCTAGATTCTCAGTGTCTTGTCAGTGCCTGACTAGAACAGACAACCAGCGTGAATCGATTCAAATGGAGGAGAGTGGCCTCCCACGCTTTAGACCCTTTGACAAGAAGTACAACGTTCCAGGCAGAGCGAATGACTTAGCTCTCATGGCCATGGCTGGAATCCTCTTCCCATAACTTACCAGCCCCATTAGCACATCTGCTTCAAAAGAACAATATTACAGCTACTCTCCACTGATGTCTCTCGAGCTAGCCCTGTGCCCAGCAGATATTCAGCACGATGTTATGCAGTCTGTAATCAAGTGACAACTTTCTGACAACAGTCCTTTTGCAGTGATGGCGACCCAACTGATGATAGAATCAAACACACTTGAGAACTTGAACCCAGCTTGTCCACGTAGAAGTTGGCAGGGCAATGGAAGCCAGTACTTCCTTTTGGAGTGTGTGTGTGTGTGTGTGGTGTTTGTGTTAGAAGTGGAGTGTTAGGGGTAGAAATCAGCCAGTAGGAGATACGAGGACAAAACTTTATTACAAATGCACATTGCATCAACAGCTGAATTTGACTTCTCTTTGGTGTAAAACACGGTTGCCGAAAATTAATTTCTCCCTAAGATGCTCAGGGAGAAATAAATGTGGTCATAAGTGAGTGGCCCCGTTATGTCCTGGGGAACTCTTGTTTCCAACACAGGGATAGACCCTGGTGCTTCCCACACCTCAACTGTGCCCTCACGGACGTTACTCCAACTTTGGTAAGCAAGACGGAAGACTTTGAGACCTAACTGGACACACTTCTTTGTGTCAATGACTTGGATGAGAATCTATTACCTGCAATCACACAGCACAATTATGTGCAGGAATATTGGCGAGACTCCAACAGCAGCTTCCCAGCCTACTCCATTATGCATGCTTTGATGAGTCTTAATGAAAACAGAGTCAGCTGCCAAAGGGGTGAGAAACAGAGAATCATCGTGGCAAGAGTGGGAGATGTGGGGACTTTTAGGGGTGTTTGCAGACGGGTTATGAGCTGTCAGAGACGGGAAGACAAGGTTTGCTTTCAAGATTTGATGAAACGTTCCTTGAAAACTTCTTGCAATGCCTGATGACCCCTGCACAGATCTAGAAAGATGAAACAGACATTGTATCCATCCAGAGAAGAAATAAATGTGTCTTTGTTAGTGGTTCTAGACAAGCCATATCAATATGCAGTGGTACTGAGCAGAGGAAAAACAGTGTGTGGCTGGGAAAGATCTCCTCACGTCTTGACAAGGTGTCCTGTTGACATTAAAAATGGCAAAATGCAAACTGAGTAGAATGAGTTTCAGTGTCACCTTCTAAGGGAAATCTTGTCAGGGGGCCTCACCCTTTTAATTCGGCTTTATTGACACTAGAAGCTTCCCGTCAGAAATACTCCCTTCAGGTTCCTAAAGCCTCTGAAATCTCATGGCAAGGCAGAAGAAATAAAGCTGACTTCTGGCAAGAGGAAATAGCATTCTTGTAAGACCAGGTGGCTCTTTAAATGGTATTAATGCTACCAGGCAGCAGTGAGAGGAAAAGAGAACATGGTTAATGCTAAACCATGAGACCTGGCTACCCTATTTCATGACCATGTAGGAACTTTGCATCTATACCCTATTCCTCAGATTAATCTCGAAAGGCAGACATTTTTATCATCTCCATTTTCCTGATAAGGAAACCAAGACCCAGAAATGTCAAATGACTTGTCCAAGGTCACCCATCTAGAAGGAGCCAGCACTAAAATCTGAACGCCAAGGTGACTTCAAACATGCACGTCTCCTGCACATCATCCTTATGTTTGAAGAAAAGAAAGGATTTGAGGAAGCTGGATGATGGCAGAAGGTTCTGGAAGCAATGAAGAGCAGTAGGACACTGTTCACTCTTGGACTTGCAGAAGAAGTTGCAAATGATAGGAATGGCCCAAGCCTAGTTAAGAGTGCACATTAAAAGGATATCCAGTAGTTCCCAACTGTCGCTGATTTAATGGGACAGGCCATTAGTCTAAGGGAAATTATTGAAGGCTATTGAACGCAACTTACAATGCTTAATGAAAATCGTTATTCATTTAGTAATAAAAAGGAGAAAAGTAGAAAGAAAGGTGGGGGGGGAAGGAGAAAGGTACAAATTAATCTTTAAATTGGCTGTGATTTCTCGCATTCCATTGACACTGGGCTCATTAGAGAGCATGTAAAAGTAGATTCAGAAATTCCTGGTGCTCTGTTTCTCATTTTCCAACAGGGATCACACAGCCCCATGGGAACACACAAGGAAACATGGGTGATTATAATGCAGTGTGATCAGTGTCATGGTGGAAATACTCAGAAAATGACAGGAGAGCACAGAATAGGGGCACACAAACAGTAGGTGCAAGGTGTGTTAGAAAGGGTTCTGCAGAGAAACAGAACCAACAGGATGTAAAAAAAAAAAAATCTACATTTTCTGCCAGTGTGTAATTAGCTCACAGGACTGTGTAGGCTTAGCATGTCCAAAATCTGCAGGGTAGGGCAGCAGGCTGGAGACCTAGTTAACAGCTGGAGTTCAAGTGCAGAGACAGTCTGCTGGCAGGTTTCCTTCTGCCTTGGGGGAGCTTAATCTTTGTTCTCTTAAGGCCTTCAACTGATTAAACGAGGCCCATCACACTGTGGAAGGTAATCTACTTTATTCAAAGTCCACTGATTTACATGTTAATCTCATCTAAAAAGAAAACAAAACAGAACACAAACAAACAAAAATCCCAGAAACATTAGTGATGACACCCGACCAAGCATCCAGGCCTCATGACTTGGCCGAGTGGAAACATAAAATTAACCATTGCACCAGGGAGAGCAGCAAACAGCTGAGAAACCACAGTCTCCTGTCTCGTCAACCCACACTTCCTGTGCAGGCACCTCAGATGTTCACTAATTCCAACCACTTAATGAGCCCTACTCTTTCTCTACTCTTGTTGTTTCCTTTGTACCGGTCCCAGTACCCAGAACTCTCTCACTCCCTGAAAGCATCTCACTCATCCTGCGAGGCTACTTTACATGCATTTTCACCCAGCAACACAATTCTGAGTCCCCCCACCCCCAGCTTCCTTGTGGTCTCAGAGGCATCTCTCCCCACTTGCCCAACCAGACTGATGTAGCCGAGGACGGTCACAGACTTCACACCACTGCTGAAAGTGTCCACATTCAGACCCAAGGACTTTTACTACCAGATAGTGGCATGGGGCCCAGAGGTCCCCAGATGTGTGTTAAAAAACAGAACATTCCATTTCAGTATGTCACAGTTTCTCTGAGTTGCCTACTTGTCCCTTGATCACTCATCACTTGAGTGACATCAACTTGTAGAATCAGTTAGCTCTCTGAGTCTCTCATTCACTGCATCCACCCTAACCTCACTTCCACTGAACCTACAAAGGGAGGCCCTCCCTGCTTCTGGCTGGAACCGGTTTAACAATTCCTTCCGCTTCTCTTTGCATGCTTTGTGGATTTCATTCCCAGCTCCCACCTCGTTACCCTCCTTGATCCTTGATGAACTGGAATCATTTTTTCCCCGGGCTTCTTGGGATAATTTTTTTAAACAAGATATTGTCCATTTGTCCCACCAGATGTACTTGCCACCCTCCTGCCACCTTCTCTGTGCCCACAAGGGCTGATTAAAGGCATTACACCAATAGGCGCACTTGTCTTCAGATTCTAGCTGAATTTGCTTGATGAAGACACAGGTTTCCACCCATAGATTAAGGAAAGACTGAGTTTACTCCCCAAGCTCCCTGCTGGCTGTTCCCACACAGGAGGTCACAACTGTCTCAGGCATATCTTCTCCAAGTGCTGTCATCCTTTCCACTCTCACAACAGTCCCTCCTCTCACCTCTTTGGTCCCAATGGTGGGCACAGTCCCTTGGTGAGTAGGTCCCTAGCACCATCCCCTTCCATAATTTCTTCCTGCAAGTTCAGTCCCTAACTTGAGCAATCCATCTACCATCTCCAGTCCCCAGGAGAGGGGGACAGTGCTAAAGTCCCGGCACGATCTGAGCAGGGGTCTTGCTGCTGATGCTCAGAAAATTGTTCATCTTTCATTCAAGGACCGCTACACCATTGGCCAGGCTGGAAAATCACCTATGATGAAACCATTCCTTCTTTTCCCTGGAATTAAACCAGCAGATTTCCTTGCTGGGAAACCAGAGTTCAGATTATAGACATTCCACAGCTTTTGATTATTATCCCTACTTGAGTCAGTTTTATTCTTTCCTTTCTAGTCATTCAGTGTCATGAGTTTGGCAGTATCCTTGAGATGGGAAGCCCCATGAAAAAGACTGGCAGGACCCCCAGTTAGGGCTACTACTCTCCTGCCAGCATCATCCGGTTCCCTGTCCCAGTGCCATTATCTTGCTTTTTAAACTCTGAAACGGCTTACTTCTAGGAAAGCAGAACCTACACCTAAGATGCTATTGGTTCCCTGAGCTAACTCCTGATTGGTCCATTTTTAGTGCTTTAGTTGCATGGAACTCACTCCTGATTGGTCCATTTTCCTCACTCCTGATTGGTCCATTTCTACAAAGTTTGTCCCTAATTAGTCATCTTTGTTATACCTTATTTGCATATGATGTTACAAAATGTTGCAAAGTCTAGACTGGTAGACTATAAAAGCCTGTGTAAACCTGCAGACAGGGCCAGAGCTTGGAGTGTTAACTCCTCTGGGCCCGCTGGTGTAATAAACCTGAATTCTCCAACTCTCTGAGTGCTGCTTGGTCCCTTGCCCGGATCCATGTTGCTGTCACAACTGAGCTGTAACACTGAGCTATACCACTGAGCTGTAACACACTTTGCTGCAACATCCTAAACTAGCAAGTCATCGTGGAGAGTTTGGTGGCCCCCATAGAAATGCAGACTCAAGGGACCCAGAACCTTGGTCCTGACATTTATTTGCTCTTCCTAGAAATGTCTTCCTTTGCCCCTTCTTCTGGCCAACTCCTATGCTCCATCCAGGTCTCAGAGACATTACCTGCCTTCCCAATGTCTCTTTCATGGGAAGCTGGGTTAGGTGACCCTCCTGTGGGCTCCCAACACACACTACACATTGTATTTCCACTGTTGCTGTGTCTTCTCCATGATTAGCCTGTGAAGGAGGCTGAAATGATACTGTTATGGGCTGAACTGTGCCCCCTAAAATGATATCCCAAAGCCCTAACCCTCAGTACTTAAGAACGTGACCTTAATGGGAAGTAGATTCTTTGCAAATGCAATCATTGAGACAATGTCATACTCCATTAGGTTGGACCCTAATCCAACATGGTGGACGTCCTTATAAGAAGAGAAGAAACAGATACACAGAGAGATGACAGGAAAAGGTCACCTACAGTGCAGTCACATGGAAGCGGGGAGGCAACCTCTTGGAGGCAGAGATCGAAGTGCTGGTGCTGCAACCTAAGAACACCCAAGGAGTCGGCAAACCACCAGAGGCTGGAAGAGGCAAGGAAGGAGTCTTCCCTGCAGGTTTCAGAGCGGGTGTGGCCATGCCGGCACCTTCACTTCTGTCGTCTACCTTCCAGAACTGTAGAACGATACACTTCTGGGTTTTTTCAAACCACTCAATTTGCAGAACATTTTACAGAAGCCCAAAGCTACTAATGCAGACACAACTTTGTATCCTTTGCAGTTTGCCTGGTGCTTGCAACAGACCAAATTATCTTGAGCTGAAATGAACTGTGAGTCACTGATAGGCAGGTGAAAGCAGGCCGATGTGTATCCCCGAGGAAATTTACTCTTTCTCTTTTTCATCCATTTCACTCAGTCCTCCCTCCAGAGGCTGGGCTTTCCCTCTCTGCCACCCCTAGTCCCGTGGTGAAGTGACCTAGAACCCAGCCTTGGGCGTGGAGGCCAACATTCCGTCCACTTCCTCAATGAGCCTAACCACCCACTTTGTTACTCCCAGAATTCGCCCTACTGTCCCCATGCAGAGATCATACTGCCTTACATCAAAGCGGGTAGTTGCTCCTTGGGCTTTTAGGGACCTCATCTCCCCAGGATCACCCTGTGCAGGCGAGACGCACAGACTGAGATCTCCCAGGATGGGTAAGGTACAGCCTCACCTCTAGGAATGGGGAGCTAATGTTCCCCCGGGGCACAACATAAAGAGAGACGCAGCTGGGATTCAAGTGCAGTTTTCCACAACTAAAACCTGTCCTTCATCCTCACAACATTCACCTGCAAGTCTCTGCAGACTGAGGAGAAATATCCTCTTTTCCTTTTATACTCAGATGATCTCGAGGAATTCTAAATGAGGAAGGTGTGTGGGACCCCTTGGCCCCAGTCCCCTATTTCAGAGATGCACAGCCCAGTGGGGAGCATTCAGCCAAGCAGCACAAAGTGCAGAGAGAAAGAGAACCCAGGCGCCCTGCCTCCCAGCGCTGCTTACGCTGCCCACATTGTTACACCAGTGATGCCCCTGAAAGGTGCGGAGAACAACAGCGTCGTGCTTTTATAAACTGGAGTTAAACACAGAGCAAGTCTTCCTGGGCCATCTTCTCCCTCCCACCTCCTCCCTCCTCTCTTCTCCCTTCTTTCCTCCTCCCTCCTCCATCACTGTCTTCCCTGGACCACTTTGCCACACTTTTCCTAGTGCCATAAGTCACTCCTATTTAAGAACGCTTAACATTTACTAAGAACAATATGTATTTGATCAGCATCATATTTATGTACTAAAAATGTTTGTCATTTAAATACAGGGAATGATATACTTCAGCCTACACAGAGGTTTGCTTTTACTGCTACAAGTATTTTAGAAAACCAAAACCAAAACCGAAAAACCTACATACTTCGCAATTGCATGTGACCAGAAGAGCATCTTTAAAGAAATCTCCAGTTATGCACAATACAGCCTATCAACTCCGGGACACAATGTAGAGGTCCTGATTTCTTTGAGATCATCAGCAAAACAGCAACTTAAGTAAATATTCGCGAGGCAGGATATAGCTCAAGTGGTAGAGTGCATGCTTAGCATGCACAAGGTCCTGGGTTCAATCCCCAGTGCCTCCTCTGAAAAAATAAATAAATTGACCTAATTCCTTCCCCTCTACCGAAAAAGTAAATATTCATCTATAGCCATCCCTGGACAAAATAGCAAACATAAACCCTGAGAGAAGTCTTTCCAAAGAGAGGCGGAGGGTTCCATGACTCAGCTAGACCCTCTGTGTCAATATACTTACATTATGTTGGAGAGTTAAATTTGAAGCTATATTTAATGTATATATTTTAATTTCACAATATATTTTCATGATGTAAGGCCATGTCTATGTTTGTCTATTAAATGCATAACGTCAAAATATGTATTTAGAAAAGGACACATTCAGAGAAAAGCACACATATACGTGCATAGAAAGAAAAATCCCAAGGAAATTCTAACAATAAAATATCAATAGCAATCCTTGGATCGTGGTTTATAAGATGAATTTAACATTTCTCCATATTTTCCTTTTTTCCTTAAATTTTCTATACTTATCATGGATTATTATTTTTTTTATTAAAAAGTACCATTTAAAGCAAAACATGTGCAATTCAAAGTACCCAATCAATGTTTCAGCGATACAGGTGATTACTGCACCAGGTTTTGTTGGCTTCCTGAGTCTTGACTGTTAGACCCAGTATTTATTACCTCAAGCAAGTCATGAAATTCTCACATTCCCTTTCCTTCAATGTAAGATAAGAGTGAAAAAATATCTGCCTCAGATTTTTGTTGCAAGGATTAAAAGGGATGGTATTTGTCAATTCTCAGTTCAGTTCCCAAAGACGAAACAGGCTGAGGAATTGCTACGCATCACCGCTAGTCCTGCTGTTGCCATCACACCCACCATTCAGCGGGCACTGGTCTCCTCTGCCTTATTCTGCAACCAGATCACTCCCTCCATTTCTTTGTAAAGGGTGGACCAGGGAAAATTTGCATCAGAATCACTTGGAAAGCTCAGGAAAGGTGCATTGACTGAATTAGAATTTCAGGGTCCGGGAGGTCTCTTTTTAGCATGATTTCCCCAAGATCCCTATGTTAATTACATTTTGAAAGTAACTGACATCTACCTAGGAGCCCTCTTCCTGACCAGGTGTATAGGACATTAGTGCCCAGCACAACCCTGCAAAGAAAACAATCATGCAATTTCTAATTACATTATAGGGCTATTGAGAAGCAGTAAGCACACATTTTGGAGAGAGAAAATTATCACGGAAATGAAATAGCATCCAATTCCATGTCACCAGCATTCTCTGCAGGGAAAATGTGGCCCTTTGTGTTCAGATGAGCAAATGGCCAAGTGTCCTTAAGTACCATTTTGGCAATGATTTGCCCGCATTTCTACCTGTGATATTGCACTTTTTCCCCCCAATACTACCACCTCATGAATGACAATGACTTTGTGTCATTTCCCTGCATATCCCAGGTCCCTTTCTGGCTACAGAAAGAGCCACACGGGTGTGGTCACCACGTTGCCAAGAAGCCTGGGTCCTGGGGACTCAAAGGCCCTTAAGAGGCCCCTACTTCCCTGCTTCATTGCACAATTCTGCCGGCATCTTCAAAGGCCAGTGCTTAAAACAAACTGGCAAAAAACCTGTACGTGCCGATTAATAATACACGCAGTGGAGAGAGCGCTCACATACTGTATTTTTAAATAACTGTTACATCAGGTTTGGGGTGTGGAATTTTTTTGTAGAATAAATTAGTGATCACGTGCTATTTCTAACCCTGCATAATAATTGACTCTTACTATGTCCTTATGTAATTTAGAAAGAAGTGGCAAGATATTATGCGGTTGGCAGGGAAGACAGAAATAGTCCACTTTTGTTGTTAGGCACTTACTGGATAATTCCCCTGGCAGGTTGCTCCAAGACACGTAACTGTGTCTAATCTCACCGCTCCAGGAGGCTGGAGGTACCATTCCCATTTCACAGATGTGGGACTGCAGCTCAGAGGGCAGGTGGGAATTGCACAGCCCTCAGGGTCAGACCCACATCGAGCTTTCCCACTTCCTGAGTCAGAGTTTCCTACTGATTTTGACAATTGGTTTTTATTTGTTTGGTAATTTTCCTCTTCTTTCTGCTTTTGACCTTTAGCAGAGAAGTGTCCTTGGCAAGCGCGGGAGAAAATGCTGGATAATTAACTCTTGGTTCAGTGGATCATTATCAAAACCATCATCAACAAGGTGTCTTCAATTCAACCATGAAAAACAACCTAACTGCTAATTCTGATTATTTACCTGAATGCCATTTGCCAGACCCCTCGCCAAAGTTGGTCCTTTAAATTCGTATTTACAAAAGTGTCCTCTTCCGGTGGCTTTCCCTTTGCTCTGCACCATCACATCGCGACATAAAGCATGAGTGGGGACTTTGTACACTTACCTGTGACATTGCAGTACACTCGGAAGGGTGCCAGGGGACCACTGCCATCTGAGTCGATGTAGAAGAAACCAGCTGTGCTGCCTTGGTGCCTGTACGCCTCACAGGATTGCTCATAGACAGCTGGAAAGACACAAAGGCAGCAGAGAGGAAGTGATGCTTGGCTCTGCATTTCCGTTTGGAGGGAGCAGAATCCCCTACTTATATTCTTTTCCTCTCCTACAGCCTCAACTCTCTCCCCAAGCCTTAACAAACCAGCACCCCAATGTTTGATGGAGCTGCATCTCCCTTCATCCTCACGTTCATTCTTCCAAACAGCTCAGAAGTTCTATCCTCCAAGATGTCTCCCTTGACCGCTTACATGGTCTTTCCCTTTGCTGATGTTTATGCCTCTCTGTCTAAGCTAGAACCATCATATGCTGTTCTGTCTCCCCTAGTGTTTACAGAATCTCTAAGAGTGATGGTGCAACAGCAAAGAACCAATCTGCCTCCATTCTGAATTTGTTCCTGTAGCTCTAACCCTGTGCTCTGTTTCCCATGCTCAGTCTTGCTGGTTCTGCACCTTTTGTAAAAGAATGTTGCCTGGAGCCTGAAATCTACAGGAGAGCCCATTCTCAAGGTTCTGACCTTTAAGGATGTAACACTTTCCCATTCATACAGAGATAAAAAGTTGCAGAACAGACAATAACGTTAGTTTGAGGTGACAGGAACATCATGACCTGACCTATGTGAATAGTTGCAAAAACAAAGAATTCTGACACCAAAAAGTTTGCAGCCACTAACACCACCTCCTCCTCTTTTTAGTATAAAAGGAACCTGATTTCTGACTTGGGGAAGATGGCTCTTTATGACATGAGTCCCCCATCTTGTTGGTCTGCTGGTTTTCTGAATAAAGTCGTTATTCCTTGCCCAACACCTATTCCAGATTTATTGGCCTGTCCTGCAGTGGCAGAATGAGTTTGGACTCGCTAACAGTGGCCATGTGTAGCTGGATGTTGTATTCCAGCATCCAGCAGAATGCCATGTTCACAGCAGGAATTCAAAAATGTTTGATTAGTGAATGAAAAACTGACTGAATAGATACAGTCATGACTTTTTAGTAATAAAATCAATTACTTTATCTTATTTCTGTCTACCCAGAGCTCAGCACAGGTAATAGGTACCAGGTAATAGGTGTCCAATCAAATTTAGCTTGCTTTGACTTAACAGTGTTCTTTGACCTAACGCTCCCAACATGACAGCCATCTGAAAGGCTGTTGTCCTGTGCAGAGTAATTATTACCCAGGTATTTCCATGTAGGAGTCACATTGTGGTTAAGAACATGAGCCCTTATTAGGTGTCAACAGTGTGACTGCCACCAGACAACAGACCCAGGATGAGGTGATGAGTCTGTGCTTTAGAAAGATTGCAGCCATGGCTGCAGCCACAAAGATCTTTATGTGCTCAGAGAGGGGTAGACACAGCTATCCTGAGACAGGGACTCTGAACAATCTGCAGATAGAAGAAATATATAAATCTCATTACACCAACATGAATGAATTTGGTGGGGTGTAAAGGAGGCATCTGCTGTCTCACGCATGAGCAAGTAGGATGTCATCTGATGCTTTAGACAAAGTCACGTAGCTCTGAGCAGCTGGTACACATCCAATTATGTCATCATCTCATACTTAAAACACTTCAGTGGCTCCTAACAGCTTTCAAGACATAGCACCAACTCCTCATCGAGCCAACGTGCCCCTGAGACTAATGCTGCATCTCAGGAATATGAAGCCACAGTTTGTCACAATCAAGTGTGAGGGGTGCTTCACATAATTCATTACCACAAGTTCAAAAGCTTGAGTGGGTTTGACTTTTCCCAAATTAGAGTGAATTCAAGGTTATCTTTGTTCCCATGTAATGTTCCCTGGCAGTCATATGTACTTTCTGAAGCTGTAGAAAGGTCAGAGGGAGGGTCCTGGTTTGTTCCCTATGCACTGAGCATAACATGAAGATTATTTCTGCTTGTCAAAACTTGACAACATACTGGGTGTGCGTCACACCTATGAAAGTCAGTTCTTACGTGTGTTGTGTCTGACCCACCAGCCCCACGCTCCCAACATGACAGCCATCTGAAAGGCTGTTGTCCTGTGCAGAGTAATTATTGCCCAGGTATTTACAGGTAGGGGTCACACTGGTTACGAACATGAGCCCTGGAACCAAACTGGATAGTTTTGCATTATAGGTCTACCATCTCCAGCCTGGAAGAGCTTGGATAAGCCACTTCCCCTGTGGTAGACAACCTCTAAGGTAACTCAACTCATCAGCACCTGGGTGTGCTTGTGTCTTGCTCATGAATTTGTGTCCTCCCCTTGAAGGTGGGCTGGACTTAGGGACTTGCTTTTAACAGAATATGATAGAAGTGATAAACATCATTGTCAAGACCAGATTATAAAAAGACAGTGGCTTCCATCTTGGGTGCTCCTTGAGAACTTGCATTCAGGGAAGCCAACTGCGAGGTCCTGAGGCAGCCCCTTGAAGAGGTCTATGTGAATGAGCTTGGGCGCTTCTGATGCATGCCTGTGAGTGAGCTCTGAAGCAGACATCCTAGTTAAACACTGAAATGACTACCGCCCTGGCCAGCATCTTAACTGCAGCCCCATAAGAGACTCAGCCAGTACTACGCTGCTAAGCTGCTCAAGGACCCAGAAGAGCTATGAGGTAATGATGTCTGGGGTTTCCAGATGCTAAGTTTTGTTATAACTCATTGTGCAGCAATGAATTGCTAACTCTCAAAGCATTAACTTTCTCTTGTGGCTCTGGGCGTGAAAACAGTCTATCCCATGCTACCGTAGTAAGGAGTCAAAGAGTTAATCCACGTACAGCACACATAGTGCTTGGCACATGGAAAGTGCTTGATAAATACAAACCATTATTATTATTGGTGGAGGTGTTATTGCATCGTTTCATGCTATGTTGCCTCTTCTTTTTTGGCCAAGTATTTGCTTACTTGATTTCTTTCTCAGTTTTTATCATGAATCACAAGACTTGTTATGAGAAACCCCCTCTTCTATGCAGAGATAATGACATTTAGTTCTTAGTTTATTCTTTTAATATTGATTATCGTGTCTCCAAACTGCACGTCTATGTTGCTGCTTCTTGGCTTTCCATGTTTACAGGTTATCTATTCTCTTACCAATAGGAAAGGTGAGTATTTAGCTTTTTTTATCACTGTCCCCAGACACAAAGAACTTTCCATCCCCCGTACTGCCGTTACAGCTGTATGCTAATTTTAGCAGATCAATCTTCACTGCTTACAGTAATATGACAATATGCAGGCCATTCACACATATAATAATATTTAATATATAACATGGTTTTTCCTTCCTTGAACAATAGCTGTTTTTTCTTGAAATTAATAATAGTCTCATTTTCTCTCTCTCTCTCGTTTGCCTTTTTTTCTAAGCATATATCACAAATTTAACTCCAAATTCACTAACAACTCTCTAAAAAGCCTTCTAAAATACTCAAGGGAAAACTACTTTAAAGGGATACCCATGGAGAGAGAGGGAGTGGGGAAAGGGGACAGAGACGAAGCAAGCTAGACCTTTCTGAAAATGACATATATTTGACTTAGATACGATATACATATCTAAATAGCTAAAATACAAAATTAAGTCCACTAGAAGAAAAAGTACAATTCCTAAATATTGAAAGGGAATTAAAATCAATGAATTCAACTGCAAATTATTTCAAACAATTTTGAAGTTCAGTATTTTCTTGTAGCTTTTTTTTTCACCAAAAAATTCAAATACATGCAAAGGGTACAGAGAGTAATAAAATAAACCTGGTTTCAACATCAACCAATACTTGGTAATCTTGTTTCATCTATAAGACTAGAATTATCAGTTACCCATTGCCAGGTAGCGAACCACCCCAGGGTTGTCTTAAGCCAATAATCATTCTAGGATTCTGCAGGTCAGTGATTTAGGCTGGATAGTTCTTGGCCAGGCTCGAGGGTCCTGTGAGGGCTGCTCGCTCATCTGAAGTCAGTGCCGGGTCAGTGGGACTTGCTGACCCAGGCTGGGGTGTCTCCCTCATGTAGCGGCTCAAACTCTAGCAGGCACGTGTCCACCGTAAAGTTTCTAAGAGCAGCAATTGGGCAAATACTTGTCAGGCCTCTGGCTTGCGGATGCTCCTGTGACCGAAGCAAGTCACTTAGCGAGCCAAACTCAAAGCAAAAGGTCCCAGGGACCTAAAAGGAAACGGAGCGACAGGACAGAAGTGGACTCTGTCACCAATTTCACGGAGCAGGGCCACACCGCAGTGCAAAGAAACTTTTATCTCACTAAGGGGTTGAGACGTTGGGGTCATTCGCTGCCTCAGTTAGCCTGCCGTCCTGATGTGCTTTCTCCTTAAACCAAAGTTCAGTTACTAGGAAAGCTCTGAGGGTCAGGCCTGGTAACAAATGGTTTTATTTATGGATATTGTAAATGAGCTCATAAAACAAGGTCTTTGCCCAAAGACACACCAGCTGGTAAGTGGTTGATTAAATTCTATCATTCCTTCTTGGTATATTAGTGGGAATACTTAATACAAATAAAGTATAACTCATCAATTATTTGGTTTCCCTAAGCTACAAGATTGTATAGGAAAAGTAAGATAAATGCTTAATGTTTTCTCTTTAATTCATTAGTTTCAAAATACTAAAGTGGTTCTTGGTATCCTCCAAAATGACCACTAAGAATATTTTTAGTTTTATTATGAACACATAGATGTAAACATATTTGAAGTTAAAACAATAATTTGACTGGTAGTAAGCAATCAGCTATACCTACCAGAAAAAAATTAAACACAGCAAAAATCTTCAAATACATTAAATAGCCTTATTGTTAAATAATATTGCTATTGATTCATTAAGCTATTACACACAGATTGCAGGCAAAAGCTAGTAACTACTTATAATATTGACAACAGAAAACTAAAATTTTACCATAAAAGATAAAATATAAAATGCAAAAGTATATAAAATTCTGCAGTCGTAATTTGAGTTGGCAATATCATTATGAGCTCATAAATTTTTCTGCATTTTTTAATTGAAGTATAATTGATTTACAATGTTGTATTAGCTTCTAGTATACAGCATAGTGATTCAGATATGTATTATATATATATATATGTATATAATATAATATACATATTCTGTTTCATTACAGGTTACTACAAGCCATTGTAGCCAATCATAATTTAATTTCTGATGATATATTTTCACTCTGGACCACTGAAAGCACTAGAAGCAACCTCTAGACGATAGTCTCTAAATACAATTTCTCACCAAAAGGAAGAAGGGTTTTACTGAGTCCCTATTTGGAGCAGCATGAGATCAGAATGTCTTGTTTTGCCTGAAACCAAGAAAGCTTCCAAAAAATTGGAGTCATGTCAAAACTGGCAGAGGAGCCAATCTGATGGAATAATTTGAGACTCAGGAAGAATAATTTTTGTTTTCTATATTTAAATATATAAAACCTACTGGTTCATTATTTATCTGTCTATATATCTGTTTCCCATCTATCTGTCTACTTAAATCCATTGTTCACCTGTGGAGGTTGCTAGAGAATAAAATTGTATTCTGAGAACTGGAAAGAACTCAGATCACACCCTGCCTTTCTTATGTGGACTGTATTTGATGGTAATTTAATAGTCCATGAAAGATGTCATTAGAGAATGACTGAAGCCAGAAAGCACAAAAGGAGTAATAGAATTTGAAAATCATCCTTCTATAATCCCCAGCGAAATAAACAATCAGACAATGATCATCAAGGATTGCTAAATCATTAGATGGAAAATTGCTGGGGGCTTTTTAGTGGATGAATTAAATTAACAATACCCAAATTCACTGATCAGTCTCCAAAAGTGATTAAGATGCTTATAATGGGAGGCAATAAAAAATACACAGCACCACCTAAGACATATTCTTGCCAAAAATTTGAAGCTCAGTCGAATCAAGTCCTGAGCTTTAAACAATAATTTGCAGTAAAAAGTTAAAAAACAAAACAAAAAAACATGCTCAACTACATTTCAAGGATACAATCAGTTAAATCCAGATTGTAGGAGCATCTGACTCAATTTCTTCAAGAAATAAATGGCGACAACAGAACAGGGATGCAGGAGAAAAATCAGTCAAACACTATGTTTGGATCTTGTCAGGATCCTGATTCCATCAAACCAAAGAAAAACTTTAGAGACCCAGAACACTTGAAATCAGATTTGGCATCTTTAATTTAGATATTTTTGATTTGGGTTGAGTATGATGGTAATGTGGTTATTATTTAAAGGTAAAATGTTCATCTTTGTTAGAGATACTTCTGAGAGATTTGTAGTAAAAAGATTATGTCAACAATTTGTTTCTAAAATATTCCATCAAAGAAAATGAAAAGAGGGCAGGGTAGTTGGAAGAAAATTGGCAGCATATTGATAAATGTTGAAACCGAGGGAGGGTTTAGGGGCATGATTATAGTATTCTGTCTTTTTTGTGTATGTTTGAAAATGTCACTAATAGTAATTATTTTGTTTTAATATTTAGACATTTCAGGTATTCTATGGATTTCAACTTCATTGAAGAACTGTCTTCTGTACCAATCTGACCTGGGGACTGTGTCTGCCCCGTCTGCTGCATAGACATCTCCCTGGGTCACCCCTCTACCATCAGGCTGGGCAGTCCCTTTTGAAACTAGCTTTTTCCCTCAACATAATTCCCTTGAAATCCATTCAAGTTGTTTCATGCAGTAATCATTTGTTTCTGTTTAATTGTTAAGTAGTATTCCATGGTATGGATATACCATCATTTGTTTAATAATTAAAACATCGAAGGACAGGTGGGTTACTTCCAGGTTTTGGCTATTTCATTTGTATTATTTTTAAATTCCCTAGAGGGCTTCCCCCTGCCTCTGAATATTTTTTTTTTCTTTACTAGAATGCATTTTTTTTTTTTTGCTGGAGGAGGTAACTAGGTTTATTTATTTCTTTAATTATTTTTAGAGGAGGTACTGGGGATTGAACTCAGGACCTGGTGCATGCTAAGCATGTGCTCTACCGCTTGAGCTGTACCTTCCCCCTAACAGAATGTAATTCTTGATTTATTAGTGAAATATAGCTCTAAAACCTCTGAAATAATTTATTATTACATAGTTTTTTTTTTCCTCTCTGTATACAGTGTTTCCTCCAAGGTAGGGGTGCATGCATGCACCTGCTCACAAGCACTAAGTTGGTTTATTTGTTTTGTGTTTTATTCTGGTCTCCGCTTTATCTGTCATGTTAGATTCCTTTTTGAGATGTCAGGTGACCTTGTCAGTCCTTTCATATGTAACAGGAGTCTTTAAAATACTGGTGGTTAGAGCTTAGCAAAACTTTGTGGTTCACCCCTCTTAGACTCTACTGTAGGGTCAACTGCCTGGACAACTTAGTGGGAAATCCTCATGTCAATGCCTTTAGGTCTTTTCTCCTGGTCTTTTTAGCATCTATGATTTAGAAAGATATTTTATACAAGATTTGGAAGGTGTAAATGACATGGCACACACATTTCGTTTTCTGCTTGTAAGGCCAACCAGAGCACACAGCGCTACTGTAGATGACACGCATTGTCACTCTTCTGACTTTAGATGTTAATGTGGGGCAGCCAAGCCAGCTGTTCCTCCACATGGGCTACCGACTCCTTTAGCTTCCCTAACTCCTGGCCGGATGCACATTTAGATCTCTCATGATCACCTCATTATTAAAGTTGAGGTTTGAAGGAGGTAAGAGTCAAGGTGTTTCTATGATTGACTGCTGACTGACAGGACCATTAAAAAATAACTTACTATTATTTACGTGAAGTGTTAGAAGGAAGTGAAAGTAAACACGTATGTTCCATCCACCAACTTTTCCAGGAAGTACGTACATGCTACTTGTTTATTGAATTGTTCTTTGTGGACATTTTGCCTAACACACTGTATAACATGCACTCTATACACATTTATTAAGAGACTAACTTTTTCAGTAACTCTGGCCTCTGAGAAAACGAAACAAAAGAGACATGGTTCTTATCTCGAGTAATTCAGAATCTCAAACTCATCCAAATTAATCCCAATGCAAATGGAAAAATTTATCAGAAAATTCTAAAAGACCAATTTTTACAAAATAAAGAGAAAAAAGCATTTAAAAGTCACCCAAGAAAAATACAGCAGGATCCAATTTTTTCCCAAAAGAATCCTTTAAAGAGCAGACGATCCTAATGCTACTTATATTTCTCTAGAAATCTCCCAAATTTGTTATATGAAGTGAGTATAAAAGTGATTCCCAAACCTGACAAAGATCACACCCAAAGAAAAAAAATTACAAACTCACTTATGAATATCAATTTTAAAATTAAAAAAAACATAAGCAGATAAAACCCAATAGCATACTTAGAAAGTACATAATGACCAAGTGGCTTAATCCAAAAATGCAGGAGTGGTTCAATGTAGGAAACTTATTTGTGTGAGTGTGTGTAAAATCATCATGACAGGCTAAAAAAAACATGATATAACCTCTCTACTCATTTAAAAGACAATTAATGTGAAAAAATCCAAAATAAACTCTATTTATTTAAAAAAAAAGGTAATTAATGTGAATACACTGACTAGAACTTCACTCAGGTCACAAAATGAACAAAAGCAAGAATCTTCACTGTCTCTACTAATAATTCACATGGCCCTAGAGTTCAAGCCCCAGAAATTAGGTAAGAGAAAGTAGCTAGAGGCACACAGCCTAAAAAGGAAGAAGTGACACTCTTTTTATAGATACTCAGATTATGTATCTGGAAATACAAAAATAATTGTTATAAATCTACTGTAAACAAAAGTAGTAAGTTAAAAAAATCACATATGGAAATCAATAGTTTTCATGTATTCAGGCAAAATTATAGTAAATGTTGAAAAAGGATCCCTGCTTACAGTATTGAAGGGAACGACAGAAGGAAGGAAGAAAGGGAATGAGGAAGGGAGAAAGGAAGGAAGGGAGGAAAAGGGAAGAAAAGGGAAGGGAGGGAGAAAGGAAGATCTCCAAGGATAAGCTTTATGAAAACATCCAAAACCAAAATAAGAAAATTAACACATGCCTAAAGACACAAATATATTTGAATAGCCTCATAAGACAGCCTTTGTCTCATAATCAACGTATATATTTAACACAATTTTAATCAAGAGACTATTAAGTTTCTAGTTTGTCTGCTTGTCTTATTTGATTACAAAGTTGATTTGGAGGAACAAATAAGCCAAAAGAGCAAGGGAAACTCTGGAAAACAAGAACAAGATGGGGGGGGGGCAGGTCTACCCGCTCTATATCAACCCACGGACGGATGCATGCATGCATGGATCAAGAGAACGTTGACCCAAGCACAAAATCCAAAAGATATCTGAGTGCATACAGAAATTTAGTACATGATAAAGGAAGCAGCTCAAATCAGTAGGGATAAAAGTGATTTTTTAATGAGCAGTGCTGGGAAAATTGAGAAACCACATAGTAAAGAAACTGAATCCACTTGAATCCACTCCTCATGCTGCACATCAGGATCAAAATTCCAAATGAATAAGAGACTTAAATGCCAGAAAGTAAAATATATACACTTGTTAGAGAAGAACAAGAAATAATTTCTTTGTAAACAGGAAGTAGCAAAAACTTTATTAACAATGATTCAAAATCCAGAAGCAATAAAATAAAATGTAGATGAACTTACTCATATTGAAAATAAATAAACAGAAAAGAAGAAACATGTTTCTAAAAAGAAAACAACTTCTGGATGGCAAAAGATTCCCAGAACAAATTAGAAAGACAAATTGACAAACAGGGAAGCATTACAACTTACATCACAGAGCATTAACATTTCTTAAAAATTTTTTGAAACTAAAGTAAAAATGACAAAGAAAACAATCTGGTGAAATATATGTTAAAGATATGAACAGACAGTTCACAGAAAAATAAACAAAAACAGAGGAAGAGATGTCTGACCTTGCTCGTAATAAAATAAATGCTAATAAAAACCAGGTTGCCTTTTCTCACATATCAAATTAGCAATAATCCAAAAGATTGAGAACATGCTCTACTGGCAAATCTGTGGGGGGAAAAAAATCACTCTAATATATGACAAAGGGGATAAAAATCATGCAGATGTTAGCTGTGAGATTTAGCATTCTCTGGCAAAATTACATAGGTATTTACACACTGACCCAGAAATATCACTTCTAGTGATCTAGTTCAAGAAATGCTGGCAAAAAGAACTTTATGAAAATATACTATGGACTGAATTTGGCCCTTCAAAATCCATATGTTGAATCACTAACCTCCCAAAGTGATGGTATTAGAAACTGGGGCCTTTGAGGGGAGGTAGCAACATCTAAACCATATCATAAAGGTGGGGCCACCACTGTGTGATCAGTGCCCTTATGGGATCAGCAAGAGAGACAGGAGAGTTTTCCTTCTCTGCCATGCAAGGATGCAGTGAGTGGGAGGCCAAGTACAAACCAGAAGCAAGCTCTCTTTAGAAACCGGATCATCTGGCACCTTGACCTTGGACTTTCCACCCTCCAGAATCATGAGAGACAAATGTCTGCTATTAGACCACACAACCTATGGTATTTTGCCAGAGCTGACTGAGACAAAATGCATTCAGTAAGATGGCTCACATCATTGACACTAGCAAAATGAGGGAACCGTTCCAAATGCCCATCAACTGGGGGATAAATGATGGTACCCACACAACAGAGAATAGTTAGACTTTGACAGTGAATGAAGTTTGCACATAATACTGTAGTGTGAGCTCCAGAATATATATATATGTCTTTTTCCTGCCCCACCATTTATATTCCAATGGCAGAACTATAGAAATAGATAAGAAACTTACTCAGTATGTATTTTTCAGGCCCTAAAAATGTTTCAGTCCTATCTCCTTCCTCCTTCCCTCTGTCCCAGGCAATCTATTTACCACATGATTGCATCTTTAGTTACAGATCTACATACACAGCTGACAGATACAAATAAGATCAAATTAATTCTAGTAATTAAATAAATGCTTGTGAAAGCATTTTGCATTTAACAACCATTTATTTAATTAAGTTATGAACCCCCTCGTACCATAGGTTTGCAGGACTCTGCCTTGGTCGGCGTTCAGTGAAGAAAAGCAAAAAGACTATGTTAAAAATGATTGGATGGCTGAAATTAGTTAAAAAAAAAAAGTCTCAAGGGATTAAATTAGAAAATAGATCATTTGCTGTCCCAGTCTGCACATAGCTGGTAAAGGCTGAAAATAGACCCAGATTCTGTAACGTTTTTGTCCCTTAAAAAAAGGAGAGTGGAGATGGGAAGAGATGAGTGGTTGGGGGAGGATACGGATGGGGGATGAGAGAGGTGAGTGTGGTTGTGAAGGGACAGCACGGGGTGTTCCTGTGATGAAACCAGTCTGCATCACGATTATGGTGGCGACTACACAAACCTACACATGTGATAAAATTGCACTGACACACACACACACAAGTGTTTGTCAAAATGGAGCAATCCCAGTAAGCAATGTGTACTTTATCAATGTCAGTTTCCTGGTTTTGATATTGTACCCCAGTTACGTGAGATGTTCCCATTGTGGGAAACTGGTTAAGGGCACACAGGACCTCTTGGTAACTTTTTTTTCCCCAATTTTTTGTGAATTATTTCAAAATGAAAAGTCTTCAAAACAAGAAATGACCCAACAATTCCATTCCTAGGTCCAAATGCTGTAGAAACAAAAAAGTATGTCCACCTAAAAACCTGCACATGAATGATCTTAGTTAGGTGTATTATTCGTAACAGCCCCCAAATGGAAACAACCCAAATGCCCATCAATTAATGAGTGAGCAAAAATTGTGTTATAGCCATACAGTGAAACTGTATAAGGCAGTAGGAAGGAATGAAACACCGAGACACACTACAACACGGGTGAAATCTGAACTCTGAAAGACGTTATATTAAGTGAGAGAAGCCAGCCACAAAAGCACACATACTGTATGATTCCATGTATATGAAATGGCCGATTAAGGTAACTATACAGACAGAAAGTGTATTCGTGGCTGGCGGGGGCTGAAGGCAGGGGTTGGGGGTGGGCACTGGAATGAGGAGCAACTACTAATGAGTGTGGGATTTCTTTTTGGGATGTTGAAAGGGTCTATCATTAGGTGGTGATGATGGTTGTACCACTGTGTGAATATACTAAAATCCACTGAACTGAATGCTTCAAATTGGTGAAATGTATGATGCAAAAATATGCCTGAATAAACCCCCCAAAAGTCAAGGGGCAGGGTGTGAGGTCACAGGACAGGTCCCAGAAGGTGTTTTGAGTTCTCCAGGGCACACTGGGTGTCAATTATTATCTTCGACCCCCCAGTGTCTGCGTAGAGTCAGATGACCCTGATGAATTCCCTAGACAAGAAGGATGCCCACGTCCACTCCACCTCCACCCAGGACCACACCCAAGATTAGAGGACATTCCACTTCCTCCTTAGAAACCACAACATATTTTACGTAAATAAAGGCTAAGCACCAGTTGCTAAATACAAATAGAAAACCTTGCGTCTCTGTGCCGGCTACATACCTCGTCACCCTGACCCTCTACAGTCCAGTTAATTCATCCATAAAACATCCAGTAATTATCCTTAATAATGTGTTATGCTGCAATAGATAGAATATAAATATATCAAGTGAAAATATATACATACAAACATGCTTGATATACACCTTTCCAGTAACCCCCGTCTGAATTAAGTCTAGCTTATCAGGTTCATGGAAGCAAAGCAGTGGGGATCGTGAGTGATGAGCTGGCGGGAGCCTCAGAGGAAACTAATGAATGGCCTCTAAAGCAGTGTGAGCCTCACGCCAGCAGCAATTGGCATCGCCCTGGGCTTACTGGTCATGCAAATTCATGGATTCTATCCTGAATCAGAATCTCTGAGCATAAGGTTGTGGAAACCGTGTTCTAACAAGATCTCCAGGTGATTCTCTGCAAGTAAAAACTTGAGAAGCCCTTGTTCTTTAAAAAAAAATAAAAGTGAAAGCCACACTTATTAAATAATAGCTGATACCACGAATTTTTTTACAATTTTGTCTTATTTGCTAAAAACTCAAGTTTCTAATAAGTATGGACATATCCGTAATCAAAATAATGATTTCAACTTTTGCCCAGAATGCTAAGTGTCCATATATTTTTCTCCCCTTTTGTTTTGCCTGGTGATGTTGTATTTGGTGGGGGGTAATATTCATCATATATTATATAAATCAAGAGCAATTACCAACTCACTCATTAAATAACCTGAGTGTCAGTTAATAATTTTATCATTTTACCATGTGATGTCATTCTAGAAAATCGTTGTTAGCTGATAGCTCTGAGTTCAAATACCACTGATGATTTATAAGGACTTTGGAAAGTTTCTTAGTCTCTTGAGTTTTGTTTTCTTTGCAAGATTTTTATAATGAGAAGAGGTAAAGTATGGAAATTGAGTTTCACTCATAAGACATTCAATAAATATGAGGTACCCAATTACTAGCATTCATAAATACTCTAAAGCAAGTAAAACAGAAAAGAACTGAGTACATTTACACAGTTCTTCAGGGAAGTTATAAAATATGTACCATACCCCATGTGTGAGGCATAGAGCTGGGTGCTGGGGACACAAAGGTGAATAAGATATGCTCCTGCTCTCAAATGTTTGGTCAGATGAAGGAGTAGATTTAATTGCATTCAGTGCATTCTGTATTCTTTGGATGATTTTTTCTGGAATTGGATCTTGAGTATCCTTGTAATCCCAGGGCTCTCCTGTTCACAGTAGGTGTTCCATGAATCGGTGTTGGTGAATTTAGAAACCTATGAATGAACAGAGAGAGAGCCCCATGGGGAGACCTACGGGGACAATATGTCTTTAGCAAACTTGCCCTGTGAGAGACTTCTCTGGAAGCTGGACCAGAACTGATAGACTGAGGGCAGGAAGACAGGTGAGAAGACTTGCATTAATCCCCTGAAGAAGTATGAAGCTGTGAACCAGAGAGAGGCAATTAGAGATCTTTATAAAAAGAGGCATGACCCAAGGTCACTTTGTATATGTTTAAATTTGACAACAATAATCTATAACTTATCTAGGACTTCCTATATCTGGGCATCTCATGGGGAGAAAATTCATCGGACATCCACTAAAGAGAAATAGAAAGAAGCATCACTTTCTTCTGGGGGAAAAAAATGTTTACAAGTTGATTACACAAGGGTAGGATATAAGGCTTAAATGCATCACATCTGTCATTGTCACCCAAATGCCCACTTCAATTGGCACAAAGATTCAGTGTTAGTCCTGGCCACCGCATCATACGGAAGCAGAGAAATGTGGGGGAGAATTGTATCTGGCACAGGGAGATGACAGTGAAGCATGTAACTAGGTTCCTTAAGGATAATGGTCGCCCTCTGGCACCACAAAGTCTCCTCCTGTGCACTGGGCACAGCCGGGGACATGTCACACACAGAATCGCTAACCTCACACAGCAGTGTCGAGCCTCAGCCCTAAGGAGGACTAAACAGGAGCTCAGAGCAGCTCCTGACTCCTCTGTGCTCACACCCCGACCGGGAGCCGGCATCCCGCCGCAGCCCCGGCTGTGCTGTGTGTATCCTTCTTCACAGGGAGAGAGTCTTGCATCTTATTCAGACACATTTCATATAGAAAATCAAATATGATGCTCAGAGACTTACGTAAATAACAGAGTCTTCCCCGTAGTTAGCTTGGCAAACATGACCACCCTTACTTCCAGAAGTTCTCCTAGGTCCCTGGAAGGGCCCAAACTCCTAATCGTGACTTTCTGGCTTTCTTTATAGCAAAGAGGGCCTCAGACTGCTGTCACACTTAACTCTGAAAAAGATAATACCTGTCTTGTATTTGACAGGGGCTTCTGATCTGACCCTGTCCCTTTACCTCTCCCTAAGCTAAAAAAAGTGAAGCTTCTAAGAAGATAGACAATCAAAAGGAATATTTTACTATCCATTTGATTCATAAAAACCCAAGCAAAGCTGAGACCCAGAGAGGTGCGATCATGAGCCAGTATCTGCTCCAGGTTCACCTCCATGGGACTCAGCTGGCCTCTCCCTATGCTCATGGGGATCAGGGATCTGTAACTCACGGGACTCCTTTCATCTGCCACGGAACGAAATTCACTAATGCAGAAAGCTGGGATGTGGTGAACGGATCTGATAATAAGGATAAATTGTTGGTTGATTGACACACCCGGAAAATAGTCTCAAAGATAAGATGCCCTACCTCTCTCAGTGACCATGGCTTTGGTATTGAAAGTGCCATCTGCTGAGTGGGCTGTCCACACGAGGAACTCCAACCTTTCTACCCCAGGCATGAAACAGTACAACAGCCGCGGCGCATCCAGCTCTCCAAGGCCCGGGTCCAGGCCCACCCACAGTCCCTGATCTGCCTGCTCCCGGTCGGAGTCAGACCCTGGGAAAGGGATTCATGCCATGTTCAGAGTGGCTCACTGTTTCAGGCAAGCAAGCCTTGATTTCACAACCAAATGGTCATTTCCTTGAGGAGAGCGTTTGTCGGGTGCAGAGGAAAAAGAGCGTTTTTAAGCCAAGAAGTTTGGCACTAAAATCCTAGCTTTGTAGCTGAGGAGTTTCCAAAACCTCATGATGGCTCTAAGTTTCACTTTTCTTCAACACACAAGGATGCTAACAGATCTACTTCAGAAGGTGTGTAATGAACCCCCAGCAAACACATAGCTAATGCTCAAGAGTACTCCAATCCATTCCCGCTCCTTTTCTTACCCCTGCCCAACAGAAAAGTTTCCTCCACATGCGTTCAGCAAGGATTATCGAGGACATTCCAGCCCACAGTAAACACACCTGCCCGGGATTCAGGTTCTAGAAACATCAGAATGCTTGCATTGAGCAGCGTCCTAATTGGATGTGTGTCTCTCTAATCTGGTTAGTAAATATCCTTTCTGCACCATTTGTGTGTTCTACGCATCACTTCTGCTCGGCGATGACTGTATTGACAACTATATCACCACAATACTGAATTTTAGGGATGTTAAGAAGGAAAAATAATTTCTGTTCTCCAGCGGCATAATGAAGAAATGAACATGCCACATCGTTCACAATATATTAGGTTTATGATGAGAAACTGTACAAAGTCTAGTTTACATTTGACAAAAGGAGAGCCAGGCCCAACCAAACGCGTTAGTTGGATATTCTTGAGCTGAATATGAAAAGCTACGTACAAGTATCCCATGCTGACATGCAATCCTGTAGCCTTCCCGGCAGAGGTGACATCATGTTTTAAGAGTCAGAGGTAGGATGACGTGGTATGCGTGAGCTACTAAGAGTAGTTTAGCACTGCTCCAGCAGAAATGAGGTACGGAGATGTGTCCCACTACCAGGTATGAACTTTAGAAACTTCCCATGCATGACTCTCATTTTTTTTCCCTGAACCAGCTGAGCAGAGGTCCCCAACGACCAACAAGGAGGTGGCCCCATAAGACAGACGTGGACTGAGTCCCTGTGGAATGCATGGGTCAGTCTCACTGCAGTGCGATCTGAGCCAACAAGAAGCATCTATTCTGCCAAGCTGCTGAGGTTCACAATTGTTTATTGCTTTACTTAGCCTTGGTCCTTAAACAGTTACTGGGAATTTTCTGAGAGCCAAGCTTGGTAACAAGCATTCCTAGTCATGGATAATGCAAATGAGCTCATCCAATCTGAGAGCTTTGCCCAAAGCCGTCCCAGCTGGTAAGGGGTGGATCTGGGGATCTGACGTTGGTTCCCTGATTCTAAACTCCTTGTTCTTGCCTCTCAATGCTGAAAATAAACAAAAACTCATCAAATAGTTATATTGTGATCGTAAGTTTGTAAAACTGGTCTCAAGTCAACAGAGTCGTAGGGCAATCCTAGAGACTTTCTTGAAGGCATCTTCAGAAATAATTACACCTAGCGATCATTGTTAATGAGTCCAGAATCCTCTACACTGAGGCTACACCGATAAATTAATATTTTGCATTTGCACACCATCAAGGATGGGTCTTCCTGTATGAATTGGTGAATGCCTATTTATTTAAGCTGTGAGAAAGATACAATGAATAGAAATAAGTTTTTAATATGTGCATACAGAAGATGTACAATGAAGAGTTAACAAAAAAGCCTTACGCTACTCTCACCGAGAGGATAATTAATTTTGCTCCTCAGGACAGCTCACATTGGTACAACGTGGGATGCCATTTCTATCCGGATTACACTTAAAACACATTGTAATTCTTCCTACCTCATCGTGCTTTCAAATTCTTTCTCATCACAGAGTTCAGGTTATACTAATGGTCACAAAATAAAAAAAGCTACCGAGGAAGACACAGATCTCTGGGCTAGAGGTGGATTTACTATAAAGCCAACGGAGTGACGTTTCAGGACCCCCGAGCAAAGCCCTCAGTGGTATCCTAGCAATGTGTTCACACGGTTCTGAATTTTTGTAAACACTGTGTGTCTGCTGATTTCAATCAGAAAAGTCGACCATTGGGAGTTACACTCGGATCTGTGAAGAGGGGTCTGCTATGAATTTCTGGCAGTAAAATGTTCTCTGCAAGGCTGCTACCTTTGAGTTGGATGCTGGAGCTTGAAGCTCACAGCTGAGAAGGGAAGATGAACATGAAATGAGGCAGCAAGGACTAGCAGGAACGCCAGGAGGACGGACTGAAACCCGTGAGATTTCTTGTTACCTCTGACTTTAGTGCTGTGACTATCCTGCCAAAGTCGTGCCATTCATCTGGAGCTAAACACACACGCACACGCACACGCACACGCACACACACCCCTGGCCCAGCAGTCATCCATGCTGAGCCTTGCCCCCTGCAGGTGCACTGAGTTTGAACAACCCAAGGATGGTGCATCCCAACCCCCTTTCAAACCTCCTGTAGTGTCTCTCTTTGCTCTCTCCCAAGTGGAAACGCATTAGCAAGAAATTTCTGGGGGACGTGATTCAATCAGTCTAAGCTGTCACGTTGTAAAACCACCACACTTTGCAAAAGTGAGGCATTTGAGTTGCAAATGGCTAAAATATTAAGTGAGACTGGTTAATCGGCTCGTCCACCCCATTGTAATACTTCTGGCCACAAGCCTTAGGGAAGCCAAGGACTTTTCAGATCTGGTTAAGTGAAAGTATGAGTGGATAAACACTTAATTTAGAGGGGTCATCACCAGGGCTGCAGCCCCTCACCCGTCTAGTTACCACCAGCCTTTGTGATTTAGGAGTCACTTCTGTGCATCCACCTGCTGCCTCCCATGCAAGACCAGGCAGCATCGTAAGCAGGGGATGCAGGGCAGGGGTCACATCTCCACAGAGACGCTGCCTGCAGCCTCCAGCACCCGGAGTGTGTATGTCGGGGAGGACAAGCCGAGTGTGAAGCGGACATGCCCAAAAGCACATCCAGGGGAAAATCTTCCAAATCTTAACATCTAATTTATGAAACTGAACAGAAACTTTCCCAATTTCAACCATATTTATAAAAGTTTATATGGCCTAAGGAATGTGTGTGGGGGATGGAAGTTCTTGTTTGATGTGTATGGAGTTTCAGTTTTATAGGATGCAAAGAATTCTGGAGATACGGTAGTAATAGCATTGCTTTATGAATACATTTAATACCACTGAGCTGCCCAGGTAAAAATGGCTAAGATGGTCAATTTTAAATTATGTTATTTTACCATGATAAAAAATTGGGTGAAAAACAAGTTTAAATGTTTGCTTACAAACATCTGATGATAGATTTATTTAGTGCCTAAAAAATGTTAATATTTAGCATCCGTTATATTAAGTTTTGTTTATAAGGTAACCAGATAAGGAAATGGGATATTTAAAAATTTTCAATTCTATTGTCAGATTGTTTCACATTAAAGGAAATAAACACCGGATATTTTGAAACTTTATGTGACGTTACAAATAATTAAATATGAAGCTGAAAAAATTTGTTTTCTAAATGCAATTTTAAAAAAGATTATTTTGATCCACCATAGTAGAGGAAAAACTAAATTACTATTTTATCTGGAAAAAAGTATAAAAGCATCAAGTAAGGAGGGAACCAAAAAGAAAGTAGGCAAAAGTTATAACAAAATAGAAGTGCAGTAAAACTGTGTCAGGAAGTTAACAAATTTGTTTTCTCATTCTGAAAACAATTTAGAAAAAAAAAAATTCTAAAATGGGATCCCAGGAATTATCTAAGTTATGAACCTTTTGAAACCTCAATCTGCCCTGGCTCAGAGCAAAAAGAGACTGAGCCCAGCATCAGAAGTCAATTCGATAAAAAGAAAAAAACAAAAAATAAAGAAAAAAGAAGTCAATTTGTTCCAACGTCACCTAGCAATGCCGGCAGGCTGGGCCACCTTTTGCAAGGATATATCTGAGCTCCTCTCTCAAGCAAGCAGGAGCCCCGGGCTCCTGGCTCAGACTTTGCTTGGTGTCCAGGGAAACTCATCCTTCCTTGGACTTCACTTCCAAGTAGGGCGATGTGTGCTGCTGGGTCTTAGATCCTGAAAAACAGACAGATCCCCAGAACCAGGCCAAGAAGGAGAAGCCACCGACCATCTCTAGACTGCCATTTCCTCTCCTGTAAAATGTAACAGTGATGTTTATCTCGTGGACTGGTTTTGAAGTTCAGTGGGATGCTAGGAAGTGTCTGTATATTTTCTGATGCATCCTTGGTCCCTGATCGATGGTAACTTTATCCAGAGGAGGGAGAAACCAAGAAGAAGAAAATAAAAACTGAGATACAGAAGCTGTAAAGTCAAATATTGGAAGGACCCTGGGAGAATTCTTCAAGATGCCCAAACGTGGTCTTGAGATGGCTTTTACAAAGAGGTATGGACTTGACTGCCTAGGAGAGAGGACGGAGGCATTCACAGCAGTGAACCAGCAAGGATAACAACCATGGTCTTCCACCAAGACAAGCCAGACAGCCTTGCTGAATACGTATACATTTTGAGCACTTGTATAAACTCAAGTGGGAACTTGGGACAAAGATTTCTAGACAAAGAAGATGCCACCCCTGGTCAGACAGGGAGGGACATACAGGGTTCAGGGCAGAGGGCTGGCCTTGGGACCTAACAGAAGAGGGGCCCGGGAGAAATCTTGACTTTATTGGTTACGTGATGTCTTCCGCTTCCCAGCAAAGGGACTCTGGCACCCAGTCTCAGCACTAGATCTATTTTCATCTTTTACAAATATACCTATTAAACCAAATTTAATCTGAATTGAGTCTTCAAGTTATCTTTCTGTCTTAGAAATCTTTTTTTTAAAATTTTTCGAGGGAAGTAATTAGGTTTATTTATTTGTTTACTTGATGGAGGTACTGGGGATTGAACCCAGGACCTTGTGCATGCTAAGCATGCACTCTACCAATTGAGCTATACCTTCCCCCTAATCCTTAGAAATCTTGAGTTAAAGACCCTGGTGGGAAACTTAACAAATGGTGACTTGACTGGAGAAGTCTGCCTACCTCACAGGATCTAACGCTGGTTCCCAGAGCGGGCGAAACCAGGTAAGCAGCGATCACCCGCCTAGAATGCAGTCTCCGTGAGTTTGCCCCTCGTCTGCACGTGCCCACCAACCAACAGACAAGAGATGGCCACTGACCCTCTGACCCAAGAAAACAAGCTCATTCTGGATGGCACATGGCTCCCTGACACTGAACGGGAACTCGATTCTCACAGCAACTTCAGTCTATAGTCTTTCCTGATCGCTTGCATGTCAGTCTTCAAGTTTCATTTAAAGACAGAGAGAAAGCAGAGAGAAACATTTCATCATTTATTTTAACAAGGAATTTAAAACTCTGCTCTAAATCTCTGCCCCCCCTGTCCAAAAGAGAGTCCCAGCTTAAGGTCAGTCCTCTCTCTTGGACTCATAAATAGCTTCCTGCAGGACTCTTAATACAACAGCGTGACTGTCCCCTGGGGGGAAGGTGGCCTCTGCCACAAGGGAGATCCTCTTCCTCTTCCCGGAGACCCATCTTGTACATTTCTCCCTATTAAGCTTGCATTTCCGGACATCTGTTTCCCTCCCTGTGCCCGCTAAGTCTTCAGGTCTGAGAGGATGTCTCTCTGCTGATCATTATCTGGGAACCTTGTCTTTTTGTTCAGTTTCAGTTTCCTGAAAACTGAAATCTGAAGTTACCCAGTTTCTACAGAAACTCTCACAACACTTCTCCATCCCTTCTGCCTGAACTCTGCCGAACCTTTACCGATGTTCCACCAGGTCCTTAATGAGACTGTTTTATGTTGTCAGGCTAGAAAATTGAAAATGGAAGAGCTTTGATTTCTTAGAGGAATCACATAAAGTAGTCTGCGTGCTCCTTTCATTCTCTGTCTTCTAATTAGAAGACAGGAGTTTTGTAAGGAAAGGAGGAGACGAAAGAAGACTTTCACAACCATATTATTTCAACCTTCACTTTTTCTTCTCTTTCGCTTTTATTCCCACCTTCACGCGACTTTAATTTACTATTAAGAGACCTGAAATGATTTCTACTGCTGGAGAAATCAAAAGATCTGTGTTGTTCAGAGAAGAGTTTTGAAGGCTCGGAAAGTGTAAAAGAAGGTATCTCACTCCAAATTGCTAGTGGCTTTCAGCTCATTCTCTCCCTTAAGCAGCTCATCCAGTCAACCTGATCTCCGTATTGGTTCTCAAGGCAGCTGCTTCTGACCCACATTGTCTCCATCAACATTCCACGATCCTTCAGTGAGAGTCTTTATGGTGCCAACATTCCTCCTGCTGACAGTGACTCCCATCCCCACATCTTCCCCACTTGTGCAAACACCTGTGTCTCATAAGGAAGTGATCCTCCTCACTCCTGATGTTAAAGATGCTCCCAAACAAAGGGCACCCCATATTGCTCTGAACTCCAAAATTGTACTAGGGAAGAACAAATCTGACTCCATATGAGATCTGTTCCTTTGGCCTTAACCCTGTGCTTTGTTTCCTGGGTTCAGTCATGCTGGTTCTACACCCTTTGTAAAAGAATGTTGCCTTTAGCCTGAAATATACAGGACAGCCCATTCTCAAGGCTCTGATCGTTAAGGGTGTAACACTGTCCCATTCATATAGAGATAAAAAGTTGCAGAACAGAGAATAACATGTATCTTGTTGGAGGCTTACAGGCACACCGTGACCTGACCGATGGGGACAGCTGCAAGAACAAAGGATTCCAACACCAAGACGTCTGCAACAACCAACCACACCCTCTCCCCTTTTTAGTGCAAAAGGTGCCTAAATTCTGACTTGGAGAAGGTGGTTCTCCAGGACACGAGTCCCCCATCTATTCAGTCTGCTGGCTTTCTGAATAAAGTCACTACTCTTTGTTCCAACACCTCATCTCCTGATTTATTGGCCTGTTGTGGGGCAAGCAGAACAAATTTTGACATGGTAACAGAATCTCATCTATCTACTCCTTTAACAAAGAATCAAATGCTGCCTGGTCAATCAGTCCACATCCCTAGATTCTATTCTCCAAACTTTTAAAACTTTTAAAAACTTTGATGTATATGTATAAAACGTATATGTGCATATGTTATAATACACATACATCTAAATACCCAGGTATACAGGAAGAGATACAGGCACATTGTACAGATACTGATATGGATACAGATATAAATTGTATCCTTTCTAGAATCATGAACCAGTGATGCTAATACACATATTGAAGGCTGTGAGGAGGAGGACCAAACATTCAGAGAGCTCTCCTATCATTTGCTAAACAGCACCAAGCCTTTAAAAATATGATTTCTGTTTTCTCAAGAAATAATCACCAGGCTGGCAAAAATCCAGACTTTTGACAACGCTCTTTGCTCGTGAGTGCATGGGGAACTCTCTTATGCATTGCTGGTGGGAGAGAAAGTTGGCCCAATGCCGAGGGAAGTCAATTTGGCAATCAATGTGTAGCAAGATCACATATATCCTCTGATCCAGCCATCCTTTTTTGGGGAGTTTAACCTACAGATAGATTTGCAAGTCTCTGAAATGGCATATGTTCAAGTTTCATTCATTGTGGTTTTATTTGTGTGGGATTAGAAAAAAAAATCTTAAAAAGCCTGTGAAATTGGGCCTTATGAGATAACTGATGGCATTACTCTACAATCAACTTCCATGCAGCTGAAAAAAGGACAGTGATACTCTTGATATGCTGATAGGGAAATCAGCACACGTGATCTGAGATGGACTGCTATTTGAAAAAAGCCAAGTGTGAAGCAGCGTATGTAACATGCATTTGTATTTATTTGTTTGTATTCCCGCAAAGAAGCTCAGGCAGGAGACACAAGCCACCTAGTATATCCTGGGGTCAGGTCTAGGGAGACAGAAGACAGGAATGGGAATCAGGATTTCACAGCCTGTCTTTTTATACAGTTTGACTTGTGATCCCTGTCAACATATTACCTATTAAAACTTTAAAGATTCAAACACTGTATAGATTTAAAAGCACATTCTTAAAGTCTATGGATAGACTTCTATTTTAGTCAAGATGCTCCAACATGTTTCCCCCTGATCTTCCTTAGTAATTAAATGCTTACTGTGGAAAATAACACAAGAAGTAGCCAAGGTGAACTCTGAAATGGGAAAAGAGGAGAGAAACATGATTTGGGAGCTCAGGACTGAAGAGACAGCAGAACAGTGATTTCTTACCCACATCTTGGCCCAAGAAGGTAACCCAAGTCCAGCATTTCCTGACCTTAATGGAACACAGAAGGCAGCTGATGTAGGACCAGACCATCCTCCCCAGCCCCCTACCTCACTGAATCACAAGGGACTATCTCTGTCAGCATGAGGTAAACCTGGAAGTACCAGTAAGGGGGACACATCAGGGGCTCCAACACCACAAAGTGGCCAGTGGAAGGGGTCTCTTTCACCATTGGGGCTGACATTCATCTCTCACATCAAGAGACCCCAAGGATGCCAGACAGCACCTCCAGGACAGATCCTGACACAAAAGCAAGCAACCTGACAGGAAGCTAAGAATCAGCCGCTCTCTCCAGAAACACAAACTCTGGTACACAGTGTGGAATACTACTGAGCAAAGAAAAAGGCAGCAACATGAATGAATATTCAGAGAATTACGCTGAGTAAAAAAAAAAAAAAGTTTATTCCATGTAAACTGGTGCAGTCACTATGGAAAATAGTATGAATACTTCTTAAAAAACTAAAAATGAAAGTTACCATATGATACAGAAATCCCACTCCTGGGCATACAGCTTGAGAACGTTCTAATTTGAAAAGACACATGAACCCCAATATTCATAGTAGTACTATTTACAATAGCCAAGATATGGAAAAAACCTAAATGTCCATCAATATATCACTGGATAAAGAAGATGTGGTATCTATCTATGTATCTATGTATCTCTGTATCTATCTATCTATCTACCTATCTATATGTAATGGAATATTACTCAGCCATAAAAAAGAATGAAATAATGCCATGTGCAGCAACATGGGTGGACACAGAGAGTATCATATGAAGTGAAGTAAATCAGACAGAGAAAGACAAATACCATATGATACCACTTCTATGTGGAATCTAAAATATGACACAAATGAACTTATTTACAAAACAGAATCAGACCCACATAGAAAACAAACTCACGGTTACCAAAGGGGGGAGGGGAAAGGGATAAATTAGAAATTTAGGATAAACTATAAAAACTACTATATATAAAAGAGATAAACAACAAGGGCCTACTATTTAGCACAGGGAACTATATTCAGTGTCCTGTGATAAACCATAATAGAAAATAAAAACATTTATTCCACCCACACATCTTTTCCTCTTTCACAGGACTTCACCTGACACTAGCCTTTTAGAATCTCATCTTTGAATGAAGATTGAGGTACTGATACTTATCTTAACCTGCACCTTTTTGATTCTTGAACTGGGTTTATGTTTCTTGATTTAAATGAACCATAAGGATGCCTATCACCTAAGAGTGAGACAAGAATTCCAAGAAGTCTTGTCCAAGATTGGACCCAAAGGGAAAAGATTATCTTCATTAAGTAAAATTTAAAGCAAGGGTAAGAGACAAATACAGAGTTGTGCTCAGACTGCATAAAAGATCACGTGCTCAGTATCTATTATACCAGGGCCAATACGGATAACACTGCAATGAGTGTTACTATTACGGTACGGTGCGACACAAGCCCATATGGTATCAGCTGTGCCCAGGAGAACTGCACCAGGTGAAGCAAAAGAATAATCTGTCAAGTGTATATAAGATGATACATCAAGCATAACTAAATATGGTTCAAGGAGATGAACACATGGACCCAGCTGACAAGTGGGCAGAATGGAATGGTCGATTTTACGTGTCAGCCCAGCTAGACGAAAGTCCCCAGTTATTCAGACATGAATCTAGGTATTGTTGTGAAGGTATTTTGTAGATGCGACAGAAGTCGATAATCAACTGACTTTAAGTAACAGAGATTATCCTGAGAGATCTGGGGGGGCCTCCTACACTCAGTGGACTGTGCACTCCAGTGTCTGCTCATGCCCTAAATCCCTTGCCCTGCCTGCCTGCCTGCCCCCTGAACTTCAGACTTGTCTGGCCAGTTCCCACAGTCACAGAAGCCATGTTATACATTAAATCTTTTAATATGTGTCTCCTCCTGGTTCTGTGTCTGCTTGAACTTTGCTTGACTGATACCAACTTTGTGTCTTATCTCTATTCCTCTCTGTTAATAAGAACCCCAATCCATGCAGGTCACTCTCCTTTTGCCCTGGAGTCTTGACCATCCCAGCCACGTTCTCTGCTGAGCAGGAGGCACTGACATGGCAGGTTTTTAGCTCAAGCCCTGAGCTCCCTGCCCTTCATGTCTCATCTCTTCCTCCATGCTCGGTGCCTATATTTTTATCTTTACCCACATTCAGTGTATTCTTTGACAAAGTACAACTTTGTGTTATATTTTAAGTAGATAATATAGGTACCCCCCTAGTCTGCCACTGTTGCTGGTTTGAATGTTTTTGAACACAGGAATGCGATCTTCAGCCACTCAGGCATCACGCATGGTGCTCCCTGTTGGACCTAGAGAGGCTACTTACTTATACACACCTGATGAAAACATATGTTTTCTGGAAGGGTGATCTGAAAACAGGAGAGATTTACAAGACTTGGTGCCAAATGAAAAATAAACATCTCAACTAGATCTCAAAGTATATCTACGTCATTTTGTGTATAGAAAAGCAATTTCTTCCCCTGGTTGTTACCCAAGTACTTTCTGAGTGCAGTGACTTCAAGAACTGTGGAACTCATCGACGTCTTCCTTTATTCCAGGTGACGGAGGGGTGACAGGAGTCAGAGAAAATGAGGGTGGGTCTTATACTTTGGGGGACTCATCAAACTCTTCAAGGAGGGCTTAATGCGCAGATGTCCATGGTAGGCTCACTGAGGACACAGCAAAGACTCACCAGAGAAAGTGAGAAGAAGGCTGAGTTCAGCTTCAAAGAGAAACAAACCTTCTAGCCACGAGAGACGCTCAATAACAGCAGGAGGCATTAATCCACCTGTTCCTAGCGCATCCGCTTGAGGAAGGATGCAAATAACTCATGTAAATAACTTGTACTGAAAGGTCTGTTCCAAACACAGAAATCAGCACTTGTTACCAATCTAAAATGTATCTACAAAAGGCCAGAAAAAGTAAAAATGTAGAGGACTGATGAAGACTAAACTGAGTGCCTCCTATATAGACACCACAGCTGATGCCCTAAGTGTAATCTCTTATTCAATCATCAAAAAAAACTCCTAAGACGTAGATGTTACTATTTCTGTAGTTGAAAGGAGAAACCAGGGTTTTAAGAAGTTGAGTAATTTTTCCCAGGTGATTCAATTAATGATTGCTAGAGCCTGGATTTGAACCCAAGGCAGCCTAATTGTTAAAAACAATTCTCTATTCATCCTTCATCTCCATCTCAAAAAACTAAGCACATTTATTTTCTACTTGTTTTGAAAATCCCTTCATGATGTTGTTGGGCTGAAAACTTTTCTTAAGGAGAAGCCAGAGAGCGTTAAGTCCATCCTCTGACAGCCCATGGGCTCCAGGCATCCCCAGTTTGCAAGTTATATTATAGTAATTCTATCGAATGCTCACTTGGATAACATGCAGCAATAAAATCAGATGTTAGCAGATGGATTCACTTGCATCCTCTTCCAGGCATCATGACGGCAGGATCAGAGACAGGAGTGAGGGAACGATTGCCAAGGTCTTCATCATCCCATTAGCTGCCAGCAGGAAATCTATGCTGCCAAAAACTGACTTTGACAGCTCCGCCGTTGACAGACTAATAAACTCAGCTACACGTCCTGCTATGGCGATGGACAGCTTTATTTTCTTTGTACGTTTTCTACGTGTATTTCCTTATCCAAAAGTCCCATTTATGCTTGTATCTTAAAATCAGGCCCCACGTATGCCAAATGAAAGATGATTTATAAGACAGTTTGAGAGTGAACGGGGGACTGGAGGTGAGAATTTTTTAAAAATATGCTTTGAATTCAAAGTAGGAGCCTCAGTTCTTTCATCAAATTGAAAACAGGAAGTTTGCTTTTCTTCTTGGGGACCAAAGAGGAAGCCTAATCACGTGGGGTATCACGTGATTTGTGGTTTTCTACTTTCTCTCGGTGGAGAAGGAATACAAATACCCCTCAAGGAAGGGTCAACAAGTTGAAAATTGGAACTGTGTTCTCTCAACATTTATTCTGTGTGTACAGTATTCCAGACCTGCTACAAGGTACCGGGGCCACGAAAAGCCAAAGGAGGTCAAACTCATGCCAAAGAAAGAGCGAAAGGTCAATGACTGCAACCACTTAGGCACCTCACAGTGACACTCAGGCAGAGTGCTATGGGAAAGAAATGATCCAGAAGAAAACTTAGGAAGAACATTCAGGGCTGAAAGAATGGTTGTAGAATCACATAGAAACTACACTTCGACAAAAATCAGCATAACACATTTGACAAAATAAAAGAATGGGGTGATGAAAAGAATCCGATGCTTTTAAGGAATGTCAATGAAGCAACCTAAATGTCCATCGACAGATGACTGGATAGAGAAGATGTGGTGTATCTATACAATGGAAAACCACTTAGCCATAAAAAGAATGAAGTAATGCCATTTGTAGCCACATGGATGGAACTAGAGATTATCATATTAAGTAAAGTAAATCAGACAAAGACAAATATCATATGATACAAATGAACTTATTTACAAACAAGAAACAGACTCACAGATATAGAAAAACAAGCTATGTTTCCAAAAGGAGAAGAAGGCAGGGGAGGGAGAAATTGGGAGTTTGGGATTAACAGACACACTCTACTACATATAAAATAGATAAACAACAAGGACCTGTGTAGAGCACAGGCAATTACATTCAATATCTTATAGTAACAGAATGGAAAAGGGTACAGAAAGGAATATCCATGTATAATTGGACCATTTTGCTGTATGCCTGAAATTAACACATCATTATAAATCAACTATACATCAATAATTTTTTAAATTGTATTTGGGAAAATAAGTCAATGAGAGCTACTGTAACTCCATACATATGGGGACATGACTGAACACTGTGTGACTGACAAGGGCCCCACAAGATGTAGGGCCACACTGCCTGGGCTGAGAGGCAGAGATCTGATCATCAAGATAGCGAGGAGCCTCTGAAAGATTCGATGCTGAGCAGTAATAGACTCAGCCCTTCTTTTAGAAAAAAGTAACAAAAACTAAATTTTAAATTAAACTTAGAATTTCACTGATAACACCTTATGTTGTCGAGAGCATGATACAGCAGAAGAGCCTTTTGCAGGGTACTCACACTGACAAGTCAGAGTCAAGAATATATGGATTTTAATCCTACTCAGGTCCTATAACTGAACATCCTCAGGCTGTCCATTCTGAGAAGCTCTGAATCTTAGGTTCTTCCTCTGATCACTTGCCTTGTCCCTCACCAAGGTTGCAGTGGGAACAAAATGATGTAAATATGTCAGAAAAAAAAAGAATCTGTAAGGGAGGGTTAGCATCACACTTGTCACAGGGATGTCACGCCCATTGACCCATGAATTTATCCCAGTCGCAATAAGGGACAGATTCTATTATTTTTCCTTGGTATATGAAACAAGCAAGGCTCAAATCAGTGAAATTACTTGCCATAGGTCACAGTGTTATTGTGTTGTAGCATTTTAATGGAGAAAAAATCTTTTCTGAATTTGATCTCTGAATCACACAGGCAAAGCATGTTTGCAAGATTCAAATTGAGCACATTGGGAAATTCTTTATTTCATGGCAATTTAGATAAAGTCTCACTCAACTATTTAAAATAGAATTGATAAACTATATTAAGCAATCACACTGTTTCTCTCATTTTCTTATTGCTTGTTACTCTCATTATTTTTCCTAGTTGACCCACTCCAGATAAAAGCCATATGGGTTCAACTCAACCCAATGCTTCAAAGGCAAGATACAAGGCTTTAAACATTTGGGACCCTCACACCCTTCCTGTTACAACTTGTTCCTCTTTTTAAAATTTTTGATCATTTTTAATTGAAGTATAGTTGATTTACAGCGTTGTCTTAGTTTCTGGTGTACAGCATAGTGATTCAGTTATACATATATATACTCTTTTTCATTACAGGATTCTACAAGTCACTGAACATAGTTCCCTGTGTTAAACAGTAGGACCTTGCTGTTTATCTACTTTATATAGAGTAATATGTATATGCTAATCCCAAACTCCCGATTTATTCCACCCCCCTCATCTTTGTTAGGCATAGTTTGTTTTCTATGTCTGCGAGTCTCTATTTTATAAATAAGTTCATTTGTGTCTTTTTTTCTAGATTCCACATGTAAGTTATATCATATGATACTTGTTTGTCTCTGACTTACAACTCCTAGGCATGTATCTGGAGAAAACGCCAATTCACAAAGATGCATGCACCCCAGGGTTCATAGCAGCACTGTTTACAATAGCCAAGACATGGAAGCCACCTCAATGTCAGCTTGTTTTTCTTTTAAAGGTTCTTTGAGGTAACAATGTGAAAGGGTACTCAGTGTTTTCTGAACCGCAATCAAGAGATGGGCTATGTGATCTGTGCAAATGTTATTCTGAGCTGGAACATCAGAAAACAGCAAAGATGAGAAACAGCATCTGTACAGTGTGATTATAACACACTATTGTACTGCAACAGACTTGTTCTGAGTTATACAACTGGAGCAAATCAAAATAATCCTTCTTAGTGACCATGCATAATCTATGTATAATGGACGTCGTACCCCTAAGGAATACGGGTTACAAACAGTATGTGACTTGCCCAAGGTCATTCACAACAGAGCTAGACCTGACTCAGGCCTCTTGTGCCTAGTCTGGGCTTCTTTCAGTGACACTGTGCCTCTCTGCCCTACCACTAATGACAACACCTGTGCCAGAATGTAATACTTGTTTAGTAATCGACAGTGTCAAAAATGTTCTCGTGGCCGTACGATTTGGTAGCATAGGAAGATAACTTGTTGAATGTCTCTCATACGAAAAATATATCAAATACATAACAGATTCCATTTCACATGGAAATGCCAAACCCCAAAGATGGTGCTAAGTGTTTTCCATCCCTCACCTCTAGTCCACACAGCAATGTTTCAATGAGTTATTATTGTTTTAGAGATCAAGCAACTGAGGCTGAAAAAAGGTAAGTCATTTCTCTAAGACAAGAAAGCTATAAATATAACCTAGATCTGTCTGGACCCAAAGCTGAGACACAGATGGAAAATGTGTCTTCAGATAGTGAGTTTAATACATATATGTCCAAGGTAGTTATTTCTAACTCACGGGACACACCAGAGCTTTGTGCTTCTACAGCAATTTGTCTTCTGTTGGTTGAAATACATTAGGAATAAATGTTCACTGTCCCCGTTCAATGTTCAAAGTCAATTTCAATGGTTCTCCAAGGGAAGTCAACATCAACAGTTAAATCATTCCCAGTTAATTATCATCTTTCATATTTTGGGCTCTTTGGCTGCTTCTAAAGATTTGGAATAAAGCCAAAACTTGTGATTACATTTTTTGCACATTGTCAATCCAATCCAAGTGTTTGAAGCTAGCTTTACTGTAGCCTCAATTAATGAGAGGAAGGGGAGGAGGGGGAGATAGCAAGAAAAAGGAAGGAAAGAACAGATGAAAAAATTCACCATGGAGGAAATAACTGTGGGAAACTCTTACATCATCGAGATGTGTCCAAAAGGCAGAAGATCAGTCTGAGGTGAATAGGCAACCTTCCTTCATCTTCCTCTCTAATTAGAAATCTTTGCATCTGTTTTGTTTTTAAATCTTACCATGTTCCAGAAAATATTTAAGAGTGCCCTTTCTTCCACTTAGAGATGTGGTCATGTGGAGAGGAAGGGTTTTCAAGCCATCTAGAACTGAGTTCAAATCTCACGTCCACCAGCTCTGTGGCTTGAGACACTTGGGCCATAAAATGATGTTTGCATTCATTGATCTTCTACTGGGTACCAGTCAGGGCCAGGTATACAAAGGGGAATTCACAGGGCATTGGCCGTTAGGAAGGAAAACAACATGGTGGAATAAATTCTATGTGAGTGGCTCCTGAAGGAACCAAGAGGAGCAACGTGGAGGAAAGGTCTGGGGAAGTTTTTGCAGGAGTTGACCAGGTTACTCAAGCCAGGAATGTAGTAAGATGTCTTTCTGGTCAAAAGATTTGCAGATGGGAAGACCCCGTTGTTTGGAGCAGTGCCACAGTCTAACGAGGTCAGAGCTAAGGAGGTGAGGGGGCCTCAGAAAGTGAGAGGACATGTATAAACCGTCCAGCACAGTGCATGACGCTTGAAAGACACTCAGCAAATGTGTGTTCCCTTCCCCTTAGACCGTGCCTGGAGCGAAACAGAAACAGCCTCTTGCTCATCCATATTTCTAGTCTTCCTTTGATTCTCACTCTTAAAAGACACTCTCCTGAGACTTCTCTGCCTACCAGTCCAGCCCTGGGTTCAGGTGAGGCCACCCCTCTGAGAACTCTTTCCCGTCCATCCCACCTGCTTGGCCTCTCCACAAAGTAGCACCCACTCTGCAGTTGGCTTTGTGCACATGACCGCACACTGCCTTGCGTTACTTGTTTGTTAACAGATGCAATGACGTTAATCTTTTCTCCTGAAGGAGAGTAAAATCATCCCAACGGCAGGGGATGGTTTGGAATCACCTGGACCCTACAACAGCTGTAAAAGTTATCAATTAATGCATCCTCTTGGCACAGCAAATCCCCATACATTCCCACACCGCCGACGTCACAGCTCCCCTAGAGAAAAACGGTGTCTTTCTTCCTCTTACTGTGCTTTTCTCCAACCTCTTATTTAAACATCCATCCAGTCATTCAATTACCAACCACCATGATGGAGAGGTAACCTGGGGGGAAGGGCTTGGATGTGTTTATAATCTATTCTTAGAGCACTTCTCTTCTGCTTTGCTGGTGACCACTTTTCCTTTGTTCTTACTTTTCTTTGCCTCATTGTTTCTTCTTAGTTGTGTCTCAGTTGTATTTCCTCATGAGTCCTTGGAAATGCTTTCCTCTGCAGTTTGGACTGCTGGTCTACCCTATCTGATTGACTTCATCTGCTCAACAGGCTTCAGCAACTATACACCCAGTGATTCTGATCTCCCACCCGCAGGCCTGACTCTGGGATTTCCAGCTACTTCAGCACCGTGAGCATCTCTACAGACAAACACTGCACCCCAAACTGAGCTGAAGACGAAGTCCATGAGATTTTCTCCTCTGTCTGCGTGTCCTCTGTCTGATCAAGTGGTAGCTGATAGTGATCAGGGACTTTGCACCTGCGAGGCATCAGCCTACATCCTTGATGGGGATTCTTGTATTTAATCTTCATAATATCTCTATTAGGGGCTGCTGTTTTTACTCCCACATCACAGATGAGGAAGTTGAAAGCACAAAGCACTCACATAACTTATCCCTGGTTATATACCTGGGAATTTGTAGGACCTGGATTTGACACAAGGCTGTCAGGCGCAGACAGACCTGGGGATTTAGTAAGTACTTCTCTTCATTCATGAAGTCTTCCAGACGACAAAGCTAAAAGGCATCCTTCTCTCTGCTGTGTTCGATTTGTCTTCAAGTCTGTTTGATCCAATTTTAGATATGCCTTTCAAGGCAGGTCTCGTCTTTCTAGCTTGCTCTGACCCTCACTATTTGCTGTCCCACAATTGCAAATAGCACCTAGCAGCTCTCCTTTGCACCCCACCTCAGGACATGCTCCACGGTACCATCGCAGTTACATTTCCAAAAAGAAATTGATAAACAAAAACATCCGTATTAGCATGTCAGTTTCCAGCATGAAAACAAAACCAAAACATGGTGACTGGCTCACAAGTGCTCAACAGAGAAGCAAGCTGCCTCTCAATGTAGCACTCATCTTCTGGCTGCAAATCCTGCCTCCCTGGCTTCCTCCTCTTCACCCTAGATTCCAGCTCTGTTAGGTATCTCAGAGTCCTCTGCTGCGTGTACCCTCATGTATCTCTGTCTTTGCACCTTCAAGTCTCTGCTCAGATGCCAATTACTGTAAAAACTTTCTCATGTCCCCCAGAAAGAGACAATGCCCTCACCCTGGGTACCGGGTGCCCTATCTGATCAGTCTGAGTATACAGCAAACAGCAGATAACGACCATGTGTCAGGGATCTGACAAAGGGTTGGAGACACGAAGAAGATTCAGACACCATCCTGTCCTTACCAAGTCCCCATTTAACGGCAGCCTGAATTTATTTTATTTTATTTTCCCTTCCTGAGCAATACCTTTTTATTTCTTTTTGTATCATTTTTAGAAAGTTATCTTTTACTTTTATTTAAGCTTGTAAATTTCCTTTAAACATTTTTATTGATGTATACTTGAGTGCATTATTATATAAGTTACAGGTGTACAGCATAGTGATTCACAATTTTTAAAGACTGCTCTCCATTTATAGTTATCATAAAATATTGGCTAGAGTCTCCGTGTTGTAGAAAATACCCTTGTAGCTTATTTTATACTGAGTAGTTTATACATTTTATTCCCCTCATCCTGCTTGCCGCTCCTCCCCACTTGTAACTACTAATTTGTTTTCTGTACCTGTGAGCCTGCTTCTTTTTTGTTCTATTCACTAGTTTGTTGTATTCTTTAGGCTCCGCACATAAGTGATGTCAAACAGTATTTGTGTTTCTCTGTCTGACATATTTCACTTAGCATAATGTCCTCCACGTCCATCCACGTTGCTGCTTTTAAATAAACCTCTTGTGACCAAAATTCATTGCCCTCCCTAACCTTTTGTTCCAACCACGGAACATCATGCAGTTAGTGGACCACTTAGATACAGTTAAGATAGCTGAAGTGTTACCCCTCTGTGATGGCTACCTTAGAGTCTAGAGCCCGACGGCTTGGTATCCTCCAATCAATGCCTGGCTATTGACTGCCCAGGGGGAGGAGTGCTGTATCAGTCTCGGGAGAGAAGATGGCTGACTGACATCCTCTTGCCCAGCTGAAAAGTGAGCTGAAAGGCATTGTCAGGATGTCGGAGAGGCTACTGTGAAAAGGGAGTAGCAGACGCTGAGAAATAGGGAAGAGACCTTGAAAAGGACTCTTGGTTGTGATCAGACCGGTATTGAGCAGAGCAAGGACGAGGTCCCACTCATGTTAGGGGACTTACGGGAGACCATCCGTAAGTACCTGGGTCACTTACAAAGTCTGCCAGACTCGGGAAATGTGAGAGTGATTGTCAATTGCATGGTAACTGACATCAGCCATGTTTGCAAAAGTGACTTACTTATTGAATGAGTAAATAAAATTGGAGACAATCTTAATGCCTATCATATAATTCACTTAAAAACAAATACTTTCTTTTATCTGGAACTCACCATGAGGATCAATAACAATTTCCATCTCAGTATGCAAATACTTTCATAAAAATATGTGTGAAAACATTTTATAAAATATAGTAAACAATTCTGGCTTAGAAGATGGAACAAGATCTCAAAAAATCATGATCAGAGTATAAACCATAGCAAGACTTTAGGAAAGCTAGTTCAAATATGAATCAAGATACTTAAAACTATTCATCATCTTTGACCCAGTGATGCCATCCCTAAGCCTAGTTCGAGAAAACAATAGAACGCATGGGTTAAAAAATTACTGAAGCACAAGGCTGCTCACGATTGTGATGGATATAATAATAAATGTTTGTAATGTGTGAAGTGATATTTATAATAAAAATGTCACCTCAAAAATTTTTTTAAAGATTAAAATGATTGAATAGATTCCACATACGAGTGATATCATATGGCATTTTTCTTTCTCTTTCTGGCTGATTTCACTTGCAATGATGATCTCTGGTCCATCCATGTTGCTACAAATGGCATTATTTTATTCTTTTTTATCTCTGAGTAGTATTCCATTGTATAAATATACCACAATTTTTTATCCAGTCATCTGTCAACAGGCATTTTGGTTACTCTCACAGAAACAGACTTGCAGACATAGTAAACAATTTTACGGTTACTAGGGGGGAAGGGGGTGGGAAGGGATAGATTTGGGAGTAAGAGACTTGCAAAATGTAGCCACTATATATAAAAATAGATGTAAAAAAACTTCATCTGTACAGCACAGGGAACTACATTCAATATCTTGTAATAATCTTTAATGAAAAAGGATATGAAAATGAATATATGTATGTATATGCATGACTGGGACATTTTGCTGTATGCCAGAAATTGACACACTGTAGCTGGTTGTACTTTAATTAAAAAAAAAACTTATTATAAAAAAAAGAATAATTTTTTAAAAATAATAGAAAAATAAATAAAATGGTTGAATAAAAGCAAAAGGACATTAATTAGGCTATTTATCGTGCAGTCATTAAAGCTGTATTTTTAGATATTGTAATACAAATTAAAAGCTTTGGGAATAAAGAAAAGAGATCTCAGACTTCCCCTATGGGAAAGTGCCTTATAGGAAAACCATAGGGGCTTCAGGAATGAGTGAAAAGAGCTACTTATGTGTCCTTTCTTGAGCGAGGCAAACACCCACATTGTCCCAAAACACAGCGTGTCTATTCCCTCTTCACGTCCTGGCTCTGGCCAATCTGTTTTTAACAGGGGACCCCGGTCCTTAACTCTATTTTAATTTTAGCTGTCCTTGCTGCAAACTCATCCTATTTCCTTCCACAATTTCATGATGATTCTAGGACACAGAAAGTTGATATCATCGCTCAGTCTTCTAGATCTGCATTTACAGTTATGGTATCACGATAGCTCTCTGGGTCTCAAGCCATACGAAAGATGTCAAGAATGCTCCATCATTAAGTTCACGTCCAGAGGCCTCCAACACATCTCCCTTGCATGAGAAAGGAAATCAAATAGAGGGTTTATTTTGCATCTGCGGCCCAATTCCCTCCATTCCAGTCCCAGCTCTGTCCTTTGCTGTGTTGCCCTGAGGAAGATGTGGCCCTCTCTGGGCCTCAGGGTGCTCAGCTATGAAATGGAGATGATGATAATAATAATCATTTCACTTTATCAGTGTGTTGTGGACCAATCTATGTATCAGGCTCCCATGATCAAAACCTCTTCCTTTTCATCTTAACTTGGATTCATAAATATACCATGACCAAGCTATACCTTGAGGACTCAGTGGTTTGGTTTCAATGACACCCCCTTCTAAACTTGCATGTTGTATGAAGCCAATAACCATGGTAATCATCTCTGGTGGTCTGAGATCTGATCATCGGGCAGGGTGCCAGGACTAGATCTAGACTGAAAACATTGCTTTACCTTCAGTTCTACTTCTGGCGAATAGGATCCAACTTAGAGGAGAAACTTGCTAACCCAAAGATCTTATGGACACGCTAGTGTTCAACGTCAGTTTATGGGATGTGGGATTGTCTCCCATTTCCCCCTTAGACAGGGAAGCAGCCATGGGTTGGAGAGGAATTACCCACACAGAGTCACCCATCACCTCTCACTAAGCAAGAGGTTTTGAACAAAGTGTGTTTGAAAAGTAACATAACTCGTGTACCAAGTTCTCCACGTGTCGTCAGGTGACAAGGAAAGAGAATTGAAATACAGTGGTGATATATCTAATTTTAACAGCAGCCTGCCACATTTAAAGACTTCAGGAATTCCCATTGGGCAGTTACTCAGAGTCCATCACATTCTCCTCCTCGGCCAGACCTCCTCTCTGACCCGCAAAACCAGGCAGAAGGAAGAGAATCCTCTCTGTCCTGAGTCTGCACTGTTGGTTCCCAGTTACTAGGAAGCACCAACGATGCAGAAAACAAAACCAACCCTGAAGAGCTTGAAAAGACAAAAGACAGTTCCTCAGGATAGTATGAGTTTTAACTATTATTATAAATGCCAGGAATCTGGGGCTCATGCCCTTACTGCTCTGACCGTGGGTGACTATTTCAAGAAGACAGACCCCAACACACCAGGACCCTGCCATTCCCAGACCAGCAGGGCTGTGACCGTGCACATTTTGCTTTAGCCTGAGGGGATCTGGTGTGCCGTCTTCTGTGTTTTAATAGCGCTCATCTCTGATCCCCCACATTCAAGAGACAGGCTTTTTGAAGGCAGGAAAGCCTGGCTGGTTTGACTCGGTTTACAATTCTGACTCAAAGCAGTGCTCCTCACCCAGTGGGGGACAGAGAGGGATTTGTTACAGGGAGGAAAATTCTGGAACTGCGCAAGCATCTAAGGTGTGTGTGGCAAACCTCACAGCCGCCCGAGCACCTCTGGTTTGTCCTGTCGGGGTGCCCGGAAGGGAAGAAGGTGTTTAAAAAGCATTGCAGCCCGTGGTACAGGCACTGAGCAATTTCACAGAATGGAGAATGGAAACTTGTTTTAAAAAATGGTATTTTTAAGGCTTGAATTCAACATGGAGTTTCCTGCTCACCAACTAAACATTAACATCTCACCTCCAACAATTTCAACTTCATACTTCTTTTAAAGGCTAGAAAATCTCTTACTTTCAGCCTAATGAGTGGAGAAATTCAGAGGGGAACATTCATAGAGATGAACTTCTCAAGAGATTGGGAACGTCTTTTAGAAGAAAGCGAACCAAATATGCTTTAAAAATCATACGAATGTCGTCATGTGATTGGGCCAAAATTTCGGTCGTTTTGGACTAAATCTTCCTTAAGTTTCTCTTGTCTCACCATGAAATTGGTGGCCACTCTGGTTGCCTCTGAGTTTCTCATGGGAGCACTGACATTCAGTCTGGTCGGTCCTGTGTACACCCTACAATGTGTCTGTACAAGTGAATATTGTTCTTGACTATTTAGGGATAATATTTCTGGAATCAGGCTCAACCTTTATAGATTTGTATTTATGGAGCATCTGCAATAAAAACATGTAATTTTAGCCTTCAGATGGCCCACAAGATTTTATTGGTTTTCCCTTATAGGATCTGTGACCAAAAACCTGAGCTCTGGAGGGTTAAAGTGATGTACTTGTTCTAGGACGAGAGCTTGGTAACACTTAGATCCAATCTCTCTCAGTCCAGTGTTTACTGCTCCAAGTATCTAAACAGAAAATTGTAAATAAAATGCAGCATGAGAAAGCCAGGTGGCCTTTTACATTTCTGCAGGCAGCTGACAGCAGTAACTGCATCCTGTGATGACCACTGGGCTAGAACCCCTCTGCTTTGATCAAAACCCTCTATGGTCATCACTGGCCTATGTTACATTCCAAGGCACAGAGGAGGTTCCAGAGTGACTGAGAGGTCTCCAGGGGTTAGAACAAATGTCGACATGATTCATCTTGGACCCGAGTCTGACTCTAGCCCAGCCAGCCTCCACCATCCCCTTTCTCTGTCCCGACTGCCATCACAGCAACAGCAGGGACTCGAGAAAAGCAGGTGAGATCCGCCCCCGAGGACAGACTCCCTGGAGCCCTCAGAATAGCTCCAGCCTTGGCTTGACGCTTACATTTTTCTAGAAGGTCCGTCTCCCACCCTCTGCCTCCTGAGTCAATGTCAAAGCTCACGTTTTCTGCGAAATCTCCCACAACGGTAGCCGGCACCTCCTCCTTCTGATTAGCTCTTTGTCGGCCAGACTTGCGGCTCATGTCACCCAGTTTGACATGCAATTCTCTAAACGGCAAACCTTCTCTATTTTGTCATATGCTTTTCGTTTGGTGATCCCAGCAAGACTATAAAGTCACAGAGGTCAGGGCTCATGGTATTAATTCCCTTCTCGCTGCTCACACTTATTCTTTGTGTGCTCCCACTGGCCTCCCTTCTGGCTTCCTTTCTGACCAGTTCTCACGGTCCACACTGTCCCGCGATGGAAATCTAAATGCACACTCCGATCCACATTCCGACCACAGGATCAGCTCAGACCTTCTGTCTGCAGCCCCCCTAAACCTGACAAGCAATCGTGAGGACTTAGCAACAGTGTGCTGGCTCTGCTGTCTCAGAGACAGATCCTACAAGGGATCTGGAACCCCAGTAGGGTTCCACCCCCTCCCCTCTTGAATTTAGGGGTGGCCGCATGACTTGATCTGGCCAGTGGGATATGAGGGCACGTCGTGTTTGCCACTTTCAAGGAGAAGCTTTTAAAAGCTAGCACAAGTTTCCTTGGGCTTCTGTCTCCTGGCCACAGCAACATTCCAGGTGATGGAGTCTCTGTCGGCCTCCCAGAGTGAGAGCACCATGGAAGAGAGTCCCCTCGACAACCAGGTACCACAGACAGGATGCGACTGCTGGTCACTTACTGAGATGGGGGTTGTCTATTACAGCAGCAGCACGGGGCCCATCCAGACGCCGCAGCTGTCCTCATGGCCCTCCTCTGCGGCACCCTGTCTTGCCTCTGCCTCAACACTTGCCCATCTCCAGGCTGTCCCCCCGGACGGCCATGACTCTGTGATGACAGGGCTTGTGTCTTCCAGCCTCACTGCACGCACTCACCACACGTGCCCACCCGTGTTGAATAGACCCTGAAGTGAACCCTGGTGTTCCTGGGCTGTTCCCACGTTATCAGAGCGAATCATGGATCGACTCACAGTTGTGACAGGTGGTGCCAGCGTAGCCTGTGTCGCTGCAGTTGCAGTAGAAGGTGGCCCAGGACTGGGAGCAGCTCCCTCCGTGTTCGCAGTAGTTTGGCAAACACCTGAAGAGAGACGGAGCAAAAGCAGATGAAATAATCCAGACCAGATGGCAAAAATGTCTTCTAGCCAGCTCCACGGATCGACGGTGGAGATCGGTCTGCCGTCCTCCTGTACCTAAGTGAGACCTGAACACGTCAACATAACACCACATGTTCACCGCGAGGGGTGGGTCCATCTGGGCAGCAAAAAGCACAAAGCTGATTCAGGCAATTCTGTGAAGCGTTAAAACTCCAGTGCCCATTCTCATTGACCGCCCGTTCATTTGAAGTGCTCAGAATGTGGATGGTTTTTCATTTACCAGAGAACAAAATAGACAAAGATAGTAATTTTGCATTTTGGAAAGGTTTTGCGTTTTTAAAGGAAAGGGGAAAGGGGCAGATAATTGAGGTCATAATCCTCCAGCTTGTCTTTTGGGTGATGGCCAGGAATCTATTTCAAACGACCCATGAAATTTTGAAAAGAGGATACCGGGTCACTGGAGATGTAAGGGAATTCTGTAATTTTAAAAGTGCCAAGGCCACCCTGAAAATGAGGCCTTTACTACTTACAATGAAAACAGCATAGTTATTCTGAAAAATATTTTCACCGTACACTTTAAAAACTCTCTGAGACAATTGTATAATTTGACCCAGCAATCACACCTAGATGGCTGTTGTCAGCATATATTTCAAAATACAAAAGCTACGTGGCTAAATTATCATTATTCACAATAGCGTCAGAATGAATTAGTTTGTGTGCAACACAAGAAAATTTCTTAGGAAAGCTGTAGTACGTGAAATTAGCAGGCTGTCAGAGAACTAACAAACGATGTTAGCAGAAAGCACTGTAAAAGACTGGGACTGGATGAAGTGAAAGTTCAAGACATGAAGCATGCTCACGATGAAATAAAGCAAACGCTTTATACTGCAAAAAAAAAATGCTAAGTGTCACTCGGACTAATGGTGGTGGCGGCAATGTGCATTTCCTCTGGACAAAGATCACGGACTTCAGGGTCACGTGTATCTGAGTTCAAATCCCAGTACAGCCATTTACTGCATGGTGTCTTTGGGTAAATCTCTACACTGCAGGCATTGTTGCTACAAAGAAATAACCGGGCAAGTGTTCAATTTATAAATGAATAAAAATTAACAGTAAAAGCAACAGGGTGGGTATAGCTCAGTGGTAGGGCACGTGCTTAGCATGCACGAGGTCCTGGGTTCAATCCCCAGTACCTCCATTAATGAAAAAAAAATGTAAAAAGGATAAAAGCAATGATAAATGCTGAAATTGTGGAAAACCATCTTTACAGGATAAGTAAAATTCCACAAATTTCAACAGGCACAGGGTCTAAAGTGTGAGATTACAGAAGTGGTGTAACAGATAAAAAGGTTTACTGTGGAGCCTCGGAGCACGTGAGGCAAGGAGCTGCGGAATGATTTACCCTAAATGTCCTGTAGAGGTAGGAAACCCTCCAACAAGGGTTATCTCAAAGCCCAGAAACCAATATCCCTGCATACGCTCAGACATATTACGAGAAATTTTCTGCTCAGCACAGTGAACACACAATTATGCTGACAGGGCTTGTGTTTGGTAAGAGCTTATTGGTAACTCCGTGGTATCCAGCTAAGGCTTAAAAATGCAGGGAAAAAAAATAGGGGAAAAGAGGACCCAGTAATTTCACGAGAGCACGTGTGGACAAAAATCCACCCAATAAATAAATAAACAAAATACGGGCCCTTCTTCACTCCAAATTCTACCCCTTCTTCTTGACTTCCATCCCCAGCTCCTGGTCTGGATGGGAGAGAAAAGGAGTAATAGAATTGTCACTTGGAGGAGCCACTCTTTCCGCCCCGCATGAACCTTGTGCTGAAGAGAAGTTAAATACACTTGAAGCATCAGTGGCATCAGGTACAAAATCCAAGCATGAATCTCTGCCTCCGCTTGTGCCCTGATGAAGAGCCGGGGAAGGACCGCCTGCCTCCATACTTGTTCTTCTTCCGCATCCCTTGTTTCCGGAGACTGCTTCTCCTGCCGTGTGCCTTCCCCAGTGTTTCCCCTCTGAAACCATCAAATCCTTACATGACATCCCTAGAGCTCCATTCCAGCCCATCCCGCCCCCTCCCCCGATGCCCCCTACACACACACACTCTGATCCCAGGATTGACAAATAATGGTGTTATTTCTCTCTTCCCTCCCTCAACAAAAAGTTAATTGCTTTCTGTTTTTAATTTTGACATTTACTTCTTGGGACTAATTAGTTTTCTTTCTTTCTGTCTTAATGGAGGTACTGGGGATTAGAACCCAGGCCCTCGTGCATGCTAAGCTCATGCTCTACCACTGAGCTATACCCTGCCCCTTGCAATGATAGCTGCTTTAAAGACTCAAAGTTGAGCAAAATCAGGTCAGTAGGTACTTATCCTATAGTTCTTTTGGTTTTAGCACCAAGAAAGCTCAGATCAGACACCTCTTTTTTAAAAATTAAAAAAAAAATTGGGGGTGGTAATTAGGTTTACTTATTTATTTTATTTTTTGAGGAGGAACTGAGGATTGAACCCAGAACCTTGTGTATGCTAAGCATGCGCTCTACCACTGAGCTATACCCTCCCCCAGCCCCTTTTTGATGACTGAAGCTATAAAATAAAAGCTCAGAAGTTCTCATTGGCCATGAGAAGAAAGCTTGTCTGCAGTGTGAGAAAGAGAGATAGAGAAAAAAAAAGCTGAGGTCCAGGATACAGCGGAAAAGAGAGATGAGGGGGTCCTGACAAGACTCATGGGGCTGATTCCTGGTGTTCTCAAGATTAGGGTGCAGGTTGTTTTAATCTATCTTAGATTCTGTGAGATACACTAAGATCTTTCTAGGAAAACCCCCATTTGATTCAGGGTAGCCTGAGCTGGGATTCTTTTCTGTGAACCATCTTAACTTTTTGTAAAACAGCGTTCTTTAAATACAGGCAGAATTGGAAACACCAGTTCCCTTATAAGTTCATGCTTTAAAATATTTTTAAAACTCAAGATCAGCAAGCTAAGATGGGCACTTAGCAGGAGGGATCTTGTGGAAAACTATCAACGCTATCTGGGTCCTCTGAACATGTTTTGAAAAGCCTCACACAGACCTTGTGCTGCCCTGTTAGTAAACTCAATTTACCAACAAACAAGTAGGCAAGAAATTCATTTGCTTATGGTCACTTAAAAAAAATGCTGTATTTCTGAGAGGGAAAAAGAGTACTTGGCTAGGGAGAAATCTAACATTCACAGAATGAGAAAAAAATAAATGAATACATATGGGGCTGCCTTTGAGCTGGATTCGTTTGGGTTCAACACCCACCGTGATTAGAAAAACTCATCTGTAAAGTAGATGATCAAAAGAAGACGCACAACCCCAATTTGCTTGTTTAAAAGGGGCAGTTTTACAAGGATCATTTCCGTATTCTTTAATCAGGTCATTTCCACTGGTGTTTTGTGTCTTTTTCTACTCGGTGTGCACTGAGCACTTAAGACGTGAACCCGGGAAGAGGACAGGGTATAGCAACGGTGGAGCACAGAGACTGTTACGTGCAGGGACAGCCACGATCTCAGGGTGAAGGTGCTGAATTCAGATCACTAGGAGATGATCATTCTGAACTGCTCTCTTCCAAAATCCTCATCATAATTCATGTATCACTGAATCTGCTGGATAGGCCCGCTTGAGGCATCATCTGTGGTGGAACAAACAAAGCTTTCCACATAAACACTACTGTTTTTGTCATATTCTTCCGGAGCCCGAATGAGCTGGCATCGTGACGTGTGTCATCCAGGACTCGGGGAGCAGAACACACACATCAGAAGCCATTCCCTCTTGGTAAAAGCAGGGTATGTGTGATCAGCAGGGAGATGAGAGAGAGATTTGAATGAAGGGAAGGTGGAGAAGAGTGAGGAATGGAAGGAGGGAAAACAAAACAATACAATAGGGACAAACGTCATATACACAAGTTTTATACAGGACTGTATAATTTTCCACAAAATCCAAACTTCCTCCAGAGGGAGGGTGTAGCTCAGGGGTAGAGCTCATGCCTAGCGTGCACAAGGTCCTGGGTTCAATTCCCAGTACCACTGTTTAAAAAAATAAAAATAAAACCTAAAATTACCTCCCCCTATTAAAATCAAATCTTAAAAAAAAAAAGAAAAAACTTTCAATAGAGAAGAAAGATCTTTGCTAGTTGGGACGGTAGACCATCCAGGTGAGAGATGACATGGGAGCAAGAGTTGTCCAGAGTGGACCACCGACCTCATTAATGGTCATGTTCATCTTCAAGAGTGTATGTGCTGGCTTCGCTGTTGTGATTTTGTGGTGTGAGATATGGAGGAGAAAAAAATGCTTCTCCTGAAAGATGAACAGCAGGGGAGGCCGTTAAAGAGGTGGCTTCAGAGAAGAGAGTATTTTACAGGCTGTTGAGAGATTGACTTACTCGGAAGACTGGAGTCCAGTTTCCTGGTCAGCACATTTTCTGCAAGACACACTTCTTCCCTATTTGCATTAGAAAGAACGGAGGGACCCCTGTGGTTTACCTTGAGAAAGATCCGACTGGTTCCTTCCCTAACTTCACTTTTAAGTGAGGTGGAGCACTTTTCCCTCTGGAGTGGACGAGGCCTGGGCAAACCCTGAATAGAGCAGTGGGACCCAGTGAAGTTTTGGGAAATGCAGTCTCTCAATTTGTTTATCATTTGGAAAATTTCACAGAATAAATATGACTTTGGGGCTGCTCTTAAACAAGTCAGATTGCCAAGCAGCAGTCAAATCTCATGACTTTATGTTTCGAGTTCATTTTCCTCTCCTGAAATCCAGACCCATCAATCTGGCTGCCTGCTTCCCAGTCCAACAGATGTTACAAACTGCATGCCCCTACCTGAATTTCTGACCTCCTTCCTCACCCCCCGACCCCACCTTCTCCACCCATAGCTTCCCTATCAGAGGGCAACTCCGTACCTGCCACTGTCCAGACCCCCAGACTTGCAAGTCCTCTCTTCCCCTGCAGCCCACATCTGAGATGTGAGCACATCTCCTTGGCTCTGCCTTCAGAACCTGCCCTGCACTTCTCCTCACCTCCACTGCCCCTACTCTGATCCAAGCCAGCAGCATCTCTAACCCAAACTGCTGTGATTCTCGGCTAACTGATCTCCCAGCATCCATGTCTGATCCCTCAGTATATTCCCATCACAGGAGCAAGAGAGACCCTTCTCACATCTAAGGCAGATCGTCTTGAAACCCTTCAAGGACTCTGTTTTTTTTTTAATTTTTAAATGACATATAGCTGACTTACAATGTTTCTGGTGTACAGCAAAGTGATTCAGTTATACGTGTATGTAAATCTATTCTTTCTCAGATTCTTTTCCATTATAGCTCATTACAAGATATTGGCTATAGTCCCCTGTGCTGTACAGGAAGGGCTCCCAGTTTTCATTCAGGCAAAAGCAACATCCTTAACATGACCTCCCAGTTCTCTGAACTCCTCTCTGCCCTTCCTTCTCAGCATCTGCTTCAGGGAGGCTGACCTCCTCGCCCCAAAAGCACACAAGGGGGGCTGCTTTGGCAGGGTCTTTGCACCAGGTCCCCTTAGCCCAGGATGCTCTCCCCATGTCCACACGCCCCACTGCTCACCTCCTTCTCGTCTCTGCTCAAACGGCAAGGAGGCCCTCCACCATCTTGCTATCTAAAGTTACAACCCTCCTTCGCTCTGTGTCTCCAGTCCCCCTCCTCAGCCCCCTTTTTTAGTCCTTAACACTTGACTCTCTTCTAATACAATGTACACCCTGCTTAGGCATCCAGCTGCGTTACCTGTCTTCCCACAAAGGAACGTAAGGGTGTAGGTTGTGATCTATTTGTTCACTGAGTACCCCCTGCAGTCATTAGCGTAGTCACTCAGTAAGTGGTTGTTGATTGAATAACCAAATAACCATTGTATATGTGGGGTGCAACAGCCTGCAAAGCTGGCCTCCTTTAGCTAACCCTCTTGAGTTAACCACAGCCTCTCCCCACTTAATATTACCTACTTGCCAGGGAACAGCACAGTAGGAGCTGAGTGGGGTACAGGTGAGAAAGGAGACTCACTTTTTCTAAGCAATGTAGAAATGTGAGGCAAGTAAAGGGGGCCTTCTGTGCAGCCGTGGGTGGGAAGGGACTTGGAGAAGGGGGAGAGAAATCCAGGTGCAGGAGAGAAAGAAGTAAGATGGATACCCTGAACAAGACCCTCTTTGGTGGCCTTTAAGGATGCAAGTAAAAGATGCAATTCATTTGTATTTTGGGGCCCTCACAACTTTATCTCTGAAGTACATATGGTGATAATTTTCTCCAAATTGCTTGGAAGCAGATGCTCTTGGATGATGCAACTTAGAGCTCCTCTGAGATCATAACTATCATTCCTGGTAAGTCTGGGTACAGTTTTTGACAGATTCTAATGAGATCAAAAATCTGTCGGGGAAAGGCAATTTACCTAGCTAACTCACGGTGAGTTGTTACCTTTCACCAGATGTAAAAAAAAAATTAATGACCTTTCACCTGCCTTGTGACTAATGCCATAACGTTTACCCAGACATTCATGGTTGGTCTCCTACAAGATATCTCCACAAAGGAGCAACGGAAATTTGGCTTTCTGGAAGACTTTCCCCTTGGCAACAAGCTTGCAAGGAAACTTTGACATGTGCTCACAATCACATCTAAGACGCTGTTTTAATGTATTATGTTCTCTGTTTTATAGATGAAGAAAGTAAGACCAGATGAGTGTAAACGGCGCGTCCATGTGTGAAGTGATGGAAGCAGGCACATGAGTCATGCCGCCTGTCACTGATGCCTGTGCTCTCAAGCCATGCAGCCCTCCCTCCACCAAACGCTACAGGATCCACCTCCCTAAAGTGACTGCAGGCATGCATCTTACAGCATCACTTCTGCAAACGGTGGGAGGGAGGGAGAGGGGCTTCTCATAGGTACCCACTGATCCCAGAAATTAGTTAACAAACTTGGTGATGCACAGAGATCTAGCCATGAAGCTAATGTTTCCTTGCATTCAAAGACAAAAGATGCTGTCAGTTTAGAATTCTTAAAAGATATTTTCGCTGGGAAAAGAGGTCTTAATGGCAATGACAAATGGGTTTATTGGGAATAAATAAACCCACGCTAAAGAATTAAGTGTATATTCATCATGTAATTAGCATAACAATCTAGAAGTTATTCTAAAAGTCTTCTCCAGGGCTGAAGTGTGGGAATGAAGGTTTTGATTCTGTTTTCAACTGTTTTCTACTACTAACTTGTGAAATCTTTGAAATAATAGCTAAGAAACAAGAATATGAAAACGAATACATGTCTGTATACGTGTGACTGAACTATTATGCTGTGCACCAGAAACTGACACAACATTGAAAACCAACTATACTTCAATAAAAAAGAATGAAAATGAAAAATAAAAGTAGGTAGCTAAGAAGATAGCCCCCACCTCTGCTCTGTTCTTTTTTCTTATTTTTATTTGTTTCAGACGGCAAAGATTTTTTCTGCATTTCCTAAGTCTATCCGAGTTAATGTGATTGCTTCTAGACTCTGGCTGCTTTTGGTAGAAGGGCCTCATAAGTTATTAATGCAAGCCAGACAAAGCCATTTAACCCATCCAAAAACTGATGGCATATTATTTGACATAAACTTAATAACTGTCTAGTCCTACAAACACAGAAAAATGCAGAAGCCCATCAAGGTCTATTAAGCAAAATGGAAAGTGCATTCAGGATCCATCTTTTGTCTTTGAATACAGGGAGATGAGCTTCTTAGCCGGCCCTCTGTGGTCCACAAGCATCACCAACAAGGATCGTGTCCACATCTTCATCTCTTAGCATCGTACAAAAGTGCCTATTTTAGGCCTAAAATGTTTAATCCCAGCAATTCATAAATTCAGTATCAAATGTCTAAGATAATCAAAAGCTTAGTGTTCATAATTTGGGGTGAAGAAGAAATATGGTACTGAAAGAAAAATAATGGTCCCAAAGATCTCAGCCGGAAACTTCTACGTGATGTACTTTGCATCTTTCTGGGAAGAAACTAGCATTCTTGACTTTGTAAGCATCTTTATAGCAGATTCTAATAAGCATATTTATAATGGATGTTAATGAGATTAAGACAAATGTCACTTGATTGTCAACCTTAAGAGGAATCTCACTTAGGGCCTTAAATAGTCTTGCTTCAAACCAAAGAGTCTAATAACCATTAATAAACTATTTTTAAAATTCAGCCTGATGAGGAATGCTTAATTCTAAAACAGGACTCTGGCAAGAGATGGGTCTTTGAACTGATGGGTCTTTTCCTTTGTACCAAGATTTCAATAAAACTTTGAAAAGGTTTTTTTAAATAATTGTGTGATATTTGTAGCCTTTAAGGGAATTTGATTTCTTCAAGTATGAACCTTGCAAACTCCAATTTAAAAAATGTAAGATCACATTACTATATATAGAAGAAACAACAAGGACCTACTGTAGAGCATAGGGAACTATACTCAATTTCTTGTCCTAGTGTAATGGAAAATAATCTGACGAGAAAATATACACATGTGTATAACTGAATCACTCTGCTGCACACCTGAAACTAACATTGTAAATCAACTATGCTTCAATAAAAAAAAAAAAATTAAATAAATAAATAAATAATTTTAAAAAGTGTAAGGTAACTGATTTAGACCTTACAAAGCTTCCCTACTAGCACAGGTAGATAAATTAAGTTCACCAAAATTAAATGTTCATTTTCTGGATATTTAAGTTTCATGTCTATTTGGCATTCCATTTGTTAAATGCAGTAAATTAAAGTACTTGGAAAGTAAATAAAACATACTCTAAATGTACTTTGAAATATTTGAAGGTATTTAAATAGCTAAATCCATACACGAGAGCATGCGTTACTCAAAGTCCTTCAGACTTGATTGCTAATATTCACTAGACTTATAAATAAAAGTTTTATAAGCTGAATTGAGAAGAAAACTTTAAAACACAGGGTTTTTAATTTGTAATTCAAAGAAATTTAATATCACTCTTTGAAAGCAAAAATAAACCTTGTGAACCGTCTTCCCTGCATACAAGAGTCCTCCTCTGGGGGCAGCACGACACTGTCCCCCGCGCCCATGTGGGTTCAGATCTCAGTTCCCGCCTTTGCCCCCTGACCTGCCATCAGCCTCTGCTCAGGCCTGGGACCCTCCCTGGGGGCAATTTCTATCTGCTGACCCTGAAGCACTGAATTCCGTCTCTAGTCCCTGTGCTTCTGGGTGTCCCTTTGTCATCTGAGTGGGTACTTTTTGGTGAAAATAACAGACTTTTTCAGTTTACTCTGCCAGCCAAATTTTCTTCCAAAATGCCCTAAACGTCTCTAAACAATATTTAGGTAAATCTGTTTCTTTAAAGCTAGCCAACCTTGGGTTTTATGTTATTGTCATTAATATGCAAGTGTTAGGGGAAAAGTGTTACTGCCTTTCACTTGCATTATTATGATTTTTTTTTTAATATTGGAGGGCTGTTCATTCATTTTCTTTATGTTTTCTGACTGTGTCTTCCTGTTTTATGCATTGTTCCTCTCTGGCCTTGGCCAGTGTCCCCTGCGATGCTCCCTGCTGTTCATGCAGCGGGTGAGAACCACTGCCTTCAGCACAGTGGCCTTTCCGGACCTTAAGTTCTGTTTCTGCTTTGACCTAGCAAGTCCACTTATTGGAATAATGCCCCAGAAATGCGCTTGTACATGCACAAAGACATATGCACAATTATTATCATTATTAACAGTCCAAAAATAAAGGAACCATACGCTACCATTTTGGGAATGTTTAAATCAATGATGGTACATCCACCCTATGGAATGCTATGAGGCAGTAAAAATGAATACATACATCTCTGTGTAAGGATTTTGGAAAGTTTTTCATGCATAATATACTATTAAGTGCAGAAAGCCATACTGTGGGGTAGCATGTAGTTTCTTCTGATGCTCTCCTTGTTTATTTACTTATTTTTCAATTCTTATGTTTTGTTGAAGCGAAGTCCATTTACAATGTTAGTTTCAGGTGTACAGCAAAGTGATTCAGTTATACATATACATACATATATATATATGTATGTTTTTCAGATTATTTTCCATTACAGCTCATTATAAGAATTAAATATAGTTCCCTGTGCTCTACAGTAGGTCTACTGTTGTTTATCTATTTTATATATTGTAATATGAGCTACTGTCCTTATTGTGTTGCAGAGAGAAAAATTTCTAGAAGGAAATAAACCAAATTGGTAACCTATTAATAGTGGCTAACAATGGGAATGAAAGTACCACATGACTCTTTGTACATTTCTGGGTGGTCGTGGTTTTTGCAATGAAACTGGGAGGAAATACATACAGGAGATTATATTCATATTTGATTTCGCTATGAGCCAACAGCAAAGAGGAACTCATCCACTTAGAAAACAAGTCACTATGAAGACACAGTCAAGCTGTCCCAAGACACACTACACTCTCAGCCCAGGGATGTGACCAGCTGGACCAGAGAGGAAGTCCAGGTGAATGAGTTCCATTTAATGCATAAAATGATGGAGGTTGGATTAGCTCTCAGCTCACCAGCCACGGCAGAGGAGACATTCAAAGCCAGGTCTAACAGATCACCCTACGTCTCCGTCACGAAATTCTGGAAATAAAATTCAATGGAAAAAGCCGCTGCCACCCTGGAACAAAACCTATCTGGTAATACATGCCTAATGACCACCACTCATTATGACCCTCTCTCAATCCATGTAAATTTAAGTCACTTGTAAAAATTTAAAGGTAATTATCTTTGTTCAGAAGATTAAATAAAGAAGTTGTGATTTATACATATATATACATATATGTATACATATATAATGGACTATTACTCAGTCATAAAAAATGAAATAATGCCATTGCAGCAGCATGGATGGACCTAGAGACTATCATACTAAGGGAAGTAAGGCAGACAGAGAAAGACAAATATCATGTGTTATCACTTATATGCAGAATCTAAAATGTGACACAAATGAACTTATTACAAAACAGAAACAGATTCACACAGAAAACAAACTTATGGTTACCAGGGGGGAAAGGAGCAGAGGAGGGATAAATGTGCAGATACTAACAGCTATATATAAAATAGATAAACAGCAAAGTCCTACAGTATAGCACAGGGAACTATAGTTTAATTTAAGAAAAAAACATTAAAAAAGTCTTTTGGGGGCAGGGGGAGGTAATTAGGTTTTGATTGATTGATTGATTGATTGATATGGAAGTACTGGTGATTGAACCTAAGACATCATGAATGCTGAGCATATGCTCTACCACTAAGTTATACACCCCCCCCGCCAAGAAAACGGTTTTTGTCTAAGGAAATAAGCCCAATGGTTAACTGTGCGTACCTGAATATCTATCATTCCACTACAGTTATTTAGACAAATGCATGTTTAGAAACATGCACGTTCCCCCAAAATTCCCAACTTGAATGCATCTAGAGAAAGTCATTTGTTAAAAGATAAATCAGTCTCAAAAATATTCCATATATTTTCATAAACACCTATAGAAACGTTTTTCCTCGCTATTAAATTCCCCTCTTCTCCATTTCCCATAACAGATCAAAATGAATAGAACATCTATTGGCAGGCCTTTGAAATTCCCAAACGTGCAGATAAACGGTTATCTCTAAATGAGTCTGAATGTATTTATGCTCCACAGAGTTTCTTCTCTTTTTGCGAATTCTCATCCTTTCTTCATACAATTGAAGGTCAGTTTCAATTTCTATGTGCTTTCCTCAGAGACAAAAGAACAAAACATTCCAATAGGCCTCAAAATGCAAGCTGACGAATGTAAGCCCTTTAACGAAGCTCATATGTGAAAAATCAGCGAGGTTGTGTGCATTCCTTTGTCTGTTTGCTTTCATTAGCTGCTGACTGCATTGATCTTGTTTTGGTCAGATAGCTTTTTCTGAAAGCTTTTGAAACCTATTTCTATGCTTCTCCATTCTAACAATTACCATAATCCCATTTTACCCCCACGGTCGGATTTTCATTATAATTGAATTTTGTTGTAATTACAGCAGAGGCAGACATGAAGGAATTAAGCAGATAAAAAGGAAAAGTGTCAGAAGTCAGCTTCCTAAATTTTTCCCAGGGTCTAGTGCACAGCAGGGAGTGGACTGTCAATTACTGCGGAGAAGATTCCCAGATAAGGGACAGAGCAGTCATGATCACACACGTTTGTAATACACACCAGTGATCCCAGAAGTACTGCTGGGGTCCGAGCAGAGCCGGGCACCCACCGTACACACACCCTTCCTCCCTACATCCACCTTGGATGGCGAATATAGTAAAATGAGAAGGTCCTCTCCCTACTCTTCTGCAAACCTAAAGTTTAGGACCGAGAGATGCTCAGAGCTCCTCAAAGCCATTTCTTCAGAGCAGAGGACGTTCTAAATCAAGAAGAATTCATCTGGGTGATCCATTCCAATGCCGTTAATAAGAGAAGCAACTGGAGGCCAGGACTCTAATAGCGAATCATGGCTACCTGGTTACTTTGGAAGCGAAGATAAATATCCCCATTCTCCCGGTAATAAAATAATATGTTTTATAAAAAAACCACAAGGGAAGAAAACGCCCTCTCAGCCTGATGGGGGTCATTTGGACTAAATAACATGAAGTCGAATTTCCCTAATCAATCCATTTGTCTCAATAACACAGAAGTGCTTCATCGCTAGGGAGACACAGCACACGATTTACAGACGGACTCTGCATCTCATGGCAGAGAAATCTCCTCTGGTTTTTCTTCCTCTTTATCAGTCAGGTAAAAGGTTGCATGTGCCCTGCAGTAGAATGATTTTGTTTACCATCATATAGAGGGTGTCTCCATTGTCAGATTCAGGCTGTGCACGAGACACAAACAGTAGAGCCCTTTGAGGTTATGAGAATGGTCTTATTCTTAAAATTTAGGGCATCTTCAGATGAATGGGAACGATTCTGCCGTCTGGTTCAGGGCTTCTCAAATTTTGTTTAAAATGCAGGCTCTGATTCAGTAGGTCTGGGGTGGAGCCCAAGGTTCTGCATTTATGCTTTTCCGAGCTTTAACTTCCTCTTTAGTAAAATGAAGACAAAAAACAATCTCCAAATCATTTGGGGGAATTAAATAAGGTCTTGTAGAATATGAATAAGGATGAAACATTATTATTTCCATCCACACTTGCAAGTGGTTTGTGACATGGACACAGACTGCTTTTTCCTTTGCTTTCTTTGTGGAGCAGTTATGTTTTTCCCAGCTCATGGAGAGAGACAGCCTTGGCCTGCACTTGGCTAACCTCAGCTGGCTACTCAGCCTGTCTCTGCAGAGCTGGCATTTCCATTCTCTTGCTAACATCAAGAGCTGCAAAGAAAGGTCACACTTCATCTCTGCTCACTTAAGTTTCATCAGTGCTCCATCCACTTGCGCTGCAAACCCAGCTTCCTGGAGGGAACTGGGCAGCCACCACTTTGTTTTCGTTCAGAGCTGCATCCTGGGCTTGAGGGGTAAGGCAGCAGATGCCTGACCCGAACTCAGAGGCCATGCACCGCCTGGTAACAAAACCACTGACGGCTGCAGTTTGCAGCTAACAGTTTCGACCACAGCCAGGCAACAACTTCATGGCCCTGGACTTCGTGTCCACTTTAGGAAGGGGCTCTGCATTCAGTCTGAGCTAAAATGCTGTGACCCTTGCACCTGGAAATGGCAGAAAAACAACCCAAGGAGAAAACACTAAATCCTTCCTTCCAAGAATGCATTTTGTTTCTTTCCGAGTTGCTGAGTTTCTACATTGTCTACTTAAAATTATGAAAAACAGGGTCTAAAAAGTCTTATATTAATGAGAACCTGAGTTGGAAGCGCTCAGAACCCAAAATTAAAAATCCACTCCACAAAGTTCAGTCCTTAACTGTGCCTCGTTCGGACTTTGGTTCAGTTGAATTGAATGACCTGTTGACACTCAGTCAAAGATGACTGAGGCCACCTCTCATTCTTGTGTTTAATCTGTTCTCGCAGGACCAAGCACAAAGCTGGAAGGCACCCTGCTCTCACTCCCTCCTACTCCTAGGGCAGATCTCAAATCACCCAAAGGTCTTTCTCCATCAAGTCGGAACCCTGCCCTGGAATCCGCGGAATGCCGTCTGAAGCCACCTCTGCTAGCATCACCCTGGGTACCAAAATTGCAGCGCCATCTCAAGGATTTTAGGAAATAAATCATACATTGTGCTCCATCTCTTTCCTTCCTGAATTTCCCCCAAAATAGTTATATATGGGAAACAATGTGAATGTACTCACCACTTAGGAAATACTACCTTTGGTGTGCCAGACATAGTGTGAGGCTGTCACAGTAATGACTAAAACAACCCTGTAAGACCATTATCACTGTGCCTGGGAAAGTGACGCCCACACATTCCAGCAGCTCATGTAAGATCATGGAAGTTTGACAGGCAGGCTGTAAATTTACGAATCAAAAGCAGGAGTCCCAGGCTTTAGAATTAGGAAGAAAAAAAGAGGCACCAGGATTACCTTCATGGGTAAATGTGTTTTACTGAGGGAAGGAGCCAAGGAAGGCTAGAGTCTGCTATGACACTCTGCAAAGCTAGCTTTTTTTTTTCTTTTTAAATTTTATCAGGTCTTGTTTTGGAGGAGGGGGATATTAGAGTTATGAATGTATTTGTATATTAGCAGAGGTATTGGGGATGGAACCCAGGACCTCCTGCATGAGAAGCATGTGCTAAGCTATAACCTTTTCCCTGTCATGGCAGCTTTTGAAGCCGCTTTGTCCACACTCCTGAACACCTCCTGGTATTTTATTATACTCCAGGGTGTTAGAGCAGAAAGGTAGCTAGACATGAGCAGAGACGGGGGGACGCTGACCAAATGGCAGAAAATCATACATCTTGTGAATAACAGGGGTCCTTGGACAGACCAAGAAAAACAGGATCCTCTGAACTGATAAGAAACCATACCTTCTGGGTTGATAAGTGTCCTGGAGGCAGAAGAGTGGGACAAGACAGGAATCCCCACCATCCGATGTAACCTTTAGTTCATTATGACCTCATCCAACTTCCCGATTCAGACTAAATAAGGGCAAAAATGCCTCCTCCCCACCTGGGAAGGTGGAGCTGGGATGAAGTTCAGGAAAGACGACCCCAAACCCCCCCCACCAATGAATATTCTGCCCGTTCATTTTTACACCCATAAAACCAGCTTGCCAAGGAAACTAGGGACAGCCACCCAACTGGGTCTGACCGCTCTTTCCTTGAGAGCGAGCTATCTGTCCCTTAATAAATCCTTGCTTTGCTTTCTCAACCTCAGTGTCTTGTTTCTGAATTCTTTCACAACAAGGCAAGAGCCTCTTGCCCCCAACAAGGGCAGCATTTCCAAAAGGATGTTATATTGGATGCGTAGCCTGCAGAAAGAAGGGTGTCACGGTCAAATACATTTGTGAAATTGTGACCAACTTCTAATCAGTCCCCCTTCTGCTTAGTTTGTAAGTGCATTAGAGCATGTGCACGCGCACGCACACATACATGCTGTGAAATCCTGCCGTCATGAAACCCCTCTGACTTTACTTACTCCTGCGTTTCTCAAACTCACGTGAACAAAGAAATCATTTTCCACAGAATACCATTAACTAGGAGCCCAGTTCCCCACTGTGTAGAGAAAATGTGGATGACTCTATAAGACGATGTGTTCAATAAGGACATTTCTGTTTAATCTGCTGACACAATAATTCTGAAAAAGACCGATCCACGGACATTCCGGGGTGTTTCAGAAAATGCAGATTCCATGACGTCATCTCAGGTGGACTTTAAATCACCAGTGTTATTGGGTCCAGAAATACGCATTTTAAGACAGCTTTCCAAGTGACTGGTATGCGTTATAAATTTGAAGTTACTATCCAACAGGGGTGGGGTCGAATCTTAAGAATCCTTTAAACCATTGGCAACATTGAAAGGTGTGCTAGATTAAAATCTGCAGCCTGCTGTGTGTATCTGAGGCTGTTTTGTGTGAGTGCAAAGACTCAGGTGAAATCAGCTGTCTGATTACAGAGACCCCATTAGGTGGCCTTTACTTTGGAAAGCATCCTTTCCAAAGATGGGGTTCTCAACCCAGAAAAAAACACTGAAATCCAGTCTTGACAGATTGATAGGACCATTAATCACCATGACGGTGACCCACGCAAGCAAACCTCTCAGAAGCTTGGTTGTGTAATCCTAGAATTCCAATTCTTGAATTTACATTGAAAGCTACAGTTCACAAAGGGCCCCATATTTCCACCAGATTCACCTGCGCGTTCTCTTCCTCTAGGTACATTCCATGGAGTCGCACAAGATTAAAAAGCTGTTAGTTAAACTTGAAATCGAACAAAGATAGCTTTTAGATTTCTGGATTTAGGAATCCACTCCCCAACAGACTGACTGATCCAAATTCCCACTAGTGAGAGAGCTCACATAGGTTTTGTTGGCTCCACAGGGGACCCTCTTACCCCAAAAATGCTTGAGTGTGGGCAGGCAGGCAGTGTTTAGAGTTCTACCAACAACTCTAGCAAGTATTACAAACTTTGAGATGAAAATAGTAAAGAAGATTCTTTTCTTTAAAGAAATTAGAAACCATGACACGTTGACATTCAGTCTAAGATGAGGGCGTCTTTCCTGATCTCCATCCCAGCTCCGCCTTCCCAGGTGGGGAGGGGGGGAATTTTTGTCATTTAGTCCTAATCGGGAAGTTGGATGCGGTCAGGAATGTGGGAGTGCAGGGGGCGCCGCCCGGCCATTCCTCTCCCTTCTACTTGACGTTGCGCTGGAGAAATGAACTTCTCCTTTCTTTGAGTGTCCGAGGTTAAAGAGGTCTTAACTCAGTCCTTTAGCTACAGTAAGTTTAATTATTTGATCTCCTTTTTTACAATTCAGTTCCTACCAACCTACTTTTACTTGACATATTCTTCCTTTAGAAATAATTAGCATCAATATAGTCCAGCCTGACACTGATCCTGTGTGCATTTCCACGGTAAGCCATTAAGATCTATTAGACGCTGAGCTTGACTTTCCAAGGCCAACGTTATTTCTTTTATTTCCAAGTTGTTTGGAGGCCCATTTTCTAATGAAAATACTGGCTAACTATATAATCCCGGAAAAAGCATTTAACACCCACAAACCTCCATTCCTTCCTTTCGGAAATGAGGACAGTTTATTTTAAACATTTTAATATAGCTCACCATTTCGAACAAGATAATTAGTAGAGGAAAAAAATTAACATGGCACCTGGCCCATCCTTGAATTCTACTAAACTCAAGTGACTAGTGACAGTAGAATGTAGAAACAAGGAAAGGGAAAAACCTCAGAGGAGATGAAAAATAAGTCTTCCATATACTTTTTTTTTTGAACAAAGAAGCTTTAGATGACATTTGGCGAAAGTTGGAATAAGCCACTGCAGAATTTGACATAGCCAAATGAATAATAACACTGTTTGTTTAAGTCTTTGTCAGGCATGAAAGAAAGAAAGAAAGAAAGAAAGAAAGAAAGAAAGAAAGAAAGAAAGAAAGGAAGGAAGGAAGGAAGGAAGGAAGGAAGGAAGGAAGGAAGGAAGGAAGGAAGAGGGGAAAATAAAGACTGTACAGATGGTATATGATTCCAGTCCTGCTCTCTGGGTTCAAAGGAAACCTTGATCCTTCTTCAATAACCTCACTTGCAGATAAACAGCTGACAGTCCCAGACACACTGGCACCTTTCAGAAGCGTTTTTTTTTGTTTTTGTATCCCATGCCTTCCTAATAGGTAAACAATGCCAATTTCACAAGCTTTCCCAACTCAGCCTCCGGGAGCTGCCTTCAGCTCATTGAATCCAGAGGGTGCACCTTCCAGATCCTATTACCAGAGACAGGTGACATTCTTTAACAATCACTGAAAACACTTTGCTTGTTTCTCCACGGCTGTCTTCTATTCAGACTCGCCTTCTCTTGTAGAGCTACCCCATTTTTCCCCCCTTAAAGCACAAGATTGCCACAAGAATAATGTGCTGGCATGCTTCCTTCCACTGTAATATTTATAGACAACATGCTCAAATACATCGCTAGGGTTTGCTTGTCTAATTTTATGATGGCCTTGCTAAACAGAAATACTGTTCTCGCTAGTGCTTGCAGAAGGAGCACTTCACACCACGTGAGCGAGGACAGCTGGCTCCAGCTGCCTTCATTAGGCACTGTTGCTCTTCAAACGGGGTGATGTTTGGTGTGAAGCACGTCGGGAAATTTTTAAGATGAGAAAACCACGAAGAGCTCTTACTCCTAAATCTTGGATGGCAGTCTCCAGAGATTGGGATGAGCAAAGACATTAAAGATGATCAAGGTCATTCCATATCTTAAGGCAGCATTATATCTGGCTCCAAGAGGCGTGCTGAGTTTCACAGACTTCACATGCAGGTCATTAGTAGCTGAAGGAGGAGGAAACTGACAAACTGGCTTCCCTGATGCTAAAACTGTTCGCTGATTCTGACTAAGACATCCTGCAACTTGCTCCCCGCCACCCAACTGCTTTTGTGCTAAACAACCCCCAGACATTTCCCTTCCACCCTCCCCTGCCTATGCATTCTTTACCGAGAATAGCTTTAACCCACAGGCTACGCTCCAGGAAGGAGGTAACAGGTTGATAATCTCAGAAGAATGGACAGACTCTCCAGAGTTCCTCTATGACACCAGGAAGATCCCTCGAGGTTAAAACGAATGAAGCACCCTTTAAAATGCCCTAATTATCACCACTTTTTCTATTCCATTCAGTTTTTCTAGAAAACCTCAAAACCCTAACCCTTAGAGGGATTCACAGTCCCTAAGGCATGAGCTGGCTGACTCCCCTTTGCCTGGCAAAGCAAGAAAGCCGTTCTTTTCTGATTCTCCCAAAATTCTGCTGCCAAGTCTCAATCTGGCTTTCGGGGTGCAGAGGCCAGTTTTGTGGCAACATAGCTATTGTGAGCAAATGCTGTTAAGGTTCAAATAATTTAATAAATGCAACTGTAACCGAGCAGGACCCTGTGGGGTCTTCCTGGGGCAGACCCCTCCCTTGCACCCTCTGCTGTGGCTCCTCTCTGAAGAACTCAGATAATAGTATCCCATGCATATTTCCTGAGTTTCTCAGATGCTGAAAGCCACCACCAAATGGAAGAAATTAACTAGATGATCATGAACATGTACGTGGCCCCCAGACCTTCTGGCACCTGGGTGTTGATAGTGTTGACAGCCCTGTTCCCTCACCATCAACCCATCAGAGAATTGTGCACAAGCTGATCATGTCCCTGAGACACCCCCCCCCACACTTCGTGTGGCTTTTAAATATGCTTTGCTGAAAGCCTTCAAGGAATTCTGGGTTTTCTCGGGCATGAGCCATCCCGTCCTCATTGCTCAGCCCTGCAGTAAACCTTTCTCTGCTCCAAATTCCCATGTTTCGATTTGATTGGCCACATGGTGCGGTGAGCACACAAACTTGCCTTCAGTAACACAGCCATGGACCCTCAACTGACTGCATCAGTAACCCTCAAGAATGGCCTCTGAGAAGGCAGAATATAGACATCAAGCAGGGAACAGTCATGCACAGGGGCTCAATAAAACAGGAAAAGTGCTAGAGACCCGAACATAAGGGAGGGTCGTTGTGATCTCAGGAGCCGCCAGGGAGACTTCAAAGAGGAGGTAAGATGTGAACTAGCCTTTCGAAGATGGGCAGAATTTTAACACAAAGTGCTGAGAAGGGAACTGTACACCAGACAAGAGAAACAGCAGAAAAGCATCTAGAGGCTGGAGCGAGCCTGGCTGCCGAGGTCCACTCTGGGAATGCCCCCTTCCCACTGCTGGTTTCCTTTCTGCTTGTCTGTCAAAAGGCATCTCACATGTAATGTCATGCTCCTCGGTGCCATGGTCCCCCATGCAAACCCCCGTGCCTTCGTGTGGAGCTCTCTTGCCCGTGACCTTCTTCTGTGGAGGCAGAGGTCACGTATGTGTATACTCTGGAGCATAGCAGACGCTTAGCAAATGCATATAGTGGGAAGGATGAATTAATGTCATAGCCGATAAAGGCGCATAGGAAGGGAGAGGTGAGGTCATGGTGAAACGGGGCCGGACAGACCTTCCCAGGACAGACTGGGCCTCCCATGTCCTCCGCCTGCCTCTTCTCTGTAGGAAAAATTTAGTCCAGAAAAATAAGAAAATACAGAAAGAAAGGGAAACAGTCAAGCAAAACAAAATAATGTAGTTTAATCATTAAGTAAGTCAAGGACATTTAGCTCCTCCCAGGGGCTCCAGATCGCATCCTGAGCCATGTCCTATGAGCTGTCCTGTAGAGACTGAGACCCCCACCAAGTGGCGGAAGTTAGCCACGTGGTGACCAGACTGTAGCTGTGACAGAAGCTGCCACAGTTCCCAGAACTGGCCTCCAGGAAATGGGAACAAACCGACCCTGGAACTGAAGATGAAGTGTACTTGAAGTAGTCAAGATGATGTTGATCAGACCACTGCACGACTAACTTTCGGATGACTGTGCTGTTCTGCATGAGCCCCCTCCCTCCGCCTGTGCCCCCCGAGGCTCCCCTTTGAAAGCTCTTGCTCAGTGATTATCAATGGGGGCGTACAGGGGGAGCTGGCCTTTGAACAGGAGTCTACCCTCCCCCCACCCACCGCAGTTGCTGGCCTTTGGAACAGAGCAACCTCTCCTTTCGCCAACACCTGCCTCTATTGGCTTCTGAGTGGTGAGCAGCTGGTCGTGTGTTTTGGTAACAATGGGACATCTCAAAAGACAGGCTGGGAGATTTGGACCCTTGTGTTTACTGCCTCCAGCCCCATCATACACTGGAGGGCACGCGAAATGCATGCGCAGAATCTGAATTTCTCAGTAACTAGAGCTGAAACAATACATGTGTGTTGGGAAGTGGGAGAGAGTTCTGTGGCAAATTGCCACTAAGGGATCAGCAGTTTAATCCCCCTGTCTAAAATGTGGCTCTACACTTAAGAGAATTCTACCAAGAGAAGCTGTGTTATGATTTCATGGTGTTACGGAGAATGAAGCAGTTGTAAACGGAAATTGTAATGCAGTCAGGCACTCGTTTGAGGGGGCCCCTTTGTATGGGTCCCCATCCGACCGGACAGCGCATGGACTAGACGGATGTCTGCTGTGGGATAACCAGCTTCTAGAACTACGAGGATTTGCCTTGCTCTTCATCAGTGCTTGGCTTGCCTCTACCTCTCAGATGTCTGGGACATTGGAGGATTATTTCATATCACTGAAAACAACAGTAATTTGTATTACTCTCCTCACTATTTGCCCAGGTCCCTGCTGACCACGTGTTCTCAGCCCCTGCCAGTGTGTGCGACTCGGCACATAGACTCCAGAGCTGCACATTAACGTGAGTAAGTGTGGTGACTGGAATGACCTTTGAAATGCATATTCCTGCTGTCACTTTCAGATTCTCAGGCGTTCCAGAATTGCCTGCTGAAATCTCATCCCCTCCTTTACACTGGTGTTTATCTGCGGGGGGCGGGGGGGCAGACGTGGCCTTTTTTCTCTGTTGTGCTAAGTGTCGGTGTACTTGGTGTGATATTAGGGATGAGTTAGTAGGTCAGCCTTTAGCCGGGGCAGTCAGGTCTGTGTGCGGGGTGGGGGCAGTCAAGGGATGTTATTAACAGCAGACAGAGGAACTCCTAGCACATCCATGTTTTGATAAAATGCAGGGAATTTGTGTTCAGCTAAAACCCCAATTAGGCAACCTTATGGTTACTGGGGAAAAGGGGTGGGAAGGGATAAATCTGGGAGTTTGAGATTTACAGATGTTAGCCACTAGATATAAACATAGATTTAAAAAAAGTTTCTACTCTAGAGCACAGGGAACTATGTTCAATATCTTGTAATAACCTCTAATGAAAAAATATGAAAACAAATATATGTATGTATATGCATGACTGGGACACTGTGCTGTGCACCAGAAATGGACACATTGTAACTGACTGTACTTCAATTTAAAAAAAATGTATATAGGAAAAAAGGTGGCTAAAATGTAAACAGAAGGGGGTTCACCACCTTGAAATTCTGAATCTGATTTTGTTTGAAGGTAAATTATTAAATATATGTTCAAGTCGGTTTCCTCACCTGCCAAGCAGGGAGGGCAACGTTCCCTTGGGGCACTGGGAGAGGTAAAGTGAACGGTGTGTCATCACTCTGCCCGTGCATTGGAAAAGTAGCAGGAGGCTCTAGTTCAGCACTCAGAAGTCCGTGTCCCGGGGAAACCCAGGAGGCCAGATTCTTGCTCTATGAACTTCCTAAGAGCTTTCTTAATTCAAGATAAAAATAACATAGGGCTAATTTTAAATTTAGGTTTCACTGCAGACAGGGGTGAGGACATTCCATCACAGGTCAGACCTGCTTTTTTCCCCAACTGAAAACATGTGAAGCGCCTTTTCCACTTCCAACTGTGTCTATAAATGGTACTTACAATGAGCCACCAATGGATGCTCTGGGACTAGAGAAACACAGTGTTAAAGGCTTCTCCCCAGGAGCCCAGTGAGTGGACATCAGTGTGGACGAGGAAGGCCTGGATGTGACATTGGCCGTGTGGAAGGGCGCACTCTGGAGAATGGGGAAAATGGATGGAAGAAGGTCTTTATCTGGGTGTTGGATGAAGCTTATTAAGGTCATAACCATGGGAAGGGAGCAGTAAGGAAGAATCTCTTTCTTCTTTCTATTAATTTAGAAATGTTTTCTGCAGAGTTAAACATCAGCAGCGCCTCACAGAAGTAACTGGAGAACCTAAAAATCACCTTTTTTTTTCACATTCCGACCCAGACTGAACACCCTCCTTGGCTTTTGCGTCATCTGTATCTGAAATTTGTGGGCAGTGTTTCTTGGGAGCGATGCTCCCAACACCGACTGGTTCTGAGAGACACTGTCTTACTGCTCTCTGGACACGTCTCCCCTCAACCTCAGAACTAGACTCTCGGAATGAAGCCCACATCTTCCAAAGCACCCATGGGAATCCTCCCAGGTCCTCGCTCTGGCTTTGCATTTCAGCCTTGATATTTCAGATCACCTGTTGGCAGGGAAAGATTCTGACCATCTTCTGACAGGACAGCATGAAGCACCACCCTGTTCTTTGTCAGCACGGTTGTCCACGCATCAAAGGCACCCCAGCCTCTTTCCTTAGGCACGGGTGAGGGCATTCCGTTTCATCAAGACGAGGATCCTCTTTTCTTGTGAGAACAAGTGATGAGAGACAGGAGTTCGGTAACAGAACGCAGGTGCACTCCTTCAAGGTCACTTATTCAAATCGAATCCAGGCTTCGTATGCCTCCAAAGCCCCTCCTCCCCGCTGACATTCAGAGAGGGGTGAGGTGGGAGGTGGGAGGTGGGGAGAAGCCCAGTTCACGAAGCAGACAAATAAATTGGTACTTTTCCTGTGTGGTTCCGGGTGAAGGGGCCTTACCAAAATCTCAAAATCTACATCCTCAAAACAGTCCCTCCATGTCAGCCCCTCTATTCCTCCAACAGCCCAAAGAAAGAAAGAACAGAAGGGTAGAGCTCTCTTTCCCAGCATGTTTGTCTCAAGCCTGTGCCAAGGAGCTGTGTGGTTGATAAACCAGGCCCTCGCGGGGTCCACCCATTGCAGCTAATTTCCCTCCTCTTCCTGGGCTAATAGAACCTGCCTTGTGATGTAAACAAGAGATGAAAACACATCTTTTCAACTTTGCAAGCTTTCTGGAGAATGTAGATGCCGCCTCACTGCAAAGGTAGGAGTGGCACAAGGCGAGGACAGGCCTCATCTCTTCAACCAGACTCCTTGGTTGGTAGCCAGGCTCTGCCACATATTTGCTGTGTGACTTTGGACAAGTTACTGAGTGCCACTGTGCCTCAATCTCATTCTGTAGAATGGAGTTAATAATCTTACCGACTTCACAGTGTGACTATCATACATACACCACACACAAACACACACACAAACACACACACACACACGCACACACACATTTACAAGGTGTCTTAGCATACAGTAGGCATTATTTAAGAATTAACTATTAATGTGATCTGCTACTCAGATTTTCAACTGTTTTGTGTGCTGCCACGTCCCTGATGGCTTTGACTTTAAATTCTTTTGCACGCACCACTGCCAAAGTAGCCTTTCCCATCCAGGGGGACAGACATCCAGCACCTCATCCACTCACAGTCCCAGCCTTAAGTGTGCCCCTCTGCCTGAAACATCCCTGCTCCACCGCCCTAAACCCAGCCCACACTTCCAGGCCCTCTTGAAATCTCATTTCCTCAGCGACACTCCCTTGACCGACCAGCTCTGGTTCCCAAAGCCCATCTTTCCTCTTTCTCTGGCCTGTAGGCACTAGACCCTTCCTACCTACCTGGATTTGTGCTAGGGAAGAACCAATCTGACTCCATATGAGATCTGTTCCTTTGGCTCTAACCCTGTGCTCTGTCTCCTGGGCTCAGTCTTGCTGGTTCTGTACCTTTTGTCAAAGAACGTTGCCTAGAGCCTGAAATAGACAGGACAGCCCGTTCTCAAGGCTCTGACCTTTAAGGGTGTAACACTTTCCCATTCACATACAGATAAAAAGTTGCAGAACAGAGAGTAAAATTTGTCCTGTTGGAGGTTTACAGGGACACCATAACATGACACATGTGGACAGCTGCAAGAACAAAAGATTCAGACATCAAGAAGTTTACACCAACCAACCACACCCCCTCCCCTTTTTAGTGTAAAAGGAGCCTGAATGTGACTTGGGGAAGGTGGTTCTCCAGGACATGAGTCCCCCATCTTCTCCGTCTGCTTGCTTTTGAAATAAAGTTGTGTTTCTTGCCCCAACACCTGGTCTCCCAACTTACTGGCCTGTCATGAGGTGAGCAAAATGAGTTTGGACTTGGTAACAGACTGAGGATTCAGCATTTCTCGATTTGATTCCTGGCTCCACCAACTACTTAAGAATATGAACTTGGGCAGCTTACTGGATCTCCACAAGCACTGGAGGTCTATTTCTTAAAGACTCTCAAAACTGAGTGTGCCTCAGAATCACCTGGGGGACTTGTGAAAACTCAGATTGCACTGGCCCAGAAAGCACAAGCTGGGACCTGGGAACATGTAGTCATAACACGTTGCCAGGTGATGCTCTCATTGCGGGTCCAGCATCCACTCTTGGACAAGAACTTTGGAGGAGATCCTGCAGAACTCCGAAGATAATGAAATTCAATCATATTTATAGAATGTTTGCTCAGTAACTGTTATATAAAGCAGAACTTTCCCTTTCTGCTATGAAAGAGACCAAAAATGGTAAATAAAAACAGCAGAAGCGCTCTTGTTCATATTCCGGCCCCTCCCATGAGTGAAGGGAGAATGCCATATTGTAACATTTCGCACTTTAGAGTTGGAAACTCAGATTGTGTGGGCTGTGCCCTTCCCATGGCTTTTCTGACACCCACTGGAAAGGCTTTCATTTTTAGAGAGAAACTACAACATATGCATTACCCTGCAATGCCATCTTTTTATATCGCCTACTGTTTTGAACAAACTCCCACACAACAGGGTGGGTTTTCAGCCCAAGTCTGTTGGTGGGAGGTCCTCCCACATTATGCCTCCCCACGCTCCATGTTTATAACACTCCCAACTCTGCAGCAAGAAGGTAAGGAACTTGACCAGAGAGTTTAGCAGATGCTTTTCTTAAAAGAATGTGTGTTGGAGGAAAAGGGAAGTCATTTATGGAGTGAGAAGCTATATTTCATAACTGATTTTTGCCCCAAGAAATGTAACGCAGTTTTCCACATGTGATTCACTCATTGGAACAAATTTGCTTAATTTTAGAAAGTGTTAAGAGCAAACAGTGCTCCATAGGATGCAACAACAAAGACCCCAGGGGGAGAAGGCCCGCTTCTGTACCTGTCTTTGCTGCACACGCTGCACAAAGCTCTCAGAGCTGCCAGAGCTCCAAGGACCTTCCCCACTGTCCTCCCTCTATGAGGAAGGAATGCAGGAAGCGGGACACGCGACCAGGCAAAGCTTTGCCAGGCCCCAGAAGGCCAAGGGAAATCAGTCTCTCTCAATCTTTATGAAGGTTTGTGGCCATATTTTTTGGTGAGTGGAGTCACTCTAATGATAATGGTACCAACACCACCCACAAGGTGTGAGCCTTACCTAGAAGGGAAAGCTAAGCTCTGACTTTCAGAAGGACCAGCAGGTAAAATGACTGTCCTCAAAGTGACCAAAAAAAAAAGAGTTAGTTTTTTTGGCAGCCCCAGCGACTGTAAGACCCACACTCCCTTCCAACCAACATAGCCCTTCACTCAGGCACCTCTGAGCGCTTCTGACTGCTTTTGCTTCTGTTCACAGAGGCATTGTTTGTACGGGGAAGAAAGAGAAGAGGTAAGTGAGAAAGACCAAGGAATCTGGAGGGAGGTGGAATTCAGCTGCCCCCAGCAGTATCCCCTTGGGCTGACTTCAACACCCCTTTGGAGAGAGACACGGAGACAGAGTGGCTGGAACCTTTTAGAGACCCTCTGAGATTCTGATCGGGAGGACAGCTGCCTGGGGGCCATTCCTCTCCCCGACACCTGTGCCGCTTTGGTCCAGAATCCTTCAACCCCACTGCCTCCAGGACTAGAAGTTTTAGGGCAGTGGTTCTCAAAGTCCGGTCCCAGCAGCACCCAGCAGCACCCTGGGATTTGTGAGAGATGCGAATGATCCGGCCCACCACAGTAAAATCAAAAACTCTAGCTGATTTGGGTTTTAACCAGCCTTCCTGGTGATCTTGAGGCAAACATTCTGGGGTTTGCCTGCAAAATTTTAAAGGGCATTCATTCCTAGATTCATGTAAATTCAACGTCTGCACATGCATGAACCTGGAAGTAAGGACCACCTTAAATTCTGTGCCCCAGGAACATCACGTGGTTCCCTTACCACATCCAGGCCTAGAGAATCAGTGCTTTAGGAGAATCCAAAGACCACAACCTTGGCACCCAAGCTGGTAAGAGTGTTCCTGATAGGTGGTAGCTGGTGCCCCAGAGGGAATCGGAGCCCAAGGAAAGTCATCGAGCAGACTGACTTGAGGGTACAAGTGAGGGACATCTATGGGGATCCACCCCAGAAACTAGCAGGGGTCGCTGGGTCGTGGCAGGGGCTGGGGAATCATCAGAGGGAAATCTGGGACCCTCCTCTCCCCAAGGAACCTAGAGAGTCGCAAACCTTTGGCTCCAGAAATTCACATGGCAAACACTTACTGAGCATCTGCTGTTTACTGGGCATGCAGCTGAGCACCTGACTCCTTACACTCTGTCATTCAACTCTCAGTGAAAAGATAGGTTTTATTATCATGGTTTTGCAAAAGAGAAAACACAGATAGAAAGGTTCAATAATATTCAAGCTGATAAACAGAAGATTGGGAATGAATCATGCTCTAACATCTCTCAAACCCGCTGCCATCTGCACTGGGGTCCCTGAATTTCTCCAGTGGTGACTTCTACCTCCCCTTAAGTGACCCATTAGCATCGCTGTTTGCTCCTCCAAATTTGGCTTCACACCTTGGATCCTGTCTCCTACTTGAATTCTTAGACAGCATTTGACGATGTCTTTCTTCTGCCCTGAACTTGGATCCCTGCAAGACTGCATATGGCTCCCAAAACTTACAGGTGAGAGTCTTCAACAGAAGTCCTTGGATGAGACATTTCTCGACCTGGAACACCAGGACCGGGACATCCTTACTTCACTCAGACCTAGCCTGACATCATGTACCATTTTGAATCCCTCCCCTTTAAATGGAATCTCATTAGGCACTTAAGGTTTATAAAGAATTTAATATATGACGCATCCTGAGACACTCCTTTATGGTTGAGCAGAAGATGTGGTTACACATTTAGAGCCACAGATACACAATGACTGACATATCCAGCTCAGATCCTTTCGAGTAGATAGTGGAAGGGAGACAGGAGGGAAGGGGGCCGGGCACACTGCTAACAGAATGATACAGCCCTCAAGGCTAGGACAAAAACCGGATAAAACCAACTAGGCCCAAGTTGGTGGAGGGTTTGACTTCCAGTGGACCTTAAGACTAATTACACGCTCCCTGTAATATATATCAGCTGCTAAATTACATACCCACAGGCACCATGACAGTTCTGAGGCTGACCATAAAAGGCCAAAAAGTGGATCGTGGCCCAATTCCTGGAAATCCCAACCCCTTCCCCCAAATGGTTGGAATAATCCTCTCACTTGTTACCATATGAAATTGCCCCGCCCATAAACCCCAACCACCCCCACACCCCTGGGGCTGCTCTTGTCTTCTGAGATGGATACATTCTGCCTGTGGAGTGTGTATCTCTCTAAATAAACCTACTTGTGCACTACCACGGCTCGTTCTTGGAACTCTTTTATGCAAGAACCCAAGGACCCTCACTTGGAGGCCTGTCCCAGGACCTCACCCAAGACCTGGGATGTGACCATCTCTCACTCCCCCCATTTCCTGCAGCACAAGGGAGAGGACCCTGGCAGTGTCTAACCCTGGATGGCAACTTCAATCCTATGACCATGGAAAAGTGGACATAATCCCTTGGTCTTAGTTTATCCCCTCTTCCAAAAATGGGGCTATGAATCATCTCATTCTCCCATGCCTTCGACAGCTCTCTCTCTTCACATCTTCTTCTACTCAAGTATGTGCATAAGACTGCCTCGGTCATTCACTCAATGCCTGTCTCTGAGGTTGAATAACCTAGGTGTGATTTTGCTCCATGGTAGTTTAGAACATCACGTCTTCCATATTTCAAGCCCAAGGGGTTGCAGCTCATGAAGAACAGTGCTTTGGGCTTGAAGACAAGGGAATGGAGATGAGCCAACAAAGGACGGATCACGGCTGCACATCATATTCTAGAGGTTTCGAAAGACTACTGAAAGTGCCTGGGGTCTGTTGGGTCCCAGCTGTGACTCCCACAAGAGCGCACTACCTCCTTCTCCCAGCCTGTCCTTGGGTCGTCAGTCACTGGGCAGGTCCCTTGACAAAGCCTCCTAAAGCCAGAACTGTCTCTGCTGCCAGAGCTGTGGACCAGCCCAGCTCTTCCACATCCTGTCCTTCCTGAGGCCAGAAGATTCAGCAATTTGCTCATCCTTGAGATGAATACTGTTAGTTTAAATCCTTTAGTCCCTGAGAAGGAACCCTCCCAGCTGTGACCCAAGACTTGTCTCCAGGTTGATGAGTGAACTTGCATCATCTCAAAGGGAACCTGCTTGAAGGACGCCCCTGGAGGGAACTCGAGATTTTTTGACAGCTGTGTGCCTCTTCTGTGAATACCACCTCAGTTTTCACTGAGGTCTTCCCACAGCGGAAGAGGCCCATTGGGGCCAGCAAAGAAAGGACACTGAAAGGACTGGAGGGGAGGGTATAGCTCAAGTGGTAGAGCGCATGCTTAGCATGCACAAGGTCCTGAGTTCAATCCCCAGTACCTCCTCTAAATATAAATACATAAATAAACCTAATTACTTTCTTCCCCACCAAAATAGTTCAAAAAAAAATGCAGTATCCTGAAAGGACTGGTTTCTTCTGCGCAGACAGGTCCGCTCCCTCTGAGGGAGGAGAGGGCGTGGTGGGGTGGTCAGGGAAGGATGCCTGGCTCTCTATAACCCAAGAGGAAGGTGCGGTCTAGAGGAGGAGAGGCAGTCAAGCCAGATCAAAGTCTGAACTTTCCAGACAGGAGCAAAAGGAGACGAAATCACAGCCAGACTATTCCTACCCCAACATAGCCTACCGCACCCCATCCCCATCCCAATGGCCAGCTCCTTGAAGGCAAAACTTTGCACATGCCCTCAAATCACATTCGCCTTGATGAACACATTCAAAATAACATACGAAACTCAGAAGCCACTTGCTTTTCTAACCCCTGCCTCCCCTCCACCAAATGTTACATATAAGTTCAAGAAATAATTAATTAAGCACAGCTTTTTTTTTTTTTACCAGTTTCCCTTATGTTACAGACACTGTCTGGTAAATCAAGAAAAATGTCCCATTTCCCCACTAAACTAAACACAATCCCCGATTATATAATTAACCAAAACACAATTGTATGTAATGCAATTATACAGACTACAATTACACAAAAGTAATGATGCAGTGTAGATGGCAGTGGCTTCCATGTAATCAGAAATAATGAGCACTTCCTCGATTAGAAATTAAGTTCTCATAAGAGATCCCTATTGATACATGTTCCCTGAATTGATGTACACTTTGCAAAAGGCCGTCCAGGCTGGTGAAGTCAGATGCTTCCCCCACGTCATTAATAAAGCCTAGAGGATGACAGCCACTCCACACAGCATCTTTTATTCTGAGGTCTCTAAACTAGCACATTCTAATGAAGCGTACAGTTTATTACCCACTTTTCCAGCTGGTCAAACAGAAAAAGATATGGAGCAGAAGAGTCTGGAAGTCTGTGTGATTTGCTAAAGATCCCAGGGGTGGTGGTATTAATAGAGAAACATGGACATAATGTTCCACCAAATGGTACCCAGCATTCCACACAGGAGAGATGGTGGACTGCACAGGGGATTCCTGGGATGCTCAGAAACACCTGTCACTTCTCATCATGGCCCTCCTGGACTGGGGCAGTCACCTCTCTACCTCCAGGTTGGTTTCTTTGCCAAATCCATGCTTGTCACTTTTCCTGAGCACTCGTTTCCCTACACAAACCTGACAACCTTCCTTCCTGATGCCTCCTAGAGCGTGATGCTAAATTCTGCAGCAGACGGAAGTCCTCGTAATTGGTACCAACCCACCTGCCTAGCCATACTCCCATCATGTGCTCAACCACCATGACCTACCATTCCCACTGAGGTACATTTTACTGAATCGAAGACACCACTCATAGTAAGACATGCCGTTATTTTATAGGCTCCTAAGAAAATGAAATACAGCCAATTAAACTATTCTACACCATCCATGGTAAAATGAACCCCAATAGTAGAGATTTTTAAATGAAAAGGAAGTTTCTTGAGTTGATAAAATGCAAGCTATATCCCATCCACACCCAGCCACCTGTTTCTCCACCGACACCCCCACTCCTCAGCCAAGTCTACCTGTCCTTTAAGATTCAGCTCAACATCACTTCCTGAAAACCTTCCTGACTTCATGTCCCCAAGGCCACACTAAGTTGCAGCTGTCACAGGTCCCACAAACAGGAGTGCACTTCCTGGTCATTTGCAGCATGTGATGGTGATGGCTAATTTGCTCCCTGACGAAACAGGAGCAGAGACTTGACATCACCAACACACAGACAAGCACTTAACACGTTGTCTTCACCCACTCAACACATGGTGTTTTGACCAAGGTAAGTGGAATCTGAAGAATGAAAGAAGTCAGGTGCTAGAGAACAAACACAGGGGACGAGATAAACCTTGCTGAAAATTCAGAATCCATCCTCTTTAAATTGCTTTGAAGCTAGAAATTGCAAATATTAAGAGAAGCCAGCGCCCAGGAGAAACAAAGAGAGAAAGTGACCTCGGGCTAGATTTGTAGGATGCAGAATGAAAGTGCTGGCTGGCTGTCCAGGGCCTGGTCTCCGCCACCCAGAGACACAGTGACTTAGGGGTGGTGACAGCAAAGATGATCCCCCCCGAGTCACCGTGTGCTATGAGCTCAGCCAAAACCTCTGTTAAAGGAGTCCCTCCCAGGGGGCCCGGCATCCATCCATCCATCCATTAGGGAAGCCCCTCATTGCAGTAAGGAAAGAAGTGGAGAGAACTTACTCCTCCCCCCTTTCTGCCTTCCTCTTAACTTCAAAGTAATCAAATGTTGTTTACGCATAAAATTTTAATCCTTTCACAAATTTGTATTTTGATTTAATTTGCATATCCCATTTACCGCGAGTCAACATGAAGAGAGACTCAACTAATTTAAACCATTTTTCTCTGGGCCTGAAATCCTTTTAGAGAGATTTTTCCATTAGGCGACTCAATTATGTCTCCTGTGGCTGATGTCAGTGGATTCGAATTCTGGTTAAAGAAACTCATATTGAAAACAGTGAGAATGGGGGTGGGGGGCAGGGAGGACAGAGGAGAAGAGACAATAATTACCTGTCTTTGATGCTACACAGATCAATGTGTAAATCACTAAAATTCCCCAGGGAACCTTGCTGAACTGGAATGAGGTCCTTGGGTTGGTTATCGATAAAGATGAGCCTCATGCAGCCTTGGAAAGCCTTAATGGGGTTTAAACATTGGGAATCGGTGAGATTGTCAGGGCACCCTGCGGGACAGAGAAAAACATGAAGAAGAATCCTGAAATGATCAGTCATTGCTTCAGCGACCTACTGATGGAAGACCTTGAGGTCTAATTATTTGGGTGTTTTTTGCATTCACAGCAGTACACACATTTTGTAAAATTTAGCCTTCTCAGAGAGGGGACAACACCGGTACACAGTGGGGCATACTCCATCACTCTCTAGAACAGAAAACACAATGTATTCAAGGAAATACCACGAATATCCCATTTGTCTCCAACTTATTTCTTTTTCCCTATTTGTAAGCAATTTGCCAATTTTCTGCGTGGTGTACTTCACTCGTTCCAAGGAGGCAACATGTCATAACTACTTGGGAATTTCCGTTCTGTCTGGAAATACCTTTTTAAAATTCTTTTTAAGCGATATTTTTTTTTTTTTGGTGGGGGAGGCAGTAATTAGGTTTACTTATTTATTTTTAGAGGAGGCACTGGGGATCGAACCCAGGACCTCATGCATGCTAAGCACGCGCTCTAGCTCTTTGAGCCATCCCCTCCCCCTGGAAACATATTTATGAATGCACAACTTGATCCTGAATTACACTTTCAAAGAAAATTATGCTTTGAGTAAGAATGGTGGCGGAGTGATTGTCTGGTTAATTGTCAGCATGAACAGGCTTGGTTCCCGAGAAAGGGACACCTAGGAACGTAACTAGAATTCTGAAGCAATGGCAAAGCAAATCCAGATGACAGAGGAACTCAGGGTTTAAACGCAGAGTTACAGAGCTGTAATCACATACATGAAAGGTTAACACCATACCCTTTTAAAGGGTGTTCTTTTAAAAATATACATCAGTCGGATTTAGCATCCCTTGCAACCGGGGCACACCTACCTCTCATTAAGACAGGTGAAGAGCAAGGCGTGTCTAGGTGCTTGTGATCTTTATAATAAACTCCATCCCAGTGGTTTTAATAGGTTCAGAGCATATGGGAATGCAAGCTTGAAAACATGGCAATAACCCATAAATAACTGGAAATTATTTCCACCATCTCTAATAGACAGTCAGTGCCGGGATGGAGCCCGGCAGCTGGCTAACAGCTCACAGCAACACTATAAAATGAAGAGATGCTGCATCTTCTAATTGAAGCTGGAGAGGAAATTTATGTAAGTTGACTATTATTACTCAAACTCATTTTTCACCTTCCTTAAGTTTACAGTCTACATGTGGGGCATTTGTTTAAACACTCTTCAAGCCACAGATAAATCTTCCCTCCTCTGCCTGGAGCCCCTGAAAACCCACCTCCAAAAACCCTTCTTCAGACGGGGGCAGGGGAGCCACTCTGGCTTTGAGGCACTTTAGATGCTTAAGTAATATTATTAATTCAACGTCATTTTCCCCAGAAATAAACAGAAGATTGCTTCTCTCTCTCTTTGCATCATTGCGTGTGATGCAAAATTAAGCAGTCTGTGAGCTCTGTATTTTGGGGTCTCCAGGACCTTTCTCCTATAGTGGTTATGTCCCTTTTGCCAACATGGAGAACAGAGATTTGGGGGCGAATCCTGGTTCTACTACTCACACAAATTATTTCATGTCTGTAAACACCAGTCTTATTATCTGCAAGATAGGACTGATGGCCCCCACCTCATAAAGTTACTGCGTGACTTAAATGATGTAAGACACAGAAAACATTTACAGAGAATGGAAGTGTTCCCTTCGGCAAGGAACTGATTATCCAGGCACCCATTGAGAAGATTTGAAGTGAAGGACAGAGGCTCATCCTGAGGCCATAAAATCAAACCACAAAGGTATAGCTCCACATGGCTTTCCTCCTGCATTGGTGCAAAGTCCCTTTTGTATTTCAAAGCTTAACTGCATGGTGTGGGTAGGAGAGAGGTGATTTGCGAATTCTACTTAAGAGACTGTACTTGGTAATTTTACAGGACACCTCTCTTCTGTTTCCTAACGGAAAAAGGATGGGCCACGGTGGACCAGGCCCAGCTGATGCTCCATATTTACAACAGTTGAAGCCAGTCCGTGCATTCTCAGATAGAAAGCACCACACTATACCTTGAAACCCTGATCACACTGACCTCTCCCAGCAACTCTGCTTTGTTTCCCCACATCCCTGATAAGGACCTTCAGGGACCTTGAGTGTCTTGTTCAAGGTCAGACAGCTACTGAGAGTAATTACCCTCTAGAGATTGCTTCTATAATGCAAACAACTAAGTCATCAGATATTGATATTTTTAGTGAAAAACAGCCTTTAAAAAACTAAATAAAAGTAGACACACAATTGTAAAAAATGATGCAAACGCCCTAATCCTATATTTCCATCCATACCAGCTTGCCCTTGCGTCTTTGTAGGGGTAGGATCTGTACTGGCTGCTCTCTGTGGACTGACAAGTTCATGGGCCTTCTGGGTCCTCCCCAGTCTTAGCTGCCCCACTCCACAGGCACGGCCTCCAGGGACGTGGGGAACGCAAGCACAGGGGATTAAGAAAGCAAACCTGCAGAGATATGAACGAGAAAGTGGAGGATGCTGGTTGCGTCTTCCTACCTGGATGTTTTTTTTTCTCTCGCAGGTACTGCTGACTGTTGGGACCCTTTCTCCAAGTTTTCAGCTAAGTTTCCCCTTTGGAATGTGATCACAGAGTTTGGCACGGCTACAGAAATCTCCTTCGGGCGTGTTATGTAACACTGGCTCTTACAGCTAGAGTTATTTTTTTCCCTCAGCACTGACCTAGATAATTTATATTTGTGCAGCTGTGAGAAAGTTTGCTTCTCATTATTTTGGGCTGTGAGGGTAGGTCTGTGTGTGTGTGGTGTATGTGGTGTGTGCGGTATGTGTGTGCTGGGAGAAGGGTCTATTTGACAAAGAAAGAATCGTCCCAGTGAAATCATTGTCCACGCATCCTCCCTCCCTCCCTCCCTTCCTCCCTTATTGTCAACCTCAAAAGCTGGAGAAGTTTACCTCCAAAGTAGTAGCGGTTTCCAGAATAAATCTGCATCCGGGTGGTGTCCTGAGCCGGGGAGGTGGCATCATTATCCAGAGTGAGAGTGATGCGGTTCCTCCTGGCAGTGATGCTAACTGAGTGCCACAGGCCATCATTCAGGTTGCTGCCTGCAACAGAACCAGGATGGACAAGCGTAGGGGTGACTGATTCGGGCAGGTGTGTGGGGAGTGGGCTGCCTCCTTGCCTGCGTGGTCCACGTGCATCGTCAGACGGGCCCCTCCCTTCTCTGTGCTTAAACCAGCCCCCCAGCCGCTTCCCAGCAGTCACCTCTCTTTTTCTTCTTACCACTTAACTCTATTATTTTCTTTCTAAAAAGTGGCTGAACAACTTCAGGCATGTTTGGTTTAAAAACCAAAGGGCAAAATGCAAGTTGGTTTGCACACTACAAACAAAGGTACATAAAACATTAATTGATTGGTTGATATATGCATGCAGAGTAAAAAGCTAAAAGAAAATTCAAAAGGTTCCCAGTGGTTTCTTTAATATTCTGCTAAATGGTATTATTGCTTTAAATTTTGATACATCTTTTAAAAACGTACTTTTTCTTAGAGTTTTATTTTATTGAAGTATAGTTGATTTACAAGGTTTTGTTGGTTTCTGGTGTACAGCAAAGTGGCTCAGTTATACATACATATATAGTTATTATTTTTCAGATTCTTTTCCATTATAGGTTATTGCAAGATCTTTGTTCCCAGGGGTTTTTAATCTCTGAGTGGTGAGGTTGTCAGCAATTTTAGTGTTCTCCCATTTGTCTCCACGTGGCTTCTATTTCTTTTTTAGCAAAAAAATAAGCTATTTGTAAAAGCGAACGTAGATGAGGAAAGCTAGATTCCAAGGACATGTTAGGCAGAGGCGTCTCCTGTTGGAGGGAGGTGACAGACTGGCTCGGTCCCAACCTTTTCCCTTAGCTGAGTTACCCCCCTGCGCTGAGCTCTGATTGCATCATCTGTAAATACTGTCGTTCTCACTGTGTCATTGCTAAAGGGATCAACTGAGATGAGGCAGGAAGTTCCCCGGGGCAGTTCGGGGTGTAGTGGGTGTTTATGAAAAGCTAATTTCTCTCTTGTTCTTTGGCCCCAGATGTCTTCGGTGCCCACTACCCGGCTGACCTACCTTGTTAAGGGAAGTGCATTGGGAATAAGTCATGAGGGTTTCAACTATTTCCTACAAAATGTTTATCATTGATCAAGGCTCGGTCTGTGCAAAGTGCTTGCTGAAGGAAACGTGGTTGTATCAACCAGTCGGGTCACAAAGACTGGTTTGTACCAAGAGTACAGAGAGCCATGCATTTCTTCACCCAGCAGACATTCACTCTGCTCTGCTATGTGTCGAGGTACCTTCCTTTGATTCTTGACTCAGTTTCCTCCCCTGCAAAATGGGGAGAATGGTCACACTCACAGGCTATGGTGAGAATTACACCAGTTAACAGAGCGGCGCCTGCAGCACAGTACGCGGCGCATCTCAAGGAGACAGCAGTGTTACCCAGAACAAACGGCCAGAACAGCAATGACAAAGGCCTCCCTGTGCTTGGGAGTGTGGGTGTGAACACGGTGTGCGCTCTATCCCGAGGTCTTGCCTATCACACGCAAGAGACGTACGCAAAGCAGATCAAAACACTATCTTCTGAGAATTTCAGGCTTAGACAGAGAAGCCAGCAAACAACAATCCCACTTGCAAATCTGGGTGAAGCAGTGATGTGAGGACAGAGAAGAGAAGATTCCTTATGTGGAATCAGACAAGGATCTGGAAAAGTCTTCCACAGGCGAGGCGGTGACAATTTAGGGAAGCTTAAGACTGAGGAGGTGTGCCCTGATTATCAAGAATTCCAGGGAACAGGGAGCCCGTACAGAGAAGCAAAGGTCTGGGGTGAGAAGCCGGAGGCAGGTGGCTAGGGGGTCTGGTCACCCAGGGGCCTCGCATACCAGGCTAAGCACAGCGTTTCCACAGTGTCCTTGGACACAGGACTTTCGACGGCGTGAGCCCATTGGATTAGAATCTCTGGGGATCGGTCCCTAGCATCTGCCTTTTTAAAAAGCCCCCTGGATGATGTAATAGGCAGTGAGGAACGTAAATTGCTTCTTTAGGGTCTAAAGTCCACGAGGGATCTTGGTGGGGGAGCAGCAGGCGGGAGGTGCACATGCCAAGGTGCTGGTGTTGCGTAAGGGACCCGGGGGGAGTCAAGGCTCCCAGCAGAACCCAGGGTGCATCTTACTTGCACAGACCCCAGGGGACAGGGTGATGAGGTGCAGTGAGAATGAAGACTGAGGGCTGGATTAAGAGCTATTTCCGGAGGTAAGGAGCTCAGATTTGGGAGCGCTGCCTGCCTGCGGCAGTGCCCAGAAACCCCTCCCGGGAGGGAGGGAAGCTTGCAAAATCAGAGCAGCTTCTGCAGACTTCTCAGAACTGAGCCCTCAGGTGCTGGAGAGCCTGCCCCGGGAAGGTGCAAACCTGCCTTGCAGTGGGGCAGCCTGCCCCATCTGTTCAGAACAGCCCAGATGCAAGGGCCCCTCCCACCTTTGCAGCCAGCTCCTCACAGCCAGTGTTTGCAGCAGCCCTGAACATCTGATTGGGCTGGAGAGGGAGACCGGGGGCCGCTCAGCCTGGAGGCCCCACTTCCTCCCAAAGGGCAGGGTTTGGGGCCCAACGACAGGGATTCTGCTAATGAGGTAGAAACTCTTGTCAGGTGTTTCCTGATGATAAACATTTGACTTCTGCCAGGGGCACTGGGGGACACAGCCAGCTGTAGGTCTCCGGTCCTTTTGCCTTCATTTGCATACCAATTTAAATATGTCTGCATAACAAATGAGACTGCCTTTGCAGATAAACTATAGAAGAAGCTGGAAGGGAGTCAGGAACTAGTTCAACACAGAGGGTGAAAAACTAGCCCCTAAGAGCCTAGCTAGGTATCCACAGGGAAGAAGGAACACATGGAGGCCAAAGGGAGCATGATGTCCATTAGACACACCATCGAGGCATCGGGCAAGCTACACCGGCCTGGGGAAGAGGTCTGCTCGGTTACAGGGGGTGGGAGATGGGGGTGGGAGCTGGAGTGTCCTGACTTGGGGGTCCCATCCCCTTCCCACGTCAGAATCCACGTTTCTGTCTTGAAAATCATCCCCTAGTAAGGGTTTGCTTGCTGGGTTGTTTGTTTTCTTTTTCCCTTCTTTTTCCCTTTTCAGTCTGCTTTCTTTCCTTTGGATCTGATAGCTTTTGATCTCTTCCACAAGGTCCCTGGTCCCTGCACGGGGAGCCTGTGTGAAGTCTCAGCTTGTAGAAAAGAATCATTAGAACAGGAGTTCTGGACTCTGACCACACAGAGATCACCTGGGGAGCTTCGGAAAAGGCAGGTCCCTGGGCCCCATGCCCCGTTAATTAAAGCAGACTTCTGGGGGCGGCCCCAGGTCTTGGGGCATCAAAGATCCCCAGAGACTCAGTTGTGTGGCCTGGGGCGGGAACTACTCCACGGGAGGTTTCGGGGGAGGAGGGAAAGCAGTTAGGGAAAACAGGACAGCTCAGAGGAGCTGGCCAATCCGGACATAGATTCCAGGCAAGCCAAGGGGCCGCAGGTTGCCCTCTAAAACCCGGCTTCTGCCTGGCCTCTCTTTCCCCTTCATTCTGTTAATGGACCCAAAATAACACCCCTGGAGATTCTTCAAAGTTTAGTTTTTAAGGTGGCTCTTTTAAAGGTACAGGTTTAAGTGCTATTCATTATTCACAAACTAGGCAAAATCAATTCTATCAGGTTGCTTTCCTCCAAAAATCTCTCCGAGATAATTAGTTCTGAAAAAAATAGAAGTTTTCAACGAGAGGGAACAGGAAAGCATTACTTTGATGGGGAAAAGCCTTTTGGGGTCAAAGAGCAAGATATTTAGGCCCACGTTGGGGTGCTCAGCCCTCATGTGATTTAAAAGCTGAGGCTTAAAAGGTGAGACTTGGGTTCTGGGAAGATTGTTGGGTGAGGACACACATAAAACTCCTGAACTTTAATGTGATGTGAAATAATATTTGGCTTCCCCAGACCAGCAAAGAATAAAACCCAATTATACTCCATGTTCGTGGATCCAGAGGGAACCAGGCAATTTCAAAGTTTTGTACGTTCGTGCTGGAAGGGAATATACCAATAAACATCTAAACCCTTAAAACTACCTCCATAATTTTTATTCTGAAGATTGAATCCTAAAACAGTAACAGAGCTGCAGTCAAGGTTTATGGTAAAGGGAGTTTGTGATATCATGATTTATAATTTAAATTTATAATATATATATACATATAATACATATACTATAATACATATAATGTAATATAATTTATAATATAAAAATTCACAGCTCCCAAATATTTCCAGTAAGAGTAGGTTGGCTACATCAGATACTATGTATTCAGTAATATGGAATATAATGCAATCATTAAAAAGCATAATGCCAAGAATGTTAGTGATAACCTGTCAAGCGAAAAATGCTGCACAGTGTGATTCCCATTTTGTTAAAAATGACAACAAAGAGAAAAAACTGGCATGATGTCGAAGGACAGAAACAGATTTTTTTTTCTTATACAAAGTACTAGAATTTTCAAATTCTTTAAAAAGTAAATGTTTAACTTTTATACATTTTTTTAAACTAGCATACTGTTTAGGCTGAGATAAAGGATAGGAAAACTTTTCATTCTTTTCTACTTCTTGAGCCCCATTGTTTAAAGTGGCTGCTTCCTGGTCCCAGAATTCAGCCTAAGGCTTTAGTACGAAAGGTCTTTTACAGACAGGGTTAAGTAAACTGCTCTGTGCTTGCTCGGGAAACAAACTAAAGCTTAAAACGTTTTCTTCATGAGGAAAAAAAAAAAAAGATACTTTTTAACCTTGCAACTGAACTTGGACATGAAATTTGAAACCCAGCCCGATTGTAAAAATAGCTAGAATGCATGCGACCAGGATGGGATATCTGCCAGGTGCCAGGCACTTCTTTAGTTCCTCATTCTTGCAATAGTCCTGGTGGCCACGTTTTTGGATCCTTGCGGTATTGATGCTAAACCAGAACATTGGAGCTGCTGCCGAGGTCAAATGGCCACTCAGAGGCAGAGCCAGAATTCAAAGTGCGATGTCCGGCACCCTGACCAAGCTCCTCCTGCTCTCCATGCTTCCAAACTAGCCATGCGCTGCTCGAGGAGTTGCTCTGATAGCCAATCACCTCTGCAAAGTGCCATCTTTTACTGTTGACTTCAACTTTACTTTTATTCATTTCTATTTTTTAAACAGCTTTACAGAGAGAAACTTCACATACCGTCCAATCCATCTATGTAAAAACACACAATTCGATGCTTTTGAGTAGTCACAGACTTGGGCAGCCATCACAGTTCATTTTAAAACGTTTTGTAGCCCCCAACAGAAGTGCTATGACATGTAGCCATCGGTCCCCAGTCTCCTCAAATCCCACCTCCAGCCCAAGCCAACCACTAATCTATTTTCTGTCTGCATGGATATGCCTGTTCTGGAGATTTCATATCAACAAAATTATACGTTATGTTCCCTTTTGTGCCCAAATTCTTCCACTTAGCACAATGTTCTCAAGTCTCATCCCAGGTGACAGCTCACATCAGTACATCTGTGCAGCTGGGCAGTGCTCCTTTGCGTGGATGCACATCTTGTCTACACTTTTGTCAGCTGATGGGCTTCTGGGCTGCTTCTGCACTGGGGCCGCTAAGAACAACACAGCTCTGAACATTTATGTATGAATGTCTGCGTGGATCTATGTTTCCCAGTCTCTTAGCCATGCACCCAGGGGCAGAACTTCAGGGTCGTATGGTAACTCCAGATTTCACCTTTTAAGGAGCTGCTGAAGTGTCTTCAAAGTGGCTGCACCAAGGCACCTTCCCGTTTGGCAATCCTGAGTCCAAACTTTGACCCTGTCCTTTTAGGGAACTTCTAGCCTTTGAGAAGAATTGAAGTGCAATTCAACTTTTGTTCCTCCAGAACGTCTAGTTTTGTCTGACCCTGGAATTCTAGCTGACTTTTATGGCTTTGATCTTATTTTTCTAGATAAATATTATTTACCAAGCATCTAATGTGTTTTTAAATTTTTTTTTTAGTTGAACTATAGTTGATTTACAATGTTGTGTTAGTTTCTGGTGAATAGCACAGTGATTAAGTTATATATTATTTTTCATATTCTTTTTCACTATAGGTTATTACAAGATATTGAATGTAGTTCCCTGGGCTACAGTAGGACCTTGTGGGGAAAGGAGGGGGCAGGGATAAATTAGGAGTTTGGACTTAGCAGATACAAACTACTATATATAAAACAGATAAACAGCAATGTCTTTTTTTTTTTTAATACTGTTTTGTAGTGGAAACTTCCCAACTATTTACAGTTCACATTTGATGACACTAAGACTCAAAGCAGGTAAGCAGTATTCTGAAGACCTAAACATTTTTAATAGGGGTGAGGTTTCCCCTGAAAGGAAATTTTCTTGACACCAGCACTGGATCTTTTGGTCTGATAATCCTTTGTCGGGAGTGTGTGGTGTCCTAGACTTTCCTTCTGTGCTAGGGAAGAACAAACCCAACTCCGTATTAGATCTGTTCCTTTGGCTCTGACCCTGTGCTCTGTCTCCTGTGCTCAGTCCTGCCGGTTCGGCACCTTTTGTAAAAGAATGTTGCCTAGAGCCTGAAATAGACAGGACAGCCCATTCTCAAGGCTCTGACCTTTAAGGGTGTAACACTTTCCCATTCATACAGAGATAAAAAGTTGCAGAACAGAGAATAACACTTGTCTTGTTGGAGGTTTACAGGGACACCATGACCTGACCCATGTGGACAGCTGCAAGAACAAAGGATTCCAAAAACAAAGAATTCATACACCAAGAAGTTTGCAACAACCAACCATACGCCCTCCCTTTTTAGTATAAAAGAGCCTAAATTCTGACCAGGGGAAGATGGTTCTCCAGGACACGAGTCCCCCATTTTCTCGGCCTGCTGGCTTCCCGAATAAACTTGTCATTCCTTGCCCAACACCTGGTCTCCTAAAATATTGGACTGTCATGCGGAGAGCAGAAAGAATCTGGACTTGGAAACACTTCTAGTGTAGGACGTTGAGCGGCATCCCTGACTTACCAGATGCCCCCACCCCCAGCAAAAACATCACCTGCCATTGCCAGAAGTCCCCTGCATGGGACTGGGGGAATGGGAAGCTGAGGTTGGTGGGAACGTAGAATTTCTTTTGCTTGAGAACCACGGGATTAAAGGAATAATTTTTGAGGTTGCAGAGCCTCAGAAAGCCAGCACTGTCTCTCTCTCTCCCTCCCTCTCTCTGTCTCTCCCTCTCTCTTTCTCTCTCTCTCTCACTTTCTCTTTTTCTCTCATTCTCAAATTCCTAACAGATCTTTGCATTTCAGCCTTCATCTTATTTCAGCGTCATCCTTTAGGGTCTGAAGACAGAAACTTTGAAACTGAGTGGCTGTCCTCAAATCTTTAAGCATCAGTCGCACAGTGACACAGGGAGACACAGAGCTACAGCCCAGGCCAGAGCAGGGTCCCCAAGACCCTATTTCCAACCCCAGAAATAACTTGTTACATGTGCCCACAATGCCTTTATTTGCCCGTTACCCTTGCTCAAGGCCCTGCCACTTACAATGTCTAGCAATTTAGACAGATTTCTTAATCTCCCTCCACCTGCCTCCTCATCTGTAAAATAGAGACACAATTGCCTGGCTGGACTTGGAAGTGTCTAGGCTTTGTCTTCCCTAGAAAACCCAATTCGGCTGTTTTTCCGTATCCTTTCATACTAACCTTTACGTAATAGTTCAAAGGTAGTTTCAATTTTCGAGAGAACAAAGTGGGGAATAGATAAATAATTGAATAAGGCAGACTTAAAATGTCAGTCACGTCACAGAAGAACATCTTGCAATTATTAGTACCATCTTGCCACAATTCAGGTCCTGAGTGTTTCCTCGATTCCGTTTACCCATCAGTGATCAAATTCTGTGACCCCTTCCCTACACTGGGTGGTTTGAATTCACGTATGTCCTTAAAACTCCTCTCCGACTTTGACTGCACCCCCTACCTGGGGGTACACTTTGTGTGATGGTCTCCCTTTTCCCAGCCTCCAACCTCTTCCTGGTATAGGGCACGTTGCTAGTGAATGATCTAAAGAGCAAGGTTATGACCCACTGAGCAGCAAGTTCCCCTCCTGTGGGTCATGGAGCCCAGAGAATGAAACTCAGACTGCTTATCTTGAAAATCTCTGCCTCTGTAATCAACTCTCCATCTGCCCTGCAATCTGATTTCCCAATATTCCTACACAAATCCCCTCCTCTGGCAAGGCTAGTGCATTCATTATGCTCCCAGTAAAGCAATTAGCTAATTGGTGCCCTCACATCCAGACTCCACTCCACCTGCGTGTTGCCCTCCCAGTTATCTTTCCGTCCAAATTCACCTCCACATCCTCCGATGCCCAGTTTTTGTCTGTCGAAAGACTTCCTCTTCTTAACTGTAGGGACAGGAAGCACCCAATTTTTGGATTTTCTACCACAGTCACCTAGCACAGTACAAGGCACACCAGAAGAACTGAATGACTGAAGAAATAAATTAATAAACCTGGAAATAAATAAAGCAGGCTTTCCTTGAAGACATCAGCACATAGAAATTTCTAACCTGGATCCTCAGAACCCTCGGTCAGCATATGAAAGGGAAACGGCTGCGTTTACCGTACCCTAGGGTCAGATATAAAACGTGACGAGTCCGCAGTTGATGCTTAAGGTGTTTCCCTAGTATAGACTTGCATGCTTGGCTCCAATATCTACATGATAAAATTTAAAGTCCGTTTCAGAGACAGACATTCCGCCATCACCTTTAGGAGACAGCTCAAACCTTGGTGCCCCTGACCACGATTCTGCTTCGTCTTGCATCTGTCTGCCTTTGCTCTCTGTGACCCAGGCATCCGAAGTCACCTGTGGAGTCTTCCACTTCTCAATCTCCTTTTATTTCTCTCCTTGACTGGAGTAACCTTCCCCTCTTTCTTCGTTTGACTGAATTCTATTCATTTTTCAAAACCAAGCTGTGTTGTCGTCACCTGCAGGAAGCCTCACTTTCTCACCCCTCCTGGTGTTTCTCCTCTGTGCTCCCCCAGTATCCTGAACATCTGCCTACTGTATTATCAACATCAGTACCGTCCCTTCCAGCAGTGCCTGTGAGCTTTTGGAGGGCAATGCCTCCATCCTCAGGCTTGAGTACAGCACCAGCACAGAGGAGACACTTCAAAAGCCTCCTGAATTAGATGGGGAGAGGGAGCAAAGTGAATTCTAGGGAAGACTTATTAAAGTAGAAAATCTGAAAGCTCAAAGGGGATGATAGCGGTTTTGATGATCAGACTATTTTCCTGGAAAACAAATCTGGCTCCCTCTGTTTCTCTTTGGAGTGATTTGGAGAATAAGTAAGCCAAGAAATAAAATGTTTCCATTATCATTACACAGGCCTGAAAAATCTACAGATGCCTATGAGATCATTCTTTGGGTAGACATTCTCAACCTTTGCTTGGTACCTTGACGCTCAGGCAATTACCTTTCTCGGTTTCCTGTGACATGGGGCATCTCATCACATTACTCTCTTCTGAAACTTGAGCTCTGTGCTCAGCCAGAGAGTCTGTGGTGACAGTGATAGCCCTGTGGGTGTCTACTCGTTTGCCCTTGCTAGTGGGATTTTCTCATCAACGTTATCTTAGTTAAAGCACAGAGGCATTCATGACAACTTAATTGAAGCAGAGGATGGGGTTCACAGAGTCATCAGGTCTACCTGATGTGCAGATGGTGGTGAGATACAAATGGATGTTATGAAAAAGGGCTGTGTTAGGGGAGCAGCACTGTTAATTGCAGGGCTGCAGACTAAAACCATCTGGCCACGGTATTAATAGGGTGAGCACTTTTATCCTTCAGGACACCGCTCCCCCAACCATCTCCCTACCTCTAGGAGCTCCACTGGCCTTTATCTAATTAGTTCTTCCCCTGAGTAGAGCTCATTCCTGGGTTTGACACATTCTGCAGCATAGAATTGTTGTAACATGAATGTTTGTTTAAAAATCACTATTAACTCCTCTTTCACTGTTAAAATGCTACCCTTCAGAGATGTTGGGTGGGGTTGATTCTACAAGTTAATTTATTTGGACACCTGTTTATACATACAGTGAGGGGTTATAATAGTTACTGAGGGCTTGTTATGAGCAAGGGTTATACCAGCCTTGGGAAAATAGTGGTGAGAAAGGCTGACGACAGTATTCTCATTCCTATGAATCCTCATGTCCTCAGGGTGAGAGGAGCAGTGGACATCCCATTATGTAGACATGTAATTAATACACATTCTTATGGGCTGAATTGTGCCCTTGAATCCATATGTTGAAGTCCTAACTGCCCAGTGTCTGAGAATGAGTCTGTATTTAGAAATAGAACCCTTAAGGATGTAACTAAGGATGTAACTAAGGTTACATGAGGAGACCCATATCCAATATGGTGGGTGTCCTTTCAAGAAGAGGACATGAGAGCACAGACCAGCACAGAGTGAAGGCTATGTGGAGACACAGGGAGAAGGTGGCCATCTACAAGCCAAGAGAGAGGCCCTCAGGAGACAGCCCTGCCATCTGATATCTTCAACTTCAAACCTCAAGAACTCTGAGAAAGGAACTTTCTGTTCGGTCGCCTCAGCTGTGGCATTTTGTTGTGGCAGCTCTAACAAATGAATACATGCATTTATACACATGCTTATGGCCAACGCAACAAAGGAAAAGAGCCACAAGACTAGATCATGGGGCTGCTGGTCTGCTTTGGGAAGGTTTCTTGAGAAAATATCAATTGAGATGAATTCTGGAAAAACAAGTGAGATAGTGTCGCCCTTAGCTCTAGGGGGATTTATTTAATGCAGAGAGAGCCAATGTGAAATCATCAACTAACATCCATTATGGCTGCTGATTTAAGGGTATGTCACTAGAATTTCATCCTATCTTCAGCTAGAAAAAGAACAAGTCGGTCACAGCAGTCTATGACATCTAGAAAATTAATGACTGGTTAGAATGGATTGTGGAATTAGTAATTCTAGATTGCCCTCTAATTCTTAGTACTCAAGAAACTACAGAAATATTGGGAACATGCAAGGTGGTAAGGACCTCTGATGAACACTGCTGCTTGAACCTAGGAATGAAATGGAATGAGCTGGAGTGACCCCTTCAGTAAGCCATTTGCCGTGACTAAAAGCCCTTCCAGGGCATGTGGTTGACCTCTGGGTCTTTGTTGGCCATGTTTCCTTTAACCCAGGAATTCTGTTCTGTGCCTGGTGACTGGCTTTCACTTCCTGTCTTCCTAGCTCAGCATCATTTAGCAGGTCCTGGCTGCCAGGCTGAGATTTCGCCAGGTGAAGATTTCCTCTTTTATCTTCTGAGCTCTGCTCGGTTATGCTGAGACTCCTTCCTCAATTCGGAAAATTCTGCTCTGGGTTTGATGCCTCTAGTGATGTCAAAGCAACATACGGTGAGGCTAGAATGCTCTGGACAGAATATTCTCTAATGAAAAACCAGAAGTGGCCTCTTTGCCATGTGGCTTTACTGGTACTAGTTCTATTTTCTGCAGTGACATAAACACTCAGAAACTCTCATCTGTGACAAAACCTGTCCCACAGTACAGTGACCCTTATCATGGTTCTGTTTTGTTCTCTCCATGTGAAATAGCTCCAATAATTACACCTGCTCTTCTTAACATTTCTTCAAGGTCCTATATATACTTTTTTTTTTTTACAATGTTGTGTTAATTTCTGGTGTAGAGCATGGTGTTTCAGTTATATGTGCATATCATTTTCATGTTCTTTTTTAGTACAGGTAATTACAAGATATTGAACATAGTTCCCTGTGCTATACAATAACAAGGTCCTAAATATTCTGATTAATCCCCTTACCAACAAACACACACACACACACACACACACACACAGTAATCTAGTATGACTTACAGAAGGCTACAAATAAAAACCAAGCACACAACTTCTGAGATTAGGATCCTTGATACCTAACTCTATACGGATCCCTGAAGGTAACATGAAAGATCTTTCTGGAACATCCAAGCATCTCATTCACAAAAACCATTGTATGAAAGAAGCCAAGTTGGGAACTGAGAAATGACCTATGGCAGGAAGTTGGCCCTGAATACATCTAACTAAAGTCACCTACCCTGTTTTCAAAAGAAGGCTCTGGGGTTGAAGATAATAAGGGACAGGGTTGACCTACAGTTTTTCTTCAAGAACCCATATAGAAGTTCAGAAGGGACGTTAGTCATTCTAGACTGATGTTCTCCTTTAGCTGCGAAAGACAAAGGTCTAACAGCACACAACTCACTCACACTCTACATCTATGCAGAACAGGGCTAGGCAGGAGCCCTGGGCTATAGCCTGAGTCCAAGCTCTTTGCCCAGACTGGTTTTTCAGTGGACACCTGACATTTTGAGAGGCACTAGAGCAGGAAAAAACAGACTTCAAGTTTTCGTGACTGAAGCCCCCAGATCTTTCTCCCTACCCTCATTCCCAGCATCTACCCATCAGAAAAATAAAAATGACATTGAAATGTCACATTAATTTCACAATAATTGTAGTGATGTCTACTCTTTCTTCAGATTGCTTCATGTTTCACATGAAAGTCAAAACCCTCTGTGTTGATGTCCACAGGAATGAGCCGGATGGGCTCCTTTACTTTTATGAAATTTACTGTTTCCTTAGTAATCCAGACTGGTTTAGACAATCACTATCTCCATTCCAAGCACTTGTTTAAGGGCCTTTTAAAATAGCAGCCACTTCCCCTATTAAAAAGTAGAACGTGGATACAGTGGAATAATACTCAGCCATAAAAAAGGAATGAAGTAATGCTAGTTGCAGCAACATGATTGGACCTGGAGATTGTCATATTAATTGAAGTAAGTCAGACAGAGAAAGACAAATATCATATAATATCTTATATGTGGAATCTATAATCTTATAATATCTTAATATCATGTAATCACTTATATGAAGAATCTAAAAAATATATATATGAACTTATTTACAAAACAGAAACAGATTCAGACATAGAAAACAAACTTATGGTTACCAAAGAGGGAGAGGGGGAGAGATAAATTAGGAGTTTGGGACTAACAGATATACACTACTATAAATAAAATGGGTGAACAAGGACCTACTGCACAGCACAGGGAACTACATTCAATATCTTATAATAACCTATAATGGGAAAGAACCTGAAAAAGAAAAGAATAGATTTCTAAAAAAGATATATATAACTAAGTCACTTTGCTGTACACTTGAACATTACAATGTACACACCATTGTAAATCACCTATATGTCAACTTAAAGAAATTAACAAAAAATAGAACATAGCAATGACTGTTCAGCAATAAGGGACAGAGTGGTCCCAAGACACACGTTTCCTCAGGACAAGAGATGAAGAGCTAGGGTCTGACATTCACCAAGGAGGAAAGCCAGATGACTGTTCATTTATTTAAGATTTGCATATACAGCTGTTCTGATTCCTGAAAAGAGAAATGGCCAGGCTCACTGGGCAGCAGGGCCCCTGGAAGGTGTTCTCTTTGTTCCTGTGTAGCCCTCTGTTTTCCAGGTGGGGTTCAGGGCACCCGAGTAACCAGAATGGGAAAGGCTGTGCAAAACACAGCAAAGTCTCAGGAAGTAGACCAACTCCTGCCAGAACATCAACTCACTTCCAACCTTGGTACTTATGTGATAATCTGACTGAGGAATTGACACTGAGCATTTAAAAAGGTCTGAGAACAGTATGTCACTTATAGCCAATGGATATTTGTGCATTAATATATGGATCTGCATAATTTACTCTATAATGTTAAAAAGATGACATTAGGTAAAGTACAGCAAAGTCTATGAAGACAATGGAGTCACCAACATGTCAACCCCTCCTAGCCCCTCGATCCACCTATTGATAGGGCCATCAGGTTAAATGTTTTGAGAAAACCCAACTTTAGACTCTAATGTACCTAGTTTCCTTAGTAGCCTATTGTACGTTTGTTCTTTCATCTCAAGCAATTTCTTTACATTTCAGTTGTTTAAACAAGAGACAATGTAACAGATGGATTTGAATGGCAGTGAGAGACAGTGTAGAGACTGTGCACTTGGGAATGCAAAGGCCTGACATTGAACACCATCTCCATCCCTTTAACTTAATTTCTGACTCTCAATGACCTGTTATGCACGCTGGTGAAATAATAACCACTTCATAAGTGTCAGGAGTTTTTGTTTAACTTTTGTGTTTGTAGTATTATATGACAAGACCCTCACATCATGCCTGGCCTACAAGAGTTGCATGGTGACTGTTGATCCAACTGTCATGCCACTGACAGTGAAATGGCACCCTGGCTTTCAGGGAGATGACAAACGTAGAAAATAAAGAAATATGCAAGGTTGGGATTGCACTGTTGTTCTTCACCTTCTGGAAATGTCATCCCTTGGAACAACTAAATTCAAAGGCCTTCTATTTTGAAGATGATTTACTTTGTACTTCTCTTCCTGATCTCCAATGCAACATACACAAAACAATCCCCCCTAAAAGCTACACTGTATGAAACTCTGGGAACATGAGTGAATATGCCAGGCATCTGTGTGATACCCTTTCCAGGGGGCCACCTTCTCTTTTAGATTCTGGACATTAGAAACACATGTAAATATTTAAATATCTGGATTTTGTCTTCAATTAACAAACTGTAGTGCTATTTGCTATTTTCCATGAGGTTCCATCTGTCAAGGGGAGCCCCAACGGCCCTCAAAAATTGTTGCACAATAGTAATTAATTTCTATTCTCTTATGGGATTTTCATATCTTATAAAGCCAATATGATCTCAAGTCTTAGAAAACAAGTTTCCCCAGAAATGTCAGAATGTAAGGGTGGAGGAAAGGATGAATTGGGAGTTTGCAATTGGCATATACAAACTACTATATATAAAAGAGATAAACAACAAAGTCCTACTATATAGCACAGGGAACTCTATTCAATGCCTTGTAATAGCCTATAATAAAAAATATGAAAAGGAATGCATATATATACTATATATATATATATATATATGTATGTATGTATGATTGAAACATGCTGTACACCAGCAAAAAATTTAAAAATAAATACTTTAAAAACTATTAATAACGTAAGGGAAGAGAAAACTGTTCTTGTTTGATTTGTTGTTTGTTTGTTTGTTTGTTTGTTCTCCTGCTCTTTTTCCCCCTAGGTAGGAAAATCCCAGTAGACATAAAGCCTTGATCCATTTTAAAGAACAATTTAAAAAGTTAAAAAAAAAAGTTCAGATTTTTCCAAAATTCAGGAAATCCTTCTCGGGGAGACACTCCAGAAAGAGTTTTCTGAGACAGACATCAGAACATTTTAAAAAAACTTTATTTTACTTGTTTGAATTTTTGAGAAACATGTCTGAAACAATTGATAATTTCCTCTCCTTCCACAGCTGGGCAATGCGGCAGCTCTTAGCAGCCTCTCTCTCAGTCATAAACACATTTTAATGGACTGACATGTGCTTAATAACACAGGTAGCACCTGGATGTTTTCAGAGCAAAGTGCCACTGGGGCCTGTCCTGTATTAAAACTGCATCTCTGACCTGAGGCCTACATGTCTCTGTGCTCAAACATCTCATCGATTAGAGAGAAACTGCCCAGTGCCAGCTCACATTTTTCTTGTTCAAATAAGGAGGCTCGAGGTTTAATTTTCATAACTCTGCACACGAAAAACGTTATGTTTCCAAGTGATTAACTCCCCTCCATGCCCAGAAATCTTATACATTTTATAGAAGTCCCAGGACTACACATTCACTCAGCTTTTATGACTCTGTAAAGGAAGGCCCTTTTTAGCCATTGGTCTGGAGTCAGTATGAAAGAAAAAGAGACTTGCTAAATAACATCTCAATGCTGTGCTCAAGAGTTTAGAGACACTCTCTCATTTAATAGCCACCACGGCCTTATGATGGAAGGATGTTTTCTCATTTTGCGTTGTAGGTAGATGCCCCCAATGATCCATGAGTCCTAACACCCAAGACCTTGGATGATCCCAGGGGCTTGAGCAAGAGCTAGACTGAGTCACTTGCTTCCAGCGAACAGAATATGGTCAAAGAGATGGGAAGCCACTTTCGGTATGAGATTACACAAGACTGTGGCTTTTGTCCTGGGCATTCTCTCTCACTCTCTCTTGGGTCACTCACTCTAGGGTAAGTCAGAGGCAGCCTTTTGGAGAGGCCACGGGGATAAGCTTGGACATGGATCTCTGAGGTGGGCCAACAGCCACGTGTGTGAGCCCAGCAGCAGATTTAGCCCCAGTTAAACCTTGAGATGCCCAGAGCCCTGGCCAACAACTTGACTGAGCCAGATTCACCTAGCCAAGGGGCCCCTGGATTTCTGAATCTTAGAAACTGAGACATCATAAAGGTTGTCTTCAACGTCTACATTTTGGCATGACTTGTTATGTAGCTATAGATAACTAATACACTCCCATTTACATATGAGACCTACGGCTACAGAGCAGTAAGGGGAAGAGGTGCCTTTTGAACCTGTCTGTCTGGACCCCCAGACCCAAGCTCCACTGTTATTTCCAGGGGACCAATGGGGTTTTTTCCCCACTCATTGACATTTGAGGCTCTCCCAACATCTGACCTGATCTTGACTATTAAGTCACGTCATTTACTATTTAACTTACTTTTCTCTAATTTATTTGAATAACAAAACTCCCAGCCCAGTGGGAGAAAAAGACAATTAAATTAAAGAAAGACGCAGTGTCGTGTAGTCCGGGGCGGGTATCGGCCCAGAGTGCACCACGGAGGGGGATCTGACTCAGACTGTAGAATGAGGACGGCTTCTCAGATTTCTTGACGGAGCAGCGTGACTTTGCCCCAGATCCAATGTCTGGCACGTGCTCTGACCTCAGCAAGTGCTTGTGGACCAAGAGAACTTGCTGCTTCTGAAAGAATAGGAGACTGCAGTCGGGTAACATGTGAAAAAGGAGGGAGAAGACTCCGCTGCTGTGTGTTGAAGCGGCAGCAGTTAGAAGGACCAGAGAAAGTTCCCAGAATTGTCTCTTATTGCTACAATAGCACTTATACCATATAGTTATCAAAGTGAGCGCTTTCCAGACTTCAGCTTTCCGAGGTCCTGTTTTTAGTTTTGCCACACCCTGATGCCAGAGGTAATAGTATTTACTTAATATCTTAAAATATATTTTTAAAATATTTCAAAAGACTCACTAATGTTTACTTGAAATGGAATTCAGTGGCTGTAAAAAAACAAAGTCCTATGGGAGTGTGGGGTACAAAGAAACTAGACACTTTGAAGTCAGACAGGTTCAGGATGAAATTATCTATCACCATGTGATTTTGGAAGTTATTCAGACTCCATGACTCTTCATCTAGAGAGTGGAAAATAGTATTTTCCTTGAATGAGCATGGCAGGGATGCCACATAACACATGCTGTGTTGGTGGAGACCTAAAAAAGAGCTCTGTAAGTGGTCTATATTATGCTAAATGGTGTTAGACAGGAATTCTTATCCCCACTTCTCAGATGAGACTGTTGAGGGTCAAGGAAATTAGGGGACGTGTCACAGGTTACCGAGCTAAATCTGAATTCAGGGTTTTCCGTGTAAGAAAAGAAAAATGTTACTTCTTCATACTTAGGGTGAATTTGTGGCAATCCCACATCCCCAGGGTCTGTATGTTTTGGTCGGAATCTCAGAGCAAGACCCCGACCTAGAGGTTTTCAGCAGACAATACCTGTGAGGATCTCGGCCGCGCGCTCTGTCACTTTCTGAATCACGAGTCTCAGGGTCCCACCCTCCAGGCTCAGGAGCAGGGTCCCCGCGCCCTCAGACAGCTCCGTGGACAGAAGGAGACCATCGTGGTTCCACGTTCGAAACTGGAAACTCACTGAGAGCCCGTCGATCTGGGGGGTGCCGGGCAGCAGCAAATAACTGCTGGTGGAGCTGAGGAACGTGACAGGAACAATTTGTGGCTCGGAGCAGGAGAAAGTGACGTTGCCCTGGAAAACAATAGACACCAAATATACGAAGGCCGTTTTTCATTCTGCAGTCTGACAGTTGATAGAAATGGCCACCAACATGACCTCAATTTCAGGATCATTCTCCATTCAGCTGCAAGATCTTAAAGGGAAAGGTATGCCTGCTTGGTTCGGAAACACCCACAAGACTGTTTTCCATTCCAGTTTTACGGATCGCAGGGCTGTCTGCAAAGAGGGTCACCAAAGACCTCAGGAGAGGTGGGGGGATGGGAAGCGGCAGACATTTCTAGAGAACCAGAGGTGAAAATCATGACATTCATTCAGTGAATCAGTATGGACTGCAAGTCAACCAGGCGCCAAGCATGAGGATACCTTTGACAGAGAGAGATTCACACACAAAAGCTTGGTGACAATGTGCAATGAGCCGAGAGAGAGAGAGAGAGAGAGAGAGAGAGAGAGAGAGAGAGAGAGAGAGAGAGAGAGAGCTGCTCCCAGGGGAGCCTGGCAAAAGAAATAGCTAAACAAGCAAAGGTCTCACCAGGGAGGTGATGCTCTCCTGGAAGGAAGAAGGGGCGGACAGGAGCCTTGTCAGCAAATGGCACAGTGTTTGCAAAGACTTGGAGAAATTAGCAAAATGACATCTCTGGGGAATTAGTCATTTCTGAACATAAAGTGGGGCAGAGAGGGCCAGAGACCATGAAGGAGGTGCAGCAGAGAAAATGAAGGGAGGCAGAGATTAAAAGCCCTTTAAGCTTTTGCTAAAGTTATGGTTCAACGTCAGAAGCAATAAAGTGACACTGACTAGATTTTTAATTTATTAAGAGTATTTTTAGCCTATAATGCAAAAGAATATGAAGACAATGATATGCATGTATATGGATGACTGAAACATTACAAGGCACATGAGAATTTGACACATTGTAACTGACTATACCTCAGTAAGGAAAAAGAGTATTTTTAGTAGCACAGGGAGCAGGGGTTTGCATGAGAGGATTAGACAGGGAGTAGTAAATGGGCATAAACTAAAGCTAAGAAGACTATTTTTGATAAGTGAGAGGAAACAAATCCAGGATGATTAGAGTAAGAGTCTGCATCCAGGAAGTTACAGGAAAATAAAGAACTGTATATATGTGCCCATCTCAGCCGAGTGCTGGAGTCCCTCTTACCAAATGAAAAGGAGAAATCCTGGAAGACCTTATAGATTAAAATTGGTGTTACATTTTGAAAGCCATTGGGAATTTTTATAGCCAATGACATCTCGTTTTTCATCCCTACCATTTGTTTCTTTTAGGTGCTGAACTAATCTCCACAACAATGCAGCAAGCTTTAACACAATATTCTCCTCTAAATAGTCGTAGTGTAGCAGGGAAGAACAAAACTGACTCCATATGAGATCTGTTCCTTTGGCGCTAAGCCTGTGCTCTGTTTCCTGGGCTCAGTCATGCTGGTTCTGCACCTTTTGTAAAAGGATGTTGCCTAGAGCCTGAAATAGACAGGAGAGCCCATTCTCAAGGCTCTGCCCTTTAAAGGGTGTAACACTTTTCCATTCATACAGAGATAAAAAAGTTGTAGAACAGAGAGTAACGTTTGTCTTGTTGAAGATTTACGGGAATATCGTGACCTGACCTACGTGGAGCTGCAGGAACAAAAGATTCTGGCACCAAGAAGTTTGCAACAACCAACCACACCCCTCCCCCTTTTTAGTATAAAAGGAACCTGAATTTGACTTGGGGAAGGTGGTTATCCAGGACATGAGTCCCCCATCTTCTCGATCTGCCGGCTTTCTGAATAAAGTTGTTATTCCTTGCCCAACACCTCATCTCCCGATTGATTTGCCTGTTGTGTGGCGAGCAGAATGAGTTTGAATGTATCAACAAGAGGCATATCATGTTTCCTCTAAATCGGTCCACGGCCACTGAATGATGCTAAGCTCTGCCTTGTAGACACACTCCCATAGCCAGTGCTACTTATGCAAAAAAGACAGAGTCTCCAAAGGGCACCTCCCGGGCTTGCCTGGATGTCTGAATTCAACATTTCACTAAGGTGGCCAGGTAGTGGGGTTCGATAACCTAGTACAGCAACTCAAGTTAGAGCGGGTTAACCATTCAGCTCAGAGAACCTCATAGTCCAGACACACATCCCTAAATCACAGTGATGTTTATTTGGGGTAGTTGTACATTTCTGAAAACAAATATTAGTCTCCAAACAAACATCCACCGATGGTACATTTTTAATGATTCACTCAACAAGTACACTGCTACAAGCATCTGCTTGCATTAATCATGCGTTGTCCTGGTTTAGATGTTTTCTTCGCTTTAGGCTAGATCCTCAGAAGTTAATTAATGTGTCAAAGGGTAAGACCCTCAATATCCATCAAGTAACTGCTCACAGTTTATATGTCCCAGAGGGCCCAGCATGAGGCTAAGTGCTTACATACATGTCTCATGTATTCTGCACAACTGAACTGCAGCCATTTAAAGAATGCACAGACTGGGTCTGGAGAAGTTAAGCAATTCAGTAAAAGTCATAGCCCTCCTTAGCCATGACGATGGGAGGCAAACCTACGCTCATCAGACATGGAAGACGTGGTCTCTGAGACCTTCCTCCTCTGAGTGAGTACACTATTATATAAAAAAAAAAAATCCATCAACTTGCTTTTGCTATCCCATTGCTCTTTTAATTTTTATTTTTTTGATTTCTGGTTGTTTTTTTCTTTTTCCAAGATGAACTATCCCCACTGATGACAGGTTAATGGAGGCAGGGGTGGGATATTTGTTTTTTGTTTGTTTTGGGTGAGGGGAGATAGTTAGGTTTATTTACTTACTTTTTATGTTTAATGGAGGCACTGGGGATTGAACCGAGGACCTTGTGCATGCTAAGCATGCGCTCTACCGCTGAGCTACACCCTGCCCGAGGGCTTAATCTTTTAAACAAAGCTAAATCACAAATGCTTCCCAGGGGAAGGTGGGAAATAGCGTAACTTAGCTTCTTCTTTTCTTTCCCTGAAGTCAGTATCACCTCCTCTGGTCGCAATTTGCCAGAGCAAAGCAGCACCCAATGTTTGAGGCCCTGTAGAAGAGGGAACAGTTGGGAAGCAGTGATGGGGCCAAAGGCAGAAACAAAGGAGCTTATAAAATGCCATCCCCAAGAGATTCAAAAGCCCACGTTTATCCATCATGCCATTTCCCAAGTGTCCTACAGCTTGATGGTCATGGAAGGTGGTCCTCGGGACAGTGGGTTTAGAGTAAATGAGATTCTCCCCTTGTTTGATCAGTTCACTCACATCTGATGAGAGGTCTGGGGGCTCCCTTCCTCAGACTGGCTAATGTCTAATGGGTCCGAGTATTTGTGAAACAGGCGAGGGATCTCAGAATCCCTTGAGGGGCACTCCTAGGACACTCAGGTGTTCCTGGCAAGATTCTGGAGGCAAACAAGAACTTCAAATCAATGCCTCAGGAATTCTCACTGGTTAAAGTAAGGCCATGGGTGGAGATCAACACTGCTCTACTGGGAGCAGGAAAACTCAGAATGAACTGGGACACAGTCTCTGTCTGTAGACAGTTTCTCTGGGTCACTGCAAGCCATGCCCCCACCACCACCACCACCACATTCCCTGCACACTGTTCTCTCTCGTCCTTGCCCTCATGCAGCTGCTGGAACTGTCCCAAACTTCTCTGTTTTCAGAGCACTTCCCTACTATGTTCACCACTGCTGGCAGAAACACCACCATGTCGAGAAGCTTCAATACTTACCCCAGTCCACCCCCATGGGGATAAAGAAAAAATCAGCTAAACAAAAAAAGGATGACTTTTGAAATCAGCATAGACTGTTTAATCACTCTCAATAACACCATTTGTGACTTCAGAATCCTTCTCTGGACAGCATCTGAGGGTGTTCCCAGAAATGATTTTTGAATAGCATGCATGAAGACAACATACTCTGGAACAGTGTCAAAACAGTGACAAAAAGTGGACAGACTCTGTTCTACCCTGTATACCAGCTTAATCTCTTTAATTCAACTTCCATCCCATCCCCACCAAGAAGGAAGGTCCGTTCCTCAGACTCTCTGTTCTACTGTAAATTTAATTTGTTAGGAATTTCAACATGCATTCAAGGTGTCTCAGATGTGGTGAAACAATGTGCTAAGCACAAGGGTTTATAAGTCATACACACAAATGCAGTTCTGGTCTTCTGCATTCTCTGCTCACTCAATGTACATTTTGACTGTAATTGGTACAAAGTGTTCCACGACACAGGAATGTACCATGGAGGTCAAATCTTCGAGATAAATCAACCCGCCCTGGCCCTACGGATGAAACTATCACCACGATGGTCCTTTCCGCTGTGTATATGACAAGGCCTCCAAGGCCTTTCCCTGTGCAAGAAGGAGCTCACTCTACATTCACGAGGTTAAATCCATAGTGTCTGATGTGCCTCTCCTGGTAACACTGCCATGTTTTGGTTGGATGGTGATTCCACTGAGCACAGGTCACTGGTACCTCCAAGTGGGGGCCTCTCTTTGTCCCCAAAATGGCAGTTCTTCACACCCTGGGCTTTCGCGTTTATACACATTTATCCTTCTCTAACAGACAAGGTATCCAGACGTGCTGGGCCCAAGATTAAGAAGCCATTTGTCCTTTGGGGATTCCAGACAATGTCTACTTTCCTTCTCTGGGATCCACCGTGGCCTTGTCTTTGCTGCCCTCAAAACACAGAAGTTCTCACCCCACCTCTTTCCTCAAAAATCAAAGTATTTGATTTCTACGGATGAAGCATAGAACTTTGAAACCCGAAAGATCCATTCGTAGACCATCTTAGAGAGACTGCCCGTATCTATGGAAAACCACTTTGCTTTATACCATAAACAGGGGTTCTACTGTCCCCTGACTTGTGAAGTGGGATGGGCTCTGAAGATTGGTAAGTGTTGAAAGACAAGAACCATTTTTGTGTCAGTGGAAGATACAAGCTCTTTTTACTGAGTATTCCTCCTCCAGGAAGCCCTCCCTTTGGAGGGCAGAGAAAAACCTCCACGTCACTCATTGCTCTGAAGACACGGTCCATGAGGGCTTACACAGAAGAAACCTGTACTCATCTGGAGGGTTACAGACGGCTTCCTGAGGGAAGAGACATTGGAACTGAGACTTTACGGAAGAGCAGATTAGCTACTTGGAGAGTGAGATGTGTTATCTGAGCAGAAAACGAAAGGAGTTTCTAATGCCAGAGGCAGGAAGGGGTTGGCACTTTCAATGACTTGGCAGAAGGTCAGCTGACTGCAGGTCCAAGGCCAGCGTGACAGCCGTGAGGTGCAGAGGGGAGGGCAGGAAGGGGCACCATCACTGAGCCTTTAGTCCATGTCGAGGGGCTCCAACTGATTCTATGGGCAAAAGAGGGTGGGGTGGGTGAAGGAGAATGGATGCAGAGACTGCATGCAGTCATGTTGTGCTTCGGATGCATCCCTCGGGGGCTGTTGGAGAGTAGAGTGTGCGTTGTGTGCAAGAAAGAACCACATTCCAGGCAGCGATGGCGGTGATGTAGACCAGAGCAGTTAAGGGCTTGTGGAGGGCTCTGTCTGGAACGGCGAAGGGGGAGACAGAGGACCGCAAATGGGCATTTTGCAGGTAACACTGATAGTAAGTCGTGTGCAGAGGAAAGGACTGGGGAGATGGGTGCGTGGCTTCCATGCTCTCCGCTTGCACAGGGACTTCAAATAGCAAAGAGCAGAGATGGCTCTGGACCACCAGTTGACATCCCTTCCCACTCCAGTGTAAAGACACTGACTGCAAACAGAAGACCTTAAGCCCATTCAGCCAATCAATTTGCACCCCTGCTTCCTAAACACACTCCCTGCCTTTCCCCCTCCCCTAGGAGGGGCTCCTTCAGGCTCTCCATTCACCTCCACACCCCCTCCCTCCAAGGCTGAGTAGAACTTCCTCCTGACACTTTCCGGATGCCCTTTCCAGACCCTCTCCATCCTGGAGGGTGCTACCTTCTCCACGGGCTCTCAGTGGTTTGTGTTACTGAACCCTTTATCCGTACATCCATCCGTGGGTTACCAACACACTTGTCATGCCTCTCTTATTGCCTTCTAATAATTAGCTACTCTTTAATACGTATCTAGGCTTTACGTAAAAATGCATTTGGACTTGGGTCTAGAGCATCTTGCTTTGAACTCTGAGAAGAAAGGGAAATTGTTCGATGTAGCCGGAACTGGATTCTTACCATGAATGTTCACCTGGAGAATCATCTGTTCCCTCCGGTCCCTAGTTTTTGTTGCTATAGCTGGGAGCACAATGGGAGAGGGTTGGTTTAGGACACTGTGGGAACACGGGGACCATGTCTGGCATTGTTCTTGACTAGTTGTTTTTCTGTTTTCTGATCGGTTCTGGGTGACCTGATTTGGCTCCCTAGGTGGGTGAAGGGGAAACGGCCCAGGGCCCTGGGCCTCCCGGCAGCCCCCAGCCTCAGGCACGTGCAAGCACAGTTGCAGTTCACTCCCCACGAAGGGAAGAGCCCATCCCCTCACTGCGCCTCTGATGGGTGGGGAGTGGCATTAGCTGGGAGGGTAGCATGAACCAGAAATCGATCTGCCAGGTCTGGGACCCAGGTCCTCTGCCACCCAGGGCACCCAGCTGTCTCTCATCTGAGAACCCTCATCTGCCCTCAGAAAAAGGGAAAGGGGGAAAAAAAGTGGGGGATTTAAAGAATGGATCATTTTTTGTCTATTGAAAAAAAGACCTGGGGTCATCGATGGAGGCTGGCTAGGAACAGACCTTGACCAAAGGAAGGATGAGTCTGAACCAGGTCTGTCCAGGGACCAAGGCAGAAGGCAGAGCAAGGTCAACATGGACAGACAAGGGAGGTGTCGGGCAAGCGGCCAGTCTGTCCCACTGGGACGCTGCATAGTTACAGCCACGTCTGGGCACATCCTTCCTTGGGTCCTAAGAAGAGATGGTAAGTCAAGTACGGCTGTCCTGCTGCACCACAAAACCAATTTTCCAGACCTCAGGGGAATACAGCAGACGCAGCTCGAAGTTCTGCTAATCTAGACAGCTTTTAGAGTTTCCTGAAGGACCATGTCCAAGGGTTACTGTGCTGAGCTGTTATTTACAAAGCATTTTCATTGTGGGTGTTTGTTTTGTTTTTAATCTTCATCCACACATCACAACACCCTGGTGAGTGAAAAAATAGAGCTCGCGATGCAAGGCTGCGTTTCAATCATGAGGCAGCAAACAAAGCCAATCAAGCATTTATGAGCTGGGGGAAAATGATCTTGATCCAATCTAATTTGTGGGGAAAGATTTCCAAGCCAGTTGTTGATTATCCAAATGAGTACAACCATTTCTAATTTGATTTGTCTGAAAACTACCAGGACTGCCTGGCATGCTCTCAGCAAATGTCAGGGAAGGCTGGCCTGGGAGCTAAAGCTGTCTTGGTGATTCACAAACTTGGGGTGGGGGGAGAGGCAAATGAAGGCTCTTCTGCATGTTTGGGGGAAGATGGGCTCCTCCCTTCTTTTGTTTGTTATCTGGTCAACAGACATTAATTCAGTTGTTCATCTGAGACCGGGTTGGTCCTAGTCACAAGAACACAGCCCAGGGGACAGGCAGGCTCAGACTTCGCCCATCTCGGCTTCTGCTACGTTAGGATGAAGGACATGGGACATGTCATCCCAGCTATGATGAAGCGCTGAGAGGAGTCTGTGTTTCTGGGTCAGCATGTAACAGGGGTTTGTGAAGTACCTTTTGATTTGAACTTGGGAGGATACATAGAAAGGAGTGGGGTTGGCAGCGGGGTTGAGGTGGGGGGAAGGAAACAGAGGAGGATGGATACTGGGAAGAAAGGCATGGTGCATTTGGGGAATTTAAGGGAGACCAGACTCTTGGCAATAGTATTCACAGGCAAGGTTTTGTTTTTGCCAAGGGAGGCCTTCCAGGGTGAAGACTGTCCTCCATAGGACTTCATTTGAAGGACACCCAAGAGAGAAGCATTTTTAATATTGGAGGAAAAGCCCCACTTATGGCCAAAGAGCATGGGCAAGCCGGCAGGGGGTCCCCCACACGGCCCTCTCCCTTGGTCTCCCCTGAGCTGACTGCGTGCAGGCACCAGTAACAGGGACCCATTGAGAGCCTTGTACCACCTTGGGTCTCAGAGACTCTTGACTTGGCCTCCATTTTGCCCCCCTGCCCCTACTCCCCACAACCTGAAAGCTTTCAGTTTCAGGTCCCAGGCTGTGGATTCAGTTTCGACACTCTGCCTGCATGTTTCTCTGTTTCTGGCCGTGTATTTTATGCTTATTCCTTGTGCATCAAAGATGAACAGTCCAGCCTAAGATTTTGGCTCTTCCAAGTAGTTGTGCCTTTCAACTTGAGGCAAAACCCAGAGGAAGTCCCTGGGAGTTGGAGAATGGAAGGGAATGAAAAATAGACCCATGATTAACCTGATAACCTCTTAGTTTTCAGGCACAAGATAAAGCTGTAACTCTATTTTGGGAACTCTTGAATTCCTGCTTCCAAATATTGTGCAAGGCTGTTTAGAAATATGAATCAAGAAGCTTAAGAATATTAACAAGACTTTTTTAATACTTTATGTTCACTTCTACAAATCTATTTTTAGAAAATAATCTGAAATTATACTAAGATTACACACTAGGCACCATTATTTATAACAATACAAACCTGGGTCTAAAATTAAAGCAATGTTAAGTAAATCATGGTATATCCATTTGACATACTATTCTGTTCCTGCCAATAACAATGTTTATGGTAAACATAAAAATCATTTACAACATAATACTGAAAGATGAACAGAATATAAGTTTGCACATACAAAATCAGATAAAATGCATCTATATAAATATGCAGGCATAGAACAGAGACTCATTGGCTGAACAGTGGCTCTCTCAAGGAATTATATTGATTTTTATCTAATACAGGGGCGAGGGTATAGCTCAGAGGTAGAGTGCATGCTTAGCATGCATGAGGTCCTGGGTTCAGTCCTAATACCTCCATTAAAAATTAATAATAATAACAATAATAATAATAATAATAATAAGTAAACCCAAATTACCTCCTCACCCTCCCCAAAACAAAAACAAAATCTTTATTTACCTAATAAAATTTTTCACTATTTCCAGTTTAGTTAAAATAAAGAAGTATAATTTTTGAGTGAATGTTTTAATGAAATAGTTTCCAAGCATTGTTTTACTTGAAAGCTTTCAAAACCACTCCACTCAGGGTTAGTAATTGCTCTCAAAGGCGTTGGTGTGGATTATTGAGAAAAAGAAGTAACAGCAGTTAATCCAGATAGGGCTGGAAACAGCTGTCTAAGAAAGCCAAGGAGGTTGACTTCTCAAATGGCTTCCATTTCTGAGAGATTTCAGAATTGCCTGTCCCGTCTACTGCAGTTTTTAATCAGGTGCCTATTCCGCTCAGGAAGGCAAAGGTAACAAGTCATTCTGAGAGTAAGGCCGAAGAAGGGTGATGTGTGTATGTGTGTGTGTGTGTGTCTTTTTCCCTTTGAGTAAACTCACTTCTCCAAATGACTTCTCTTGGCCCAGACACACAACCTTCTACACTACGTGCACGCATATGGTGGTTTTTCATACTAAATTCACTTTAGGGAGGAACTAGTGTTCTTAGCTCTGAAAACATAATACAGGATTCTTGATTCTTGGGTAGAGACTGGAAAAGTTCAAGTGCGTGTGAAGGGCCAGTTATCACCAGCTGGCCGGTAAGACCAAGCAAATGTACAGCTCCAGGATGAACGTACGATAAAAAAGTCAGCATTTCCATTTCATCAGTAATGACTTACGAGATTGGAAGAAAACATTTCTAATTCTGGTATCTCTAAATAAACATTTAAAGCTCACAATGAAAAAGAATATGAAAACGAATATATGTGTATTCATGTATGACTGAAACATTGTGCTGCACACCAGAAATTGACACAACATTGTAAACTCAATATACTTCAATAAAAAAATGTAAAATTAAATAAAACTCTTAATATAAAATAGAGAAATGAGAAATATAATGTAAAAAAAGAAAAAAGAAATACAATGGGAGCCACATGATCAATTAAAAAAATTTGGTAGCCATAAAAAAAAAAGTAAAATGAAAGAAATGGATATAATCTGAATTTGAATGTTGGGTAATTTAACTCAATACATACAAATATCATTTAAACATGCAACTAATATTAAAATCATTGCCTTTACATCACATCCCAGTTTGATATAGCCACATTTCATAGGCACATAGCCACATGGGGCTGGTGGGTACCATATTGTACAGCACAAGTCTAAAGCATCATTACAATAGTGGTGGTAGAATTGTGCTTTCCAATCTGGATACTGAAATAGAAATTGTACCACTTCTTACATGAGAACTCCTATAGACTGACTTACTGTTCACAGAGATTTTGGCAGAGGTCTCTAGATAGCTGCTCAAAACCTCCCCATTCTCTCTGCCTTTCTGGGAGGTGGGATGCCAATGTATTTGAGGCAATAGCGTTCTCAGCTGGGTGATTACATTTCCCCACTGCCCCTGCGATATGTGTGACCATGTGACTAAGTCGGGTTAAGAATGGTCAGGGTCCCAACAACTCCACGGGGCTGCTGGGACCTCTGTTTCTGTTTTGTTTGAAGGAGGGAGAGTTCACAGGTAGCTGCCACCAGCACTTCACGTGGTATCCAGATAACAACATCTTAAGTGATTGTTACGGGATGAACTGTGTTTCTCCAGAATTGATACGTTGAAGCCCTAACCCTTGTACCCCAGAATGGGACTGTATTTGAAGATGCAACATTTAAAGGGTGATTAAGTTAAAACCATGTCATTAGAAAGGGCCCCAAGCCAATTTAACAGGTGTCTGTCTAAGAAGAAACAAACTGGATACACAGAGAGAGATCAGTTACACCTGCACCTACAGGAAAGGCCATTTGATGACACAGTTAGAAGGTGACCATCTACAAGCCAAGGAGAAAGCCCTCAGGAGAAACAAAACTTGCCAACGCCTTGATCTCAGATTTCTAGCCCCCAGAACTGGTAGAAAAAAAATTTCTGTAGTTTAAGCCAAGCCACCCAGTCTGTGATATTTTGTCACGGCAGCCCTCGTAAGCTAATACAGTGTCGGGGAGATTTTTAATAATTTTCCTTAATGAAATATTTGAGTTGAAAGGAATGGTAGAGCTTCTCTAGGGGACATTTCTCAGTTGTGGGCAGCGTCGGAAAGAACAGGTTAATTGTGACGTTTACCCAGCTAACTAGCAACCTAACTGGATGGAGAAGTCACGTCTGACTCACGCAGTGCTCTTTCTAATCAGGCTGTACCACTTCTGCTGGATCAGGGAAGCAGAAATCACTAGCAGAGCACCCCAAAGATCATCTTCTAATTTTCCGTCTCTAGACAGCTAAAAGTTGGATGGTGTGCAGGATCTTATAACTATATGTACAGGTGTGGAGAGGATCAGTCTTTCTTTCAGAAGTTGCTACAGTTTTGAATACGAAGATGTTCTTCCTCACTCATAACCAGACCCTGAAAGTTTACCTTGGTCATTATCATCATGACATAAACTCAAATAAACTTTTATTAAGCACCTGCCATCTGTGAGTTTCCTGACTTCCTCAAGGGAAATTCAAATTATTCCTTTCTCTTCTTGTAAAAAAAATCTATTGACTTATTCGACATGTGTTGATCACTATTTTCATACTGTAATTTTACTTCAGTTAAAATTTAGAAACTCAGCAATCAGAGTAGGATATAAAATGTGCATATCACAGAAGCTGAGCCTGGATTTGGCATCAGAAAGACCAGGGAGGGAGACCAGGTTCTATCACTTACTAGTCATGTTTCTTAGGCAAATAGCTTTAATATTGTTAAGCCTCCTTTTTCACATTTATGAGACCACAAAAAATCCTCTGTATAGGGTTATTTCAAGAATTAAAATACATAGCTATGAAAGTCAGTTGACAGATTATCTGGCATATAGTAAATGCTCAGTAAGTTATTCTTATTATAGAGTATATAGATAATAAGAAAAAAATATAAAAAAAAAGACTGGGAACACATCATTGGTATAATATTGATGGTTGCCTTTGTTGATGGGAAGACATGATTTTTTTTTCTTCTTTTCTGTCTTTCAAATTTCCTATAATCTGGAAACATTAAGTTTTAAAAGAAAATGAAAATTAAATATTGGTTCCTGTGTTGGTTATTCAGTTACGTTGCTGTGAGGGCTGTGCTTTCCCAGAGCAATGTCACCTCAATTATCTTACTACTCTTATGGAACTCAGGGACCCACTACTTCCTATAGACTGCCGGGATATCTGGGTCACAAAGCATTGGGTTTAATACACACACTATAAATGGCCAAACCCAGGTTCTAAACAGTTAATTGTATGGGTAAAAACAAACCAACAGAAAAGACGCTTCCATGGTCTGAATGATTTTTGCCAGTCATCACACTGAGTTCAGAGTCTGATAAAATGCACATGCTTTCTAGTTTCCTGGAAGAATACAGGGAAGGTTTTTGCTACCGCTCCTGGATGGAGTATTTCATTTGCCCATGCACACAGAAGAGGAACATTCACCAGAGCCTGCCTAGACAACCAAGGGCATCTTCTGGGGCTGCCTGATCTTCTGTTCACCTTGAGAAGCTGGCACTGGTGTTTCATCTCAGGATCCGACTCTCAGTTGGGGTTCTTGAGTGTCCCACACTAACGTGGTGTGCTTATAAGCTTCCACCACGTGGCATGTGCAGCTGGGGTCAATGATGGGTTTCAGGGTGTATCCTCACCCTCACATCTCATGAGACATGAGATTTCTATCAGACACCTACAGAGCTTACGTATGTCTCTCTCTCGACTTGTTCTTGATCTCAGAGTTACTTTCATGAAGACTTAGTCAATCTTGTATGTTGTGTTTTAACGTGATCATTATTATTTTTTAAAGGTAAGATGTTTACTTAGCTACTATATTGTATTGATTTCCAAGGAGGACAGATATGAATATTCCTTAAAGGATTTGCTTCCTTGAGTGAAGCAAGGAATTTGTGGACCTTGGAACAGCATCAGGGAAGAAACTCAAGTAGTAACTGATCACCATGGGGGACAATGGATAACCCCATGGGCTGACGTAGGAATGGTGTGATGAGCTGAACTAAGATCTTAGAGAAAATGTAGACAGAAAAGGCAAGTAAATAAAACAGTTTCAAAGGAGAAGGATCAATGATGTGAGAAAAACTTGAGGTGAAATATGAGAACTGGATCATGCAAAATCCTCATGTTGAGGGGTAAATCGTTTGGCGGCTTCAAATGGAAGGCTGTCTACACGGTGTCCTAAACTTTTTGACTATGAGAGGTTTTTGGTTTTTTTTTTGTAATGTAATAAGTTGTGTGGACCCGTTAAAGAGAATAGCTGTGGTTTCACTATTTTCCATTAGCAAATACATAAAGACAGAGTTGACAAATTAATACTTTGCTATTCACAAGCGCCTGGACCTATCTTTGAGATTCTGTAGCTCTGCTCAGGTGATAATTAAATCCTGAACGTGTGTTTGCCTGGCTTCATCTGCCCAACATCCTCTTCCAGATGCCCAGGGCTTCTAATTTTCAATCTAGATCTTCAAAGAAAGAGGAAAGATAAGAGGCTGTGCCAGTTACCCACTTCTGAGTTGCAGCTCCAAAGCCACCCTACTGGTGATGCTGGAGCATTTCTCTTTTGTCCACCGTCCAAATGGTAGGCTTAGTGGATAGAGAGCACTAGAGAGACACTGCAGGACCACAGCGCCTTGGAAGACATCCTTTCTGGGTTCCTGTCCTACATGACTGTCTGTCAGTGGGAGCCCAGGTGCTCTGCAGTTGAGGTCCAGCTGCAAACTCAGCCCACACTCTCCCCATGGATGGCAGCCTCCATAGATGGCTCTCTGGCAATCTTCTTCGCCATCTGCAGGTGCAGGTTCCCCTGGGAAGCACACCCTCTTTGGAAAGGTCTGAATCTCAGCCCAGGAGGCAGGCAGGGGAGCTCTCCCAGTTCTCAGTTCCTTCACTGCCCACCTTCTTGGCCTAGAAGAAGTACCTGATTTTTTGCACTTGCTATTTCTGGACCCCTCACTGTCCTCTTTCATCCATTTTAGTAGTTAACCACCTTCTACTGGCTAACAACTTTTTATACAGAATTTTTCCTTTCTCACACCTGGGACCCCGGCAGAGATGTCTTCTAAATCCTGTGACAAAAGGTGAAGAATTTCTAAGAAGCCAGCCCAGCTGTCCCACAGAGAACAGATCCAGGGTCAGTCCTCTACTTCTTCGGGGTCCTGGTGATTCAACACGGAACCTTTATGTAAGATTTCTGAGAATTTATAAAGACAGAACAGGGTTCCTTTTATTGACTATTCTTCTAATCCAAAATTGAATCTGGAGCACTTGACCTGCTGTCCGTGGTACAATGCAAGGAAATTTTTGTGCCCCCAAAATGTTATGCAAAATAAAATGAGTCCATAGGTTTCATTATATTCTTAAAGGGTGCAGGCCCCCTAAAATGTTAATTATCACTGATCTAAAATCTTTAGTGCTGTACTTGGAGAAGGCCATTTGTATAACGGGACAGACATAATCATAGGACTATGGGCTTCGTGGGAAACATACAATGAAAAATGGCAGGCAACGTGGGGCAATAAAAATAATTATGATGATACTATCAGCTATTAGTGAGTCAATGCCTATAATATCCCAGGAGTCACTGTAGGAGTAAAGTAAGTGTGATGATTTCTTCCTTGTAGATAGAGACACGGAAGCATGGAGAGGTTCAGTAACTTTGCCCGGATGCTATAGCCATTCTGTGGCAATGCTAAGACTTAAACTGACAGCCTTTATAGACCATAGTCTCCTCAATACATGGTACTTTCATCTACCTAATGTCCTGAATAGCACGCTGAACTTGTGTATTTCTCAGGCCCCTCCTTTTCCCTCCTTCCTATTACCTTGGAATTGTCCAAGAGGCATCTTTCTTCAAATCTCATGTCAAGTTCCTGTACTTTCACAACTTTTATGAAGTTTTTCCTGACTCTATCATTTCCCCTCCTTATCTCTTGTAAACTCTGTTCAAGTCTCGCCAGTCACGTGCGTGGCTGGGGACACGACAGTCAGAAGAACTGTTGGCCCTGCAGGCTGGAGGGCAGGGGATATAGTCAAAGAAAGAAAGCAGAAGACTGTAGACTCAATGCTGTAAACTCAATGAAAAAGCAGAATCATTGAGAGGAACCAGGGAGGTAAAACAAACAAAAAGGGCCAAACCATAAAGGCAATAGAAATGAGAAGAGAAGAAAGAAGGATTGACAATCAATATGGCAGCCAGGAGAGCAGAAAGCAGGACATGGTCAAGGTCAGTGCCTGGGTTTTGCATTCTGCATTCCCAAATGGTGGCCTGGTGCCCACAAGGAAAACGCTGGGGGCAGAGAGAGGTTTCAAGTTTCCCATCCCTTGAAGGCAGGGTCGTTTTCTTTGAAGACAGTAGATACTCAGTAACTACATCTTGAGGACACTGAGGAATCAAGTGCAAATTTGTGTCCTGTTGGGTAAGTATGAGGTTCACAGCCAGGGAAGCATCAGAGTCCTGAGAGTTGGAAAGATGCTGGAAGAGAAGGTGGGCTCTAGAATTTGCCTAGTCAGGGCCAGCACACACAGAACCTTCCCAACCTCATGATGGCTTCTGCTCAGAGATCATAGCACCAACTTCCCAGCTGGGACCCAGCCCATGATTCTTCTTAGTGCTGTGCCCCAGGAGGCTATAGACAACCCACTGAAGTCAACACAGGCAAGGCAGGAACATAACAGGTTCGCATTGGTACACCCTACTGGTGCTTCCATCTTTATAGTTTTGAAACTCCCTAATTTTTTGCTCTATAGCCCCAAAGCCCCTAAGTTGCTCCTTGAACCTTAGGATTGCCTGCCTGGCTTGCAGCTCAAGGGTCTGTGGTTCACAGCCCGGGGAAACTCCAGGACCATGCTCCACCTCTGAGCATCAGTTAGTAATATTGTGTCTCATCCTGGTATAAGATGTTAGCCCTCCTTGTGAGCTTGGTGGAAGATGACTGATTAGTGTCTGAACCGGCAAGGGGTGAAGGAGAAAGGCAGCTCAGCTAGCTTGGGAGAAACGGCATGGAGGAGGCGATACACGGAGTGCATCCCGGAAACAGAAAATAGTCTGGGCTTGATGAGGGAAGAAGAAGCACTGGTGAGAAACTAGGAAATAAACCTAAATATTGAAGGACATGATACAAAAGAATTTGAAACTCAAGCAGAAAAGTTGCCATCTGTCTTGCAGAAATACAAGAGCAACTGGTCTCAGAGTTTCCGGGGAGGCACTGAATCCCTGTGCAGGACTGACCTCAGCCATCTGCTTAATCCCAGAGGAAGAACCTACAGGCAGAGGCCAGAAACTCAGACCCATGGCTGAGAGCCATGGGACCAGGACCAGTAGGCGCTCCTGCCAAGACCATAGGCATCTAGGTTTAAGGAGATTAGGCTCTTCTCAGATACTCCAACCTCTGTGGCCACCTCTCTTCCTTCTGCCCAAGGCAAGGATTCTGCCCCAAATCCTGACATTGCAAGAGATACCCAAGAGAGATTTATTGGGCAATAAGCGAACCACACAGGGGCCATTTCTGAAATGCCTCATCCTCTTCAATTCCCAGGTAAGCGATGCTATTCACAGATCTGCCCAAACTTGCTTTTCCTTTTTCTTTTTTTTTTTCTTTTTTCACTTTGACATGAAAGTCATTCAGGACCCTAGGGAAAAAATAGATGTATAATAAAAATGAATAAAAGCTGATGGTGTGGTGCTTTCCAGAAAGGAAGGAGGAAGGCTGTGAATGACATGCTTGCTGACTGTATATCATCGACTTTCCCTGGTCCTGAGCATAAAGTATCTTTTAGTAGAAAATGTAGATACTGACGCCTGCCCCTGTCTGCCTCTCACAGATGTTTCAGGGACAGAGGAACTAATATGACCACAGGTCCATCTGTCATCCTTCCATTTACTGCCCTTCTGGCACTAGCACGGTGATTTGTGGCACTGTCTGTAAGACAGCACTCAAAAGAAGATGCCTTCAAATGAAGGGATAACATTGCTGTTATTTTGAGAGAAAGAGCATAAAAAGAACATGCTCAGCTCATTAGTTGGGAGTCTTTCCTAGAAGAAAAGCACCTAAGAGGATTTCAACTTTCATTTAGCACCATTCTTTGGAAAGACATTTGCATATTCAAATTGCAGGGGAGCAAGAGGAGAAACTGGCAGGATGGGAGGGTACCTCCTACACCACGGGTGGGTATGGAAGTTGGTACTGACTTAAACAATACAAATGGAATCAAAAATCCATAATTACTGACTCAACAAACTTCATTTCCAGTTATCTATTCCAAATTTTGGAAAACATTTTTGCATTATATTTGTAACCTCAGTGTTAGTTTTGGCAGTAAAAATTCAAACAGCTCAAATTTTAACACAGGGGAATCTTAGATGAACTATAGAGAATTGCTTTAACATAAAAAGTATGTTTGTAAAGAGATTTTAAATGTTTAATCAAAATGTTAAAGTCACAGGAAATACTTAGAGAAAATGTTAAGCATCCAAAGCAAGATAGAACATCGTCAGTAAAATGAGGTCTATATTATATCAAATAGGTACTGAAAACAGAAATATGAAATATGTATAGATGAGAATAGTGTTTTCCTCCCTGGCTGGTGGGGTGTTCTATTCTGTGTATTCCAAATGGCATCAATAATACACAGAAATGTAAATATTTTTCTTTTCTTAGTGGAGGTACTAGGGATTGAACCCAGGACCTTGTACATGCTAAGCATGCACTCGACCAGTGAGCTATTCCCACCTCCCTAGAAATGCATATTTTTAACATTCCAAAGATGCTTTCTTTAATCACTTCAAATAATGATTTCATCACATGAGCTAATGAAACTGGTTACCTTAGAAAAGAAAGTCATAGCACTGATTTAAGGTGGAACCATTTTCAGAAAGGATGACCGTTTCATTATTAGTTTTTTTTTTTTTAACTTTGTCATATTATTCCTCCTATGACCTTGAAGCTATTTAATTTCACTTGGCCCAAAGACAGAAAGGGAGAAACATCTTCGTAAGCTAATAATTTAAAAATAATTTTTGGGGGGTAAGAGGAGCCTGCAACACAGAAGTAGGTGATGAGAAGGTCAGATGGGCTGAATGACAGTGGCAGATGGCACGAGTGCAGAGAGAAGGTGTGATGTGTGAGTCGCTTTTCAAATGATTTCTCCCATCCCGGAAAAGTACCATTTATCAGAGCATGATGAAACGCGATCCCGGGGACAAGATGAAGAGATTATAAGCTTCGCTAGACACCAGGGATATTTCTCTGAGCAATTTTCATGAGCTTGTGGGTCACAGGAAGAGAAGACAAAAGGTACCGTCACCACATGAGGTCATGTGTGCACATGCACATGCGTGTATGTGAACGTGAGTGTGTAAGTGATCTCATGGGTACACTTTTGCTCATCTCTTTGCTTCAGAGCCGTGCAAAATAGACAGCCACGCTCCAATGAGTTGCATGGCAGCCGAGGTGCCAACAAAAGACCATAGACTTCACAAACATCCACTATTGCTACTTATCCATACCCCTGTCAGATCCATGTCCACTGGACAGCACCTTTTTAAATACTTTGTTTTAAAGCAGTCCATTATTTGACCCAATCTGAACGAAAGCCAGTCATTAAATTTCCTCCAGTGAATGAGATTGCCAAGTTTCTTATATATTCATCCCAAACCCACCTCATAATGTATGCAGTTTGAGAATAAACTAAACTTTAGATCCAGGAGACAGAACATGAGCTGTCTCCAATCTACTTTTATTATTTGTTGGGATCATAAAATAGGAAGTTATCCATGATTATGTACCAATTGGTGCTGCCAGAAACACTGGGTTGGGAAGACTTTGAGGCTTCCCACGAGACTGAGAGGAAATGCATTTTGTGACTGTTTAGCAATTTCAGCTGTGAACTTGGGAGCATCATTATACATGCTTGGTATTGGCTATCACCATCCAATTATTTGGAGATGGTTGATGTCATCAACGAACTCCAAAGCCAATTCTAGGACCCTGGTCCTACTATTCACTTGGGCTTTTCTTCTCTCCTCCCACTGAAGGCAAAGTAAAGTAGTGTGAGAATTTCTATGATGTTTTTCTTTTAAATGAAAAAAAAAAAACATTTTAAGATCTACAGTGAAGTGGGTGAGACCTCAGCCAACTCCCAGACAACTGTGTTACTCCACTTGCCTCTGGGAGAAGGGAGGTAGGGCTCAGAAAAAAAGAGCTCAAAGCAAGCATCATTTCTGATGAGGTGGGAGGTATGAAATTAATCATTTTCAGGAAACCTGCAAGACAATATATTTCTTCTATTACGTAGATAATAATCCACATTACAGGTACTGTACACACACTTCAATGGGCCATTTACTCCCTGATTGTTTGTTATATGGGGCTGTATTAGCATAGGGTGGAAGATTTGAGGTAGAATAGTGAGGTATTTTTCATGTCTACTTGAAGCTGTTAGTTTTACTGCATTTGGGATGTGGAGGATCGTCTGGTAGTCAAATCGAGCTATAAAGACTAAATTGAATTATTCCCACAGAACAGCTGTTAAATCTCCGGGGAGTGGGCAGGTCCCACAAGAAAGGAATGACAAATTACAACGGGGCTGGTGCATAAATGCGGTCTGCGCTGGATGAAGCCAAGGCTGGTGCCAGCTGGAGTCTTGAATCACATTTTGTAATTTACGGCTATTACCTTACACTTGCTGCCTGATTTGTTGCTTCCTTGAATCTCCTGCTAAACTCTGAACTTCCCCAAACTCAGTCACCATGAGAGAGTCTGTGAACACCAGGAAAGGACAAAAACACCATCCCTCTCAAAAGTCCTCACGTAGCACAGCTGTGGCTTACTGACTTGGAACAAAGCTGATTTCGTAGCTGATACTGTGTCTTTGGGGGAAACTCTAAGCCTTTGGAGGGGAATAAAAGAGTTTGTACTTGTAATTAACAGAGCAAACCATCCCTTCTCACACGGAATTCCTCAAGGAAAAAAGACCAGCCATATAAATGTGTTTGTGTGTGGTGCCAGGAACTCTCACCTAAGTAAGGTGATGGAAGTAATTTGGGGGAAAAATAATGCGTGGTTTTTTTTTTCTCTTTAAACTGTGAAGGTTAAAACTAAAGGGTGCCTTCCTGCAAAGTAAAACACTTCTGAGATTTTCTTCTCCCCAGTCCGTTAGTGATAAATGGATTCTTTGTGCTTCATATTAACAATAGTGCCAATTAAACTCATAGGAATAAAATAATTTAGCAAAGTTTTAGGCAGCTTGGTAAGTGCTACAGTAGTTTCCAATCAACAAGACATTTATTAAAATGCTGGTTAATGATTCCCTCCAAAAAGGAGATGAAGACTGCCCGTATTCAGAAGTCTCATGTTTTTTCTCCATGTTTTCTTTATTTTTCCTTTTTTGGCTCTGTATACTCAATGGTTTATCTCTTATTATATCTCATCACTAAATATATTTTCTTGTAAAATAAATAAGTTTATATTGTATAGCACAGGCAAGTATATTCAATACCCATAATGAAAAAGAATCTGAAAAGGAATATATACATGTGTATGTATGACTGAAACATTATGCTGTACATTAGAAATTGACATGTTATTAACTATACTTCAAAAAAATCTTACCGCTCAACCAAAACATGAATTTGTAAAAAAAATACATATATATTTTCTAATGCATAATATGTATGGAGTTTTTTTTTAATGAATGCTGTCATAGGACTCTTAGTTATATCTGAGGCCCAGCCCCCCCCCAACTTTGGAGCCCAGTTTATGAACAATGTCAATGAGCGATGTTTTCATAAGTTCCATGCGTTTCAGTTGGTTCTGCCAACTCTCGGGACATCAGCAGGTAACACCAGCCCACCTTCCAAGTGTGTTGATATTCATGACATTAGTCTAAGCTAAACTCCTAGTAGTGTATGATCTCACTGCTTTAGCGGATTAAACTCATTGAAACTGGTGTGCTATGAACTACTCGGGGAAAATAATATTGGGGAAAGGATGGGCATGAGTAGGCTCTACGTGGTTCAAGTCTCCTGACCTAGACTCAAAACACGTGTCATCAGTGAGCTCATGCTTAGGTTAATTTGGTAATAAACAACCTTGGTGCACACGCTTGAGCAGAAAGCAGGCGCAAGCCTTTGAAAGCATGGCAGCCTTTAACCCAAGCGTGATCTTCCTCAAGCAAGCTTATTTCACACCCTGGAATCCAACAGCCACTTTAAATAAAATGTGTTAATATATGGAACCCCCCAAACAAAATATTTATTTGTAGGTTGTTTAAAAAAAAACATCAAAGTCATTTAAATTTTATAGTTTGTCCAGAAAATCCAATGACCAGATCGCAAGGAGAATCTGAGTTTGCATGTCAATGATCGGGTGGTCTACTCTTGTCAAAAGTTTTCTTTGGGTTACCTTTTTTTTTTTCTTTTTCAAATGGAGGTACTGGGAATTCAAACAAGTACCTCGTGCATGCTTAGCATGCCCTCTACCAACTGAGCCATAACCCCACTCCCCAAAGTTTTAAAATAGTTTAAGGGAGGTCTGCTTCTGGGAAGATGGAGTCGTGTGATTTTCTCTATTTCTCCAACCAAGTACAACTAAAAAGCCTTGAACATTATATATAAAGGAAACTCAGCGGAAAGAAGAAAGCAAGCAGGTATTAGGATCTTGAGACCCATGGAGCAACACTGAAGAGTTCCCTAGATCTTCTTTTGCTTTACAGATCCTAGACATGTTGCTGAAGAAGCCAGCAACTCAGAGAGACCAACTGGTGAAGACAAAAAATAGTTCCCTATGGAAGCTTCCTCCTTCTATTTAAAGGACCAGGAAAGGAGCAGCACAGGGAGGCAGAATGCCTTTAGACAATACCCACTCTGAACCTGCCAACAACCTTGAAAAAACTATGGCCACAGTCTCATCCAGCCACCCTCTACCAGGGTGCCCCAAACCTTCGGCCAAGCGTGGTGTCAGAGAAGACCACATAGGGAGCCTGGACTTTAATCCTTGTCACATAGTAGCAAGTCTCTTCCCGTCCTATCAATGGAGGCCACGTGCCTAGCAGAGTCTGGACCTTCATCGCTTCCTAAACAGTAATGAGGAAACCCACCCACTCCCTGCAGGCATGCTGTCAGAGATGGCTTGGTGGGAAGTCAGAATTTTTGCCAGAGTCCAGTGATAGCAAAGGCATTGCTCCCACACTCACACCCCCACACACCCACACACACACACACAGACATGCTGTGAAATCACCAGAGGTCACATGGAGAGAAGTAATGAGGTTTTCCCACCCTTCCCAGCCAGGGAGGTGTCAGTGAAGAGTTCGTAGGGAACCAGAGCTCCTACTCCTCTACACCCAGTAGTAACAGGGATCTCCCCTACATTTGAGTGTCAGTGGAGGTTGCGTAGGAAGTTTGGATTCAATCCCCCTTTCCCCTACTGGACCAAAGTCAGAGGAAGGCAGCTAAAACAGATTTAAACAAGATTCATCATAATACATAAAAAGTTCAGGTTACTATAAAAAATGTTCTCCTTATACTAAGAAACAGGAAATCTCAAATTAAATGAAACAAAGCAATTAATAGATATCCACACTGAGATGACAAAGCTGTTAGAATCCTCTGACAAATACGTTTAAGTGGTCATTGTAATAAAAGTCCTTCAGGAAACAATTACATATTGGAGACAAAGAAGGTGATACAAAGCCTTAATTAAAAATAGAAAAGTCTTAGCAAGGAAATAGAAGATGTAAAGAAGAACCAAATGAAAATTTTAGAACTGAAAAATATAATATCAGACATAAAATGAACAGAAGATTAGGGACCTGTGAGATTCTAATGAAAGATCAAGCATTCATATCTCTGGAATTCAGGGAGGAAATGAGAAAGAGAAAAGGGCTGAAAAAATATTCAAATACATGACAGAATATTTCTCAAAATTGGTGAAAAACATAAGCCTACAGATTCAAGGAACTGAGTGAAACCTAAACAGGATAACCCAGTGAAATCCACACCATGCCATATCATAGTCAACCTTTTGAAAGCTAAAAACAGAGAAAATACATTGAAAGCAGTGCAACAGAAATTACATGCTATCTATAGGGGGTAAAAATCAAATGACAGTGAATTTTTTACCAGAAACCAATGAGGCTGGAAGGAAGTGGCTCAACCTTTTTCAAGTGCTGAAAGAAAACAACTATGACCCCAGAATCTTATGTCAAGAGAACATATCCTTTAAGAATGGGAGAGATATCAAGACATTATAATATGAAGGAAATGTTGGAGAATTTGTGACCAGCACACACACCTTAAAAGAGTAAATAAAGAAAAGAAATGACAAAAGAAGGAATCTAGGAAAATCAGGAAGGAAGAAGGAACAACAGTGAGCAAAAATATGAGAAAATACAATATACTTTACTTTTCCTCTTGAGCTTTTTAAAATTATGATTGAGAGGTGAAGCTGAAACATATCTGAGCCCTAACACATCAATAAAATTGAACAGTTGAAAAATAATATTGATATGATTCTAAATATATAAGGAGTAAATAAAAATTAAGACCATTATATAATAAACATAATTAAGACAATTGCATAATAAACAGGGGAAAGTAAAGAAAAGGGACACAAGTTTCTATATTTCACTAAATATGGTGCAATATCAGTAAACTATAATAAGTTATGTGTACAGAATCTCTAAAGGAACCATTTAACAAGAGTTATACATTGAGACACATTCAAACACTAGATAAATCAAAAGAGAATTCTGAAAATCGTTCAAGAAATACACGAAGGTGGAGAAAAGAGAGAAATGAAAAACAGAGGGAACAAACAGAAAACAAACAAAAGTACACATTGGAGCCCTAATACATCAATGACTCTAACATTAAATGTAAGTGGTTCAAAAACACTGATTGAGAAACAGAGAATTAAAAAACATGATTGTCCTATTTACTGTCTACAATAAACTCACTTCAAATACGATATAGGCAGGTTAAAAGTAAAAGAATGGGGAAAAAATATATACATATATAAGAAGAAAACAAGAGAGGCTATGTTAATATCAGATTTAGTAGACTTGAGAGCAAAGAAAGTTATCATAGTCAGAGAAGAGCATGCTGCAGTGGTTAAAAGGGAGTATCCACCAGAAAGCACGGCAATTTTCAGCAGTCCTAACTAAGTATGTACCAAACGACGAAGCTGTAAAATATATGAAGCAAAAACTGATAGAACTGGGAAAATAAAATGACAAATCCACAATTAGAGCTGGAAACATCCACACCGTTATCGATCATCTGCTACGTGCCAAGCATCCTACAAATAATAATTACTTATAAAAATTATTTGACTTGCTAACATGATAAATGGTATAAAGGGGAATCTCAAAGACACCAAAACTGGAACCTCTCTTCTTCAAAAATGCCCTCTTTTTTAACAGCATTAAGTAGACAAATATAAGATTTCCAAGCAGTAGAATTTAATAGAATCTGTGGCTCTATTGTCGCATCTCTCAAGGATAACAAGGAGAGTCACATTAGCCCAGGGAAGACTGCCAACTCTGCCCACTGCTGGCACAAACTCACAGTCAGGAAAACAAAATTCTGTAGGTGCCTGTAACGCGTTTGTTTCTCCCATTAACACGATGCACACTGATCACTCCCTGCTTGGGCTCCACCTCTCCAGTCTCACCTGGGACTCTGAACTCTGATAGGAGGTCCCAGGGGCAGGATGGGGAAAGCCAGACTTGCCCCTAAGTGTTAGAAACTATCAGGCTGAAAAAAGATTTGGACTCACCACAGTGTAGATCTGATGCTTCCTTCTTTTAGCCAGGTCAATTATGTTTACTCCGTTGTAGTAAAGGTTCTCAATACAGCCGTGGAAGTTTTTCTTCAGAAAGGTCCCAGGTTTGCCTGGTACTGGAATTCCTCCAAAACTAAGCTTTATGAGAGGGAAAAAACAAACAAAAAGACTCCTAGTTATAAGCTCTGAAGGAACAGGAAAATGGACGTGAGCAAGTGAACTTCAGTAGATTCAATTGTATGCATGAGCCAAGTGGTTCAAATAATTATAGATCCCACTTGATTACACATTTAAAAGGATACTGATTGGCCCACATAAAAATAACTGTAATTGCTTGCTTTTTAAGAGCTTATTTTGCTAAACTATTCTACTTCCTTTCCAAACCCTTTTAATACTAAATAAAACAATAATTTACAGAAAGAGAAATAAAAAGAAAAGAAAATAACAGCTTCATGTTTACCTCTTAAGCAAACATCTCAGAGAGTATGGTCAAATGAAAGTCAAGGGATGAACAAAATATACCTCATTTAGACCTACTTTATTCTGTACTGTGCCAAAAACAAACAAACAAATTAAAAAAAAACCCTGAAGTACACAGTTTTTCCCAGATTATTTTTCATAAAGTTGAAACATAGGAAACGATTCAGATATTTATTTAAAGGAAATCACTGAGACTCAACAGAATAGTATTTTACATAGTTGTCAATAATGGTACTAAATAAACATTTGTTGTAAAATGGAAAAAGGGTAAATGCTGATTGAAAAAATGCAGTTTCATTGGGTGCAAAGTGTGATGCCAACAATAAAAAACGTGTTTACAGTTTAGACTCGAGGACGCACGCACACTGAACTGCTGGGAGGGGCAGTTGTCCCTGAGAAGGGTATGGGAAACTACTTTGCTTTACCATCTTTCTTTCCTGTAAAAATTACTACAAATTACCTTTGCCATGGAAATACTCTTTTAAAAACAAACCTAATTTGTTATGAATATGCCTTCCCTGTATATGAAAGAGAAGCAGAACCATAGCTCCTATAGTCATGTTTGTCCCAACACCTTTTAATGAGTAACCCAGTTTTTCTTTGCAGCTTTGAAATGTTACCTTCAGCTTGCACTTAAACCCTATGGAAGCTTGAGTGTGTCTCAGCGGGATTTGTTCTCCTAATCCAAGTGTCTTCTCCTATGAATAGCCACAGATATAGCAAAGGCTATTTCCAGATGTCTATCATTCCCTGTAAGTTCCAATTATTTTTAGTTTTTTTAAAAAACATATTCATTGTTCATTATTTCCGGTATATATATGGCTGAAATACTAAATTTTTGTCTCTTTCCAAGGCAAACCAGAACAGTACTTTTAAAAGTTTCTTCATTAAAATTTTTTCATTTAATTTTAAAAGTTTATTACAATTTTTCCATGTATACAAAAGTCATATACATCTGTGGGTGGGTGTGGTGTGTAAGTAAAAATAAAGGTTAATTAACAAGTATTCATCTACCACCAAGCTTCAGAAAAAAGTTAAAAAATACATAATAAATTTTGGTGAATTCCTCTAATAATTTTAAAAATACATTATTTTTATTTTCTATTTATTTTTCTATTTTTTGAAGCAGTCAGTTTACAGTGTTGTATTAATTTCTGGTGTACAGCATTGTGTTTCACTTATACATGTAAGTATATTCTTTTTCATATTCTTCTTCACTATAGGCCATTACAAGATACTGAATATAGTTCACTGTGTTATACAGGACCTTGTTTATTTTATATAGTTTATTTATACATATAAACTATACATTTTTTATATAGATAATAGTTAATATCTGCAAATCCTGAATTCTTAATTTATCTCTCCACTCCCCACCTTTCCCCCAGTAACTGTAAGTTCCAACTATTTTAAATATTGTTTCTTTGTACATTGTAATATATGATAAGGATTATTAATCCTGCTACCCACTTTTACTTACCATTGTTTTACTCTGTCAAGAGAATTATTTGATATTTTTTTGCCTATTTTAATTGAAAGTTTAAATTCAGAATAATTTTATTTAAAATGATCTGTTGAACTTTTGATTGAGAATTCATTATTTTCATTAACATATTTAGTTGTGAAGAATAGATATTTTTGAAATATTTCATCTTCCTGCACAAGAACCTTTTCTGCTCTTTTCTGTTCTCAAAATATTTTTGGTAAGGCCCTTCACCTAAGGTTATTATTTTATCTCCATATTTGCATATGCATCATTAATTACTATACATTTCAAGCTTTTAAAATTTTCCATCATATGGAATCTAAAAAACAAAGCAAAACAAAAAGGCGAATAACTCACAGATAAAGAGAACAGACTGGTGGTTGCCAGTGGTGGGGGCTTGGAGGGGTGCAAAATGGGTGAAGGGGGTCAAAAGAAGGTACAAATTCCCAGTTATAAAACAAATAAACCATGGGATGTAATGTACCACATTGTGACTATAGTTCAAAATATCGTATTTTATATTTGACAGTTGCTAAGAGAGTGTATCTTAAAAGTTTTCCTCACAAGGGAAAAAGAACTTGCAGCTGTGTGTGGTAATAATGGATGTTAAGCAGACTTACTGTGATGATCATTTTATAATATGTGCAAATGTCAACTCATTATGTTGTACACTTGAAACCAATATGTTATATGTCATACGTCTCATTAAATTCCATTGTAAATGAGTTGCTTTCATTAATTAAATATTTTATCAAGCAAATTATATACCTATCTTATTGTTTCCTTTATCCACATACTTGTATATCAAACAATATACTTTTTAGCCAATTTCATTAAACTTTTGAAAGAAACAATCATGTGACATATTTAAAACATTTTACTCTTTTTCAAGTCAATTTTTCATACATTTTACTTGGTTTCCTTGTCCTGATCAAAACTTTCTTAAATAGAGCCAAAATTTTTTAAACATTAAATAATAATCATGGTATAAAACTTTGGGAAAAAAAACAAAACAAACAAACAAACAAAAAAGAACAGTCCTTTTGATATATTTCCCAGTACATCTAATACTGATTCTGACTTCACATCACATGAAAGAGATACCCTCTTACTCCCATTTTACACGTAAATCATTCATTTGCTTATTTTATTTATTGCTTGTTTGAAATGAGAAATGAATGCTCATTTTTATCCATTGTTTTTTTTTCCAAAATTAATGTGACAATACAGGGTATCTTACGTTTAATCTATTGATGGGTCGAACTATATTAATAGATCATAAATTAATAGATTCTCTTTGATTAAACCATACTTGTGTTCTATTTGCCTTGAAATGTATGTGTTCATATTTTAAATTGTAAATGAGTTTGAGCTCTACTTTTTTTCTTTTGCCAAGTATTTAGATCAAGTCTAAATTTGTCTCTGAGTAAAATTATGGGAGTCTTATCTCTGACTTTATTTAAGAATGATTAGAAATCTTGGGAAATATTTCAGAAAATGTTAAAAAATGAATTTTTTAATTCCACAAATATTTCTGTAAAAATATTGCTTGGATAATTGAACTTCCATGTCGATTTATAGCAGTATTCAATTTTTTCTTTAATTTGAGTCATTTGTATTTTAAAAAATCAATTTCTCTTTTATAAATTGTATAAGTCAAATTTGTAGTGTAAAGATATAGTTGAATACTTGCCACTTTTGTTGATTATTTTTTCAAAACATAATTTTTTAGAGCAGTTTTAGTTACACAGGAAAACTGATAGGAAGGTACAGGGATTTCTCATTTACCCTCTGCCCTCGCGTAGGCACAGCTTCTCCTCCTGTTCTCAACACCCTGCACCATGCTGGCTTGTTTGTTACAACTGGTGGACCTATGATGATATGTCATAGTCTCCCAAAGCCCATCGTCTACACTACGGTGTTGTCCATTGTGTGGGTTTGCACAAACGTATAATAGCATGAATCCACCATTACTGTATCATACAGAATCGTTTCACCATCCTAAAAACCTTCTGTGCTCCACCATTTCATCACCCCCCACCCTGGCCCCTGATTCCAACTCTTAGCAAACATTGACCTTTCTACTGCTTCAATAGTTTTGCCTTTTCCAGAATGTTCACACTGTTGGAATCATACACTATGTTAACCATTTCAGACTGGCTTTTTTTCCACTTAGTAATAAGAATTCAAGGTTTCACCCGGTCTGTTCAGGGCTCGATAGCTCATTTCTTTTCAGCACTGAGTAATATTCCATTGTTTGGACGGACCACAGCTTATTTACTCATTCACCTACTGAGGGACATCTCGGTTGCTTCCAAGTCTTGACAACTATGAATAAAGCTGCTTTAAACATCTGTGTGCAGGTTTTTGTGTGGACAAAAGTTCTTATTCTTTTCTACAATTTTCACATATACTGGCAATTTTCTTTCCATTTTTTTGGTCTTCTTCCTCAATTTGTGAAAAATAAAATAATGTTCTATTTCATTCAGCTGTGATTTCAGAAAAATATTAGTCATAGGGCATGTTTGAAAAAGAGAGAAAGGAAAAAAAAATCACTGCATTTAATAGCAAAATGTAGTATTTGAATGACTTGGGGTAGAGGGTTTTTTTAAGCCAAAGACTATGGAGGACATTATATATAACAAAAATTATAATTTCCAATTACATTAAGGGGAACACAACTCTTTTCAGTCTGGGTGGAGGATATTTGGAGAAACTAGTGGAGATTAAAGAGTTACATAGTTTGGTACCTGCTCTTTGATTCTGGGAGACTGAAACCTGATGAAGTTTGGAAAGATTTTGGAAAACACAGGGAGTTATTTCTTCCCTGATTACTATAACTGTGATGGCTGTAAGCCTACTAAAGATGTCTCAAGTTCAGCATGGCCTCAGGGCAAAACTTATCTGGAACGCAGACAGGTTAGCAATGGCTGTGAAAAGGCTCTGAGGACTGCCTACCAGTGGTCTGATTCCTGGAGCATAATGTGAAGTAGTAAATATGTAAAGAGCTGATAGCTGGACTTGGAGATCTGAGAGTGTCCAGGTGACCAGACCTCACAGACCGGGGCCATTGTGGGTACCATGGACAGCAGCTGTGGAAGCTGAAGCTTTGTTCCAATGCAGAGCTATCCACCAGCCCCCCCTCAGCCAGTGATCTACCCGGGGAAAAGGAAAGAGAAAGGGAAAGGAGAAATCCTATTACAACCCAATATTTACACAATAGTACAGTAGGTTTTAAATAAGTGTTAACTAGCCATCGTTCATTGTCAAGGTTAGATTTTTCTGCCATCAGGAAAAGCGGGAGGTGATGACCACATTGAATTCAGATGGGGAGAAGCAGCAACACTGCATTTCTGCACATTGGAGTGTGAGTATAAATTTTTAACTTGTTTTATATTTTAAATTATTCAAGTTGCCGAGAATTTGAAGTAATAATTGTACTATTGAATTATATATTTAGTTCACTATCAGTTAAGTTAGAATGGAAAAAGTTGCTTCGTATATTGATTTTTTTTCTTTCTCATGTATTATAGGTATTGATTTTTCTAAATACTTCATAAACACTTGTAGGCAATACTTAGTATTTACCTATTAATTTTACATTAATAATTCTTTCCCCCGATCATTTCCCTTCCTATTTTTATCTGATTTAACAAAATTGTGAGAGTAGAAATTGAAATTTTGCTCTAAACTAGGTTTCTGTCCATCAAGCTGTCCACATTAGGATCACTGCTGTGCATGACCGGGGATGGTCATATTAGTATAACTTATTGGCAAAAATTGAAAATTAATCATTTTCAAGCTAGTCTGCTGCTTAGTTCAGCTGGCAGCTGACTGAGTCTCAGTTCCGAACATTGGCTTTTGTCCTTGAAATTTGCCCATTTTTTTGATTCATCCAGCAACACAGCTGGAAACCCAGTGCCCACCTCCTTCAGCCTGGCACCTTGGTCTCTGAATCCTGGAGCTGTCACACAGGCAGTTCACATCAGGACAGGTTAGCCAACATCTCACCAACAGTTTTTGATTTTTGTATTTGGCTGATGCTTGATTTTATATATACACCTGTTTAGTATATGTCTATTTTTAATTTTATTTTTCATGGAAGTGTAGTTGATTTACAATGTTAGTTTCAGGTATACAGCAAAGTAATTCAGTTATTCATATAAATATACATACATATTCAGACTCTTTTCAATATAGCTTATTACAAGAAATTGAATGTAGTATATGTATTTTTAATTAGAGACCACACAATTATTATTTTACAACAGGCTTTCTCTTTTGATCTTAATTTTTACTTTCAATGGTAGTAATTTTTAATCTTGCTTCCATCTTACATACAATTAATTGGTGTACCTTTGTCTCAAAGTCCAACTTCACATATAATTTTTGGTGTTCTCTGCCATAAACATGTTAATTGCAAACCACATATATCTGGTGTCTGTTTATTAATGCAGCATAAGACTACTTGCCACTGAGGAAATTTAGACAAATGTTAAGTTTATTGCTAAGATTAAAAGGATGATCAATATTGCTTTTTCCTGTTATGTTTCTTCATTTTTGACTATTGTCGCTTTTCTGCTTTTTGGTATATAGACTGGATAATGTTTAGTTTCTTTTTTTCAAGTTGACTTGGAAGGTAATCCTTTTGAGTACTAGTTTTGGATTGCTGTCTATGAAGTAAGTCTACATTTTTTTCTTTAACCCCAACTTGTTCTGAACTTTGATTACTCAAACTATTTTATTATTTACTAATCTGTCCATTTATTTTTTCCACTTTGAAGAAACTCTGTTTTGTGGCCATTTGTTACAAAATTGAAGAAATTTGTGAGCTGTATCAGCATCTATGTCTCAGGAGCTTCTCTGGCTGGCTTGAGACCCAGATTTGCCTAGAACATTCGATGGGACTTTGATCAAAATATTTAACTGTTGTGTGATTCATTTTCCTCATATATAAATGAGGAGAATGTCTATCTCATATAAACAGTTTAGATTGATTGGATTAATGTGAGAATTGAAAGACTAACTATACCTGAGGCATTTAGAAGGGCTCCCAGCTCAAAGCCTTCACAGTTCGTACAACTGTTCTTGCCAGGGGAACTTCTCAGGTAAGAGGTACTTCCAAAATGATGTTTTGTGGCTTTATTTGCCCCAGTTTCTGAGTGAAACCTATATGGATACTAACTTTTCTAAGATTTTGCAGTCTAAAGGTTGCAGTATTTTATGTTGATGTTTTATATCAGTAGAAATTAAACTAAGTAACTTTTCTTTTTTGATTTAATAAACAAACTTTCTTCAAGGTCCTGTAGAAGTTTTCTTCTGATTTTCAGATTTTCAGAAAGCTGGAATTAATATGCTGTGTCCTCCTTTGAAAAGGTCCATTGATCATTTTTAGCTTTCTGTTTATTTGAGAGGGACAAAAAAAAAAGAGAGAGAGAGAGAGAGGCCTTGCTAGAAATATATGTGAAACTATATGATCACTGTCTACTTTCAATGATTTTTCTTCACATTTGGGAAAACTAGTAATTGAACAGTTGAGCGTAAAATTCCACGTCACTCATTTTCAGGTGGGAGGCACATCTCAGTCCCATGTCCTTCTGCATTTTTATTCAGTCAGCATTCAAAACAGAATCACTTATTTTTATTCATTTATTTGATTTCCTAAATTTTATCCTAAAATTATGGTAACTTTTTTCAGTTATTTCAATTGCTGTGTTGTATAAACTCCTCTTTTTATTGCCTCATATGTATATCACTCTTGTGTCTATAACTGCCCAGGAACTTCCTTTAAATTTTGAGTCTCCTTGAATGAATCTGTTTTTAAGCCAACCTTGGCTGTATTCATTCTATGAACCTCTTCACTCCCCGATTTGATTGTCCAGGATGCTGATCACACAATTTTTCCCTTCCCTGCAGACTTGGGCACATTTCACCATGGGGCAGGTGTCCATGGTGCTGAACAGATTACATTTTAGGGCTCATCATCTGTGTGGAGTGGCCCAAAGGCCTTCAGTACATGGGTCACAGAGCTGTGAATCCAGCTTCCATTACAGCACAGAATGGTTGTGATCATGTCAGGGAGCCAGGTGCCCTAAGCCAGTTCTCTCCAGATAGCAGCAGGACCAATTCACATTTTTTTTTTTAGCATCTTGGCTTAAGTGATACCATCTCAATAATCTCCACCCTGATCAGAATATCTATAAACAGTTGCAACCTGTTTCCCTCAATCTTTGACCTCCCAATCCCATGACCTACATCTGTTTTTGTTCCCCTTTCCACAGCATTTGTCGTCTTCTCTTTCATTATGCAGTTCACTTACTTGTTATGTGCATTGCTTACAGTTTGTCTCTCCTGCTAAAATGCTAACATCACAAGGGCAGGTGTCTTGGTTATTTTCACTGACGTATCCCAAGCACTTAAAATAATTCTTGGTACATAACAGATGATGAATAAATATTTGTTGAATGTTTTGGAATATCTCTCTAAAAAAAAAAGTTTCTCAAGGACACCAGCCACATCTTGTTCATTCTTGAATATTCACTGCAAGAGATATGATTCAAATAGCATAGAGTCAACAAATATTTGTTGAATTAGATCAAAAAGAATACTAGCAATTTACTTCTGAAAATGCTCTACATTACTGTCTTTCTTTTTGTCAGTCCAGCTTCTTTCCTTTCCTACTTTGCTGACCGATTTGCTCTTGGAGACCTGCAGAGTGAGTCTTTCATTGAGCGTGGTGGTCAGCGGAATCAGGTGTTAGACGGTCAAGTTTCACTCTCAGCCTCGGTGTCTTGGGCACCAGAGTCCATCTGGCAACCTGATGAGTTTGCTGGTGTCACAGGTGGGATGAATCCCAGGAGAAAGCCTGCTTTGATGTTAAATGTATGAGGCCCCAGCAGCTGCCACTCTCTCCTTCTTTGATCTCATTCCTCTTCTTCTGCCTGACATTCGTTTGTCTTTTCCTCAGTCTTTGATGTTACTTCCACAGCAATGCATTCATTCCTCCTTCTTGGTTTATTCCTCTGGCCTTGTTTAAGTTTGAGACTCTTCCTGTTCTAAAGATACCTTTTTCTGTCAGGCTTGGATTCTGAATACATTTGAAGTTTCTCATTAGTGAACATTTGTCTCACTTTGGCGCTGATAGTCTGTTTTGTAATGAAATGTATACAAAAAAACAAAAAGGATCGAAACTTCTGTCTTTTCTTCTGCCCTTTAAAACTTGCACTGGCTGAGTGTTTGTTGAATTACATATAGAGTTTGAGGCCCCTCTGGAGGAATGCTGTCAGAGGTAGATGGATTTCTGCCTTTTCAAGTGAGACCAGGCTCCTCAATTTTTTTTTTTATCATATCTCTTGATTTTTAAATACTGGCATGAATTCAAATAGTTAAAAAACAAATCCCAAATGGGCCATCTGAGATGGTGGCATTCCAAAACTTTCCTGGCATCATCATTTTATGGATTCTGCTCTGCTCTTGGACTTGATCAGTGACTCAGTTTGTAACTCCTATAGAACGTCTGATCTCTGTAACTTTGTAATGGATACAGTGCCTATGACGTCTTATCTCAAGGGAAGGTAATTGGTTACACTTTCACTTCTTCTTTATTGCTTCTGTAAAGAGCCTACTCTCTCACAGATTTCCGGTGTCCCCTTATTTCTGCATGATAATTTCCCCTTTCTGTTTTGGTAGAGAAAAGAGCGAGCGATATCTACCCCAGACACAGCCCTGCATTGAATAGGACGGAGCACTAATCTCAACAGCCCTTCTCGCGTGCATAAAGCCCCTCACCGGTGGCCCTGCTTCCTGCCCGTGCTCCAGGCCCACGGCGACCCACCCCGCCTCCGGCGGGGCTTCTGACCCAAGCCCCGATGTTACTCCTTGCACTTGGATTTGACCTCAGCCCTCAACTTTGGAGAAAGTTGTGTGTCAGTAATAACTACAGTGGCATTTACTGATTAGTTTTAAACACTGGACTCCATGCTCAGAGCTCACTTTCATCATTTATTTTTCTCTGATGTTTAAGTTAGGTATTATTATTTGCTCCACTTTAAAGCTAAAGATGAGGTATGGAGGTTTAGCAGGTTTACTGAGGCCTCACAGTCAAGTGGCTCCTCGAAGCCCTTCAATTCAGAGCCACATCTCTTAACTGCTGTATACCCTGCCATTATATTTTTCAGGGGGAAGGGGTAAGTAATTAGGCTTATTTATTTATTTAATGGAGGTACAGAGAATTGAACCCAGGACCTCGTGCATGCTAAGCACGCACTCTACCACTTGAGCTATACCTTCCCCACTGAAACTGGACCATTTTTAAAACTGGAAGTCCCTGGCACACTGGCACACGTGGTGAGGCTTCTGCAGGGGAAGGAAAGGAGAGGTGCTACATAATTGTATTAGCAGAGACCACCAGTATTTTCTCAGGAGCACATATCAGCCCCTCTTACTTTCTCTGCTGGAGCAACCCTCTGATTTCAGCCTAATACCAGGGTCTGCACCAGGGGCTGATTCAGACCATTTTTATAGTTAGTGTTGCTGCTGGCCCAATCTGGTCAATGACTAGTCTAGGGTTCCTTCCTCTAATTAGGTACTTTATACAGATTCACAGACATCAGCGTCTGACACAGCCCAATGGGTTCGACATGTATTTATTTGTCTGAATGAACTTAACAGTATTTTAATGTTAGGTTATTTGGAGAATGAGTTAAACTGTGCAGGTTTCAGCATTTAAGCAAGAACTCATTGAAAACTCTAACTTCAGTATCCCCAGTGCATCCAGGCAAGAGGGCCACCTGCTGTACCCTTGGGGGCCCCACTCTGCTCATCCTCTGGTCATGTCCTGCCCCACGGGGGAGGTATGTGCAAGCAAGGGCAAATGACTATAGGTGGCTGCCACCTCCTTTCTAAACCATCATCTTCGTGCACAGCACCCCGGAGTTTCCAGCCTGAACAGCTCTGAAATTGCTTCGAGGGCCTGAACTCCCTTGTCCATCCTCCTGAGAGTGGACCACAGACCCATGGGTCCGAGGAGTGGCCATGGGGCAGCTGTTTACACTGTGGACATATGGGATGTGATTGTGAGGATCCATTTGTCAAAGTAGGAAGTAGAACACATGTTTTTTAATTAAAAAAATTACTTTTTAAAAAAAATTGGGGGGGGAAGTAATTAAGTTTTATTTATTTATTTATTTATTTATTTGGAGGTGCTGGGGATTGAACCCAGGACCTTATGCATGTTAAGCATGTGCTCTACTGCTGAGCTATGCCCTCCCCCCATATCTTATACACCAGTTTGTTGATGTATTTGTAACTCCTTAAATATTTAGAACTATGTTATGTGGGCCCCCATCTGTACTTTTGCCTCAGGCCCTGCAAGGGCTCACGTGAGCCCTGGCTAATTTTACAATATTTTGTTGATGATTACCATAATTTAGCCCAAGTTCAGCCAGCCTCAGAATGTGTTATTAAGTAATTGAAAACTACCAACACCACATCCCTGATAGCAGGTAAAATACAATAAGGAATTTTATCACGTGTTCTTTTGGTTCATGTTAATAAAAACAGTGATATTTTGGGCATAATAAGGGTACTGATAAATTCCTTCCATCCTGTTCAACACAAGTAGTTTATTTTCAGTACACACTTTAGAGGTCTTTCTGTTCCTTCCCACCATCCTAAAACGTGGGGAAACACGAAATTGGCAACTCCACAAATCACAAATCTTAACCTTAAAACTAGGAAGAAAACTGGCCGCAGTAAAAGTGGTTTTGAGTCTCGTAAGCATGCAGAGGCCAGGATAAGGACCACCCCTCCTTCCGAGTGAAACCTGGTCACCATGACGCTTTCTGGAGACTGGCCACACAGATCTAGGCTCAAATCCTGTTTCCATTACTCCCTGGCTCCTGAGGAGTTGGAGTGGGAGACTGATCAGTCGCTCTTGTCTGGGTTTTATATCCGAGACATCTCCCTCACTAGGATGTTTGAAGGATTGAACAAAATCACCAAATGCGACACAGAAGAGGTGGTCATTTTTTCTTCCTTCCATTTTTCTCCCCTTATTTCCATTTGGCATCTACTAACTTGCCTTTTCCTTATCTTATTTCCTTCCATTTATTTTATACTACTACAGCAGCTGCAAAACAGTTTCCCTGGTGATCTGTAGTGGTTTTGATCACCAAACAAACAGTTGTATTATGTGAGGCCAATCCTTTTATCGTGTCTGAGCTCTAGCAGAAGTGCCCACTGGGCAGCGCCAAGCTCAAGCAAGGGCAGCAAGGAGTGGCTCTGAGCACGGGGACCTACTATGAACTTCTTATGGAAAGAAAAGCAGGGTGTAAGTTGATGGGTGTAAGCTGATAGCTTTAAAATTCACAGAAATAAGCTTTTTAAAAATTTTTTCTTAACTATTTGAGTGTGTATTACATACCGGACACAAATCTATAGAAATAAACTGAAATACAAAAAAGAAAGTCTTGACTCTTATGATGAGCTTAAGTTCTATGGCTGGGGTGGGGATGAACAGATAGATAATTAAAAATAAATCAACAATAATATATTGTAAAGTGGTAAGTGTTTTTGAAGGAAGACTGAATAAACATTATTGGGAGGATGCAATTTTAGAAGCAAATAAGAAATATCCCTTAAGTCATATGTTTCTTTGTTGATTCAGTTTCCTCTTAAAATACTTTTTTGCATGTGGTACCAAACTTAAAAAATTCAGAGTGTACTGTGAAGAATGGAGCTTTTTTCTTCATTGATCCTGCTCTTATGTGCTCATCCCTATCCTTCCAGAAATTTCTGTACTTTCAAGGTCAACACTTGTCTATTGTTTTAAACACAGATACTGAGACAGGAGGGAAGAAGGCAGGGCACAACCATTAAAAGAATGACAGCAATTAGCACCAAGATGGCAGAAGAGTCAACTCCCAGTAGACCTTGAGGCTCAAGATGGTGGGATTTGACTGCCAGTGAACTTGGGCTTCATTATACACTTATTGTAGTACAACAGTTGCTAAATGACACACCCATAGGTGCCAGAACAGTTTCAAGGCTGCTCATGAAAGGTCAAAAAGTGGGCAGTGGCCCACTTCCTGAGAATCCCCACCCCTTCCCCAAAGTAGTTGGTATAATCCTGCCACTTGTTAGCCTATGAAATTACCCAGCCCATAAAAACTAACAACCCTGCACCTCATGGCCTTTCTCTTCTTCTGAGACGGCCCACACTCTGTCTATGGACTGTGTATCTCTCTGAATAAATCTACTTTCACTCAACTGTGGCTCACTCTTGAATTTTTTCCTGTGTGAAACCAAGGACCCTCACTTGGCGGAGTGCGTCCTGGGGACTTGAGTGAGACCTGGGACACAGCCATCTTCTCACACCCCATTTTCCTACATCAATACTGTTTACACTGCACTGTACACTGATTTTTCTTTTCATTTAATGATTTACACGGGAGATGATTCTACACCCAAACATTCTCTATAACAGATGTATAATCCTGCTGTAGGAGTTTGTCAGGTGCATACACACTACAAGGTGAGCCCAAGGTCAAGATCTGAAGACCACTGGTAAAGATAAAAGAGCCACTTCAGATTTGGATGATTTGCGACTTACACAGACAGCAGAGAACTGTAGCCAAATATCCCAGCTCCCTATGTTTCCTGTCTCACAAACCAAAAAGGGTAATACTAAAGCAAAAAGGGCCAGATGACTCTGTGGGGTGAGCTGTGGGATTCCTCATTGCTACAGATCTGGGTCTAGATTTCAGCCAATCAACTCTATGTGATGCAAGTCTATTATGAGAGGGCAGGGCAGATCGCCTCTTGCCTTATCAGAACCTAGGAAGTATCAGGAAACTGTGTCATGACAGCCTCCTACGGGGCAGGGAGGTGAATGGGCGATGGCCTCGGAGTCACCAATTGAAGGTCTCCATCCTCTTGTGTCTCAGGAAGAATACAAGGCATCTGCCAAGACTCAGATCAGCTGAGGAGTGTGGTGGATCTGACTGAGTGGCCCATGTGGACAGTGCAAGGTCACTGGGGCACCTGGAGGAGCTGTTTCCCTTCAGGGTTTACCATAATTATTAATTAACCCACCTGTGATGGGCTTTCGAGGAATTTCCAATCTTTATTACCCTTAATATGTACCCCAGTACACACATGTGCTTATAATTGTAGGATAAATTGCTAGAAACAGAATCATTGGATTGATGAGGACTTGTTTCGCATTTTGAAGATGTCGCCCTCTCTTTGCTATTGTATTAAGTACGGTCCCACTCACAATGGATTACGTGGTTCCTGTTCCTTCATACCCACGCCAACATTAAAAAGATTTTATTCTTTGCAGTCTAAACTTGAAAAAAGCATTGTAGTATTTTTTATACACGCAAATTCTTTACTTATTTTTCCACTGAGTTACTTTAGAAAAAATATTTGTAGGGTCTTTTTATTCATTACCTAAATTTTGATGTACTTTTCCAAGTTATTAAGGTGGGTGATATCTTTATATGTGTATCTTTTTGTGTAAGTTCATGTGGATTTTCAAAAATATTGTATGGACAAAATTTTTCATATATTTTATTTCCAGGTTTCTGAAACTTAAGTCATACTTACACGGACCTTCCATAATCTTTGATTATAAGAGTACTGGCTCATATTTTCTTTAAAACTTTAATAAAATTAATTTTTGAAGATATATGTATAGATACATATTTTTTAATGCTTAGAGGGTTTAGTTGAATCTAGTGTTTTATTTTAACTAGGAATTTTTATTAAAATATTTTATTTACAAAGGTCTTTTTAATATTTATGATGTGATAACACATAAATCTTATATTTTAAAAATATGTTTTGAATACTTTTGGTGCTGGTAAGGTGGTTATGTAAAAAAAGGATTACTGAGCATTCTTGATAATAAAAGATTTCTTGGATTGCACACTCTCAAAGAAATAGAATCTCAGAATCTCACTAAGACCCTAAAAATCTCTTTTCTAAAACCCTTCCACTCCAAGCTAAAAGTAAATGAATTACAATAATCTTAAAAGAGTAGAAAACTAACAAGATGCTTCTGAGTTGTTCAGGCTTGTACTTTTTAGCTAATCTGATGTTATGACTAATAGGCTCCCCTCCTTGTGCGCTCTTTTCTTAGAATAACTTAGCCTTTTACCCTAGAGGTCTTGAAATGTCATGGACTAAACCTCAAGAAAATGAACAGACCCTCCTAAATTCTTCCAGAAGAACATCTTGCCAAGATGAAAGGAAAGTAGCCCCTTCTCACACCCTGATTGTCATCACCCTCCTGTTCCCATTTTTCTATAAAACCCCAGGACCCTTACCCCAAGACAGGCTCACAGTCTCTAAGGCATGGCCCTGCTGTGACCTCCTTTGTTTGGCAAAGCAACAAAGCTGTTCTTTCCTGATTCTCCCAAAACTCTGCCTCTGCCTCTCAATTCGGCTATTGGGGTACAGAGGGTGGGTTTTTTCAGCAACAATCTTTCTCACAAGCATTTGGAAAAAAATCACATGAGCTGAGTGATGTGAACTGGGACAACATTCCAATGGGAAGTAAAGGATCTACACCCTTCCTGCTTCTTGTTTTGTTGATGGAAGATCCTATGAGCCCTTGTCTGTTTGTCTTCCAGGCAGGAGGAGAAGCTGATGACTGCACACCTGTGTGTGGCAAATTCCTTACCAGATGCCTCAAGGAAAGGCACTTGATTGATATCCTTGATGTAGTCTAAGACGGAGGACTGAAAGCTACCATATTTTCCAGCCAAGTATCTCCACATCATGCTGAAATTTGAAGAGTAGCTTAGATTTGTGGAATGTACGTGTCTGCCAAAATGTAGAGTTTGGCAGAGTACAGCTCGAGACCAGCAGACGTGCTCTGACAATGGGTCTCTGGAGCTCAGGGGCCTGAATTCAGTCATTCTTCTACTTGGTGGTAGCAGGGTTCATGTTCCACATTTGACTTATGGTCAATATCAAATTGAAAATGTGGATTCTGATTAAGAGGCAACATTGTTATGACAAAGACCTTAGTTTCTGTTCCTTAGATTCTTAGCTTTGTTCCTTCCATTAAGAGTGCTAATACTGCTTCTGAAACACAGCAGGACCCAGTGGGGTCCTCCTGGATACAAACCCTTTCTGTGTCCCCCATTTCTTGTTGGTAGGAAACAGGCTTCATTCAGCTCCCTTGACCCTCCCTGAGCTCCAGTTGCTAATCAGGGAAGGGAGGGAACGCAGAGACTAGAGAGGATCAATCTGGAAACAACAGTGCAGCCTTGGGGCAGGGTCCTGGCTCCTCCTCAAGGAACACACAGAACACTGTGTCTTTGGGTTCTTCTGCAAGAACTAAGACCCCCACCCAGGTGGAGGATGCCAATTTCAGACTGAGCACAGGATTCCTGGAGGCCTGCCCTGTTACCTCCCCACCAGCCAATCCGAAGACAATCTGCACACCCTTGTAGCCCTCACCCCAAACTTTGCCTATAAAAACTTCCTCTCTTTGAAAACCATCAGGGAGTTTGGGATGTTTGAGCATGAGCCACCTGTTCTCCTCACTTGGCCCTACAATAAACCTTTCTCTGCTCCCAACTCCTACGTTTCAGGTTTTTTGGCCCCTCTATGCATTGGGCACACAAAGTTTTGTTTGGTGACATCTCTGGGTAACTAACTTAAGAGTTTTCACTTCCCAGGTCTATAAAACTAGTTAGTGTCACATGGTAGCTACAACACAGGATGACTGTTCCCAGTGCTCTTCTCTCCCCATGGACTTAAAGGAGGGGAGTCTTCAAAGGCTGGAGAGCTCTCGTTGTTCCAGAGACTTGTCCCAGCACAAAACCCTCTCACCCAATGGAGCCAATTTCTACTGTCTCTGCTGAAATCAGTGCGTCTTCTTTTATGTTTGCGTGGCTGCACACCCCGAAAGGGGCTCAATTCTCTGAAGTAGAGGTTGCATTAGAAGAACATTTCAAGATTTGTTTTTTGGTTGTTGGTTATTTTTTCTCCTAGGAAACACTTTTTTTAAGGCACCAAGAAATTCAGGCTTTTCTAGAAGAAATTCATTCCAACTTGACAAATTGAGTGACATCCTTGGATTTCTTCCCCTAGATGCTGACATTCACTTTAATGCCACTCGTCTGTGACTCCATATGGATTCTCCACACTGGAGACCAAAGGTAGGTCGACATTAGTCTGAAAATCAGTGTTAAATCAGGCAACTGCGTGAGCTTTAGAACCATCTCTCGGGCCATTAGAGGCAAAGTCTTTGGGGAACTAGTGAAACTTAATGATGATTTTATGTTGGCTATTGTCCTCAAGTTCATAAAATATATCTTTGCTTCAAGATAATTCCAATATTGTGTGTATTCTTTGTTTTTTCAGTCACTTAAAGCTCACAAAGGAGAGTGATTGATATTCATAGATTTTCAGTTATCAGCAACTAAAAAAATCCTGCCCCGTATCTTGCCTTCTGAGTCAAAGAATGACAAATACTCTTTCGAAGTTAATGAATGGCCTCTCTTATCAATAGTACGCTAAATGAAAATTAGGACCAAAAGAGGAGATCTTTCTTACTGCTTATGATAGTGACTGGGGAGAAAAACAAAGTCAGACCCTAAGTTTTCAATTATGCACCTCTACTGTTCTGTCACATCTCCCACTGGTGACTGAAATTGTCTGCTGACAGGATTTCCAACCATCTGTCCAGCAACCCGCTCCATCCACCTCCAGACAAACCTAAGTGACAGAGTTACTTACGATAATCTTCAGAGTCACTGCCCTGAAACAGTGGTTCTCAAATGTTAGGTGCATCAGAGACACCTGGAGGGTTTTTAAAAACAATTATTAAAAAATAAAATTATTGAGCCCCACTCCCAGAGTTTCCAGTTCTGTAGGTTTGGATGGGACCTGTGCATTTTCATTTCTGATACATTTTCAGCAGAGGCTACTTTAGCTGGCTCCTGAAACATATGCTCAGAATGACTACTCTGTAACATAAGACCAGCCATGTCACTGCTCTGCAAAAAATCGTTCATGGGCTCCTTCTCCCATCGGTACCTGGGTCTGCCCTAATTCTTACATTTTCTCTCTCACTAATCAGCTGCCTTAAGTGGTGTGTTGATAAAGGCTTAAAATCTAGCTGTTCAGGATCCTTATAATAGCCTTTAATAAAAAAGAATATGAAAAGGAACATATATATCATCCAGTTATATATCTATATATAACTGAATCACTATGCTATACACCAGAAATTAACACCACACTGTAAACCAACTATACTTCAAAAAAAACATCTGGCTGTTCAGGGTGAAACGCACACATACACAGCTCTATACGTATGTGTGTGTGTGGGCACACACTTGCATTCAAATGTCAGATTATTTCATAACATAAGCATTGTGTAGACACAATTTACTGCTAATAAAAAATATGCAAACTTTTACTATAAATTCCATAAACTGATTAATTCTCATAAAATGCTTTTGTTGATTCTTTACTGAATTATTTCATCCGTAATCACACACAGACTCTATCATATAGTCTTTTTTTTTTGCTTTATTTTTTTTAAACAACCCTGTATAGATATAAAAATTATTCTTAACACACAGGTTGGAGGAAACTTCAGGCTTCAAGCCAGACTTGGCCTACAGGCTGCAGTTTGCCCATCCCTGGTCTAGACAGTCCACAAAGCAATCAATCAAAGCCTGATTGATAGCACTTGCCAATATCCATGGTGTAAATATCCCCACCGTGATGGATGTCACACTATTGAGCAGATGTCACTAAATCTGGAATTGGGAAGACCTGCACTGTAGCAGCCCCGTAGAATCTATTTCCCCGCATGCAGATACAGCAGAAGTAAAAGTCATCAGAGACACATAGATAGATAAACAGAGAGATACGGGGATAGGCAGGTAGAGATAATATGAATTGATTACCTTTGAAAAATACTTTGATGAATTATAAGCTTACATAACTTAATTTTTCATAATGACCCTATTTACCAGCCAGCTTACACAATTCCTGAAAACCTACCAGTTGGCCTTCTTGAGTCAGTACCAGCTGGCTCCAACGCACCACTGCCAGCCTATTGTTTCAAACCCCATAGACACTGGACCGTGACCCTTCACGCCGTGTGTGGGTCCTGCGCAGTGTGCTCTTGGGCCTGGCCTTCCTTTTCCCCCTTCCTCATCAGGCTAACCCTGCTCTCCTCTCAAGATGCAGCAGCACCTCCTGCTGGAAGCCTTCCACCAACTTTCAACGTTGAGCCAGTGCCCTCTGCCCCGATTCCCTCCCCCCTACCCCCACCACGCCCTGCACAACTCTGCCTGGTGGCTCTCACCTCCTTGTTCTGCACAGGTGTTTCAGGCCTGACTCTGCTTTTAGAATGTGAGTCTCTCCAACTCAGAGGCTCTGCCTTGGTCATCTCTCTCTCTCTCTCTATTTTATTTTTTGTGCCTACAACAGAGCCTGGCATATAATCGAAGTACAACATATACATCTTCAACTAAACTACTAGTAAAGATGGATAACTTGTGGCTGCCAGTTTGCAAAATGCCATGCAGCCTTCTTTGTGTTACAGACAAGTGCACCTCCTTGTGCTTCTTTCAGGTGAGAGCACGAAAGAACTAACCATCTATGTGTATTGGTCAAAAGTTTGCTTGGGAATGAAGATTAAAATCAAGAGCTTATCTTGTACATTTTCTGTTTCTTTGGATTACGTTTATCATTTCTTTTTTAGTTTATTGTGGCATAATTGCTCTTCTAACTTTCTATTAGTACAATTTCTCTATTTCCTATTACCCCAGCTAGCTGACATTGACTTTCAAAAGAAGAATGCCTGAATGTAAGCCAGAGACTAGACAGACGGTGAAGACTACAAGCAAAAAACAAAAAAGTTTTAAAAAGTACAACGGAGACTTGCTATTTTAAAACACCTTGTTAGTTATCACCGTACTGGGCAAGGCGTTTTCCCCAGGCTCACGGCTCAGACTCTCCATGGACTCCTCCCCTGTGGGTCCCTGGGCTTAGATGGAGATAAAGATAAACCTCGATAAGATTTGTCAGGGCCCCTCATCTTCTCAGTCGCTCTTTGGTTTGCTGACTCTCTTACTGATTTTGAGCAAGGGGTCTGGGGATCTTCGGGGGGAGTCAACTCACCTCATAGTCGATGTCTAAGGCATCCGCCTCGCCCTTGGTCCGGAAGTGCTGGGTATGCTTGTCCACGGTGAAGTTCACCTGCTTGCCCACCCGCTCGAGGAGGACGGAGTGCCAGTGCTGGTCGTCCAGGAGGCTGCCCAGGGTGGCCGCGGGTGGGCTGCTGCTCAGCCGGGGTTTGCTGTCATCTGTGAAGGGGACAGGGAGATGGGATGGCGTCCGTGCCCCAGGCAGCCTCTAGTGCTAGAGCGTTCTGCAGACAAGACCACCTCTCTCCAGCCAAAGCTAACGGATGACTCTTAGTCTACACGCCCGGAACGGCGCTGGGGTTGGGGAGGAAAACCAGCCTTTTCCCACAGATCCCAGGGCCAAATCCTAGGTCAACTGATATACACACAGCCCTGTAGACATGAAACGCCATGTTTTCAGGGCCTGCACAGTTAAATAATAAAAGAAACTATATCCTGATATTGAAAATAGGGGTGATCACATTTAGAAATAACGTCCATTCTTTGCATTTGAGTGACTTGAATGGAGAAAGGGAATCTTGAGTTGTGCTTTGAAGGAAGACTGACCTCTGGATGAGTACAGGGAAGACAGAGGGCACACTGAGTTAGGGAAACCCCTGGGCCAAGGCCACGATGAGGAAATAACCATTTTAGCCTCCATTTTCACATGCCTACTCTATGGACGGCACTGAAGTAGGGATTTTATAACCTCCATCTTTAATGCTCTAAGGCAAAATTATTACGTATGTTTGACAAATAAGGAAACTGAGGCCCAGTGAGGTTAAGCCTGGGCAGAGGTACAGCCAGGGTTCAAATTCAAGTCCACTGGACCCGTTGACTCTGACCTTGGCACAGCTCAAATGTGCTAATTCAGCCTAAGCTGAGCATGGAAGTCTTCCTGCCTTGGGAGGAGGGTGTAAGAGATTCAGAGAGAGACACATTTCTCAATCATGTCTGCCTGGTCCCCTCGCCTCTCTGTCCCTCCTCCAATTTTATGGAAGTTCCTGCCTGTACCCTTGTGTCAAAAAGATTATAGCTTTTTTGTTCTTTTTATTTTCCCCCTGCAGAATGGCTCAGACTTAGCAAAATGAACAGTTAAATGCAACTAAGTCTTGTGCATAAACCTCCTGATTTTTGAAGATGTGATGTATGCGGTACCCTTAGTAACTGAAAGCGAAATGTCTCCCTCCTCTCCCCTAAGATGTGTTTTTTTCACCAGAACAGCTGCCACAGCCCACTCCACAGTGTGGCATTAAGGGGGCAGGAGCTGCCACTTCCCCTGTAGGCTGCTCCCTCCCACCTCCAGTATGGCCCTAAGGCGCTCCCTCCTTCACCGAGCAACACTGTTGCTTCCTGTGGGGGAGCAGGTGGGGGCATCAAACTCATTGTCTTTGAAAAGTAAGAGCTGACTTTACTCAACTGATTTATTCACTGCAATATGTATTTGTTCCACATCGTTTGAGTTCTTACATTGCATCAAATGATGCTAATAAATTAATAGATATTTTCCCTTTTCTTTTTCCCTCCCTTCTCTTTCCTTTCCTTTCCACCTTCCTTCCTTCCTCCCTCTCTTCCTTCCTTCCTTTCATCCATAAGAAGGTATGGATATCCACCTGTCTTGCTCACAGTGACAGATGATGTACAGAGGAGATAAAGGAGACACAGAGTTGAAAGGCACACCTCCCTCTCTGAAGTTTTCAATGTGGTGACTGCTAATAGGGACCTGATAACACGCATGCTGCTGGTATGAACATCAGGGGGCCCAGGAAATACAGGGCAGGGAGCTGTGGGGACCATTTGATAGAGCAGTGCCAGGCATAAATTTGGCCAGACAAGGAGCATTGTTACACAGCCAGGAGAAGTGCATGCCAGGGCTAGGGGACGTAGGGGAACACTGTAAAGGGATTCCAGGCAGAGGAGTGCCGTGACCACGCAGGGCTGGCTTACAGCCTCCAGGACAAGTGTGCTAGTGTGAGCTAGGTTACAGCTTGTGTTTTACTTTTAAGAAATGGGAGCCACTGGTGAATTAGTAGGTCTGAGATGACTAACTCAGGTGATCATTTAAAAGAGGTTTTATTATCCCACTCCTGGGCATATATCCAGAGGGAACTCAAATTCAAAAAGATACATGCACCCCACTGTTCACAGCAGTACTATATACAATAGCCAAGACATGGAAACAACCTAAATGTCCATTGGCAGATGATTGGATAAAGAAGTTGTGGTATATTTATATAATGGAATACTACTTAGCCATAAAAAAGAATAAAATAATGCCATTTGCAGCAACATGAATGGAACTGGAGATCTTCATTCTAAGCGAAGTAAGCCAGAAAGAGAAAGAAAAATACAATATGATATGACTCATATGTGGAATCTTACAAAAAAAAAAGGAAAAATAAAAAAGAAGACATTAATGAACTTATCCACAGAACAGAAAGACTCACAGACATAGTAAATAAACTTCTGGTTACCGGGGTGAAACAGGGTGGGAAGGGATAAATTGGGAGTTGAAGATTTGCAAATGCTAACTACTATATAAAAAATAGATAAAAAATAATTTTTCTGCACAGCACCCACCACCACCGTTGTCACCACCATCTTAATAGGCCAGAAAATCTGCAGAGTAAAAAACATCAGTAACTCCATCCTTACTCTCGTTAAGGATAAAGTCAGCTTTAGTCACCATGTCCTAACCTTGGCTCACAAAGTTTGCTATTATCATTCCACCCAATAATTACACTCTTAATTTTAGGACTTCAAAAGGAATAAAAGGCACAACTTCTTAAATACAATGTAGCTACTTTTCTCTTACTGCAGCTAATGAAACCATAAGCCTTAATTAATGCATTTAACTTTTCATGCCGAATAGCTCATGAAATTTTCATGAGTACTTAAAGCAATTTGTTGACCTTTACTCCAAAGTGAATTAATATCGCTCCTTTACATTTTCATTTGTTTCACCAATTTTTTTTTACTGTCCAAACATAATGAAAAATGAAACCCCATCTCACCAAATTTTTTAAAATACGTAAGTCACTAAGTGTGGAAGGACTTAAAAAAATGTTCATAACTTTTTACCTAGTAACCTACTTTCTGGAAATCTATCCTAAGGGGGGAAAAAACTGACACATAGTGATTTTTTGCCCTAAATGTCTAATAATTTAAAAATCGGAGATAATGTCCAATCATTTGGAAAGAAAGAGAAAAAAAAAAACTTGGAATAAGCTTGGATAGAATCACCAGAAGGAATATTATGTAGTCATCCAAATGGATTTGATGAGATGTCTATGAAGTACTTATTTCAAAAGTGTACTCGGTAGTGACTGCCATTCTTATGAAATAAAAAGTAACTTTTAGTAAAGGTGATATTCAATAATTACACCTTACTGGTTTAAAATATATAAAAGCAGGATAGGAAAGTATCAACATAGAAAAAATGACAACTATGGAAATGTAGAGAAGCACTGTGTGCAAACAAAAACCAAGAACGCATTTTCTCAAATATTAACGAAAGTTCTGATTTTTTTTCTTTATTTCAGAATGCACATAAATCTCTTTCATAACGGGAAAAATATTACTTCATTAAAAACGTAATCCTTAACCCGCATAGCTGGTCCACTGAAAACCATATAGGTGATGTGTGAATTATTGAATAGCTCCTGCATTGCAGGTTACTTTTTAATTAACAAAAAAAATGGCAGGTGTGATGTATTTCATGCACCTTCTCCATGATTCTTTCTATGATGATATTCAGAAATCGTGTATTAAAACAAATTGAGCAAAGTTAGTTTATGCAGTTCGATAAAGAGGAAATTCTGCTCTTCATCAAGCAAGATATTTTGAATTTTACCTACACGAGGTATTACTGTGAAGAAAGAAGAATGTTAGCCCTAGGAAATGTTCCATTTTACGTAGAAATGTTCATTATTAGAAGTTACAATAAAAACTTCATTCTCAAAAGCTTATCCAACTCTTTATCCTGTAATATATATTTCAAGTTTTATCTCAGTGGCCATAATGGTTCATTGACTAGTTTTAACTAGTTTCCAATTTATTATGGCAAGATAAAAGTGCCTGTGGGCAATTGTGGAGAACAAAGACAATAAAAATATGCAGAAGCTACATTTTAGGCCAGCATCATATTAGAGGGGGAGAAAAAGAAACCTTTTATTACTAATTAAAGAAAACACGTGTTTTTATGTGGTTTGAGATATAATTAAAATGAAGCAATGTAAATACTACTCAAGATCCTTAAGCATATGACAATTCTTAAAGGAAGCTTGAAATGTTTGCCAAATATTTCTAACTTGCTTTTCTCATCCTCCTCCCCCACCCCCACTGCCAGCATACTGAGGATAAACGTGTCAAATTCTTCACCCTTAGAACTAACATTTTTCTGGCTAAGGGTATGCATATTGCAATGTCTTCACCCAAAATTCTTCTTTGATTGACTCTTTTTCTTCCTTGGGCTTATCTTAACAGTTTAAACATGGATGCCACTTTAACCTTTACAATCTGTGAAGTGCACGTGGCCTGAGCAAAAGGGAATGGAAACTTCCTTTTTTAAGATGGCATTTCAACAAAAAGCTACTCTTGCAAAGGGCTTGATTTATTGTTGATGAAATAGGTGCCACTCACATGGAGGTCCCCAGTGCCTGTCTCCATCTCACCTTCAAAATTAACCTTCCCATTTTTAATTTTTCAGGTTACCAGAATTAGTATTCACCTCTATTGTTTAAGCTTCTCTTCCATCAAGTGAGGTAAGCACTTGATGTTACATATGTTGCTTTGGTTATTTCTCTGTATATAGCCCTACAAAAAGCTCCCTCTCGAAGAAGACACATGGCTTACCCAAAGACACAAAGAATTAGGGTTACCACTCAGCTCTGTCTGACTAAATAAAAAAAGCTAATATTCTCACCCCTACCCCATTGGAAATACTGGTACTCCCACCCACCCTCATATCTTAGGTTCTGGCGTCTGCATCCCACCATATGCACCTGTAAGCTCATGTAGCTTAGCAAGGATGGAGGGTCTCAGAAAATAATTTGATGAACTGGGAAGCAGAGAGTCATGGAATAGGAAAATGGGGCAACACTAGAGGGGGATATGATGTAGGATGAAAAGACAAATTTCACCTCCATAGGTAATTCAGGATCATGAAGACCTCTTTTTGGCAAAATTCAAGGCTAATGAATGTTCTAAATATTCAGAAGCATTTTGAAGAGAATAGCAATGAGCAGAAAGCCATGTGATTCCAGTGGACTTGACCCTCAAACCAGAGCAAATCCTTACTTATCACGAAAGTAATGAAATATATCTTTTTAGTTGTTAAAGAATTCTAAATTTTATACAACATTCTCCAGATTTAGGGGCTGTTGCTCAAATCTGGCCCCTAAATTGTATCCTCTTCTGTGACTTTGCTCTCTCAGAAAATGCTGTTTTATTACCACTATGAGATATGGTTTTGATGACACATACTCATCTATTTTTAGTTAATATTATAAAATTAGAAAGTAAATAGAAATAATTAATCTACCAAGCTGGGACCTCCTTGAAAATCAGAACTGGTGAATTCAACTTTTAACCTCCAGTGCAAAGCTCAGTGCCTGGCTTAATGTACTTGCTCAATGAATTCTTATTACATGAGTGATGCAATTAATAAAAAGCCTGCTGCAACTTGTCCCACTGACGCTTTGTCTGAAATGCCTGTCTTTCTCTCCTCTTTGCAATAAAATCTCAAGATAACTCAAGGTTAATCCACGAAGGTTTTCTGGACTCCTTTATCCCACCCTGGTCTGTCCATCTCAAAATATGACACATGAATATCAACTTCCTGATATTTAATATATAATTGTTTCATGAAGGTTTATAACATTTTTATGATTAATGCCAGGACCTTGGGGTCAGATTGAGAGGGTTCTAATTTGGGGTCTTCAGCTATGCAATTATGTGAACTATGTGACCCAGGGCAACCAACTGGGCATCACTGACCATCAGTTTCTTCATCTGGAAAATGGATTTGGATATAGTTCGTAGGATTGCCATATGATTTAAATGAAATACATGTGTAAAATGTCTAGTACATGCCTAAGTGAGGGCTCTCAAAAGCAGGCAATGTTTAAAAAACAAACAAAACATCTTTCATAGTATTTAGTACAAATTCAGAAACACAATAAATATTTTATAAATACACACGAGTTGGCTTATCAAAATGCCTGAATTTCAAAAAGCTAAAGAAAATATTCTTTTGACTCTCTGGAGAATGTGCAGAACCTTTGCTGATATCCCAGGATAGCTCAGTGAGGTGGTTATGCAATCAAATGCTTTGCCTCTGAACCGGACACGTGGCCCCAAAGACATCTGCTCCACACCTGTTTGTGCTATTCCAGGATCCTCACTTTCCTACAGCTGCCCTTACGGCACAGATATTCTACCTCAGTTCAAAGGCACTGGGCTCTTGTAAGGATGAGTGACCTGAATGTAGTATTGATGTTTCGTTTAGTTCTTACAACAATTCCCCAGTCACATAATACCTCTGCTCTTTGATTCTCCCACCTGTATGGATGGGCTTGTGCTGTTGTGATTCTACAGAGGGCAAGCTGCCACAGGTGATCTGAATGAGATGTGTAAGACTTGGAAAGACGGATCTCTATTAGCCCCTTCAAGGACTGAGAGAAGGAATCTCTTTCCTATTAGTAGCCTTAGAAAAATCATTACTTTACCCTAAGAAAGTGGTCAAAGGGGAGCACCTAGTTCAAGGTCAGCATTGAAAGGATAATTTCAAGTCAGCATATGGGTAACTAGGTAATAGGAATCACCACATCAGCAAAGGGCATCACTTGTAAAGAACCACAGATCACTACATACATCTCCAAGGGCCACCCTCTGCCGCTGGCCATGGTGCTGAACCCCTCCACTCAGCCTGAATTTCTGCATTGTGAGGTCACAGGTTAGACAAGGAACACACACCAAAGGACTGCCACTAAAGAAACCGCTGCTGGAGTGTCTACCTCAGTTGGGAAAAGAGAAACTTCCTTCCTCATTGGCCGATGCCATTATTTAGCCCATTAACTTGGATTTTTGGATTCTCCCTCCCTCCCTCCTTCTCTCTTTTGTCTTTCTTTCTTGATTCATTTCTCTTAAGAACCTGATCGTGGATGATATGAACTCTTTCCACTTTGAAGGCTGTGTGGCAACATGGAAAGAACTTGGATTTTACACAATATGTAAACATTTTATATGAGTAACTAGGGAATACACTTGAAAAACATACCAAAATGTTAATAGAAGGATGACTGCATTATAGGATTTTGAGTGATTTTTACCCTTCTTTCTAATTTTTTTCAAGTTTTCCAAAAAGTGAAATATAGTTTATAATCTGAAAATAATAGTAAAAGAAAGTTACATATAACTAGATTTTAATACTGCTTATGCTAATCAGTAACCATGTAATTTGAACAGGTGATTTATTCTTCTTTAGCTTTATATTCCACATGGGTGAATTGGGGGTAATATTTACATACCCAACAAGGATGCTGTGATAGGATACCAACATACTCAATATGTTCAGCAAATATCAGGGCCTCAGCATAGGAGAGAGAGTAGCTCAGGCTTTAAGGTAAGCAAGCCAAATGAGAATAATGCATATTTGTGTCAGGCTCTGCTATGTGAGATGAAAAGCCCTTTTTCCAATGTACTCAATTTACCTTGAGTACCTACTTCAGGCAGGTGTTCCAGTTTCTGAAGATACAGCAATAAACAAAGGGCTGTCTTGCCCTCGTGGAACCTATGTGACAGATTTTCCATTACGGGCGTATCAAAGCTCCCTTGATTATCAGCTTTGATTTAATTATCATGCCCCTCTTTCCCTCTAGCTCAGTGCTTCCAGGGATCTGCTGGCTCTAACTGAGTTCTGCAGAGCGGAGGTTCTAATATATGTCAGTGCCTCTCTAGAGAAGGAACATAGAAATGTGTGCTATTTTACAGGTATCCTCGGTGACTGCCTAAAAGAGTAAGTACAAGGAAGAGTTGTGGTAAATGGCTAGAGATGGGTAAAATCCACAAGATGAGGAAAAGATGAAGAAATTCCAAACTCTGCAGAATACAGACTAAACATATTTTTACTACTGAATCACTCACTAGATGAGATTTCCCCTTATCACCACCAGTTAGAAATAGAGGGCAGATGGAATCCGGGAAGAGAGAATTATTCTACTTTCTTTGTATCACAACAAGCAGTAGATCTTCTTGATCTTAATACAGCCATTTATTTCTAGGAAGACCAGCATAGCACAGGGGGTGGAACATTCAGATATTGAGTAGAATGATGAGTAGAATTAAGAGCTTCTGTGTTTGGTACCTCACTATGTTTATTTACTGACATAAAAAAAATTCACTCTATAATGCTTTTAGTTGTCATGTTCATGCTCTGCAAGATAGTTATTATTAACTCCAGGTTGGAAATGAGTAAACTGAGGCTTTGAGGTTATGAACTTTCCCCATAAGAAACAGCTAGCACATGTCTGCAATTAAAATAAGATCTGCTGCCTGACCACGCCCACTCCTCTCCATCATGCTATGCTGTGACTGAGGCTGGTGTACATCGCTGGGTTATGCCACAGCTTTGGAAGGGCGACGGCATATCCGAATTGGGAATCTAAGTGGCAGATTCAGCATCACCTGCTTTACTATTGATAACTTTACCCATAACCCACAATGTTCTGTGAACCACTTGTAACTGGATGTAGGGGGGTGAGGGTTTACTCCATTCTCCTTTCATGAAAATTGAAGGCCAGGTAACTAAATGATATATTTCTGCTAGTACTTTTATGCTCACCTTTCCTTCAATTCACTGATAAATTTCTTCTTTAGCTATGTTAACATAATCAATTAGGTTACTGACAAATCCTCTTCCCACTATCCTCTGGGTGTGACGCCTTCTAAAGATGCCTTTGCTGTAATTTAATTGAATCCATTAGATTTAAATTTTATGAGTTAAACTTGGGATCCTGAAGTTCTCCCTGCTAACCCTTGAAGGCTAAGAAGATGCCCAGAAATACCTCAGAACAGAGGCTTATATTGTTTGGCTCTGGGGATGAGTTCATGGTAATCTTCATTCTTCTGTTTCTCCTGCTAATTACTAAAAGAATTTCTTACTAAATACTAATTACTTAAATACAAAATGCATCTGTGATTTTTCCAGTCTTTCCTGCAACTCGAGCTCACAAACTCTGACTCTGCTTTCTTTGCTAGTCTTCTGCTCTGACTTTCCTTCTTTACTATTTGATACTCAGGTGATAATTCTCTCCCACAAGTGTAATATCCAGCCCTCCCCCTAATACTGATAAATGTCAAATGGGAGGCAGGGAGTCACTCTGAGAAAAGTGGTCAGCTCCTTTGCCATCAGCCTAGCTCTTTTTCTACAGCAGAGCTTGTCTTTGCATCTTTGGGAATTCTGCTCCCTGCCTTGTGCACTAGGCACATCCTTCCTTCATAGGTGCCTTTCACGTCAAGGAGGATGAGCCTGTCTTTCTTTCCCTGGGAAGGGAAGTTGATTACAGTGAGACACAGACCTGCATGTGGAGAGGCAGGCGTGATGGATGCCAACTCATAGAGGGAGGCCTGAGTCCGAAGCACAGAGAAGGTAGAGGGCATCCTGCACCCAATTAGCTGGCATTTCGCAAATCTAGGGTTACTCCTGGCATAAGCTGGACATTTAGAGAAAACGGTGTTTCCCTTAACAAAACAAGTTGAGTAGCTTAGATTTTTCCCAACATTCTAAAGACTCCTTGTCCCCCCACCTAAAAGAACAAAATAAATTAAAAAAAAAAGAAATTGAAATGTTTATTTTTCCCCCTGGAACTTAACTTTCATAAAGGTAACAATTATAAGATTGTGAGCAAGCCTCCTTATATGTGTGCATTATAATAATGTGTGTTTAAACGTGCTTAAGTTAAAGTATGGTACTAAAAAAAAGTTAATTATGGAGACAAATAAATAAATACATGAATAGCAACTAGCTAGTAGCTCTCTCCTTCTACCAAAATTTCCTTGTTTCAAAGAAGGTTATTAATGGTTTAAACATTTAAAAGTATGGTGCTCTTTAGTGGGGAGGGCACAGCTCAGTGGTAGGGTGCGTGCTTAGCATGCACAAGGTCCTGGGTTCCATCCCCAGTACCTTCATTAAATAAAATTTAAAAATAAATAAATAATAATTAATAAATAAATAATATCTAATTACCTCCCCCCAAAATACAAAAAGAGTTTTTAAAAAATGGTACTTTTCTCCTCCAACCTGGATAAGGAAATTGTGTCTCTTAGGTTGTGATCCAGGAACCTGCAGCTGATGCACTAGGAGAATAAGGAGCTGGGCTCTGCTACAGAAGGGAGCTCCCCAGGGCCCGGCTGGGACAGGGAAGGGGCAGAGCCTGACCTACCCAAGTTGAGGTGCAGGGCCAGCCTCCCCTTCTGGAGCTCCAGGGTGATGTGGTCCCCACGTTGCCCTTCTCCGTGGAACAGGACCCCATCTCCTTGCATGCTCTTGAACTTCAGAGAGATCACATCCTTGAGCGTGCTCATCAGTTTCTGATTGAACCTGTACAGGAGGGAGCTCCGGCCATCGAAGTCAGCGACGTCTGATTCTGGGCACAAAGAGAGAGGGAGAAAACCATCAGTGGCCATCCTCGTCACTGCCCTTTCTCTCTGGCATCTGAGTTGTTGTCCAATTAATAGAAATGTTCCTGACATCTATAGGGTCCCGACTCAACGGGAAACATATAGACTAGACCCAATCTAATTAGACTAGGAGAGCATTCATTTACAAGCAGCCGTCACACACACAGTCAAAGTGAACTGATCGTCAGCCTGGAAGGAAAACATCTCATTAGTGATATGTCAGCTTTTGCTTGAGGGGACAGAGTGTGAACAGCGCAAGGACCCTTGTCAGGCTCTGCTATGTCAGATGCCTGGTTGTAATAATTTCTCATGATTTACCTTCCCCATTAGTCTGCTTCTGATAGGTAAAGTAATGTGATCCTCCATCCAGGATCAAGGTTGGAGATGAAAACTACAGTTTATTGTTTCAACTCTGAACAGTACTGTCTCCCTAGACCTGTGCTGAGAAGGGTTCTGAGGTTCCCTTTAAGTTCAATGTTAAAGGATATACTGTAAAGGATGACTTACTATTTGAACAGAGAGGGCAAAGGCATTGCATCCTTATTGTCTCTGCCTTATCTTGTGTGGGGATGTGTATCATTTTAGTTTGCATGCATAAAAGTGTTTGCTCATTATTGTTAAAGGAAAAAAAAAGAGCAGGTCCAGTTGATTCCAACTAGGGTTCTTGAACACTTTAATTAATAGAAATTAGTAAGAGTCCAGATGAGAAATTCAAGTAAGGCTTTGTTGGGACTGGGATGGAAAAGAAGTAACAGATGCCCTTTCTGCTTCCTGAGGGGGGTGGGCTGGTACCTTAAATGGGGTGAGGAGGGGTAGACCAGTGGGTCGGGCCTGAGGGGTGGCTCAGGCGGTCTGCCCACCACCTTGGTGATGCCGTGTGCAGGGATCATGCAGGGTACCCTGATTTGTCCCCAACATCTCAGAAGTGGTCCCAGGTCCCAGGTCCCAGCCTATCTCACAGTAATCATGATTTGGATAAACGTATGGAGTAGATGTGTATAAACATGTCTGAAAATTGTACGTCAGAAAGCTAAGAAGGACTTTCTTCTGGTTTTTTTTTTGATACAAATTGAGATGAAACATTTCATTAGTTTCAGGTGTACAACATAATGATTAGATATTTGTATGTACTATTAAATGATCACTACAAAAACGTATTCTTGGCCACCACACACAGTTACAGATTTTTTTTTTTTCTGGTGATGGGAACTTTTAAGATCTACTTCTCTTGGCAACTGTCAAATAAGAAAAGTCTCACCTCATCAACCAAACAAGTATCTGAAAAGATTCTCTACATCACGTGTCATCAGGGAAATGTGAATTAAAGCAGCAATGAGATACCATTAACTGCACACCTATTAGAATGGCCTAACTCTGGCACACAGACACCACCAAATGCTGGTGAGGATGTGAAGCAACAGGAACCCTCACTCACTACTGGTGGGAATGCAAAATGGTGCAGCCACTGTGGAAGACAGCTTGACAGTTTCTTGCAAAACTGAACGTCCTCTTGCTGTACCGTCCAGCAACCTAGCTCCTTCCTATTTACTCAAAGGAGTTGAAAACTTAAGTCCACACAAAAACTGGCACATGGATGTTTATGGCATCTTCTTTCGTAATTGCCGAATCTTAGAAGCAACCAAGATGTCCTTCAGTAGGTGAATGGACAAATAAACTGGCACATTAAGACAAGGGACTGTCATACAGCACTAAACAGAAATGGGCAATCAAGCCATGAAAAGACATGGAAAACAATTTACGTGTATATTAACTTAATGAAAAAAAAGCCAGTCTGAAAAGGCTACTATATGATTCCAATCATATGATATTCTATAAAAACAAAACTGGGGGACAGTAAAAATATCAATGATGGCCAGTTGCGGGGAAGGTGAATTAGCAGGGCACAGAGGATTTCTAGGGCAGTGAAAACACTCTATGGTACGACAGTGATGGATACACATTATTATATGTTTGCCTAAACTCGCAGAATGGACACCACCAAGAGTGAACCACAGTGTAAACGATGTGTCAGTGTAGGGTCATCAGTTGTAACAAAGTACCACTGTGGTGGGGGATGTGATAACGGGGGAGAGAGATACACATTTTGTGGGGTTCTATGGGAAATGTCTGTACTTTCCTCTTAATTTTGCTGTGAATCTAAACTGCTTGGAAAAAATAGCCTGTAACAATAAGTTGTAACAAATAGCAACTCTATTTAGAAGGTGTTATTATAGGTTATTTTTACATTATTTCCCCCACTTTTTTTATCATAAAACCTTTTACAAAAAACTTTGGTTACTTTGATAATAGGAAAAAATTAACACTATTTAATTATAGCTTGAAACAGATTCATTATATACCATCTTATGTGGGTGGGATGTTGGTGAATGGGTGTGAGGGAGGGGGTGAGGTTACTCTTATTTGAAATCAAGGACTCGAGAGAACTCAAATCTGTATTATTCACCAAGCAATTAAAATCCTCAGCTTGAGCATACGCAGTGATAAATTGAGTGTTTTTTCGGTTTTTTTTTTTCCACCAAGGAGCTAGAAACATCCTTTGGAAAGCTGAAATGTTGAAATGAAAATAAAAGTGAAATCATGCGTTTATGGTAATTAATTTTAAAATACAATTTCATAATTTAGTCCTATGGAATAAAGTGGTCCTAGCCCAGAGATTGCTGATGACTTCCTAGAGCCTAAAAGGAAAGAGTCTAGACATAAAGGAATTTTCACAGATCCCTCCCCCTACCCCTGTTTTCAGACTTTCCCCATACTGCTAGTAAGCGCCCTACCTCCATCCTCTGAAGCCGACTCTATCATCCCACCCACATAAGATGGTAAATAATGAATCTGTTTCAAGCCTAGTGGAGGCTACAGACTGCGAGCTGTGATCCATCACGGAATGATGAGGACCATGATGCAGCAAGATATCGTGGCTCTTAAACGGTGACAGCCACAGCTTGTAAACTGGGTCACACTGGCAGCTGTACCTTTCTAAGACTTGATTTCCTCACCCATAAAACGGGGCCACTGTATCCTGCAGAGGAGACTGCTGTGAGAATTCAATGCTCCAGTCCATGTCAAGTGACGGGTGCTCAGGTCACCCGGGGAGCGTTGCCTTCCTCATCGGACCACCTTCTCTCCCAAAGGGATGTTATTTCCTTTTTAGGTCCAGTGGTTTATGCCCAGGGGGTGTAAGTGGGCCCCAGGCTTCCTGTCCTGCCGTATTTCAGCTTCTCAAACTACGTGAAAGTCTTTGTGCGCAGGGGGTGCACCTTGTGTCTTCACGCTCTCTTCTGAGCCCTCCCCCTCTGCCTCTGCTCCAGTCTCTGGGTTAGGAACTGGGTCCCTAGGAGTTTAATGCTGAGTAAGTGGACGTGGGACAGACAATTTGTGGACCGGGACACTAATATGGCATGTTGTGAGCTAAAATGGAAGGGTACGCCCGGTCCCATGGGAACAGTATAAAAGTTCAAACACCGTACATGCAGATGGAATTAGGTAAAGTGATGCTACAAATAAGTGTGGGATTGGAGTTACTGCTTACAGGGTCCACCTTATTCCCTTTGTCTTAGTCGGCAGGGCCCAGATGCTACCTCTGCCCACCCTTCTGGCGCTGTCACACCTCTCCGCAATCCATCACAGCCCTCACGATCTGCATTGCACTCTCTCAAACGTGCAGCTCATCTAGTGACTCAAGTGAAGGCTGTAAGTGCCCATGACGTGGGTTACTTTAAGAAAATGCACTTCCAGGTCACCATGAGACCTTAAGGGAAATGAGCCAACCAGTAGGACAGGAAAAAAAGAAAATGAGGTTGAAATTTAACAGACCTGGGCTTCCACTCTGGTTTTGCTACTTACTGGCTGGGGGATTGGAGACAAGAACCTCTCTGAGCTTCAGTGGTCCTGTCTGTGTAGTCGGGCTAAGACAGCTCTACCAGAAGAGTCATTATGAGAATTACATAAATCGTACCTGGAAACGAACAGTCGCCCAGTAACATTCCCTTCCCTCACCCCATCATGAATCCAAAGGAATGACTGTACTGGTAAAGCTCTGAAGCATCGTATGTGGGCGGAAGAGGGTGTAGCTCAGTGGTAGAATGCCTGCCTAGCATGCACGAGTTCCTGGGTTCAACCCCCAGCACCTCTTCTAAATAAATAAATAAGTCAACCTAATTACCTCCCTCCCAAGATAAAATAAAACTAAATTTAAAAAAAAAAAGATGGTATAAAGAACACGGTACAAGGAAACTCTGTCTGAGTTTGGGGTTCAGCCCCCTTCACATCACACCGAGCAGACGTTCACCCAAGCCTTCCTCATCACCCTCTGGCTCTTAAAATAGCTTCATAAACCGCTGGATTCGACGTGTGCAGCCTCTCCCTGACCTGTTCTCTCCTGTCCACAGCACCTTTGCCGAAGCCCTTCAGTAAACTCCCTCCACGCTAAGAATTAAATTTAGTCTCTGAGACCCCACATGCCACATAGTCTGCCTCTGTCCTCCTTGCCTGCCTCCTCCTTCCTCTGCTTCTCCCCCGACCCTCACCCCGCTCCAAGCAGGATGCATTTTCAGCATGTGCACACATGTGTCGCGTGCATGTGTGTCTGCATGCGAGGGAGGAGTAGGACACCAAGTACAGAGCACACGCCATGAGCCTCGTGATGCTCTGAATACTTTTCTGTGCATGAACTGACTTAATCCAGTCAATCACCCTATGAGGAACACACTATTATTATTATTGTTGTTGTTGTTGCTGTTGTTTTACAAATGACCCCACAGCACAAGAAGTTCACATTTAGCAAGGGGCAGAGCTGGGGATCCAACCTCCCGTATGGGACTTAGCCCCACTCTAAGTGTTGAGCATCCTCCCAAGTGCTGTCCCTCTCTGGTCGATGCTCGACACCCAACCCATCAGCCTGGTGCCCTGCTGTTTCCCTAACAGCTTTGTCCGGTCACCCGCCAGTAAGCACCCTGCCATCCCCTTGATAGTTCACCTCCCAACTGGACTTTGATACGTGGCTCTTTGCCAATGTTTACACCCCAGCTCTCCAGCAGGACAGTGTGTCCCAGGAGGACAGGGGCCAGATGTGTACTCATCGCCTCATTAACTCCAAGCTCGGCACCAGCTGTCCCGACTCCCTGTGAAATGGTTTAGTGACCCAGTGAAGCCTAAGGGCGGTGCTGCCAACTCTCCCCCCACTTCCTGGCCCCTGACTGGCCCCTGCCCCCCAAGAGCTGGGCTGCCTGTCCACACTCATAGGGTTCATTTCTCCAGAGTCACACACTCAGCCGCCTGGGACCTGATTCCTTCATGACTCACAGATGCCCATGAAAGCAGGGATGAGAGGCCCCTTTAAGGAGCCTGGAAAGTAAAAGCTTCCTCTGAACACCACTGAGGCCAATGAGAGAAGCACCTGGGCCATCGGAGAGAACTCAGGTGAGCACCCTGGACCTTGGCAACATTCATTAAGTCGCATGCAAAATGCATCAGCCGTTTCACAAACGGAGAAACAGAGTAAAAAATGTTTAAGGAGGATTTAAGTTTTCCTCCACTGAATACTTAATAATTCCTCCAGACACAGAAACTATGTGAAGTATTCCAATCCCCAACTTGGATACAGCATGTTTTTTTTTATTGAGGTATAGATGGTTTACAATGTTGAGTTAATTTCTGGTATACAGCATAATGATTCAGTTATATATATATATACATATATATATATATTATTTCTCATATTCTTTCATGTTATAGGTTACTACAAGGTATTAAATATAGTTCCTTTTGCTATACAGAAGAAATTTATTGTTTATCTATTTTATACATAGTAGTTAGTATTTGAAAATCTCAAACTCCCAATTTATCCCTTCCCATCCCCTCCCCACAGGTGATGATAAGTTTGTTTCTATGTCTGTGAGTTTGTCTCTGTTTTGTAAATAAGGTCATTTGTGTCATTTGTTTAGATTCCACATATAAGTGATATCATGTGATATTTGTCTTTCTCTATCTGACTTACTTCACTTAGTATGATGATCTCTAGGTCCATCCATGTTGCTGCAAATGACATTATTTTATTCTTTTTATGGCTGAATAGTATTCCATTGTATAGCTATACCACAACCTCTTTGGATACAGCAGATTTAAAATGTTAACAATAAAGCCTGTATTTTTATAGTGTTGCTCTGAAGGGAAGCAAGTCTATTCTCTGCCGGGTTTTCCTCATCAGACACTTTGAACCACTAGGTCCTGATTCTCTCCTGTGGTACTTAATTCACAGCCTGGGGTCTGGCTCTGGCGATTCTCACCTTCATTCATGCTGTACAAGCCTCCTGAAGCAAGAGTCTCTTTAATGATACAAAAATAAAACCAGAGAAAAATGAAGACTGTGTGTCGGAAAGTGCAGGACGGATAGAGATGGGATAGTATTGGCAAGAGGAAGACCTGTGTGAGCCCCTCAAGGTGTGGTTTTCCAGGCACCAAAAAGATAATGGACAAAACTAACTATGCCGCCCACATTCTCCCTCACCGCTCCTCTAAGCCACTTGCGCACATCTTCTTTTGGAGGAAGTACTCCATCCTCTAGCGGAAAAAGAAAGTAATTAGCATATTTTGCCTAATTTAATGTTCTTAACAACCTTGTGAGGACCACATTTCTCCCCATTTGTGAAAAGGAGATGCCAAAGCAAGATTACGCACCCTGCCCAAAGGCACACACATGGTGTGTGTTTGACACCGAAGCCGTGAATGTTTCCTGATTAGAAAGTGGGGTGTTGGGGTGCGGGTGATGGAGGAACCCTTCGTACCCCATGAGACTGCATGTGACTGTCCAGCAGACATCAGGTGCAATCTGGGGGGCATGCACATGGGTGTGTGTGTCAGAAAGAAGATGCTGGCGGAAAGGAAGGATAGGGTTGAAAGGAAGTTTTCTTTCTCTTCAAGTTGATGCTAATTTCCTCATGGCCCCTGCCCCCCTGAACTTGCTTCTTTACTCACAGACCAAGTTGGACCAGAGCAGCAGCCCCTCCTGGGAGCCACACGCATACCTGAGAGGCTTGTTTAGACTAGACAGGAAATGCCCTCCCCACCCGCATCGTCTGCACTAAGCTTGAACCCTCTATCCTGGTTGGCTTGGGGGATCCCACTTCACCCAGACATTCTCCTATTTGAGCTTTTATTGAGCACCACCCCACCCCACAATGTGTCAGGGTCTGTGCTCAGCACAGGTCACTGGCAGTAAACTCCACAGAGGTACTGAGTCTCAAAGGCTAAGCGGAGACAAGACCTCACAGTCACACATCCCCGGGAAGGAAAGGAGCCCAGAGAAGGGAAGTCTAACCCTCTCCAGGGGGAGGCGGCACTTCTCGGAGGGGTGCTGGAAGTTAGGCAGGTGAGGGGCCTCACCAGCACAGGGAAGGGGCCTCCTGCTCCCGAGGGTCAGACCTCAGAACCAGAGGGATCCAGACTTGCTGGACCAGTGGATCTAAAAGTGTGCTCTCTGCACCCGTGGCCTTGGGCTCCCCAGGGAGCTTGGCAGAGGCACAGGATTTAGGACCTCTCTGCAGACCCAGGGAATCGGAGACTCAGGGCTTGAACGCAGCCGCCTGCCTGTAGTCTTGTCCTCACTGAGGTTTGAGAAGTTCTGTGCAGAAGCTTAGAAGTGAGGAGCCCAGAGGCTGGGGGAGACAGCCAGAGGTTTTACCACAGAGCATCCTAGTAAAAATACAGCAATACAAGTTTTAATGGGGCCCTGAGATTAATGGAGAAATAACTGTGAATGCATTTAAAGTAGGGAACGTGCAGGGCCAGTTGGGGTTTTTAAATAGAACTCTTCGAATTTTAGAAAAGTCATCCCTGTTTCTTATTGGCCAGTGCAAATTCCAATCCTGGCCACCCACAAGTCTTTTCTTCTTGGTGGAATTACCTAATTTCCTTGTCTCTTGCCAGGGTGGCAAGGCCTCAATGTAGCCTTTTTGGCCTTCTTTTTCTTTCTTTTTCCTGCCACGATTACATGATGATCAACACATCAGAGTTCCACATTTTACCTGCAAGGCAGGCCAGGGCACAGCTGTTAGATATTTGCTTCCTGGAGTGGACAGTTTCTCCCTCTTTCTCAAAATCAATTTTTAGAACCTCATCATTATGAATTCACTTCAGTTCAATGTGTGGTTGGTGAAGACGGTGATGCACTGGCAGACTTCTCGAGAATATTCAGGTCAGGTCTATCGTGGGCCCAGGGAGTCTTCAGGATGGACGGGTCCTCCAGCTCACAAACGCCTCCTTTCAGGTCAGGATGAATCCAGCACACACTCCCCTCCATCCCGGCCGCACTAAGAAAGACCACGGCTGGCTGACTTCCCACCGGGCCCTTAATCGGTGACCCAGCTGTCATCTCCTGTTGTCTGAGAAAGACAGCGTTCCGGAGGCATATTCAGGCCTATTTGATGGATGTTGGTCGCTTGTCAACAAACCAGCTGAAAAAAGAGCCCCACTGAATAAAAGATTCCAAGCTCGAATCCCCAAGTGAGCTAAGAAGGAACAGGGAGTGAGTCTGTTTTCTCACCGGCCGGAGAAGCTGAGGCTCAGAGTTGACAAGAGAAACCATCGATTTCCCCCGAGAAAACCAGTGCCACTGCAACGTGATTTTCAGTACAATTACCGCTTGCAGCTTATCTCATGATCCATCATCTAAGAAAAGCGATTCTTATTCAGACCGTGTGCTTTTGCACTGAAGACTCAAGGGTTTTGGTTAGCAATCCCCAGACCACAGAGGTTTCCACAGTCAGCTCAAATTTACACAGCAGCTCCACCACTTCTGTGACTTTTCCAGCTCTTATCAGAAGCTTAGGATAACCTCAGATGAACCGCGAATAACAACAGAAGTTTCCAAAACTATCCGTGCCAACTCCTCAGAATAGCTTTTCTTGCAGAATTTCTGACATGTCTGTACATGAGAGCAGTTGGAAAAACAGGAGAGGTCTTGAGAAGACAACATTGAAAACAGTCATGGTACAAAAAAAAACCCCAAAAAACAAACAAAAAAACCCAAAACAGAACCAATGCTCTAAATTCCAATCCTAGCTTTAGCAGACAGACTTTTTAGCTCTGACAGTCTCGCTTGCCTTCTTTATTTTTATTTTTTCACTGAAGTCTAGTCAATTTACAATGTTGTGTCAGTTTCTGGTGTACAGCCTAATAGTTCAATCATCCATATACAGGCATATATATGTTTTCTTATTCTTTTTCATTATAGGTTACTACAAGATATTGAATATAGTTCCCTGTGCTACACAGTATAAACATGCTGTTTATCTATTTTATATATAGTAGTCAGTATCTGCAAATCTCGAATTCCCAGTTTATCCCTTCCTTCTTCCTTTCCCCTCTGGTAACCATAAGTTTGTTTTCTATATCTGTGAGCCTGTTTCTGATTTGTAAATAAGTTCATCTGTCTTTTTTTTTTTTTTTTGGTTTCACATATGAGCGATCTCATATGGTATTTTTCTTTTTCTTTCTCGCTTACTTCACTTAGAATGACATTCTCCAGGAATACCCATGTTGCTGCAAATGGCATTATGTTGTCGGTTTTCATGGCTGAATAGTATTCCATTGTATAAAAATACCCCATCTTCTTTATCCAGTCATCTGTCAATGGACATTTAGGCTGTTTCCATGTCTTGGCTGTTGTAAACAGTGCTGCTATGAACATTGGTCACCCTTGCCTTCTGAAAATGTCTAGATTATTTGGGTATCTTAGACTTGTAGACACCTCTGAGCCCACCCAAGTTTTGCCATCCGATTTGAGTCTTCTTTAACTACAAAGACTATACTCAAAGGATGTGTTCATCTTAGGTGACTTCCAACATGGGAGAAATCCTTCCAGTAGTTTAAACGTAAATGCATAGGTAGATATTAGGTACATTCTGTGCTCTTTCTGGTCCCTGTACTGAAAGGTGAGATGCAAAGTGATTCACACACTGGCCCTCCCATTCAGGGACTCAAGACACACAGAACTGAGCAGGCAGATGAATCACTCTCCTGGCAAAGGATGCAAAGAAGGAAAGGGTGATCCTAGTCTCTACCACCTATGACCCACACAGGGGCTGGAAAGAGTGAAAAGGGGAGCAGGTGATAAAACAAAGATGACCAGCAGGAACAAGGACCCCAGGGAGCAGGCTGGGACATGCTGTCACCACAAGGTGCAGACAGGTTAACAGAGGGTTTCAGTCAAGTGGGGTATGGTTTCATAAATGTCACTCACAAGCTCACAGAAAGAGGGATCAGGGCGAAGGTGGTTACTGAGCAGGGATATGGAGAAAGAACCATCATTCCACCATGACCTGAGCCGTCAGAAGTCCTCAACCACAGCACAAAATTGCTCCCTGGAAGTGTTCACCTAATGAGAGGCAGTTACATAATGGCGTCAGAATTGGAGAAGAGAGCTGCTAGCCCCCGCCAGACTGGTTGGTATTTTTTTCCTAAAGGAAAAAAAAAAAAGCTGTTCATGGTTTTCTGTTTGAGGGAAACTGAACACTCTCTGGTAATGATTCTATACTGGCACCATCCACAGAACTCAGCGCCAGGAGGCCGGCTGCAGGGGGAGTAACAGTAAATCAGTCCAGTGACCATTTCAACAAGGAGTAAACAGAAAACAAATTGCAGGAGGCAAGGCCTTGGCATTTGTGTGGGAAGCCACTGCTGCATTAAGCGGTTGATCTAAGTCTTAGGTCATTTTCCCTTTCAAGTTGTCCTGTACAATTGCCACTATGAGGACACAGGTCATGGGAATCAGAGAGATGGAGTCAGTCAAGTCACACACAGGGCAGCAAGACATTAGCCCATCAGGGAACTGTCTGCTGTGGGCGTTCCCTCCCTTTGCTGGCCTTACCGCAGGCTTGATTTCTCAACCTCCACTGCAAGCATTTACTGGTTTGCTTTTAGTAGCTGCAAGAACTCTCGAGTTCCCAAAGGGCAAGGATTGTGTCCCTAATTTCTCTGTCTCCAAAGCTTAGTGGAGGAGGGGTCACTGAGGTGTGTGCATTGTCTGCTGAAGGAGTCTTAAGACTCAATCAATCAGTAAAGTTATTTTAGATCAGAAAGTTTGACTGCGGTGGGAGGGTACAGCTCAGTGGTAGAGCGCATGCTTAGCATGCACAAGGTCCTGGATTCAATCCCCAGTACTTCCTCTAAAAATAAATAAACCTAACTGCCTCCCTTCCTGCCAAAATAAAAATAATTAAATAATAAAGTGATTTTAAAAAAAAGAAAGTTTAACTTTGGTAGCATATCAGTTTTTTACTGAATGTGTCTTTATTGCACGTATATACATGTATATGTCTCTTCATAGAAGAGACTCTTCTATGAACTAAGAGAAAGAGTAGGCAGATCTCATGCTTTTAAACTACTTTTTAAAAAATTTCTGGGCCTCAGTTTCCTCATCTGTAGAACCAAAGAATTGCAATGAAAGATCTAGGGGGTGTTTCCAGCGATAAAGTGCTCAGATTTCCAAAGTGGGATTCAAGGCTTCCACTGAGGCCTCCGAACCCCTAGGTCTGACAGTTACTGCCTTTCCCCCTCTTCCCCAGGGTTTGGGGGCTATGAACTGGGCCTTTTAGGTTCCGGTAATCAGGCCATATGGGTTAGCATGCCAAGGATGAAATTTACAACCCTGTGGCCTCCACTGCATATGATTGATGGCCCAGATGATGAGAAAAACAAGAGAGAGAGGGCAGCTGAGGCTGGATGACAAAGAGATTTATTTGGGGAAAGGGAACATGACTTCAGCTCTGAGGCTGAGGAATTTTCGATGACACCATTTGGCAATCATTAACCAAATAGCAGAGAATCTGTTTTGTGTGGATGGAAGGTGAGCTCAGCTATCAAGTGACGGTTGTAATTGTTAATGAGGGAAGCCTGACAGATCCTTGCACCTTATCAGAATGTATAATGCTTTTTAAAATTAATTAGTATTCCTCCTTTTTTAAGAAACTCAAATAGAAGCCCCCAAATGGAAGTCCACACAGCCTGAAGTCTCCAAAAGGCCTGATGAAGGAATCTTTAGGGATCTGCCTAAAGGTGTATAAAAAAGTTGACCTCCTTCATTTGAGGTCCAGGTGGGATGTGTTCCCGAATAAGGAGGAAAAGGTAAGATGGGGAGAAGTTTGGCCACCAATTTAAATATCAGATGAATATAATGATGCTAATACTTTTCGGATGCTTATCATATGCCAACCACTATTTCAAGTAAATTACATATAAGAAATGAGCACTATTATTACCATTCTCTTTATAGAAAAAGAGCCTGTGTCCACAGAGGACCTGAGTGTCCAAGATGACACAATCAGTAGGTAACAGAGCTAGGTTTACACCTCTGGGGATTTGAGTGCAGAGCTCATCTTTTGTATATAATATTAAATAATCAGTTTAATTATATAATATTGAACTGATATTTTATATAATAATAATGCCACACTATTAATTATACCATGGTATACTACCTTCAAACATGTTTCCATGTTACTGAAAATCCTTAAGATTAACAATCACAGAAGTGAAAATGACAATGTCTGTTATGGACGAGCTGACTCTCACAGTTAGAAGAGGATTTTGAGAGAATAGTTTTAAATTCTGGCTCCACGTAACACTTACCTGGGAAAAGGAAAAAATGTTTATGCTGGGGTCCCTATGGTGATGATGATTTAGGAACAGTGTGGCCAGAGCAGGTACTGACAAATACGTGTCCCCGGGTGATTCTCCCACAGAGTTAGGTTTGAGAGCACAGGTGAAAGGTCAAGGAGCTCCTGGACTGGGCACTAGTTACCTCGGTCTCTAGACATCTTAACTGCACATGCTCAGAAGTCGTAGGACACTCACTTTCGTCTTCCTAATACAGGTATTAGGAAATTGAAAATGACATTTTCCCTCTCATAAGCGTTCCCTGTATCACACGACTAAATGCTTTCAGACCCACCGTGGAGGGCTCAAGGAGGTAAAAGCGGTACAGATGTGTCACCTGGGGGAAGCTGTTCACTTAACAATGTAACTGCTTTAATTGAAATGGGCCTCATTCCGTGCTGAGAACTGAGTACCTCAGCAGGTATGCACTGTAACCTTATAGAGTCCATAAACTGGGAGGTGAGACAGGTAATTCACAAGGAAATACACGTGGAAATAACTATTAGATATCTATGCATGTATGTATATAAATGTATCTATCTGTGGATGGATTGATCAGTAGTGATTTCTGTACACTGGATGTTTGTATCCCCTCCAAAATTCGTAAGTTCATATGTTGAAACCTAATCCTCAATGAGATGGTCTCTGGAGAAGGAATCTTCGGGGAGTAATTAGGTCATGAGGGCAGAGCCCTCATGAATGGGGTCAGTGCCCTTGTGAAAAAGACCCTGGAGAGCTCCCCTGCCCTTCTACCAGGTGAGGACCTGGCAAGAAGATGGCCCTCTATGAACTGAGACAGGAGCCCTCACCAGACACAAAATTTGCTGTGCCTCGGTCTTGGACTTTCCAACCTCTCAAACCGTGAGAAACAGATTTCTGTTGTTTATAAGACACTCAGTCTATGGTGGGTGTTCCAATCACCCAAGACAGTGATCAATGCTTTGAAAGAACAGCATGCTATGTTTCAGGACAGGAAAATAAGAGTCACCTCATTTAAACTGGGGATCAATTGGAATCTGCCTGAGACAATGATGATAAAGCTGAGACTGGCTGAGATGAGCTGCAGGAGTTGGAGGGAGGGGAGCATTCCGGGTAGACGGGCCCTGAGGTGGGAGAGAGCATGGTCGAAGGCAGGACAGAAGACCGATGGGGTTTGAGCCCGGAGAGGGAGGGGAGTTTGCTGGACAGTGAGGCCAGTGAAGCAGGCAGAGGCCCGGCCCTGCAGGCCTGTCCTTATGCACAGGACTGTGGTTTGTTCCCAATGCGAGCAGAAGCCATTGAAAGGTTTTCAGCAGGAAATGGCTCAACTCTGTATTTTATGATGATCCTACTGGTTGTTGCAGCGAAAAAGGACCGAGAGAAAAGATGAGTGAAAGTGGGTTGCTGAGTTAAAAGTTGAGATGACAGAAGAAGTGAAGAGGAAAAGAAGTGGACGTGTTGGTGGTGACTTCTGGAGGTGACACTGATGGAGCTCGCTGTTCAGTTTACTGAGGGAAGTAAGGGGTATGGAGATTTCGAGGAAGAATCTCAGGTGTATTTATCAAGGTGAGAAAGATCACGAGGAGAAGACACTGGATATGAGCTGAGGATACATGTTGATTAAGAGTTCCCTTTGGGATGTGTTAAATTTGAGCTACTTATGACATAACCAAACTGAGATATCAATCAGGCAAATGAATATAGTCTTTCTAGAGCTCAGAAGAAATATTTGACTCAGGATGCAAACTGCAAACCACTTTTATAAAATTCAGTTTTCTTTTCTGTATACCCTGGAATAGTCATTCTTAAACGATTGTTGTGAGGTTGGGAGTGTGAGCTGCACCATACTGTGCATATTGAATGGGGGAGTGTTGAGGAAGATAGTGGTGGCAGTTCTAATGGAAACTGCTAATTTAATGATGCAAAACTGAACACCAGTAGGGAAGATATTGGCTTTCTCGCTCTCTCCCCCAGGAAGAGGCACCATTAATCACAACTAAGAATGCTCCTCATTTTCCTGCCTCTTCTTCCCTTGCAGTCTTCCTAACAGGTGATTTATTTTAGACAAGTCTATATGGACATCCTTTTTTCAAGTGTGCTTCTTCATATTATCAACTCAACAAGGTAGCAGGACCCGCATCCTTTATTTACTTGGCTGACCAGCCTGGACATGTTTGGCCAAAGACGAATCAGTCTGAAAATTGATCAGAGAGAGAAAACACTCATGCAAAAGTTAGAAGCCACATACCCTCTTTGACAAGAGAGGTGACAGAGCGGAGACACCTGTAATGGGGGAGGTATTCAGTAATCCTCATGAGGATACAATGCAGCGTGCTCGGCTTCCAGATACCCACGCACGGAAGGCGTGAAGAAGCCAGAATGAATCTGACAGACAGCAAGGAGAGGGTATAACTTGTTTCAAGCAGTACCCATCAGGATGTTAATCTTATCTCCTTGACTTATCATGGAATTATTCACTCCATGGAATTACTGAGCAGTGGTCATCATAATAGGTGAAGACCTTGTGTTTTGGTCTTTGTAGAATGCAGAGGGAGACCACATCAGTCCTACTCCAGAGCAGACAGAGAGTGCAGGTGGCAGGAAGTTGATATCCTGGAGCCTGCGACAACGGAAGAGAGAGCAACAGCAGACAGATATCTGAACTGGAGGGGGTCCTTGCCTGGTGGAGAAGATGGTTCATTTTCCCCAAAAGGCACCATGTAGTGACAACACGGGGATGTCTCTCTGTGGATACACACCTACACTAGTACTGGCCGTCAGCTCCCAAGCACAGGCTGTTTGCTAGATACTCTGCTCTGTGCTTTACTCAGCAAAACTCAAAAATGACATCGTAGTCTTTACAGTAATTACCGCTGTCATTTACAGATGAGAAACAGAGGCTCAAAGAAGTCAAGAGTGTTTGCTGGAAGGTTTTCTCTTTTTAAGAGCAGACCGTTTGTTCAACTGCTCATATCTGAATACACAAAAGGAATCTGTCACTCTGAACGTCCCTGTGACCATGGCAAAAAGACGGCCCTGAGGACACGAAAGCAACAGGAAAACCCAGTCAGTGGAGCAGTCATCCTGGCATTTATAAAAGGGAATGAAAGCAACCAGAGAGAAAAGATTTTAAAAACATAAATACTGAGGGAAAATGGAGACACATCCTTACTTCTAGAGATCTGAAAACAGAATGAGCCAGAATAGGCTTTAAACACTTTCAGTTTAAGAATTGCAACCATGCTATTGTCAATTATTCAACGAGAAAAAGTGTGAGATAGTAAAGAAACTTATGTAGGAGGAAGAACCTAAAAAGTTCATAATTTTTGGTACCTATAAAACATACACATACAGTGGGGAGGGTATAGCTCAGGGGTAGAGCATGTGCCTAGCATGCATGAGGTCCTGGGTTCAATCCTCAGTACCTCCATTAAAATAAAGAACCTAATTACTCCCCTCTAAAAGAGACACATACATATGAGAGGAGGCTGCCATTAAAAAGGGCTATCATTAAAAATAAATACAATAAAAACTTTCCAAAATCAGTTCAATATCTTGTAGTAACCTGTAATGAACATGAAAATGAATAAATGTATGTGTGTATATGACTGAAACACGATGCTGTACACCAGAAACTGACCACAATTCAATTAAAAAACAAAAATGAGTAAGGATGGCCAGGCTCTTGGTCTAAAACATCAAATACACAATAAGAATCCATGGAGCGTACGAGCAGCTGTCAGACAGATCTAGGTCCCCGCGGGCAGCACTAGGGCATGGTCCCCACCTGTTCCATAAACAGACTAATGAGCAGTGAGACAGGGAGGCACCAGCTGAGTCTAATTTCCCAAGATAAGACCCCGCGTTGGAGCGCAAACCATAAATGGGGGTCCCAGGACGAGCCCTGGGCGTCAGAAAGCAAGTGGTGTTTGTTCTGGGTGGTGAAGGACCATCAGGAATCATCCTGGTGGAGGAGACTTGGGATAACTAAGGAAAGAGCGTCAGGAAATATAAAAACGTAGTCAGGAGAGAGGCTCCCAGTCCGCGCAAGGACCCGCACGTGCACACGTAGTGGAAATTGAATGAGGAGGCAGCAAAATAAGGCGGGGTGGGGTTCAACATGCTTGAGAAGCGTGGGCTTTTCCAAAGGCTACAGGGAGCCCTTGAAGGGGGCCAGTCAATGCGCATTTCAGAGCGGTCTTGGAGACGGAGACCACCAGAGTGACTCCTGACGTGTTGGGTGAAGAAAGATGGGGGACAACTTGGCTAGTGATGGGGGGGCGGGGGTACCTGGAAAGGAGATCCCACGGGATCGCGTGCCTGGGATCTGCCCAAGGAACCGACATCCTGGGATGTGTAAGCCAGGTTTGGAGGAAGCAAGAGAAAGGACAAACAAAGACAAACGAAACCCCAAAAAAGCCTCCGTTTGGGGCAGACCCTGTAATGATGAGAGAGGTTGGAAGGCAATGCAACTCAGTCTGCTTTGCCGCCTCCAGTGAGGAAGATGCTTTGCAAACTGGAAAGGGTAGACTTGAGGAGGAAGGACTTGCGGCCCCGGGAAGGTCAGCACAGAGGAAGGGCTGCTTCATACTTAAGTGCCTCTCCTCCTCCAGGCCGATGGATTCTATTTTCGGCCTCTGGAAGATGGCACAGACGGCATGGGAAACACAAGAGCAGAAAGAGGCGAATGTCTAAAGTTTCACACTGTGTCTTTCCTTGCCTCTTACGCACTAAGCGTTAAAAAAAAAAAAAGACACAGAAGTCTAGCTGTTCCCTGCTTCCCTTGCTGACAGCCCCTCTTGCTGCCTGGGGCTCATTTCTGCCAGGGAAGTGCCTACCAACTTTTGAGACTCAGCCGAGGTGTGACAATGTCACCTGACTCTTTCTGTTGCCAACAGTAACACTTAGTTTCTCCTCCAGGTCCCCATGGCCCCCTTTGCAGATTTCTGGCAGGCACACGCAATCTCTCATTGTATGTTTTTATTTACATCTTTGTGGCCCCCATCTCTTACAATTGGTGATGCCAATCATTTAACAAATACTGCCTGAGTACACAGTATTCTCATGACACTTACAATAGGTGGCAAACCATATGGACTGAAGTTACTGATGAAAAGGAATCTGTGTTCATATAATGCCATGTCAATTACACCTCAATAAATAAGAGAAAAGGAAAGAATCTGGGGGATGATGAACAGGGAAGGTTGCCTGACAAGCACATCTATTGCCTTTTCCAAGTTTAGAGTCAAGTAGGAGGAGGCAGATGTCAAAAAGAAAAAAAAAGTACACAATTAATTTATAATTGCAATCATAAAAAGTTCTCCAAAGAAAAAATACAAATTGTAAAAGGTCCAGGAAAAAGTCTTATTTTTCTTTACATCCCTGAAGTTTTGTATGATTCTTAGTACATCTTAAGTGATAAATAAATGTCAACTGAATGAATAAATGATTGAATTAATGAGTTCTTTCTTTCCCAAATGGTAAAATTTAAATCTCAGGAAATTACAGAACTATGAAATTTCTGCCAGTCTTTAGCAACATACTCAAGTGAAATTTTGAGAAAAAAATTCATAAATCAAAAGACAAAAAAAATGCTTCGTTACAAACTACAATGGGCACGTAAAGAACAAGTAATTTCATGCTGAGATCATGAGACTGGACTGATATATGTGTTCATCCATTCCACCAGTATTTACTGAATTCAGATGTGTGTCTAATGCATACTGACACTTGTAAGGTACGGGGCCTGCTCTCACCGACACTTACTTTCTGATGCAGGGACTCAGAGAGACAAACCACCAACAAGGGAGCCAAGACAAACATGACTCTGGTTTGTGGCAGACAAACTAGAAAGCAAGGCAAAGCAAAACATGTCATAGAACCATGGGTTTATGTGTTTACGACTAGTGCACAGGAAGTAGTGCAGAGGTGATCAGAGTGAGCTTCTTTAAGAGGTGATGTTGGAATTGAGAATCACATTACCTGAAGGAGATGACCATGAGAATTCTGGGGAAAATGGATCTGGGCCCAAGGAACAGAATGTGCAAAGGCCCTGAGGTCGGGGTGGGGGTGGGGGGGCTGGCATATTTCAAGAATAGGAAGAAAGCCTAAATGGACAGAAAGAAGTAAAAAAGTAGAAAGATATTGAAGATGTAGGCCAGGGACACTCTGTAAGGAATCTGACTTGCCAGGAAGGCAATCCAAATGTATCTTAAGTAGGCAGTGGAATGATATGGCTGTATTTCTTATTGATGAAGACCACTTTGGCTACTGCATGAAAAAGGAATTTGGGGAGACAGTGTTATGAGCAGCAACTCCAGGTGGGAGTCTATTTAAATACTCTGGGAGGCCTGGCGGAGGACAAGTATGTGCATTTAGACTGTGTTTTGGCAGAAGGAAGCGGGAGAGCGACTGTAAACTGCAGATGAGTAGCAAGGAGCAGAGGTTCTGGGAGAGGAGACACCAAGCTGCCTCCTGGGTTTCTGCTCTAGACAATGACTGAATAGCAGCGTCGTCTACGGAGACGGGAGATGCAAAAGAGCCGGCTGTTGAGAGACTGGTACCCAAGGGTTCTGTTTCTGCTGTATCAGACTTTACGCACCTATCAGATTACCAAGCGGAGGCGTGAAGCTTACTGCATGTGTAGTTCCAGAGGCCAGGCCAGGAGGTGATCAGCGTGTAGCTGGTGTTGACACTCGTGGAGCCCCGTAAGTCTCACTGGGCATCGAGGGGGCTACATAAAAGGTACAAATCCTGAGCCCAAGCCCTGAGAAGGAGCAGCGGCAGCAAGTGCAATAAAAAGGAAAGTTGGGTTTTTAAAACCGGAAATATCTAACTGAGCCCGAATCCCTCTGAGAGGTGTATGCAGCGAAAGAAGTGCAGGGCCCACAGGACTTGGCTCCGTGGAGGTCACTGGTGGTCCCGACGGGGCTGGTTTCTACAGAGCAGCCCGCAGGGGTCAGTCCCGCAGAGAAACAGAACCAACGAGCTCTGCGGATAGAAAGGCTGATGGCAAGCAACGGGCTTGTGTGACTGTGGGGGCTTGCTCGGCAAGTCTGAAATTCATCCGGAAGGGCAGGCTGTCGGGAGGGCCAGGCTGGAAATTGGCAGGAGAGACGCTGCAGTCCACAGGTAGAATGCCTTCTTCCTCAGGGGAGGGAAAAATTCAGTTCTGATCGGGAAACGTTTCAACTGACTGAAGCAGGCCCAGATTATCAAGCGTAACCCCCTTTACTGAAGGTAGAATGACTGTAGACGTTAGCCACATCACAGTGACACCTGGATTGGTGTCTGTTTGAATGATAATAAAACAGCGGGAGACCAGCGCCTACTGCACTGATATTGACACGTGAAACTGACCACCACGTGTCTGAAGACCCATTGGGAACAGTTGCAGTGGGAAGGGAGGGGAGCAGGTGGAGACAGAAACTAAACACATGTTCTGGCGAGAAGCCATTCTCTGAAGAGGGCGGGGGAGAGAAGGGTAGGCAGATGAATAGAGCCATAGGGTTTTTGTAGTTGTTGTTTTGTTTTACAGCTTATGCCGCAAAGTTTTATGTTTATAGGAATGAACCAGTAAAAAAGCAGATATGATGATGTTGAAAGGGAATTTTTGATCCAGAGGACATGTGGAGGTGTTGGTTTTATCTAGAAACAGAGAGAGAGAGAGAGAGATGTGTTCTTTTTCCCTCAAAGGAATAAACACCAAAGAATGAGGACCAGTGTTGGAAGACGACTTTGTACCAGTTTGAGGGTCGTGATGGAGGAGGGGGTTCTGTGTCCAGAGAGGGGCTAACTTCCCATCACTCACACTTTTACCTGAAGGTAATTTATCTCCTCAAAGGATGCACGTATTAGATGCAGAGCTTTCCTGGAGAGGAGTCCAGGTAGGGCTGGACCCAAAGTCAGGAGCTCTTTGTGTTGTCAAGATCTGGGCTCTAGCAGATCTGTGAAAATTTTAATATTGGAGAAAAACTGCTATGTTACTGTGGGCACTTTTCTAACAAGAAAGAGTCCCTTGCTGTCATCAGATTCCCCAAAGAATCCATCACCAGGGGAAAAAAAAAAAAAACTAGACACGTTGCCCAAAGGTCCCTTTCTACCCCGCGGTCGATTAGTTAACATGATGCTGTGCGTCTTTCTGTGCAGCCTGCAGAACCAGGGACAGGGGAAATAAAGATGCCGCCAAGAAGAAACAAAAATAGGAGGGCTTGTTCAAGAGTAATAGGATTATGACACCAAAATAGGTGGCTGAAGTAATAACATACAGAATAATACAGATACACTATTTATTTCCAGTATGAAAGAGCCACGTTGTACTTAAAAAAGGAACTTCTTAGTGACAACTGTGCTCAAGAGAAGAGATAGCGTGGGAATGTGGTGACCCCAGAGATCCGGGGTTAGGAAGCATGTAAGCCCTTGCTTTGCAGACATCTCTGCTTTTTGATGGAAGGGCTAGCATGTGAGGCAGTGTCTCCCTGGTCTAATGGTTTGCTGGTGCATCTGTCCTAAAACACATTTCTTTCTAACAGTGCCTGTTCAAAATCAAGACCACCATTTCACAGGTGACTTCCCTCTGTGCTGGACTTTATTTTCAGTAGAGACTCAACGTCCATAGTCTCCCTGGGAAGCTGGCTAACACCCAGCTTTCTGAGTCCTTCTCCCCTGAAATCATATTCCAGGATGTAGGGGACAAGATTAAGGAAATGCATCTTTCAGAAGCACTCAGAGGATCCTGATGTGAGCGTTCTGCAGATCACGCTCTGGAAAGCAGTTCAAGCATGTATCTCACAAGGCACTCCGGTAACCGTACACGGGAATCTATTGAACGGGTTCGTATTAAAGTGATAGTGATCACATTTGTTCATTCATTAGGGGTCACTGGGTTTCAGTCTATAAGCAGGAGATGTCACTGCTAAGGTAGAAAAAAAATAATAAGATGCAATTTTAGATTTCAGTATAAACCCTGCAGGGAAGAATTATAAGGTTGGGAACCTCTCCTGCATAATCTTAACCTTATTCTAGAGTGATCGCCACCACTACCTATGTTTACAACCTTCCTCATCTGGGAGATGGAGTGCTAGGTTTAAATTCAGCCCCAGCAACTCACAGAAGAGCGGAAGGCTTGCATAATTCCAGGAGAGATGTATTCCATCACAGTGGGTGGAAATGTTTCTTCCCTTCCCATCCTAGAGCAAGGAGGGGGAGTGTCTTATAACAGCTCACCTTCCTTCTGTGAAAAACCTGAACGTAAATTATTCTTTTACTGCAAGGACAAATGGTGGCTCAAACTTCCAGAGCTCTTAATTTTAAACTTTGTTGTTGCTGTTGTTGCTGTCATAAGCTCTTATCATGTGATCACCTCCAGGCTACTTCACCTCTAAATAAAAGAAGAGTTTTTCTACCTCTGGGTTGATTTTCACATTTTCAAATGCACATAAGTAATGAAAGGGTAGCGATAACTTTCAAACAATGGCAATCTCATTCTCCAGGCAGATAACCCAGTGCAGTGTGGATGGGGCCGCACACAAACGCACCGCAGCGCTGGGTACTTACTGTAGGAGCATCCGTAGACCTCAACCCTCATGCCAATCTTGCCAGTAGGATTCCACTCCAGGGGCACGAAGCGGACGAAGCGGGCTCTCACTGAGTGGAGTAACTTGTGATGTACCACACTGTCAGCATTCATGTTTCCTGCAAAGGTCTGCAGGGAGAAAAGGAGGCCCAATGAGGTCCAAGGGAAAAAAAAAAACATTAATTTTTTTTTAATGGAAGTCCTGGGAATTGAACCCAGGACCTCACACATGCTAAGCACATGCTCTACCACTGAGCTATACCCTGCTCTGTCAAGGAACATCAATTAAAATCCATCTACGTTGCTCCATAAAGTCTCTCAGAGAAAATCCTCAACTTCTCAGATCTTTCCAATGAAATCTGACTCTGGTAAAAATTCAGCATTATGTATTATATACATTTTTTCAGAAATACTATACCTTATTCTTTAAGAAATTCCCTCCCCACAATTTTACAAATAAGACGATCCTAGCAAGTCATAAGACTTGACACCTAAGAGCTTTACTGAGTAAATAATAGAATGAATTTCTGATACTCCAAACATTCACAATCACTGTGGTATGGGGGGCAACTGAAAATCTCCTCCCAGAAGGAAAGGCTTTTATAGCAGGAATTGCTATCATTAATGGAAGCCGGTTACTATGCTAAGCATTTTCCATTATCATTATTACCTTTTTACTAGTTAAAAAAAAGAAAAACAAAAAACTGACATCTAGAGAGAGAAAAGCAGAACAAAAAAAAACCCTGCAGATCATCTGATTTGTTAGTAATTGGTCTGGGATTCACTTCCGAAGTTGTCTTATCCCAAACTTTATGGTTTTTCCACAGTCCCACACTCTTCAAATGTTCCACTGTTAATCACTGCACGAGGAAGAAAAGGAAGCTCTGGTTTTTATGTAATTTATATTCACATTTCCTTGTGAAGTTTAAGCAAAAGAACGCACAGCATGGGAGGTACCTGGCACACTAAAATTATGCCTCCTGGCCTTCATTTGGATGAATGATTTCTGGAGTAGAAATTTTGCTGCAAATGGAATCCAAAGTCTTATATCTAATCTTTCTTCCCCCCATTGGAGTCAAACGTGCATCAGAAAATTTACCATTTTAACCATTTTAAAATAGGTAGTTCAGTGGCAGTGAGGGCATCTCATTACTGTGCAGCCATCACTGCTCTCCAGCCTCCCCTGGGACGTTCTCATCATCCCGGTGGTACCTAAACTTTAAGACAGGATGTCAGCTAGAGCACGGATTTGCCTGCTTCATTATGAGTCATTACCTGCCTTCCTCTCCCACTGGAGTATCGTAGATACTCTTAGCATCAACCAAGAGAAAGAAGATCCACTGGCTTCTCAAATGGCCCAAGTGAACAGCAGGTAAAGGCTTTTATCGATTTATTGGAATTCATTTCAATGATTCAAACCTCAACCTTGACTGAATTCTCATAATATCTGTGAATCTAGGGTACCTTGAACAATCTGACATTTCTGCTGGACACCAATCACTCCGGCTAATCTCTCTGACATTGGGCAATTGATATAATCACTATTGGATCCCCCACGGGGGCTTTTGAACAAGGGAGAAGCTCACCATTCATTTTGCAGCAAAACCCTGGTGCATGAGAATGACTTGGTGGAGAGAAACTCCTTGAGATTTGAAGCCAGTGTTCCGGTCCACAGATTTGTCAAAGTTTGGCCATTATCTCAATTCAAAAAAGAATGACTTGCGGGGAGGATATGGGCTCAGTGGTAAAGCACCAGCTTAGCATGCAAGAGGTCCTGGGTTCAATTCTCATCATCCCCATTAAGCAAATAAAGAAATAAACCTAATTACCTCCCCCTCCAAAAATAAACAAAAAAGAATGGCTTTATTTAGCAGGCTTATCTTCTCCATGTCATGATTCCCACTTCAGCAACTGGTCCAGGTAGAAAACCACCTCCCTCGCTTGCTCACCTGGGAAATACTCTCCCCTATAGAGTGTAATTCCTTTTAAAATTGACTCTTGTTGCTACTTCTTTTGGGTGGGGGTGGGGAGGGACAGAGATTTGAGGGGTTTCTCCCTGTTTTGGATGGAATGAAGGCATCGCACGTTTTTCTACAGCCTAACTGGGGAGATTTCCATTAGTTCTCTGGACTCCCTGCTAATCCTGTACGCTATAAGCCACTCTGCAAGCATGTAGGCCCCTGTGTTTAAACAGTACTTGACTCACACTAAGAGTAACAAGGTGCCCTGGCCTGGGTTCTATGTGATATGTAGACTGGCTATATCTTAAGCTGGTATTGAAATCCTGGCTGTATAATTCCAGATAAAAGGTTTATATTGGGAGCTTGGAACCCCTTGTAGATCTCTTACGTGCTGTGTGCGATGAAGGGGGAATCCTGGGGTCTCTTCAAAGGGGCCAGTATCCTGGCATAACTGCATGCATGGTACAGACACCTTACTCGTTCTGTCTCACCATCGTGCAATCTTGTGATCTCAGCATCTTATAGTCTTAAAGTCTTACCATTTCAGAGTCATGTTATTTGCAGTCCCATAGACTCGTAGGCGCCTGCCCAAGTGGACTCAAAGTGCTGAGATTTCAAAGCGTGCGATGCATGATCCCTGGGCCCTCCTGGAGCCAGTAGACTCCACTCAACTCAGAAACCTTGAAAGTCAGAGGCAGATTGAATCTAAAGGAAGCGGCAGCCCTGCTCTCACCAAGTTCACCAGCTCCTCTTCCTACAAGATCATAGACAATCCCCGCTTAGCAATGCAAGCAGCTGTAGGAGAGGACAGAAAAGCCCAGAAAGAATTTCCTCTCCAGGTGCTGAATCTCAAAGCCCTGCTAGACGCAGGAGAGCTACCACCCGCTCAAAGCCAGCTCAAATGCCGAGGATAACAACTGAGCAGCAGGATGAGTGGCAGGTGACTTCTCCCAAGAAACAATGGCGATCAACCAATGCTGTAAGTAGGAACCTCTCAACCTTGCCTTCGAAACCTGCAAAGATAGCCTGCAAATCCAAAGGAAAGATAAACGCAGTATCATTTAAGCAAAAGCTGGGATCATGTATGACCTATAGACTTCCGCTGTGAAGAATTGCTAAATAAATTCTACCGTCTCCAGAAATTGGTGCCAGATGGAACGTTCAGTGTCCAAGAAGGGATGGAGATCAAAGCGGTAAACAGGTGGCTAAATATAAGATTAGTTTTCTTTTTTTTTTTCTTAAATGTTTTAAAAGCCGATGCACGTCTAAAGGAAAAATAATCATATACTGCGATGTTTTTAGCAAATGTGGATGTAAATACATGTCAGTAAAACCACAAAGGGTAGAATGTAGGCGGAGTGGAATCATACTGCTGTAAGGCCCTAAGATTATAGGGTTTTTGTATGAGATTTCCTATTTAAGAGTTTCTATATAAGATTATACAAAAACAGTATGTTGTCAATTTGAAGTCGACTTAAATAAGTCAAGAATGCATAAAAATTAAAGAAAGAGGGAGAGCCATAAGAGAGGATAGATTATCTGAAAACAGTTCACAGGGGCACCAATCCTCATTTAATACAAAATAAAATGGGAAATGAGAAACGAGTAAATACAGAGGAGAAAATTAAGAAAGGAATTTGAAGCTAGTAGACGTAAACTTTCCCAACTGATGATTGCATTAAAAGAAGATGAGTCAAACTCCAAGTAAAAGGCATAAATTGACAGGCAGAATAAAAAGCAAGGCCTGTTTATGTACTTTTCATGAGACGGTCTTTTTCAATAATAAAGATTGACAGGTTGAAAGTAAAATGACGGGGAAAGACATTACATGCAAATAACAGACATAATGAGCCTGGAACTTCTCTACTGATAACAGACAGAGTGGGCTGTGTTACAAGGCACAAGAGAGTTTCAGCGTCATAAAGGGTCGATTCATCATGAAGACAGAAGCACCTACATGCACACACACCTACAGTAAATTCAAAAATAATCAGCAAGAATATTGACGATTCAAACAACTTTACTGCTGAAACTGGCTGATTAATGGTCCTAGAATACTTTGCTGAACTCTGCAGACTGCACACTTTTTTCAAGGGTGCATGGAACATTTATCAAGACACTATATTCTACATAATTAATGTAAGTCCCAGTGAAACCATATTTTGTTTTCTGACCACAATCAAATTAAATTAGGGGTTGATAATACTAAATTATCTAGAAAACTCACCAATGTTTAGGAAGTTAATAAGAAACACCCTTCCAAGTAATCCTGCCTTCAAAAACAAAACTGTAATGGAAACTAGAAACTAGTTTGAACAATGAGAAAAACACTCGCATAAAGATTTGTGGAACTCGGTTTAGGGAGTCCTTAGAAGAAAATTCATGGCTTTAAATGCTTTTTTTTTAAAACAGAAGAAGAAATATATAAAATTAAAACTCTAAGCTCCCACTCCAAAATTTTTGAAAATTTTTGGGAAAAAAGGGCAAGCTGCATCAGAATAATGGTCGATTGGAATACTACTCAGCAATAAAAATTGCAAACGACTGACATCTGCAAGGAAATATCCCATGAGCACAAGCAGTCAGCCGTAAACAGCACACACGGTGTGACTCTCTCTGTCCGAAGTTCTGGAGGAGGCAGAAATCCAGGCAGAATTTTGCTTGATGGCAGGAGGCAGAAAATGACAGCAAGAGAATGTTCATCCCTTTACTTTGATCATAACACCTTTGTGAGGGAGGAAATCTGTATTCGCTTCTTTCTAAAACAGAAAGCTTCGTTTTGGAGAGTTTGAGTGGGGCCGTAAGTCATAAATCAATAAGTGATCAAATTGGAACTGGACTATAGAGATTTTGATCAAAGCCAAGTGACCCTTTAATTTCATTGTCATTTTCACTCCCTCATGTCAGGTTACTGAAACCAAATTATTCCTGGGGCACAGTAATAGCTACCAGGGATGCGTCTCCCCTACACCAAGGTCTTGCTCAGCCTTCTGCATGTTTAGTTCATTTCCCTCCATTATCATCAGAAAGGTTTTAGCCAACTTCCTCACTGAAGGAGACACACCCCACCACACACACACACACACACACACACACACACACATTTAACCTTTCTAAATTTGCAAGACATCTTACAATTGTGCAGCTGGACAATTCAGCATCCCCAAATCACGAGGAGGCCCCAAGAATCAGACAGGCTAATTCTGAATAATATTACATGCATGACTTTCTTGGAAGTTTTTGTTTTTGTTTTTTTTTTATTTTTAAACTTTTTTTTCTTTAAATCAAAGTATAGTCAGTTTGCAATGTGTTAGTTTCTGGTGTTCAGCATAGTGATTCAGTAATACATATATACATATATTCCTTTTCATATTCTTTTTCATTATAGGCTATTACAAGCTTTTGGATATAGCTCCCCGTGCCCTATAGTAGTAACATGTTGTTTATTTTATATACAGTAGTACCTGTCTGCTAATCACAAATTCCTAATTTATCCCTCCCCATCCATCACCGTTATATATAGAAAAAAGGTATAATGTCAATTTGAAGTCAACTCCAGGTAACACAGTATTCCTTAAAGGCGCATTGAAACAGCAGTCACCCAAACCAAATCCGCCTGGTTGTTTCAAAGTCAGTGAATTCCAATCCGCCTGATGCGTTGTTACTAGTGAGTTGCTGAATGACTGGGTGAATGAATGCAGGGACATAATGGTTATGAATCTTGGTTTTCTCACCAGGAAAAGTGTGCAAATAAAATCTCCAGGGTGGTTGTGAATCTTACATTAACTACTACACGCAAATGACATTGTGTGTAGTAGATTTTCACCAAAACCAGCAAAGAGAGACAGACACGGAGATTCCGAAAGCTAATTCTTGCATACAAATGCCTGGCGTAAGAATGTCTTTTGAAGCAATGAGTTATGAATACCCTCCAGCCCTACGCAAGGCACTTGTCGATCAGACTGAAATTTTCAGAGTGCCATTGAGGAATCTCCCCCTAAAAAAGAGAGAAAACTAAAACTGAGAAAGGACTAGCAGCCCAGAGCCGATTAGAAATATACTTTTCTGCTATTTAATAAAGCATATTTAATAAGTCAGACGGTAATGAACAGGCAAACTGCAGAGTTAAGACTAAAAATGGATAGACTCACTCAGTCTATCCAATCAGTGTTCCAAGCTGCTGTTCAAGGGTGTGTGTACAATGCAATTCAGACAGGCGCTGAGAGGTAGGGGTTGGGCACTGGCCACTACTGGCTGACAAGACTTCTAAACTGATAGCCTTTAAGGAGATAAAAAGGATAATTGAAGTACTGAGTTCCCTTGTTTTCTAACGTGTTTGTTAGGCAGTGCCCATTACATCCCCACAAGTGCATGTGCGGTACGTCTATGTGTAATTTCATAGGAGCAGTTATTCCAGCAGTTTAGCGCCTCCTGGCCCTTGATTGATGTCAAAGAGTGGTTCCACCTGTCTAGTTGGCTTTTAAAAGAGTTGGTAAAGAGGATGACTGATCCAGGCCACTTCCCTCCCTGCCTCCTTTGCAGGGTCAAGGTCTCCAGAGTAGAGGAACAACTCAAGGAGTCAAGGCAATGGTGGAGAGAAACGGACCCTCCCACTTGATTGTGACCACCATGTGAGCTGTGCTGCCTACAGTCATATACTCATGTCCTGCTCTCTTAGGAACTATGTCCTCTCACTCCCTCCAGGTTGTGTGACTGTATCACTGAAGAGAGATGTATTTCTTCCTCTGTCTCTGGCACTAGGATGATCCTCCAGTATCTGGCAGTAGGATGTGAGAGCTTCCTTGTACCCATCTCCGCCCGGACGCAACCTTTATCACGCACCTGCTCTTGTGCAATCAATGCCCAAGTTGTCATTTTTCTCCTAGCCTCCTTGTCAGTCATCCTCCTGAAACACAGTAACTGGCCAATGGAATTTTAAGTGAAGTCCGAATATGGGCCACTTTATTATTACTTTACCCATAGTAAAGTTACTTGTGACGCAAATTTCCTAAGATATAAAGTCTCCAAACACATTGCTGAAACCCCCTCTGAATGCATCACATCCCTGCTTTTTCCCACTGACGGGATGTGGTAACACTTGCAGCAGAAGTCACTGCCTGACCTACCAAGATGGCAGGTGATGTCTTCAATTAAATGTCTCTCCCACCGGAGGCACCAGCCCCTTCAGCGCCCAGCGCTCAACCTCACGCAGAAAAGGCTGGCTTCTTCTAGGTGCAGAGCACCGTGGCTGTGGCACTTGGATCCATACCACCATTTCCTCCATCCAAAGTGCTTAATTCTGCATCCCATTTCCTCACCATTCTCCTGGCTTGATGAATCAGTGTGGTCCTCCGTCATCTATTTGTATTAAAACTGTCCCATCAATACCTCAAGCACAAACAGAGCTCATTGAGCGTCAAGAGGCATAAGCACCAGGAAAGGGCACTGGTAAAGCTATTTTAAAAATTGAAGTTGAAGGGCATTCAAATCACCCTTGGCCTCTGCCTGCTAAGAGCTTTCACAAGTCAGCATTATTGATTTGAAGGAAGTTTCTGAATTAAGTTGCTCAGAACTCTTCTTAGACCAATAGAAATGTTATGTACACAATTGGCTGTCATCTTCTTTATGATAATTGTTGCGCCTAGACCATGTTTTACTAGAATATAAAATATCATCAACTAACATTGTAGACGCAATGGGTATCAGAACCCACAGCTGAATAGAAAGCGGCTTTTATTTTCCACTGGCTTGGAGGATCCAGACCTCCAGTCATTCTTGAGATGAATATTTGTTTAAAAATCAGTATCCACGTACAACACCAAGCTTCCTTATTGCCATGACTGTTTGTTCAGAGTTCTGACTTTTGCGTGACTTCTACTGTGTCAAGTCTAAGGGGCGGTGAAGCGACCTTTGATGGGACTGTCATGTATTTATGTTTCCAGCTCTGTGCTGAGAGCTGTAACACCAACATGTATGGCAGCTCGACCATATGGTGCACGCCTGGAAAAGACTGAAACACCCTCTTAGCGACATCAGACTTTTCACACTCCGCTAAAGCAGAAAGCAAAAAGCAGGGGAGAAAAAGAAAAACACAATGCCTCTGCCCTTCTTCAACTTCCGAAAAAGAAATAGAAAGCTTTCTCAACTGCCTCACGGCTGAAATGGGAACTGAGCTAGAAGCTGACAGGGGGCCTGGCCTCCCATCACTGGACCCAGCATTAAGGAGACACAGCAGCAAAGGCTGGACCCAGGGCAAGAAAGAGATTAACCACCGTGTCCAAGGAAGAGCTGGGGGCAGAGTGAAAATCAAGAGGGAAAGACGGCGGAGATCGCCACCCCCGTATGCATGGCCATGGCTTACATGTGATCCTGCCGACCCCTTCCCCTGTCCAGCATAACCTACCCTCCTAGCGTGCTTTATTTTCTTTCCTAAATGCGTCACCACCTGAAAAAGCTACTCTGTATGTTTACTTCCGTTTCTGTCTCAGTCCATGGTACTACAAACTCGGAGTGAGCCAGGACTTCTCTGAGAATCACAAGTTAAGATCCATAAAGGGTGACTCAGGAAAGGGCTGCGCCCCTAATTTGTTTCATTATAGAGCCGAGCCTTTTGCTTTTTCATGGAGGCTCTTAAAGGAATCATGCTCCGTAGAAATGTGAAGCTGATAACATAATAAGGGAACTGCACGTTCACAGATTTTGGTGGCCAAACCGAGAAGTGTTAAGACATTTTCTCAACGAAATGCATGACTAGTTGAAAGGAGAACTGAACCAATTACGTATTAGAACTCCTTAAGCTGCAATAGCTCTTCCACGCTCTGAATTCCTGGGCTAGACAACTTCAAACAGGCAAATAGAGAGTCAAGGTTCAATGAATGCAGTTAAGAAATCTTGTGCTACTCAGTCTCTCAGGAACTATCCAAGGCAGAGACATCAAAGGGAGATAGTGGGCAGCTTCTAAAAGGACCAAGTAATGACAAGAATGTCCTAAGATGCTCTCACCCTTACTTCTTCCTCAGAGCTTTTTGGGCTCACTTCTGAAATCAATGTCCTCACCAGCAGATAAAACACAATTTAACAGTCATGTAGTTGATTTTCTCCTAAGATAATTGAACTTCCTTGAATAGGAATCTTTAAGGAGATAACAGATGCTCACTGACAACAGAAACACAAAAGAAGACATTCTTTGTATCATCATCATCATCATCATCATCATCATCGTCATTATTATTGTTATTCATTTTCCTGAGGTTTGGATCTCCAGGTAACCCTCTGTACAGATGTCACCTCTGTGTCAGCCTTTGGCAAAAGCATGTAATAGGCCAAGTTTCTCTTCTCTCACACCTCTGTCTCATTTGTGCTCTTAGCTGATTTTCAACTTTTTTTCCAGTCAACTGTTAGTAACACAAGCAATGACCTGTCCTCAGGAAAAATAAACATTTCCAGTTATAAAGGGACACTTGAAGCACAAAAGAAGAAGGAAAGGAGGGAGAAAGGAAGGAAGGAAGGAGGCAGGGAAGGAGGAAGGAAGGAAGAAAGGAAATTTTTATATGTTAAAAGAATTAAATTATGATACTAAATAAAAGGGATCCAAATTGGAAGAGAAGAGATAAAACTGTCATTATATACAGATGACATGATACTATATATAGAAAACCCTAACGGTTCCACACTAAAGCTACCAGAGCTGATAAAAGAATTCATTAAGGTAGCAGGATACAAGATTAACATATAGAAATCAGTGGCATTTCTTTACACTAACAATGAAATATCAGAAAAGGAAAGTAAAGAAACAATCCCTTTTAAAGTTGCATCCAAAAAAATAAAATACTTAGGAATAAATCTGTCCTAAGTAGTGAAAGATTTATAAAGAGAACTATAAAAACACTGACTAAAAAATGAAAGATGACTTAAAGAAATGGAAAGATAGCCCATGTTCTTGAATTGGAATAATTAATATTGTTAAAATGGCCATACTACCCAAAGCAATCTACATATTTAATGCAATATCATATTACCTAGGACATTTTTCACAGAGCTAGAACAATCATCCTAAAATTTATATGGAATCACAAAAGACCCAGTATTGCCAAAGCAATACTGAAGAAAAAGAATGAAGCTGGAGGAATAACCCTCCCAGATCTGAGATAATACTACAGAGCTACAGTAGTCAAAACAGCATGCTATTGGTACAAAAACAGACATATGAGTCAATGAAGCAGAATAGAGAGCCCAGAAATAAATCCACACATTTTTGGCCAATTAATCTTTGACAAAGGAGGCAAAAACGTGCAAATGGAGTAAAGAAAGTCTCTTCAGCAAATTGTGTTGGAAAAATGGGAAAGCTGCATGGAAATGTATGAAGTTAGAACACTCCCTCACACCATACACAAAAATAAACTCAAAACAAAAAGACAACCTATGGAATGGGAGAAAATATTTGTCAAAGATGAGACTGACAAGGGCTTAATTTGCAGAATATATAAACAGCTCATACAACTTAATAAGAAAAAAACCAACAATCCAATCCAAAAATGGGCAGAACTAAACAAGCAATTCTCCAGTGAAGACATACAAATGGCCAACAGGCACATGAAGAAATGCTCAGTGTCGCTAATTATCAGAGAAATACTAATCAAAACTACAATTAGGTATCACCTCACACCAGTCAGAATGGCCATCATTCGAAAGTCCACAAACAATAAGTGCTGGAAAGGCTGTGGAGAAAAGGGAGCCCTCCTACACTGTTCATGGGAATGTAGTTTGGTGCAGCCATTATGGAAAATAGTATAGAGATTCTTCAAAAGACTAAAAATAGACTTACTATATGACCCAGCAATCCCACTCTTGGGCATACATCCAGAGAACCTCAATTAAAAAAGATATATGCACCCCAATGTTCACGGCAGCACTGTTTACAATAGCCAAGACATGGAAACAGCCTAAATGTCCATCGACAGATGACTGGTTAAAGAAGTTGTAGTACATTTATATAATGGAATACTACTCAGCCATAAAAAATAATAAAATAATGCCACTTGAAGCAACATGGATGGACCTGGAGACTGTCATTCTAAGTGAAGTAAGCTAGAAAGAGAAAGAAAAACACCATATGATATTGCTTATAAGTGGAATCTAAGGGAAAAAAAAGAAACAAAAAAAGCCAAACAAACTTATTTACAAAACAGAAACAGACTCACAGACATAGAAAACAAACTTATAATTACCAGGGGGAACAGGGGTGGGGAGGGATAAATTGGAGTTCGATATTTGCAGATGCACACTACTATATATATAAAATAGTTAAATAACAAGTTCATACTGTATAGCAGGGGAAATCATATTCAGTATCTTGTAGTAACTTATGATGAAAAAGAACATGAAAATGAATATATGTGTGTTCATGTATGTTCATGTATGACTGAAGCATTGTGCTGCACACCAGAAATTGACACAACATTGTAAACTGCCTACACTTTCAATTTTATATATATATATATATATATATATAGTGTGTGTGTGTGTGTGTGTGGGTATACAAAAACAAACAAATTAAAAAAATAGGATACTAATTTGGCTAATTAACTAGACAAAATACCTGAATTCTTGCTGCAAGCAAATGAAAACTGAAGTCACTATCTGGTGTCTGGTTCCCTTCCTCCATCTCCACCGCCCCCTTCACCCTCTCTTCCCTGGACCACTGCAACAGCCTCCAGACAATTTTTCTCCCTCCAGTGTTATTCCCATCTGACAAGAGAGTTCAGTGCCTTAAAGATCCAGGGCTGATTTCCTAGACACCATGCAAAACTGTCTGCTTTCCAAACCATCTGCCCCTTCTCTCCTCAAAGTGCCCTGCTTCTCCACGTCAAACCACCAGAGAACGCCGTCTCTAAGCATCTTCTCCACTGTGTTCTCTCCAGCCTCTTTCTTTAAACTGGGGGGACTCTCCTTCTTTATCAGCATAATCTCTCCTGTCATAACAACGCATCAGCAAAAAGGCTAGAATTTCTGCATGATGGTGATTTCCTCCTCTAGATCACAGTCACCTGGGGACCTCAGTCCTCATTCATTCTGTGTCTCTAGCACCCGGCACAGGCTGGAGCACACAGAAGATGGAAAGTACCAATTCTTCTTTTCACTCATTAACCTTGATCCCCCTTGAGAAGCATTACTGGACCCTGGGATGCACAATGTTGTGTGAAGCTGTTGGGTATGGAGAGGGGCTATTTAAAAAAAAATTATTGAACTGTAGTTAATTTACAATGTTAGTTTCTGGTGTACAGCAAAGTGATTCAGTTACACATATGTATATATGTATGTATATATAAATATTTTTTCTTTTCAGTTTGCAAATTCCAGACTTGTCTAATATTATGTATTAAACATGGACTTAAAGCTGGACCGTACAGATCCCACACCCAGCACCTCATCTACATCTTTATTCATCCCTTTGTTTTAGCAATGTGCCTGCTTCTCATCTATACAATTCTTCATTTTTGGAATGAATTTAAATTTTGGAAGAATCTTAAGCCCCACATTTACTGCAGGGTAAGAACTGAAGTATTTTTGTTCGTTTGTTTGTTTTGCTTTTGTTCGTTGTTTGGGGGGATAATTAGTTTTATGTATTTAACGGAGGTACTTGGGAATTGAACCCAGGACCTCATGCATGTGAGGCACATGCTCTACCACTGAGCTACGCCCTTCCCACAAGAGCCAAAGTATTTTAAGTACTATTTTACTGATTTAAAAAAAATGGATAAATGAAACACTGCCATGACATGAGACCTTGACACTTTCCTAGACCACTGAGCCTAGATTATAGATTTGAGTGTGATGAGGTTCCTGTGGCCCGCAGGCAGACTGTGGGGTTCTCAGAGGACGGGAATCGTAAAAAGGAAGAGGAAAATTCAGCCAAATGGGCTGTGATCTTGTCTCCATCACACTGGGACCTGGGTAAGTCTTTTACTTCTTTGTGCCCTGGTTTCCTCGGCACAAAGGAAATGGGGAGAACCAGTTGGTGTGTCTCAGAGGGCTCTGATAGGCTGAAAGGCGATGGTGCCTACACACTACTGAGCGGTCCCTGCATGCAGCAAATGCTCATCACACACTCACTATTCATATTCTGCTTTTTAAAATAAATTTATTTTAATTTTTAATGGAGGTACTGAGGATTGAACTCAAGACCTTGTACATGCTAAGCACGTGCTTTACCGCTGAGCCATACCCTCCCCCCACTCCCAACATTCTCCTTCTTGCTGTTAATATGTAACTTGTCAGGACAGGGTCAGGATGGGCTCAAACTCTCCGTGGGAGTCTAAGCCCCACGCGATCTGGGGCTGCGTGTGTGATGCTGGTCCAGGAATGCACGATTTCTGTCTCTCCTGTTTCTGTGCCCTGTTTTCTCTTTCCATTAATGACTGGAGAAAAGCACACGACGGCTGTGACAACTGAGTATTAGCAACGTATGAAATATGGCTGACATCTCTTCTAGAGGGTTCTCTATTTTACTCTCAACATTTTAAAACCTTGGAGGCTAGCCGCCAGGACAGACTGCTAGGTTAAAGCCGATCACGTTTGCTCATTCATACATGGGGAGAAACTGCACGTTTATTTTGTAAGAAATAAAGCACGGGGTTTCAATGGGACCATTCATTTTGCCAAAGTAAAGCCACAATCCTGTTCAGTGAGACGAAATCTGGAATGAAGGCATGTGGACTGTGTCCAGAGTGAGCCCGAGCCAGGCGTAGGGGCACCTACATCCCCCGCCCCCTTTCCATAGACCCTAGAGAAAGCTGGGGATGGATGTGCTCCTGGCTATGAGCGCAGGAGATCTGGCCCAAGGCACCCTGTGGGGCAGCTATGTGAGTCTCTGTTGCAGAGTGATGTACCAGAGGTGAAGGAGAGAGATGCCAGGCAGGGCAGCCTGCGAGGAGGTGCTGGACTCGGTGTAAGTCTTGCATCTTCAACAAGTGATCATCCACTTGAAGCTTTTCTATGTTGTGATTTTTCTCTTATTCTTAATCTTCCTTCTTATCTCCACACCCTACAGTTAATTCTTACCGGGACTTTATGACAAGAGGGACCTGTGTCCTTACTTGGAGGATCTGGAGAAGCAGATCCTGAGACAGTAAAAGGTCAGGAGTCCTCCTGGCTGAGACAGGGAGTAACACCCGAGATGAATTTGAAGAATAAATAAGCACTCCTTAGCATCTCAGAAAAACTCAGAGGGCAGAGCAGTCATGGGAAGTGGCGGCTTGGCTAATACCACCTGGGAGTTAAAGGCAGTAAGATGCATGAAGACCAGAGGTCCCCTTACACGGTCTGTACCCCTCACTTCACAGTATGCAATGGGAAATAGGCAAGGATTCAAATCTAAGAAAAGCTCCGCTCACTCATTAAGTTCCCTCAATCCTAGACCCAGATGAAATGATTAGGAAGGAAAGTACAAAACAGAAAACGAGCCCATATTTGGAACTTGGTCACCAAGGAAACCAAAGAGCCAAACAAATTCCAGGCATGCTCTGAGGTCAGTCTAGAATAGTCTCAAATGTCTGTCATATATTTATATTATATTATATTGGATGAATCCATTTCAACATGGCTTTACTTCTTTATGACATAATCTCACACTTAATTTCCAGGGCAGCTGTCAAAATGCATTAGAGCTCTTACCTCCATCAAAGAGATTTTGGGTTTCGGTGAAGTTCCTTAACCGAGCTATTCAGAGATCTCATGAAACTTACCCATTCCTAGAGACATGTAAAGACAAACTGGCTTAAAGGATTAGCATTTTTTAAAACTGTTTTCCTTTTAAAAGCAATCAAAGCCATTTTTTTTCATCATTGGGGGTCACTGTTGAAGATACCCCATTTGAATCTGTTTAGATTATTTGACATTTTCCTTGTCAGCTTTTATAGTTCTTCATTCCTGCTAACATTTCTTCACAGTAAGCAGTCCTGGTGTATATAGTAAATGCTAATTAGCCCTTTCAAAGGTTCCCATGATAAATATCTTAATGCCTCCTTTAAAGTTTCTGGGCACAAAGCAGAGATGAAAGAAGTCACTTTGCCTCATGTCCTTATCCAAATTCATGTCCCCCTCATCCTTCCACCTCTAAACAACCTCTAATGGCTTGCTTTTTTGACTTTTTCACCTGCCCTTCCTGGTGCCTGGTCCCACCATGCCTTTTTTTTTTTTTGGTGAGGACAGCAGTGCCCTGGATTAACCATACTGCCACTGCTCCTGTGTGGATTTTCCACTCAAGAGCTAAAACAGAAGACTCAGAGATTACAAAGAAAAACACTGCAGTGGACTCCCCCCCAAAAATGCCATCTACCCAGTGCAGGTGGCAATTTACTGAGGGCAATGAGTAAAGAAGGCCACTTGCTTTGGTTTTTATTGCCTGAATTACACCAGGCACACAGTGATGTGAGCAGGTCAATAAGTTGAACTCAACAAGATGACTTTATCAATTCCATCCATTTTAATGATCAAATTGTGCCTTCTTGCAATTTCAACTTTCCCGTATGTTCTATTCCTGTTAACATACCTAAATTGTTCAAAGGTTAAATTTATAACACCTTAAGGATGAACTGTCTCATTCCTTATCCATTCCTCTTAACAAATATTATGCATCTATTACGTAGTTTTTTTTCACACATGAGGAATTTGTCGTTTTTAGTTAATGCATTAAATAGTCTCTGTGAGCTAGATTTTTTGGTACCCGTCTCTAGAAGAAGACATAGATTCACAGATAGATCTCAAATAAATAACCTGACTGAGGCACCCCTCTGATACTCTGTAGGCTCAGAATTCAAAATCATGCCGGTTTGGCTTCAAAATTTAACGTTTCTGCTGGGCAATGCAAAACTACCTGAGAGCTCACCGTTCTCTGAACTGATGTCTGGCGTAAATACTGTATCTCCTTGCAGAAATGCCTTTATAGAACTGTCTCAGTTTTAGTCTTCTGCCTTTATGCGTTTCTGTCTTGTGCAAAAAAGATGATAAGCTGATTTTTGTCATATCATTAATGCATCTCATGTTCACGTATTTAATATATTGTCCATGAAGACATTCAGTGTCCTTATATATGAATTTGACCCAATAATCCTTCTGTGATCATAAGAAAAATCATTCACTTACTACAAAGCTGAATGTGTATTTTCTAGTCAGAGAGGGGATGAGTACACAGTCCCACGTTACTGTAGCTGCCTTACATGCTAGAAAAACAAGCCTTTCCCGGGTGTTTCAGTTCAGCGCCTTGAACTATACTCTGCATTTGCATCTATCCCTATGCTCAGCTCCGGTCCTCTCTCTCATGAGGCCTTCTTTCTCATGAAGTGACTGGGGCCAGCACGTGTGGTCCAGGAAGCGAAGGGGACTAGCGGGCCACCCTGGCTTTTCAGGAGAGAACCCAACGCTGAAAGGTAAACTCTTCTGCATCGTGGGAGCAAATGTGAGCCAATTTAGGAAGTGGAAATTCCCTCACTGGGGTTAGCTACCAGGCTGTTAGGTAAGCAGGTGAGAGGTAAATCAGAGGATGCAGATAGAACCGAAAAGGATGGATGGATGGATGGATGGATGGATGGATGATGGATGGATGAATGGAAAGATGGATGGATGGATGGATAGATAGATAGATAGACAGACAGACAAGGATTTGGGAGTTAACTTAGTCAGCACTTGGATCATCGGGAGCCAAGGAGACAGATTAGCATACAGTTGTCAATAGGAAGACTGAACACAACTCGCCTCCCTTTGATACGCTTAGTGATGTTTTTAAAGACCTTCAATCTGATTCTTTAACTGGAAGGGACTGGGGGCTGATCTCTGCTTCAGTGACCAACTCATGTTCTTGTTGTGATTGTGATTCGGACTCGATTATAAGCAAGGATGCACAGGTCCTTCTCTGTACCAGTTTATATCTCTTTTCTCTGGGAAAGGGAGGAACGCCTTTTTTCTTGTCCCAGAGTAACTTTTCCCAGAATCCCCATTAGGTGAATAATTACTTCACTTGCTAAATATGCGCGTCCCTTTTGTCTGTCAAAAACAAAGCTCATCCTGGTGTGAAAAACATATTTTAGAAGGCAAAAGACACAGCCTATGGGCTGATTAACCGTAGAAGGGTCTATGCAAAAAGTGTCACATGAATTTGAAAGGCGCTAGCTGTCATGTCCTTATTACTGGGAAACAATCAACATTACAAAAGAAGAAGAAAAAAGCTGCAGAACTGTATTTTTGAGTGTGATTTGGAACGGAGGACAGTGAACTTTCACTATTTCCAGCAGACAGTCGTGTCTCCCAGATTGTAGCAACATATATCTTTTTTAAAGCGAAGCGTTTTATTAGCTTTTCAAACTTCCTGTTTGTGTTCCTTACCTCTACCTCAACGTTACAGCACAGAAAAGGGCTTTTTGGTTGGCTTGTTTTGTTTTTAGCCGTTACCTTTCACCCGTCCCTACTAAGTAGGTTGAATTTGGTTCTCCTGAATCGAGGGTTTGGAAAAGGCACGTGTGCAGTGTGCAAGGGGTGTGTGTGTGTGTGTGTGTGAAATCGGGGTTCCTTTGGTCTCTTAGGTGTCACAGACGTAGTTCAGCCTCTTTGTGAATGAATGAATGAACCTTGAGCCCTTCTGTGTGCCGGGTGTTCCGTGAGGCACTGGGGATAATGACGGGCCCCAAAATGCGCCCTGTGCCAGGCGCTGGAGGTCCGGGCGGGGACACACATTAGTCTAATTCCCAAACAAATGAGTGCCTCCTTGTGCAGGGTGAGAAGTGGGGCGACACGTGCTCTGGGAGTGGACAATCATGCACCCACCTCAGGGAATGTCTTCCCAGGGAGTGATGCTGGGCTGGCGCTGGCTCCCCTGGGCTGCTTAAAAGCCAAGGTTTTTGCTAAACATGAAAAGGACATAACCTGAGGGATGATGGGCAGCATTTTGGGGTGCTGCTGTCCTGTGGGGAAGGATTCCCTCCACAGCAGCTGCTCTCTTGGGCCCCCTGCCCTCCCCACCACTGCCCAACCCTGGAGGCACGGTTTCTTGGGAGACAGGCCTTGCTTACAAACGCTCAGCTGAAAGTGTGACACCAGTCAGTATGGCCATTGTTAAAAAGTCCACAAAGCATAAACTTGTTGTTTATCTATTTTATATAAAGTAGCTAGAATCTGCAGATCTCAGATTCCTAATATATCCCTTCCCACCTTCTTACCTCCTCCCACCCCCATAACCATGTTTGTTTTCTATGCTTGTGAGTCTGTTTCTGTTTTGTAGATAAGTTTGTTTGTCTTTTTTTTTTTTTTTTTAAGATTCCACATATGAGCGATCTCATATAGCATTTTTCTTTCTCTTTCTGGCTTACTTCACTAAGAATGACAATCTCCAGGTCCATCCATGTTGCTGCAAAGGGCATTATTTTGTTATTTTTATGGCTGAGTAGTATTCCATTGTATATTGCACAGGAGACTATATTCAATACCTTGTAGTAAACTATAATGAAAAAGAACATGAGAACAAATATATATATGGATATGTATGACTGAACAATTATGTCGTACAGCAGAAACTGACATATCTTTGTAAACTGACTATACTTCAATAAAAAATAAAATAAAATAAAACTATTAAACTTTAAAAAAAAAATAAAAAGTCCACAAAGGATAAATGCTGGAGAGGATGTGGATAAAAGGGAACCCTCTTACACTGTTGCTGGAAATGTACATTGGTGCAGCCACAATGGAAAACAGTATGGAGATTCCCTAAAAAACTAAAAATAGGGTTACCATATGACCCAGAAATTCCACTCCTGGGCATATATCCAGAGAAAACACTAATTCAACACTAATTCAACATGCACCTCCATGTTCAGAACAGTACTATATGCAATAGCCAAGATATGGAAGCAACCTAAATGTCCATCAACAGACGACTGGATAAAGAAGTTGTGGTGTATATAAATATATGGTGGAATACTACTCAGCCATAAAAAGAATTAAATAAAGCCATTTGCAGCAACATGATGGACCTGGAGATTCTCATACTAAGTGAAGTAAGTCAGAAAGAGAAAAAAAAAAAGGAACATATATCATTTATATATGGAATCTAAAAAAATGACACAAATGAAATTATTTACAAAACAGAAACAGATACAGACATAGAAAACAAACTTCTGGTTACTGGGGGAAAGAGGTGGGAAGGGATAAATTGGGAGTTCAAGATTTGCAGATACTAAAAACTATATATAAAATAGATAGAAAAGGTTGTACTGTACAGCACAGGAAACTATATTCAATGCCTTGTAATAAAATATAATGAAAAATAATATAAAAAGAATATATGTATATATAACTTAATCACCATGCTGTACGCCAGAAGCTAACACAACGCTGTAAACCAACTGTACTTCAACTAAAAAAAAAAAACAAAGCAGATCCTTTAGAAGTTAGTTTCACTAGACAAAAATAATCTGTGAAATTATTTCTCCTTTATTAAAAAAAATCACATTTGCAAATATAAAAAAAAAAGTGTGAGGAGTTAACCCTTGGAAGGGACTTATGACCAATGATGGTTACAGTTTGTAGATGAATTTATCCCCTTAGAATGTGCAGGAACTTCCTGGGGCTGCTATGAACAGGTCTGGCCAGTTGGAATCCCATTCCTTTCATGGCACCCCCTCCTCCCTCCCTTTCCTTCACCCCTGCTTCCCTGGAAGTGCATTCCTCAAAGTAGCTTTGGCCTCAGACTCTATTTTCTAGGAAAGACTGGTTAAGGTAGAAGGTCTGTGGACTAAACCCAAAATTGTCCTCCATTCTGCTGGAATATCAGAGTACCAACAACTCAGAGATTTAAACAACAGAAAAAAAAAAATCCCTTCACTGTAAAGAGCGGATTCTAAGAAAACTAGCATTTGGACATAGTATCCAAATGGCCAGTGGCTGGATCTGCTGTCCCCAGTGGAAGAATGACATCCTACTGGGCTCTGCACACATCAGGACACGGCTGGAGTGTGTGGAGGAGGGGCTGGTACATTTTTAGGGGAGCCTGTACAGGATGTGATCAGAGAGGTCGTGACTCGGAAGACATTTGGACTTGACCACGTGAGGAACGCTGAAGCCACTGAGGCACGTTGTATTGAGATAAACACACAACGGGTGGTAAGCGGGTGGTGGAAAGGAGATTAAAATCGCCATCAGATAGTTACTGAAGAAAGGGGCAACTTCTTTTCTGTACTTTTAAACTGCAGAAGTGGAACAAATTGGAAGATGTCATTAGGAGCGATGCTGTTGGAGAACAAAGGAGGCTGCAGCATGAGGTAGCAACATCGCCATCCCTGACATCTGTCCCGTCTCTGCAGGGACGTCACTGACGGGGGAGTTCCTGCAGAGGGTGAGGGCTGGGCTGGCCCGTTGCCAAGGTCACGTACAACGTGGAGAGTCTGACACTGGGTTTCAACACGGTTAGTGCTTCATTTAGAGGGAGCCTGTATTGGAAGGCTCTTATGGTCCAGGATTTCCACCCCTTACTGACCAATGACATTCACACCATAGAAAAGAAATTTAAACAGCAGTCTACAGCCTTAGGGATTCTGAGCAGCTATCACACCAGTGCAGGCATTTGGTGGCCGCAGACCAGGTGAGAGAGGGCAGTGTAGTAGCGTCCATCACGGCCACAAGGAAGACAGTGCAGTACTCCAGGGCAACTGACCACATCCCATCCCCTGGTGCCTTTCCCCGTGGGTGGTTCACTTGGTCACCACTCATTCATTCACTCAACATGCAGGCTGGATACCGTGGAGATCTAGTGGGAAGGGACACCTTGGGAATCCACAGCCCAAAGGAAGGAAACACGGGAAGGGACGGACACACTGCCACTGAGCATGATCAAGAACGAAATACAGCTGGGGAGGCTGTCGTGCCTGCATCCAGGGCTACAGTACTCGCAGGACACTTCTCACTTCTTGGGAAAGGGCTGCTTGACTTGCCTTGAGGGACACCTCTGACGGTCCCTGCTCAAGAAGGAAGCACAGATCCTGACACACTGAGGATGCTCAGGTGAGCCTGGGATTGGAGCCTGCCTCTGCCCCTTACTACTGAAGCATCTGTAAAAGCAGGTTCATTTATCCGAAAAATATCTTTGAGTGCCTGTTCACGTGGCAAGCATTGTAAAATGTACGGAAGATTGAATCACGGAGAGAGAAAGAGAAAGACACGGACTCCGGCCCCACGGAGGAGACCCTGTGATGGCGGAGGCCATCGCTAATTGCACACCGATTTGCTTCCACTCTCGTGCAGCACAGCTGCGCTGGGCGGGAGGCACGGGGCTTAGTTTGGCCACGGGTTCCAGTGATAATAAGCGCATCTCTCTCGGGGCCAGCGCTGGTGTCAAGTGAAATGACGCGTGCGAAGCGCTGAGCCTGACGGCGGGCAGAGCGCGTGATGGAATCCTGCCCTGTTTACACGATGTCAGTAGTGATGATCATGCTTATTTCTCTCCACCGATGCCTCCGCAGAGAAAGCGCACACATCTCATCTACCAACAGCTCTTTTTTTTGTTTGCTTCCCCCTGATTGTCAGGCTGGCATTCCCTTGTACATGTACAAAACGAATTTATATTTTCAAGTATTGTTCAAATGAAAAGTCTTTCACATCTAAAAGGGAGATGCGGGGTAAGGGTCTGGCTCAGCGGTAGAAGGCGTGCCTAGCATGCACGAGGTCCTAGGTTCAATCCCCAGCACTTCTGTTTAAAAATAAATAAATAGATAAACTTAATTACCTCCCCGTCAAAAATATAATGAAGTAAAAAAATATATAGATTAAAGGGAGGTGTAGTGGGAACCTCTTATTCAGTGGCTGGGTTCCTGTTATTTGCAAAGCGACCACTAGTCATTTGCTAAGCATCAGCTGCTTCGGTGGAAACTCTCAAGCCAGTGAGGGACACGTGCCCCATGTCTGAGTCCACATGGCATCTCTGTCTGGATCCTTCAGCCTGTCTGCAATCTCACCTGTCAGAAGGGGAGCTACAGTTGGGAAAGACAGGCAAAGCAGGCTGAACAGAAAAGCATTGTGGGGGCACCTTTGCCACTGAGAGCCTCCTGTTCCTCTTCTGTAGCTTCTAAGACTGGGGACATGAAATAACAGGAAGAACAAAACAAAATTCACAGGTTATGGAACTTGTCGATGTGTTTTTCTCCTCAATCACAGGAAGGATAGAGGTTTTGGATTTATATGAACTTGTATTGAAACTTACCTTTTCTAAGTCACAGTTCCCTCATTTTTAACATGAAGATCATGCACCTTTCCCAAGTGGGGATGAAGATGTGACAGACATAAAGGTCCTTAAAAATAATAATTACCCAATAAATGTCATCTCCCTTCCTGAGCACCCAAAGTTAACCTCCTCTCTTAATCCTGCACCAGACGTTAAAACAGACTTCTCCAAAACCACCCAAGTAAATTTCCAAATCCCCCACTACAGCAACTCATAAGCATACAATTCCATATAACGAAGAGAAGAGAGATGAAATCCCGTTGCATACATTGGTAAACTTTTATACATTGTGACCACGTAAACTCCATAGGTCCAAGAATACTCATTCTCCTCAGGCACCCTTGGAAAATCTATAAAAATCTACCCTACACAATGCCAAAAAAAGAGATCACCACAAATTCCAAAGAATTAGCCACAGAGAGACAACTGTGTTGTTCATAAATATTTTCAAGACCTAATAACATAGTAAAGTTTAAAAATTATGGGTCTGGAAACTCAATAATCCACTAGTAATAAATCATGGCATAAAATGGGCAATGATAAGAGAAATGACACAGATTTAGAACTGAACAAGTAAATGGCTAAACATGAAAGCTAAAGCATTATCCAGAGGGAAATGTGTAGCTTGGCTGCACGGATTAGAAAATGTGAAATTGTGAAGGTAAGTGAGCTAAGTCGAACCGACGAATGCGTGATCAGTCATATCCTGCAGGACCTTGCTATTGTCAAAGAGAAAATAAAAAATGTATCTACATGAAGCAATTAGAGAATAAGATATATGTTGATTAAAACTCATGAGTTAGAATTCAGTGAGATCAAACATGGCTGAATATATGCTAATGAAGCACTTCGCATTAATTAGTCTTGACCTTCAGCACAGTATTGCTATTCTTACAGATCAGGAAACGGAGGCTCAGAGAATTTTAAGAAGCAGCTAGCAAATGGTGGGGGGTCTTAGGAAGTTCAGGTTTTGCTCTGCTTTTTTTTTTTTTTTTATTCTACCACCCCACACCGCCTCCCACTGGACTACAGTCCCAAGTCCATGGGCTGTCCAGACGGTGATGTCAGGGTGTGACCAAGACGCGGGTCTGTCTGCTCGCCGCTCAAAAGCCAACACAAAGAGAGACACATGTTGGCAGGCAACTGGGAGGTGGGCAGACTCCTGTCCTAAGGACGACTCCTATTTTAAAGAGGAGTCTCAGGGAGGCACAGGCAGAGGGAGGCGGATCCATGCAGAACAGCAGCCAGCTCTGACAGTTAGTCGTGCAGGGTGTGATCAGCATCATCTTGACTATTTCGGGTACAGTCCGTCTTCATTTCCAGGGGCTGTTTGTTCTCATTTCCTTGAGGTCAGTTCCGGGAACTGTGGCAGCTTCTGTCACAGCTACAGTCTGGTCACCAAGAAGCTAACTTCTCCCACCTGGTGGGGGTCTCAGTCTCTACAGGACAGCTCAAAGGACATGGCTCAGGATGCGATCTGGAGCCCCTGGGAGGAGCTAAAACCCCCTGACTTTGTTTAATGACTGAGCTCTTCTAATTCTGTTTCTCTTGACAACTTCCCTTTGTTTCCGTAGTTTCTCATTTCTCTGAGTAAACTGATTCTTTGACTGAAGTTTTCCTACAGACAAGAGGCAGGTGGAGGACATGGGGGATGGGGGTGTCTGTCCTGGGAAGGCCCCAGGGGGTGAAGGTCCTACTCCATTTCAATGTGAATTCAAATAGCAGGGGCCAGGGAAGGCTGGAGCTGGGAAAATCTAAAGAACTGTTATTATTGCCCCAGAGAGGACTGTTGCCAAGTGCTTTCAACCCCCTGAAGGGACAGTGACATGGGAAAACCCAGGACCCTTGTCACCCCTGGTTTAGGGATGTGGAACTGACGCTGGGATGCCTGCGACTTAAATGAAGGCGTATGTGCAGAAGGGATCAAAAAGCAAAAACTACTTAGAGCTGCTATAATTTGAGTATATTTGAAAACTTGGCATTTCAAAATACACACTTGATTTGATTTCAAGAAAATGCCAGAATCTGAAGAATGTTAAGAACGCTTTAAAGGGGGCAGAGGGGAGGAGGATGACAGTCTTTCCTGTGTTAAACATCTTGTTTTGCTTTAAAAAAAAATGCAGGCTCAATTTTCAAACTTCAGATGTAGAAATTAAACCAGAAGGAATCCTGAGACTCAGTCAAGCGCTGAATAGTTTGACTTAGTGGGTAAGAAAAAATGGCAGGGAAGTGTTTTAAGTGCTTCGTTTTTACACCTTGGAATGCTCTTTCACATATAAATACAAATGTCCTCCAGGTAATCTCGTCTCTTGTAGGTGTCATTATCCTCACTACACTGATGAAATTGAAGGTGCCTGACATCCTAGGGCTTTTATGCAAAAGTTCTCTATAATTATCATTTTCGTTGTCTTGATGGTGGACCTAGGTTAAAGGATTTAAGTGGTTTTTACAAGCTGTTGAAACTGGAGAGTGAAATAAGTGGAAACTGAAATCTGTCGTTCTGATTTTGAAAACCACCCTGTTACTCTCCCCTAGCTAAATTCCCCCTCCTGGTCTCCAAGATCATTTTATGCCACGCAGCCAACCTAAGCACTTCTGCACTTCTATGCCTTATCTTCACCCCCTGACCAGTCTTCCCTTCTGCAGTTATTCCATTTTTCCTCAGTTTTCTCTTTCTCCTGCATCGTTCACTTGAGAACGGGAACCTTCATCTTACAAAACAAATAACAATACAAGGAACGAAACTGACTAGGTCCCATTTCCCGTTGCTGCTACTGCCATGTTGCTCTGCTTCTCTCCTTCTCTGCTCCCTTGATACCACTCCCTCCTTGCTTTAATCTTTTGCTCTCTCTTAACAGCTTGCTCCCTGGCTCTGCCATTCTTGCTTCTAATTGTTGGAGGCTCCAGGGCTCTGCTGTGCTGTGTACCATTATCTTCATCACCCAGAAAACATCTTTTCCTAGATGAACTCATGCGAGCCCTTGGCTGTAACCACCACTGATATACTCGGTGACTCTCACGTCCAGGTGACTGATCCTCTAGCAAAACTACTTTTGGGTTCTGCTGCACCCTCCTGGGCTGTCTAATAGGTGGTTTAAACTTTAGAGCTGAAATAAAACCTTCCTGCCTTCCCTACAACTACTTCCTGACAAGTCATCTCTGGTTCAATACTTTCTCATCTCAGTAATGACACCACCGTGTGAAGATTGCCCTCAAGATACTCAGTCTTGGGGGCCATCCTATTCCCAGCTTTCCCTCACGCAGCCGAGAGGCTCTATCAGCCTTCCCCATTGGCCCTATCGAACATGATCACTGTTACATTCTTGTCTGAGCCATAATCACTTCTCTCTTGAGTTACAGCAGTAACTTCTTAAACAGTCCCGCTCTTGTTCTGCCTGCTGTCCAGTTACCCAAAGTCAGCGTAATTGTTCCAATAGCTAAGACAAATCGTGCTACTCCCCCTTGTAGAACATTGTGCAGGCAGCCTCTGCCAGTGTGAATGAAGTTCAAACCCCAGACTGTTTACCAGGTTCTACAGGACCCCCACGTGTTTTGTGTCTACCTCTGCCTGTTTCAGACAGGTAAGTATCAGCCCATACCACCCGCTCAGAGATTCCTGCCCGCCCTTCCCCAGAGAATCATCACCCGCTCATTTTCTAAATAATTTTCCATCACACTGATTTATATTTTACTTTTCTGTCTGGAATAGGAATTTTGTGAAGTCACGGACTCTGTTTCCATTGCTGCTCTACGCCCAGATCTACAACAGTGCCTTGCACTTGGTCAGTTTCCAAAGAATATTGGTGTTACTGACTGGCTGTCAGTTCACTGAAAGGCGAAAGGGGGGAAAAGATTTATTTGGTCCAGTCTTTATTATAAATTTGAAAAGAGATGATATAAACCCATGCAAAGGAAAACACTGAGCAGACAGAATACGTAACTGAGCGGTAAAATACACGTGCGCATCAGATCCTGTAAGGAATATGCTTGTTTGACGGAATGGAAATGAACGGACGTCTAGGTTCCTGCACTTTCAGAGAAATATAGCAATTATCTACGTCTGCCATGCTGTGGGGTATGTATTATACTCCCCTGTATCCTCAGGAACAAATTCATTACAAACTGGTCACCCAAGTGAAAAAATGTGAGCATTGCAGGGAAAAAAAAGAACTTGACTTTGAACCTTAACTCAGCCACGAACCAGGTCTGGCAGGTTTCCTTATTTTTTGCATCCTCGGTTGTCTTAGCCTCCAAGATTGGTTTTAAGAGTAAATGAGAAGATGCGCAAAATGCAGTTCTCGCCATATGATTAGTGTCAACAAACTACAATTATCTATATCTGGAATACAATCTCCAAATATTAAAATGTATACCAAATGTACATTAAAGCCAATGATAAATCAGTAAATAAGATGAGGGTTCTGGATACACAAAGCAAATGAACTCTACCTAGAATGACAGAAAACCAATTTTAAGAAAAACCATAAAGCAAGCACAAGGCAAGCAAATATGTTAACCCAGGTCTTAACTCCAAGTCTGATTTGTGTTCAGTCTTCAGGAAAGGAATTCCCACAAGCAAAATATGAGGAACAACGTATTCAAATGGGAACACCCTGACCACCTGCTGTCCTTGAGTATCAGCATGCTTTTCCATTGACAGACTGTGTCATCTACATTTCTACCCAACCCTAGATTAATTTTGGGGATAGCCTCCACCTAGGAAACTGACTTACCACCCACAGGAATCGAATCCTAGGACTGGATGCAGGACACTGTCTCCAGTGTTGAATTCTCCAGGAAGTCTGTGACCTCACAAATGGGCAGTAGCCATTTTCCACCAGGAATTGGCGAAAGCAAGCCTCAAACGCAAGATAATTCATATGCCAAGTGAGCTTGTTGTGCCCTGGCTCTTCTGCAGCCGGAACAGCATCTCCCTCCATCAAGAGGTAAACAAAGACTAGCCAGGTCCACACATGTCAGTAATCACCGAGGGCAGCAACACCTCAGCACCAAACAACATCCAACAACACTAGATGTATAAATGCGCTTTTGTCTGCCTTTGTCTAGGTAGGTTTTAACTTCTTATGTGGCATTAACATATACATAATGGGAGCTGTTGGTCACTACACATCTCCTTTTTTCTGCCAACTTCTGATCTAAAACAATTTTATTGTCTAAAAATTTCACAGTTACAGGAGGAGACTTTGAGGTCATAAAGATGCAGGTGCCAGCAGACACTACTTTGAGAATGGTTTGCGGTCTCCCGGGTCTGACACGGCTCAGAAAATTCAAGTTCTCAACAACACAAGGACGTGTCTGAAATCACAACCCCATGGCCACTTAGTTTTCCCTTGGATGTCTGAACCACAGCTACTCCATTTCGACTTTCAAATGCATTCCCCTCCTCAAGGCCAAAGCAGACGTACAATACATGTCCAAAAGGCCGTAAAACAGGCGGCTTCGGTCAGTAAAGTTTAACTATGTATAAGCCGGAATAACTTCCCCATACCTCAACACGTGCAGATTTTTTCATTTCCCCTTTTGATTGCAAATGTTTTCAATAGAACGCATTAATGATCAAAATGACCATCTGGGATGATGGTTCCTGCCCCAGGTTCAGATCACGTCCCTCAGTGCTGGGCCTCCTTTATATTTGCCCAGTTATCCATGTGGGGGGAAATCTAATCAGATATTGTGAACCTGCTCAGAGGTATGTTAATGGGGAGACACATTATCGGCCATACATTTTATCACTTATACCCAAACGTTACACAAGCGTTGCACGTGTGCTTTTGGCAATGGACACAGAGCAAGCATTGCTGTACATCATGAGTAGCCACACTCTGTGACAACTCCGTCAGAGAATTCTCTTTCTATCCTAAACACTGGAGGCAACAGTGTGGTTGGAAGTAAAATAGTAACTTTTAATATTAATAAGGAGACAAATGTCTGATAAACAATTCAGTTAGAAAATGTAGATTAAAAGCCAGCAACATTTCAGACAAGACCAAAAAATGATAACCATCTTCATCAATTTACTCAATCCTATATAATTAATCATTTTTTACTAACAGTTTTATGAAATCACCGTTTTCACCAGGCTTCTTAACTATCTTCTCCAGCTCTGCAGTTATGATTTAAAAGAAACCTATCCAAAAGTCCCCTTTAAGACTCTCACTGAAGATAAGGCAGTTTTGTGAAGCATCAGCTTAACTGTCTATGGACGACAAAAGACTTAAATAAAAAGGCAAGGTTAAAGATCTGGTTACAATGGTTTTGACCAAGATGTTTAACCAAAGTGCTGTGGCATACAACATTTAAAGATAACAGCTAGACTGACAGCATTGTACCAGGACACATCAAAAATTCAGACAACTTATACAATTTCCAGAACATCTATATTAATAACTTTCATCCGCACCATATAATCTGAGGAAGCTTACCACTCATTTGACAATATCGTGTAACTTAACATAGCAACCAATCTTAGTTTAGTATTTTTCTCTGAAATGTCTCAGCGGTCCTCTGAAACCTCCCAAAGTTAGCAGAGGTCAAAAGAACTTTGATTAATTTTGATAACAAATTTATCAACAACATCAAAGTTTCACATAGTCTGTTATCAGAAACATCTGTTATCACAAGCAAATACACTTGTTCTCTTAATAGAGAGGAACAAATCCAGTCATGTACCAGTCTACTTTTAAGAACAAAATCCATTTACCGACTTATGCGTAATCTAATCTCAGCCTGACCATGCACAACTCTCCCTTTCTACAAACTTTCCATGTCCATAATTAGTTTGGCTTTTTTTTTTCTTTATCTAGAAACAACCTGCTTTAGGACAAAAACATTTTTTTTTAATTCAAAACATAGATCCTACTTTCCTACTGTATACTGAAATATTTCCTTTATTATTTTTAATAGCTTTGATGACATATTTAAATCAGAATCCTTGTCTCTTAGAAACCTAATTTCTAGTGAAAACCAAGAAGAAAGCAAACATGACCTTTTACATGAGCATTCTGTAGATTGGCAAACAAAAATACCAGTAAAATTTTCTAAAAACATGATTTTTATTGAAACTATCTCAGTGTGGCACGAAATATATTTAATAATAATCCTAAACACCTTTAGTTCCTCTCTAAAGGGAAGCAAATGTTTAGTAAATAATGTTCCAATATCTTATTTTGTTTGGCAATGACTTAGCTATTTAACAAACTTCCATTATTTAACTTAAATTAGCACCACTCTAAAATTTCAAATTCCAAAATATCTGGAGAGATCATTTCTAAGTAGACATTCTCAAAACAGAATTATTTCTAAAGAGTTCATCTAAAAGCTTTTACATTATTTGCATTTAATTCATTTATAAGAATTTCATCATACCAAGTTAATTGAATTTTTTTTTCTTTCTGCTGAGGAACTCTGCCAACAGAAACATGAACCTATTGCCCTTCAGAAAACCTGGGTACAATAAAAAACATGTCTGTGTTGACTATACCAGCAAGCTTAAGCTAGCTTCAATATTCAATCAGATTTTAACTTAATAGTGAATGTTTCCTACATCACATGAGCCTGAAATTTGTGCTCTAGCTTCTTTTATACTTAGAAGCATTTAATTTATAAGTGTTTACTAAGTGCTTACATTTAAGTCAATTAAACAGAGCCCTTTTACAGGTTAATTTTTACTTAAAGACAGACAGAACTAGAGATCTCATGGTTTTTCTGCTTGAGTTAAAAAAAAAAAAAGTTTTTCCTAGAGAGCCCAGGTGCATCATTTATGTCTCAAAGGCACAGGAAGAGAAATGCAAATTTCTCCACTACTTGCTTATACAAAACTTAACCACCTCGGCTATTTTCAGGGATTTTTTTCCAGTTCCCAAATATCCACTTCAGTTTAAAGAAATAGCAATAATAGAAAATTTGATAGATAGATAGATAGACAGACAGACAGACAGACAGATTGATTTCGCTCACATTCGCATGACTCACTTTCAGCAAAACTAGGAAGACAGAACAGGGTTTGGACTCTAGGTACCAAGACACACACACACCCTCAAGATAAAAGCCAAATTGCCAAAGGATCACTTCCATGTAACACCAGAGCCATCAGGGCTACTGTTCTCCAGATCTCAGGGAGCACTGAAGTCACACAGTGTTACAGTAAGAATATCACTTTATTTTTTTATTTATGGGAGCATAGGTGAAGCTCTCCCAGTTTTGCAAAATACACTCTGGGAGGACTGTACATAAGACGGAACAGAGCTCTGGTCATCCACACTTAATTATTCACGGCCATTGTTATCAAACGCCTAGCAAACAATAATTCAAAATGACCTCTCAGGGTCACAGTTTCCCAGCCCCAAAAGGGGGCTTCCTAACCAGCACCCCATCAGTCCAAAAGGGGAGAACCCCTCAGAGGCAAAGCTGGAGACCAAGGCTGGAAAGGAAAAAGAGCCCGACCAACGCTCCACAAGTGAGGCGAGTACAATATGGAAGATGCCCTGGTGTGGCCACGCATGAGCCCCGTTACCCAAGACGCAGCAGTATCAGTGTAAGCACTGATACGCACACACACTCAAACCACAAACGTGATCTCACAAACAAAAACATTAGCCAAGGTGTAGCCCCCAAATTCCACTTCCATTTCCAGACGGGGGACTCCGAACAGACAGGCCCAGCTCCCAAAAGACAAGGGACCCAGAGTGGCTCACGATGAGCTCAGAGGGGCTCCCTTCCCAGTGGGACTGAGCCCAGACAGATGAAGAGAAGCCCCAGCCTGTGTGGGCTGGCGGGACTCACCCCCAAGTGACTCTGAATGTCCCAGCTTGGATGTTGCTTGGCTCCAAAGGGCCTCTTGCCAGGGAGGCTGCACATGCTGAGGGCATCCGTCCAGGATCCTCAGAGCCAAGTGACCTGGGGCAGCTGCCGGACTCCACCTGGCAGGGGCGCGGACTGGCTTCACCAAAATTGTCACCTAAGGCAAGTGTGTGTGCCTGCCACACTGTCTGGCCAAAGAAACCAAAACATGGGAATGTGGGGCAGAGAAAGGCTTCCTGCTGGGCAGAGCAAGGAAGACAAGGTGGCTCAAGACCCAAAAAATCCCCGTACTCCTCCAAGGGTTTCGGCAAAGCATATTTAAAGGCAAGTGGTGGGGGGGAGGTGGCAGGTGCATAATCAGCTGGTGCGCAGTCCTCTGACTGGTTGCTGTCGAGGTGACAGGGAGGTCAACACTATCAACCCCCAGGCACCAGGTCGGGGGCCACGTGCTCTCCACCATCAAGTAGTTAATTTCTTCCCTTTGGTGGTAGTTTTTAGCATCTGAAAAACCCAGGAAATTTACATAAGATACTGAGATCTGGGTGCTTCTGAGAGGAGCTGCAGCAGAGGACATGGGGGAGGGTCTGACCCTGGGAGACCCCACAGGGTCCTGCTTCGTCGTTACACACTGACTTTAAAATACGTGGGAAGAGAATTTTTTGAAGAATAAATCCTTCTACTAGAGCAAATTATTTCTAGTGGAAAAGGGGGTTTATAATATAACTAAGCACCTCCTCGGTTACCTACTGGTGGCCTTGAGTTCTGCCTAGCACAGGATCATGGAAAGCTGGTAATAACTGCCTCTGAGGCTGCGGCTTTAAGGCTATCAGCAAAGATTTTTTCCCAGCTTCTTTCTCCCCAGGGACTTTTATTTTAGTCCCTCACATTTCTTTCTTGAATGGCATGAAATCTAAATCTCACTCAGATTCAAACACAGGACACAGCCTCACACCGTATTAATGTGGAATGGCATGTACACAAAAAGGAATTTGTGCAACCACAAACTGCCACCCCTCCCCAAACGCCAGAGTTTAGAATAAAATTCTCACATGCCCGTTCAGCTTGGTGTGGCGCGGAGCACCAAGTGCATGCGCTAAAGCCACAGCATCACAGCATCCTGATGATTTAGCTAACACAGGCTCTCGGGGGTGAACAGAGCACCTTAGCCGCTTAGCCCCAAGGTGAGCATCTCTGTTCCCGACCGCCTCCTCTCACCTGGGAAACAGCACCTTGTAAATAACCATGGCAAGCGTTTCTTTTCTTTTCTTTTCTTTTCTTTTTTTCTTTAAGTCTGAGTCAGCATTTACTTCCCAGTAACTTTTATTACTGTTCCTACTTCTGCCTTCAGGCACAATATTAAAAAGACAACTTTATGTGCCTTATTATAGATTTTCAATAAAGAGAGCTCAACTTTGTTCAGAGAATGTCAGCCGTCACTCACTCGCGCTTCACCTGAATTTGTGACACGCAGCACCTCTGCATTTCCATATGGGGGTGGATGGTTATTGCAAAACTAAGGGCCGTATTTCCCCTTATTTTTCTTAAAATAGATAATTTTTTTCAACCCCACGCTTCCAGTTAATTAATTTGAGACCGATTTTCTATCTTCTGCTATATTCTTCCTTCTTTTCAGTTTCACATCTGATAAAAAATTTACAGGCTTGATTCTGGTCCCAACTTGATGACTATACAGAGCGGCCAGCCAGGGTCTGGAAAGGCCTGCGGTCCCTTCCTGAGGACACCACTTTTCAAGGTGATGCTCTGACGAAACATTTGGAATATTTTATGTTCAACAGTTTTGAATTCATCAATGTCGCTATTTAATACATGTTTTCATTTAATCTACATAAATGTATAAGAGCATGTTAATATGGATGGCTGTATTTTTTTCTAAATTTTTTATTTTGAAATAACTTTAGACTTATAAAAAATTGCAGAAACCATTCAGAGAGCCCCTGCGTACTGCTCAGCCTGAAGCCCCTAAGGGGAACAACTTGGTTAAGCACAGGACAGTTATCAACACCAGGAAATCATACTGAGGTGTTCTGTCACCTCTACTGTAGTCCTCGCCTGCATTTTACCAGTTCCTTGACTGCTGCCAATTTTCTGTTCCGGGATCCAGTGCAGGACCCCACGTGGCATTTAGTTGTCACGTCTCCTCCATCTCCTGTCATCTGTGACAAGTCTTCTCTTGCTTTTCAAGGCCCTTTGACTTAAGGAGTATTTACCGGTCAGTTATCTTCTAGGATGGCCCTCAGGGTCTGACGGATGGTTTCACATGATACTGAAGTTTTGCGTTACTGGCCAGAGTGCTCCCTCGTGCTCTGGCCAGCGCATCATGCTGGCCGGTGGTGATACACATATGCTTTATTACCCGTGACCTCAATCTTGATCACACAGTTGTGCTGGAGTTCGTGGGTCCCTTAGTTCTGGACTTACTCTTTTTCCCTTTGCAATGAATACACGTCTTTGGAGAGCGACTTCGAGGTTTTGCAGATACCTTGCCTCTCCTCCAACTTTGACCCACTGATGTCAGCATCCCCGGGTGGTTCTAGTCTGCTTGGTACTGTCACGCTCCCATGCTGAGTTTCTGTTTTGCCCGTTTACTCTACCTTTGTTAATTATCGTTCCTCTGTAAGGAAGAGCCATCCCCACTCTCACTTTTTATTTATGTATCCAATAATTTGTATCAGGATGGACTCCGAGGTCCTTAGCTGAATCTAAGGGTTATGACCTAATATGGCCATGACGTATTTTGTTTCTCAAACTGGTCCAGATCCATCTTTTATTGTCTCTGCCCCAGCTCTGATACCAAGCACTTCTCCAAGAATCTCTGGCACTTTTTACCGAAGAACAGTGTTTAGCAACCAAGCTCTTGGTACGCGGTGTGCTCACTCCTACCGGACTAGGTCTGACTTACCCCTGGTGACATCTGGCCAGCTTGTAGTGGCCAGCATTTTACTTGCTAGGCACTCACACGTCATGCTTTAATGAAGGCATTTTATAATTCTGCCTAGGATAAATCTTTCACTTACCAAGCACATATTTTATGGACTCTTGTTGCTTCTACTTGTATTTTTACTTTCCTGGAAATGAGGACTACTTGGGACCATTCCCAGTGTTCGATCACATCTGTTCTCCGTAATTCCCGAAAGGAATATGCATTGATTTCTGTAAGTGCACTCAGTCACCAGAGATGTGACATGTCAGAGAACAGGACCCAGGAGACGTGAACTCATTTAGGACAACTAGAATCTCTTTTGTGATCTCTCTACTGGTTGAAGTTCAATTCCCTACTGACCTTGAGTGTTCAGTTCTTTCCCATCTGAATAATACTATATTTGATAAAACACTACATAACTTTTACTTTCTGTTTGATTGTTATCAGAATATATTTCTCCTTCTATAATCTTATTTTCACTAATAAAATTACTTCCTAATATACCTAACTTTAATCTCATTTTATAAAGTTTAATTTATCTTTACTTGAAATTAATTCCATGCCCCTATAATTTAAGATCACTGTGGAATAAAAAAATCCTATAACATCATGATTGGAGAGATATAGTGTACCCATCGTGCACACACACACACACACACACATATAAAATTATGCAAAAAGCGAGATTATACTAAATATATATTACTATATCATTTTATTATCTAATATGGTATCATGGTAGTAATTTCACATGGAAAATTACTTATAGTTACTTATAACTATATTATTTATAACTGTAATTTATAACTATAATTTATAATTAAATAGCATAATAGATCACTTTAGGTATTCATTGGAATTAATTTAACTAAATCTATATTATTATATCTTTAGTTTTTTAATATTACATCATTATCAGTAACACTGTGACAAATATCTTTGTACATAAACCTTTATCCACATTTATAATCATCTCTTTAAGATCCTTAGAAGTAAAATCACATTGCTTCCAATGTAACTGGAAATATACTTAGTATAACTGAAAGTACTGGTTTACTGTTTTTTTTCTTTACAGTTTTTTTGACTGCCTCGATTATTCTGGGCCTTAGGCTTTGTAGAGACTATTTTATAATCCTATTCCATGCTTTTGTATTTATCTCTAATGATGTAGCTTTCTTTACATAACTTGTAGATATCTTGCTAACATCTGAGTTTATCAATGAGTTTTTCATGCAACCATATTCAAATATTTTAGTTCCTCCTTTTAATTCAATTGTTATGGTTATTGCTGATTTTTTTTTAAATCATTTTAATTTTGGACTATCTCCCAACTTTCTTGACATATTCCTTTTCTAATTGTCCTTTCTGGGAAGGACTATCACGGTCATCACTGAATGCATGTGCTAGCCTCCTTTATATGGATGAGACTAAATGCTTTCATGAGTCTTCTATTGTTTCTAATTTACAAAGCAACATCTCCTTGTGGATAAGCAGTAGTTCTCTTTATCCTTCCTTATGCCTTCCAAGAGTTACAGGTTGCCTGCAAAGCAAGTCAAAATTTTATCAAACGCTCCTCTACTCTGAGACTCCGAGCTAACGTCAAGAACAAGATGCTCCTCCAACACAGTGGTGCCTCCCACATGTGACTGCTCTGTTCTCTACCTTTGGGCTGCCCTATCCTTGCATCTAGTTTGGATGGTAGTCTATTCCCTCAAGGACATAATTTCTGTTGCCTTTGTCTTTTGCTTTTATGCAAAGTTCCTCAAATGTGCTTAAACAATCAGGTTTAAGGAATTCTACATTGTAGCATATTCGACTCCATTTTCCTTTTTTTTTTTTTTTAATTCCCTTTGGACATAGTTACACTTCTATTCTGTGCTAATGTTATATTACTAATTTTTCGTAGAGGTGACAATTAGTTTTATCTGCAATAACAGAAACCCTGAGCCCATCTGGTTTAAGTGAAAGAGAACTGAATATTTTACACACTAGTAAGTCCCAAAGCAGGGAAAGTTTAAGGTTTGATTGACTGAGTTCTATGATATCTTCAGAAACGTAAGTTCTTCGCAATTGTCTTTCAACCATCCATAGGTTTACCTTCACCCTAGGTTTACTTCACGCCCTCTTCAATAGTTGGCTGCCAATGGGTACCAGGCAACTAACTTGTTTCCTACGTCCCTTCAACTGGAAAAAAGTTATACCTTTCCAGCAATAATGTATAAATCATCCTTTGTTGTCTGATTTGAAACCTTAGGGCATATGATCCTCCCCAATGGAGCAGAAACCCTGTACTTTTGAATCCACTCTGGAAACAGGATGGTGTTTATTCAGTCTATTCCTTTAATATCATCATCTGAGGATTTTTTTTATAAGTTAAGATCAGCTATATGATTTCCTGTCTCATTCCACCTTTACTGTGGTTCAACTTTACTCCTACCAACTATGGCAACATTTCTCAAATTGTCTTTCAGTTACATGAGTCTCACACACGTACAAAATCCACGTATTCGTATTCGTCAGAGTGTTCATAGTGCGTACGAGCACCCAAAGGTCTATGAGAAGCCCTGTGATTAAAAATAAAAGTCCCTTCTGATATATTTATCACAGCATTTTCCAAACTTACTCTGCCATGGAACTTTCACATTGCACATTGTTTCTTTGATCTTATGGTAATTATGTTTCCAAAGAGGGCACTTTGGGACAAGCTTCTCTATCATACATAATTGTTATTTTAATTAGGCATTTTATCTCTCATTTCATACTTTGGTAGACAAAGACGATTCTGATAAGATTTCAGATGTCAGAGCGAATATCTTTTTCGTGTACCCCATAAAGTACACTCAATCTCCAGCCAAGGGCATTGAAACCATGATCCTGAAAAATCAAATTGTGATGTCAAATATCAAAGCCATAACCAGCAGTTTGCACTTCATATCTGGCTTTATTCCCCTAATTCTCTCTCCCTTCATTTGGAGTGGGAAGTAGAAAATGAAAATGTCCCAAATCTCCAAGAGTGCAGTCTGTTCTGAAGGACTTTTGTATTCTCTAGAGTGGTCCAGGTTCCCTCTGTTCTTTCTTTTTGTTTTTTTCTGTGACTCTGAGAAGAGGCGGGCAGTCAGGGTGTCTGAAAAGCCCTAAAGGCAAACTCCCCATTGGACAGGACCTGGAATCCCCACACTGTATGACTGTCTGTTTCTCAGGGGTCACACAACCTGCCATGATCCACTCCTTTTTCTTTTAACCACTACAGCTCATTTCCTTGTTAATGTTACATCGCCCTAATTTTCCGCAGAACACAAAGCCCGCCACAGAGGGTCTAGATTTGGCATGCCATTCACACAGGAGGCTTTAATTTCGCAGTCTCTTTCCCCTTGTGGAGTATTTTCTCACTTGGTAATTGCTTGAATCCTTTTTCTCCCACCTCCATTCTTTATGTCCATTTCCCCCCTCAGGGTAATTATTTTAGCTTTTTAAGTTATTTACAGACTCATCACCCATTGCCTGGCTTTAATTATAGTGAGTACTGATTGTTTTTAAATCTTCTAAAAGTAGCTGCCTTTTCTCTTTTTCCAGCAACTTTGCAAGGTAAGTATTGTTTTGGTCACTTTGTGTTAAAGGGAACAAAGGCTGAACAGAACAGTGCCCGTGACCACACCATGTGGTGGGTAACTAGAGCACCTGAACCCAGATGGCTCTGATCTTAATCTGATGCTCTTCCTGCGAAGCTCAGGGGGACTGCCTTTCCTCGATGTTGACGTGCATATAGTAAAATCACTACCGGTGCAATTACGAATGTCCTTACATTGGTCCCATGGAGATTTTTTTAAACATACATGTGATATAAGTACACATATCTTTTCTTGCACACATTTTATGTGCTGAAAACTACCAGAAGCACTTTAAAAGCTTCTGTTTATTCTTAGAGCACTTTCTGGGGCAAAAATATGTCATTGCCCATTTATTATGTCTTTTGATGCTTATGAACCACAGTTTGACAAGTTATAAAACTGAAGCAAAAATTTGAAAAGTTTTTTCACCCTGGCCCCAATCTGGAACACTTTTTAACACCCGGGGTAATTTTTTTAAAATGTCAAAGCCTGCATCCCTTAGTTAGTTAGTTAGTTAGTGAGTTAGTTAGTTTAGGAGGTTTTTTTGGGGGGGGGCTACAGGGAGGTAATTAGGTTTATCTATTTATCTTTAATGAAGGTACTGGGGATTGAACCCAGGACCTCAGGCACACACATTCTACCACTGAGCTACACCCTCCCTCAACCTTGCATCCCTTCTTTAGAGATTCTGTTCCACTTGATTTGAGATGAGGCTCCTGAGATGAGTATACGTATTTTTAAAGCTCCCCAGTTACAGCCAATCTGTAGGAAAAGTACAGAGCCTTGAGATTAAATGGTACAACAAAAACCACATATTTGACTGTTTTCCATTAAATCTAAAATCTCCAGATTCCTACTCATGTTATTTTTCTTGTTGGCTCAGTGGTCTGCAAGAGTTTTTTCTATGCAAACATAGAAAGCCGTTTAGAGACACTGAGATTGAGTCCCTGGCTCCTCTGAAGTGATTAGATGGAGAATCTCGTTCTCTTGTTTCCTTTCTCCTGGAATCCTCTTCTCCCCCTGAGTCCTGAGGGAACCTGGGGGCTCACCCCGGCAGGTGCCACCAGGTCGTCTACAACCACGTTTCTTCTTTCTCTCTTTTCCCTTTTTTGATTAAATCAGCTTATCTTCAAACTACCAACTACCAATCTACTCAATTTTGTTTGTTTGTCTTAGACAGACAACAACTCTACATGGCTAAACATTGAAAGGGTTTTCAATAAAGATTTCCCTTCCAATCCTCTACCTTAGCCATTCAGGCTCTCTCTCCAGAATGACAATCTTAGTTTCTTTCACATCTTTCTAGAGATCTTATAATTACACAGTTTTTATATGTGCATTTAAAAAATTGTTTCCAATACAATACCGTATTTATACTGCTTTGCGTTTTACCTTTTTTTCCCACTGAATAATATGTTTGGATATTTACCTGTATCAGTACATAAGATGCTCCCTCAGCTTTTTTTATATCTCTGTGTATTCAATTACATCTCACTCTTGTACTGACGGACACTTGCTTTGTTTCTCACCTTTTGTTATTACAAGAAAGTTTCTAAATGAATTTACTCCATTAGTTTGCCCATGTGGCGTGTATTTCTACAATACATTTCTAGAGATGAAATTGCTGGGTCAGAGTATACACATTTGTAACTTTGAAGGATGTTGCCGAATTGATTTCTTCAGAGGTTGCACCAGTTGTCACTCTGACCAGCTACCTGAAAATGTGGCTTTCTTCATATCCTCACCAGCACAGTGTGCTATAAAACACTGTGATCTGCATGTCAATCAGACAGGTAAAATGACTTTTCCAGCACGTTTTTTATATGGCATGTCCCTAGTGATGATCAATTTTTAAAGCTGTATTTTTGTGTGTTTTTCTTATATTAATTCTCAGCATTGCTCTCATCAAACATGCTATTTTATTATTGGAACTGTTTCCTTCAATATAAACTTACAAGGCTAATACATGGGCTAACCAAAGAGTTTAGCATTTTTATATGAAAAAAAATCAATTAGCATTCCATGTCTCTGAATGATAAACACATATTAAAAAGCGTGCAGTGTAGAGCGTGGGAACGCCCTGGCTTCACATCTTCTTTGTGCTGCGTCTTTGATGGGAAGTAAATATGTTTCAGACTCACCGTGCTGAACAGGAATGTGTTCAGTGAACACACTCAGGAATGTGAACAGTGCCAAATGCAAGTGCATTTGGAAATGTTCTGTTAGTCCCCTTCCAAGAATTGATTTTTCCCCCCGAGCAATTGCTCTTTGAATGAAGGTAATTAAATGGCCGTCATGAAAGACTTAGCATTTTAGAAAGTTTTTGTGAATTTTATAATTTTCCATCACCTTAGGGAGCCAAACCCTTTCTGCGGTTCAGATGGAGCACAGTTTAAAACCTAAGGCCCTCAGAAATCAATTTATGTGAGAGTACAGCTTTCAGATGTGAAACAGAGACCCAGAGAGGTCAGCAGAATGCATAGGATCATGCTGCGTGTGGCCGGCTGGACTCAGAAACCAGACCTGCTGCCCCAGCACCCAGATTTCTCCTTATCCTGCTCTTCACTCACCAGTTCAAAGGCACGTCTCTGCTCTTGAAGCAACAGCCCCAAACTTAAACTAATCGTTATCCCGAAGGGTCACTCTGAACTTCTAATTACCTTTTCCTTCCTTCTGACTCTGTATCACATGTGCCTTAACAGGATATTGACTTACATGGATGTCCACCTTGGTGGGTACCAATCTCAGGCCCGAGGCTCGCATCCTCTCTGTTGATGGGGACAATGGTACCTGATGGCTTCAAGCGAGTCCCTTTCTGGGAATTGCCCTCCATAGAATAGCAGCTATTCTATGCCCAATGCCATGTGTCGCCCCTAGAACCTACAACCCAAGACTGATCTGTGTCTGTGGGAGACTGGAATCATGGTCAATAGGAGCACCTTTGAAGGGCTCTCCTGGCTCCAGAGCTGCCTGTGAGATTGGCTGAGGTCCTGGTTATGACCTCATCACTGTCCCGACTTCTCCCTCAGCCTCGCCACCCTGCCTTCTCTTCCTTTCCACTGTTACTCCTTCCAGAACACCTCCAAATGATCCTCCTACACCTTAATCTCTGTCCCAGAGCCTGCTTCCCAGGCAACAGCAGCCATGCCCAGCATACCTGTCTAGCCGGAGGCACTAGTCCCCTGGAATGTGCAGACACGGGGTGATTGCATGAATGCCCCCATTCAGCATCAAGCATGTGTTGAAAACATGCCGCGTGCAACGTGCCGACCAGGCGCTGAGAGTAAAGGGATTAACAAAAGCCCAAGCAGTAGAGTGAAGGCTCTTGTGCCTCCAGATTAGAAAAACTTCATCTGGTAAAGAGGAAATTTAATGAGCACGTGGTCGCTGCCTTTAAATATGTCACGGCGCCTGATTTTCTGCAATCCCAGAAAAATCCCTGAGCTGTTTTCTGTCTTATGTTTTCCTGGTTTAGCAATGATCACATTGCATATCACACTGCTCTCCTCTGCCAGCATTTTTATGGTTTCAGAATGGATCATGGTGAGACTCAAACACCAGAAACATCTTATTCCCTTATTGCTACAGCGAGATGAGCTGTGTGGAGCCTTGGCGATGCGGGAGACATCTTCAAGGCCCCCCGTATGACTTCTGGTCTAGAGACATCACCAGGGATCCTCCGGTCTCTGCAAGCACAGAGGGTTCAGCCTCATATTTTGTTTTATCCGAGCTGCTCTTCAGCCGGGTTCTGGTGTTCTGGTTGGTCACTGTGGGGTCTAACAAAGTTTAAGATATGTCATGTCAGGTTTGTCATGGACTATGATTAAGGGTTTAAAGAATATAAATTTTAGAGGCAGACTGATGAAGGACTGAATCCTGGCTCAGCCCCTTACCACCTGGGGGACCAAAGAGAAATTCATTTGTCCGCTTTAAGCCTCAATTTCTGCATTTTGAAAATGGGGTAGTGTTATCTACCTCATAAAGTTTCTGAAAACAGAGGGGTGGGTATAGCTCAGTGGTAGAGCACATTATTGTGCATGCGGTTGGGTTTAATCCCCAGTATCTTCATTTAAAAAAAAATTAAAACAGAGGATAAGAGAGATCTTAGAGTACTTGGAAATGTAATTATTTAAATCAGTAATTTTGAGTAAAAGATTTCATTGGTGACAATAAATACATTTCCCTCTGGGCTTATAGTTGGACTATGTCCTAGCTACTGTGGAAGAGGAAAGGGCTGGCAGTGTTAGATCAGACAGAGAGCTAGATATGAGCAGTGAAAGGGGGATGCAGGCCAAATGGCAGGAAATTATGCATCATGTGAACAATGGGGGTCCTTAGGTAGACAGAGAAAAGCAGGAACCTCGGGAATGGGAAGGAATCACACATTTGGGGTGACAAATGGCCTGGAGGCTGACAAAAAAAGGTAGAAGGCAGGAATCTCCAGTGTCTGAATGTAACCTTCTGCTCATTATGCCCTCATTACAATAAAATTAGCCTTGCAAATTAGAAGTACCCATCATGCACCAACGCCATGACACCCCAGACTAAATAAGGACAAAAGTCCCTCCTCCCCTTGGGAAGGTGGACCTGGGGTGGAGATGAGGGAATATGACCCCAATGAATATTCCACCCATTTATTTTATACCCTGGGTAACCAACTTGCCAAAGACACTCAGGGTAGCTGCTCACCTGGGCCTGCCTGCTCTCCCCTTGAGAGCATCCTGTCCCTTAGTAATTCCTCACTTTATTTTCTTACCTCCGTGTCTCATCTCTGAATTCTTTCTGTGATGAGACAAGAAGGTATGGGTGCTACAGACAAAAGAAAAAGATGAGTGGGGTAAGGAATGTGGTGGGTGATTTGTAGCATTAAGGAAGTTCTTCAGAGAAGTATTTATTGAAAGGGTGAGATCTGAGAGAAAGGAGTAGAGAGCGAGCCGTATGTTATCAGAGGAGTGAACCAGAAATAAAGAACAGCTGGAGCACAGGCCCTGGTGTGGGCAAGCCAGAGCAAGGCAGCCAACGTGGCCGGAGAGAGTAAAAGAACAGTGGGGGCCAGAGAGGTCCCAGGAAGCTGCGAGTACTAGGTACAACTTTGCAGAGCGCTCTACGGACATCTCCACTTACTATCCTGAGTTCAGGAGGGAGTCGTTGCCTGGGATTGAGTAGAGGAGAGACGTAATGTGATTTAAGATTTGGAAAGATGCCTCTGACTTCTGTGATGACCATAGATTTCAGGGATGCTGGTCTGGCTTGGAGCAGTGGGTAGCACTGGGGTGGTGGAAATGACTGGTATTCTGTGTACCTTTTTGAAGGTAGAGCTGATGGATTGTTAATGAAAAGTTACAGGGATGTATCTAAGGTTTGGGGGCTATTGGAAAGACTGAGTTGCTGTCCACAAAGATTTTGAAGGCTGAAGGTGGAGCAAGTTTGGAGAGAAAGTCATTTTGTTTTAGGCATGTTGAGTTGGTGCAAGGAAGATGCAAAAGGCAGGTAGGTCTACAAGTCCAGAGGTCAGGATGAGGATGTACTTGGAGATACACATTTGAGAATAGATGAGATTAAGTCAGAGGAAAGAGAGTTATCCTACAATGGGATCTGATAAGGGTCTATCACTGATATAAGATGAAAACCAAAGAGCAAAGTGTCCAGGTAGCCATTGAAGAAAGAAGGAATACAATATGATTCATGGTGGAATTGCAGGTCCTGATTAATAGCCACCAACAGAGCAATTAGAAGGAGACATTGGGAACAATCATAGTGCCTTTGTAACACTCACCAAAGCTGTGGTAAGTACAGCATATTTGTGTATTACTTATTCAATATCTGTCTTCTCCACCATATCATAGTCCCCTTCTCTGAGTGTCTTTTGCTGTATCTTGAGCTCCTCAAAGGAAATGATTGCCCCACAGTAGCTGTGGTCACAGTAATTACTGAGCACTGATTGAATATATACAGAAAAATAAAATACAGACAATGACTCATTGACAGTGTGGTATGTGCTTATTTGGCATAAAATCCATTGCTAAGCAGTGGGGTGTAGAATGAGCTGAGAGCAGAATGAAGAGATGCAGAAAGGACCTCCAAAAAGGTCAAATCTAAGGCTGGACCTGGAAGACTGAAGGCAATGGAAGTTGACAGCCAGGTAAAGGCAGAGTCATCCTGCCAACTGCTATCATGTCTGCTTCCTCGCAGGCCAGTGGACAAGTTTCCTTTGTCTGACTTAGGCACCAAAATCATCCGTGGTAGAGAAGCTAAAAGAGGTACCCAAAGTTACTGAGGTAAACAGTGATTTGAGAATCAGAACGGAGCCCAGATTTTGGAATCATGGCGAGCGATACAAAAATAAGCCCAGCTGTTTGTTGAATTTACAGTGAGACATGCTCAGTGTTTTCAGCAGTATTTAGTGGTGTCTTGTCAATGATATTTAAGGTGTTGAGATCCTACAGAGCAACATCTGTCAAAGCATCTTTCTAAAGAGAAGTGTTACAATCATTGAGTGTGTAGCTACTTCAACAAAAACTAGACATTATATTTAATTTTTACTTCTTCTAGATAAATTGTGACAATTTCATTGTACTTTCCTAATTTGCTAAAGATCATTTTCAAGGCACATGACAATCTTGACTCTCTCCTTTGGTCAGAATATATTTATTCACACTGCCAAGGCTTAGAGAGAAGAAATTTTGTTTATATCTCATCTATGAGTATTTTTATCACCCACTCAACACCCACGGAATTATCAAGCTCAGGAGGGAAAGGTAAGGTCACTTCTGTTTCCTTTGCAGATGATTTGTTCTGGCATTACACCTGTCCTTGTAGACACTGGAGGTGACAAATGCTAAAGGAAGCTCACAGAGTCAGCCTTTCCGACCACGGACACGTGCCTCTTCCTCTTCAATATCCATGACTTTTATCACGTCCAGTAAATTCAGATTAGAAATATCCAAGCTTCACCTCTTTTTTTAGATCTCTTAAGTGGGAAACGAAAAAATAGACCCTGTCTGTAAAACCCATAAATTAAATGCAGTCATTTTGCCAGATGCAACATTGAACTTGCTTCCAGAAGTGTCTGAACTTCTGTGTTCACCTGTGGAAAATGAACTACAGGAATCTTATTCAGTGTGCCTAAGTTTTCTACTGGCTCATGGCTGAGGCAGCACAAAGTGTGGGTGTGGAAAAGTTGATTCGGGAGATGGATCTGGTGTTGGACCCTGTGGGGCTGTTTGCGGTCACACTGACCAGCTCTGGTCAATTCCAGTAGCATGTCCCCCAAACTGGACATGGCAAATTTAGGAGCACGAAAAGACGGTCTGGAAACTTGCACAGATCTTGTATTATGTTTTTGTAAATTCAAAAATCTATTCTTTAAAGAGAGATGGCAAATGAGAGTAGATTCTTAAAAATTCACCTATTTAACTTATTTTCCAGAAAAGCAGACTTTATATATAGACTTTAGAGCATGTATCCTCTGATCCATTTTTAAATCCATATATTAAATGTCTATTTTAATTTTTTAAAGTATCACTCACTTCTTTTGGGACACAAATTATACAGAAAAGAAAAAAAGTGATAAGAAGAAAATGATAAATATGGAGTGTGAAGAACATAGGCCTAATTTAGGAAGAATGGATGCTAAACAAGAAAGAAGCACTGCGTGGGGCTGGAGGTATCGCTGAGACACAATGAACTGAAACTTCTTAACCTGATGAACAATCTGATTGTGGTTATGAAAGTCAGGGCTACATCATGCAGAATTAATGAGAAAAACTCCACGTATGGCAAAATCCGGTCACATTTGTAAAATAGAAGAATAAAAAGAAAATAACCTCTATTCAGAAGCAAAAACTAGATTGCTTACTGAGAATGAGAATCAACTGAATTTTCTGTATATAAAACAATGTGGAGAATAAGCAAAAACAACCTATCCTTGACCCTTGGAAATATTTGTTCCCTGAGATAAATCTGTGAACCAACAAAAACAGCTATTGTCACACTAAGTAAGCCAGGAAGAAAGAAAAATATCACATAATATCACTTATATGGGGAATCAAAAAAAAAAAAGGACACAAATGAACTTATTTATAAACCAGAGACAGACTCACAGATGTAGACAATAAACTTATGGTTACTAGGCGGGGAAAGGATTTGGGGAGGAATAAATTTGGAATTTGGGATTTGCAGATACAAACTAGTATATATAAAATAGATAAACAACAAAGTCCTACTGCACAGCACAGGGAAATACATTCGATATATAGTTGAATATATACATAACTCAATCACTATGCTGTACACCAGAAGCTAACACAATGCTGTAAATTGACTATATTTCAATTAAAAAAAAAAGGCTATCTGATCAATATAACAGCTTGTCCATCAGGCCTCACTTCAGGGTTCATGATCCTCTGGGTCACCAATGTTTCTATCGGGTATAAACTCTGCCCCATCCCAACCAATTCCTGATTTTGCAAGATTGTCCTTAAAACACTCCAGCCCAGGTCCTTAACTTCTAAAAATATCACCTTCTGCCTTTCCCCTTCTGAACACGACTAAGACTCTGACAAAGTGGTTCTTCCTCATCGCAGCAGGTCTGAGACATTAGCCCTCCTTGAGCAATGTGTTTTCATGATTCTTTGAAGGAGTTGTCAGTATACACTAATAAAGAACTAATCATTTATATGTGGAGTCTAAAAACTAAATGATACAAATGAACTTATTTACAGAACAAAAAGAGACTCACAGACATAGAAAACAACCTATGGTTACCAGAGGAATAAATTGGAAGTCTGGGATTAGCAGATACAAACTACTATATACAAAATAGATAAACAACAAGGTCCTACTGTACAGCACAGGGGACTATATTCAATATCTTGTAGTAACCTTTAATGAAAAAGAATATGAAAAGGAATGTGTGTATGTACAATTGAATCACTATGCTGTGCACCAGAAACTAATACAACATTGTAAACTGACTATACTTCAATAAAAAAAAAAATAAATGGACAGAGTGTGGGCTGTCTGAGAAGGCAAGAGAGAGAGACCAGAAGGTGTGCAGGGTGATTAGTTTCAACTGGCTTAGTAATTTCATATGGTAACAAGTAGGAGGATTATTCTAAGTTTTGGGGAATGAGTGAGGATTTCTAGGAATTGGGACCCCCATCCACTTGTTGACCTTTTATAGTCAGCCTGGGAACTGTCATGGCGTCTGTGGGTGCGCCATGAGGCTCAAGGTCTACTGGAAGTCAAATCTCCCACCATCTTGGTTCTAAGCAGTTGGTCCTGTCCTCAATGGCTGTGTCCTTCCTTCAGTGGTTGTGCCCTGCCCCCTTCCCTTGTGTCTCAGTAGCATTTTGTAAGATGTCAGCTTCATCTCCCCTTTGCTTAAAGACCTGTCTCAATGTGGCCCGTCCCCATCTCTGTGGCCCTACTGAGGGTCCATCTTGTGTCTCTCTCATATTTTCTACTTTCAGTTCCATGTCTGGACATCCTGCTTCAGTTCCACCCCACTTTGGACCAGGCCTGAAACCTGACCACTTTATTGCTCTTCTTGCCTATTAAAATGGAAGAACACTTTATCCAAGTATTTTATGAGTTTAATAAATGTACGAAAAAGTTTTGGAATTGGAAGGAGGGGTCATTCATGAATGTCCAGCTTTCAATTACCCTGCCGGCTCTACTGAGACTCTGAAGCCACACCAGATGATTTTTTCTTGTCTCACAAGCAGAGCAATTTTACTCATCTTTGGGCCCCGGGAATCTAAATGTCCATCCAGAAACGTGCTTGTTCAGTCGCAGTTTTCACCACAGATGTACAAAAGGTAAAAGAACACGTTCTCTGTACGTCTGTGTCTGTGGCACCTTTGGGGGTATCTCCTTGCTTTCCAAAGCAGCTGCGGAAGCTCAGAGAAATCAAGTGACTTCCTGAACGTGCACAACGGTTTGGTGGCAGATGTCCCGACTAGCGGTTAGAGGACGGGAGCTCTTCCTCCAGAGTGGGCACGTCTCTGTTTCCGAGGCACTGGGAGCACAGATCTCCAGCCCTTGCCTTCTGCAGGGGCCCCTGGTGAGCTACTGAACTAAAGTGAGGCTCAGGTCCTCATGTGTGAGACGGTTACGTGTGTTCACGTAGAGAACAGTCACATGATGGGGCCCCCAATGGGTAAAGCAGTGCTGGACCCGTAATAAACACTGCATACTAATTCCTTTCTCTCTCCCTTGAGAAGGCTCTTTGCAACATGGTAGCCAGTACAACAACTGCACATGTCATAAAGAAACAGATCTTCCTAACGATGCTTATTTCAGATGGATTTGGTGAAATGAGGCAAAGTCACTGCAGTAGACGATGTGTGGCTCGTGTGACTCTTCTATTTATACACCGAAAGGCAGAAGTGTGCTGGAATTCTCCAGGCACCTCCTCTGGAAGGATAGCCTCCCTCACAACTACAGCTCAGTTGTTGCCTCCTCTTGGACTCCTTCCTCTACTCCCAAGATTACACTCAGGGTCTTTCCCTCCCTCACGCTATCGTTGCAGTTACTAAGTTAAATTCTTTGCCTATTTACTCCTCTGCATAAATATCAGCCCTCAGAGCTGTGTATTTATCATTTTACTTGAGTAATACAATTGCAGAAATTAAAGTATAAGTAATATCATGGACAGTGGGTGAATGAGTGACTGTTAATCTCCTTTAATTCCAAAGGGAAATATTCCTTGGCACTACTGATTGTTATATAATTCACCCCAGATCCTTGAACTCCGCCTGTCCAGATTACTCAGCGGATGTAGGGAAACACTTTTTCATTCTCCATGACTCTCTGCCTTTTCTATTCTGCTCCTTGTCTTATCTTGTCTGTTCCTCAAACTTTTTGTTCTATTATCTCCCAACCCCTTACTCTCAACATGAACTTCTTGCTTTGAAAACCCATTCAGATGAGCTTCTTCCATATACCGACACGAGCCCACCATTGGCACCTTCCATTGGCTCTCTGTCCGTGTTTGATGTGAGAGATGAGACTAACTATTCTATCACACTGACAAAAGCACTGCCACGGTGGCTGGCCTGCCTGCTGGAGAGAGTGAACTTGGCAAGTGGCAGAGGATGGCCAGTAGCAGTAAGATATACAACACAGAGTGGAAGGAGCTGTCCCAGCACCTGGCCTCTGTCTTGAATTTATCCCTGGAATTGAGGTGGAAGAAAGAAGTTGACCTGAAAGGGAACACATTCAATACCAGGAAACTTTTGGGGATCAGCAAGGCATTGGGGAAAGAATATAGAGAGTATCTTTGGTTTCAGGAAGCATCTTTCCTAGGACATGTCTGCAAATACTTCTCCCAACCCCCTAAAAGAATGAGCTTCTTGGTTTGATATTCAAAACTTGTTCTCTTCTCCAGAGAAATGTAACTATCAAAGATGCCATCTGCTGTGTACAGATAAGGTGACGTCTGGGGATGGGATGGAAGACTGTAAGCCAGTGTTAAGTCGATGTCTTTGGAAAAATGGAGAGCTTAAAGGGAAGTATTTCAAATGATGTTCAGGGCAGTAACCTCTTTCGGGAGACACACCAAAGCCTGGGTTGTCTGTATCCATAAAGTATCAGGCAAAGCGCTGAAAGAGAAGGTCATGAGGTAAGCAGCCCTAGCTGCTAACTTAGAATGCACAAAGGCTTTGCCACAAGTGTTTAGGGGCCCCAGGAATTGTATTCTTAATCATCTATATCTGGGCAGGATTATACAGACTCTACATGTAATATACACTCAAAAAATTTTCTATAAATTTGATTCAGAAATTGTTGATAAGATAAAGTAGCAAAAAAAAGTCTAACCTTCTTATTTTGTTACTTAAAAAATATTGCTCATGTCTCCTCACAAACTCTAGATATTACGGCTTACTTTTTAAGAGTTGTGAAAAAGGTTGATAGCTTTGTGTACATTTGTTGAAGAAATGTAAAACATATAATCACATTTCATGAGTGTGGGGGTATAAGAACTGACCTTGAAAAATTGAAGGATTAAGAAAAGGAACAAACATTACATATATTTCTAAATATATATAAATTTAATGTATGTATTTAAATATAGCAAAAATATAATGGATATTTCAGCATTCTAAGTGGTCAGAGCTGGGAGGAGATTAAGATTTCCTGATCACGTTAAGTTTACTTAAAACAGTTCATAAGTCTTTCTTTCTAACAAACTGATTTTAGAAGCAAGTTTTCATCCTTTTGGTACTATCAGTAGTAGCAAATATCGAGCCTTTCCAAGTGAATTTAACTTTAGAGATAGCCAGAAGTCATTTCAATTCTGGGAAACAGGTGAGTGAGCAACCTGGCTGCAGGGAACTGGGTTGACAATGATGGGGGTGATGGGTAATTTCTACGGTTTGCATTAGAAGTCTTGAGACCATCCCACAATAAAAGTGTCCAGCAGTGTTATAACAAATGGAAACATCATTGAAATAAGTATGATTTCCCGATGTGACTAGTTGGATGGAAATGCTGCTTAATGGGAAGTGTAGTTTACGATACGTTAAACAGAATCCGACTTCTCATGGGTATGGTGGACAAAGGCTTCATACTAGACAGAGGGTTTAAACACTTTAAGATAAAGTACTAACAACCTCATAGGAGATGAACAACGATTCACAAGGGGGAAAAATCAAATGGCTCACACAAAGAAGAAAATACAGAGTTTAAAGTAAGATCTAGGGGGGAGGGTAGAGCTCAGTGGTAGAGCGCATGCTTAGCATGCACAAGGTCCTGGGTTCCATCCCCAGTGCCTCCATTAAAAAAAAAAAAAGTAGAAGTAAACCTAATTACCCCCCAAACAAAACAAAAAAAGTAAAACAAAACAAAAACAGAAAAAAGAAAAAATACAGCAAGATCTTAAACTAGAAACATCAAGTCTGTACACTCTCTGCTTATTAAGTTAGCAAATACTGAGTAATAATAAAAAAAATAATGATACCAAACTGCTCAATGTTTGCAAGATAACAAACAATGAAAACATGTACTTCTGCAATGAGTATAGACTGAAAGGAGAATTCCTGAAAATAAATTTTAACTTTTTATGTGTCTTTACACACATAGAGAGAGAATCACGTATGCAGATAGTTAGATGCATAACTATGTAGATGACAGATGCTAGAGAAATGGATGGATAAAGGTTGATAATAGGTAGACAGTTGACAGAGAGAGAAAGATGAATGGATAGATAGACGGCTAGATGGAAAGATGGGTGGGTAGATGGATGAGAGAGATGAGTTCAGCAAAGCTGTTGCATCTAAGATCAATGTATAAAAATTTAATTTTATTTTCATGTATTAGCAATGAATAATCTAAAAATGAAGTCAAGAAAACAATTTAGAAAATAGTCAAAACTAATCAAAATAATTAGGAAAAATGTTAAAAGAAGTGCAAGATTCATCCACTGAAAACTCTCAAACGTGGTTGAAAGAAATTAAAAATCTAAGTAAAGGGAAAAACATATTGTTTTTAAGGATCGAGCCTTACTATTGTTAGAATAGTGATACTCCCTACACTGGTGAACAGACTCATGATTATCAAAGTCTGAACTGCTTGTTTTTCACAGAAATTTATAACCTGATCCTAAAATACATATGAAAAGGCAAGAGACGCAGAACCCAGAATAGTCAAAACAATAATGAAGAAGAAAAACAAAGGCAGAGAACTCATATTTCTCAATTTCAAAACATCTACCAAGCTATAATAAACATGACAGGGTGATCCTGGAATAAAGATTAAAAATCCACAAAATGAAATCAAATGAAGAGTCCCATAATAAACCCTTACATGTACTTTGACAAAAATGCCAAGACAATTAAATGGAGGAAAAAAAACAGTCTTTGCAACAAATGGTGCTGGGACGACTGACTATCCAGGTGCAAAAGAAGAGTTTGAACTCCTATTTTAGACCTATTTTATACCATTTACAAAAATTTATTCCCAATGGGTCATAGATCTAAATGTAAGAGCTAAAAATATAAAGCTCTCAGAAGAAAACATGGTGCAAATCATGATGACTTGGCTTAGACAACATTTTTTCACACATGACACCAAAAGCACAAGTGACAAAAGAAAAAAAAAAAAGAAATAGACCGGGCTTCATTAAAAAATTTTTAAAATATAAATTAAAAGGCACTAATTAGCAAATGAAAAGACAGCACACAAAATAGGAGAAAATATTGCAAATCATGTATTTCGTGTGGGTCCAGTGTCCAGAATATATAAAGAAATCTTACAGCCTCATTTTAAAATCAGCGAAAGATTTGAATAGATATTTTTCCAAATTAGATAGGCAAGTGGCCAATAAGCAAATGTAAGATGCTCAAGACCGTTTGTCATTAAGGAAATGCAAATGAAAACCACAGTAGTTCCCCACTGCCGCCGTAAGAAACTACCACAAATTTAGTGGCTTAAAGCAACACACTTTTTATTGAACAGCACCGGATTTTAGTAATGCCCTGTGCAAAGTTATTTCCAATCATCCCAATAGTGAAATCAGCGATAAAATAACTTCACTTTTGTCATTTAGTATATTTATGAAATTTCAGTTATGAAAACAAGCCTTGATATCTTCCCCTACCTTTCTGCTTTGTCTAAAAGTAGTTAGGATAGACTGGAATTTCAAAATTGTAGAATAGATAAACAAGATTACACTGTGTAGCACAGGGAAATATACACAAAATGTTATGATAAATCACAGAGAAAAAAATGTGACAATGAGTGTGTATATGTCCATGAATGACTGAAAAATTGTGCTGAACACTGGAATTTGACACAACACTGTAAAATGATTATGAATCAATAAAAAATGTAAAAAAAAATAAATAAATAAAAGTAGTTAGGAGAGAAAGTATCGAAGAATAATCACTTGTAGTCTATTTTTAAATGCTAATCTGTAGAATTCACACATTTTAACGTGTTACTCATCAGCACTTAAACATTTTTAAATCCACTGCACACCCTGCATTTCGTTTAGAAGCCATGGGTGCTGTGTCGCTGCAGACTGTGTTCATAGTGTCCATGCTCAGAGGTGATACAGATGCATTGTTTTACTTTCATCATCCAACTTACTTCCTCTCTGATTCAACATTTATGGTCAAAATGAAAAAGAAACCAAAGTAAACCATAACAATCACAGCTCACAATCCTGCTAACGATTTTGAACTTTAAGACTCGAACAATGACATCGGTGACAGCTCCTTAGTTCCTTATCCAGTGTCGGAATTTTAAGCGCGTGTTCTGCTCACCGCAGTATCATGCTTCTTCCTCCCACTCAGAACACATTGGGATTCGGGTGAGCAAGTGAGAGACGGCAGTATTTATTCTAGGGATAATACTGGGATCACCTTGAACACACCTTAGTTAAATTTTAAAACTTAAATCATTCACCACTTTAACACATGATCATGAGAGAAAAATATTTGCTGTACACTTTGGAATTGACTTCAACCCACTGGTGTGGCAAACTGTTCATTTGAAACCGACCCTTAGATCCTCATGTTTGGAACTTATGTTCGGTAGTTTTCATGGGACAACAAGGTCAAACAATTTGGTATTCTGTTGTTTTTTCTCAATTCTAACAAGTACTTCAAGCGAATTGGAACTTTGGGTAAATGTAAGTGAGTGGGAGTGGGGGAGAGGCTAGAAACACAAGGGGGAAGGACGATTTTACTGAATAGAGTAAGAAAAAGTGGCCACACCGGAATATGAAGAAAATTAGCTGTGTGTTGGCCAAGTCACTCCAACTCTGGCGGTTCCTCATTCTCTCCTCTGCTCGACTGCAAACAGTTGTGGTGAATCAATGAGACCGTGGATACGAAAACCACTTTGAAAAATAACAACTATCATGTAAATGTGAGGACATACGGACGGAATTGTATTGTGAAGGCATCCGCTCCATTATTTCGCTATGAAGGCTGACATTTTCATAAGTGCTTATTTCCATTTCTGTTCCATTTGAAACCCTTGTGCAATTTTGCTGTACAGTTTCTCCTTGGGAAAGTCAGAATTTTGGCATCTGTCCTCCCCCATGCCAATGGCAACAGGTCTCCACATCCACACAACTGATAATGAGCTTGCTATCACGTTGTCCTGATTGCCACCGAGTATTTATTTGGGTCATAGTAACAGAGGGAAATATGAGCGAGAGGAAATTGTTTCTTAGAAGCCTGCCTGACTATCTAGCAATTGAGGGGACTAAATGCATATTCTGACATAGTTAAAATATTTTGGAAGATACGTGCATTCAATCTGTCCCAGTCATAACAAAATCTTTCATGGCTTAAAGTCAAAGAACTTCATTGCCTGGGAGCCAAAGCTTTGTATAATTCTGTGAGATTTCTACTCTTTTTTTTTTCCCCCACAGGTAGGAAGGCTGCCTCTTCCTTGTACAATTGTAACACTCTTCCCACTGGTTTCCCATCTCTTCCGTTTCTCTTCTCCAATCTGGTCAATGGACTTCTCAGGATGTATCTTCATCTACAACTTTAATCACAGTATGCTCCAGATTAAACACTGTCAAACATCTATCATGACTTGTTGTGGAATAAGGCGCAGGAACACGTCTGGCTGTTCAGGTTATGATGGGAAGGGACCAACATACCAGCTGACCATCTTGGGCATGATTTTCAACACACCGAGGATTTCCTTCATGTGAAATGGATGCCAATTTTACTTCTCAAAGCCATGGCATGTTTGAATGTTACTGAATAAATATAAAGCTTTCAACAAGGTGATAGTCCTCTTCTTTTTCTTCTAGTCCCACTTACTTCTGTCCCTCCACATGCATCTTAAGTCCCCTACATACAGGACCATCGGCTCTTCTGTGAATAGAAACCTACAACCATCCACCCTTTTCTGACCTTACCCCAGATGTTGTACCCACTAGGAGGGTCCTCCCCACATCCAGAGGACCAAGACACACAGTTCCAACGGTACCTTTTCTATGAAAATGTGGATTCTCACCTGATCTAGACTTAAACTTGTCTCCTTTGACTCTTCTCAGCATTTCTATTATATTCCTGCTACAGGGATACTTGCTTTAGCCAGTCCTATTAGAGCATTTCAACAGAAATCTTATTCTCCCAGTGATATTGCATTGTTTATTCTTCTTTTTACCACTGCAAGGAGGGAAGAGCCTCTTTCCCATTTGCATTTCTTAGAGGAGAAGTCTTGCAAAAAATAAGGCTTATAAACATTTAAAGGGAGTGATAAAAAGAGAGCTCTAATCGCCCTTCTAGAGTGTGAGGAGGGAGAAGGCACTGATTTAGCAAAGAAAAGGGGAGATGTTGGATGGATCTCTGGGATAAGACCAAGAACTGAGCAAAGTCATAGAATTCCGAGTAAGAGGCAAGATACTATAAGTGCTATCTATGATGTGAGCAAGCTGAGCAACTAGCTGGAGAGAGGGGATAAAAACAAGACAGTCGTCCCCGGGCATCTGCAGGGGATCGGATACTAAAAGATGCCTGCATTTGCAGATGCTCCAGTCCCTTTCATAAAGTGGCATAATGTATTTTATATAAAATGGAATAATGCATAATGTAGTTGGCTCTTTGCATCCATGAATTCCACATCAGCAGGTAGGGAGGACTGACCGTACTGGTTTGAAAAACAAAAGAATAATGTAAAATCTGCATTAGAAACTAGAATTTCCCTACAAAATTTCTACTCTAAAGAGAGAAACCCCTTGATCTCATCAATCTTCTATATGACATAACAAAACCAAGAGAAATATCTGTCCTTCAAAATATAACATGTGCATCACGGTGTAGTAGGAAAAAACCAATCTGACTCCATATTGAATCTTTTCCATTGGCTCTAACCCTGTGCTCTGTCTCCTGGGCTCAGACCTGCTGGTTCTGTACCTTTTGTAAAAGAATGTTTCCTAAGGCCTGAAATAGACAGGATAGATCATTCTCAAGGCTCTGACCCTTTAGGGTATCTCTTTCCCATTCATATAGAGATAAAAAGTTGCAGAATGAAAAATAACACTTATTTTGTGGGAGGTTCACAGGAACACTGTGACCTGACCCACATGGACAGCTGCAAGAACAAAGGATTCTGACACCAAGAAGTTTGCAACTACCAACTACACCCCTTCCCCTTTTAGTATAAAAGGAGCTTGAATTCTGACTTGGGTAAGATGGTTCTCCAGGACATTAGTCCCCCACCTTCTTGGTCTGCTGGCTTTCCCAATAATGTCATTATCCCTTGCCCCAACACCTTGTCTCCTAGTCTACTGGCCTGTTGTGCAGTGAGCAGAACGAGTTGGGACTTGCTAACAGTAGGACCCGAAATTAAGCATAATTAAGAAAAAACACTACCTTGTTCTTCCTATAACTCTGCTTTTTATATGTCTTAAAAACTTGTTTTTTTCCATACAAGCTTTCATCAGTTTTAAACACAACCTTAGGCCCTGCTCTAAGATATTGTTGTTTTTAAACATGGAACACTATCTGAATTCTCACAACAGTCTTATGGGAGTAGTGTTTTTATACTGTTCATCTTAAGGATGAGAAATGTGAGGCAGAGAAAAAATAAGGACTGTGCTAGATCACCCAGCTGACAATCAATTTCAAAACAGGGATTTTAACCTGAGGAATTCACCAACTTAGCTTGTGTTTTCCACTGCTTTAATACACTTTCTCCCAAATATAGTATTCTTCTTCCTGATTGACAGTTTCTTCTGCCCTGTCAAGCAAAAGCTTAACGCTCATAGTTCGGACCATGAATGGAAAAGCTTAGTGCTGTACTTTAGGAGTTTCTGTCCACAACCATCACACGTGCGTGTGCTCATGCACGCGCACGCGCGCACACACACACACACACACACACACACACACACACTGGTGCACACGACTAGTCCTTGGCCAAAAAGCAAATTAAATGCTTTAAAAATCACTCTGAAAACTTCATAATTATAGCATCACTTCCAAGAGGAAGTGTATTTTGTGCAGATCATGAACATAACTTATCAGGAATTTTAAGCTCCAGGAACAGGCCCCCAGGGGATGGGTTATTCATGATGAGTCTTCTACGAAGAAACATCACTCTTACTGACCCTCTTGTGACCAAAATGCAAGTTCCCTTGGCTCTCTCCTAGGATGGGACTCCACTCTGGAACATTCGGCAGACACTTAATCCTATTTATTATTTGTTTGTTATCTGCATTTATCTTCCTTCTACTCACTTCATGTTTTCACTGTGGGAGCCAGCATGGCTGTGCTTCAATCTCTAGGCTCTAACTGGTGTGGCTAATGTTCTTTGTCCCTGCGCAACGCCCTGAACTGTCCCGCCCACCAGGAAGGGGGTGAGGATGACGGGGCCCAGCCAGGGCTGCTCACCCTCCCTGGGGAGGTTTGCAGTCACAATATTTTCCATTTCTCTGAATAAATGTATGGCAGCCAGATTCCTAGTTATGAGTTCGTATCCTTGTTTTCAGTATGTGAAGAGTTAGAATATAAAATTCCCATTTGGGCAGGAAGCTTAGAAATACCTCAACTCATTTTGTCTGTTTAGAGATGGAGAGACAGAGGCCCAGGCTAGCGGGAGAAGTGACTTGATCGATGTCTTTATTATATTAATGAACAGCAGAGTGGAGGTCACAAAAATTTTTGACCCCAAGATTAATTACTTTCTACCCAGTTGTGTTACCAAGGGGTGGCTTGGGTGGCCTGCCTGCCCCCTTGGTGGTACTGTGTGCAGGGATCAAGAGGGGTACCTTGCTTTTGCTTCTGACAGCCCCAAAGTGGCACTTTGGTTTTGGCTTGTTTGTATCTTGTTCATAATGGGCCCCAACTGCACATCTGTGCAGTTATATTTAGATCCTTATAGTTTCTTTGTATTCTGTTGCTGGAGCTATTTGTCCAGGTGCAAGCACTCCAGTAAAAGGTCCCAGATTTCAGGTCTCAGCCTGTCTCATTTGCATTATGGGCAAAAAAAAAAAAGAGAGAGAGAGAGAGAAAGGAAGGAAGGAAGGAAGGAAGGATGGAAGGAAGGAAGGAAAGAAAGAAAGGAAGGAAGGAAGGAAGGAAGGAAGGAAGGAAGGAAGGAAGGAAGGAAGAAAAGAAGGAAGGAAGGAAAGAAAGAAAGAGAGAAAAGATAGAAAGAAAGAAAGAGAAAGAGAGAAAGAAAGAGAGAAAGAAAAGAAACAAAAGGAAGGAAGAAAGAAAAGAAAAGAAAGAGAAAAGAAAGAGAAAAGGAAAAAAAATCACTTCATAGAGACGCACTGTATCACAGACCCATCATTGATGGGATGAAGATTTTATAGGACTCGACCTTGTGACTGTGAATCCTTCCCTCCCTCCCATTCTAGCAGTCATGACACTGGCTCAGTTGCTCACCACCAGCCCCTGGAAACCCCGTTACCGAATGGATGGCTTTGTTTCTGTTTTCAATCATTTTCAAACTATCTTACTTAGAGTTGGAATAAAACAAGTTTTCTTAAACTGTGTGCTTGTGTTGTTCCCACTCAAAGGATTTCTATAAGATCTCTTAGATGCCTTCAAAGTCATAATTACAAAACCCTTGAGGTTAATGGAAACTCATTTTTTTAAAGACCTAGAAAAAAAAATCCCAAACAATGAACAATATGGCAATAAGAACCTACATTTCGATAATTACCTTAAATGTAAACAGAACCTCATTTTATGCAGTGGCCCCTTTGCATTGTGAAGAGCTCCTTTCCCACTTCTCCCCGTTGAGGTCTCCTCCAGGAAGCCCTCTTTCCTGCCCACTCCCATCAGCTCAGTGACTTACAGTCTCTCTCTTCCATTACAAGCAGTACATTGTTTTAAGGTTGCCAGTTCACAAGACTGTCTCACTCACTGGACCACAAACACTTTGAAAGAAGTAACACATTCAGTCTCAAACACCCAGTGCTTAACACGTATCTCAACTGGCTCACCTATCACCCAGACCCCCAAACTTCAGGGATGCACTGAACTGTTCTGTTATGACCGAGCGCTTCAGGAATCCCTCTGGGTCCTGCCCTCCAGCTGCCGCAGATCTGCTCACTCTTCTGCTATCTTTGTCCCAGTCCCATTTTCTCTGACTGTGTCTCAACTTCCCGTAGAACCATTTGGGTCTTAAATATATACCGAGAAGCCTAGAAATCCAATGCCTAGGGCCTTGCCTCCCATAACCAATGCAGCCTGACATCCACTCCGCTTCTGGGAACTCCCACTGCCACAGGCCTGGGCTCGCAGACTGCCCGGGAAGGTAGCTCAGTTCTTCAGGGTAAAACAGAATTCCGGTCCCAGTAGACCCAGAATGCAGGGTCTTGTTATCGACCACGTGGACTGGTGGAGACTAAGAGCTCCATGAAACTGAGCCATATCAGTTTTGCGCACCCTTTATCCTCACTTTCCATCATAGTGCTTGATAAATATCAGACAATCAATTTAAAAAAAAAAAGCAATCAAGGTAATAAATGTCAGTGAATGTGTCCTTTTATGGCTCTGTCCTTTTTTTTTTTTTCAGACACTATTTCTCCCAAATTGAACTTTCAGATCTGAACATGAGTATTTTCTCTTCCTCTTTCACTCCACTTCTGTAACCTCCCTCTAATCTCTCTTGCATTGTTTTCTCTCTTTCATAGACACGTGGACATGCATACGCATCTAGACACACACACGCACACAGAGAGGTTGTAATTTTTTCCCTTCATATTGGCTTTCAGTTTGAGTAATTGAAGGTGGAATGTCACATGAGCCAATGCAAGAATGAGGTAATGCTTTCCTGCGGGAGCGATCACCATTGTCTTGACAGGTATCATCCTCAAGTTAATTCTCAAAGCGCCCCTAGGAGGAGGCAGGGCTGGTGGACCTGATGTAGCTTGTCCTCTGCTTGTGATCTGAGCGTGCTGTGGGTGCTGTGTTACATCTGCACGCAGAGGATGCTGTGGTCTCCACCAAGGGCTGGGGCATCTGTCCCCCAGGGTCAAGGCCAACAGGCGCCATGTTCTTCTGTAGCTGATACTCCCATCGCTGGCTCCTTTGCTTTCCTGATTCCCTTGGGTCGCTTAGTTAATTCAAGAGATATGCTGCTGAGCGGTGTGACTTATGGGACCCTAAGGATTCTCACACTTGTGTCACGACCTTATTCACATTTGTTTATAAGGTTAGCTGTTGACCTGAGTCTGTAGGGTTCTGCTGGGCGGCTTCTCTGTAGCCTTAGATTCAAGTTCTGCAGCTAGAGGTGCAAAGAATTATGGACCTGCGATGTCTGGCTTGTAAATTCCTGACTGTCATGAGAATCTCGTGCCCAGGTCAAGGGCTTCCTCTAGGGAGGTGTTTTTGACCCATCTAGGCATATATGGTAACTCTCTTTGTGCCTGGCGTGCTAACTTCTAGAATCACACAAATTTATGGGATAATTTGTTAACAACATCATGGTTCTTTAATGAAAAAGAATATGAAAGCAAATATATGTATGCACATGCATCACTGGGACATTGTGCTGTACACCAGAAATGGACACATTGTAACTGAATGTACTTCAATGATAATAAAAAAAAGATCATAATCTCCCACAGAAAAAGCATGCTCCCACCACCTTTGTTTTTGTAGCCCCTACACAGTGCCAGTCACAAATTTGGTGCTGAGTTAGTGTTTACTCAAGAGTAATTTTGAGTGCCTGGAATGCCAGACAGGCAGCACAAGGTGGACCACAGTCTACAAGGCAAGATTTGGTGATCCAGGAGGAAGCAACACTCTTACCATCTGAGCACCTGCTCCATGGACATGTGTTACATGGAAAATTCCCACCACACAGGGAGGCTGTCACAAAGCAGCTAATAAAATGCCACTTAGAATGGATAAAGAAATTGTGATATGTAAACACACACACACACACACACAATGAAATACTACTCAGCTATAAAAAATAATAAAATAATGCCATCTGCAGCAACAGGGATGGAACTGAAGATCTTCATTCTAAGCGAAATAAGACAGAAAGAGAAAGAAAAACACCATGTGATAGCACTTGTATGTGGAATCTGAAATAATGACACAAACGAACTTATTTGCAAAACAGAAACAGACACACAGGCATAGAAAACAAACTTATGGTTGCCAGGGGAAATGGGGTGGGAAGGGATAAATTAGGAGTTCGAGATTTGCAGATACACAGTACTATATATAGAAAAAAATAACAACAAGTTCATACTGTATAGCACAGGGAACTGTATTCAATATCTTGCAGTAACTGATAATGAAAAAGAATATGAAAATGAATATGTGTATGTTTATGCATAACCGAGACATTATGCTGTATACCAGAAACTGACACAGTATTGTAAATTGACTAGACTTCAACAAAAAAAGGTTAAATTGCCATCTCCATATGTCAGTTTCTCAGTTGAGACTCCTCAACCGAGATCTAACCAGCTCTACTAGGTAACCATCTACACACATAATGATCATCCTGATTTTTATTATTATTACTATTAGTAACTTTGTCTTAATACAAACTGTCAAAACCTTTTATTACTCCTGCCCCTTCTTTATCCCTTTACATCGCCTGATTGTCTTACCTGATATTTGGCTGTCCTGCAATTTGTTGTGTTAACCTGAGGAACTACACACGGTAAGTTCTCGAGTTTGTAACAGAATAATACTAGCTAGTAAATGACTTCTGACAGGGCTAGAAATGAAGGCAACCATTAACCTGTGTGTGTATGTGTGGCTGGCTCTGGAAAATTCTAAGGTGGTCATCTATCAAATAAGAATGATTTGTTGTCTTTCCAGATTCATTTTGAAAAATAAATCAACAGGAAAATAGCTTATAAAAGCCACATAATAATTTTAGGTTTACATTTACAGCCTCAAATTCAGGAGACTCCAACAGAATCTGCCCAATTTTTTTTTAATATTGAAAAAAGTCCAGAATATCTCAAAACTCATGCTGAAAATTGGGACTGACAGTCAATCCAGATCTGGGAGACATTGCCACTAACTCCCAATCAAATGTGCTTGAAAAACACAGTCTCCAGACCATCACTGCTAGGTGGCCATTAAAATTATTTTCCAAATTACCTCTAATGAGCATGTATTCATTTATAATGGAAAAAAAAATCTCTTCCAAAAAATTCAAACTAGAATGAATATTTTTCTCTTTTATTTGATAATTAAAGTACAAGGTAAAAAAAACCTTATAATCCTTTTTTTTTTTATTTTTAGCCCAACACCCAATTTCTCCTACATCCTCTCATTGCTCTGCAAACCTGTTTTCTCCAGCCTGTTCTCTGTGGAGCTGTGTTGCAGCAGCTGCTTTAAAGACTCGTTGCGAGTTCCAGAATGACAGCTCAGCAAGGTCCCAACAATACAGTGACTTCAGTCTCCCCCCAACCCAGGCACTCCATTTTCCCTTAAACTAAAGCCAGCAGTCATTCATTTCACAATTGATCTCATTTGCCACTGTGGCACATTCCTCAGAACTGACAATACTTAATGAGGCATCAGAAATGCGTGGTCCAAAGTGGACTCGTCTCCACTCTTCCATTTCCAGGACACACACTCAATACACAAATGCCCACAAATGTGAAATGCGAGAAACACTCGGAAAAAAATCCAATCGTGAGTCTAGTCTTTTTTTTCTCGAAATGATGATGAACAAAATACCCAAATCCTTATGGGTTTGTTTTGTTTTGTTTTGTTTTGTTTTGTTTTGTTTGTACAGAGAAAGCTTATTCGATGAAGAAGTTGAAACCTCCCAGCCTGGAACTACCTCTCAGTACATGAGCGGAGGTTACTCTGGGCTTGCCTTGAAGTGACCAAGGCAGCCACTCCGGGGATTACAGGTGAGCCGTGCGGAAGCGATGCAGGGCCCCGCAAGCGCCTGATGCCAGGCTATTCCAGTTAGAGACTCGATTAAACCAGCTCCTCAACATCACTGCTAGTAAAGGAAATAAATGCAAAGTATGATGACAAGGGACAGCACTTCATACCTATTATATTGGAAAAAGAAAAAAAAAACAACAGAGCCTTGCCAAGCAGTGCTGACTGCTGTGCAGGCAGGCAGATGTGGGGGTCCTTAAACACCACTGGAGAAAACGTGTATCATTTCATCCTCTTAGGAAATCAATCTATCCACATCCATTTCCGTTAAACATAAACATCCTGAGTGTAGAACTCTCACTCCAGGGAAGGGAAGCCATAGAAATAATAGTGCCGGTGTGTATGAAATAAATGCAAAGGCGATTACTGCAGCATCGTATGTGTGGCCCCAAACAGAATCAGAGTGGATGTTCACAAAGCAATGAGGACTCAAAACACTGCACCGTATCTGTGCCGTGGAAGATCGCGTGGACATTAACGAGGGGCAAGGGGGTGCCTTACCCGTTGGCTGGGAGGAAGCCGAGAAGGGGGGTATGATAGGGTCTTGATTTATGAAACACAGAATAACTAAAACTCCTGTGTGTGATTTTAACATATGATTATATGATTATGCAGTTAGTTGTAGAGGGATCTCCACCAGACACTTAGCATTGGCTCTCTAGAGTAGTGGCTTTCACTTAAGAGTAATTCCTCCTCTTTCCACCGCCCCCCTCCCCGTCCCTCAGGGGACAGCTGATCACATCTGGGGACTATTTTGGTTGTGACAGCTGGGGAGAGGGGTGTCACCAGCCTCTAGTGGGGAGAGACGCTGCTATACACCTTATAACACCCAGGACAGCCCCCCACCCCAGAGAATGACCCAGATCCAAAAGTCAGCAGTGGGGACGGCAGGAGATGCTGATGCAGAGAATGAGGAAGCAAGAGGGGGTGGGAACCATGAGAGGGGGATGAATAATGTGAAAAAAGAAAAGTGACTTTTTGTTTGTTAAAGAAGTCTGTGCCAAAACACACGCACGCATACACACGCACATTGAACAAACAAGCAAATGCCGCATAACCAAATTGCAGACGACTGTCGGGTTCATGCAAATCTCAGCTGACCTATGAGATCGCGCCCCCATCTCGAACGGTCCCACTTGAAAGTTGACCTTTCCTTCATGTAGCCGGGAGGTAGAATCTTACAAGGAGCTAGTGCTGGATTCATTTCATAGCGAACCTATGAGACCTCTTCGTTCTCCTGGTGCCATGTTGAAAGTCAATTGTCTGTCCACGTTTTTGCCATTTACCATATCAATAGCCCCCACATCCCAAGAGCGAAGACTTGCCACCTGTTTGGCCTTAGGTATTAATGGGGATGTTAATTCATGTGAAAAACCAGTAATGGAAATGAAGGAACAGAATTCCTGGGCAGGAAAACGTTTGTAGATGTCTGGTCACTCTCTCAAGAAGTACTGGCTGGTTATCTATCGTGTCGGGAGGGTGCCCAGTGCCAACGGCAGGGGTGCCCATGTGAGCGCAGCGCCATCTTTGTTTTCCAAAGGCAAGTGATCACATAGTCCAGGAAGGAAGATCCACATGGAATGAAGACCAGCCAGAAAACAGTTCTGGGAGGTTCAGGAACGAGTGCTCAGTTCCCCTGGGCAGAGGGAAGGCGTAGAAAAGTTATATGGGGAGCTGCGTCTTGATGGACGGCCAGGCCAAGTGGACTCTGAAATTGTCACTGTCTCAACGGGTTTGAGAGAAATGGAGGGAGACAGATGTAAGGGACAGAAACAACAAATGGACTGGAAGCAGGGTTGAGGGAGGGTGACGAAGGAAGCATCCAGCTTTCCGGCTTAGGGAACAGAGTGGTGTGAGATCAGCTATGAACATCAGGATAAGCTGAAATATGACAAAAAATATTCTGCTGCAGGATTTTCAAAGATCCTTGTTCTATTCTGTTCTCTTTTCTTTCTCTATTCTAGTCTCGTGATCTGAATCACTAAGGTAAAACTGTACATGCTGTCTTCCAAACTCTTCCCTTGGTTTTTAATAGCTGCAACAATTAATAGAATTTGAGACAATCTTTGAAAACGAGAAAGCCTTGCTGTGGCACAGAAAGTAACACAATGATCTCATTATCTCCCCATCACAAGTCTATGCACTGTACCTGGGATGGAAGGAAGGTTCATCCAGACTTGCGGGGATTACTGATCTTCTAAGTCATATTTTAGCACACGTCTCTGTAACGATGGGTGGTGGAAATACATGTTCTGTTTACACTGAGACTGACTTTAACATGATTTCTAGCTGGACATCATTTAAGGTTTTGGTATTCACTATAACATAAAAATACTGGCTTTTCTTCCTAGGAAAGGAAGCCTATAGGATTTGGCCCCTGTTTTCTTCCCTGGCGTCACATCCCTGCCAACGGCCACACCCTGCAGCTCTGTGGTCCAGGGACACTGATCAGGAAAAGTCTGCCTGCTGCTTTCGTCGGCTTTGCTTTCCCCAGAGATACCTCAGCCCTTCTTCCGAGTCTTCCCGTGATACTGTGTCTTCGGGGAAGCACCTCTTCGTTTCTCCTGCGAAGCTTTGCTCACGTTCTACTCGGGAACTTTCTATCATATTTTGCAACTTTAAAGAAATGTGTGAATGATGATTCTGCTTGTCCGGCTATCACACTGCCGGTCTCATCTCTCCAGCACAGGCTCCGGAATGTAATCCGGACCACACACGTATGTCCTATAAATATAAAGATTCAGATATGTATATGTGTGTACGATTTTGAATGATATGCCTTTGTGTGTATACTTTATTTTTTATTTCTTTGGCTTTTTTTTTCAATGTTTAAAAAAATGTTGTTGGCGGTGGAGGTAGTTAGGTTTGTTTATTTATTTTCAGAGGAGGCACTGGGATTGAGCCTGGAACCCTGGGCACGCTAAGCATGTGCTCTGCCGCTTGAGCTATACCCTCCCCTCTGAATGTACTTGACTATGGTGGCTTGCCCAGGTCCTGGTGGGGATGGCGTTACACCCAACACATGCTTCATGTGACCTTTCTAAAACCCAGAACATTTTGGATTCTTAAACACTTCTGGTCCTAAGAGTTTCAGATAGAAAATTGAGGACCTATGCCTACGTCATAAGTGAATTATTGAGTGTAGACCCTGGCATGTATGGCTGTCTAGATAGCTTTTGTCAGTGCACTCTAGCTCTGCTGGACATGAGAAGGCCACCTTGCATTTTGCTTGATACATTACATCTTTTAGAGGGAGCCTTGTAGCAGTTCTGTGACTTAGATATTGTATAGATATTTACCGCCAATTCACCAAGGTGATAATTGAGATACCAAAGGATTAGGCAACATTCAGACGAAGAAAAAGTAGGTAGGTGATTTCACTTGGAATCATATTTGAGTCCTCCGACCCCAGCCTAGTTCTTTTTTGCAACCCCCTGCAGGTGACCACGCTTGCCCAGGGATGTTCGGTCTGCAGGCGTGGTGAGAGTCACATTTCACATCAGCAGATGTGCAGGAGAACACCCAGTTCCCTCTGGCCTCCCCCACTATGGCGATCAAACCAAACAGGTGGGAGCTGCGGGTGGCATGAGGAAGGACAGGGAGCAGGCGAGGTTCCGTTGGGGGTCTGTTTCCATGTCTCTGTGTCTGGTTCTCTGAGCCTGGTCCTCTTCTGTAACTGGCCCACTGGGACACAGGGCGGTTGCTTCAGACCTCACAATAGCAGGTAAGAAGAAGGTCTGTCTTTTCTATTTTTTGTCAAGATTGAGGAACTTTCTTTTTAAAAAAAATTTTATTGAAATGTAATTGATTTACAATGTTAGTTTCAGGTGTACAGCAAAGTGATTCAGTTACACATATACATACACATATTTTTTTTCAGTTTTTTTTTCATTATAGGTAATTACAAGAGATTGAATATAGTTCCCTGTGCTGTACAGTAGGTCCTTGTCATCTATTTCATACATAGTAATTTGTATCTGTTAACCCCCAACCGCTAATTTATCCCTCCCCATCCTTTCCCTTTTGGTAATCATAGTTTCTTCTATGTCCACAGTCTGTTTTTGGTTTGTAAATAGAATTTGTATCATTATTTTTTAGATTCCACATATAAGTGATATCTTACGATATTCATCTTTCTCTGTCCGACACTTCACTCAGCATGACAATCTCTAGGTCCATCCATGTCGCTACAAAATGCGTTATTTCCAGAATCAGGGGCTTTCTTTCTCAGAAAGAAGCTCCTCGCAAAATTCTTCTCTGGCTCTTTCTACCTTTGACCTACAAAGCAATGGACACCTGGATTCTTACAAAGTCGTATTCACCAGCACGAGGTGGTGGATTTTTCTTGAATCATTCAGGCCCGCCCCTTGGAGAGGGGGGCTCTTATACTTGCTTGCCTGCTTAGCTAAAAATCACCTGGGAGAATGCGTAGCATTTAAATAGCCACCTGACACGCCCGCTACTGGAGGGACAACACCTTGAGTGAGAACAAGATCAATAGTTACCAGGGTTGTGGTGGGTGTAGCTCAGCGGTAGAGCTCATGCTTAGCATGCATGTGGCCCTGGGTTCGATCCCTGGTACCTCCTCTAAAAATGAAGAAATAAGTAAACTTAATTACTCTCCCTTCCCCCCCCCCAAAAAAGAGAAAAACACATTAACCAAATTTTTTTTAGAGGTAGAAACGTTTACACACACCCACAGATACACACACGCACACACACTTAAATAAATCATCTTGTGAAACAGCACTATTTATAGAACACAGGAGGGGAACAGCTCTGGCGATGGTTGTGAAGCCCCGTTGCCCAAGGCAGCCTGGGAGGCAGCGCCCTGGAATCCTTGAGATTGCAAATCCCCAGGGCCAGATGGTCCTTGAGCTTACTTTCAGCCTCAGAAGTAGACACTCCACACAATCAGGTTTTCCCCAGTGGGAGGAAGGAGACAGCAGGTAAAGCAGAACACAGACTCCAGAAAACAGCAAAAGGCGGACACGCCGGTTGCATGCATTCTACGTGCTATTAACCCAGATGCGTATACTAACAGCACGTTCCAGTACGTGTCCCTTAATTTCCTTTGTATATTTCCAAAGTAAAAATGGTCACTGACATGAAAAAACCACTTTTGATGTGTGTTTTAATAATGTGATGGGGAAATTTTTAGAATATAAAATAAGCCACCTTAAATACATTCTTGTTCTGTTGGTTTTTGCTTTGTTGTTTTTTGTTTGGAGGAAGCTAACTAGGTATAATTAGGTTTTTATTTATTTTGATGCAGGTACTAAGGATTGAACCCAGGACCTTGTGCATGCTAAGCATGTGCTCTACCACTGAGCTATACCCAGCCCCTCAAATACACTCTTAAATTAGGATTTACTCCAGTGGACACATGGATGGATGGATGGATGGATGGGTAAATAGATGGCTAGATAAGTACGTATGTAGGTGGTCTTTAAATTACTGAAATAATGGTGAGATAATGAGAGATTCGTGTTTCCTTCATATATATATTGTATTATATAAAATATAATTGTATTTTATATATATATTGTATTATATAAATTGTATTAATATAAATATATATATTGTATTATATAAAATGAGCATGTATTACTTGTATAAATGGAGATGGAAATCCATTCATATTTATTCATTTAAAAAATCAAAATGGGAATACTGAGCTCAGATTGAGAAAAGTTGGATATGATCACACAGAGGCTCCCAACATTATCCACACAAAAATAATTCAGTCAACTGGTGCCTCAAAGTGCCCCCTCAGCTGAAGTCGTGAATCAACTCTGGGTTGCTTCTGCTTCCAAAGACAAAATATGGGTCTCTCAGGGGCCACCAAGGAGATTCAAACAAGTTACAGCCAATCAAGTCACTTTCTAAGTCAAGCTGTGCTTCCTTTACCCCTGAAGACCAGGAAACCATGTTTGTGAAACAGGAAAATCAGTAATAGAATGCGGACAAAATTCTCCATTTAAGTCATTCAGATGAAGTAGCAAGCGATTGCCTGTTAGCAGCTCCAGAAATGCACAACTGAAAGCTTTACAAAACAGGGCATCATCATCACATTATTCTTTGAGAATCCAGGACTCAGAAAATATACAGCATCTTGGTTTCTTTCTATAATTCACTCATCGACCTCGTTTCTGAAGAGATCCACTGGGACAACCAGTCAAGGGCTACTCTGAAGAATGAGGAATATTTTCTAGTATATTTTTGGTTATTAAGAATCACAATGGAAGTCTGATTTAGCTCTGTCACTAAAGATGGCAAAATAAAGGAATCTACTAAATTCATCTGCAAGCATAATTTTGGTGTCCCAGGCAAACCATCAACAATTGAATGACAAAGAGGAATGATCTGGGTTAAGATTTCTGGTATCCCCTACCCCCTAAACCACCATCACCTATGCCCCCTCCTACCCCCAAATTTTGCTGGATTCTAGATAATTCTCTTGGGTTTGGCTGGCTGGGTGTATGTAGTGTCTCATTAGTCACATGGACATGAAAGGATGAGCCAGATGGTGTTAGCATAAATCCAAGTGCTCGATGAGTGCCAAAGGTTGAAGGGATATGAAAACAGAGGAAGAATTTCTTGTTTGTTGTTTTCTTCATGTTTAAGCCAAGAGACAAATAGAAGTATATTAAGACAGGGAAAGAAAGAGACGTGGACAGCAGAAGCCGAATATTGGATTTCTAGGCCATTCTATCAACAGAAAGAGTACTTGAAGCTTGGCTTTCTGTTGGCGGCTGTTCACATCTTTCTTGGATGTGCTTTGGACCTGCCGCACCAGCTCAGTGTCAGGGCTAGAGGCTGACTATGTCTAAGGAGTTGCAGTGACATTAAAATTAGGGACCACACTGTGAACAAGTTCCTATCCAGGTAGGGGAGGCTCTAGAACTTTTGCTGCTTCTGTCACAAATGTATTTGATGATTTGTTTTCTAAAAGTAAGTTGAAAGAATATTCCCTACCACACCTGACTGGTGGTGATTAATCGTATAATAATTGAGAGTAGTTACGTCATTAACTGTTTTTGGTATGAGTTGAATTTGCAAGCCTGAGCAACTCTTAAATGTTGATCATGGCACAAGGTTAACTGAGTAACAATGAAGAATGTTCTATATATGGGTACTCATCATTTCCAGCCCATTCAGAGCCCTGAGTCCTACTCATTCAATATTCCCCAATGAAAGGACTGATCACTTGCAATTATAATGCTAAATTCTTACTCAGTTGCAAAACCCACTCTTGCCCCAATCCCACATTTCTCCAGCCCCATTCATATTTCAAGCACTGCACCTTTTTGTTAAAATGCACTTAATATCTTTAAAGACAAAGAAGTTGCTCTTCAACAAGGCATGGAAGGTCTTGCATAAAAAAGTGCCTGTCAGAGACACTGGCTTTGTGGCTCCTGAGTCCCCCACCACTCACTTTTAATCCCACTTCTAGATCCTCCAAATTGCCCGCAGCTTGTTTATTGCCTTCCATTTGCTCTCCACGTCTCCTTCTGCTAACATCTCAAGACTCCCTGGAATCCACATTTACAGCCCTGAGTGAGGGCTCTCTTCTTTGTACACTCAGAACCATGAACCCACTTCTGTGAACACATCACTAATATTCCCTTGCTGTTACCAAGGCTGTTGTCCTAGAATCGCACTCTTGCCCCTCCCTTGAAGAGAAATCAATTACTCTTATCTAAGTTTCAAGAGGCAGCTGCAAAAAAACAAATAAAAAAAAAAACCCTGGTTAGAACCAACTCAACCCAAGATGGGGGAAGATTTATCTTCCAGTTGACCCTGAGTCTCATCATACACTTATTGTAATGCATTAGCTGCTAAATGACACACCCACCAGCGCCATGACAGTTAGCGGTCACCATGACAGCAACTGGAAAAGCCCGTACAAGGACTGGAAAGGGGAGTGGCATCAGTTCCAGCCCAAACCACACCCCTGTTTTGCATAAGTTATGAATATCCCTCCCACTCTTCCCAGTTTCCTCTCGTTTACCTCAACCCTACTATATATGGTGTCTCCATCCAAATTAAGAAGTTGATTTGCAAACTAGGTTGCCACTTCTCCATTCTTTGGCACTGGATAAAACCTGTGTTATTGCAGTGTCAGCATCAGTTTTGTTATTGGTTGCATGGATCTGATCAGAAAAAGAACCTCTCCCAGGCTAGGACAGGGGGTCACAGCCTCAGCTAGCACCTGACCAATTTGCTAACATTGCCCCTAATTTTTAAGTGTCTGTCACTCCATATTCAATTTAATAAGGATAGAAATCAGGTCTTATTAATACCAGATCCCAGTATAGAGCCCAACATATAGTAGGATATTAACATAGTTTTATTGAATAAATACACATATGACCATCAGGTGACTTGTACAGATGATTGACTTCTTCCTGTGGGCACATTCAAAAACTGGAAAAGCTGAGGACTGGAGTGTAAGAGTTGAGAAGTGCTGTGGTTTGGCTTGTGCTCCTCCGACCCCAGATTCATATGGTCAGGCCCCCAGTGTGCCTGTGTTTAGAGATAGGGCTGTTAGGTGGTACTTAAGGTTACTTGAGGTCATAAGGGTCATTGCATAACCCTGATGTGATAGGATTGATGGCCTTCTAAGAAGAGGAGAAGACAGATCTCATTCTCTCTCTGGCACCACCAAGTAAACCACACATCCAGAGGCAGCTGTCTACAAGCCAGGAAGAGAGTCCTTGCCATTTCTGTATGGACTGACACCCTGATCTTTGACTTCCAGCCTGAAGAAGTGTGGGAATAAATTTCTGTTATTTAAACCACCCCATCTGTGGAATTTTGTTATGGCAGACCAAGCAGGTAGCAAATAAAAATGACAGTTTTAAAGTATAATCTAAGAAAAAAAGAGAGAGAGAGAGAGAAGAAGAAGAAGATCATCTAAAGAAGCTCTAAGGAGAAATAAAATAATAAGGCTTGGGAGTTTTCAAACATTATCAAAGTGAAGGAACTCAGTGGTTGTCGGATACCTTTCTAACTACTAGGGGCTGAGTTTTATTTGCAGACATTGTCTCATTTTTTAGAAAAAATGACATATACTTGATTTACAATGTTGTGTTAGTTTCAGGTGCACAGCAAAGTGGTTTAGTTATACATACACATATATAAATATTCTTTTTCAGATTCTTTCCCATTATAGGTTATTAGAAGATATTGAATACAGTTTGCTGTGCTCTACAGTAGGTCCTTGTTTTCTTTATCCATAATATTGTCTCATTTTAACCCCAAATTAAAAAAAAAAGCAGTAAAGAAAGTGTCAGGGAGATGATTTGTCCTCACTGCATATAGGACCCGCATAAGGACTGAGGGCGAGTACGTCTCAGGATTCCAGCACAGACCTGTCTCTGTTGGCCAAGGTCCTGCCAACCCCAAGCTCCCACCGTGAATCTGGTTAATGACTTGGTGAAACTTCATCTCCTTATCCATACCTTTAAAAATAGCCCTTTTAATGACATGTGACGCTGTCCTTGAAATCATTGCCTATTTTTCTTAATGAAAGTTTCCATAAATCCCATGGGGCCTTTGACACGCCTCTAATAAGAACATTGTTGGAAAAGATCTAAAAATAAAAGGTTAAAAAAAGGCTTTTTGAAAGAGTCATTAGGGAAACTGATGAGACCTGTTTTCTTTTCTTTCTGTCTCCCAGGGCTCGTTAAGGGAGGGGTTGGGTACAGGAAAGGGGGCAGTGGAGGAAGGAAGGGAATTAAATTATAATAAGAAGTTATGATTTCAGCCAATCTTGACCTTTTCTTCTGAAGGGACGTAAAGATAAATGTTATTGTTAATAGAAGGGACAAAGTTTACCAGCCTACTAACTAGGAAGTCCCACACATGTGCATGTTTTCTTTATCACTTAGCATCTTCTGCCTCCCCTGTTTCCCACCCGCCAGAACCCAGAGATGCACAATGACAAGTGTGTGTACACGCACACACACCTTCACCTTGAATCTAACCAGGATCTCCCCATACAGCCCACCTATGCCTGCATTAATACCAACACAATCCTGGGACACACCTGGCTCAGCTGACTTAGAGCGATGGAGAAATACAAGTCTACATTGTTGACAGGCACCTCTGAGGGTTCTCCTGTTTAAACTAGTATTTGAAACTACTTGTCTACCTCCACTAACTATTCATGAAAAGTAGCAGGTGCCTGTCCTTTGCAGACCCAAATTGCCTAGAGCAGGTTGAAATGTGTAAGTTACCTGCCTTTATCTTGTAACATGTGCCTAAGGACTATCCAAAGAAATATTTCCGATGCCTGCTCTGTGGGAGACACTGTGTCGGAACTCGGGAGGAATCTGTGGAATGGAAAGGAACACCTGCCTTGTGAAGTCAGCATTCTGTCAATTCCACACAGAGCTCCTTTCTCCCTTCCATCTCTCAAGGATCTCCTTGGCAAGCTTGGCTGGCAAGGAGCAGGAGCCATGGGACACAGACCTCATGGACACAGATGCAGAGTAGCTCAAGTTGGGGGAGGAAGAGCTCTGGGTAAAGTCCCCAGACTGTCAAATTCTGGAAGCTGAAATCCAGCCCTGACTCTGCCCAGGAGCGGCCGGGGGCCTTAAGTCTGTGTCTTAACTCCTCTCTACTTGTGTGCCACCTGCATCTATTAACCTGAAACAACGTCTGTCTCCCCTACTCCAAAATTTGTCTGTGAGTCTCAAGCACAAAACTGGAAGTGATTTTCTTCATTTTACTTTTATTTGTTTATTTATTTATTTATTTATTTATTTATTTATTTATTTATTTATTTATACCTTTACCTAATAGGTTTATTGTTGTGATACTATCTTAATTCTTTTTTAAACATTTTTTATTGATTTATAATCATTTTACAATGTTGTATCAGATTCCATTGTTCAGCATAATTTTTCAGTTATACCTGAACATATATATTCATTGTCACATTTTTTCCTCTGTGAGCTACCATAAGATTTTGTGTATATTTCCCTGTGCTATACCATATAATCTTGTTTATCTATTCTACAATTTTGAAATCCCATCTATCCCTTCCCACCCTCAGCCCCCTTGGCAACCACAAGTTTGTATTCTATGTCTATGAGTCTATTTCTGTTTTGTATTTACGCTTTGTTTTTTGTTGTTGTTGTTGTTGTTGTTGTCAAAACTACAATGAGGTATCACCTCACACCAGTCAGAATGGCCATCATTCAAAAATCCACAAATGACAAATGCTGGAGAGGCTGTGGAGAAACGGGAATCCTCCTTCACTGCTTCTGGGAATGCAGTTTGGTGCAGCCTCTATGGAAAACAGTGTGGAGATTCCTCAAAAGACTAGGAATAGACTTACCATATGACCCAGGAATCCCACTCCTGAGCTTGTATCCAGAAGGAACCCTACTTCAGGATGACACCTGCACCCCAATGTTCATAGCAGCGCTATTTACAATAGCCAAGACATGGAAACAGCCTAAATTTCCATCAACAGGTGACTGGATAAAGAAGATGTGATATATTTATACAATGGAATACTACTCAGCCATAAAAACTGACAACATAATGCCATTTGCAGCAACATGGATGCTCCTGGAGAATGTCATTCTAAGTGAAGTAAGCCAGAAAGAGAAAGACAAATACCATATGAGATTGCTCATATGTGGAATCTAAAAAACAAAAACAAAAACAACAACAACTTTATTTTACTTTTATTTTTAAGTGGATTGAGAAATGTTCCTTAGTGTTAAACAGTGATTCATTTTTGCCGTGACTTCTTTTTTGAAGGAGAGGGAAATCAGGTTTTATTTATTTATTTTTAGTGGAGGTAGTAGGGATTGAACCCAAGACCTCGTGCATGCTAAGCACGTGCTCTACCACATAGAGGGTATAGCTCTGTACCCTCCCCGCTGTCATTACTTCATCAATTTATAATTTTTTTTAATTTACTAGCTCCTCTTTCCTGATGAATATCTGTAAAAATGCTGAGCTCTAGGAATCAATAATCTCATTTCATCTCTGTATGGGTTTTATTACTATGTCCACTTTATGGATAAGGAGTCCAGCTCTGAGACTTGAAGCAACTGGCCCAAGTCCATGGTTCACAGGGATTGGAGGCCAACTCAGTCTCATCCAGAGACAGAGGCTTTTTCTCCATCTCACAGTCTGTTTTCAAATTCTACAATTCCACAAAAATGACTTTTCAGCACATTCTGTGGGAAGTTTGCCAATGCCGTGCTTTTATATTTTTGTATTAGTTCCTCTTTAATTCCCTAAAGAGTAAAACAGCTGAAACTTCATTTAAGAGATAAATCTATAGGTCAAGAGGCAGACTTTTCTCTCCCTGATTCAGCTTAACTTCTTATTTTTACACTCAAACAAACTGACCCTGTTCTTTTCCCGTGGTAACCTTTTAAGTCTGTTTAAATAGTTTCTGCCTTAAATCTCCTCTGCTTTAATTTTTCATGAATTTGATTTGAATCTTCTGGTAATTCAAGTTGTTACATAAAGTATTAGTCAATACGGTGCTTAGCACATCTGGTTTGATTTTCCTTAGTGGCACTGGGATCAGCTGTCCCTGCCAAAGGACATGGAAACAGAATATTTCAGCCCGCTAGCTGAGCTGGTCATAAAAAGTCATTTCAGAAACCAGGGCAGAGGCTGGTGAAAGGGCTGGAGGCAGAGTCAGAACTGTGGGTAAGTGGCCAAGACTGACAGGTTTGTGAGGTCATTCATCTTTATGCCAGAACGTAGGACTTTCTTCCTTTTTTTAAGTCTTCCAATGTTGGCAATGAAGGGAGAGTTTTCACGTAGGGAAAGGACATTCATGTAGGCTCCACGATTCTCCCTTGAAATTTTACCTTGCTGGGGGGAGAGCTTGCCAAATTTGCATTCTGCCTTAACACGATGGCCAAATGTAGACTCGAATCTCTCCTGATACCCAGAAGCACAGTATACTTGAGACTAAAAATTTCAAAGCAGTGTTTATCTAACTATAAAGTGTGTACAAATCACTTGGCAGCCTTGTTATAGATGGCAGGTTCTGATTCAGTAAGCCTGGGATGAGGTTTGAAATTCTGCATTTCTAATCAGTTCCCAATGGCTTTAGAGAAAGCTCTGCTAAAGTTACAGAGGACCAGTGGGGAAATAAAGCAGCACATCCCAAGAAACCATGTGATCTGGTCGCTAAAGCACCATTTGCTTCCCTTCGAGTGACTCTTCTTTCTTGCTCAAGAACTAAGAAACACCAGTGGAGCATCCATAGTCCCCTAGAGACCCCTAACTATTGTTCAGTTTTTATTATTTCAGCCCAAGAATGTAAGTCCCTGTCTTCTTACCTTCTGAGTCCCTGTCTTTGGGTACATGGCATTATTTTTTCCAGAATGATCTTAAAGGTCAATGGTTGTTCTCTCCAAGGATGACCAGAACATCCTATAATATGTTCAGAACACAATAGGAAAATAATGGCTGGGGTTCCAACCAAAAGCCCTTAAGTCTACAGACTTCAGGTCCAAGATAAAACCCTGACACAAAAAGATCAAGTGTGGACTCAGTGCCCCAGCAAGATGGGTTCCGGATATAACAGATGTGGTGATGCCTCTTCATCCCAGCCACTGTTGGAGGAAAAGACTGAGGGGAGGTCCGAGTGAGCAGGTATGTTCTGGGAGGAATGCAGCAGATGCTGTCCTGTATCCTTGCCCATCCTGGTGTTGACTGTCTTGTAGAACCTCCCCTGGATCCACTGTCAGCCCACATAATCTGTGTGGAGCGAGGCCATCCAGAGATGCACATAGGCCTGCAAATTGGCCAGCCAAGGTGGGTTCTACTCCTGGCTATCATTCATTCCCAGACTAGGATGTGACCATATGGAGCTCGGGTCTCGACTTTGGTCCAACTACTGGGAAAGAAAAGATGACTCTCTCTTGTGTTTGACCCACCATCAGGTTATGAACTTGGGACCAATTTTGGCTAGCTTGCCTTCATGTAAGAAAGTCTGCCTGGGAGTGGAGCAGCCATGGAAGCTAGAGAAAGTGGGAGAGATGAAGAATGACTGGGAATGGGGAGGGAGACTGAGCTTCCAGGACAGATTTTGATTCCTGGATTCAGGGTTGCCTGCAACTGGTGTAGTTTTAAATGATCAGGTAGATCAATCAATCATGCTCCATCTTTTATGAAGCCATTTGAGTTGAGGTTCTGTCAAATGCAATCTCATGTTCTCTGACTAATAAAAAGTATTCAGGAGACGGAGCTAAATATAAGAAAGAGGAGGAGGGGCTTCAAAGGAGTGAAAAAAGAGTTTGGGTAGGAAAAAAGAGACCAGATTAAAACAAGACTTAAGAATCTCAGCAGGACATATATAGGCATGTGTATGATGAACAATAAGGAACAGAGACAAAAACGTGATTTTACATGCTTTAAACCCCAAAAGATTTTATATACATATATATATACACACACATATTTAATAGTGTTTGGGAGTTTTATCCTCAATTCTCCTAAATCCCAAACTAACAACTTATGGAAAAAAAGTCAGTGCTCATCAGAGACCCTGGCTAGTTTTGAATCCTTCTTTAATTCTGTGCATCTGCAGAAGTACGTCTCTGGATCTGTGCGTGGGGAATGTCCTTTCCAAAGTGACTCTCGCTCCTGCCTACCCTTGTGATAGCTTCTGTCACACTTTCATTCATGTGCCTGCTTCTCCCAGAGTGCTCCTTGGGGACCAGGTTGTGATTTCCATCCGTGAACCCCAGTGCCTTGCACAGGGTCAGTGCATAACCAAGGGAGATTGAATGAGTGAATATATGACTGAGGTCACCTTTAAAGAAACACCTGGCACCCATCGATACTTTTGCAAACACAGAAACCAAATGAAGAAGTCTTCTGGCCATTCTCATATAGAGGCATGGACTGAGAAATGACACTGTCCCTTTTCCACTGATAATAATTTCCTCCCTATTTTCTGAGAATTGTTCTTGCCTTCCTCTGATTTCTTCTCCATACTGTAGCCAGAGTTTTATTTTTAAATGAGAGGTCTCCACTTAAGATCTTTTGACAGCCGTCTGATTCTCTCAGAACTTATCACTGCCATCAAGAACCTGAACAATCTGGTCCTTTCTTACCTGACTCCTCTAATTAATGCAGATTTAATGTGCTCCTTCTAATTCAGGTTATGCATTGTCTCTTCCCTCTCTGGGTCTACTCTTCCATTTCTCTTTCCATGGGTATTCCTTCTCCAGTGTCAGATTTTGACCTAAATGCCACTGCTTCCATAAGGCCTTTCTTGGCCCATCAGCTGAGGTCAAGCATTCTAGTTATGAATTCTTTCTACACAAAGTACTACTTTTTCATAGCACAGTAATGCAAAATACTTATGTTTCTAATGATTTGCTTAATTATTTCTGTTGGAAGAACACAGACTTAATAAAACTAGGCTTTTGTCTGTCTTGTTGACCATTATCTTCGGCACTTAGCAGTGTTCTGGCACAAGGAAAACTTGCGATGGTGGTGATGGTGGTGATGATGGTGGTGACTGATGGTGACCTGGAGAGGTAAGATAGGTAATGCCTCATCATGTCAAAACAGCTGAGCCCAAAGAATATGACCTTGTAACCATTCTTGATTTCTCACAGATAATCCATATATTAGTACAATGAATCGGTGAAAATTACAATTCACTTTAATATGTTGATGTTTTCTAGAAGCTGGCAGAAGTGGTATTTTGGGCAGTTGTTTGTTTCTGAATCGAGCACCTGTCTTTCTTGTTGTGACCTACATCAACAGCTGCTTTTCGCCTCTAAAGGCAGGGCCAGCTATTTCTGTGACTGTGTCATGGGCGAGCGGCTGCTTCGTCTGTCTTCCTGAAACATCTGCACAAGGGTTTGCGATGTGGAACCACCCAGCTTTGCAAATCCCCATTTAGAAAAATGTGTGCCATGATTGGGTACAGAGATTTATGTGTATATTGTCCAGACCATCTGGCTGTGGGTCCACACAAGCACTGCCCTGTTTGAGTCAATTCTGGGAAGGAATGTTAGGTTTCTGTTTCCCTCATGTTGGGGGTGATACTGGAGGCCTCCAACAGAATGACAGAATCTACCTCCCAAACTTTCACGAGAGGGAGTGAGGGTGTTTCAGTAATGCACGGAAGTTGATGGAAAACATAATGCATGGCAAACTACAGTCAAGTGCAAGAAGGTATGTTCGCTGAGGAAGGAACCACAGAGGTGGGTATGTGTACCTTTATGTAGGCAAAGATCAAATATACAGAGTCTGCAATCAATCAATCAATCAATCAATCCTCAAAGGAACAAAAACAAAAAAAAACAAAGAGCAACGAAAGATTCATTTCCTCAGCAGAAGCTCTCAGAACTGAAGGACATGATCCAGGCCAGAGATTTGGAGACGAAGCATGTTTCCAGGACAAAGAACAAATTTGACATCAGGTCACCTACTTTCTAGTAATCTTTCCTTCTTGTTTTTGAGTGTTTTTTTGGGGGGGGTAATTAGGTTAATTTATTTACTTATTTTAGCAGAGGTACTGGGGATTGAACCCAGGACCTCGTGCATGCTAAGCACGTGCTCTACCACTGAGCTATACCTTCCCCACTGAGTCAACTACTTTCTAAGCTAAATATTTCTTACACCATGCATAGCTTAGCTAGAACTGCTTTGGCAGAGGGAAAGACTAAATTGACAGGTTGAGGACATGGACGCTGAAATGCAGAACTGAGCAAAGGTCTCGAGAAATCATGCTTCACCATTATCATTACTACTACTATTTTTATTTTTATTACTTTCCTTAAGAGCAAGGAATTTACTTCACTGAAGTTTTCCCTTAAGGAGTTACCTCTGGTGGGTATCGTCTCCCAAATAATCCGAAATGGAGTGTTAATGTAGACCCAGGAATGAGTCCCCAGAGAGATCAGAGACAAAAGGGCCAGAGTAAAAAGGTCTTTTTTTCAAAATAATACGAAAAAAAAATTTAATTATAGTAGGAGAGCCAATACTTCCACACCATGCATAAACCTTTCCCTCGTGATTTCCCATCATATAACTTGGGGTGAGGGAGGGAAGAGAAGATAAAGGTTAAAATCAAGTGTGACAGGTCCAGGGGCAAAGTGAATAGTGTAATGTTAGTTTAAAAATTGCGAAAGGTGTGATGGTTTTAGAGAATGATCAATAGCGTACGTAGTGAGTGCAGCTGTCCAGTTTGGGGAGATTACCTACTGACTGCAAAGAAAATAGAGATTCAGAGACTGTCAGTGGCAAGTGTTACGTTGTCCAACATCAGGGCAAAGAGCTTGTGGTTGTAGCAACTGCTGACCCACATCCTTGCAAAACACACAATGCCTAATCCAGTAACTGCAAAATCGCACACTGGAGAAGAAACAAATGTGTCCTCAGGTACTGCAGCTTCTTCAGGGCAGGTCATTTTGTTTAAAAGAATGCAACAATTTTGATTTTTCATCTTTATGCCCTCTACCAACGTATCGGAAGGTACATCTGTCTCGAAAGCAGAAATCCATTCTGGGGAGAATGCCCACGTTCTATGGTTCCTTCATTCAATCTGATAAATACGTATATTTTCCTGTTGTTTGTTGAGGTTAAAACTGCAGGAGAGTCAAGCCCTTTGGCCCTCTGATGACCTTTGTAGAATCACCTGGAGAACTCAGCTGCCAGAAAAGCTGCTGTCTGTGCAGCAAACGTGTCTGTAAGTCCTGGCAGCCCACAGTGAATGGAAGGGAGACAGAGGAATTCCTGGCAGTAACTACTTAAATCGCCCGTCCTCAGGATCAATTTGAAAGTCCTTACCGTGGCCGGCCAGCCCTTTCCTCTCTGCTGCCTGCTAACTTCCCTTCCCTCTCTCCCCTCCTCTGCATTCAGCTTGCAGCCCTGCTGCCCAAGGATGCACGCCTCCTCCTCTCTCTGCTCTAGGGCAGGACCACCTCCCTCTCCTGGCTTCACCTGGCTCATTCCCCCAACAGAGCAGTTTAAACATCTCTTGTTCCAGGAGGTCCTTCCTAGCGCACAGACGAGGTGAGGGACCCTGCTGGGGGTGGGGAGGGTCGTCTTAGCGCTTGCCATAGTTTATTGGAATTATTCATCTTTCTTGTGATTCTGAGCCTTTGTCACTGCAGGAAAATTTGTGCCCAGTGATATGATTTGGACAATAAGAAGACAGATCTCTGTGGGTACTAAACCTCAGGTAAGATGAAACCCTACAAGGACTAGTGCAATCAGAAGCAGGTGTAAACCGAGGAGGCTTCTCTACACAAAGAAAATCAAAATGGAGGTGGTATTGCTAAGGGAACCTCTACAATGGAGCCCCAAGGCCACTGGGAAGTGGGACTTAACTCATCTCAGCCTGGATGGAATCAGAACTTTTGACCACTTATTGCCCTTTTTTTAAATTGAAGTATAGTCAGTTACAATGTGTCAGTTTCTGGTGTGCAGCACAATGTCCCAGTCATACATATACATACATATGTTCATTTTCATATTATTTTCCATTATAGGTTACTAGAAGAGACTGAATATAGTTCCCTGTGCTGTACAGTAGAAACTTGTTTACCTATTTTATAGTAGTTAGTATCTGCAAATCTCAAACTCCAAATTTATCCCTTCCAACCTCCCCCTCTTTCCCCTCTGGTAACCATAAGTTTCTCTTCTATGTCTGTGAGTTTGTTTCTGTTTTGCAATTAGGCTCATTTGGGTCTTCTTTTTTTTAGATTCCACATATAAGTGAAATATCATATTGACTACTTATTGTCTTAATGCAGGCATCCAAAACACCTGCACAATGTTCCAGAAACTCCAGATCCTTATGAGATCCTCAGTCTACATAATCTGTGACAGCCAGTCCCTTAAGAAAATACTTCCTCTTTGTATCAGGGTCAATTATATGTCTTGCAAGACAACTTTAACAAACTTGTGGCTTCTGCCTTTATAAACCCTTGAGTCTTTCTCTTTCCTGGAACACCCTTTCTATTTTACCTGAATCTGTGTCTCCCTAATTCAATTCCTGAGACCCCAATAAAGCTCTTTGTTCTCTGCAGCCTTGATACTAATGATTGTTCAACAGTTCTCATCCTTAAAACCAGAATGAGTCATGACCTTGCTGCCTTGCTTCTCAGAGGAAGTTGAAATTCATATTCAGTCATGGATGTGAAAGGAGTTTTAAAAGGATAAACTGGTTTGCATTAATGGTGGTACAGGAAGTCAACCTTCACCATAAATTATACCTGTTCCCCTAAATTTCCCAGCCACCTTCAAATGTAGATCGGAGCCATCAATGCTTCCTGTCAATAGACGCCTCTGAAAGCAGTGGGTACCACTCAAGGAGCAAGAGGGGGACACTGTTCCAGATGGCGGGGCTGTGAGATGGAGTCTGCCTGTCCACATCCAGCTAAGTGTGAGGAACAAGAGGCAGCATCTCCCATCGGGTCTCAGAAGTTTGTCTCCTGTGACCAGTTAATGTGGTAATTACTTAGACTAATGTCAAACTAGGTACTTTCAAGTGGAGAGCTTCTGGGAGCAGAAAGTGAGATGAGGAAGCTGTAATGCCCCTTCCCACCTCAAAACGGACATTTCCTCTGCAGTCCATTTTTGTTGATAACAGGAACAATCATAGGAAAACAAGAACCTCCCAGATGACGACCAATAAAGGGACCTCCCCCAGAGAGCAAATATGAGCCCCATCCTTCAGGGTAAGAGGACATTGTAGCATTTGCTGAACAGGATTGCAGAGTGGCAGCAAGCCAGTGACCCTGTGTGGCATTTGTCACCTCCCCAACTTGCTTCTGTGTCTATGGCGGTGGTTTTATTCCTGTCCCCGCCTCTGCATACTGGATGTGTATGTTTGTGTGTGTGTGGAGGTAAGGAGCTGGGTGAATGTTGAGGACAGGAGATGATATTAGCTTCTGTTTGTGCGTTTTTTCTTCTTTTTTAATTCTTTTTTTTATTGAAGTGTAGTCAATTTATAATGTTAATTTCATGCATACAGGAAAGTGACTTAGTTATACATTTACACACACTTATTTTTTTCAGATTTTTTCCATTACAGTCCATTACAAGAAATTGAATACACTTCCCTGTGCTATGTGGTAGGTCTTCGTTGCTTATCTATTTTGTGTATAGTAGTGCATGTATATTAATCCCAAACCCTTAATCTAGCCCTCCTCCTTTTTCTTCCTTCCTTCCTTCCTTCCTTCCTTCCTTCCTTCCTTCCTTTCTTTCTTTCTTTCTTTCTTTCTTTCTTTCTTTCTTTCTTTCTTTCTTTCTTTCTTTCTTTCTTTCTTTCTTTCTTTCTTTCTTTCTTTCTTTCTTTCTTTCTTTCTTTCTGTCTTTCTTTCTTTCTTTCTTTCTTGTTTTTAATCCATATCTTTATACCAAGAAAAGCAACATCCAGACTTTATGGAGACCCTGCCACACACCTGGATTTGGAAGTATGTGCAATGATAAGGTACAATCTTGGAGCGCCTTCCTTCAGGAGGGGTGTGGCGGGTCCAATGTGTGGGGAGTCGGGAGGAGAGGCTAATCTGTGGGAGACGGCGGCAAGTACATGGGGACAGAAAGACTGGAGGTGACAGAGACAGTGCTCAGTCCTCCGTGGTACTTAGCCATGAAATCAGATCTGCCCAGTGGACTGTCAGGACACATGTTCTGTGCCACTTCCAGCCAATTAAGAACAAATGTTCCCACACACTCCATTTTGTTTTCTCTGCCATGGAAACTTTACGGGGTACTTGTTCTAAATGGCTTCGTACAGGATGGTGGATGGTCACCCAATCACTTCTGAGGTGACTCGACATAAATCTTTGTGGCATTAAACCACTGAGATTTCAAGGGTATTTTTCTATTCTGGACAGCTAGCATTAATTACTTTGACAAATGGCATAGAAAGAATGTGCACTCACATTACGGTCAAGTGAGCTGCAGCTTATGCAGTATGAACAAAACTGTATAAAACATACAAAGAGCAAAACCAGAAAGAGAATAGACCAAAACATTCATAGGATGGAAAGATGTGATATAAATGGATACACTTTTTTAAGACTTTCTTATTTGAATAGACACACACAGTGTGCTACTTGGGCGAGGATTATCCACAAATTTTACTTACATTTTGCTCACCGACAGGATTCCTTTAAATGCTCATTTCTTGCCAGTGATTACCTCCGCCAGAGGCTGAGGTAAAATCAAAGTCAAAATGGTAGCGATCACAGACATAAGGAGAGTCAGAAGGAAAATTAACTCTTTTCTGAAATGATGACGTACTTGAAGAAATTGTCAGAAAGTCTCCATTATACTCTGGAATGTACAAGACGGAAGCCGAGGCCTCACGTGGAGACCTGTGTTGTCTCCGCTCCTCTGTACCATCCACCCCGCCTCCGAGACTCCTCCCACCTCTGCCCGGGGTTGAGCCCCTGAGGTGGAAACCTGAGACAGAACAGCCTTCTTCTCAATAAAAAGCAATCCAGAATGATCTGCACAGCTACTCAAAAGAAAAACAAAATTGAGAACCATGTTCAGGTCTCTAGTTTCATGGGAAGCTCTGTCTTCAAACATTAAATATGACCAAGGGACGCATTATTCTGGAACACATCCGTGTGGTACATATGCTCTTCCACAGAAGAGTACCAGTATGTGTGAGCTGAGCAAGCTTTAAAAAAAAAAAAAAAGGAAAATAAATAGGCTTTAAAGATCACATTATTTCACTCTAGAAAATTCCAGCAGCTGCCCATAACCCCTAGCATAAAATTCAAATGTCTAACCAAAGTCTAGACGCTCTAGAGTCATTTTATCCTTTAACTCTCCATCCCTGCAGAAGCATGTGCCCCTCATTCTCATTTTGTCCCTGACCTTCAGCGCCTGGCTTTCTTCCAGTCCTTCACACAGCATGCCGGGCCTGATCCTGCCCAAACGGCATTTCCACTTTCCAAGTTGTCATTCCGACTGCCTGCAGGCATTTCCCTTCAGGACCAAAGATGGCTAAAGCCGGCTTAACAAGATGCTGCTCAGGTCCACGTATCATCTTTTCAGAGAGGCCTTCCCTGACCTCTTGATTTGAGAATATCTCCGTATCTAACTCCAGCCTAACCATCCTTTAAAATTCTACCCTGTTTTCATAACACTTGCCCTGATTTTAAATTGTCATCTTATTTCACCTGTTTATTAATAGCATGCTCCTCTGTTGTGCCCGATGCGTATTTCTGGGAATTAGCATTGGGCCCATCCCGCAGAAAATAAGGTGCCCATGAACACGTCTTGGATGGACATGGAGCTTGGAGCACCGTGGCCGTCGTAGCTGCAACTATGAGTTAAGACAGGGCGAGAGCATCCGTAAGGACACCAGCGAGACTTACCCCAGTCTAATCCCGAACGCGCTTCCCCTGCGCGCCCCCAGCCTCTCTTCCAGCCTCCTGCCTGTTAGGTCGGCCCGCTGTCCCTCAACACGCCATGCTTGTCCTAATCTGAGGACGCTGTTCACACCAGTGTCTATATTTACACTCTCTTCTCTGCTGACCAGCGACTCAGCCTCCCAATCTCGGATCTTCCATCATGTTTCTTAAGAAATCTGTCCAGTGCAACCCGGACTCCTCCGCAGAAGGGGCGGCCGCTCTCTGTGCCCACTGCCTTCCGATGCTCTACGCTAACAATCACGTGTTTGTGATAATCATCTCCGTTGTTTGCATCTCGGCCACCACCAGCAGAATTCCCGAAGGACACGCTCTGTGTCTTGTTTATCTTAGGCGTTATGCGTAATGTCCACAAGGTGGCAAATACCCAAAAACTCCCTCGGCTTTAAAAACATAATCAATTGAACAAAAATGTAATTATTTTAAAATAACTTTCACAAGTACCCTTCCCATTATTTGCTTAACATTAGCTTTCTACAAAGTACTGTTAATAATCTTTTAGTTATTTAAAACCTATTTTAAAGAATTTATTTTGCTTTAAATTATGTATTAGATTTTTTATTACTATTAGTTCCTGATATTCAGAGAACATATGAAGTCATTCAAAAGACTTTGATGCCATTTAGTTTCAAAATGTCATAAGATCCAGAAATTCCACTACTTGGACTCTATCCAAACAAAATGTTCACATTGCAGGTGGAGAGACATCCATTTAATATGTACTATTAAGTACAGTAGGGGAAATTTATAATAAACTAAATGCTCTTCAGTAGGCGAAGGATTGAGTATCTTATTATGTATCATAAAACATTATTTTCAAGCATAAGGAAGATTTTTAAAATATTTTTAAATGCTATTTAAATTGATTATGTATCAAAAATAAATTATGACAATATACCATGTACTGAATAATAATTTATAGTAAAATATGATATATAATAAGGCATATAAATATAATCTACAGCCATGATATATAGTAATTATTTTTTTAAAATTAAGAAAATAAACTATTTTGCTAATAAAAGTATTTCTAAGAAATAAAAATATTATATAGTACCTTTAAATAATTTTTAAAAGTTTGATATGGATGATTTCAATATTAAACACTGAGTAAGCAAGAGAATTATTCCTGTTACTTATTCATATACTTCAGTCAGTGCCTTGGCCTAATCTGTCCATAACACCTCAATATTACATTTTTCTGAAAAATTCATTTTTTTCAATATGATCATATGACATTATTTTTGAAAATACAATTGCTTCCAGTTTTCTTTATAGTTTGTATATTGGACATTGTTGACACATTCACTTGACTCTTCAATAGATCATAATATTTGTTATTGTGAACATTATAAATACTGAGATTTCTTGCTAAATGCAGGGTATTCTCAATCCCAGTATTTTTTTTATAGAAGTGTTTATATATTTCAGCTCAAATATTTTCTTTTGGGGGAGGTAATTAGCTTTTTTTTAAATTTTAATGGAGGTCATGGGGATCATACCCAGGACCCCATGCATGCTAAGCACATGCTCTACCACTGAGCTATATGCTTCCCCCACAAATATTTTCTATATGTAGTGTCTTTGCCTCCTTTCACAGTATCTTTTTCTGATAGATCTTTTAAAATTAAAAAATTGTCAAAAAATTGCTTCTATGATTCTCTTGAATGTTTTACAGATTTAGATTTATGCGATATCATAGGCTTTCTTAATTTCATCCCCTTCTGATACAAAATGTCTAATTAAAAATAGAAGTGCCATCAAAACATTCTTCCCGGAAGTCAAGACAGTCCAACATGCAATTACAGATTTTTAAAGTTCAATTTCATACACATCTGAACGTTCATCATTTAATTTGTTCAGTTCCTCCCTTGCTTTTGTAGGAATAATTTGTGATATATTCTTGTTCGCAAGTTTTGTTTTCAGTGATGATAATTTTTGAAAGACCTCAAAAGCTAAGGTTTTCTGGCTCTACATTTGTTGAACACTTTGAAAGAAATACCTTTTTTTTTGATGAATTTTAAAGATACTGGGAAATGTTCCCAAATTAATGTTAAATGGAAATTTTCAAAAAGACAAAGCTAAATAAAGCATCCTAAGAGAAAAACTATGTAAAATAGTTCTTTTTTTGGTAGTTCTAAGCTGTATATGTTTTTCACCTTGTAGCAAGTCTGAAATCAGGGTGCTTCTGCCCATCAAAGGCTCACAGCTAGCCATTGTGTAATTGTGCTGGTCACATAAAAATTATGTAGACTTGGACAGAGCTGGGGTAAATCATTGTCACTGTATTAGCTATGTGCATTGTTGGGACTACAAGTGTCAAGTTTAATGGGTATTTTAAATGGTGTTAAATATTGTTCAATGATTCAAGATTGCAAATACATTGTTTATGTGGACAAGTGAAAGCACAGGGGACATTATACTGGACACATACACATGGCTGTGTCAAAGGTGAGTCTGGACAGACAAACTCTGAATGTAGAAGAGTTTTACAAATATCTTAATTTTATTTGACATCTATTTTCTTGTGCACAAGAATGATAACATGATAAAAAAAAAACCCTCTGCCTATATAATTTAAGAGGGTCATTTCAAGACATACAAAAGAAAAAAGTTCTAAGTTATTAGAAAGACATGGTGAATGTTGATTTGGTAGCATTTTTTTCTTTCCTAGGAAATAATGGTAGGTCTTAAAATTGCTAGTATGTTAGATTAAATCATAGATGTATGCATATAAAAAAAGACTGAGAGTAGATTAGGAGTTTGAAATTGGCAGATACTAACAACTATATATAAAATAGATAAGCAAGTTTATACTTTATAGTACAGGGAACTATATTCAATATCTTATAGTAACATGATTAAAAAGAACATGAAAAAATATATGTATGTTCCTATATGACTGAAGTATTGTGCTGTACACCAGAAATTGACACAACATTGTAAATTGACTATACTTCAAATAAAAATATACATTAAAGAAAAAGGCAAGAACATAATATTTTAAAATGTTAGTAGTGGCTATCCCTGGCCTATGAAATTGTAAATGATTATAATTGCTTTAATTTATTATCTATAGTTTCTGACTGAAATATATATGCATAATTATTTATATAGTGAAACTATTAATTAAAATTTCTAGTATTTGCAGTAGCAAGAATAAGTACTTATGTCTTGTTACTGAATAAAGAAGGTATAACAAAACTTGTATAAGAATGTACATCTATGAAAATACCTATAGAGTTAATAAAAATGAAACAGGAAAACACCAGAATGTTAACATTAGTGTAAAATGATGGCAGAAACCAGTGATAGAATTATGGATTCCAGCCCTACTTTCTCTTTGCCTATTTTTCAATAATGAATACACACACACACAGACACACATATATATGTATAACTTTTATACTGTCAGTCAACAAAAACCAAAAAATACAGAAACACAGGAACCAACATGGAAAATCACTTGCACCTCCATCTTCAGATGGATGTGTGGACCATCCATGGAGAACTCGCGTGGTGATGGCCGTTGTGTCAAGTTCTCTACACATGTGACTTCGTTTCCTATCCACAACAAATATGAAGGGCATTTACAATCGTCTCTACCTGAAGACTAGAGGAACTGAGGCTTAGGGAGGTCCAGGGACCGACCAAGGCCTGTAGCAAGTAAGAAGGTGGAGCTGTTCTGTGAACTTAGATAACCTTGCTGTCAGGATCATGCAATAACCACAGGTCACTTTAGCAGCTCCATGACCAAAAAAGGTCAAAATTGCTGAGTAAATTGCAGATGTGACCGTTCCTATGTGACACAATGAGACACTGAGCCAGAGAAAGACCATGTAACCTACTGAAGATGACCGAGCCATTGGGTGAGACCACTGGGTCTAGAGTCTGCCTAAACAAAGGTGAAGACCTGTGAGTAATGCACATTGAGTTGGAGGTCCCCAAATCATGTTTCAAATAGTCCCACGGTCTGCCTGACACTTAGAGATCACGGTTCTAAAATTGATGTTTCATCATGAGGTCCAATTTCAAAGATCCATGAACAGAGGAGGTGCAGACAGTGAATCTTTCATAACAGCCTTGTAGTCCAGATGTGGCCTGAATTGATTTCCCCTTCCTCTGGCAGATGAAGGTGGAAAATAATTGCAGCAATAACTCATATAGTGATTTTCAAGCTCAACACACTAGGAAAAATGCATTAAATAGCTCAAAACCATTTGAATACAGCATTCTATTAGTTGCAAAAAGTTCTTCAAAAGTGGCAGACACGTTGGAGCTGACTTGATGAACAGCTTGTGATCAGATATGTGCTTTACACATATTATTTCATTTATGTGTAATTTAATTTTGTATTTAAAATTAAGTTACATTTAATTTTATAATGTAAAATGTAAAATTAAATGTAATTCTACAGTTGTCATAAAGGTAACTTTACAATGTGAAAAATTGCATGGAATTTTACAATTACCATTAATTACATTTAATGTTGTATTCAAAAATGCGTAATTTAAATTTGTATTTCAAAATATCCGTTGGATCTCACTAAATTAGAAAATAATTAAGCATTCGTAATCATACCACAGACTATATATGTATGTACAGTCCTTTACATATAATGTCATGTGTAATATTAACTGTAAGATATGTATGTATAGACATCTTGGTAGAGCTTCCCCAAAATCGCACCACTAGGTAAAAGGCTATACATACCTAACATCTTTTTTTAAATTGAAGTTTATCGAATTTACAATGTGTCAATTTCTGGTGTACAGCATCATGTTTCAGTCATACATACACATACATACATTTGTTTTCATATTCTTTTTCATTATAGGTTACTACAAGATATTAAATATAGTTCGCTGTGCTATACAGAAGAAACTTGCTGTTTATCTATTTCATATATAGAAGTCAGCATCTGCAAATCTCGAACTCCCAATTTTTCCCTTCCCACCTCTTTTACCCCACTGGTAACTATAAGTTTGTTTTCTATGTCTGTGAGTCTGTTTCTGTTTTGTAAATACGTTCATTTTTGTCTTTTTTTTGAATTCCACATATGAGTGATATCATGTGATATTTTTCTTTCTCTTTATGGCGTAGTTCACTTAGAACTATCTCTGTTGCTGCAAATGACATTATTTTATTTATTTTTCTTTTTATGGTTGAGTAGTATTCCATAGTGTATATACGTGTATTTAATGCTTTTATACTGAGTGTAATATCAGCCTAGGCCACAGGAGGCAGTGTTGCAACATGCAAAGAGCATGGTTACAGCGAGAATTTCTGGATCAAATTCCAGATTCAGTTGCTCATTAGCTCTTTTATCTCTCTGGCCCTCAGTTTCTGCATCTGTCAAATGGTGACAATATATCTACCACACAGGACTCTAGTAAAAGTTTAAAGGAAATAACATGCATTGAGTACCTGGTCCACTTGGTACACTATTGAGCTAACAGTAGACATTCAGAATGAAAATTGCTTTTAAAAAAAAAAAAGCATGGGTTTTGCTTCCTTTTATTTCTTCTAAAATCAAACCAATTTGCTTATGTCTCAAGCAGTAAACCCTTGTTCTAACATCATGAGAACTGATGGACAACTTTGTTTACTCAAACTCACACTTTTCATTCCTTTTAAACATACGCCTGTAAATGGCCATACATTTAAGCCATGTGAGATCAATCTTATACTTATTATTCCTTACTCTTAAGACAGCTGAAAACTTGAAATATATTAATTCTTCTAGTTTGTTGGCAGCAATAGTCTAGTCACCAACTTCATTGAAAACAATTTTTAGGAAAGCAATTCAAGGGTCCCGAGCAAAAATGGAAGGTATCTGTAGCTAGTGAAATGGTCTTTAAAAGATGCAAAAGAAAAAGAAAATTGTTTCACGCAAGAACTCTTTGAAGACTGAAGCAGCACGACACAACAGATAAATGTCAGCAGTGATTGCTGTTTCGATGTGACTACAGTGTCCTCAGATCACTAGCCACTCAATCACCCTGATCATACACTGCAGGATCCTGAAGGATCAATAAGTGATAATTATTAATGGTTATCAGGAAACTGAACTGTAAAATCCTAAAGTCTTATGTTTAGATAGAGAAACCAAAGTTATCTTTATTTAACCTCTCAACCAGTGTAGAATTTTCTTCTTTGCAGCCTGTGGCCTGTATTCATTGATTCGTTCATGCTTCCATCTATCCATGCATGCATCCATCCATCCAAGGAGTATTGTTTGAGTGCCTCTTATTTTCTAGACTCTGTTTCTGGTTTTGCTGACATACCACCAAACTAAACAAACATTTCTGTGGCCATGGAATGTATGTGACACATAGCATTGCCAATCATAACAGCAAGTGTCCCTCCACAAACATAAGAAATATGTTTGATAAAAGAATTACTTTTATAGAGTGAATAATAGAGGTTTAAGCCCTCTTATATGTACATCCAGTGAAGGAAAGATGATCAGAATGTGTAAAGGTATAAAATAAGTAATTTCAGAGAGTGATAATATGTCAGGAAGGAAATACAGCAGCTGGAGGAGAGGTTGGAGAGTCACTTGGGAGAGGGCAGTTTTTTTTTACCATCATCTGAGACACCATGATGATCACTGACTCAGAAACAAAGAATGTATCAGAATGTATGGGTTTTCCATTAAAACAAGAAAAAAAAACTACAGGGATAGCAAAAAAAATCAATTAAAAAAAAAAAGAAATATTTCCATTCATGAGGAAGGATGAAATCTCTATGTGGGAAGGGCTCAAGTCTGACTGGTTCAGTTTTCAAGGCTGAGGACGGTTCCCGGTATAAAGAGTTGTCAATAGAGGCTTGTTGCCTAACTGACTGGCTTGGTTTGGAGTGAAACTATAAGTGATGAACTGAACAAAAAAGCTCACAGGGAATGCCTTCAGAAAGTTGTGCTTACCTGGTGCTTAATTTCTAGCAATTTGGCTTTAGTACTAAATTATCTAGTCTTTAGACCTTACTGGAATCACAGTTTTTTTCCATTTTTGTGGTATTCAATATTCACTATAAATTTCAAAAGTGTGTATTACTGAACACCAGTGCTTCAACATATGTACCTTCCCCTTGAACTTCTTGCTTAAAAAGAAAGAATCTGTATTCAAACTCGTGTTACCTTCCCTGCGGAAACGAAGCAGACCCCTCTCGTCAGATGCATCGGAATCAAACTTAAAGTTGCATGAAGATGTTTCTGGGCTTCTAGCCCAGGGCTGGTTCCTTGTAAACTGATGTCAAAGCAACAGGACCTGGGCTCTCATCACGATGGTTAAATCTGTGGACACACTTGCCGCTCATCATAGATGTAGTTGTAGTGCTCCCAATATTATAGTTAATCAGTTTTTAAAATACAGTCATGGTCCGATTCATGCTTCTCTAAAAACACAATGAATCATGAGGCGGTGATCATCACTGTAAATTGAGGGAATCATACAGCGAATTAGCAGGTAAGATAGGGCTTAGAAAAATATACTTCGAAGGTTCCAGCCTTAACAGGATGCAAATCATCTGTCATCCTTAACTTATGCTCTAGTGTGTAGCACAGGAGCCCAAGTTCTTGCCTTCCAGGTTGCTTACAGGCTGTATGCTGTCAGATTAGAACCATGCGCTCGTTTCCTCACCTGCACAATGGGGATCAGGAGGCTACACCCCTCACAGAACACCTTGAAGCATCTAAAGTGTTCAGCCCGGTCCTAGAACATGCGAGCATCCAGTCATAGCTAATACTGCTGACTGTTTATTTCCCATCAGGAGGATGTGGTTGACCTCCTGTGAGTGGGCACAAGACACTGGCTGCTTCACCAGCAAATGCATCCCACGTGATGGATGGAGTCTGCATCCCTCGGGGCCCATCACAGCCAATCACAGCCGTCCGTGTGGTGGCCAGGGGAGAGCTAACTGACCACTGCAGGCAGTGCACCCGGGCAGTGAGCCTGCGCCCTGGACTTCATCACGCAGCACCCTCTAGTCCACTTGGTTCTCAGGGTTTGTTTGAGTGGGAAACAGAGCTTTGAGGTGACTTACTGGGTTTGCTGGAAGAGAATGGGGGAACATGTCCCCGGAGGAGCACCCACTGGATGAGAGACACTGGACATTCTGGGGCGCTCTTTGCAAGACATCAGTCTATGGATGAGCTGCACTGGTGTCCCTGGGGGTGTTCTGCAAACACAGAAACCCAGGCTCAACCCCAGTTCTACAGAATCAGTATCTCCTTTAACAAATCCCAGAGGAGATTTTCGAGCTGGAGCCAGGTAGATTTGAGATGAATCCCAGAACCACCAATTAGTAGCCGGATGGCCTCAGGGAAATTAATTAATCCCTCTGGCTTCTGCTTTTCTCACAGGTAGACTGAAGATAAGAATATCGAATCTGGAGGATGTGATCAAAATAAAAGGCAACCTGTTTAAAGCACCTGCCAAATGGTGGAAGATCGAAAAAATTAAAAATATTGACTATTTAAACAATTAAAAATATTGTTAATAACATTTTAAAAGCTTATTCCGGATGAAAAGTTATTCAAGGCTGGCGAGCAGGCAGGTCCTACTCTGCCCTGCTCCTTCCGCTGCCCCTTCCCCTGATTTAAAAAAAAAAAAAGTTATCCAAATTATCAAACTCCCTGCATTTGATGATTTTCTGAGGAAAGTGTGAGTGTTTCAAGCAGCTTTAACAAGCACCCAGAATTACATTTATGAGGCTGCGGAAGGAGGGAAAATCAAAAACGGCGGGCGAGGGGAAAGCCAACATATAAAAATGGGCCAGCAATTTAAAAAGACTCAGTATAATGTAGTCCCCTCCTGCTTAATGTATATTATGCAGGGCATAGTGAATTTCACTGATGATAACTCTGTGAGAAGAGTGCTTGTTCTATGCCCCAGATATTCCCAGGAGTCCCAGGAGAGGGAGGAGCTTCTCCAGTGGTCACAGTTCATGAAACTGATGATCTGGGGAACGCCCATGGAACTGCACTGACTCCGGTAGAGAATGCTACCTGGCATCCTGTAAGCTAAAGCTACACATGGTCCCTGGAGGAAAAAAAATACACATACACACCAATGTATCTTCACACTTCAACCACTAGCTTGTTTTAAAGTAGCAAACCACACTGCAAAGCCTCTCTGTGTCTTCCAATTCCTCGAGAACAGGGGCTGTTCCCACTTCAGTGCTAGGGCTTAGGACTGAAAGGGTGAGGTAAGCCTGGCTCTCGCTCTCAGAAAGTTCCTGGTCTATCAGAGAAACCAGACAAGGGGAAGCAATACCAAAAGCAAAGTAGTGTTTAAAATATTAATGAGTTCTTGCCCATCAGGGTTTTGGCATCATAGTATGGGAACCAATTCTCGATGGATCATGGAGGCGCCCAGCTTTACCTTTGAGATGGTGGATCCATGGTGTTCCAATGGAGGGAACAAGACAGCCATAAAGTTATGGGGAGAAGAGTGGTATATTGATAGCTTGAGTATTTTATCAGTTGGCGAGGAAGTGTTTGGCTCCTTCCCCCAGTTCAGCTACCCAAGAGCATCCTTGTCTTGCATGAAAGGTTAAGTACAGATACTGGGGCTAGCTTTGCAGGAAAAGCCCCTCTTTTGTTCTCAGGGGACGAGGCAAAGCTTCCTAGCAAAAATTAGTATTGCCAAGACAGAGTGGGTTTCTGGTTGTCTTCTTTATTTATTTCATTCGGCAGGCTGGAAAGTCACCTCTGCGTGCTTGACTGAAGCCTGCATCCTTCCTGGATTACCAGAGCCAGCAACTCCCAGAGCCCACCCCTGGCTTCCAAAGTCATCTCTGTCCGGATCCTTCCAGCCGTGGCACTCCTGTGGGTGCTCCAGCAGACTCTCCAGGTGGATGGTTCACCCAACAGTCCTAAGCTGGTGAAACTTGCAGGCTCTTTGTACTTAACTTCCCGACAGCCTCAAACTCCTCATGCAGGAGATTCCGAGGCAGACTTTCACATGATTGAAAAGCACCCAGCTGCCGGTCAGAAATGTTCCAGGAAAACGCTGTCCAGCAGACACCAGAACAAACACACAGGAGGCAGCTGACGCCTGTCTCCCGAAGGATGCTAGGCCAGTCTAAGATGCTGGTGGGACTGAATCCTTTAGGTCACTGAGGGCAAAAAAAAAAGATTTGTTCCTGCCTGAGCCAAGCAAATCCCAGGCAGGAGGCAGAGAGGACCGTCAAGGCTCTGGGAACATCCAGGCAATGGTTTTCACGGTGACCAGAAAACAGGTTGGAGGCAAAGACCTCTGGACATCTCACCGGAGCCCCGGCTCTGCAAACCTCTGGGAAAATTATTTAACACCCTCTAAGCTTCTGTTTATTCATCTGTGAAAAAAGATCATGGTAATGAGACACTGTCTATCTTAATAGAAACTGTATTCCCTCTAGGGGATCACTTTTAGGACTCATCTCAGGCCCTCGGTTTACTACCTACGTCCGCCTCGGAAGCTTATTCTTTCTGAGCTTCAGCCATCTCACCTGTGAAATTGGAAAACATTATTTTTACCGGGTTGTAAAATTTCATCTGATCAATATCTGTGCGCGCCAGTCATGGGCTGGGCATCCTTGCGTGCCCTGGGGATGCGTCTATTGATGGATGCAAACAACAAAACAAAACAAAACAAAAAACGATGCTGGCCCCAAAGAAGCTAACAATCTGATAGGAGACACATTTCAACTATATACAGGAATAAATAGAAAACTTCAGCTGTGATAAATTGAGAAGAGGCACTTGATGCTAAGAATATATATACTGAAAAGGTTTGGACCAGTCGGAAAGGCTGGCTGTGAATGCTCCCTTGCAAGCATCACATACCACATCCATCGCAGACAATTCCAGTGAGGAATGAAGGAGGAATCATTCCGAGATGCCACGTGACTTTCACTTCACACACATGGCTCTAGCTTATTGAGTGTCTGACTCTTGATAACCATCACCTCAAAATCTCAGAACCAACTCTCATTCCCATTTGAGAAGTAAGTAGACTGAGGCTCGTAGTGGCTGAACGTTGGACCCAAATTGCTCAGCTGGCTTGCTTTTGAAATGCCGGATTCAAACACAAGTCAACCTTATTTCAAAGCCCGTTGTCTGGCCAACAGTTGTCCCTCTTGCCCTGACTGAGCGTCTATCTTTGTTGAAATCTCTACTTGGGTCACTCGTTTAAGCTTTAAAACATTTCTGCCTGGAAAGCCTGAAAACCATGCTGCCTTGAATCTTTGTGTCCCAGACACGGTGAGCTGCTCGGATCCACGGAAGAGAGCGAAGACAAGGACATGGTTTTTGAATGAGATTGAAGCCTGCAGGTGAAGGCCAGCGGGGCTCCTGGGAGGAACGGCAGTCAGTGTGCGGGACGGCTTGGTTAGCTACTAAAGAAGCCGGCTGTTCAGCCTGAGCCTGGGGAAGCAGAGTTTTAAAAGCTGCTTTTGGCTTCCATCCTTGGTCAGCGACACCCCTGCAGCGACTTTGCGCAACCACCACAGAAGAACGCCAGCAAAGCTCATTTCTCCCATTTTTTCTCTAATTGGTCCCGGGAGAGTCCACTTTTGCCAAGTTTCCACAATTAGCTGGCTTCTCCTTGGGGCTGACCTGCAGAATGATACTAGCTTTATGGAGATGGCAGCCTTTTAAACTCCTCCATGTGTAAAAACAAAACAACACTGCGTTTCCCGAGACAAAATTATTCACCTTAAATTTTCCATGGTAAAGTGTTTTCCATTAGTGTGTGTTTTCTACTTTGAGCACGGTCAAATATTTCACAAAATAGCTTTCTTTTTTTAATTGAAGTATAGCTGATTTACAACATTGTGTTAATTTCTGGGGTACAGTAAAGTGATTCAGTTATACATACATACATATTCCTTTTCATATTCACAAAATAGCTTCAAAATACTTTTTTGGCAACGTGTATTTTACTTTGGGTGCCATCACTTACTGCAGGGATGGGGGCTTGGAAAAGAAATAAGCATCAAATTAAATTCAGTTAATTTACTTAAAGTGTAAAGAACATATTTCTTACTGCACGTGTTTTCCTTTTCATCTTCAAGCCGGTTTTACCTAACTGGGTAAGAAAGAAAGTGTGGGAGAAACACCTAGCCTTTTTGTGATCTTTCTCTTTTTGTCTGGTTTTTGAGAACCTGCGATCTTCAACAGACTGGAAAGCTCCTTGAGGATTCATACGTTATGCTGCCTTACAGCCCCATGGTCTTCGCCACATTCCTGGAGCAGTGTGGGTGCTCAGTAAACACACTTTGGTGATTAATTAAATATATTTGATTCTATTGCTAGAAGAAAACTACTAATGTAAAAGCAATGTTGGAATTTCCTTGTTCTAGGAGATAAAACAGAGGTCGCTCCTCTGTTTAGGAATACGGCTCCATGAATATACTGGTTACGGCAAAGTGGAGACAAAGGCAGTTAAATGGCAGAGTGTCACGACAGCAAAAGGAATTTTCCTCGAGTAAGGCGGTTGCTGTGATGTAGAGGAATTGTTTAATAACTGTAGGTAAATAAGCAATGTGTTTTTAGAAGGATTAGGAAGGGTGGAGGTAAGGGGGGTTGCAGTGGGGCTGGCAAGACAGAAGACAGAATAAGGCTGAGTCCCTGAATCCAGCAGGTGTCACAAGAGAGTGGGCAGCCGCGCACACTCATTAGACGTGATGGCCGTGACGGCCGTGACTCCTGCCTCATCCTTCTGTCCCACATTGTCCTCACCACGTCCTCAACCATGTGAGAACAGGTTCTGTGCAATTTGTGGGCAGAACTGTTTTATTTATTTATTTTTAATGATTTTTTTTAATCAAAAAACTTTTTTTTGAGGAAGGGAGATAATTAGGTTATTTATTTATTTATTTTAATAGAGGTACCGGGGATGGAACCCAGAACCTCGTGCCTGCTAAGCAAGTGCCCTACCACTGACCTCTCCCTGCCCCTCCCCCAGAATTGTTTCAATACAGCAGATCCATAAATTCAGTTCTGGTGAGGGTACAGTTGGGTCCCCCGGGGCATCTCGCTTCGCTTGTCAGAGCCTCAGTGTCCTCAATAAGAAAATGGAAATAGACATGCCCGCCCTCTAGGATTGTTGCTGAGGGCTGAACGGTGGCGGAGGGCCAGTTAAGGTACTTAATATACAGTCAATTATAGTTAGTTTCATGGCTTTTATCCTACAAGCGACTAGCACACAGAGCGTGCTCTGGGTGGTGACTGTTTTCTGGTAGGCATGGGGGGCTCATTCTGTACAGAACAGTCACACGACCTTGTCAAATCACGTGATCTGAGGTTCCTTAACTATTAGACACTTTGCAGGCTGATGAGGTCGCCAACTTAAGAAACTGAGTGTCCTATGATTCTAACTAAAATGAACATAAAACTCACCAAACCAGAAGACTTGAAGATGAAAAATCTTACTATAAATATATATGGTCAGAGCATAAGCGTAAACCAGGACTGTCCCAGAAATGACCAGCGTGTGGTCATTCTAGCTTTGCTTTCTCTGGGCTTTGGGGCAGCTAACAAGGGCCCTTCCAGAGTCTGCCTTTTTCAGTTCTCCAGAAAGATCTGATGCTAAACTTTGACACCTACTGATCCTTCGGTAAATATTGAATATAAAAGAGAAGGAACGAACAGAAACAAATGTAGGCGTATCATAACCTGAGGCATGAACAAGACCCATGGCAAATTATGTTAGAGCTCTTTTTAAGGAAGTATAAAGCTTTCAAATACACAACTTTGGCCGTAATTAAAACGGGGAGAGTTTGAAAAGAATAAACGGGTTGGAAGGAGAGAGGAAAGAAATTCGTTTATTGCACAGGTGAAATCAAGGCATGGAAACCAGCTGTCATTCAATTTGGGTGTATCTCTCTCTAATTTAGTTTGGGCTCTTTGTCAAAGTCACTGACCTTCAGCTAGAAATCACCTCTTGGAGTGACATGATTGGATCTAATGAAACCACTTGACATCATCTTAAACTTTCGATCACTCAAGAAAGACACTGTATCATCCTCTCGAGACTGGTTTCTTCAAAATTTCTTCTAGTTTGCAGAAAATGTTGAAGTCGCTGCCTGTGCAGGGCTCTGTTTTGATTGCGGACAGATAAGCAAACACATGATTGGCCACACGGGGGATTAAGATGTGGTAATTTCCATATAAAGTTGACTATGATGAATAATTAGGCAAAGGTAAATATTTTCTAAAGTCTATTTGGATTACTTCTCTGCAGGAGTAAATGCCTCACTTTTTTTTTTTTAGTTGAATTACCACATTCTTTCGGTATTCTTTCTTTTGAAGATAATTTGTGATTCCTTGGCGGGAATTAATGTAATGAGTAGACTCTGCTTATACGTGATTATGGACTTGTTAGTTTCAGTATCTCCCCTTCAATATGGTCTTGGGCCTGTTAGGTCTGATGATTTGGGGTATTTTGAGCAAATCGATGATCTTACGACTCAGTCTAACTCAATCATGGGCTTCATCTCTGTTTACAAAACATGCCATGTCTGCCCTAAAATTTCCTTAGCCTTCTTAGTGTTAATCACCTTCAGGGAAGATGCTGTTAGTACCCACTGGGGGATGAACTGGCCCTGACGGCTTAACACACCGAGGACATCACTGTCCCAGCCGCTGAGACATAGGAACTTGGCAGGAAGGTCGTGAGGCCGGTTACAGGATAGCCTGTTCCCTGGTGCTGGCCCCTTCTGCGTGTCTACACAGTGATTCCAAACGCAGAGCCCTGACCTCAGAGGGACCCAGATTCACACGTTAGGTCCTGCGCTCACGAGGCACCTGACATTTGCTCTACCAGCCCTGAGTTGCCTGGTAGATTTCTAACTGCAAAGGGCAAATAATCACACACACACACACACACACACACACCCCATTAAAACTGTCTTTGCTAGCAGATAAACCTAGTTCTAACTGATGTGCTAAGGTCATTATTGCAGCAACAGCAATGATAACAATAATAATGCTAATTAAAAGGGTGATCAGCTCAATATGGATTTTAACGTAACACAGTGGTACGCAGTAAATCCTTTTTTTTTTTCTTTTTTTTTTTGCAGGGGGGAGGTAATTAGGTTTACTTATTTATTTGATTTTTCAGTGCAGGTACTGGGGATTGAACCCAGGACCTCAGGCATGCTAGGCATGCGCTCTACCACTTGAGCTATACCCTCCCCCCAATAGTAAATCCTTTGGAGCTGAAAGTTTATGAGCATTGGTTTTGACCAATCACTTAGATAAGAAATAAATATTGAAGTTTTCTGGACACACGGATAAGCAGACAGACTGTTTAGTTTTCTACATAGCTGTTGTATCTTGCATCCAGTTTGAAAACATGACAAATTCAAGACTAAGGCTAAAGATTCATAGGACTTATTTTTCGGGGGGAGGGGTGTTTTATTTAATTACTTTATTTATTTTTACAGGAGGTACCAGGGATTGAACCCGGGACCTCTTGCATGCTAAACACCTGCTCTATAACTTGAGCTATGATCTCTCCCCGTCTAGACCTCTCAGTCTTTCTTCTTGAGCTGCAAATTATTCATGACAAGCACCATCAATAAAAGCCTCCTTACCCAAGGCCAAAGAGGGCCTGGCTTTTCCACCTCTCGTCTAATGGAGGGAGGCCAGGAAAATGCGCGGGGCCAGGCCTGCCTTGTGTGGCGGTGTGCGCGGCTGGTGATTTAGGAGAAAACAAGCCCCAGGTCACGGTACAGACGTCTCTCACGCAGGCAGCCCCGTGCCTGCCGTGGTTATAAGCACTGTGTTCTCGGTTGTGGTCCAGGAAGCAACATTTATATTTTACGTGTGGTGATGGGAGAGAGAGATTTTGAGACAGACTCTCAAGGCCACCGGGGCAGCTCAAGGTCATGAAGCCCGACTCTGCCATCTTGTGCCGGCACCATTGCCCCTGGAGGTGGTCCAGCTGGCTGATGCCTCCCGACCCCTTTCCTTCATGGCTTTGGGAATCACATCACCTACTTCCAACCCTGCCTAAGTAACAGCCTTCAGATTAGATTGCTCTAATATTTTTCCCCCATTTCCAGTGGATATGGTTTTCACCTGCTTACTGTCTGAATGCCTTTCCCTTGTTGCATGTTAATTTGTCTGTATTATTCTTTTAATGCGGAACACCCCAAGATAATCCCCCAAGTAATTTTTTTTTTAACCAGCCTGGAGAAGACCAGTACTAAGCTCTTTCTTGTCGATGAATTTTTGGGGAAAGAGTGAGTCATGTTTAACTAATTCAACTCTAGGCTTGGTTCAAATACCTAAGTTTCCCAAACGGGAAAGGTATTTTTGACAGATTGAACTTGAACCTTTGGAAGTTCAGGTCGAAATGTCCTCTCCCTGGATGGGGCCCATAATCTGAACATGTATAGATTTTGAGGGGTTTTTATTTTGATATTTACTATACTTAGATATAATTTAAATAAATTGGGAGTCATATTTGCATACATGGCAACTGAGGGATAGCTGTACATTTTTTTCTTAATTAGGTTTTTAATTGGATCAATCAAACCTTTTGTTAAGTTAAAAGCAGAGACAGAATCTTGCCTCTTGAGGTCTTTCGTTTTTCATTCATTTTCTATCAGAAGCATGTCTAACCCGCCCTGAGGCATACAGTACTCATTTTCTCTCCTTCTTTATTTCCTAGTTCTCTGTCCTCATCAGCTTCAGAACTGCATCCGATCACACGTGGTGAATTGAAATTCATGGGGAAAGTCTTGTCAAAGCAGTTGTCCTCATATACCTTTGGCTTTGTGGCTCTGAACATGTTTCCCAGGAGTACAGACTATTTCAATGTGAAGTTTGCTGAATAAGGATGCTACACTTATTTCTGAGAAAACTCATAGCCCTTGAAATTAAGGGGGGGAAAAAAACGACCTTTCCCCTGGGCAAACGTGGGGCAGTTTCATTGGCAACAAAGAAGCTTGGCAGAACAACCAAGAGTGGCATGAGGAATGAGAGTGAGGAGGAAGCTCGGTGACTGGGCGCAAGGCTGGAGTCCCTGATGGGGCCGTTGGAGCAGGCATTCAGTGAGAGTCACGCCCTTCAGGCTGTGGAGTTCTGCATCTCAGTGAGCGAGCAGCAATGACAGTGGACACTAGACATGCTGGGCGAGGCTGCAAAATAGTGCTGAGAGCCATGCAAGCTGTCTGATCCCGTGTTAGAAAAATCATGGTAAAGATGTACTTCTCAGGAGGGAGGGTGTAGCTCAGCGGTATGTGCGCAGCATGTACGAGGTCCAGGGTTCAATCTCCAGCATCTCCATCAAATAAAATAAATAAATAAACCTAATTACCTCCCCCTCCAAAAAGTGTGTTCCTATAACCCAGTTCAAAACAATCACAAATAAAGAGGGTGGGAGGACACTTTTGGTGATGGATATATTTATGGTAAATATTGTGGTAATGATTTCACGATGTCTGTTCATCTCCTAGTTCATCAAGTTGTATACATGAAATATGTACAGCTTTTTGTATGTCCGTCAAACCTCAAAAAAGGGGTTACAAAAGATGCTCCCTTTTAAAGACTTAATATCAAAGAGAAAAAGATCTGATAGATAATGTTACGTTATTATATATTGAAATAATAATATTTGGGGTGTATTGGTTTAGATAAAATGTATTATCAAACTGTCCACTGCTTCTTTTCGCTTCCTTGAGAGCTTGTCTGGAGGTTCTAGCAGGGGAGCGCAGCTGCTCACATATCCTTGACTGAGAAGAACCATCCTCCTCTACCGGGGATGGTCTCCTCGTCTACCAAGCCTGCAGCTTCGGGAGGGACGCACATGGAGCAGTGAGGGAGGAAAGGGACACCCGCCTAGCCAGCCAGATTAGCTGAAACAACCCTGGAGATCAATGGGGTGACAGATGTCGCAGCCAGATCGCCCTCATGTCCTCTTTCTGCTTTCTTAATGAAACTACCAGAAAATGTAAATTTGTGTATTTAGCTTGCTTTCTGCTTCATCAGAGCAGCCCTGGTCTGTCGTCGTTGGCATCGCTCAGATCCATGACCCGACACCACCAGCTCCTCTATCTGGCATCCAAGTTACTTCAGGGTCAACATCCAAATTATTGGTGTGAAGTCTGCCTGTTTCAGAGCTCAGGTGAAGATAAGAGGTCAATTACAGAGGGCACCCCCACCTGTCTCCCCCTGGGGCTCCTTGTTGAGACTACAGCACCCAGCTTTGGTCCCAGGAAGGTGAGCCAGGGTTCACAGCCCAGCAGGAAGGAGTTGGGGGGGGCATTGCTTTTGTTTCCTGCTTTCCAGGGCAGGTAAACAAACGGGGCATCCAAGATGGGAGCACGTTTCATTCCCGCTCTGAGTGGGAAATAGAAATGTGGGTTATTCTGATCAGTGGTTTTAATGGTCAGGGTTAAGACAAGCTCTTTAAGTCTCTGGCGTGGACGCGGGTGGATTAAACAACGAAGCAGAGGGTGTGCTCACTGTGGGGAAATCTGGAAGTCTGTCTTCCTCTTCAAGTGATCGGGGTGTCGCCTGCTCATGCCCTGTTCCATGTCCAGACACCATTCTCACGACTGATCTGTGCTTGTCTATCTGTTTCTGCTGAAGGATAGTTGACTTGCAGTGTCATGTTCATTTACGGGGTACAGCATGGCGACTCAGGTATACCGACGACTGTGTCTACTTTTTGTTCCCATAGGCGGTCACCCACAACGCATCGCTATGTCATCTGCTAGGTTTTCTGAGCCCCAAATAAGCCTGAGAAGCAGAAAAGCCTGGTGGCATTCTACTTTTAGAGGTGAGGCACTGAGGAGAGGAGACTAATGTTTACCGAACACTTAACAGGGGAGAGACGTTATCCTGGGTGCGTGGCACACTTTTAGTGTATTTAATGCTCAAAGATCTCTTAGCCTGAACATTAAAATGACTTTTCTAAGGCTGCAGAGCTATACGTGTCACAATCAAGAGTCTCACCACTCTTTGTGTCTTAGCACTTCCTTCGGAGAACAAGTTCAAGACCCAAGGTTTCTCAGGAAATGACCTTCAGGGTCATGCGTTTCCTCATCAGATGCTTCAAGGTAGCGTTCAGCAGAGCCCTGCATTGCATTCTTTACTTTCCCAAACAAAACCAAAGACTCTTTGCTGTCTTGTTCCAAATGCATTTTTTCTGATAATAATATTAATAAAATAGTAGCATACAGAGATGATTTATTCAAGGCGTACTTCACGACTGGTGTTTTACACACAGTCATGCCATTTCATCTTTCCAGCTGCTGTGTAAGGTGCACACCATTATCAAATTTCACAGGAAATAGGCTCAGAGAACTTAAGCAATTTGATCATCGACACACAGCTACTGAAGGACAAGGAAGAGGCACTAAAATGTATTTAATTTACTAACTTCTTCCTTTTCTGCACAATGATAATTATTTTAGCGTCTCTGCATGGCTGAAATGCTAAAATTTGATGATTTAACATACTGTTTCTCTTTACTTTTCCGCCCTCCACTAAAGTGGTGAAGGGCAGAACGGATGATTTCCGAAAAGTTCTCAGCCTTCAGATTTGCTTTCCGTAAGCACGTTCGGTATAAAAACGCCTGCTGGAGATACACTCCTGCCAGTTCCTATTAAAGACCGTCTCAATCCACTTTCATAACATATTTAAAAGTAAAGTTTATTGCTGGAGAAAGTATCTACTTCATAAGCCAAAGCGATCCATCTCAACTGAACTAAAGAAAAGACATGAAAACTGGATGTCCAGATCAGGGATTGGGAAAACTAAAAATACCTTCGAAATAAGTTCCTTCTCTGCTTAATTTTTGATGATAGCTATCTATAGCAAAGTCTCAAATGTGAAGGGCCAAGAAAAAAAAAAATAGGTTGATGTCCCGGGCATACGCAGTTAAAACCTAAAAACAAAACTGAGATGAATTTCTCAAGCAGAAAACTACTTTTTAAAAAATACATGAAGTCCATTTGAGAAGAAGAAGGAGATGAAAGCTGGATCTTTTTGCTGCCAAACTTTCAGATGAAAACTGATTTATAGATTCAGAGACCCTCCTCAGATTTCTTGGATTCCATGTCTGTCTCTTCCCATTAGTTAGTCCTGCGTGTGTACAGTTAAGTGATGTATTTTTCTGAACCCCATTTTCATCATGTAATGTCTTTGCCCCAGACTGCCTTTCTCTCCATGTAGTCACACCCCACCGACCTTTTGGACCACAGTGCTGGCCTCAGCTGTTGTCTTATGGCCTGAATGTGCCCCCTCAGAATGTCAACCCCCATCCAGACTACTTCCTTCACACCTTCTAATCATGTCTCTTGCTATTGTGCCTTCTAGAATTTAAGCTCTTTCCTTTTTAATTTTAAACTCAATGATCTGTCCAAGTAGATACAGGCAAATCCAGTTTCCTCCATAAATGTTCTCTGATTTATTCAACCCAAATTCCTCTAACCTTTTTTCTGGACTCACCCGGCAATGTTTTCCAACTTTTTAAAAATCATACTCAGTAATTATGTTGACAGGGGAGGGTATAGCTCAGTGGTAGAGCACGTGCTTAGTATACACGAGGTCCCGGGTTCCATCCCCAACATCTCCATTAAAAAACAAATAAATGGATAAATTAACCTAATTCCCTCTTCTACTTAAAAAAATTTCAGAAACATTATGCTGTACACCAGAAATAGACATTGTAAACTGACTATACATCAATTAAGAAAAAATCCATTGAAGAAAAACAATAATTATATTTGTCTGCTGCAGGAGGAGGTGGTCCAGTCTTGGGGACAGGATCTCTGCCCAGCAGCTCCAAGAACTGAGCAAATCAATGACTCTAAGCCAAAGTAACCCATTCCTTGCCACAGCCTGGCAGTTAAGAAGCTCTGCTTCATGGGATTGATGACTGTAACTTTGAAACCCTAAACTGGGTGTATATAGTGTGACCAGTGTTCTTAGTCTAACGGTGGGGAAACTGGGGCAAAGGAAAACAGGGTCTGAGATTTTTGATTCAGTCATTTCAATATGGCCTCGTAAATACCTTTTGGAACATACATATTTTGGCATCTTTCTTTTGATAAGAAATGTTGCAACAAATTTTGCCTTGATCTAAAAAGACACAAAGTCATTTAATGTATAAAGTTAAAAATTGCCATGTCACTCGCTCAACAGACTTTCTCATGCAGCTCTTCACAAACTTACAGGACTCAAGTATTCTGCCCGGACAGAGGTGACCCTGAGCTGTCATCAAACGTTTATGGAGTAAGACTGGTGTGTCCTACACACTCGCCGCTGCCTGTCCCTGACCTTGGAGCTGTATCTTTGTTCCAGCCTCACCACAGTTTTGCAAATTTGGGGATGCAACCCGTGGTCCCTAGGCAGTCGCGAACAGTGTCCTCCCTCCTACGTGATCTAACATCTGGCTTTCAGAAATTACTCAGAGGTGCCTTATTTCTATCTGTAAACTCTTTAATGTAGGAACTGTGATGGTTCCCTCCCCCAGCACAGTTCTGCCCTTATTCACACCCCCGGATGTGGTTTAAGCAAGAAGGCTATCTGTCTGACCAAACGATGCCTCCGGTTTTCCAACTGAGCCAGGCTTTGCCTCCCTTGCTTTCAATCTGATTGGACGTTTTGACCTATATTAATAGTGGAGACCTTCAGACGTCCTTGCACGATGTATATATTTTTGGCTCCAGCGTATGCTGTAGGGTAAGGCTGTGGCTTGAATAGATGGATGTGCTCCAGCCGGTTACCGACTGAAGGGCTGCCTCATCCTCTTATGTTCAGGGCTCTTCTGATCAGCCTGATTGGGCTTTGGGGCCTGTCTGTGCAGGCCTCCCTCTCATCATTGTCAGTGTTCAGTTACGGTGAGAAAAATCCCCCTCTGGCTGGCACGTTTCGTGGCCGCCCTTCCCCAGCGACCGCAGGCACAGAGCACCCCAGAGCCCCAGTCGCTCCCTGGAAGCCCCCTGGGAAATCTGCAGAGCCCTGACCATCTCACCTCAGGGGCTGCCAGCAGATACGTGGTCCTGGGCAGACCTAGAAGGAGACCTATCGACTTTAATGGAGGTTCTGATTCGGGGCCGGTGGCCACTTCTCAAGGGCATACAGGGACCGAAGGGTTCTGCACTGAAGCCTGACTCTTGGAATCTTTGGTTTATTCAAGAAGGATGCCTGGAATTGTTAGCCAGGTTCACATTTTTATTTCTTACTTTTGCATTGAAAGCACTAGGAAGGGGGCAGGTATAGCTCAGTGGTAGAGCACATGCTTAGCCTGCATGAGGTCCTGGGTTCAATCCCCAGTACCTTCATTAAAAAAATTTAGGAAGGGGGAAGGAAAAAAATGGGAAAAGAAGCACTAGGAAGTCAGCAAGGTAGCCTGTTTAAAATTCCAGCTTTCGAGTCCCGTGATCCCATTTCACACCAATTCATTTCAATCACAACTTCCAGGCTGGGGTATCTCCCTTAGACCAGCTAGGAGGGGCCCTGTCCTGGGCTCCCTACGTTAAAGGCACCCTGTTCTGATCCTCTTTTTCTGGAGTTTCTCCCTGTCAATGAGGACTCTGTCTGGCAGGTAATGAACTTGGCTGGAAACTGCTCCTCCTCCTGCATCCCAGGTGTCGCTTCTTCAGGGGAGGTGGGCCAGGCCACAAGACTAGCATGGGTACCCAGGGGGCCGAGGCATGGACAAGGGTCAGCTGAACAATGGACGGGGAGGCGGGAATATGGGCAGAGGCTGGAAACGTGAGCTCTGACCCCTGCGATGTGCCATCAGGAGTCACGTGTTCTGATCTGAACAGCTTCCACATCGCTGTGAAAATACATTGGTTAATAATGGAGGAGAAAACACGAATTATTTAGCATGCAAGCTATTTAAGTTTGTTGGCGTGATTTATAGCTTCCATCCCTGGAAGCATATGTTACAATATGATATTCAGTATGATTTGCCCCAAGTCCTACCGTGGTCAGAGAAAGTACTGTCTCTTTGTATGGCCTGCAGTAAATTTAATAACCTCTATGAACCACAATTTTTTTCACCTATAAAACAGGATAAGAAAAATTATCTTTGGCTTGAAGTTACTTTTATAGTATTTATAACAACACAGAATATAGATTAACTAATCATCAAATAAAATTTATTAATCTTTTACCCTAGACAGATAATCAGAGGAAAAGAAAAAAAAAACAAAATGGAAAACAAAAGCCAAAACCTTCAATACTTATATTTTAATAATATTCAATTATAACGACTCACAAATGTCTTGTTACTCTTTCGAAAAAAAGGCAGTCCACCTTCTTGACTGCCTCAAACCAAGAAAAGCCTTGACAGTCAGAAAGCACCGATTTATTCTTGGCTTTGCCAATATCTAATCTACCCAAAGACAGGGACTCAGCAAGTTCTGGGATGGAGGCGACGGGAGTACCATGGAGGAGGCTGGGCCCCAAGTTCACTCAGTAAAGGACAAACCAACCCCCTTTTAAATGAAGATTCATTTGTGCTGAAAGCACTCTTTGAAGAACTGAGCTGGGTCTGGATGTAACCGGAAGCTGTCTCACTCGGTTTGTATACCCCACCCCACCGTACGCCAGCATCTTCCTGAGCGGGGCCTCCCTTGGATAATGTTGGCATCTGCATTAGGAGCAGCATATTTTCAGCTGTGAGAAACTAAGTTGCTTTGTGTTTCGCTCTGCTCCTGGGTTTTCTATGTTACCCTCTTAAAAATAGTTGCTTGCCAGGAGCACTTTCCCCAGATCCTCCCAAGCTGTAAACATAATCTTATATACTGAGCATTTTATATTACCCAAAGCTGCATATTAGAAACATATATATTTCTCCCTAGATATTTAGGCTGTATAAACAATACAAGTCATTCTCTCGGAAAACTACATACACTTTATATATTTTTGTACCAAAATGCCCCCCCCCAATTTCATCAAAGTTGATAAATGAGTACAGAAACAGAAGCTGAAGCCTAAAGACTAATATATTTAGTCTTCCTGATGTACTGTATGCCCGTTCACTCTCCACAATTAAATGACATACATGGAAATGTGCAATATCCCAAAGAAATCCTGACAGCTTTATTAATTTTGCCAACAGCTCACGGGGTTGTTGGTCACCGGGGGAATATTTACTGAATTTCTTGCCTATAAGAAAAGTTACATGTGGAATGGAAATTAATCACCATGACCCCAAAGGTGAGGATTTGAATTTTTACTTGAAATGTTCACGCTACATGAACTCAACAGCCCTTCCTTTCCAAATACTCCTTTGAGCAGTACCCACTTTGTTTAGGATATGACTTTCACATCCTGTTAGAAACACTTTCTCAGCTTTTCAAATGTGTTTTTGCAATGGCAATTGGGTCCCCGTCAGACGTCGCTCTCCTCCACGCCATGCACATATTCTGTGCAGGAGCAGGGGAGGTTTAAAAATTCTGAATCTTAAAATAAAGTTTCACCATAAAAAAATGGGAGCGATAGATCAGATAACGCCTGCTTCCTAATGATAATGAAGACAGTAAATAATTTTAAAGCCTTGGCAGCCTGTTTGTAAAAAAAAAATTTCTCATCTATCTTCCCCATATAATAAATCCACATTGTGCTTGAGCCAGCAAAAAAACTGTGTGTAATTTCTATTCTGTGGAGGTGTATTTTGGGCAAGGCAAACAAGATGCTGTCTTTTCACTGGTCCTGGGTTAGCACACAAAAGACAAAGTGTCTCTTGTCGGATGAATCCTAATTGGCTGACGGGGCTGAGTTTTATGGCTTCACTTCATCTGCACATGAAGACCAGGAGCATTAATATGCAGGGAAGTAAAACATGATATAACGTTCACAGAGCAGGAGTTAAAGGAAGAACCCTAACCCATCCGTCAAGTGTGATCATCGCAAGACCTGTCAAGAGCAAGTTTCAGCAAAAATACACCTGCTGCGTGGGAGGTCGCAGGGACGACATCAACCAAATCCTACACAAGAGACACATCGGAACCACCTTTGGACAAATGCACTGAAGTAAATGAGATTTTATGCAGCAGAGACCGACATATAAATCATTCTGAGGGCTTCCCAACTTTTTTTTTTTTTTGCAAGGTGAAATTTCACTCTCTCCCAGAGACACATGGAACCAAATCAGTGTCTGAAGTCTGAAGAAAAAATAAAATTTTATTCATAAATGCCCAGTGGTTGATTGAATCCAGTTTAATAACATGTTGACTCAGTTCTTCTAAATGGTTATTTTTAGTCACATAGACTAAAAAATTCTAACTGGTTTGCAGGCATGGTGACACTGGCCTAGCATAGTGTAAGATGCCACAAACTTTCCTCCAAATCTATAAATAAAAGCAGATATTGTAGGACAGAGGGTAGAACTCAGTGGCAGAGTGAATGCCTAGCATGTGTGAGGTCCTGGGTTCAATCCCCAGTAGCTCCATTGAAGACATAAAAATACAAACCTAATTACCTCCTCCACCCCAAAAAAAATACATAAAAAGTTTAAAAACCACTAAAAAAAAAAGTAGCCATTGTATCTGCAGATAAAAATAGCCATTTGTGGAGCCTTTAACATATACAAGATTCAGGAGATAAGAGCTGGTAATTACATCAGTCTTGGGAGTCAGTAACATTCTTCGCTTCTTTCATAGACGAGGAAATTAAAGTTTGGCGAGATTAAGCAACTTGCTCACTCATACAGCTGGTACAGACTGGAGCTTGGCTGTGGGACCCCAGGGGCTGAACTTGTAACCACAGGCAGTGTGCCAGGAGCAGGGGCAGCGGTGACAACATGGGACACATCTGAGACTCCGTGGTTCATCTCCTGGTGGCTATTGGGTCCTCCGCTTGGATATTGGACTTTGCATTGACCCAAATCCTGACTGACTCCATTCTTTTTACCATTCTCAGGCTGCCAACAGAAATGTGAAGGCTCATTAATTTTGTGTAGTCCAGCCAGAGCTGCTGGAGCAAGAGACAGGTCTCCAGCTCCCAAACCAGCCGTCTGTCACGGAAGTAAGCCAGATGGGACACTCGCTCTGCATCAGCCCCAATTTCACATCAGGATCCTTGACCCGAACATCATTTCCACTCACTGCATCGTGAAGCCCTGCCAGAGCGCCTTCTAGCTGCCCTCACTTGCTGTAATCTCTCCCAGGCACGTTGCCCTCCGTCCCCTCAGTCTGTCATCTCTGAATGCTTCCAGGAAGCACAGGCCCAGAGCGTCCTTTCTTGGGCTCTAAGAGCAACCAGTGTGAAGCGTCGTGATGCATCAGGACAGAAGTGGATGTTAGAGTGGCCATGTGTCCCCAGTGAACGTGAAGAGGATTATGATTCCCCTGGCACAGCCAGAGTCAGACTGTGCAGAGATGCCCCGCAGTCCATTTGGACCATCCCGGATGCTGAAAATGACACTGGGATGAGGCAGACCAGTGCTGGTGAGCAGCAGTGGAGTGACACAGTTTTCACGTTCTGGATTCCAGGTGACAAAGCATGTACAGGGGAGCTCTATTTGTGGTCCTTCCACACCAAGGTGAGGACAGGATGGCTGAGCAACCCCACAACTGTGGGAGTGGCTGGAAATGTTTATCCTCATCCTTGTCTGAAAACTTACATTCCCAAAACAGAATGAATGTGTTTCCAGTTGAAGCACCTGGAGTGAGAAAGCCCCTGGGTTCACTAGCAACACCATTTACTATCTTTAAAAAAAAATTTTGGAAGGGAAGGCAATTAGGTTTATTTTTATTTATTTATTTAATGGAGGCACTGGGGATGGAACCCAGGACCTCGTGCATGCTGAGCACATGCTCTCCCACTGAGCTACACCCTCCCCCTCTTTGTAACACCATTTATGAGTGGGAACCAGGAGTCTGGGTCTCTTACGAGGTCTGTGCTACAAACACTCCACGTGGCCTGCATCGCAAAGTCAAATCCCTCATGGAAAGGAATTGTTGCAAACACTGTGAGACACACAGACACACACTCACAAACACACTCACACGATCATATTACAGAGAGATCCCAGTATCATGAAGGATGATAATACAGGACTGTCTAGGGCAGCCTTGGGCGTGACAGTTGTTGGATCTGCCCCAGCCTTTGAGTTCATGAAGCCACAGGAGCTGGTCGGAGGTGATCATTTGGGACCTCACCGTTGACCAGATCTGGTTTCATTCCATCCCATCCTCCATGAGCCCAGTCTCTCTGCTTGATATTTGAAATTCAGTCCTATGTTTGGCCTCTTGCGTGTGGCTGGTACTGTATCCCTCAGCTATCTGATGCTAGGGTTTCCACGCGGAGCTCCAATGGGCTGACCCTCTGGCCGTCCACAGCCGTGCTGCCTCAGGAAGGGTCAGCTGTTCTAGTTCTGGTGTCTTGGACTTTAAGCCTGATGTCGATCACTGGCCATGATGCCTGGTGTGTGTGTGAGTGAAGGTTTAGGCATTACTTGGTTAACTCAAAGACAGCCCACTGAAGGATGGTTTCTGCGTTTTTTAGCAACAGTCCAATTTACGCAGTTACTTACAAGAACAGGTTCAAATATTTATGTGGGTGAAGTGAACCCATTTGTTAATCAGCCCAGAAGTCTCTCATCAGTGCCCACAGTTTGAGTATCTGGGTAGTTCCCGAGGGTGGACTGGGTTCCGTTACTCTGACACCGAGGGTTGAATATAGTCTTCCTGTGTATGGCACAGTGAGTTAGAATAAGGCAAAATGGCCTAATACATCACCCCTCTGTTGAGCACCTACTGGATGGTGGACACATTTATGATGTCTAATCCCCCAGTAATCTGATATGAGAGACAATGTCATTTGCATTTCACAGAAAATGAAATTGGAGGAAGTACAGCGACTTCTCCAAGGGCATGGGGAGGTCGGTTGGCAGGAGCGGAGTCCAAAGGCAGGGCTTGCTGTCTGTGTACCCCGTGCTCTTTCTGGCATCACTTCATCTCCTGCAGGGGGACTTTGGGAACACTCTTCATGCACAAAGGAGAGTCAACGGAGAGCAGCCAGCCTCCAAATCATGAATGACCTTTGAAAAACTGGTCAGGATCACCAAGACGGGTCGGTCAGGAAGCCAATTAGTTTTTGGCAGGGAGTTGGGGAGGGAAGGTCTTTGGATTTTACCACAGGGACCCTGGAGCACACAGTAAGACAAATACACTGGTTCATGTTCTGTATATTTTAGAAACAACAGCTTCTGTCCACGTGACCTCTCCTGAACGACAGCACCGTCTCTCAGGACTTACTGCTGTGGACCTGTTCCCTCCATCGCCTGCCCCTTCCTGGATGGGCATTCCAGGCCACGTGCTGATGAATGGAACCTCCCTGCTTCCTGCTGCTGCCCAGAAAACTTTGGGGAAAATCCTATGCGATCCTCCATCAAAAAACCCAACAAACAAACAAACAAAAACACCCTAGCCTCATTTTGCTGACCAGCAAAATGTCTAGCTGCTTTACTAGAAGTAAAAGGGGACCAGGGAACACATTGTTAATATTAATATCTTAATGTCTTTAACTTGTAGAGGGATGTGGTATTCACATGCAATAGCCATGTTGGCAAAGATGATACTCCTCATAGGGAAACCTGCCATGTGGTCAGTCAAGCCACCATCACTTAGGGTTAGGGTCAGGGTTAGCGTTAGGGTTAGGGTCAGGGTCAGGGTCAGGGTCAGGGTCAGGGTCAGTGTCAGGGTCAGGGTCAGGGTCAGGCTTAGGATTAGGGTCAGGGTCAGAGTTAACATTAGGGTTAGGGTTAGGGTCAGGGTCAGGGTCAGGGTCAGTGTTAGGGTTAGGGTCAGGGTCAGAGTTAACATTAGGGTTAGGGTTAGGGTCAGGGTCAGGGTCAGGGTCAGTGTTAGGGTTAGGGTTAACATTCTATTTGCCTTGCACTGGATTTGATCTGTTTCTGCACAATTATTTTCTCCTTCTCGTGATGAATGGATTGATTCCACACTTTCCTATTATATGCCTTTCAAAAGCCATCTCACTTCTTCTAGAATGGCTGGACTATAAATAACCAATAAGCCACTGTGATCATCACAGGAACACTGAGAGCTGCATGGTCCAATCTTCCCGGGCTTCCTTGACCCTTTCAGTTAGAAAGTCCTGCTTAGGTCAAACCTGCAGCCCTCCAACTACAGATATAGCATCTTTTCTCTTATTCAAGAGTGTGAGAACTGGTACCTGAACAGCCTACGCTTTTGATAGCCAAGAAGGAAGGAAGTGTCACTTCAGAAATAGCATCGGATCTTCTTTATAAAACTAAGACTAGAGTTACCCTATGATCCAGCAATCCTATCCTGGGCATATATCTGGAGAAAACTCTAATTCAAAAAGATGCATGCTCCCCAATGTTCACAGAAGCACTATTTACAAGCACATATACACACACACATATATATACAATGGAATACTACTCAGCCATATAAAAGAACAAAATAATGCCATTTGCAGCAACATGGATGGACCTGGAGATTGTCATACTAAGTGAAGTAAGTCAGACAGAGAAAGATGAAAATCACATGTTATCACTTATATGTGGAATCTAAAAAAAAATGATACAAATGAACTTATTTACTAAACAGAAACAGACTCAGAGACATAGGAAACAAACTTATGGTTACCAAAAGGGAAAGCAGGGAAGAGAGGGAGCAATTAGGAATTTGGGATTTGAGATACTAACTACTATGTATAAAATAGATAAAAAGCAAAGTCCTACAGTAGAGCACAGGGAACTATACTCAATATCTTGCAATAATGTATATTGAAAAAGAATATATATATGTGTATGTCTGTGTGTATAACTGAATCACTATGTTGTACACCTGAAACTAACACAACATTGTAAATCAACTGTACTTCGATCAAGAAAAAAGAGAGCTAGCATCTTGCCTGAAGCTCACACGTACAGAGTGGTCTGGTGACAAGGCAGACACTCCGGCAGGCAGACCATCAGTGGGTGGAGCATCTCCTGAGGAAGAGAGTGCTTGTTCCCACTGATCTGGACATGGGAACTCAGAAAGAGGCAAAATCTGTGACCCTACCCACCCGGGTGGGGAGAATACTGTTGCTGCTGCTACTTATTACTATCATCATTGTCATCAGTCATTACTGACATTCTTACATAAGTGGTGGTACCTGCCTCCTCTCAAAACTGACTCTTTTGGAGGACAGAGACAAATAAAAAAAATAGAATAAAATGTGATATGTCCTCTTAAAAAGGCAGTTGTAGGAAAATGTGGTGGTGATTAATTCTGCTGGGAAGATATTTGTGTTTTAAAGATGTCTATATTTAAATGAGCTCCAATTGTAAGAAGGAAGAACAAATCTGACTCCATATTGGGTCTATTCCTTTAGTTCTAACTCTGTGCTCTGTTTCCTGTGCTTAGTCATGCCGGTTCTGCACCTTTTGTAAAAGAATGTTGCCTAGACCCTGAAATAGACAGCGGAGCCCATTCTCAAGGCTCTGACCTTTAAAAGTATAACACTTTTCCATTCATGTAGAGATAAAAAGTTGCAAGATGGAGAAGAACATGTGACTTATTGGAGGTTTACAAGAACATCATGACTTGACTTATGAGGACAGCTGCAAGAATGAAGGATTCTGACACCAAGAAGTTTGCAACAACCATCCACACTTCCTCCCCTTTTAGTATAAAAGGAGTCTGAATTTTGAGTTGGATGAGATGGTTCTCCAGGACATGAGTCCCCCATCTTTTCAATCTGTTTACTTTCCAAATAAAGTCATTATTGCTTGTCCTCAGCACTTTGTCTCCTGATTTACTGTCCTTTTGTGCAGTGAGCAGAATGAGTTTGGACTCAGTGACACAACTCAGGAAGCTCACTACCTCTTCAGTTGCTAGATGAACTGTTTTGTCCAATAAATGTGGACCCCAAGAATTTTAGATTCAATGTACATCACTATTCAGAATGACTATTTTATTTTTTAAATTGTCATAAAAAATTCATGATACAATGAACCCGTAACCCTTTCTAATGCTTTTATAAAATTATAATTTACTATGAATTCCATAAAATAAAATAGAAATAGAATTAGGGATACATCCCCACAGAAAAAGTAAATACAAGATAGAACTCCATCTCTTAAGATATTTACAAATGAGATTAGGAAAGGGAAAACTTCTTCAGTAAATACAATCATTTGTCAAAGTTAAGAGGTGAAAGTTGTACTCCATTTCTGTGCATGTATTGTGTGTGTGCAGCTATAATAGTATTGTATTTACCGCAAGTCAGATCTGTAGGCAAGGGATTCTGTTTTACATTGCCTGGTGTTTTAATTTCAGGATGTAGCTCTTTCTCTGTTAATGGGTGAATTAACCTTTCTTTTCAAACTCTAAGACTTAATCTATCTCATCTAAAGCATTTTGTATTATGGAACCTATAAAACTATGCTGGCTGGAGGCATTCCTGGTTATCGATATATGCATTTAAAATCATTCCACATTATTTAATTTCAAATGACCACAGGTGAAGATCTGCATTATCACAGGTGTCAGTCACAAGACAGTCTTAGGAGTCTTAGAGGTGAGTCTTAGAAGACAGTTACCATGCCATTCTCTTTGCCACTGTGTTACTTGTTTAGTGGAATTCCATTAAGTGAACCCTCTGATAGCGTGGCCTCGTATTTTCCTGGAATATTATGTAACAACCCGAGGGCCAATGTCTTCCTGAAGCGCAGCACACAGCAAGACTCAATTAGAACTTGTAGCCTTAAACGTACAGTACTGTTCATATTTTTCAAATAATGAAGGGTGAGAGAAGGTTCTGCATGTCTCAGACATCCAAAGATGCATTTTAGTGTCATCTTGCATTTGCCCAACTGCCACCTTGGAACCCATGTATAACAACATATTCACCATCTTCCAAATTAGGTATAATGAACCCTCTTTCCTCAGCGATGTCATTAATCCAACAATCACTGTCTTGAAATGCCTGTCATATCATCTTTGGTCATGTGCAAAGAGCATATTCTTGGAGCATCACTATGTGGCTAATCCTTGAAAACGGTTTGCTGGGAACACATTAATGAGGCATTGTACCTTTTTCTTTCCCCTGACAACTCCAGCTGCCTCCTTTAAGTTCATCCATTGCCCACACTTCAGGTCTCTAGCCATCCAGAATCATTGCATGACCGGCATTGCTGGTGGTGGGTGTTTTTCTCATGCCAAGCCATTTGCATGGGCCCCTTTTTGCTTGGGAGCTGATGTTCCTATGAATATGTGTGCTATATAAGGACATCCTTAATGAGCTATGGGCAGAAGGTAATCCCTAGCAAATGCATAAATTGCATGGCTTTCAAGTCAAATTTATAATGATGGAGAAGTAATTTTAGAGAACACTTCAGTTTTATCACTGTGGAATGAAGCAACCAGGGCAAACAGTCAATGTATTACTATCGAAAATTTACTGTCTGCAAGGCAAAGTAGAGAGATGGAGATGCATGTCAGACTGGGCTCTGTCTTCCAAAACTGCCCTGTCCAGTTTCTTGGACAAGACTGGCTCACACGGAACAATGTTTGGAGGGATTACAACAAAACACAGAGAAGAATTGCTACGAGTCCTAAGAGATGACTCAACAGATGTGCAAGAGATCACTTCTACTTGAAGTCATTGATTCAGAACCATCATTGTGGGCTTGGGATGATGTCTGAACTGGATCTTAAAAGATGAGAGGAAATTTCCAGACGTGGAGATGTATATGGTGAAAGGACTTGGAGAGACTGAAGGAGAATTCCAGGTGATGGTGCTACCATGAGTAAAGGCTTAGACAAAATTATTCTTTAATAGTTCTGGAAGCCAGAAGCCCAAAATCAAAGTGTCAGCAGAGGCTTCTGGTACCTCTTAGCAACCCTTGGTGCTCCCTGACTTGTAACTGCATCACTTGGTCTCTGCCTCCATCTTTTTACATTCTTGCCAGTGTTAATTGCTGTCTTCTCTTCAATTTATAAGGAGGCAAGTCATTGCATTTAGAGCTCTCCCTAATTCTAGGATGAGCTCATCTCAAGATTCTTAACTACTTAACACTCACAAAGACCAGATTTCCAAAATAAGTCCACATTCTGAGGTCCCAGGTGGACATGAATTTATGGGGGTCATTATTCAACCCTCTACAAGTCTGTGTGCAAGTTAAAAAGTGACCAAAAAGGCAGTTTAAACTTGGAGCCCCTATACACACTTTCACTCAGTGGAAGAGTGATTTGGCTCCTCTGACGTTCTTTTGTGTGTGGTTTTTTTGGGGAAGGTTTTATTTATTTATTATTTTACTTATTTATGTATTTACTTTTATTTATTTATTTATTTACTTTTATTTACTTATTTACTTTTAGTGGCGGAGCTGGGGATTGAACCCAGGACCTCGTATGCACATGTTACATAACATGCATGTTAAGCACATGTTACACCACTGAGCTATACCCTCACCCCCCATTTTTTAATTTTAAATTTTTGGAGGAGGAGGAATTACATTTATTTATTTATTTTTAATGGCGAGCTTAGGGTTTCTATACTGACTGCATGACTGCTCACACTGAGATCATACAGATTCCTAAAGACCTTGACCTTGTAAAATCACTGGAGTCTTACAACCTCAGTTTTACCCGTTGGTGGCCCTTCTATTGTGTTTAAACTTTAAACTCTTAATAAAGTATCACTGGCAACCTTGAATTGACATTCGGGTGAGGGTCATCCAGCATCACTTAATATCTTAATAGCATGGCTTGTCCTCTAGTCAAACACGTTCGAAAGGTACTACACTTTGTTATCTTCTGAGTTAATTGGACTTTGCTCATTGTGAATTAATAGGCCCTAGAAGTATATTGACCACATAATTTACCATCCAAACTGAAACATTTCTGAGAGTGAAAGGTGGCCCAACTAAAAATTACACTAGAAAAACTGGTACAAACAAGGGATTTACCTGAACAGCCCAGAAGTTTTAGCCACCACTATACCTGCCCAGCCTTATCTCCTATGTCCCCAACACTGGTCCCGAGTTTCAACCAAACAGATGCCATTTCTGTTATTTTCTGCGCAAGTAAAGGACCGTATAAGTATTTTTTCCAAAACTCAAGTTGGTGGCCTGTCACGATACATACTCAGCTAATATATGTATTGAAAATGATGCAGTATTGACTTATTCACAGAGAGTATTTATTAAAAACCTCCTTTGTGCCCGCACTGGGTACCTGCCTTTGAATAAGACACCCTTAGAGGCTCAGAGAGGTTAGGCGGCCCTGAAGATGCATGCATCAATTAGGCCAAGGGCCAGGACTGGGACAGAGACTTCCTAATTACAAATCCTGTGTTTGTTCTACTCTGGTACCTCTCTCAAAAGGTTAAGTCACACCAGATAGAGACAATTCTGAATTTGGTGACTTAAGCACCTTCTGATCTTTAAAAAATTCCTCTTTTTCTTTATTCTAGTATTTTATTAATTTTTTTGTTCTTATTTTTCATTGGAAGTATAGTCCATTTACAATGTTAGTTTCATGAGTTTGTCCAAGTGATTCAGTTACACATAGAATTTCTTTCAGATTCTTCTCCATTATGTGCTATTGCAAGATATTGAATGTAGCACCCTGTGCTAGACAGTAAATTCCTGTTGTTTGTTATACATATCGTGGTGTGTATCTGTTAATCCCAAGCTCCTAATCTCACCCTCCCTATCCTTAAACAAATCTTGAACCCTGATTCCTGTTCTCTCCCGGGTCCCCAATCTGTTACTTCTTCTTGCCCACCACCCCCTCCTTGAGGTCTTATCGCCTACCTCTTTGTCTGAAACCTGCTGGTAATTGAGACTTTGGGTAACAAAATATTCGCTCACGTGGGTTTTTTTTTTTTTCACAGTGGAAAGAGGCTAAGGAAAATGTGTCAGTAGTAAAACAAATTGCAAAACAAGTTTGTGCTTCTGGAAATCAGTCAAAAGTCGGCATTTCGACTGCCTCATTTTGACCTGCTAGCCAGCCCATTCTGAACTGAATAAACCATGCTCTGCTGTTTCCCAGCAGTGCCAAGAATAGAGGCTGATACCTGATTCTTGAGATTCTGAGCCTCCAGCCAGATGCCCCTCATGAGGTTCCATCCTAAACCGAGGCCTCGGGTTTTCATTTTGAAGCTATGCTCAAATGATTTTCCTTGCGACTGATTTAAACAAAGTGTCCATGGCTGAAAATCTGCTCAGTGTTCAATTCCAGGACCTCCAGGGGGTCTGCCTTATTTCTAGAACCACTCACATTTTGTGTCGTGTTAGTTAGTAACCCATGTCTGCCCCCAAGAGTGGCAGACACTTCATCTCTCCTGGGAGCCATCCTTACTCCAACAGGGGAGACATTTAACTCTTCAGAGCCACGCAGGCCCTGCTCTCTGCCTCTTACCAGCTGGCACCTCACATGTCATGGCCTCTGGAATTCACAGATGCCACTGACCTAGAAAATACACTGGGAGCATGAGAAGGGCTATTTTTTTTTTAATGGTAAAAGTATTTTTTTTTCAATTGAAGTATAGTCAGTTACAATGTGTCATTTACAATGTGTCAGTTACAATGTGTCGATTTCTGGTGTACAGTCATACATGTACATACATATATTCCTTTTCATATTCTTTTTCATTACCGGTTACTCCAAGATATCAAACATAGTTATTTTGATGTAATTATAATCCTGCACTTGAGGGAAGAAAGGTGCCTTTTAGGATTCTGGCAGAGTCTTGGCAGCATTCACAGCTGCTCCATATATGGATTCGAAGATTGCTAATTTGACCACCTCTTATATGTCGGGGGCATTGGGGTCTGTAAGGTTAATACTTCAATGAATTCTTGCATCACTCTGAGTAGGTTTTATAAACTTTCATAGAGGTGAGCTTTGAGGTTCAGAGAGATATAGTGTTGCTCAGGGTGACCCTGTTAGGAAGCAGCAGAAAATCAAACTCAGATTTGACTAAATTCAAAGTTTGTGCTCCAGATCTGCTCATAAAGGAGTATTGTATTAAGGACTGTTGAATTAAAAGAGACTCGAATGAAATGATATAATCCTGATCCAGTTTGAATCAAAAATCCTCCTTCTTCCTCATCTTCTTATCTAAATCCATGGAGTGCTGTCCCACTAGTGTTAGATAAACAAAGGTGGTTGTAAGAGGAAAACAATTAGTTCAGAGTCCACGCTCCCTTATTAGTATGCGGTCTGCCAAGACTCTGATAAGTGGTGCCCAATTATTCCCCAAATGCATGCATTTATTTTCTTTGACTTCTTTTTCTTGTTTTAAATGAGGAAATCACCCAAGTTATGGAACAACAGAGCAACACACCTAACAAATCCTTAATATGTTCCTTCATCAGGGATTATCCTGATTGGAGAAAAGCAAAGAAATGTGACTGTCTCAAAGAACTGTGATGGCTGGTTTTTAAAGTAAGGCAGCTGATACATCTGTATTAGCAAGCAGGTAGCTCTTGAGTTGATTACGGACAAGTCGTGTAGTGGGAAGATGAGAGTTTGGACTCCAATGGCCCCTTTTCAGAACTCAGTCTTGCTTCTCACCTGGATCTGGGTTCATGATTCACTCCAGGAACCTGTTTCATCTTTAAGTGGAAATAATCTCTCCTCTGCCGAGTGTATAAAAGCAGTCAGCACAAACGTGACCCACAGTAAACACTCAATATATGTTGCAAATACCGTTGTTTCTAATATGCCTAAAAGGTGGATTCAGGGGAGAAAAATACATGCAGTTGCAATCCCATCAACTAGTCCCTCTCATTCAGAGGTAATCTCTGCTGTGAAATGTTAGCGTCCAGCTTGCTCATTATGTTATGAAAGTCCTATGCTGTCTCTGTTCTCTGTGCTTGAATACGGCTTTGGCAACTAGAAACAGAATCTGAGAATAACTTGGCACAATGTAGGCATCACTGTTGTTGTGACAGCTAATCTCAATTCTATTTTTTAAATTTGTTATTGAGGTATATAGTCAGTTTACAATGTTGTGTCAATTTCTGGTGTACAGCACAGTGCTTCAGTCACACAATATTACAAAATAATTGGGGCAAAAATCTTCTGACTCCCCTCGTAACTGTCAGAAAGGTAAAGATAATTTGAAAGATCAGAATTTATAATTAAGAAAAAAGATGAAGTGTGGTAAGATTTAAAGATATGTGCCTGAGTATATACACGTATATATACCCTATATATATATATATACTTATTTATTTGAAATTAAATTGTTGTTGTTGTTGAGGGAAGTAAATTAAGTTTATTTTTTAATGGAGATATATATATATATATTTAAATTTATTTAAAGGTAAATGTGCATACATATATTTAAATCTATGAATATATATCCATATAATTTGAATCTATAAATATATGTACATATCTATCTCTAGTAACATGTATACATATGCATGGGTACATTTTTGTGTATATCTAGACATACACACACATATGTGCATATGTATATATCAATGTAATTTGCAACGCTAGCTTAAATAACAGGATCAAATTCTAAAAACAGCAGATTTTTCATTCATATCTCTTGCATTTAAATAAGGTCATCTGTAAGGTTTCAAGTTTCCAGAAAAAAATTTGAAAGTTTACAAAGTATTTTTACTGACTTTGCAATTACCTCACAGGTTATTGTAACTGGGTAGTCATTTTTAAAAACTCTCTGCCATGTTACAGGAAGAAAGACTTTGCATTTTCTTACATGGTCATCTGGCTTTTCCTTTGATCAAACTGACAAAGCCATTTATTCTGCTGTCATTTAATTGTTTTAGAACTTACTCATTAAATGACAGTCCATGGCAAAAAGGGAAATCCAACACGTAACGTGAGAAGGGTGAGGGATGGATGTGTTGAGGTATCATTAGCCAGAGATGAGAATCCTCACCGAGGAAGCAGAAACGGGACTCCCAGGCATGCTGGGCAGCTGCCTCTCCCAGGGAGGTCTCCGAGATTAAGTGACCCAGGCTCAGTCGAGCAGAGCGGTGCTTCTCACCATGAACCACCTGGAGATGCACCTGCAGATGCTACCTGTGGCAGCCATGGCATCTCTGGACGGAGCGGCATGGGGCAGCCGACTTGATGGTGGGGTTGAGGGACAGACCTCCAGGCAGAGCATGTCTGGCAAGCACAGGACCCGCCCTCAAGGGTTCCGTTTATTCAGGAAGCTCAGGGTGCCCCTCCCAAGCTGGGGCTCAGTGCTGCCTCTGTACCTGCCCAACCATTCTTAAATTCTCACATGCTTACAGCACTCACATAAATACAATGTCTGAGACACAACATGACACCCACAAAAGTATGTGTGACCTAGGGAAGGCTGGCAGGATCCCTGGCCGTAGAAATTTAGGGCAGAAAGTCCTGCCCCATTAGAGTAAAACTGGGTGTGTATCAGGGACCTCTCCCCTTCCCTCTTGCCCACACTCACAAATGGCCCCACACAGGTAACATCTGAGTTGTTTGGAACAAGGCACCAACTTGACCAGGCTTATCTACTTGGTCCTTACCAGTTCCTTCTACTTGCTTTCACAGTCCATTAATGGGACTCTGGCCCTCAATTATTGCCGTACGTTGTAAATAGGGACAACTAAATGAAAATTGTGCATGCACCATTGCAAGATCAAAATAGCTAATGGAGAAAAAAACCATTGCACGTATTACACTGAGAAGTCAGAAACTTCACGCTCTCACCTATGGGCCCATCTGTGCATATCTTTTCAGTGTATATCTTTCCATGTGTTTATCTTACCTCTAACTAAGGATTTCTACATTCTACTCTTGAAGGGTCCTTAATTTATTGCAGGCAGAATGTGCCTAACAGATGCTTGATTCCCTAAATCACAGTCAGATAAGACAGAATGTTAGAGGTCCATGATTCTCTGAGACAGATTTTTTGTTGTTGTTGTTTTTGCTCTGCAAGTACATCTCCCTTCCTACACCACAAAGCACCCATGACATTCAGGTCAGAATAATTTCAGCCCGATTTTTATGACTCGCTCTCCTGACCTTCAGTACTTAAAAAGATGCAAAACAATAATGCACTCTTTCCTCTTTCTATGGACTTGTGATTTAATTTCCAAATACGTCTTGAGTCCCTAAATTAGAGAATTATTTTCCAGGCTAGAATCTAGACAAATTTAGGACTATCCTTCAGCTCATCTCTCTAACTCCGAGAGCATGCACAGCCGCAGGGGTACCACGGGTGACAAAACAGAGGTGAGGATGCCCTCCCGCAACATCGATGGCGATTGGTCAGATTTGAAACACAAGAAAAACTTCTGCCCACACTCCTATTTTGGTTGAGTTCTCTCCTTTCATTAGCATTGAGGCAAAAACAACAACAACAACAACAACAAAAAACCAACAAAACCAAAAACCTGACCAAACAAACCAAAAAAAAAAAACAAAAACAAAAAAATTAAAAAAAAACACCTGGAAACCATACTTCACAGGAATAGAAATTTGCGGTTGCTATATTATATTTTTCTCCTTAATATCAACCACGATCATTAAAATAATAAACGTAATGAAGCCTACTTTCCTTTGCAGCTTTTTTTTTTTTTTTTACACACTTGAGAGATTGTTAGCCTCCTTGAGGTCCCTGCCAGCCTGGAGTCTTTCCATCTGGCTAGAACCAAGTAGACACCCAGGGCTCCAGACTTCAGCTTAGAGACCTTTTCTTTAGGTCAGTAACTCCCCCAGGTGCTTCTGTCTGCTAACAGGACTCTCCAATAATTGTCTTTAATGAGCTTGGGTGGGGAGCTGCCTTTGCCTGGAACCACACAGAGATCTTACCTTTTCCACTGAGTATTCAGTTTATTTAAAAAACAAAAACAAAAACGAAAAACAAAAACGAAAGAACACCTGACTTATTAAGCTTGTGTTCCATTTTGTACACAGAACTCAAAAGAGAGAAAACTGAGAGCTAGGGTTCTCGCTGGGCATCCTCACCAGGTGTCTCCCCTGCATGTCACAGTGGTGGTGACGATATCCATTTGTTTCTCTAGTACTGTGTAAGGCGCCCAGGAATTCACCCAGTTATAATTTACACAGTGTTTCTTGCAATGAGGCTCCTTGCCAGTAGCACCGGAATCACCTATGCTATTGTGATAAATGCAAATTCTCAGACCCACTCCAGACTGACCGGGTCAGAAGCTCTGCTCCGGTCCAGAAGCTCTGGACCAGAGATCTGCATCTTAATGAGCCCTGTGGGACGTGCTGACATCCATTCATTTTTGAGACTCTTTTTTACAGACCACATGAGGTAGGTTCATTTATTATACTTACCTAACAGAGGAAGAAACTGAGCCTCCTAGGGTTCTAGTTATTTATCAAAGTCACACAATCTCTAGCTGTTAAGACTTTAAAGCCAGAGACAATCTCTGCCAAAAAGAAAAAAAAAAAAGATCATGGTAGTTGAAAGCTACATGAATAAAGGCTAGTGAATAAGACTTCTTCCTTCTGGTAGTTATACATAATTCAATATATTTACACAAGAAAGCTTGATGGTTTGCTACATGTGAAAGCTGAGATATCAACCCTAATTTCTCCTGATCTCTAAAGTGGGTATCTCCAAAACCTAACTGGCTATGCCTATTGGAAATACAAGTGTAAGTCAAGTTTCCCATGAACCATTAAGTACCTTAACACTAAGATTGATTTAATAGCAGCGGATTTAGAAGAATTAATTTTAAGCAGATCACCCTTCTTACTCTGATGTCAGCTGCTGGATCCTTTCCCATTACACATGCAACCGGTTTGTAGGAGACCGCAAACATCTGGTCTCCCCTAGAAAGCGTCCATGTGATTGTTAATCCTGAAGGTGCCATGTGGACTCCCTGTCCCTGGGATGTGTTTAAATGCCACACCTGTAACTGTGGGCAAGTTTTTCACTCCTTCAAGAGGCTAGACCCCATGTGGGGAAGTTCTCTGAAACATGTCAGCAAAGTCTACCATTGAGAAGGGCAAACAGATGGGTGTCAGTGAGGAACTTTCAAGGGCTAAGTGTGGAACCAGAGGGCTGGAGGGAAGACTGCTGATGCTGGGGTGAGGACCAGCTGATGCTGATTGGCCAGTTGTTCCCTGGCCCTTTTCTGCAGAGATTCACCCGGCGATAAGAGGATCTCAGGTCGGCAACAGTGCTCAGCACAGAACCATGAGGATTTGAGGATTTGAGGGTTTGAGGGTTTGAAGCTTTGAAGGCCTTTAATTGTTCTAAACTGGATCCACAGGGAAGCTCAGGGTTTGTTACCATGTCTTTCCCATTTTAAGCCATCAGGCAGCCCATAAACAGAAGGGTCTGAGCGGGGAGGTTCTAGATAAATGATTGTAAAAAGCCTGGAAGGTTCTAGATAAATGCCTGCCATGGACAGGGAGAATGGTCACTCCAGCAAGGTTTAGTAGCATTTTCAAGGTCATGTAAGCAACCAAAGGTGCAGCTGGAATCTGACCATCTTTGAAAGTGTTTGCATTTCTCTTCATCTCTGTTTCTGTTGGCCTGGTACATGGTGAAAACTTGCCCTGCTGGTGGTCTCCTTTAAATCGAGGGCAAGATCTTGAACATACCAAGCCCACAAATGAGTTTTTAACAATGACCAAATAGGAAATGAAAAGCTATACTAAAGCTTATGTGTGTGTGTATGTGTGTGTGTGTGTGCATGCATGTATATATATATATACACGCACACACATATATATATATGAGAAAACTAGCAGCCAAATATATAAAATAGATAAACAACAAGGTCCTAATGTACAGCACAGGGAACTATATTCAGAATCTTGTATTATAATGAAAAAGAATATATATATATATATATGTATATATAATACACACACACACACACACATATGTAACTGAATCACTATACTATACACCAGAAATTAATACATTGTAAATCAACCATGCATCAGTAAAAAAAAATCTTGAAAAATATATTTAATAGCATTTTCTTATACATAGTCTTTGTTGTTTAACAAAAAATGTCAAAACAAAGTGACTAACACACAATGACTTACTTACTTTGGTCTGTGGCTGAGGATGTGCTGGTACTAGAAGTTTACAATCTACAGCCAGCCTTGCTCTCCACAGTTACCAGGGAAAACTTGTATCTAAATGTATTCATTTGTGTGTCTTCAATGCTTATTATATATCTTCCTTTAAGCATTTGCTTATAGCATTTCCCCTAAAACAGAGCAGCACCCTGTGGGGCCTGCCGGGGGACAGAACCACCTCTTGTTTGCAGAAAAGCCTTAGTGTCCTAGGCCTTTCCCCAGTTCCAAAGGGCAACTTTAATCAGAGAAGTGAGAAAATGCAGAAACAATGGAAAGTAGTCAAGCAAGGCAAAATGATAATAGTTTAGCTGTAAAACAAAGTGAAGGACTTATGTTCCTCCTGAAGGGCTATAGTAACATCCTGAGCCATATCTTTGAGCTGTTTTGCAGATATTAAAACCTCCACCAGGTGGAAGAAGTTAACTGCATGCTGAGTGCCAGCATAGGATGGGTTGGAACCAGAAGGTTGATGATTGCGATTCCCAAACATTACTCTGTTACCTCACCATCAACCAATCAGAGAATCGTGCATGAGCTGGTCACACACCCTGAGACCCTCCCCCTCATGCTGACTTTAAAAACCCTCCCCTAAAAGCCAGTCGGGAGTTTGAGTCCTTTGAGCATGAGCTGTCCATTCCCCTTGCTTGGCACCCTGTGATAAATGCTGTACTTTCCTTCACTACAACCTGGTGTCAGTAGATTGGCTTTCCTGTGAGTCGGGCGAGTGGACCCAAGTCTGTTTCAGTAACACTCCTGCTATGAACTCTCCTCTTTTCCTACCATTTCCTCCTTCTGCCTTCCTACATTACTAGATTTTTATTACACATGCAGCATTTTGTAGTTTCCAGGAAGCCAAAGTAACTAAACATGGTCCCTGCTCTTTGGATCCATCAAAGTCCACCCCAGCCATGCACTCCCTGCCATCAGGGCTCCTTACACAGATGTGCTGTGTTGTGGTGCCTCTTAATGGTCCTGCACGTTCACAGGAGGGACAAACATAACTTCGAGCCCTTTGTTATGCATGACACCCAGCATGGTGTTCGGTGTTTAATGAGAGTTTAAAAGATATATGTTGATGGTAATGAGATTCTCACTCTCAAAGTGTTTTCTGAAATGAGTTGGCTTAAAATACTGCATCAAACAGTGATCAATACTCAGGGTATTTTAGGCCAAATTGGCAGAATAAATGTGTATAAATCATGAAGATCAGAGCAGCTCCCAGAGCGTTTAGAAGTCACTGGAGGGTGAAATCAGGGAACTGATGACCTAAATGTACAATCCATTGTTTCAATTGACCTTTGTGAGAGATAATGCTGGGTAGCATATGCAAGCCTTTCATATAAGACAGACTCCAGAAAGCTACAGAAAGTCACAGACCATCACATCATACAGACCAAAGGACTCTATGATAAAAGACTAGGTGGCTGATGTATCTGAGAAGAGGCAACATGATTTTTATAAGAGCAAATTGTCAACTGAATATGAATAAGAGTCCATGTATGCAGATAATGGTCTTCAGGGTTAGGAGAAGAGGAAAGGGCTCCTGACTGACTTGTACAAGATCAGTCACAGGCAACGTGGATAAGTGATTTAAAAATAAGACCCCTTATGTTAAAACACAAGCACAAGTGGCTGTCTTTGAAATTTCATAGTGATAAACAGCAGAACATAAGGGAGATTGCAATGTGCATAGAGGGGAATGCATTTTGGGGACACTTAGGAGTTGTGTGTAGGAAGCAGGTGTATTCAGGAAGGATGTGAACTTTCACACGAAGGACCCAGGACCGAAAAGGTAATTCGTGGGTATAACAGGGACAGGAAGAGATTCCCCTGGAGCATCCTTCAAAATGATGGGTAACAGGACTTTGATCTCTTTGGATTTGGAGAGTTAGAGGTTCCTTTGTTCCAAAGAAGTTTATCCACTTTACTGAACCCTGGCTAGCACTGCTGCTCCAAGTTAGAATCGTGATATTTGTATTGATTTGGCATGTCGACAAGCCAGACAGAAAGAGGTTTTTGGACGTGCTAAGATTCTAAAAGTGTTGCTAAGTTTGTCCCTGAGACACCTTCACACTTCATTATTTAGTGACGTGGGGAACCCTGGCTTATATATAAATCATGAAGCATCACGCATCTGCAGCTTAGTGGCCTCATTTATGAACATTCCATCCAGTGCCAGAGCTGAAACTCTAAAAATTGGATTTTTACAGCTTGAATATTTGTGACTGTATGTTGGACAGTTACATTCCCAGGATTCTTGTTTCATAATAAACTTTGAAAAATAAAATAAATCTCTTGAGTACTGGTAAATTGATATCCCATTCAAGGAATGTACAATAATTGTACTGCTTGGTAAATCAACTTGAAAAACTTTACAAACTCTGTATCATCTGCAAATGGAAGATTTTCCAAAGACCACATGAAACCCTCATTCAAGAACTTATTTTCAAAACAGAAACAGACTCACAGACATAGAAAACAAATTTATGGTTACCTAGGGGAAAGGGGGTGGAAAGGGATAAATTGGGAGTTCGAGATTTGCAAATTCTAACCACTATATATAAAATAGATGAACAACAAGTTCATACTGTACAGCACAGGGAGCTATATTCAATATCTTGTAGTAACTTATGGTGAAAAATAATATGAAAACAAGAATATGTATGTTCATGTATGACTGAAGCATTGTGCCGTATACCAGAAATTGACACAACACTGTAAACTGACTATACTTCAATTAAAAAAAAAATATATATATATATACACACACAAAAGCAAACAAACAAAAAAAGATTCCCTACTTCCATGCTACACCACCGTTAGTTAAGTCAATACTTGGTACTAATGGTTTGAGGTATTGACTGTTTTCTGAAAAGTTAAATGGAACCATTTAGAGTTTTATAAAACCCTCTTGTTTGACAATTGCTTTCATCTTGTTTATCAGGATTTACTCTGGTGAAGCTATAGTCTTACTTAAAGTGTTAAATTTAAAAGGAAAACTCTCAAGGTAATCTATTCAACTAGATACTATGGTAGAAAAAAAATGATGAATATTAGCCGCAAGTCAGATTTTACAAACGCTCATGAAGTGTTTGCTAAAATACCCTGAGTCTCTGTTTGATGGCTGTTCTGTAAGGCTGATACAGTTTCAGAGATGTTGAGCATGACTTATAACATGCAGAAATACAGTTAGATTTTATAGGTGCTTCTTCATTTTTATATTTTAGCAACACAGGTGAATTAAACAATAGGGTTTAATGCTATTCTTCTGGAGTAAGTCTGACAGAGTTTACCATTAAGGTGAGAAAAGTAAATCAGTTTTGTGGAAATTAAAAAAAAATCAAGTGTAGTAAAGGAGAAATAGAAAGTACAGTTTTGCAGTCAAGTATACATTTAGGAATGAATCTCGGTTTCGTATTCAGGCACCATCGGTGTCTGGTGACGTGAGCTTGGGTTGGTCTCTGTGAGCCCCCTGCTTCTCCTTTAGGGAGACGCTGATGGCTGAATCCCCAGTGCTTGTAGAAGGACACTTACTACGTTTACAGAATGACATCTGCTCACAAACGCAGTATGTGATTGGTGGCCAGTAGGTGTGCGTTTCCTCAGTAGGGATTCGAATGGACATGCGCTTTTCCAGATCTGAGCCTTATTCCTGTGCGTGACTCGTCATGGTGTGCCTGCCCCCATCACCCGAGTCCTGAGGATGCTTCCAGTGTTTGCGTTTGACAGGTTGATCCTAAACCTCTTCTCCCAAGTGCCCAGCAGGCAACGTATCTCCGGGGAAGCCTCAGCTGGAATTTGGCATCTCTGTGCACAACAGTTCCCCACCTCTTCTTGGCCCACCCAGCATCTTTTGCCTCCCCCCTAAAATATCAAAGCTGTTTTGAGGGTGAGGTGAGGGACAAGGACAGGAATAGTCACCTCCCCTCCAATCCTGGAAGTCCTACTCCTTCTGCAGGTCTCGTAATAACCATTCAAACAGTAGTTCATGCCACGCGTCCAATCATAACAGGAATGGAGGCTGCCAGGACCTGTGAGACTGGCCCCCGTCTCTAAGGGGCTTGGGATTTTGCAGAAACGCAGGTAACCCAGGAGGGACAAAAAAGTGAAACCCGCCTGAGGCCAGCTGGTCACAAGCCCAGAGAAACTGTCCGTCCTTGGAACACACCCTGATCCAGGCTAAAAGCGGGTCATTTGGTTCTAAAGAAAATAAAACTCAAGATTTTAAAAAATATTTAGACGAAATAACTCAACACTGCCTTTCAATCTGGAAAACAAAGACCAGTTCTGATTAGAAACGCCCAAGAAAAGAAATGACCCCACGACCATTTGTCTCTCTCAAGTCAGCAGAAACCCTGAACACTGTTCCCCAAAAAGGAAGGCGTGCTCATTTCTCTTTTCAAACTAAAAACCTGGAAAACGTCCGGGGGCTTCGAAATTGAGAAAAACATAGAAGAGGCCCCAAAAGACTATTCGTAAGATGAAGAAAATCCATACTCTCTATAAGTCACAAGCCACCGCTACAGGCAACTCAGAATAAAGATGGCAATTATAATATTCTCCACATTCAATCTGCCACAGCGAATCTTAACCCTACTTAGGGTTGCCGTTACTTCCAAGTAGAAAGAGTGATGTGCAGGCAATTAACAAATAACAAGGGATAGAAAATAGAATTTTTTTTTCCAACAAAGTGTGACCAACACAGAAAAATGCTTGTGCAAACAACAGCCATTTGAAATCATAGGTGGGATTGAATTAAGGCAGGAAAAAGCTAAGGAGATCATGAGAGGGAAAGATAATGCTATCAATTGCCAAATCTTCATATCGTACCACGTTTTGAAAAAAAAAATCTGGTAACGTTCTTTTCCTAAACCAAAAGAGACATGAGCTAACAAGTCATTTGGTGCGTGAGTTTCTGGTCCACTCTGGGTGCCTTTTTCTCTCTGTCCTGTCCCCCTTTTGGGGACAGCCTTTCACTTATGCTGTGGGGTCAAGAGCTTGGACCTCGTCAGGTGGAAGGGTTTTGTGTTTTGTTTTTTTGTATTTTTTTTCACAACTTGGCACACACTGTCCTTTGCTTCCAAGCTGAAGATTGTCTATAAAGGCAGAATAATTCTCAATTTTCTATTTGTATTTTAATCCTTTTAAATATCTTCAAAACTTGCATGGAGGCAGTCAAGCCAAGTGGCTTGAAAGTCAGACCAGATTCCCAGGCCAAGATTCACAAGCTGGGCAACTTTGGACCAGTTATATATCTGAGCTGGTTCCACCATGACAAGGTCTGGAAGGTGCCCGGTAGGTAATAAACAAATAAGTGAGTAAATTAATACATACTCAGTAAATCAACACGTTCTCACCAAAAATCAGGCTTCGGTGGTGTGTTTCTGTTTTTATAGATGACAGAACTGAGACTCCCTCAGTGTATTACCCACATTACCAGAAAAGGAGGAAAATGCTAAAGTTTTTGCAACAGACACCCTAATTTCCCTCGATACTGGAGTCACGCTGGAGATGGAGCTCATACATGGTCTAATTATTTCTGAATGGGCACTCAGCAGTTATGAAGCCACCAACAATCTGGATACAGGAAAACGACATAGACGTTCACTGGGTACCATTAGCGCGTCTCAGTTGCATGCATCTGATGAGAAAAGATGTCCTACCCAGATGCCGTCTTCCTGTTTGTACTGTTTCCAGTTGCGCCCCGTGTCGCTGAACATCAGGCTGTAGCTCGTCACCCAGTCAGAGCTGCCGTATCTTCCCTGCGTGGCCACGGCCGTGACCTCCACCCTGCTTCCAAGGTCCATCTGGAGCCACTGCTGAGCGTTGGAGTCCGCTGGGGACCAGCCGCCAGTTCCTGGAAGACAATCAACCAGAGAGAGCTGGAGCAACATCTCACACAGCGACAGCCTCACCTCGCAGAGAAACAAAACCCTGTTCAGCTAAGATGTCTTTATCCCCTCAGACATGCTCCACCCCTCTTCTTAGACCCCTGGTACTTCTTGACCCAATTTCCATTCTCCTCCTCCATCTAATTCCCTTTCAGAGTTTAAGGTTCATCTCCAATGCTGTCTCCTCTGTGGTTCTTCTTCTCTGTCTCAGCTGTCAGAGTTGTCATTTTCTGGATTCCTAATACAATTTGTTTCATTTGTCTTTATTTCTTTTACAACCTTCTCTTTTAACATGTCCTATACCTTCTGCCTGACTGATCTCGCCTTCCTTCCTTCTTTTCTTTTTTCTTTTTCATCCCTTGCTCTCCCTTCACTGATCCTTATCGCTCTCCAGATACAAGCAGCACATGCACTGAGGACCTGACATTTTGCTGTGGACACAAAGAAAACTGGTCATGGACTATGCCTTTGAGAGACTGGCGTTCATTCATTGAGCATATGTTCATTGAGTACCAGGAGTGGGTGAGGACTGAAGAGAGAGAGAGAGCGGCAGACAAAAATGTGTGATGTGATGCTGAAGGAAAGCTTTCAGAGAGGTAAATGGAAGGGACAAGAGGACAGAAAGGCTCAGTAGGTGACCAGAATGCACTAAAGACTGTCACAGTGGAGCTGAAGCGAACATGGTCATTTCCTGAGCCAACAGGCGTGATGGAGAAAAAGTTGATGAGATGAACCTGGGCGAAGCATCTCAGAGAGATGTGAGAGAGCATGAGCACCCCTGGATCTCCCTGTGGGTCCATGTATCTGACATCCAGGAACGTTCCAATATGCAATGGAAGGTTTTGGGGCCCCAGAATTACATGACACCATGGAACTTCATAGATCAATCTCAGCTGCTGCTTCTTTGGAAGACTTGGGGTCTAAGTTTTCTGTTTTTATTTCATATTTGAATAAAGAGGTCATTATTCATTCTTACTGACCCAAGAGTTCTCAAAATGCCTGAATCCAGAGTGGAACATATTGCAGGATGTCTCTGCCAGCCATGGTTGGAGTGAGACCATGAAACCCATCCCTTGATTGAGAACTTTGCTCAGGGTGTCAGGTTGGATGGTTCATTGAATTTTCAATTGGGAGGCATTAATCAATAAATTCCTCTTTGTTTCAACACAAGTCATTGAAAAACATTTTAGTGATGTCCCAGTCTACTTTCTTGCTATCTCGGAAGGAGTCAGTTGGACCTCTTCTTGGTCCTGAGGAATTTCTGAACCCCAACTGGCTCCCCACTGCAGAGACAGCTTGTCATTATCTGGGAGTGGAAACGTGGACACGAGTGACAGAGAATATGAGTGGGGCCCCACTCTGGCCAAAGGACACAGCCTACATGTTATGGGTCAATTTTACCCTCATCAACAGCTGTGCTATTATGCTTCTGTTTGACAAATGTTCAACAAATCTAAGAAGATTCAGATGCAGGAAAAGGCAGAGAAGCTGTACGCTCAGCACCAACCGTGGAATGTCTTTATTAAGTGTTTTGCAAGACAGAAATACAGTCACAGACACTGCCAGTTGTGCTTAATACCCATTCCCTCTCCCTTCTGCTGTAATATACCTGTAGTGGGAGAATGGCTGGGCTGCGCTTTTCAGCACTCAATACAATTAGAGCTATGGCCAGATGGACACTTCTCCCCAGTAAAAATGTGAGTAGGGGGTGATCTGTCACCTGCAAACCGTTGGGTCTCTTCCCCTCTTGCTTTCCCAGTCTACTACTGATGGGTGCAGCCGACAAGGACGTAGCTGAATGCTGAACCAGGTCATGGAAAGATGCTGGATGCCTACGTCATCCCAAGTCAACTGCACTCTGAAGGAGAACTCATTCTTGTTTTGGTGAAGCTATTGTGCCCTGGAACGTGTCTGATACTGCAGTTGTCCTAGCTTAATGCTTGTACAAGGTCTGGTGGAGTAAACAGAACCGTCACATGTTACAGTGGGGGAAACCGAGACCCTGCAATTTTAGAACACCTGGCACTCAGGTTTCAGGTACGGCCATTTGAAACTATTATATAAGGGGGGAAAAAAGCTTCTAAAAAGCCTAAAAACCAATAAGGAGGGGAGGCACTGGGAGGAGACATCTGGACAGGGATTTCGAGATGCGAGTTCCCAAGTACAATTTTACCAACTGATTCTGTCTTCACCTGTGTGCCCACAGTTCCCAGTCCATTCTGCTCTCTCCCAATTTCTCAAAGCCAACAGGGAGGCATAAGGAGGAGGAGATACCACACTACCAAGAAATCTAAGATTATTCAGAACCTACTCTTTATTTCTCCGTCATCTCTCCTGCTGCCCGTTTCATGAGGCCTCTTTCTTCTCAAGGGAAAAAAGCCAAGTTGTGTAAATGATATGATCTCAACAACATGAAACTCTGACACAAAGAGAAATGTGTATGGTGACTTCTTCTGGGGGGTGAAAATCGGAGAGATTTAATCCTTTGATCCTTTCACATGTAACGTGTTTTCTAGCGTCAGTATGTCTTCCTTTTATAAACTGAGACTCATTTTTTACATGTTTATTGCGTTAAGAATGTATGTCGCAGTTTGACAGCTGGGCGGTATAACATGGAATTCTTTGTTTGAGCATCAATATTTCTTTAAATTACTAAACTTAATTTAATTAATTTAAATTATTAAACTCAAACCTTAACTATTTCTCTTTATCCCTTCTTGTCCACAACTAGACTTCCCAGTCAGGCTTTAGAGCTTTTCCTTCATTTATTCTAATTATTCTGATCACATTTGCATATGATAAACTGTATGCTAATATGAAAGAAAGAAAAGGCAACAAGGAACCCTCGCAGCCGCCTTGCAAAGGATAAAAATCACAAAAGACTGACCCAAACCAAAGTGAAACCAAATGGAAACAAAACCAAAAGGGAGAGTTAATGCTAAAACTATTTCTTCAAATCTGTCTAAAGAAAATCACATCTTCCATTTGCCCACAGTAAGGACCTTAGCTTATGAATCCACTGAAATAAACCCAAATGGACTGGCTGCTTTTAACGTTCATTAACACATCAAGTCAAGAATTTTCCAAACCCAGGGGCTTCAGCCTTAGCTGGAAAAGCGGAGGCACGCTCTCTGGGTGATAATTGCCGAGGACTCTTCCTCTGCTGTGGGAGATGCTCCCGCATTACAGCTAATAGGCAAGACGCCCTGGGTTGCCTTGGTTGCTACGGCAAACATTTTTTTATTGCTTCCCCCAAACAATAAATGTGTTTTCACAGATGACGAGAGTAGCCTGAAGACACTATTTGCAGTTGCTCTAAAGACATGCTGTGCCCACACTAGCTTTCTGTCTCCGGATTATTCTCTAAATCGGGGTGTCACATACAAGCAGACACTTGCGTTTGGCAAGTTGCTGGTGTGAACGCAGGCAGCCCCCTCTGGAACTGTGGCTGTGGTACCAGTGACCATTAACCGCAATTCCCATAAATCTGTAGTCTGAGCAGAATGAAATTTAATAGAATTTTAGAGGAAAATAATAAATTTAAGGGAAAAATCATCCCCTCTCAGATTTCTGTAGCATCTAAGACATGGGACCCTGGATGACTTGCAGACGGGAACTTAGTTCATACTTTCCACACCCCAAGCATCACACCTTACATCCAACATGACTTCACTTGAAGGAGAAGATGTAGCTTAAAGCCCAGAGACCTGGTCCGAGACCCAGCTCTGCCCCTGAGGTTGGATGAGATGAGATTCTCAAATGTCCTCGAACCATCAGAAACACCTGGCAGGCTTGCAAAGGTGACGAGTCCCTTGGCTCACACCTGGGTAACTGACCCAGGCGCCTGACCTGGGAATCTGTATTTTTAGAAAGGTGCTTGCAGCATGCTGAGTGGTCTGGGAAGCAGGGGGTGAGATAACCTCTAAAGTTTTGGCTCCACTATTTCATGAATAGTCGCTGTGTTACGTACTTATTTAGTGATCCAAGAGTTAGCTTATGTCCGACAAGCTAGTCTTGATTATTATGAACAAAAAATAGTAACTGGAAATCACCTCTGGATCTAAAGATGGACACTTGTCTCCAAGTTGATCCCCTCCTCCCCACACACCCAAACACAGATGGATACTTAAAGTCAGACTTAGAATTGCCAAGGACATCTAAACATTTGTGAACTCAGAAGTGCCCATCTTTGCTCTTACTTGGGACACTTTTCACGCTCAGTTAGCCCTCTTGCTTCTCACCATCACCCCGCTTCCACATGCCTTCGGGGTGTTGGTTCATTCACGATAGCAGGTGACAGTTGGATTGTCCTTGCTTAGTATTTGGCAATGCCCCAGGCACTTGGCAGACATCCACTCATCAGCATCACAGGAGATCTACCTGATAAGGATTATCATCGTTATCCCCATTTGACAGGAGGGAAGACCAAGGCCAGAATGATGGGGCAGCTTTTCCAAGATCATGCAATAGGTAAGTGGTAGAATACAGGACTCAAACCCAGAAAACACGCTCAGAGCCCAAGCTCTTCACTGCTCAGCTCCACAGCCTCGCAGCAGCGAGGACAGAGCACCCCACCCTCCTCCTTCCTCTTCATAACAGCAACTCTCCCTAGAGACATGATTAACACTTCACATCTCTTTCAGAACCTCGCTAGATTCTCATAGCCATCAGCAATAGCATTTTTGCTGGGAGGTACTGGGGATTAAATCTAGGACCTCCTGCATGTTAGACTTGCGCTCTACCACTGAGCTCCACCCCCAACCCCCCCCGATCGTATCTCTAACTTCTATTTACTAGAGACTAAACCAGGCTTAAATAGTCACTTAGCATACCCAGATTAAGTGGGGAGAGTGTTCTCCAACCCAGTTCTGCAAATCTCTCGTCCCTGCCTGAGATTTTAACCTGGACCAGTGACCAGAGCAAACAGAAAGTCATGCTTATGGAGAATTCTAAGCAAAGTTTAATGTAGGCAAGAGGTCCACTTCCCCGCTCAGCCCTCTATACCCTGGTGCTTACACTTAACTTCGCATGCTACGGTAAAACAGGAAAATTGGAAGATAACGCAGAAATTCCTCAGCTGCTACCCTTACTTCCATGTCTATCTCAGTAAAAGAAATGAGAATTGATTAATGTCACACCCTGGAAATGGCACGAAACAGATAGGCATGTCTTTTCTAAGCCATATTTTACAACTGTCATTCAAAAAAAAAAAAAGAGCGAATTTAGTACAGGACCAACAGGACTAAAATAATCACATACACATAGCATTTTCAAGCCTCAGCCGGGCCATTTTTAAAAACCCTAAAATAAACCCTGAAGAGAGCGGGTTTCCTGGGCACGTGTTTCTCCCCAGATTTGCACACAGCCCTAAAAAACCCACAGGAGCCTTTCCACAAATGACTGGGAGTTTAGATTGAATTATTAGCTGCATTGCTAATTATTAAACAGGCAGTACTTCTGTGAGCACAGATCTGAGATTTTGGAGGGGACAAAGTTACCTAGTGATGGTGATGAGTAAGGTGGACTCACCTATAAATATTTAACTTTATACAGCAAGGGTGAGAGCAGAAACAACATTCACAAACAGGCCCGTAGTGCCCGGGAGGGCTTCTTGTGCCTTCACTCTGAGCATCGTTACGAACGGTTTGTAACAGGACCTGCATCTGGGCAGGGACTTCTGAGGCTGGGAGGCTGCTGGCTGGAACACTGGGCATCCCGCCTTTGCATCTGGGCACGTGGGGCAGGACCGAGGTGCTGTGGGATGGCCCTGGGCAGGGCTCCTACACCTGTATCTGCACAATTATTTAGGGACTAGGGAGCCTTTTAGGAGAAAAGTAAGTGGGAATTTGACCAACTACCCTGTGAGCTTCAAAATGGGTAAAAACCTGTAGGAAAACCTGGAGTGGCCCTGTTGAGGCCAGTCTGCAGGAGAAAATAAAGGAGATCATAAGACTCATGTAAAGGAGGGGAGTCTGGATCTGAATGAGACCCAAGTATCGTAGTTAAGGCTGCTTCAAGGGCAGGCAGTGTCAGGTGGGGGCTGGGGACCGGGCACGCGCTGTGTATGACAGTCTGGGTTCCCACTTCCCAATTATGAGACATGGATTTGAGTGTAAGTAGTTCATCTGGGATCTGCCCCCAGGAAGCTGGTGAGGGCCGTGGAGATGGGACAGAGAAGGAAGGGGAGCCAGTCCACGGCGCATCGGCAAACCAGCCATTCCTGCGGGTGAGTCAGTCCCACTGATGCAGGATGTACTTCAGGGTTATAGCAACAGAGCAGGAGGAAACTGGGGTCAAACATTGACTGAAGGCTGCTGGAGGGCTCGGCAGTGTTTAAAGCACAGAGAAAACCCTGGGACAGAGAAGGGAAGGTGTGATTCGTTGTTGGGGTTGGAAGTGGCTCTACTGGGGAGACATGTAGGGCTCAACTCTGATCCTCTTGAGCAGGTGGATTCATTCCCCAGCTGCTGTGCTGACAACTAGAACTGTTTCCTCCTCCAGGGATTTGCCCTTGACCACACAGAAGCCTTTTGGCCTGGGAAGCTACCACTTCTCATCCCCATCCTGGCCAGTGACTGATTGATACAAGGTTCAAATGATGGTTCCCAATGCCTCAAGGCGGGCTGACATTTATGGTCCAATCAGTGGTCCAGAACGTCCTCTTGGCATCCAAAGGAAGCTAGACTTCAGTGGAGACCACACATCTTGCTAGCTTCCCATCCCTCAACTCCACCACCTACCTGCACAACCTGTCTCCGGAGATCATGCACGCCCCACCGATAATTTGAACAGAACGTCCCATCTCAACTCAACTTTTAAGATTTTGTTCTTGTGTTGAAGTGAGGAAAGCCAAGGATCAGGGTACCATGGCCTCTGAGACAGTGCATGTACTTGGCCACACACTTGTCTGCCTGCCGTGTTTATGGAAGAGAGCTGGACTGTTACTCTGAAGGGTTCTGACACTCATTCCTCGGACAGTGTCTCTGTGATGTCTTCCTATAACTCTCTTCCCTCGGGAAGGCTGGAGCCTTTAAGGGCCTCAAGGATCAGAAAAATCTACCTGGCTGCACATTTCACAGTTCCAAAGTTACACAAGAAGTGAGGAAGGTCAGCAACAGGACATTTTGGAATGTAGAAAATTTGAAGTTCAGTCCCAAGAAGGACATTTCAAATGTGCCCCTTGGCAGGTCAAGGACCAGTGCACAGACCCATAAAAACACCTAGGCATTTTTAGAAACTTAGGGGAGAGGGTCATGAGTATAAAACTTGAAAAGACTAGAACTACACTGTTCAATATGGTAGCCACATGTGGCTACTGAAATTTAATTTTTCTTTAACTTAAATGAAAACTTCAGCTCCTTGGTAGCATTAGCCATATTTCAATAGCCATGCGTAGCTGGTAGCTATGGTGTCCCAGCACAGCTATGGAATATTCCATCCTTGGAGAAATTTCTATTGATGAGAACTGCTCTAGAATTTCTCTTGTAAAATGGTGGAAGCTGAGTTCTCTCTTAATTCGGCAAATCAATACAATTTAATTCTCTTCATCCTAGAGGCCTGGAGAATTTTTAGTGGATTATTTTTTCTTATTTAATGAATGTAAGATTTTTGAGCTCTATCTATGCATAATGCAGTCTAGAAGACGGAGCAGGCAGATAAGACACTCCTCCTGAGTGCATAGAGAAAAAGTCAGCTCTCCCAAAATCTTTGAAGGGAAAACAGAGAAACAGAGTTGAAAGTCATTAAACTGCAGATCTCATAGTGTTGGCCTTGCCACTTGGCACTTCTCTTTCATGAACAGCATATGTTTTGCCCATTTACTTTGGTTTCCTGAGGCCATTTTGTTTGAAGGACAGTGTCCAGACTATGTCTGGAATCTGAGTGGAAAGGGTCATCTTCTATCTACTCTGTGACTTTGAGAAGTGATTTCTATGAAAACAACACAGTTAGTGTCTATTTTATGAAGCATCAAAGATCAAGATTATATACATCAGCTCACAGATTTCAGGCCTTGGGCACAAAATGGGTAAATACTTGAGTATTTTTTCTTTTTTAATTTAATTTTATTTAATCTTTTTATTTATTTATTTATTTATTTATTTATTTATTTATTTATTTATTTATCTATTTATTTATCTATTTATTTATTTATTGGAGTGTAGTCAGTTACACTGGGTCCATTTCTGATGTACAGCATAATGAAGAGTTTTTTTTAATGTGGAGTTTTTAATTGTTACTACAAGCCTGTCATCTTGGGATTATAAAAAAGAATTCTGGCATTAGTTCAAACTTCCATCAGGAAATTACCCTTTTGATTGGAAGATGTGTAATATGACCCTACAATGTAGCAAGAGGTACAGCCTAAGAGAGAGAGGAAAGAAAGAGATGCAATCATTTATTCTCTTACTCCATATCATTATTAGTTTAAAGCCAGTCAAGATAATTCCATCACCCTTGACTGTGATTGGATTCAGAACCGAACATACGACCAGATACAGGTAATTGGACATGAAGGAGCACCTGCTGGTGATGCAGCAGAAGAGTGGGTGAGTGGGCTTGGGTCCTGGGAGAGTTTCACTGCCCCAAAGAGTGGTTCCCAGCCTTCAGCACATCACAATCACATAGGGAGCTTGGAAAAATAGGGATGTCTAGGTCCTACTGGCAGAGTTTCTGGTTCAGGTGGTGTGGAACTGAATCCAGACAATCTGTGTTTTCTAAAAAATTCCTAGGTGATGCCCACCATACTACCATTCTGAGGAATTACAAGTCAATGTCTTAAAAGCAAGCCATAAGAGGCCATGGTCTCTTTGTTTCCCACATTGTTGTGTCTGGCTGAGAGGCTGGGCAGCTTTCTTAGCTCTAGAAGGATGCTGACACCGAGGCTGGCGTTGTTGAACTGAATTCCCCAGCTCTGAAGCCTTTCACGTAGAGTAGTAACTTTTATGTTTAATTCTTATTAAAATGTAAAACGGAGCACAGATACAGGAAAATCTCACCAAACACATTTAACTTAAGTTATTACAAGGTAAACAACCCTGCAACCACCATACTGTTCAAGAAAAAGAAATAGGCACTCAATTTCCATGTCTAGTGTCAATAATTTAATATTTTTCCAAGCTAGTGAATTTTCTTATGCTGGTGAGTTTTCTGTCACTTGCCCACAAAATTACCCTGACAAAGCTGTCTCAGGAATATCTGTCTGCTCTGGATGTTTGGGTGGAAGAGATTTATTAGAAGGAAGTCCTTAGTAGAACAAATGATAATAATTATTTTATAAAATCAGGATTTTAATCAAGCATATACATTGATTAGAAAAACAAAGTCTAGACATAATCAGCTGATTGCTTAAACAAATACTCTAAGTCAGGTAAGTGTGGTTTGAAACACTCAAAGTGGCCCCAGGGAAGGGACCACCATAGAATAAGGGACATTTAAACTGGTATCTTGAAGAAAGATGAATTTCCTGTTCATATCAACTCTTGTTTTCTGTTTGTTTTTTTTCTTAGAGTTGGTTATAGCTTACTATTTTCACTCCACATGGTAGATTCAATACCCCTTAGCTTATCTTTTTAATGCCAATTCCACAATGTCTTAAGTGAAAGATATAGTCTACAGAGATTGAGTAAGTGGATTGAGTAGATCCCAACTATTTCAGGTTAGACAAAGCAAAAGCATCCACCATACAACATGCTATTCAAATACAACTTATTTCTTCCTGGGTGTGATGCTCATTGCAGGTACAGTAGCCAACTGCCAATCACTGGAGAACTCTGTATCATTGATTATGCTGCTCTTAATTCATGACTGTATGTTTCGGTTATAATGTTTTAAGTTAAAAGCAGTGAACTGATAATTGAAGAAGACCTTGTCTCTTCCCAAAGTATTAGTGACATCAGATTGGTGATTCACTTAGCTAACATTTTAAAGAGTGTTACTTAGACATAAGATGAACTTGGCCTTTAAATAAAGGGTGAGTTGCATGGGCTTATCTGATGCTTTCGTGATGCCAAATACTGATGTTCAGAATTGTTGAAACATTATATTATTAGTGAGCAAATGTATTCATAAGACACCTCCTTCCCCTCTTAACATCGTTTTGATTTGCAATTATCCTGGCTGAATAGAGAGAGGGTCATCACACTGGATTTGTCTGCATTTGAGAAAGGGTCCCAAGGCTCCCATTAAATAGCAGAAGATTCCTTTCCTGAATCTCTAAATGATCTGTAGCTGTCCCAGTAAAAGAAGAATGTCCCAGAGCATTGTTTAAATACCTAGGTCAGGTTAGCTTTGCCCACAGGCTTATTAGACCCCAGTACCGTTATCCGGGCTGTGGAGGGGACATAGAGTCCAGGTCTCTCTTTCTTCTTTGATGCCTGACTGTCCAATCTTTGTGGTTAAAATATTGACAAACTTAGCTGAAAGGCCAAAATTGCCGAACAGGATGATTATTTAGTCAATAACACCTTTACTCAGATTAAGATCTCAGATCAACACGGAAGAACATATTAGCAAAAAGGGGGTAGACAGAATTCGTTTCAAATTCGAGTCCTACCAATAATTAACTGTACATCCTTAGGTGCATGGCTTCTCCTCTCTGAGTCTATTTCCTAATCTTTAAAAATACAATACCAACTATCTTAGAGCACTGACATGTTGATAAAAAATAAGGATTGTGTTTCTATGTTTCTATTTTCTAGCATGACTCCCTCTTCATAATAACTTAACTGACTTTGATTTCCTTCCATCCTCCCCTAGCCCTGACAGCTAGAGTGAAAAAAGGCACGAAGGTAGAAACTGAAGGAACAGAATTTTCAAGAATGTGCTAGACTTGTGCATCTCAGATTTGAATGTGAATGCAACAGCTGTGAAAGCACAGGTGAGCCAAAATGTTTGATGCAAAGAATGAGATTCTGCATTTCCAATAAGCCCTCAGGTGAGGACTATGTTACTATCCAGAGTACACACTTTGAGGAGACAGGGAAAGGATAAGACAGTGAAAGAAATCTTAGAACGCCACATCTGCCTTGCCTGGAGCAGCTAGGACAGGACCAAAGAAAGGACAGTTGCTGAAAAGAAGGAAAGAGCCCTTTACAGGGAGAGGGGGAATCCAGTGACAGACTTGTGGATATCCCACTGTCTTTCTGAACCAGTGAGATCATATTCCTAGCGCATCTGGCTCAGCCAATCCAGATGGGAGACTGGTGCTATCTTTTGTATGCAGGCATTTTCATGCTGCCCGTGGCATTGGATCCTCAGGATTGTCACTTGCTATCTGGAACAAATCCCTGGACAGGTGATGTTGTGCTGATTGTGAGAACCCTGATTCCTGAACTATTCTCAATGTGCATCTCCTCGGGAGGGACTGGTGAGACCAAGACGGAAACCATCATCCAAAGACTTTCATGGGTCCTTAGATTTTGCAACCAGTGCTGCCCCAGGGGCAAAGAAAAAAGCTGCATTGATTCGGTGCCAAAGGGAAGCAAGGTCTCTAAGCCTCTTCATTCGTCCATGAGCCCAGGAAGCTGAAAATGCCTTGACACACACACACAAAATCAAATTCTCCATGGCAACATAATCGTCATGCTAGAAACACAATCTCAGCTCACACAGGCAAGCATCTCAGAAATATACTGAGTGAGGAAGAAGAACAAAAATTTCAGGGAAGAGATGGGAAATGTGATTGCTTGCAAAACTTGATTGGTGGTGGGGGGCAGGGAAGGATGGGAAAGGAAACTCCAGATCCTTCTTCTCTCATGGGGCCAAAGATACCTCTTCCCATTTGCCGTCTAATCACATCGAGTCACTGAAAACCTTCCCCTAACTTTCAAGCCGGTCTAACCAGGGCTCAGCGGGTTCCTACTGTGCAACCTGCTCCTCCTCTCCCTCTTCCTGCCGACGGTAAGTGCTTCCCACAGCCCAGTCGACTTGAAGCCCAGATCAAAGGCTTTCCTGCCACAAAACAAATCACATTCGATAGCATCAGGTCCCTGCTAAGCCACAGTTACATAGACCGACTTGACAGCCCAGTTAATGGCGCTCTGACCCCAGTTTAATGTGTGTTGCCAGTCTTTTCAAAAGTAATTAGTTTTCTTCTTTGCTTGTTATTTCTTTGTGTGAGGATGAAAGGTGAGGAATTCCATTGGGCAAATCCCTTCCTCAGAGGCGATAGCATCGTGAAGACAATTACCGTGGACTTTAAGCATCCAACCCCACTCCTTGTTAGCGGGTTGCCTGGTCCTTGGCTGCCGCAGCAGGACCTAAGGTCAAAGGCTGTTTCTAAGGGTGTGTTTTCTCTCCGAAAGATGGGTTTGTCTCTGACAGAACTTGCTTTCCTTGGGACTTATTAGCACTCCTTTTCTACACTTTTCTTCTCAACTTTTGCCAGGACAAATGGACCCTCTCGGCCCCCCTCCTTTCTGGGTGTAAGATGAGTCAGAAATGGGTATGCTTGAGTTCCCGGAGCACACTGGAAGCAAAGTGGTCCTTAGTGCGGTATGTTCAATGTATGACAAAGGCATATGTGATTCCCAGGGGGTGTGGCAGTATTAAAAGTTGTCTGAGTGAAAGCAGCTCTTTTTCCTCTTTCTTGTTTGTACATTTCTGTCCCCCTCTAACCTTAAAATAAACTAATTATAAGAATGAGATCACCAAGCAATTGAAACCAACTCCTGAATTATGACTCCTGAGTGCGCACCATGCTTTGACTAACCTGTTGATTCTTTTCCTAGATTAAAAGAAGTAAGAATGAAGAATTGAGCAGTTAAAGAATGACTAGCTCTTCACCCTCAACAGCCCCCTTAGCAATTCTGTAGGCAGATCATGCAGGTAAGATAACAGCTGAAGAGAGAGTCAGCCCATCGGCATGCAATGGAGATGATGCAGAACCCAACCTCCTGCCCCGATGATTCACTCAGATTCTTCCTCTCCCCTTTCCTTTAAAAACTGTCATGGCTGAGCAGAATATTGGGAGTTGGTCTCAGGACATGAGTCCACCTTCTCTCCAGACTGCCAGCTCTTCTGATTAAAGCAACTTTCCTTTTTACTGACACTTGACTCTTGATTATTGGCTTATGAGCAGTAAGAAGCCAAACCTGAATCCGGTAACATGAAGATACGCAGGGAGTTGGTCTTTGTAAAATAGTTCAGCAGTGAGGGGCTGCAAGAACACATTCAGCTCACTGAGGAAGACGTAGCTTTATGGATGTCAGGAGTTTGACAAAGTAGATTTCATCTGGGGTGGATACCAGGAAGTTCCCTGACAAGTGCATAGAAGGCTGAATGGGGTTGAGAGAAGGAATTTATGAAATACTGAGATACGTGAATAAACGAATGGATGGACTATATAAAAAAAAATCCAGAACTTGGAAATCAAAAGAGAATACAGTTTGTTCTTTCAACATCATCCTCAGGCAATTTTTAACAAGTCTACCCAATGATTGTTTAACTCTCAAGAAGAATGTACCTGTCATTTGATTTTGCTGTTCACGGGTTGATTCAACCTTAGATGTTAAGAATCGGCATGTTAACTCATAAATGCTTGCCCAATAGAGAAGATATAACCCCTGAATGTTTATTATCCTGTAAGACATTAACTAGTCCTGTGTCTGCCTAGAAGTTTTATTCTGATATTCTTTTATTTGCTCTCTGTTCTGTGGCATTTTTATCTATGAAATTGAGATAATATTAATCATACCTACAGGGAGGGCAATTGTGAGGACTGAGTTGATGTGCCTTAAGGGCTGAGATGGGGATGGCTCACGGAAGTGCTAAGTATGTCGCTGTGATTTTAGCTTTGTGCTGGCGGGCATAAGCTGCTTGCAGAAGGATTATAAACTAGGCACCTTATCTTACCTCACAGGGAGGAGCCTCACCTGATAACGATAGAGCTAGTAGCAATTATCCGGCATCTGGCTGTGAACTTGCTGTTTAATAAAACACTGTATGCAGAATTCAAATCGAAACCAAGATGCTTTTTGAAATTTTCACGCGTATCTGACATTATTCTAGATTTCAAACCATGTGGAACAGTTTGCTCTTTGGGGTATGTTTGAAGTCTACCCTCTTTTAAAATAAAAAGGAAGTTTAAAAGGAGGACATGTAGAAAAAAAAGTTGTTCATTAGACAGAGCAAAAACTACTTCTAGCCGTTTCAGTGGACAGGTAGCACATTACTCTGTTTTTAAAAGGTGACAAATAAATTATTGCTTTAGGCTGATATGTTCAATGTTAATAAAAAATTACAGGTTTCTCAGCTTTCTAAATTTTATATTTGGAAAATGTGACAAAAATCTGTTCTTAATAATATTAACATAACAACATTTGTTTTATTATACATATTCTATATTTGCTTATTTTCTATATATGTATTATATGTGTGTATCATATATTACTATGTACATCCATATATGCATCCATATACAAGTATATGCATATGTAAACATATTCTATTACATGTGGATATGTGTATCCGACCATGTGCATATGCACCTTTCTCTACGTATGTCTCTGACTGTATGCATCCAACCATACAAATAAATTTAACTCTTTATATATCCTACTGTATATATTTCCATACACATATGCACATCATTTATATTGTGTATATATATGACATCAAAATTATCACTAACAACAAATGTTAGTTAATGATTTTATGGTAATTTATATTCTCCATGTAAATTCTATATGAATAAGGTTTGTACCTATTTTTCCAACTACATGCCAGAGTTTCAGCACAGTGCCTGGCACATAATAGGTGCTCATTTAATATTAATAGAAGAATTGTTATTCAGGAATTCATCCAAACTAGTCATTTGCAGCCTTTGTTGGATTTTAGAATCACCAGGGAAGCTTGTAATCATTTACTTTCCCGATAACTGTGGTGAGTCCCATTCCAGACGATTAGTTCAGAACACCTTGGGGATGGGCTCAGGCATTGCAGTTTACAAAGCTCTCCAGGTTATTCGAATGTACAGTGCTTGGAAGCGAACTAGTGACCTACTAACTTCCTGAGCCTGTGTTTAGTTCCCCTAAGGGCAAGGATCAGCCAGGTGAATGGAGGGGAAGTTGTCAGCCGTGGGAGCCGTGCTGCATGTTGGGTTCTGGGCCACTCCATCCTGACCCTCTTGTAATAGGGAGAAACAAATCTGACTTCATATGAGATCTGTCCTTTGGCTCTGACCCTGCGCTCTGTCTCTTGGGCTCAATCTTACTGGCTCTGCACCTCTTGTAAAAGAATGTTGCCTGGAGCCTGAAATATATGGAATTCCATTCTCAAGGCTCTGACATTTAAGGATATAACACTTGCTCATTCATATAGAGATTAAAAACTTGCAGAACAGAGAATAACATTTGTCTTGTTGGAGGTTTACAGGGACACCATGGCCTGATCCACATGGACAGCTGCAAGAACAAAGGATTCTACCACAAGAAGTTTGCAACAACTAACCACACCCCCTCCTCTTTTTAGTATAAAAGGAGCCTGAATTCTGACTTGGGGAAGATGGTTCTCTAGGACATGAGTCGCCCATCTTCTTGGTCTAATGGCTTTCCGAATAAAGTCATTATTCCTTGTGCCAATACTTTGTCTCCTGATTTATTGGCCTTTTGTGTGGTGAGCAGAATGAGTTTGGACTTGGTGACACTTTGACCATATATCCTGAAAGGTCTTCCTGATTTAGACCCCAGCTGGGAGAAGGAGGAGAGGTCAGCCTCCTCTCTGTATACACTCATGCTAGCCTTGCGCTCAGGCACCCAGATTTCCCCACGAACAGGTAATTATAATAAACTGAAGCAGAGACATCTGTGCCCTGTCAGTATCTGTCCTTTAGGAGAGGAGCTGGCCTGTGATCAGACTCATTGCTTGCCCAGAAACCATGAAAAAGCTAGAGGCAGTAATGACCTACTGCTATCACTTGACTGGGTGGGGTTGAGATGAGCCCTGGCTCTGCATGCCCTGTGGGAAACCCTGCAGTCAAATCTGCCCACCCATGTCTTCTCCTGGAATGACAAGTGGTCCGCCTTGCTCCAGTCTAACACTCTACCCTGCAGTGAGAAGGAGCTTTTGAGTATGCAAGTCTGCTCTTAGCATGCACACGATGCTTCAAAGCCAGCATCACTGGTCCACTTTACAGATAAAGAACCGAGGTTGAGAGCAGGTAAGTAACTTACAGATGCTCACAGAACTTGTAAGTAAATGCTATAGGCAGCATTTGAACTCTGGCTGGTTAGTTTCCAAGTCTCTTTTCTTTCTAATACACCCCTCTTTAACCCATGTTAGTGAATCACTTTGCTGACATGATTAGGATAAAAACTTTGGATTCAGACGATTTAGATGTGAATCCAAGCATTTCTCCTTCTTAACCATGTGATTTTAGGCATGTTCTATGAGTTCCCTGAGCCTCAAGAAGCCTGTCTAAAATAAAAGGTCATAATGCCTATTTTACAGTATCTTTACAGAGACTAAATACCACAGTATGGGTGAAATGCTTTATAAAATTTTTGGCACAGAGAATTCATGAAAAGGCAGTATTTGTACAAAATTGTTATTAATATTTTCCTGCTGGGTCTTTGATTGGCCCTTCTTTTTCCTTTAGAATAGCATTCTTAAACTCCTTTCTCAACAAAATGTAGAAATTACTAAGTTGTAAGTTATTGATCCCATTATACCAGAATACTTGTGACATGCAGTATGAAACAAACCATAAATACACAAATAAACATTATAAATCAATTTTTCTATTAATGGAGATTCAAAGTTATAAATTAGAATGTTAGCAAATTAAATCATGCTGTACATTCCTAGAAACAATATCAATAACACAGCTACTAATTAGGACTTATTCTAGAAGGCAAAGATGAATCAACACTGGAAATTTACTAATGTGATTGACCTCACATCTCAATGGGAAAATATAGTCAAGACTAATTCATGTGAACTCTACTGGATCTGTGTACCTCTTGAAACTGCATACAATTTTTTTCTCAACTTGAAAAAGAGTTTAGCATGTTCACTAGGTATGTAAACATCATCAGATATTTAAATAGTCTTTAAAAATTAAGAAATTCAACAATAAAATATATATATATACACACTTTAAATGTGATTTAAAATGTATCTGTCTAGATATCAAACATCATATTTGTTAAAGGCATTTCACATAAGATGTTTAGTGCCCTGCTCTTAATTCTATTATGTAAAGACACGTGTGCAACATTTAATCACAGTTATCTCTAGCTGGTAGGATTACACTTTTTTTTTTGTATTTTCTCATTTTTCTTATTAGTATTTTATATGTGCAAAATGAGAAACATTTATTATATTGTAAAAATGAAAGTTATTGAAGGAAACATCTTGGTAGAATTCATTCTTCCGTCTTATAACATGTTATAATAAGAATATATTTTAGTAGCTTTTTATGTTAAGTACATGAAATATAAAAATGAAGGAAATTAAATTTTTAAAAACAATTTGTAAAAAAATCCTCATGATAAATTAAAGAAGAGTGAGGTGGGTTTAGGGGAACAGCGATCAGCACACTTTGGATGTCCATTACGTGCTGGGAAATCTGGTTTCATTCCATTTTAACCCCCTCCCCGTTCCTCTCCTGAACGCTGCCCTTGGACATGACCCCAGCGCATGGAGACGCTCGCTTTCTTCCACTACCCTGCTGTGCGCTTACTCAGCACTCGCCTTTAGGGTTTCAATCACCTACTCACCAACTCTTCGGTTGAGTTGAGCCGGGCTGGGAGTACCAGCGAAGTCTGAGGAACTGGAAAAAGCCATTGGCGAGAGCAGGGAAGCCAAAGGGTCATCACAGTTGTCTAAAACGATAGGAGACAGAGAGAGGGAGAAAGTCCTGTTAGCAAGAGATATTCCATAAGGAGTGTAATCAAAGCCTTAACCACAACCGCTTATGAACTACCTGCTCTGTCCAAGGCCAGTGTTCTTGTTTCCATGTGCCAGTTCAAATACTCCTCACAACAGCCCTAGAGACAGGTGGTAATTTTCTTTCACAGTTGGGGAAACTCAAGTTCAGAGATCCTAAGTAGTTTGTCCAGGGTCACAACACTGGGACCTAATATGACCAGAATTTCTGCCCAGATTTGTTTAACTCAGAAATCCAACCATCCATGCATTCCCTTCATCAACCACTTGAGCAAAACATCAGGTTAGGGCTACTGAGCTTAGCCTATAAGAGAGGAGACTGTTTAAAAATGGGGAATGTTGTTTAACTACCCTCCCACCTTCGGGGAGGCTAAGGACCCTCCCTAAGGACCCTTGGAATAGTTCTGTCTAGAGAAACAGAATGATTCAGAATGTCTCACTCGCAGTTGTGAGAAAGTCTTTGGAAAATGACTTACTAAGTTTAATTATTCATTTCTATTCTATGAAGTGACAGAGAATAGTCTCCAATCTCATACAATCTTGAATCTGACATTTCCATCAGTAGCTACCCTTCCAGCCTTCCCTAAATGTGGTAAGGCTCCCCTGATGCTGCCCAGATGTAGAACAGGGTGGAGCCATGGAAGAGGTGTGGTCTTGACAACATGGATGTGTTCCCCAGATTGCCCTGACCATCCCATCTCATGTCCTGGACCCTGTTCTTCGCAGAGCATCGTGGCCACATGAACAGTTTGTGATCAATCATTTGTTTGTTTGCATTCTCCAATAGGTGACACGCTCTTTGTGGGACCTTAGCAAATAATCTGGCATATAATAAGGTTTCAGTAAAGGTTCATTGAAAGAATGAAATGGTGAGGGAAGGAGGGAGGAAAGGGAAGAAGGAAGGAAGGGAGGAATCCACATAACAGTGACAATGCTCTTACTTTTCTCCCATTTTATGTACCATTGATCTTGTAGAACATGGCAAAATGAGCTCACGAAATCTAGACACACCTCATTCAAAACAAATTCGAAACGCATTACTCAGTTTGCATCAAAGGCTCTGAGGAAGAGCTGATTTGATATTTTTAAGGGGAAAATGTACATGGGATTAGGACGTGATTGTTTACCCAGCAAATTCCTAGAGAGCAGTATTTCATCTACTTGCAAGAAAATTAATGAGAAACATAAGGATTAAAATTTTGTTTGTTGAATGTGTAAAAAAAAATCAACTGGCAAAGTGTATTTTGAGTTTTCCCAAACACAAATGTTCGAAAAATATTTTGAGGTATTTGACGAACACACAATAGAGCCAGAGCCTCCCTGGGGAGGAATAACATGAAAATCACAGCAAGGGCACCTCGGGACTGCTGGTCATTCTGCAAACAGAAAGCAGAACTCAGGGCCACTTTACAACAGGCAGAAGATGCCGGTGAAGGGGGTGGGGGTCCCTGCACGCTTCCCACACACTTGTTTGGAAACACAAATTTGTTACTCTGTTTATATGGTAGGAAACAATTCGAACGTAATGCAAATCTTCCATTTGCTTCTGCTGATTTCATCATCAGGAAACATTTGACTGCAGAAGATTGAACTCAGCTGAACTGAGCCCCAGATGAGTACACCATGCACATGTACACACACACTCAGCACCACGAAGGATTTCTCTTTGCAGCTGAATTACGAACCTCACTTATCCTCATCTATGCTTACAATGCTCCTCCAATTTCAGATAAAACCCCTTCCACAATCTCCCAATAACTCAAAACTTTTCTAAGACCCATTTCTATAAGCAAACTAAAGACTTTTTGAAGGTCAAGTAATATTCATTATGGTATGCATTAAACAAATAACATGCATTAAACTATGCTTCCGTTTTCATAAGGTCCTTTTTTTGTTTTTAATATATCACTAATGACATTTTTGAGTATCGTGTTCCTAACTTTATTTTCTCCCTTGGGCAGAAACAGAAATGATCTAATCATTTCCATTTAATTTAGTCCAATAAATATTTATTTATTATAAGGTCTTACTTTATGCTTGCCCTTGAATAGGGATTGAGGATAAAGTTGAGTAAAATTGAGCTTCGAACCTTAAGGAGCTCAGAGACCACTGAGAAACGTGAAGATGTCAACAAATCAGTAAAGATGGAAGAAAGTTTCAACAACATTACATCTAAGCCAATTAAATGGGTGTCTAATGGTGCAGCCGTCCAGGCAAGCGATCTTTCTGGTCTCCCCAGCCCTGTGCAGGTGCCTTTCCCCCAGGCGCTGGCCTCAAGGAGAAGTAAGCCTCCAGCCCTGCTGGCCTCCTGATACCAGTGGTCGCTTTCCCCTCTGCCCGTTTCCTCTTCTGAGAAGTCCTTCCCTCCTGTCTCCCTCGGTGGTGGTGACGTTTCCACTTTGGAAACTGATGAACCCATTGAAAGTGATCTGTGCTCATGGAAAGGGAGTTTCTCAGGACGCCTTTTTTCATGGACCATGTACATGGCAGTGGCTTTTAGAGGACGTGTCTCAACATTTGTTCTCCTGTCTCTAAAACTTTTCAAATCAGAAAGGAAGAAAAACCTCGCCTTCCCCAGCGCACAGGAAGTCCCTTCTGTCTTCTCGGAGCCACCTAAACAAACCTGACAAGTCACCTAAACTGAGACTAGGCCAGGACTCAGACTGGTGGCCAAACTCCCCTCGTCATCGGGAACTAAGAGGGTGTCCACAAAACCATTCTGAATACAACAGTATGTATTATTTTTAGATGCGTCCTATTCTTAAAGCAGAAGAGAAATGATCCAGCACAAATGAGAACAATGCCCTCAAACAACGAGGGTCTGAACTGGACAGGTTCGCTTATACCGGATTTTTGCTTCAGTATATACCTAGGACAGCGCCTTGGGAATCTCGGTGGGTGGGATCCGCGGATGCAGAACCTGGAGCCGAGAGCGGATTTTCCACTGTGTCAGAGGTAGGCACCCCTCAACTCATGTTGTTCAAGGGTGAACCATAATTATTATTATTATCATTATGTTTTTTTTTTATTTATTTCTGATTTGGAACAGCCTAGGATACTGGAAAGTGTCAGGATAGTCAGAACCAGAGGATCCTCACTCTAGATCGGTCTCCTCTTTCCACTTGGTGACTCCAGATAATACATTCAAATGCACTCAGCTGTTTCTCCGTCTGCAAAACCGGGTCATCTCTGCCATATCTAACCATAGGATCACTTTTACAGATGGAATGAGAAGAGAGGCAGAAAGTCCCCCTTTAAAGGATAAAGCACAGTATATGATTTGTCTGTAATGTTTCCTGTGCTCCAGAGCAACCATTTCAACACTTTTATTCCTGGGATCTCGTTTCTGTGTCACAAAAGCTGCACAAGAATGGACATCACCAAAAGCTCTTCTGTACTAGAGGTCTGCCGTCGCCCTGGGGAGAAGGAGGATAGGAAGTGGAGGGGAGATGAGGGGTGGCGCCACCGAGGGAGGGAGAACCACATTGTGCGGGGCAGTCCTTCCCTCCGGATTGGTAGCCTGGCTAAGGCTGGGCCAACATCACACCAGACACATGGCTGGGGCGGGAAGACACATAGCACCATCTGCTCCTCCATCCCTGCAGGCTTTAAATAAGCAAACCCGTGTGGTTGTCAGATTTTAGGCACCACTCACAGCTCAGCCTTCTGACAGCATGTTTGCACAACACTAAATTCATCCTTCGGTTCTTCCCAAAGTGCGGGGATGTTTATCTGTATTTACATGAGGGAAGAGGATAGGGTGAAGGAATCCGGGGAGGAGGAGAGATGTTTGCAGTTGAGGAAAAGTGTAAGGCGGGACTACAAGTCCAGTTTCCTGTGGAACTCACAACCTGAGACAGACCGTAACGATTTTCCCAGAAATGAACGCTGCATTGGTGAAGTAGAATATTTTCAAAATATTCCCTTAAAAGGCTCATTCTGTAAAAGACGTGTTGCAAAAATCAGGTGAGATGAAAAGGCTGTTTAAAAAATGCAGACCCTTATTCACATGTGATTAGTTATTGTCTATTATTCTTCAATGAGTAATTTGCTGCCATCTTTACTGCTTTCCCTTACGACGTAAAGGCCACCTCCAACCTCACCCCACACCTGGGCAGATAAAAATCCACACCTGCAGGTATGACCTCTTTCCATTCACTAGGTGTTGTATCACCCTAGTTTGATCTGCACATGACTTAGCCCTATATTTATAGACTAAGACGATGTCAAAACCAGAAGGAACTCCTGAACTTGTGAAAGTTACAAATGAGGACCGCAGGGTTTAACTGCTCAGAATTAGTTAATTAACGGACTAGCCTGGACCAAAACTCAGGGTTCCTCACTCCCAGATGGTAACCACTAGGTCAAAATTACCTGCCACCTGTGCGTAAGTCTGGTAACCATTAGTTATATCATTCTTCAGAACACTTGTTGTAACAAATGACTTTTTTTCTGCAAAAGGAAGCACACAGTTTCATTTCCTGGATAACAGAAAATCACTGAAGGGTAGTTCATGATTTTCAAAGGAATTTGAATTTCTTTTCTATGTTTCTTGTGTTCTACCCACAAAAAAGAAAAAAGAAAAAGGAATAAAGGGAGGACAAAGGAATAAAGAAAAATGTCTTTGTTTCCACATTAATATTTGTGTGGCTCCTCAAATCAAGCATTTTATTTGATATTTTCTATCTGAAGAAGTGGGGATAATTTTTTTCCTCAATGCTTGCGTACTGTTAAACACTAAAGGTCTTCTGTCACATTAATTAAAAGCTAAAGATACAAAAGAGAATTCTGAATGCATATGATATTTACACAGCTTCTTAGAAATTGTCATGAACTCTACTTTAAGAAACATTCTTTGTTGTCAACATATATTTTTATTCATCATTATTAAAATACCAGCAGATTCAAAGATGGTCCTGAAGTTAAACTGTGAGCACTGCCTTGATTACCAGAGTAAATTGTCTGTATACGGGGATTTGGAGCTTGTATTTATAGGTGAGATAAAATTCCTCTTAGCATTACCCACTTAATGGCCTACTTTGTTTAAACAGCATAAAGCATGCATTTTGTGTAGTGCTTACAGTGGTGCTCAGAGGTGACAACTCATGCTTTTAGCTTCATTTATTTTTCCCCTTGTTACCTATAATTTCACTTAGCAAACAACAAAAATAAATACCCTAATATTACCCTGGAATCTGACCCTGCTCTGGTTTTCCACCGTGAAATCCTAAAAGATAAATTTACTACCTATTGAGCAGACCAAGAAACACGGCTCTCTAAAATGAGTCATGAAAAGAAGGTTCAACCTCCTCTATGCCGACATCTGCTTGCCTTTTGATTGCCGGCTGGATACACAAAGTTTTGCACTTCGCTGTGGAAAGACAGAATTCAAGTCAAGAACATAGACCCTGAGTCAAAATAAAGCAAAGCATCTACTTTGGGTTGAAAGATGATCCATTAAAAAACAACAAACAAACAAACAAACAAAACATTCTTATGTTTATGAGCAATTACATGCAGGAGCCCTTTCGCTTGGGATCCAGGAGCCCTGGGCCCTCTTCTGCCTTCTCGGTGAATGTTCCCCGGGTTTTACTTTTCTGGGTTTCAGATTCCTCAACCGCAAGGTGGAGGTTCTTGTTGGTTTGTTCAATCAGCAGACTGTAAGGGGGCACACTTTAGATAGCAGAGTTTCCATCAGGCTTTAAAGAGAGTAAACGCAATTGCAACAGGTCCCTCCAACATGGTAGGGATGTCCACACCATCACTGCCCTGCAGTAGCGGTTGGCGATGGACAGACTGGGGAGCAGCAGGTGCGCGGGCGTCAGACGGGGAGTGGGGTAATCCTGTCCAGCGATTAGTGAGAGGGCTCTGGGATTCTTTGAAGGCTTTTAGAATAGTTCTATTCAAGATGTTAGGAGAGATTAGGTTTGCAGATCCTGAGCTTCATTATAGGTGCTTGCTAGGACTCACTGGTAATCAAACCCACTGGTTTGCATTTTTTGTAGTGCCTCACTCAGTCACTCACTCACTCAGTCACTCACTCACTCACTAGCTAATAGCCAGGCAGCAGCGGCAGCCTTAATTCCTCCCGAGCCTCTGGTCAGCTCCCCGCCCGGGTGGTCAGCCATCACTGCACTGCAGCGAGGGGACGCTACCATTCTCGTGGGCTGGGTGAGCAACCTACCAGCCTCTGTTCATTTCACACTCTAGTCAGTATCGAGACTGGGCTTTGACCCAAGGTCTGTGGGCTCTTGGCACATCGCCTGTCTGAAAACCTGCTTCCTACCCCTCAAATGATGGCAGGGGTGCATCATACACTGGCCAGGGCAGCTTCCTCTTTGATCACCTTGTGTGAGTTTAGCTCTTTCCTTCTTAGACTTTCAAGAACACTCGTATACGGCTGTCCCATCATCAGCCCAAACACGATGGCCCCAAAATACACTTCCCCAGATTAACTTCTTTCCTCCCAGATGACTCCCTTTCCCCAAAACTGCGGCTGATGGATTTTTTTTTTTTTGATTCTCAGGTTAGGAATGTCGTGTTCACAACTGTTGCTTAGTTTCATTTATTTTCTCCTTTTTAGCCTTAAATCTAATTTATCAGTGACTTAATCTAATGTAACAAATGTTTCTTAAGCCTCTCATGTGTGAGGCATATGATGTACTGACCATCTGGGGCATACAAACATCATGTTGAGCAAGGACTTAAAAAAAACTTTTTAAAGGATATTATTAATTTGGAGTGGCACAGATAATTAGGTACTTACTTGCTTATTTTTAATGGAGGGACTGGGGATTGAACCCAGGACCTTGTGCATGCTAAGCATGTGCTCTACCACTAAGCTACACCCTCCCTGCCCAAGCAAGGACTTTTTTATTCATAATTCTTCACATCTAGGACTATGTGTATGTTCAATAAATCTTTGTTGAGAGAAAAGATGAAAGTTACAAGTCCTACCATGCTTTGTTGTTGTTGTTTAGAAACATCTCTCAGATTCATACTCACTTTTTTTTCTCCCTTGCCCACTCCTTGATGCTAATTCATGCTTTCATATATCATGTTATGATTTTACAAGTCTGCTGAGGCTCCCCAGGGCTCTACTCTCATTGGACCATCCTTTCTAAAATCCTGCTTTCGACGAATTTTCTTCACCAAGACATACAAGTCACGCCAGCCTTTAATCTGGCTACTAGAAGTAGCATCATGAAGATGAAAGAACAAAGAGGAAATTATTAACAGATAACAGGTCCAAATTGAGCAGAGTGTCATTAATGGAGGCTCCCAGGCTGATCAGAGAGTCAGAAAATGACATTCAATAGACCGAGGTCAGGAGTATGGGGCTGGGTTGTGATGAAATTTGTTCAGAGGCTGAGGATCATGCCCCCCAGAAGAATCCCTCTGACATTGTCCAAATTCAAATGTGCTAAAGCTATTAAATCTTTGGGACTCTGAATGGTCATAGTTTAACTGGATTAGCTAGAAGACATGAAATCTCCGATGGGTAAAAAATGTAAAATTTATCGATGAAAAGAATTAGAAATTTCTGGAATAAGAGAAGCTGAGAGTGGTGGCTAGATTGCTTTTGAGGATTTTAGAAGAGATTGATAAGGGGGAAAAAAAAAGCAAATCTTTGAAAAAAAATGTTACCAATTTAAAAGCTTCCTAAATCCAACTTTGTTTCTATATATTCTCATCCTCTCTTCCCAGCCCCACCTCTCAACACTCCACACATCCACAGACACCCACACACACACACCATTATAAAATAGTGGCAGACCAGCTTCAGAATTTATTGGGTTTTTAAGCAAAGCTAAATACATGAACAAATGGGATCTATATAATGATAAAGGGAGGAAATGGGGACAATAAGATAAAAGCTCTAAAAACGTAGAAATAATGTCTTCTGACTTAGGAAAGTGCATCGTTCAAGTGATCATTCATGGGATATTAAAATGAAGAAAAAGGACAGTTGAAGAATTGTGAAGATGGTGCTTCCGTCAAGTCAGAGATCATCAGAGTTGAGAGTTTCTCTCCTAGAGCTGTGTCTTTCTCAGTAGATATCTATTCTTTTTTGAATACACTGGAGCTAAACTTCCAATAGATAATCATGATCCTGTATTGAGTGATTCGAAATTATATGGAAAATCCTGGTTACTCAGGAAACTATGATCTTAACGTGCAGCTCGATCAGTCCACACACAAGGATAAAAATCCTCTTCATCTTTAATGGGTCTAGGCGTAGAGTTCCTAAAGGAAACATTAACATCTCTGTGTGTCATCAATCTGTTCTCCAGAATTTAGGAAAAATGCCTGATTGAAAAGATAGGCTTGAGTTGGGGACTGGCCAGCTGGCTGATAGCACAGCCAGATGAGTGTCAATGCCAACCATTTACAAGTAGATGGGGTAAACATGCACTGATAATCTGAGCAAATATTGACTTTTATTGGTCTTTGTAGTTGAGAAAATAATGCCAGCCCAGAGGTGGAAGCAGCAGTACTTCAAGATCATAGTCTGGCTGTGTGTGTGTGTGTGTGTGTGTGTGTGTGTGTGTGTGTGTATGATTTCTGGACCAGATGGAGACTGCAGTGTATTTGGAAAGAGGCAGACATTGGATTCCAGCCCAGTCTAAATTCAGATCCTGACTCTACAGCTTACTAATTATATGGCCTTTGGAAAGTTACTTAGTATCAGTTTTCTGTATATATAATGGGGATAATTACTATATCCAGGCTTGTTATAAGAATAAAAAGAGACAATTCTTGTTAAATATTTAACCCAGTGACTGGCACATAACTGGATAAACATTAGTTTCCTTTCTTTTCTTTTTTTTTAAGTCATAAAAAGTTTATTTCAGGTCAAGGAATATTATCAGGAATAAAGAGGGTCATCTCATGATAATAAAAATGTCAATTCAATAGACATGATACAAAAGTTCTTAACATGCATGTGCCTAATAACAGAACTTCAAAACACACAAGGCAAAAATAAACTAAACTTACAGGAGAAATGAATAATTCTTTTTTGTATCTGGAAATTTCAGCCCTCCACTTGACAGAGTAAGTAAACATCGAATCAGGAGCAACACAGTTATCCTGAACAAAAATATCAATCAACTGGAGAGTTATCAAGCAACTCCAAAAGACATAGTTTGTTTAAATGATTATGAAAGATTTGCTTAGATCTACGACAGTTTGAGAAATAAAGCATGTCAGTAAATCTAAAAAAAGGCAAAAAGAGAATAAGTTAGTTCCCTTTACTTTTTATTCTTCTCTCCTTAGAATCAGGTTTGTCATCTCTAGTTCCAGCCATTGCTTTTGAAAAATGGCATTTCTATTTTTGTCTTTTTTTGGGGGTGGAGGGATTAGGGGAGGGGTGGTAATCAGGTTTATTTATATATTTATTGTGATGGAGGTCCTGAGGATTAAACCCAGGAGCTCCTGCATGTCCTCTACCACTGAGCTATGCTCTCCCCACCCTGAAAAATGACATTTCTTGCACCCTCTACTGTGTCTTTTAGACTTTGTCCATCCAGGTGATTTTAACATAGTTTCTCTATCAGCTCTTCAGGGTACATTCTGTACCAAGAGCTTTCCTGTTTATGCATTACTTGTGCTCCAAGGCCGAACACAGTACACTTTCTCAGTTGGACCACATTTTTTCCTTGCATGCGTTTAACAGTTCTGAGACGCCACATGCCAGGCATCATGCCCTCTGGTCCACAGACTGGTGAGACTAAAAAGAACAGGAAGCTGAGCCCCTCCCTAACATTACTAGAACGAGGCTGTGGACAATGTTCACATTTCTTTCTAGCCCGTACATTTTATTTACTTAAAAACTTTTACCGTATTAAAATAGGGCCTTCCATGTTTGTGTTTTTAGACTTTAAGTTTAGAAAGCTGAGAAGCACTGCTTTGGGCAAGACAGTCACACCCACTGTATTTTAGAAAGTCTGTTCCGATTTCGGTGTAGAAAACAGAGCGTGAGTAAGTGTGTGGGTGTCCGGGGTAAGGATGGGGTAGGGGGATGAGGGTCAAAGATGGGTGACAGGAGGACCCAGTCAAGGCCTTTAGAAATAGTAATGAAGAAGTAACGAAGACCTGTGCCAAGACAATGGTAATTGGAACCGGGAGAAGCTAAGGAAATTTACTCATGTAAGAATCGTCACTGCCTGCTGATTTGAGAGGGAGGTGAGAATGAAGGATCACTTCAACATTTCTGGCTTCAAAGACTCTATGTTTTGTTATCCTAGAGACCTGGGAAGCTCACAAATTGGTTTGTAAAATTAGCAAGTTTAAATCAAGCAAAAGAGAGATGATGAATGAATCACACAGTAAAATGATGTCCAAACGATACATATAACTCCTTATCTTTCTGTCAGATAAATAGAAGTAGTATCAGGGGAGCAAAAAAAATATATTTATACATCAGATGGCAAGTCATAGGATGTTATCAAGAGATGCATTCTTTCTTGAGTGAGAGGTGAGCAATGAGCATGCTCAAGGGGAAAGAAGCATGGCATTGGCCCGAGGCAGGTAGTTCCCCGGAACAAAACTCTAGTTCCTTGCTCCTATATGTCTCTTCAAGGTCAGACTCTTGGGTGCTTTTCTGCTGACATTCCTTGCTTCTCTGTCTATGCTCAGAACTCTCAAACTCCTGGCAGCCTCCAGGGCACGTTGTGTCACCCGTCTGTACCCCTCCTCCTCTGACTCTGTCCTGAGTGCCTCCTTCCTCTCTTTCCCTCGTCCAACCCCATCCACTGCACTGGGTGCAGATGTCTCCAGAAGCCTGCCTTGATCTCTCCAGGCAGAGAGCACCACCTCCTCCTAGGGGGGTCTTTGATGTCTTCTCTGCCACTCCACTGGGAGGCACCATCACAGTGACGGGCTGTTTTTTTTTTTTTTCCATATTATTTTTCATTAAAGGTTATTACAAGGTACTGAACATAGTTTTATCTATTTTTATATATAGTGGTTAACATTTGTGAACTTCAAACTCCCAAATTTCACCCCCTACCTGTTCTCAATGTTCTCAAAAGACTTTTCTCACTGAAGGGAGGAAACCAAGTGGAGTTCAGAGCTAAGTTCCAAATCTGGTCCTTCTGTTCGAGTATGCTATTTTTTAAACAGAATTTATCCACACCAAAGCACTAGAGAGAAGACAATTTAATAAGTGCTGATAAATATTAATTATTCTGAGATCCTCCGATAATCAGAGTACAATTTTGGAATTACTACCTTTTATGTAACTCAGTACAAATCCTGGATACAATTTACTGGATCAGATTGCGGTGTACTGTTCGCTAAAACTCTGCACTCTAGAGAATGTTTGCTCTTCAGAAGACAGGGGAAGGGGTAGGTTCCAACAATCTATTCCACCAATTGTTTCTGTCCAGAGAGCCTACTCATCTGGTATCAAATACGATCCTGCAGGACTCTATGAGATGACCTTCCAGGCACTCAACTGTAATGATTTTTTGAGACATTTCAGGCCTCTAGATAATGACTTTTTGGAGACAGGCTAAAAATAAAAGCTTGTTCCAGGCAAAACGCTTCAGAATGTTCTACTTTCCCTTGTAAAATGCCCTCCTCCTCCTCCTCCTGAATTACAATTGTGATTCTTAAGCAAACGTTGGCTGTAGCTATGAAGACATAAAATGCTATAAATGTTATGTGGACATGTCCAGGTAGCAGGCACTGTCATTTAAAAGCATCAATAAAGTTGGAGTTGTGTTCCAAGTTTGCAAATTTGTCACGATCAGATGAGTTCAATTTCCATTTTTCCCCATCACCCAACCCTTCAAAGGATGCAGGAAGAGATGAAAAGGAACAGGGAAGCACGTTGTATTGTGTTCACTAAATATATCCCATTCGGGAGGAAATCTTTAACAATCAAATAACACGAGAAAAGACACACTGGAAAGCGATTATAACCCTGGGAAAACTTCATTTCATTGCTGAAGACAGAAAGTGGTGTGTTTCAAATCCCTGAGCCAAGATTAACAGGGACGGAGGGAGTGGTCCACGCTCATGACAATTAACTTTAACGTCATTACCAAACACGAGAAGTCATTCTTTCAAGTCTCAATAACCTCAAAGTGAGATGCACTCATTGCTACTTTGTCTTCCTTTTTCATTCCCTCCCCCCACCCCAACATTGTACTTCACAAGCTGAATGGGCCTGACAAGGAGCCGGTTTGAAAGTTAAGGGTTCTTTCCCGGAACAAGGTTAAGTTTAGCTTTGATGACAGCACAGCTTGAAAATCTCCTGCCAAGCATTTCCTCCGGGTAAGAAGGAGAGGATTTTCACTCTCTCTGTCAGCTTTAGCTCTATCTCAAGTGGTGATGAGTCAAGCCTTGGAAGAAAGAAGACAGAATGAAGGAAATAAAACTTTAATGCCTCATATTGGTCCGAGAGGTCCAGACAGAATGTTTCAAGTGCATTTTGATGAACTGGGTCACAAAGCCTAGCCGCCTGGAGTCAGCGTGATGTGTTTGGAAGGTATTCCAATCTGTTTGAATGAAATTTTAATCGGGAAGTAAATTTAGTGGACCGGGAAGACGTGAACGCAGGCCACTTGATACTAAATACTGTATTTTCCATGCAATCTTGAACTGAACTTATATGAATACTGACAAATTGAAAAAAAATGATTATTTGCTCATGTTTGATATTAATTGATGCTTGGATTGGATAGTATTTTTTTTCATTCTGGCTGAGCCTGCCTGTGCTTTTGGAAAAGGTGGATGCTGGGGAAATTCTACTTTGGTCATCTCTGTGTCACACTTAACCTCGGTTCCAGCATCTTCAGGACTTTAACCACCTATTACGGTCCAGGCACTGGACTTTGATTTCCTGGGGAACTTCCCGGAAGAGTGCTTCTCAAGCCTTACTGACGGCATGAATTACGAGAGGATCTTGGTAAAACATAGATTCGGATTCAAGATCAGGCTCCCAAACAGCCCATGACGCTGGTACACGAGTCACATGTGTGCAAAGCCTTCAAACACTGGTGGCCTCTCTTTTCTGGATTTCTCTTATTTTACTGTTTTGTGGCACTGCCTCACTCACTAGCCCAACTCAGACCTCTGGCATCTAATGATTCTGGTGGTAGCGGACAGAGAGCTTGGCAGAGCCGTCCCCGTCCTGTGGTGGAGGGCAGAGGGATGAGAGCTGCGAGGGATATGGCCATTGTGGGCGTTGTAGGGACAAATTTCTTTTCCTGTCATAGAGTGTACTGTAGTACAGTGTCCCGGTTTCATGAACTGCCATAACACTGCAGCACACACCATTCACTGAATTCTGACAATGGGCCACTGCGACAGGTGAGTTACATCAATTAATTCATTGACTCCTCTCCATGCTAATTATGAATTAGACATTGTCTTGGCCTTCTAAGGAAACAGATTCAGAGCATCTAAGAAACTTGCCCAAGGTCACAGAGCTGGGATTGGCACTAGATCTGTCCAACACCTGTCTTACGACCATCTGGCCGAACTGACCCAGGATACTTCAGCCCGTTGCTTTCATTTGCTTGCAATCTCTTGACCATGCTTGCAATCTTGGACTGTTTGGAAAACATACAGGTGATTTCCACAGACCCTCTGCCAAAGACTGTTACAATATCGGAGTACATCCAAGCCGAACTTGAACCAAATCACTGAGTTGACGCTAAGGGTCCACAATAAAAACTTCCAGAGGGAGACCCCATCCAGCCCCCTCTCAGAGGCTTTCACTGCTTGGAGTTTGGAATTATCCTGAGCATGTGCACGGCAACATTCCCACGGGCTCCAGAGCCGACATGATACACAGACGAGGGAGAGAGAAGGGTCTCTGCCTTCAGATTGGTTCTACTCTGTAGCCTCCTCTGATCCTGGGGCTGCAACTAATCGGTCCTACCTTCTTGAAATCTGCTGGTCCTACCTTCTTGCAACGCTGGAGATGTAATTCCCCCGTGCCTTACTGAACTTCCTGATGTCCTGAGGCGTTTCCTTTGGCTTTCTGAGGATCTCCCTAGACCCCTTGGCCACGGACCCTCAGAATCTGTCTTCTGGACGATCTAGAATTGCTGACAGGTAAACTCTGCTCCTGAAGCTGACCTCTCTGTGGTCCTCACGAGTCCAGCCCTCCCCTGACCAGCTGGTCCCCACTCGCAAACCAGCAGGATGGTTTTTATTCTTTCGCTTTACGCAACTGGAGAGATACCGACGTGAAATCAGCATTTAAAAATCAAGAGCCTTCTTCTGCCAGCTGTCCGAGTGACCGTCCAACCACTTTGGTGAGGCTGTGGTGACTCTCCCACCATTCGTCTTCTGTCCAGCTCTGATGGCAAAGTTGCATTATCACTGAAACCATCCTACTGAGAATAAAGCATTGGGAGACGCCTCAGTCCAGAACTAGAGGGTCCATAACTAAATGATAGAACACATTTTTCTCCCTTGACTTATAGAAACAGTTAAAAAGATTATATTAATATTTTTCATGTTAACCTTCTCCAGAAATTTAGGACACGGAGAGACTTATGCTAATATTTGAATTAGCATCAGGCTGTTTTACATTATGGCATACATCCTTTAAAATATGCTTCCAGAAGCTTCTCTGCATAGATGGATCGGATCTCAATTATGCAAACACTGTTTTTGGGGCGAATAGAAAGGAAAAGCAAAACAATACACCGATGAAGCTAACAGACAGAATCTATAATTCTTCACCAATTTTGCCACCTGAGATGAAGGAATACTATGAATATGGAATGTCCCTTAAAATAGCCTATGTCGTAGACATTTGGGAACAATCCAAGTATGCAAAGTCCTAACCAAGGTCAATGTCGGATTTAGCTGCCCTCCTGCACGTCTTCCTGAACACTCGGCTTTGCGACCAGGCTGTGGGTGGCTCCTGTCATTTACTGCTTCAAGTGACAGTTAGTCTGTCTCTCCAAGGAGATGGTGTATCTCAGGAAGAGCCCTACACTGTCCTCTGTTCTCCAAGATGGTGAGCCCCACAGGGAGATTACTATTGTGTAAAAAGCGCAGGATTTCAGCTGCCCACCCTGGAATCGCCTGTCTAACCTCTCTGAACTTTCTTTTCTTGGACATAAAATGAGACAGTTATCCTTTTGGAGTATAATTATGTTGGAGAAAATTAAATGTGATCACATAGAAAGGACTTAGCTTAGTGTAAGGATTTAATAATGGCTCATTCTTTTTCTTTTTCAAAAAGCAGTGATGGTCCAATGTCTGCTGGTTAGCTGAACAATTAATATGATTTCCATAATTATTATAAATTGCTACACTTTCATCTTGTTTGTGTCTTTCTTGGCTGAGTGTATAAGTGGTGCACAGACTTAAGAGAGGTCTTGGGCAGGTTCTCCCTGAAGATTTTTGATCTGTCACCTCAACTGAGTGAACTTTACAGGCAATTACACTGATGCCAGACACTGTTTTGCACTCTGATGTCATGTACAAGGCTGAGACATGAGACTTCATCTCCCCAGGAAGGCAAATTCCCAGACTCTTCCCTCCATGACTGATGGAAAAGATCCAATGTGGTATTTCTGGATGAGGAATGGCTGAAAGATGTCTCAAGAAATATGTGGACCTATGATGCCCATTGGAGGAGAAGGAAACTTAGAAATTGACCAAGTTAAGTCATTTCACATGGAGTAGGGAAAATATCATTGGACTTTTATCACAATTTGATGTCCTATCTTTGTTTTTATTTTCATCAGTTATCCCAAATGTAGCAGAAAGCTGTTTCTTGATTGGCCTAGCACTGCAGTGAACATTAAATAATGTTGTGCTCTTGATCTGGTTGCTGGTTTTTAAAAGAAGGTAACAAATAATAATTCCAACAACATTTTTGACTCATTTTGAGATGATTGCTCTGGGAAGGAGTGAATCATTTAAAATGTAAATGAATCTATATTTAAGTTAATTCTTTGTTGATCACCTCCTTGATGACAAATCACTCACCAGCCTCCACTTCTGTGCCCCACTCCTGCCTTCAAAAGAAAGAAGGAACAAGATTAGAAAAAAAGAGAGGAAAGAAGGAAGGTTAGGAGGAGGAAGGAAGAAAAGAAATAAGGGGGGAAGAAGAGGACAAATAAAGGAAAAGAAAACTAGTTTCCCAAATTCAAATTTTCTCAGAAATTTCTAAATTCCAGGATCATTTGGACTTTAATAAAATAAAATGATGCTTAACTCTATAAAAGTGAAAATGGGCATTAAATCATTTTGCAACTAGATTTTTTTCCATTCAAAATTGACTTCAGATCTGCCCACACTTACACATCTAAATCTCACCCAATTTTTTTAAAGCTTTGTTTAGTTTTTGATTATGTGAGTATTCTACATTTAAATTATGCACTTTTCTGTTGAATTTAGGTTATTTTTAACTTTTTGTACATTACAAATAATATTTCAATAAACACCCCTGTGTTTATGTGTGAGCATATCCAGAAGTAAGGTTCTGGATTATAAATACATATATAAAATAATATGCATTTTAATTTTTATCAGAAATTTTCATATTATTCTTCAAAGTGGTTGCATCAACTTGTACCCATCCCCCCCAGCAATATAAGATAACTGTACTTTCTTCCACACATTTCTCAACATTTGATTATTATAAACATTTTATTTTTCCCAATATGTCAGATAAAACAATGTTTTTCAGATTACTAGGGTGGATGGGTTGTCTTTTTAATATCCTATTGACCATTTAAATTTCCTCTTGAACAAAATGATTGTTTCTACTCTTTGACAACTTTTTTTGTTTTTTTTAATTTTTAATTTTTTTATTTAAATTTTTATTTTTATTGTGCTCCTGGTTTTACCTTATCAGTTTTCAGAAGTGTAATCATATATTCTGGATCTCGATTTGTTTGCATGTTCTATAGTTCAGACATCTTTTTCCAGTCTTTCAGGCTGACTCTGACTCTAACCCAAGTTCCTTGCCGTAAACATGGCGGTGACTCTGCCTGAAAATCCTGTTTCCTGTCCGTTCAGCTCTTCTCTATTTCAGGACTCACCCTGCCCTCATTTGACACGGAAACCTCCCTGTGGATCCTTCTCCTTCCCAGGCTGCCTATCCTCTCCTCCATTTGCACACACTGCTACCACCAGCATGGGAGATGACGGTGCTCATCTGCTCCACAACCACATGCTGAACTCCCCGAAGTTCTGGTCTCCTTGTTATCCATGTACCTCCAGTGCTTACCAGAGGTGGGCACACTGTGACTGGAGTAAGTGTGAACCTGAGCAATCTCAACATAAACATTAGAGAAGAAAGAAAGTGACCCTGGCTCCTCTCAGGGTCTTGGGAGGTCTGGCTTGGCTGGAAGACAGTATGCTGATAGAGGACTACAAGAAGACGGGGGATACTGGGGATAGAAGGTCCCAATTGCATGGCATCTTGGTGTAGTTATAAGGACCCTAGATAAGGGGGCAGGACTCCATTGAAGAAGCAGAGTCCTGGAAGGGAGTGGTTTCAGCCATTCATGGAAAATAGATTCTTCAAAGAGAAGGTAGAAATACAGCTTTCAAGGAGGACTGACTTCCCTGGTGAATACGACCAATATGGTGGAGCAAGAAATGGGAGGGGTCAGGCTTAGGCAGCTGCAGCCTTGGAAGATGGTGCTACTGCTCTGAACTGTGTGGGAGGAAGCTCATTCCATGGGATGAAGGGAGGAGACACTGGGCATCCACAGGGGTGCGTGGGTCCTCAAGACTCACAGGTCGGGATGGGTAGGGAGGCTGGGCATTGGTCCAGTGTCACTTTCAGACAAGACAACACTGTGGGTACCATCAGGAAGCAGAGGTGTCCAGGCTGCGAGGGAAGTGGGAGTTGAGGTGACCCGCAGGGGAGGCTTCCGTACCTGACACACCCTGGTATGAGCCGTTTGAGAGAATCACAGGAAAGGAATAGTGGCTGGGTTGACTTTTATTTCCAAGCCATGTTTGTTTACTGTCAGCACTTGTGATGGCAGAAGCCCGGGGAAGAAAGAAAATAAAACAGCGGGGTACTGCTTATTCCCGTGGATGAGGTAGGTGCTGGGAAAGTGCTGATACCTTGTGGGCTGGCTCCCAAGCGCTCCTGGTCCTCGGAGGTGATTCAGCCTAAAGATGGCTCTGCTGTGGGGAACGGATGGGAGAGGGCCCCGTGGGGTGGGGTGGCCGAGCTGCAGGGAATAAGGGTTTCCATCAGCATTTAGGTATTAGACAAGCACATTGGAAAATAACCAGAATGTGAGCAGTTGGGGCCCCTGGATAAAGGATTAGGGATCCAAGTAGGGAGTGAGATGGGACAGCCTCAGAATAAAATCAGAGATTAAAACTGGGGTGCAATTTAGGATGCAGAAGGGGTTTTAAAGTTCTTAAGAGGATATTATGAACAACTTTATGCCAATAAATTTGAAAACCTTAATAAAAGAGAAATATCTGGGAAAAAAAATTTAACCAACCAGTGATCTGTCTAGAAGAAACCTGTGTGTATGTGTGTGTGTGTGTGTGTGTGTGTGTGTACACCAGAGTCTAACAGCGGAATTCTACCAAAATATCAAGGAACAATCATCCCAGCCTTCCAGAATCCTCCCAGAGCATAAATGAGGGAGTTACCCTACGACTAATGCTCTGAGACTAACAGAAATGACTGAAACTCAGTAAGGACAGTGAAAAAAATTCCAGACCACTCTCACCACCAAGAAGGTGAGAATCTTGAATTCTCAGGTCTAGCAATGGATTAAGATATTCAGCATGACCAAGACTGGTAAATCACAAAGAGAATTCAGCAATAGTCAACATGTCCAGACGGTTTCACGTTAGAAAATTGTTTAACACTATTTACCAAATTAAGACACAAAAGGAGAGAGATAATGTGATTGGCTCAATAGATGCAAAATGTCCAAACTCTTTATCAGACAAAAATATCTCAGCATCTACTCATGAGGAAAACTTTCAGCAAGTCAGAATAGAAGGTTATCCATGACAAACCCAGAGCAAATATAAGACAAATATGCCTGTTAGGAGTAATTCTTATTCCACGCAGATTGGAGCCAGCCTAGCGTGGCAAGAAAAAGAAAGAAAATTTCTCATCATTGGAAAGGAGGAAGCAGAATTCTCATTATCTGCTGTGATGCGACTGTACTGTACACCTAGAAAACCCTCAACAGTCTACATAGAAATTATTAGAATTAATAACAGCATTCATCAGGTCGCTAGACATACAAGAATCAATGTACAAAAATCGATGATGTTTATACACACCAGCTGCAAATAACTGAAAATATGATTTCAAAACCAGAAACTTTATAGTAATATCAAGAATCTTGAAAAAAGTCAAATAAAGTATGTGAGAAAATTATAAAATATGCTTAAAAGACCTTTTCGAAGACTTAAATAGATGGAGAGAAATTCATTATGTCTGAATAGGAAGACTTAATATTGTCTGGTTGTATAATTGGCAATGATAACCCCCCCTAAATAGATCTATACTTTTTATTTTATTTTATTTTTTATTTTTTTGGATCTATACATTTATTGAAACTTGAATCCAAACCCCATGTCTGAATCCCTTTTCTTTTTGTCCCTCACCTCCTTCCTTACTTCTTAAATTCGGACAAGTTAATACCTATGTACCAATATTCGATACTAATATTAAATACTAAATACTAATATTTAGAAGAATAGACACCCAAGAATATGTAAAATATTCCCATTGAAGAAAAAAATAAAGAGTGTCTTGGTATTTGTAAAGAATTATTAAATATCTGTAGTAATTAAGACAGTATGAGCATTGGCCTGAGAAAAATATTACCAATGCAAAAATCAATCAGTCAACAATTAATCAATCAACCTGTCACAGCCCCAGAAACATACGGAAACTTGATTTATTATAGAATTGGTGCCGTGCATCAGTAAGGAAAGAATCAACTTTATAACTAATGGTGTTGGAAAAAATGTCCGTTTGGAAATACATGAAATTAGACAAACGTCTATGTACTCCATATACAAAAATATACATTCCAGGGAGATAAGATTTAAGTGTTAAAGGCAAAGCTAAACAAAAAAATAGGAAACAACATAAGAGAGTGTCTTTATGACTTTGAGGTCGAAAACTAGTTCTTAAAAAAACAGAGAAAATTCAAGTGTGGAGGGTATAGCTCAGTGTTAGACCATGTGCTTGGTGTGTACAAGGTCCTGGATTCAATCTCCAGTGCTTCCATTAAGCGAAATTAAAAAAAAAAAAGTACAGGGAATTCAAATTACCAAGAAAATTTATTGACCTACATAAAAATGACAAAAATTCTGCTCATTAAAAAAAAGTACATAAAAGAGAGTAAAAATACAAGCCACATGTTGAGAGATCATTTTGGTAACCATATAACTGACAAACTATTAGAATTTAAAATACATAAATAATTCTAAAGATAAATTTTAAAAAGCAGATGGCCCAATAAGATAATATTTTAAATATCTGAGGATTCATTTTTTAAAAGAGAAATTCAAATGTCTCACAAACTTAATAATAAAATTCATTAGTATTTAAGCAAATGAAAATTCAAATGCAAATGAAAAACCATTTGGCACTCTCCAGTTTAAGACAAAACAAAATTTCTGACAATAAGAAGTCCTGATGAGAATAAATAGCAACTGGAATGCCTACAAATCTCTTGTAAATTGGTACAAACGTTTTGGACAACACTTTGATGTTATTAACAAAGTTGAAGATAATGCCCAATTTATGACCACGGAATCCCACCGCTCAGTGCTCACTCTAAACAAATGTTTTCCCAAGTGCACTAGGGTAAGTGCAAAATTATTCACGATGGCTTGGCAGAAAACTGAAAGCCACACAGAGAGCAAGTAGCAATTGAATGGATAAACAGACGTATACGATTACAAAGGAAACTCATTCTGCACTGAAAATACACCAAAGCGACATGAAAGACATCTGTGAAGTGCGAAAGACTATATATCGAGAGAGAGTAAAAAAGTCAAGTCCCAGAAGAGAACACGGCAAACTAATTTATTTATATGAAGTTTAAAATCACATAGAGTTAAATAGAGAACTGTAGGTGACAGAATCTTCTTAGAGGAAGCACAACATTTGTCAGGATTTGGGGCATCTGCAAAGGTGGAGGGGACAGGTCAGGGGCCACACATTGTCACAAGATGATGAGGACATCGTGGTCTTCCCTAAACTGAGATGGGGGCACGGCGATACGGATTCATTGCCATTATTCATATCCTTCGCATAATTTATCCATATTGTTTTATAGAGTCTCACTTTAATAAAAATGACTTTAGACACACTAAATATTTCCTGGGTATAAGAAAGTATATAAAATATTTAGCACTGATTTCAGAACCTGAGACACTGTATAAATACCGTTTATCCAGACCACCTGCCGTTCCAACCTGCAGGCTTTTGAGAAAGTGTGTGTGGGCTGCCTGTCTCGCTGCCAAAAGAACTCGGGGAAAGGGCTGGGGCTCAAACTTTGAGAAATGCCAACACTGTCCCCCAGGTTTGGGACTTGGGAAGGACAAGAGCAGACGACAGATCCTGACACTTGTTGCTGATTTTTGAGGCTGAGACACCATGTGGTATCGTGGGTGAACTCTGACCACCGTGGTGTGTTTTCTTTGCATCTTACTAATTTCGTAATTAATGATTACTAGCATTACCTTTTCTTGTAGTTAATCTCTTTAATTTTTTTTTTAATGTGAGTATTTTACAGTGGAAATTGGAATTTCTAGATGCTTTGGGGTTCAAGACAATCCATTGGTATTATGCCCATAAAATGTGCTATACTTTTGTGGCAAGAGTCACCTTTTTGTTAATGAGCATGGGTGAACTTGTATAGCATCTTTGCATGGATATATGGAAAACAATAGAAATGAGAAGTTGCTACTCATACAAACTCTCACCAAGTCGTCCACGATAGGAGTGCTATTGTGTTATGCCTGGGTATGCACCCGATTTTTTTTTAATTGAAGTACAGTTAATTTACAATGTTGTGTGAATTTCTGGTGTACAGCATGGTGATTCAGTTACATGTATACACATTCCTTTCTTTATTCTTTTTTGTTATAGTTTATTACAAGATATTGAATACTCTTCCCTGTGCTATACAGTAGGACCTTGTTGTTTATTTATATGTTATTTTTTAAACTAAGCTCCTCACCCTCAAAAAGATCCTTCAAGGTATCTTTCTTGTTAACAGGAGGAAACTGAAGCTGCTAAGGGTACGTGATTTAGCTGTGAAGTGGGAGACCCAAGATATGAATCTCAAATTGACTCCCATCCCTCGCTTTTAACTGCTATAGCCTGCTTATCCCTTCCCACACCTCACAGAGGAACAGTTTTCTTACAGACAGAGCCCCGTTCTTCCTTATCAGAGGCAGTGTCTTGAACAACTGAAGCCATTGTACATGGAACTTGACAATTTTCTTCTTCCTTGGAGTATTTTTCAAATCTCTTGCCTGTTCAAGGGAAAAAAAAAAAAGGCTGCTATTCTTAGCTATGCCATTTATGTTTCAAAAGGGTACTAACAATGGCTTGGCCCAAAATAGCGTGATTCCTGCTGCAATTAGGGACATCGTGGAACCAGGAGCGCACGTCGTCTGCTCATTCACAGTGGGCAAGTTGGCCGTCCTTGACACGGTACATCTGTCCTTGAGAAGCTGAGGGTAAATCAAAGTTGCGTATCCAAAACCATAGCTTGTTTGCCAATGTTTAGACAAAAAAATGTGAGACTCAGGTACAGCATGTTGAGTTAATGGGATGCCTAATTTCAGGCTCACCTTCTATATTTTTCCTCCCTTCTCTTCTTTTTTATTATCATTAGTAGTGTTATAATATTGTTGTATTATGGATTATGTATAACTATATAGAATGGCTTTGCTATGTTATTTTGTTACATATAACATTGTTATAATAATAATTATCATTACTGTTATAATATTACTATATTATAGATTATATAACTATATGCAATGGCTTTATATATGTTCTTTTGTTATGTGTAATATTAGTTATGTTATTATTATTATTTTATAATAATGATTGCTATTATTGTCATAATATTATTGTATCATTATTATTGTAATATTATATGCATATATATAGTTATAGAGAATGACTTTTATATGTTCTTTTGTTATGTATAATGTCATATATAATATATACTGATATATGTTGCACATCATATATTTATATATTATATATTATTTTATTATATTATAAAATTATAGCTAAATAATTCCAAGTAATTTTTTAAAATATGGTTTTAATTTCAAATAATATAGATTTGTCACTGATTTAATAATTGGATGTAAGTTGCTTTCACATATTTGAAATGACTCGCCACCCTCTAAAGGACGTGTCTTTGGAACCGGGCCAGCACATGCATCCTTGTCCAGTGACGTCACATTCTGAAGTAGAGATACCAGGCCGCATCGAGGTATGTGAAGGGGTGGTACCCTGTATCAGTGGGCCTGGCTCATCTCTGTAATGTGTGTGGGGTGGGTTTCATTAACATAGATGATAGCCAGCTGGGTTGCTCAGGGACAGCGTTAGGAGAGTGCCCGGATGTGCCAAGAGCTGGAAAGGCTCAGCAACCCAGAGAGAACAAATGTGGGATGGGGGAGGATTGGAGGCAATTGGGAGTGAGGAGAAGTTGCAACAGCTGTGTCCTGGAGACCATAAAGGGGCCTGGACTCATCCACAGCCCGGGGGTGAGTGAAAGGTGGGGCCGTGTGCAGTGAACGGGCACAAAGCCACAGCCAGAGAGACAAGGTGCCAAGACTGATGGGGCCATTTATGACCCAGAGCTGGTGGGCGGCAGTGAGGCCAGCTCCACATACGGGCCTGCTGGGCCTCACTTCTTTTGATGGCTGAAGTCTGCTCTGGGCCACTGTGGCTGCCCCCTCCACTGCCCCTCGCTCCCCATCTCCCAGCTCCCCACTCTCTCTCCTTTCCAGGTGCACAGCAACCAGCTGCAGGGGAGCCAGACCCCAGGCCTGAAACTCAAAATACTGAATAGAGATTGATTTAAATAAAAATGGGTATTTCAGATTTCAGGAACAGGCTATGGAATAGGGAAAAGAAAGCGTTAGGGTCAAATGTGGATCCCACATGGCCAGCCAGGAATTGTTTTCCAAGGAAAGATTAGTGGTTTGGTGTCTTTTAAAATCTTAACAAAGTATTTGCTTTACCAAACCAAGGATGTCAAACCAGAGCTTCAAAGATGTCTCCTTTTCCAGGCTGGAAGAGGGAAATCTCATTCAAATTCATCCTTAAAAAAATACCCTTCTAAGGGTACAGGGTACAGTTCAATGGTAGAGCATGTGCTTGTCATGCATGAGGTCCTGGGTTCAATCCCCAGTACCTCCCTTAAGGGGGAAAAAAAAAAAGAAGGAAAAATTTAAAAAAAGAAAAAGTTAAAAACAAAAACAAAATATCCTGCTATTCAGACACGTCCTTCATGTAACAAATTTCAGTTGAGCAGCTGTTAGGTTGCCTACACATCCTTGGATGCTTGGTATATGGCAGTGAACAAAAGAGACAGATTCCCAGCCTGGAAAATCTTAACTCTTGGGCAATAGAGGCAGACAATAATGGACATAATAAATAAGTACAGTAAACCACAAGTCATGGCTTGAATTGTGTCTCCCCAACCCTACCCCAACCCCAAAAGGAAAAAGATGTGTTGAAGTCCTAACCCTCAAAATCTGTGAGAATGACATTGAGAAATAGGGTCTTTGCAGATCTAACTTAATTTAATCAAGATAAGGTCATTAGGAGATGACTGGATAAAGAAGTGATACATATATATATATGTATATGTGTATATATATATGTGTGTGTGTGTGTGTATATGTGTGTGTGATGGAATATTACTCAGCCTTGAAAAATAATGAAATGATGCCATTGCAGCAACATGGACGGACCTAGAGATGATCATACTAAGGGAAGTAAGTCAGGCAGAGAAAGACAAATATCATATAATATCACTTATATGTGGAATCTAAAAAAGGAAATGCATAAATTTTATTTACAAGCCAGAAATCAACTCACAGACATAGAAAACAGACTATGGTTATCAAAGGGGAAAGGGGCGTAGGGATAATTTAGGAGTTTGGGACTAACAGATGCACATTACTATATAGAACAGATAAATAACAGGGCCCTACTGTAGAGGACATGGGACTACATTCAATAGCTTGTAAGAGCCTACAGTGGAAAAGAATACAAAAAAGAATATATATATATATAATGTATACATATATGTATAATGGAATCACTACGCTATACACCTGAAACTAACACAACATTGTAAATCAACTCTACTTCAGTACAAAAATTTAAAGCGCTTCAAGGTTCACATCCTCTGTGGGCGGCCAGTCTGTTAGTCTGTTCTAGGTGTCATTCTTCTGTGACACTTTACTACTCCCTGACTGTCTGTGTCATCTAACTGACTACTGTCCTACTGGGACATGGATTTGTCCATTTCTTGACCTTGACTGCAAACTCCTGTTGGCAGCTCCCGCGTCTTCCTCACCTTGCTGTCCCTGTGGAGTTCTCTGTCATAGGAACCCAGGGCCTCTCTGATGCATGAATGTGTGGATGTTGAGTTGGCTTCCCTTTGCTCTGTGTCTAATTCTTTCATTAGTTCCCTTCAAAGAACATTTTCCCATTATTTTGTGTATTCTATTCCTTGAAATAACCAATGATGGTCTCAAGCTTCTCTGCCAGGTAACATCATCTGAAGTGCTTTCAAATAATATTGCTTTGAATAGTAAGACATCTGAAGAAATTATGCAACGTGTCAAAAGTTTTTCTCTTTCTTTCTTCTTTTTCTTTTCTTTTTTTTCCCTTCCTTCCTTCCCTCCTTCTTTCCTTCCTCCGTCCCTCCCTCCTTCCCTCCTTCTTTCTTCCTTCCATCCTTTTTTTTTTAACTTCCCCATATAAATTGGGTTTGACTCCAGTTGGGAGATTTCACTGTCTAACAAAAAATGTCTCATTTCTTCTGCTTATTTCAAAATAATTCATGTCAATTATAAAACAGTCATTTTTCTCCCAATATGGTAAAGCAAGAGAGACATCTCTTGGCTAAAATAAAGTCTCTTTTGTGGAACATTAACACCATTTCGATGTGAGATATGGCTTGGCTAATTTTATTTACAGATGGCTAAAATTAATTCTTGGGAATATTCAGATGCTAGAGGGTTAATATGCCAGAAGAAGTTCTTGGTCTAGTTTTGACTTTATAAAAATTTATTGATTTAACAGTAAACATTACCTTATATTATGCACCTGGATATGTGAAGAATTTTTATTCTGACTTAAAGATTGAGGTAATGCAATTAACTTATAAATCAAATTAACACCTCTTCCCTTTGTATTTTGCTTCAGGAAAAAAAGTCAGAGAGGTTAGTGTTATCAGATGAAATTAAAAAAAATACAAGCTATTTTTTGCTTTATATATCTGGCTAATCCCCTTTAAATAAACCGTGTAATCTATGTTCGCTATCGCTTTTAACTTGGAAAAGTAATCCAGGCGAAACAACTACTTTCAGAGCAGTGGTTAATTTTAAGATGTCAATGAGACCAGAAATTCTAGTTTCTCAAAAATGACGAACCTCCAGATTCTAATAGCACCAAGACACTTTACACCAAAGGGGGAGTGTCTGTTCTTCAGGCTGAATACAATTATCACTCACGTTAATAATTACACCTGCCCATTATTAACTTCTTAAGCCTGATTTCCCCCAAGACATCTATTTCTGCCAACATCAACATTTGCCAAAAAAATATGGCTTTCATAAGCAGTAACACTAACACAAATTTCCTTTAGAGGATTCTGCCTCTTTCTAAGAAAAGGGAAAGAAAGAATAAATTATTAGTGATGCAGTTGAACAAAACTTTGATGACCAAAATTGTGTAATGGTAATAAGGCCAGACGGAAGGAGACTTGAACTGTCCCCTGGCTTTGCCTGTAACCAGCTCCTGGTGGCAGCTGGATTTATGCCTCTTTTACTGCATTTCTCTTAGTTAAACAGAACATGTGGGCTAGGACCCTCTGGTCTTGTACTTAGAAGATCAACTTGGTGTGAGCTCAGCTTTTGCCAGTGAAAGAATAACCACTTAATAGTTGGATTTACTGCCGTTGTAAGGGTGCAAGTCATGGCAGAATAGGCTATCCATCTATCTCTCCTACTGCTTATCTGTCTGGCTATTTATCCATCCATCCATCTCTTTATCTCTCTATTTATCCATCTATCCATCCATCAATCTATCCACCTACCCATCTCTCTATTTATCTATCTATCCATCTATCTGTCCTTCTATCCACCAATCTATCTTTCTATCCATCCATCCATCTATCCATCTCTTTCTCTATCCATCTATGCACAGACATGTACATAGATATTTATATGTGTTATTAACACCTGTATTAATTATTAGATATAATTTGAACTTATTAGTGGAATGGGTGTCTGTTGTTACACTGTTTTAATGAGGAAGAGGCAGCTTCAGAGATGTGGATATTGTGTGGGGAGTTTGCATTTTTGCCTCTCTTTTCTAGGGCACAAGTACTTTGATTGAGTTTTTCTCTTGTCACATACATTTCTGATTAATTGATATATAAGGAGGTGGTTACCTGCAAGGCTGGGGTGGCTGATTTCAAGATCAGGATGCTTGACCCAACAAGTGTCCTTTGGGACCAGCATGGTTAAATCTGTCAATGGAGCCCTCAGCATCCACGTGAGGAACGTGCATTATTTAAAACTACACTCACCCCTTCCTCCTAAATAGAGCCTTTAATGTCGGTCACCACCCACTATTGTTTCTAACTTATAAAAATGCTTAACATTCAACTTCTCCAACCACCCTGGATGTTTTCTCAAAAACATCACTGCTACCAATTTTTGGCTCAGATTCTATCCCTGCACAGAGCACCACAGCAAGAAATTCTTTAAATAACATGCACATTATGGAACAAAGAGAGAGGGAGAGAGCTCACCCTAAGTGGTATTTAGAAGAGTCCTCTAGCAAAACATAGGAAGCTGATATTTCTTAATTCAGGCATGAAAGTTTTGTGTTTTCTCTTCGGAAAGAAGCCTCAGTTCTAAGGCTCTACAAACAGGCAGGCAAGAGGGGCATATCTTCTAATTTTCCAGATGCAAAAAAAAATCAGTGAGGTTAAGAGACGTGACCATGGCCCAGGAGGCAGATGGAAGGCTTGGTGTGAGCTTGGTGCCTGCTCTGCTCTGTGGCACTGACTTTTATTGGAGGTTGCGGAGGGCAGTTCTGTCTCACAGACCTTAATCCCCATGTCCTGGAGAGGAACTCAGTACCACTTATAGATTTAGAATAGCAATCCTGTGACCCTACAAGATGTTTTGGAATTCACTAGCAATCTAATGACAAAGGTCGTGCCAATTCTTAAGAGGCAGACCTCTGTCCGGTCTACTGAATACAAACAAAATGAAACAAAACAAAAGATACAAACAGAACAAGATATAAAAGATGCAGACAAAATAAGATACAAAAATATGAACAAGATGATTGGATAAAGGAGATGTGATACACACACACACACATACACACACACACACACACACACACACACACACAATGGAATACTACTCGGCCATTAAAAAGAATAAAATAGAGCCATTTGCAGCAACATGGATGGATTTAGAGATTGTCATTCTAAGTGAATTCAGACAGAGAAAGAAAAATGTCATATGACCTCACTGATAACGTGGAATCTAAGAAAAGAGGACACAAATGAACTACTTATTATTTATAACTTAGATGATTGATTTCCTGAATATGTGTAAGCACACGCCACTGTCCTTTATGACTGGATTACCACATTCTGTTGATTCTTACTTTGTGGTTGGCTTTATTCCTTTGATAACTATGTAAGTTTAAAAAGCTAAAGCTCTAAACTGTTCTTAGGAACAATGGACAGTCCATACACATAAATTTAAAAAATAATAATAAAATAAAAAAGACATTTAAAAAACACAAACAAGATACAAACAAAAGAAGACAAAGAGAAACAAAAACTGTCTCTCTGTAGGAAGAGGATTCTTGTCCCTTGATTAATCTGAGCTAACATGTTGACAAGAGTATGTGAGTGAAGATGGCCCAGGAAGTTAGTGAAGAATCTTCTTTTTAGTTCCATTCACACACATACACACACACACATATATATTAATACACATAAGATTATATTAATATAAAATTGTATATATTAATATATCATTTATATATATTATAATTTATATAAAATCTTTAATAACGTTCACGATAAATACGGTGACCAGTATTTACAATACTGGAGTTATTGTAATAGAAGCTCAGGGTAGTGCAGTGACCTGTCCAGGGTCAGGGGACCAGGAAATTTCAGAGCGGATGTGTGAGCATCTCTCAAAGCTGTATCCCGCACGGGGCCAGCAGTGGCTCCTGGAGTCACTCGGACTAGCAAGGCCCAGGAGAAGACTTTATGCAGGTTTTAAACAACATAAAGTATTCAGAATACTGCACACTTTATTGGTTTATTGTAACCCCCTCCACTGGTCAGAAATTTCTGTTTTATTTATTGCAGTCAGTCCAGCACCTAACAAAATGCCTGACACAGGTGCTCAACAAATAAATATTTTTTTTTTGCATAAACAACAGGAATTAAAATTTAAAATGACAATCCCGAATTTTCTGGACAATGCACCTGGTTAGAATATGTGTTTCCTACACATTTTGGTTAATTTCTATCTGACTGCTGGATGGAAGGAATCACAGAAGAACTGACAAAAGGCTTTATCTTCCAAATATGGAAATCCCTTTAGACATGGTCTTGGGTTCTATCATCAAGGCCAGACTCCAGGCATCTAGATGTAAAATCCCTCAGGCCACGATGAATCTCCCTCTTCATGACAGCACAAAGTCTAAAGCATGACAGAAGCCACTCTTCAATGCTGGCTGATGTTGAAATAATTCTCTGTCTTCCTCTCTCTCTCTCTCTCTGTCTTTCCTTTCTTTTATGAACAGATTTTTTTGTCAATGAATTTATTTAATTGTAAGCGTCACTCTGGGTTTTATTAGAACTTTTCCAAGGATCATTGGAAACTGATTTTGCTGATTCATCAACCTCTTTATCACTGTTTTTTGATGTTTGGTATCTCCTGTTCTTCACACTGGTCAGTGGGAATCCTCGCTGCTCAGGTGAGGGGTCTGAGAGCAATACTCCTAGAAAAAGAGGCCACCAGAAAGGCTTCTGTGTCTACAGTCTGTCCCCCCAGATCCAAATGCTCACCCCTCCCCCTCCGCTGCTTCAGTCAGCTCAGAAGGTCAGAACTCAGGAAACTAGTGAGATCAGAACATTTTCCTCCCCACTACTCAATGTCCTGACTCCTGCGGGCAGCCCCACGCCCTGCTCAGACATCCAGTGACCTCTGTCACCTCTAACAGTCCATAATCTCAGACGATGATCTGCCCTTGATTATTTATACTTCCAGGTGCTGAGTCAATGTCTTCTCTCTCTCTCTCTCTCTGCATTATTTGCCTTTAACCTGATCTCATTTCATGAAATCAAATCTTACCCCTTAAAAAATGGAGTTCGGGAAATTGAGAGAACTCGTTAGGGAAGACTAACTTTAAGCACTGCCGACTCCAACTGGGCAATTAGCTCAGTGATTGCTCGTTGTGAACTTACTACAGGTCAAACACCCTAATAAAAGCTGCTGATGTAAAAGTAGGTGAAGCTCAGACTTGACACCAAGGAGACGCCTGGTTGGGCGACTCACCGCTCTGCGTTTGGTGAATGCTGATGCGGACAGCCCACCACATACACATCTACCTCCCCTCTCATCCCTCATATCCCAGATTTATTCTACTGCTTCAAAATGAAGTCCTCCTCAGGTCTCTCCTGCTGCCCCTCTCACCCCCGAGTGGGACACGTGTACTTTGATAAATTCCCAGGGATTTCGATTCATTCTCTAACCCTCTCTTACAGATCACATAAGGAAAGCACTGATCTAAATTTCTGAACCTAAGCTTTGGAATCAGACTGATCTTTGTTCAGATTCTGGTGCTTTTATTTTCAGCTGGGAGTCCTTGAACTTCTATTAAAAGGCTCTGAACCTCGGCCAATGTAGTTAATGGAGGAAGAAGAATGTTTATTGGAAGGTGGTGTCGTAAGATGCAAAGAGAGGATGGTGCTGTCTGTGAGACACAGCGGCTGGTGGCACACAGCGGTCTCTTCCCTGCACTTTGCCTTGGCGTCTTCCAGGGCACGCCTCCCTCTCTTTCACTGTGTGCCAAGGACTTTGGAGCAGGGAGGAGAGTGGAGGCAGGAAGAGAGGCGCTATTTTTATATTGAGCGTCCCAGGAAATCTGGTAAACCTGGTGCTTTCACTTCTTTTTCTTCTCCCTCTGCCTCCCTTGCTCCCCCAAGCATCAGACCCCAAACCCACGGTTCTTATTTCCTCCTTCTCCAAAGACGGTGTTTGCCTTTGATGAAAACAGATGCTTCTAGCTACAGGAGGAGAGGACACAGGAACACACAACGCACTAAGTTTGTACCGCATTTTCGTTCATTTTGCCAGTTAAATGCCAGCGAGGTGGCACTACCTCTTGAGAGGAGGCAGAGAAAGGGCAATGATTGAAATCTGACCTTATAGGAGGACACTGGTGATTCTGAAGGAACACGTTGCTTGTTGAATCTGACACTTCCACACGTGAAATCAGGCAGGTGCGTGTGAGACGCCAGAGAAACTGAGAAGATCACCCCATGAATAAAATTTAACAGGACCAGCATGAAGACAGCCCTGCCCTTGGGGTGGAACACTTAACCACTGCTTCTCAGGGTGACTTTAACAGAAAATATAGAGCTTGATGTTTGACTTACTAAGGATGTTGCCGGAAAAGTGAAAGACAGTGATGACAAACACATGTACATACACTGTATAGGCATCGCCTACAAACACACTTATAACCAAATTTCTGTATATAAACATGCACACGTGTATATATACAATTATATGTTTGAGTGTATAACTTTTCATATGCATTTGTATATAATCAGCTTCCATAAATATGCATATTATTTGCATATGTTTTATACACGTGAGCTTGTGTATTTAAATATACACATAAGCATATGTACACTAACATATCTCAAAACACCATACACAGCCGTGGAACAGATGCGTGCACATGTACGCCAACAATTATAACACTATTTCGTATTAATGGCTCTCAGAATGTAGTCCTGGATTAGTACAATCAGCGTCACCAGGGAGCTTGTTAAAACCTCCAATTCTCAGCCCCTTACCCAGACCAACTGCATCAGAAACCCTGAGACCCCAGCAGCCTGTGTGCTAACGAGTTCTCCAGGGGATTTCAATTTACACTTTAGACGAAGAATGACTTTTCCATACAATATACAGTGAATGTACTTTGCACATATTTTATTTACAAGAGGATACACATGTGTCCTTATGTCAAACCATAAATAAAACGAATACTTGATTTGACTCATTGATGGAGAACCACTGCCCCTTAGTCAGCGGCTGATCCGCAGTTGGTGGGTAAGCCTTTGGCATGTGGAGGGGGCCCCACTCACACTCCCTCCCCCCACAGCGCTCCCAGAACATGGGCAGTGACTCCAGAGGTCTAAACTCACACCCCCAGTATGGGTGGAAAGGAGCCAAGACTTGGAATGAGGCGTCTTAGGAGGATACGTGTGTGTCCGGCGTGCACGCCTCATCCTATCTCACTGTTAAACTTTACCCTTGTGCGGCTCACACGGGCACTGTCCCTTTGGTGGAGTTTGGGACCAATCCTACACTGAGTCTGGAAATAAATGAAGTATCCTCTGCACAGAACTTCAGCCTACAGTTTTCCGTGTTTGCTAACATGCCTCTGCCTGGTTCCACAAGGGATGGAATTAAAAAAGCGTATGAGGGGAAACCCAAAACAGCAGAAGGTTGCACGTCAAGAAACTTGTATCCACTTCTAGCTCTGCCCATGCCAGTCTGATCGTCAAACACCTATGAAGAGCCTTGTACATACGATGGAAGTTTCTAGAAAAATGCAATGATTTGCCTTTGCTTTTTGGAAACAGTCTAGTGGCTGGTAATATGAACACACAAGATGAAACTGAATAAGGTCTCAAAGAGCAGCCTTGTGTGGGACTGAAAAATGGGCCGAGAAATAAGGCATTTCAACTGGGACTTGCGGAGGAGGGTGCTTTACTAGGAGAGCTAAGGTAGAATGTTTCTAGACATGTAGATTTCTTTACTGGTCAATTGGGTGAATATAAGTGACCCCTGGCTGTAAGACCACTGGGTATCAATGCGAGTTAATGACTTTGAGAGGAATTTGAAAAGTTCCAAGCATAGCACAAACACGAATATGATGCATGTTTCAGAACATCGCTCTGAGACAGAGACAAACACAAGGGGTCTTTACATCCCTGGCTTCATTACTGCAGCATCTACAGCGCCCACAGCCTTCAGGACAGACTTGCATACATGCTTCTCTCTCCCCAGGTTAACACATGCATCTCTTTGTCAGTAAAACCGCCTATCATTCCAAAATATCCAATGACTTCTGAGTAAGAGCTAAAGATCTAAAGACAGTCTTTCTCTTCAAGCTTTGGCTCGAAGAGAAGGGGGAGGAGGGAGTAATTAGATTTATTTTTATTTATTTACCTTTTTAAACAGATACTGGGGATTGAATTCAGGACCTCACGCATACCAAGCACACATTCTACTCCTGAGCTATCCCCTCCCCCTAAGTTTTGCCTCTTTGACCCTCAGTACCCACAACAAGTTGGTCCACATCCTGGACCTCCCTACCGGCACAATGCCTCCCTACTGGCACTGCGGTTCAAAGGGGAATCTAGATTTTCATAACTTGTCCCCCAACTTGGTCTCTTTGGCTTGTCTTTCTCTTCACCAACTCACTCTCCACACTGCCACCAGAATAAGGTCATTGGATTTAACAGATAAAAGTACAGGGTACCCAGTGGAAACTGAATTTTTAAGGAAGAAATGAATAATGTTTTTAGTGTATGTCCAACACAATACTTGGAATGTGCTTGTACTAAAAATTATTTGTCTGAAATTTAACTATATTTGATATGACAGCTCTACACCAGAGTGTTGCTTCCAAGTATTAATCTGCTCATACAGCTCTTTTATTTAACTCCACCTCCCCCAAAAATGCTGGAAGGGAATATGTGGTCCTTTTAGAAGTGGTTCTTGCAAATGTAAATTGGTGCATCCACTATGGAAAACAGCATGGAGTCTCCTTGAAAAACTAAAAATAGACTTATCCTATGATCCAGCAATCCCACTCCTGGGCATATATCCTACATGCACCTCAAAGTTCACAGCAGCACTACATACAACAGCCAAGACACGGAAACAACCTTAATGTCCATTGATAGATGACTGAATAAAGAAGATTTGGTATATTTATACAATGGAATACTATACAGCCATAAAAATAATAAAATAATGCCATTGGCAGCAACACTGATAGACCTAGAAATCATCATACTAAGTGAAGTAAATTATATGGAGAAAGACAAATATCGTATATTACTTATATGTGGACTCTAAAAAATGACACAAATGAACTTATTTACAAAACAGAAATGAAATCACAGACATAGTAAACAAACTTATGGTTATGGGGGGAAAGGGGATGGGAAGGAATAAATTGGGAGTTTGAGATTTGCAGATATTAACTACTATATATAAAATAGATAAACAACAAGGTCCTGCTGTATGGCACGGGGACCTATGTTCAATATCTTGTACTAACCTGTAATAAGAAAAAATATGACAAAGAATATGTGTATGTGTACGTATGACTGAAACATTATCCTGTACACCAGAAATTAATGCAACATTGTAAACTATCCTTCAATAAAAAAGAATACAAATGAAAAAAAATTTAAAAAGAAGTGTTTCCTGCAGTTATTTCTAGCTTTATCTCCTTCCAACCTCTTAGAAATGCAAATCCAAAGTTCTTATAATCCAGCCAATATATTTTCAGTCCCAAATGTGTCTCCATCATTTTTGTTGACTTGTCTTTGCACACGGATCTCTCTCTCCCTCCAACCCTGTCTTGAGCTCCTCCTTCCTGCCCCAAGCCTGTGCACCACCCCGCCAGAATCTCCCCTCCGTTAGCAGGTGTATCACTTCCTCTGGAATCCCCCGCATTTCCTGACCTGTGTGGTTTTCTCTTCTGCTCTTTGTCAAAATCCTGGGTATCTGTCTATCTTCGACCTATGAACATAATCTGTTACCATGATCCCCTTATCCACCTCCCTGCCTTGAGCATGAACATCTGAGGGGAGGATGCTACCTTTCACCTCTCAACCCCCCTCAGCCTTTGAGATGTTCCTTATGCATCACACTAAGAATGGGTTTTGAATGAATGTGTGAATAAATTAAGTCAATCTCATTATAACCTTCCATAAAGAAGAAAAAAAATAGAAAGCAGCCACATGGGGGTTGCAATAAAATGCATTAACTGTGTTTTATACATTTGTGGAGTGAGAAAGGATTGACTGTGATTTACTATTTGATTAGATTGATTAATGCAATGGTTGATGGTTTCTGAAAGGAAGCTATTCAACCCAGCAGAAGCATAGTGACATAAATTCAATATCAATTGATTTCCCTGGATTACAACACACTGAACATACATTTCATTTTTAACTTTTCAGAAGACGTGAACATATTTCAAAGGAAAATAGACACTTTTACAATTTATTGAAAATAGTTAAGAAGAAAACCCTTTCCAGGGTTTCAAGGTTGCCATAAAATAATTAGCAGGGACTCTATCTTTTAGAAAGCTGTTATAAACTGAATCAGAGAATGAAGAATTTTAAAGCCACTTATCACTTACAGACAGATACTTCATTCACTTGTTAAAATGTTCGTCTATTCTTTCATGAATGAATGTTTATTAAATGCCAACCACTATGTTCAGTGGTCAGGGTACAAAAATAAATGGCCATAGAAAGGAAGAATCTAATCATACTGAGGTATCAGATCTACTTCCTGGCAGAAATAACCTCTAAAGTGGAGACTGAAGGATTGTGCAAATCACAGAAATGAACAAGCAGCATGTGAAGGGTCTTCCATATTGAGAGATTGATTTGCCACTTCTTTGCTACTTGCGAGAATGAATCACAGAGATTCTCCATCCGGTATGCAGAGGTTTCACGGTAAGGAAGGCAAAATTTAAGCTTGAAATATTGGGAAGAATAAAAGTGAAAAAGTGAGGAACAAAATGGAAGAAACCTTCTGACTGGAAGAAGAGAAAACAACCCAGCCAGGTCGTTTTCTTGGTACTAAGCACACAGGCAGAAGGTAAGTGGAGAGAAAAAGTAACATCTTAGAGATGAAGAATGACTTAAAGGCAAGAAAGAGAAGGTGACATTACATGGCAGGTGCCTGGTGTTTGTAAAAACATTGGAGAAGTTTTCAAGTAACTGAAAAATACATAAGTAGAAATGTATGGTTAAGGAACAGGAAAGATGAGGTTAGAGGATGTGTTCCTGGATTTGTCAGTGATGAAGTGGGTTCCACAACTTTGCTGTGCCAAGGTCAGCGTGCTAGACTTGACTGATACGAGCCTCAGGTTGTCTGGAGGTAGTGGAAGCAAAGATGTAGGCTTCTGCAGTCAGACACCTGGGGTCAGATTTGAGTCTCCTAACAGCTGTGTGAGTTGCAGCAAGTTGCCGCCCATTCCTGAATCCCAGTTTCTTCATCTGTAAGACTGGGGTGATCAATTCCCCTGTTAGAAATACTTTAAGAATTAAATGAGATATTGTCTATAATTTCACTTGCCACGACGTTTAATGAGGAATACATAACTGTGTTTAGAATAATTACCTTTTCATATTTCCTTCGAAGGGAATGTGAGGGTGATTTCCAGTGCTGATTGACAATATTCCTGGAAGTGATGGGCACTAAGTTGGCAGATAAGGAACAAACACGTAACTGTTTTTCTGCCACAATAGAATAATGAGATTCGTATAATGACTACGAGTGTGCTCCCAAGGCTGATTCTTTGGGGGAAGGAATCATATTTAGAAAGGCTTAATCTTCAGTCTATTCCCCCCAAATTGTAGACAATTAAAGGTCTATGAGCCAAGTCAAAACTGTACTTAGCTGTTGGAATGACTTTTTTTTTTTCGAACACATTCAAAATCATGACCTGCCCTTCAGTCTTATAGCCAACTTTGAATTTCAAAATATCCTAGAGCCATGAATAGCTACTGGTTAAATCAAGATTAAAGGCATAGAAAGAAAACCCTAGTCTGCTTTCTATGTGTAGGTCTACTGTATAACTAACACTGCTATCATCATTGTATAAATAATACCATCTTCCACATGTATACCATGCATTGGTCATTGTATTTGCCTCCCTCCACAAACTTGTAATGCAGGCAGGAGACACACTGTTAGAAAAGGCAGGACACCTAGATATGAGCAGAGAAAGGGGGATGCAGGCCAAATGGCAGGAATTGAGCAGAAAGGAGGGGCAGGGGCCAAATGCAGGAAACCCTACATCATGTAAGCACCAGGGGTCCCAGGAAAACAGAAACCTCTGGACTGATAAGCAGTCACACATTCTGGGGTGACAAGTGGCCTGGAGGCCGACAAAGAAAGGTGGGAAAAGGGAGGAATCTCCAGTGTCTGAATGTAACCTTTTGCACACTACGCCCTCATTTTAATAAAACTAGCCTTGCAGATGAGAAGTACCCATCCTACACCAACGCCATGACACTTCTGATCCAGACTAAATAAGGATAAAAATCCCTCCTCCCCTCGTGAAGGTGGAGCTGGGATGAAAATCAAGGAATATGACCCCAAACCCTTCCCTCCTCAATGAATATTCCACCCATTCATTTTTATACTCTATGTAACCAACTTGCCAAAAAAAAAACTCAGGGCAGCTGCTCACCTGAGTCTGCCGCTCTCCCTTGAGAGTGTACCATCCATCCCTTAATAAATCCTCACTTTACTTTCTTCACCTCCATGTCTTGTCTCTGAATTCTTTCTATTATGAGACAAGAACCTAGTCACCGGCAACAACGCAGCTTTCATTTGGTAAAGGAAGAATAAAACACACAAAAAGAAGTAACTTGCCCAGCCACACACAGACAGTGGAGACCAGAGCTGGGACTGGAACCAGGGCTCCTACCTTGTCACAATTTTCATGTGGTTCACGGATCCCTTCCCCACCTGACCTATGTATTTGCATATCGGTAATGCACTCCTAGAATATCTTCATGGTGTCTGATATTCTAAATTAAATCCCACGTGGCCACAGCTTGATGACATACAAGGAAGGGAATTCTACATGATAGCATTTTGGCTCAGAAACATAATAAAATCACTCTTAGGAGCACAGAAATTCCTATACACTTTTATTCAGTCTACAATTATTCGTTGAACTCCTAAAGCTAGATACCGTACTAATTGGTAAAGCTATTCAAAGAAACATCAAGGGTTTTATAAAAGACATAGTATTATATAAAAAAAAATATAAACAGGAAATTCACATTCAAGTGAAATTAAATGTAAAATGGTATTAAAACTCTTTTAAAGGAGATCAGTTTTTATTGTCTTTTAATGTCTCAGTGTGTGAAAGAAAAATATTGCAAACCATGCTGTGGCCATCAGGTCATCAGTCTCCTGCCACCCACGACAGTGAGTGGAGGGAACTCAAGAATCAGACAAGCAGGCAGCCCAGCCTCTGCTGCCACCCTAACTGTGCCCCCTGAGGCGACTCAGGACGTGAAAGGACAGGACACTGGCCCTAGACAGCTAGGTGCTTATCAAAGGAATGAATTCAATGAGCCCAGACCTTTGCACTTTCCCATTGTCGACTGAAATAAATGCGCAGCCTAAACGTTGAAAGTTATGTTTTATTTGGCGGGAGGACTCGAGCCAGGATGACAGCCTCTCAGATGCTCTGAGGGACTGCTCTGAAGAGGCAGGGGAGGAGCTAGGATATACAGGAGCTTTACAACAAAGACCAGGTAGTTGGGACATTAAAAGCTTACTTGTTAACTAAAGAAAACCAGGCATCGCAAATTGAAGAATTTAGTGCTTTTCTCTGTATGGGAGGCAGCAAACATTTGGGCTCATTGAATTCATTCCTTTGACAAGCACCTAGCTATCTAGCGCCAGTATCCTGTCCTTTCTTGTTCTGGGTCCCCTCAGGGTGCAGCACTGTGAGTGGCTGCAGAGGCTGGGCTGCAGGCTTGTCTTCCCTGGGGGGCGGCGGCAGCCCCTGATGACTTGATGGCTTCAGCATTCTTTGTTTACTGATGTGGTTTGCAGTATTTTTCATTCACATCATGCATAGAAAAGCGCTGAATTCCTTCACTTGACTACCTGGTTTTCTTTAATTAACAGTAATTTTTAATGCTCTGACGACCTGGTCTTTATTGTAAAAACTCCTGTACGTCCCGGCTCCTCCCCTACCTCTTCGGAGCAGCCCCTCAGAGCGATCTGAGAGGCTGTCATCCCGGGCTCGAGGGAATCACGTCCTCAGAAACATCCCCCAAGTGAACTAGAACTCCCAACTTCCAGGTTGTGCCTTTATCTCAGTTGACAGGTATAAATGAGTGGACTCTGCTGGATGAACTTTTCTGGCTTCTCTCAACCCCCCCGCACTTCTCTAGCAAAAGGACAATTCATCGTGCTCCTGGGCGTCTCTGAGCCAGCTTTATTTTATTTTATTTTTTTCGTAGAAGCTGCCGGCTTTTACCAGGCTCAGTAGATCTGAAGGGAGAAGGAGGGACCACGCTGTAGCTGAGGGGCCCATTCAAAGTGAACAATAAGAGGAAATGAGCCAGCAGAGGAAGGCATTTCCTGTTACTTACACAGCAGAGCTGGAGTCGGCAGGGGGGGTGATTTTTCCTTCCTGAAATCCAGAGCTCAGAAAATGGAAACATTTCTTAACTGTTACGTTTTCAGGTAAGAAATTACCAAAGAGTATCATAATTCTTTAAATGGTTTCTATCAATTGTTGGGATTAGCTATAATCAATGATAGTAAAACTCATCTTGAATTTATATGCAGTTTTGGCCTCATCTAATATTTCTAAACTTCCCGTTTTCTTTTCAATTTATATAGATCCAGACTTTGGGTTCCTGACCACCAGAGGATGGGGGATGGCAACTGGGACTTACCACTGGGCACACTTATCTTTCCTCCATCTTTCACTAGCATTTATGTTCAGGCTGAAAACAAGGAGCATCCAATATGTACTCAACTGTATTGGATATCTTGTGGACGAAAACTGGGTCTAAAAATATACATAAAACATTAACTTTGCTATCGCCAATGACAATGGAAAGAACGAAGGGAAATTAAACGATGGTACAAAATATCTATTTCAAATTTCCATTGAGCGCTTCCAGAAAACAAGCAGAAAATAGACTCTTGAGAATCATATCTGATGTGAGCCTAAAATCTTTGCTTCTTCACCATTTACAGGAAATTGATTTTCTGTGATGGAAATCATCTCAGCTCTGTAGACTCTTTGAAGTCCTGTCAAAGAACATTGTGCATTTTCATGCATTGTTTGTAAACTCTCAGAATACACTTTCATGAAATTAATTGTGGTTCAAGCCAAACTCCTTGCTCCTCCTTATTTACAGTCTTAATGTTTCTCAAATCATGGCTTTTCATCTCTTTCATTTACTTTGGAATCATCCAAATCACATTGGTAGGGAAAGAAAAAAAAAATTACTGCAGGTTTATTTTTCAGAGATGCCCTCCAGGTTTTGATGGAAATATAAAAAAGTGTTTCCTGAAATAGACTCCTCCTTTGGGAGCAGAAGTGAGCAGACAGCAGCCCCAAGCACAGGTGTGGGGCCAACTATTGAAATCTAAAAGTCAAACCTGTCAGGAACAAATTGGAATCCTATTAATTCTGCTAGAGCCACAGGGTTTGGATTTTAATAGCTGGAAGTTGGAAGTGCATTTGTCTTTTGGGTGAATTAGCATAAAACTCCCCTTCCCACCCCATGTGACTTGTAGACCGATGTTTCATGTAATTAAAGGCAGCATCTTCATCCTGAATGTTGATTGCTCCCGGTTTTGCAGAATGCAGTGCCTGATGATCATGTGAGCACCCTAAGGGACACTTTCATGTCATTGTTTTGTGATTCAAAAAGGAGAAAAAGAAAGAAAAGCACGCATTCATTTCCTAAGTGAAATTGACCTTTCCATGTATACATTCCCCATGCCTGATTAAAGTTGCAGACTGAGCATCCATGCATGTGTGTACACAGCCAGAGACAGGAATGGGGTGAGAGCGGATTGTGGGTGGGTGGGTGAGGGACTAATTTTGACAGTCTTTTTTGGAAGAGCTCTGAAATTTTGAGATATATATATATATACACACACACACACACACATACACTCTCTTCTTATTCAAATGACTGCCTCCAACATCTATTTATAAACTATGCCAATCCTATGACAATAAGAAAACTACCAAGAGTCTAAGGGAAAATGTAGGCAGCTTAAAAGTCTGCCTTAATCTCTGGAGTTGAAACAAATAAAATATAACCATCACCACCAGCATCACAGAAACAAAAACATTTCAAGCCCCGGATGATCAAGAAGTACCGCCTTCAAAGGACTGAGGCCGAAGTGGACTCTGTCATCTTAGTAGAACCCAAGTTTAATGGCAGTCTACAAGGGCCCGCGAGAACTACAACATTAACTGAGATGTCAGAATCACTAACGGATATCGCAGTACATAGGAAACGCCAATTAATCCCTATATTTTGTTCAGGCTGGTCAGCCTATAGACAGCTAGCAACTGAATGATAATATCAAGAACTCAGATAAGGTCTAGTGGAAAGCAACACGCCTACTTAAAAGGTGAAGACATTAGACACTAAGAAATAGTAAAGGAATTCATTCCATAGCCCAACAATCGTCTGGACTGTGGCGCCAACTGGCGTCCTTCAAAGTCCAAGGACCCCCATTCCTATGCTCTCAGATGTCTGCCTGCGATGGCTCAGCAGATAAAGTACATTCTTGACTGGGCGTGTTTCCCCTAACAAACTTGTCAGCCCCAGGTCACGCCTGATCTCACGATAGCTCAGGCTGGCTCCTTTCCACCCAAGTCTTCACCTCACCAGTCAAACCTCCCTGCCCTTCTTAGATGCTGAACTTCCTAACCTCAGCTACAGCCAAGCAGAGATGTGTGCCCATTGTGCTGTACACCAGAAATTGACACATCGTAAATGACTATACTTCAATTAAAAATAAATAAGTTAATTAAAACAAAACATTGTGCACAGACCTTGTGACCCCTCGGTACCTGACGTGACCCTCCCTGATGAAAGATCTCAGCAGCCAGCCCTCAGTGCTCCTGCAGGCACCTCTCCTCTGAGTTGCCCGCTGCTAAGGCAGTGTGACCTAACACACTCCTTTTCTATTTTCATTCTTTCGCTTTGGTAAATTCTTTTACCTTCCAGGCAGCGGCCTTCTGGACCCCACGACGTGGATTGACTGAAGGTGTGAAGTTTTACACACAGAACAGGTTCAACTGGAAGGAGGACAGTACCTAAGGAAAGGCCATTTGTGGGAGTGGACACCTGCTTGGCGCATCACCCTGGCCTTTATTTCCACCTGGGAGGTGGTGGGTGTGAGGTGTGCTGCCTGGGTGGCCGGGGAGGTCTGATGCAGGCATCTTTCTAAACCTGAGTCAGCCTCAAAGCCGTAGATGGATCCCCAGTTCACAGTCTGTGTTAATTTCTATGCATGCTCAGCCTGGTTTGGGCGTGGAATAAAAATTGCTGATGGTAATAGTAATAACTTTTGCTCTTTCTGTTTATTTTCACCCCGCCTTTCCCTACGGAGGATTGGAGGTCGCCCGGGGTCTGTGCTGATGTTTCCATCTCACAGAAGATGCTCGACAATTTGAGTCGCCTCTTCCTTCCCGGGTCTTCCCTCTCCCCTGGCCCAGCCAAACCCTCTGTGGGACACGCTGGCCCATACTTGAAAAAAATCAAGAATGTTTCCTAAAGGATCCTTTCCTTCCGACCAGAGCAGGATAGGGTGAGTCCAGGATCTCTCAACATTCAGCTGAAAGTTTAATAGGAAAAAAACTTTCTCCCAGTCCATGGCGCGCTGGGAGCTAGCGTTCTGGTTGTCACAGCTGCCAGCAAACAATAGGACCCAGAGGACGGAGAATCCCGCGGGGTCCCCTGGGCCTCACCAGGGAATCTCCAGCCTGCTCACCAGCCCTGCTCTGTTTCTGATGCTCCGGAAATCTCGCTCCCGCCCCAGATCCCTCAGGGATGGGGGTCCCTGCCTGCGAGGCTCTGTACTCCCTCAGTCCATGGGCTGTCTTCCCTTGCATGAAGGCCAGAAAGCTCATTAAAATTTAAAAAAAGAAAAAAGAAAAGGAATCCTGCCAGTGGAGAATTATGTTTTAACAGTCTAGAGCCCTCTGCTCTCTAACAGCCCAAGGCCTGTGAACACTTTTGCCTTCTCACCCTCTAAATAAACTTTCTTTATATGCACGTATATATTATGCAAATATGTATTTTCAATGATAAATATATATTATATTATATAAAGGTATATTTTTAAAGCTAAATATAAAGGTACATTTTTAAAGCTAAATATATTATATAAAGGTATACTTTAAAGATAACTATATAATATAAAAGCATATTTTTAAATATTATATGCATTACACAAAGACATAATTTTGAAGATAAATAAATAAATAAATATATATATATATGTTTTTTATTTTTAGTGTAGTGAAGTAAGCCAGAAAGAGGAAGAAAAGTGCCCTACAGAATCACTTACACGTGGGACCTGTACAAACTTGTAGGGAAGGCCCAGCGCCCCGCGGCCGCTGCCCTGCGGCGGGTAAAGGCCGGGCCCGCCCGCCGGCCCCGGGGTGGCGGCCGAGCGAGGCGCGCAGAGCAGACGCTGCAGGCAGGACGGAGCGCGGAGGCGAGCTCCCCGGCCGGGCTGGTGCTGCGCCGTCTCCCACGGCAGGTGCGCCCCGGACGGGGCTGAGTCTGGCCCCTCCGTCCGCCCTGGCGCTCCTGCCTCTCTTCCATCTTCGTTTGCTGCCCCCTCCCTGCGCCTCCCTTTCCTGCTTTTTTTGCCATAAATGTGTTTGGCAGCCTCCTTCGGCCTCGCATCCCTGGGGACCATCTTCAACAAACCTCAGGGGTGGACCATCAGCTCTAAGAAGGGGAAGGTGGTTCTTCGTGACCGTGACCTCTCTGGACTCTTGCCACCACGCGGGTTGGCCCCTCCTGCCCAGAAGAGCAACTGTGACCCTCCGCCTCCGCGAGGCAGCCCATCGGCCCCTGGGGTCCCGTCTCCACAGGCCTCTGCCCGCCGCCTGACAAGAGACGGAGGGAGACAGTGTCCTCTGATTCCCACGAAGGTTTCTGGAAGCGTAGGGACGCCACACGCGGAGGAAATCGGTTTCTCCACATAAGATGTGCTGCCTTGTGTTTACGCTTAAAAAAAAAAAAGAAAAGAAAAGAAAATATTTTTCCCCCAATAATTTTGATACAATGTTGGGAAAAGTGAGAATCTTAAAAACAAAGTATTTTATTTTTAACGACGACTCCATGTGCTAAGCAGAGTTTAAATGGCCAAATAAAAATGGACCCTGGAATGTATCAGAAACTTCTTCCATCTCTTATGATCTTAACTCTGCAGTCATGTTTGGATGTAGATTAAACAAAGACCAGCTCTCAAACGTTTTCCCTTGTTTTTGAAAAGCAGAAGGAATTTTTTTGTTTTGTTTTGTTTTGCTTTCTGAATTGTGTGTGGTTTCCATAAGCTCGTCTTTGGGTGGGAGGAGATATTATGAGGGTTTTCCTGAGCATTGATTAGGAATCTTTTGTTTTGAAAAAGAACTGTGAGGCATAGTTTGCAAAATAGAATGTGTTAGTCTGGAGAATTTAGGGGAGATGATGGGACAAAAAGACAATCAATTAAGAAGAGCAGAGAGTCATCTGTCTTCATAAATCCGAGAGACAAGGTGGCCTTCCACCACGTGGAGCAGAGACCTTGGAGAGAATTGAACTTCCCGGGGCCATGACAGTGCTTCCTTGGTTACATACTGCCTCCGGATACAAATGACAGTGTAAGAAGAAAAGCAAGAATAGGAGGAGAAAGTGGGAACGGAGCAGGGCTAGTCCTGCCCATGCCATCCCAGGGGAAATTTAGAGACGGGATGAAGGTAGTTTTGTCAAAGGACAGAGGGAAAGCTGTGTCTCTCGCTTGGGAACCCCTTGGATCCTACAGACCCCTCATCGCTCCAGTAACTTGGTCTTCATCTAGGTGAATATTCTAATTGTGCACCCCTTTGTCCCATTTCTTCCTCGTGGTGGCCAAATTGCACAGAAAGGGATCTCAGGGATTGGAAATGGTTGCTTTCTTTTTGACTTCTGCTAACCAGCTTGTGCTCCTGGCCCAGTGGTAGAATTACCACCACCATTTAGAAGAAGTAAAAGTGGACGGCAGTAAGACAGAAAGGTAAGCAGGAGGCTGGCATTACCCAGCCTAACATTAACTAATGATGCTTCTGTATCAGCGGGTCCGAGCTGACCTGCCTCTCTGACACCTGAGCAGATCTGGTGGGCAGCCACGCCCACTTCCCCATCCTCGGGCTCCCTGGACTTAAATCCAAGCAAGTGCAGCTAATTCCAAGCTTTTAATGATTAACTGTGATTTCTATTTTATCAGCTCTAATGAGAACTATGTATCATTATTTTTCTAAAATCTTCCACATGTTGCTTTCATTAGGATTACAGCACATCAATTTTAAACAGAACGGCAGTCCGTCAGATCCGATCCACGTGCTGCTCACAAGCTCACAGCTGTTAAGCCACAGGAGAGAGACGTGATGAAACGGAGCAGGCAAATCACAGCTCAAACAGCCCGCTGTTTGGAGACTCGCTGTTTGGGTCATTAGCATTCACGTTTCAATCAGAAAAATGAATTCTGTGATCTGGCTATTTGGAGAGTCTCCATGTCTAGACCATACTCTTTCTTGGAATCAGCCAAAGTTTCACACTCGTAATCCTCTGTGTACCCACCAGGTAATGTGGATGAATGAGTGGGCTGGGTGTGAAAGGGACCAGGAGTTTTGTGGGTTGAGGGCACACGCTTCATGGAGAGAGCCAACTGCTACGCCACTCCGTATAATTGTGGTAAAATATTCATATTTATACAACAAAAAGTCAACAAGCTGGGGCTTTTAATGTAAAACACTCCTAATTTTAAATATGGGAAATAATATATATATATTTTTTAAACACATGGACCACCCATGAGCCACCCTTGGGCCATCAGTTTGGGACTTCCACTCTGAACTGTGTAGATTTCCAGGGTAGCTAGCACCTATCTTTGCTTTTTATGTATTTATTTGGCAAGGGGGCATGTTTTTCAGTGTCTCATGCCCTGGAATGGAATGGACCACTGAATGTGTATGGAATGAATAAGACACAAATGGATGCAATGGTACGAGATGGGAAGGGACTTGCCCACAGTCAGGTAATGAGTGACAGGAGCAGATAAAAACTATTTCACGTTCTTTCTAATGTCCTTGACCTTGTGCTCAGCCTCTGCTCCAGGTTTTAGAGATGCAAAGGCAGAGAAAGAGGCTTGCAGACATTTATCAGGCTGAGCATATAAAGCCATTCTCAGTCTTTAATCTGAAAATGTGTGTCTCATGTGCCTGGGGCAGGGGAGGTGAGGGGAAGGTGACAATCATTATATCACCTTGCGTTTTGAAGCATGGACTGTGTGCCAGACATTCTGGCAAAAAACTACAGATATGTTTCCTTATTTGATCATCACAAACATATCAGCCATTTCCATTTCAGAGAAGAAACTGTGGCAAACAGAGATGAAGAGATCTAGTCCCAAATCACGCAGCTGCTAAGCTGCATTCACTTTACACAGGTGCTTCCACACGTGCTCTTAATTCTCAAAACCACCATGGGAGATGGTCATCATTATACACTTTTTACAGAGGAGGGACACAACCTCAGAGGGCTTACCTGATGCACACAATCATACACCATGCCAGTGACTAGTTAAACTGAGATTAAATCCTGGTCTGTTGCTTCAGAAAATATGACATTTACATTTATTACAATAGCTGCTCTGCTAGACATACTGGATGTCTTCTCATGATGGCTTATAACCATCCCCTGCAGGATATACAACAGGATCCAGATCCCACAGTTGAGGTCAAGCCTCTCTTCACAAAAACTCACTACTCCATGCTTCCATACCACCCCCCCCCCATCAGGTACCTTAGTATAAACCCTGCAGCCTCTCTCTTTCTGCACTAAGGTCTTCCTTCCACAGTGTCAGCCGGGTTGGTTTAAGAATAGTGAAACTGTGTCACGTAAACCTTGCACAAAAGCTTCCCATGGCTCCTCATCACATTTGAAGTCAAATTCAGTTCTCTTCATGTGATCTATGTGGCCCCGTATACCCTGTCCTTGCTCACTCATCTTTCCCCTCCTGACCCGTCCCTTCTGGAACAGCCACTTTGGCCCTCCTGGAGAGCCTCCTGTTAATCAAGGATGTCTTAGTCTCATGGACTGCTCCTTCCTCTGAGAATGTTCGTCTTCCAAATCTTGCTCCCTCACTTTATTTCGGCATTTGTTCTAATATCAATTCGTCAAAGAGACATTATTAGAAAAATATTATCTCAAATAAAGTACCTGCTCTAAGTGGAGTTTATTTCTCTCTCTTTCTCTTTTTTTCCCACTTAAAGCTATCTGTAATTATATTATTACCTCTGTATTTGATTGCTGCCTGTATCCCTCACTGGAATGTAAGTTCCACAAGGGCAGGGTTTTTGACATATTCACAGCTACATCTAAGCACAGAGAAGTGTCTGAATATATCTGAACTGAAGAAGTCTCTTTGCATGAATGGCTGACTGACTCCCAGAATGCAGGCACACGCTCTCCCATTTGGCATGCCTCTTGATGTCTTCAGAGCCAAAACACAAGGAGAACAGTCATGTTTTGAAATCCACTGAAAACAAATATGATGGATAAACACAGACTTAAGAAAAGGAATGTTTGGTTAGATTCCAGCTACGTAAGTGAAGCGAAGAACAGAGTCCCAGACCTTGGAACAGAGAAGGAAAATGATTAAGCTGTGACTGTTTGCAAGAGGAGAGCTCCATTCTTCTAAAACTATACGCAGAGACAATAACTTGAACTTAAAAAAAAAATAAGAGGAGACTTATTCTTCGTCGTAGAAGAATGAATATTCTTTTTCTCCCCCCTCTTTTCCTTAAGTTGGAAAAACGAAGCAAAAGACAAAGGGGAGATATCACGGGGCGAACCAGGAGGTTACACATAATGTTGAAGGCTGTTTATGATGGAGTCGTTTTAATTCAGTTGTAGATATGAGGGAGCAAAAACACATTGCTTTCAAAAGGGGAGCGTCAAGCAAATCTAGTGTTGCTTTCATTGACCTTTAAGGGAGGGAGGTGGACAGAGTTTGCTTGTTTAAGTTCTTGGGGAATGATGGACCCCAGCAGGTAGCATTTCTGTCCGGTCTTCTTGGAGCATCTCCACAGAGATCAGATTTAGACCCCCATGCCTGACTCCTCGAGGCATGCTAATCCCGTCTTGACATTTGTAGTAACTGAAAACTCTGTGGGTAAATTGGTAAGAAGTTTCCCTTCCGAGAGTTTCCTGTGATGATAAGAGTATAAACAAAGTAACAGCGTGGTGGTCTCGCCTCTCCGGCTTGAAGGGAGCAGGTCGCTGTTCTCCTTGTGACCTGCGGGGGGCAGTGTGGTGTTGTCAATGTCGCTGGCGTGCCGGTCAGGGGATGCTCGCATCTGGTTCCAGCCCGAGTTCCTCTTGCTCCATCTCGAGCCCTCATTTTTCCCCACTTGTGAAATGAAAGGATGGATGGTACTAAATACGCTCTATGGACTGTTCCCACATCTACAATCCCATCATTCTAAGTGTGAAATGGTGCTGGGGTAGTTCAGGAACAGGATGGTTAAGGAATATTTGGGGGTACCCTGTCACTAGCACCTTGACTCCGCCCACTTTCTGTTTTCAACTTTGAAGCGTAACGTTTACTTTAGAGAAACGTCGGTTTCAACGTGCTGCTCTGCCTACCTTGGGGGATTGTACCTGGTTACTTTAGGGGTGCGAGGAAGTGCAGAGAGGCCCACAGTCATGGTGACATACCCAAGAGGCTGGCCCTGAAATACACTGTATGATATATTTCGTGTTAATGTAATTCTCATTGTCTCTAATCCATGTGGTCATATAGTCACTAAATAATTCCAAGCTTAGCTGAAAAATGGAAACCGTTAGTGTTTTTCCCCTTTGTTAATTTTGGAAGAAATCTTTTCCCCGCCCTCCCGCAAAAGATCTTACCCTTATTTTGATTTCTGCTTTTCTCTCTTTATTTCAAATTATGAATGAAGGTAGGATTGTTTTAATAAAGGCAGAGAATCACGTTGCTTTAATTTTAACAGCAGGGCAGACATTTCCAAATCAGTGATGAGGGTTTTATCTGCCCAGTGTGGACAACTTGAGTTAAACTTACCAGCAGTCAAACTAGGTACATTGGATGGTGTGGTTGGAAAGCCCAGCCTTGCCACGTTTATCTGGGCAGCGTCTGGTGAGTCACTTAATCTCCCAGTGTCTTGATTTATTGTCTTTAAGATGCAGATGATAAAAGGACCTACCTCATAATTTTATTATGAAGATTAAATGAATTAATGCTGATAAAAGTTCTTAGGACAATGCCAGGCACCAGCTAAATATGCAATACGGGCAAACTCTCAATGTGAGTCTATTTTTTTTTATTGTTGTTCAAAAATAATCCTTTTATGAGGAGGGGGATCAAAAACAGTTAGAATTTTATCTACAAAAACACTGTTTTGATGACATATTCACATGCTCCAACTCCAGTTTCCACTACTCCTTTAAACATATCCGTCACTTCATTCAATAATTTCAATAAAAATACCCACCATTTATTGAGCACTTATTAAGTGCCAGGCTCAGCGCCATGAACTCTTAAGTGTACTGCATTATTCAAGCTTTACTTTGTGGGATTTTTACAGAGTGGAATATGCATAGGGAGAAGAATAAAGCACTTGCCCAAGGTCATTCGGGTCCAGGGTGCAGGACTACGGTCTGAATCTTAAGACATAATTAAAGACATATTTCAAATATCATTTCACCACGAGACATTTTCTCATCACCCACCATCCTCTGTGGAGTCTGTGGGTGAATTTTGAAAAGATTTCCAAAGCTTAAGTATCAGTGTCTGACATTTTCCATATTTTGATCTGAGGGTGTCACGGGCCATTGCATCATTCGCCCTTTGTGACCTAGGGGAGTTGGCATCTGTTTTTGTTTTAGTTTCTCCCTGTATTTGCATTGATTGAGCACAGAAATCTTTCACATTTTTTTTTCCTTTAAAGTATGAAAGTCTATTTTAAAGTAAGGAAGGCATCCAGAGATGAAGATTTAATAATGCTAGTGTGTGGACTCTCACATACTTAATACCTTTTTAAAATTTATTGACATCTACTCCTGTCAATAAATCATTAAGTAAGTGCTGAGTGCTTGCTAAGTGCTCACGGTCTTCAAAGCTGTCTTCCTCCCAGCCCTGTGAGTGCCTGTGTCTGCGTGGATCATGCAAGACCACAGACTTCTAACTCTGGTCCCCTCTGTCTACATCACTCTTCTAGAGGCTGGGAACCAAAGTCTGTTTTCTCCAAATCCCAGCCCCCCATCACCCCTCATTTCTGTCTCACCTCCGGTTCTCCCCTTCCCCATAGTGGACGATGAGTTTGAAGTTAGAATGAACTTTAATTTATTAATTGGCTAGCTGAATGAGCTTTGTAAACATACTTTTGTCTCTCTGACCTTATGTGTACAATGGGTGTTAGAATCTCTGCTTTGCAGGGTTGTTTTGAAGACAATTAGAAATAAATGGATATACTAAGCACTCAGTTCACAGAAGTTATTATCATCTCAACATTGCTCTGAGAAACACTGTCAACTCTGAGCCTCTTTTCTGGTCTAAACCTCCTTTTCTCATTGATCGTGCTGTTTGGTTTATCGCTGTATCTGTATATTTTCCTGTTGCACACTATCTGGTTATTGCAGAAGACTCCTAAAGCCTTTGTGAAATTGGCAGGATATAGTATAAACACACAGTGTAAGCAAACAAATAAAATCAAATAAATAAATATAGCCTTTTGGCCGCAAATTCCCAAGGCCTTGAATTCTCTAGTTATAAAATCTGTCAACAATGATGATAATTTATAAATCCCAAAGAACCGACAAAGTGAGAAATGTAAAATTTAACACAGGGCCTGCCTGTGCAGAAGCAATCCTAATTGCAGTCATTTATGTCAACAGCTTACCATTTAGACCTAATTACCATGCCTCAAAATTGCATTATGTATATCATTAGGTGTGTGTCAAATTAACTCTGTTGTAAGTTGGATTTGATTATGTTATGATTCTCTACACCTGCATGCTCGGTTTTTCTAGTTTGTTGCATATGTACTAGGGTCAATTGCTCTCAACGCTGCCCCCCCCCAAAAAAAACCCAAGGCAAGGCAGCAAACACGGGGAGTAAGATACGTGGCATCAAACTTTGAAGAATTTATTGTTGGGGGAAGAAAGGGACTCAGACTATTAATTTGAGGACCCTGCTGTTGATATGCTCATTCCCACTGTAATTTTGTGTTCTTCATTTCCATGGTGGGAATATCCATCTTTTTCTTTGTTAGCTTAAGAGAGTCTAACATGGTAAAAACAGAACAGCTTTGGGAATTAGTAGATGTGGATCCAAAGTGCTGCCATCTATTTGGTGTATGATCTTGAGACAAACTCTTAACTGCTCACAATCTCCACTTCTTCAAATAGGAATAGAAGTAGTATTCCATTGTAGACTGGATAAAGATGTGATATATATCTAAACAATGGAATACTACTCAGCCATAAAAAAGAATAAAATAATGCCACCTGCAGAAACATGGATGGACCTGGAGATCATCATACTAAGTGAAACATGTCAGGCAGAGAAAGACAAATACCAAATGACATCATTTATAGGTGGAATGCAAAAAAAATGACAAAAATGAATTTATTTACAAAACAGAAATGAACTCACAGACATAGAAAACAAACTTATGGTTACTGGCAAGGGGAAGGGAGTGGGAAGGGATAAATTGGGAGTTTGGGATTTGCAGATACTAACTACTATATATAAAATAGATAAACAACAAGTTTCTTCTGTACAGGGAATTATATTCTAATCTTGTAGTAACCTATAATGAAAAAGAATATAAAAAGGAATATATGTATGTATGACTGAAGCATTATGCTGTACACCAGAAATAGACACAACATTGTAAACTGACTATACTTCAATAAAAAAATAAATACCTAAAATGGAGAAAAAATGGGAATATTGATATCTACTTCTTAGGCTACTTGTGAGGATAAACAATATCTGTGAAGAATAGGAATATTGTTCAGTATTTGGGAAGCTTGAAATAAGGGGCAAACTCTCTTGTCCTCCTCTTCAAATGTATTGATCCTTCAAGTCCCAGGATATCCCTCAGGTCCTTCAAAACCTGGATGAAATTCTTTTTTTCTTGTGCATTCCTAGAATCCGTGATTCTTTCATACAGGCGGACATGCTGTTTGTTGATATTTGATAGTGAGCTCAAAAGTGGAGGTTTGCTTTCAGAAGACCATAACCTTCTTATGTTTGTTTGCTTAGTTTTCAGCTGTACCTTGGAAGTGTCCCACCAGAACCACAGAACATCATACATCAGGTGTAGATGGAAACCTAGAAGTCACCTTGTCCAGTGTCTTCGTTTTCCAGATGAGAAAAATCAGGACCCAGACAGGTTAAATGACTTCACTGTGGCCTCGTGGTTGGTAAGTGACAAAACTGGGGTAACAATTTCAAACTGATCTTTTTACTAAGCAGAGGGGTTTGCAGACCATGACCCACAAGCCAGATCTGGCCTGCCCTATTTTTTAAATAGGATTTTATTGGAAGACAGTCGCATTCTTGTTCATTGACATATTGTCTAGGGCTCCCGATTGCAGCCGCTCAGTTGAAAATCTGCCGAAGAGATCATATGGCCTGAAACACTCGATATGGGTACCAGCTGGCACTTTGGAGGTTTCTGGAACCCTGACTCAGAAGAACATTCTCAAACTCATAAGTGAACTATTACTCATAAGTGAATTATCACTCAAGTCTTTTTTTTAATTGAAGTGTATTTACAATGTATCAGGTGTACAACAAAGTGATTCAGTTATATATGCTCTTTATCAGATTCTTTTCTATTATAGGTTATTGCAAGATATTGAATATAGTTTCCTGTGCTGTACAGTAGGGCCTTGCTGGTTATTTACTGTATATATGTAAGATACACGCATCCCCACGTTCATAGCAGCAATACTTGCAATAGTCAAGACATGGAAACAACTTAAATGTCCATTGACAGATGACTGGATAAAGAAAATGTGGTGTATCTATACAATGGAATATTATTCAACCATAAAAAGGGATGAAATAATGTCATCTCCCAAGTCTTTTTTTAACTCGAGTGAACAAGAACAACCAATGAGCAATGTTTGTTGTTTTTATACTTAAGTGGCTTTTATATCCCAGGAGACACACAATGTCACATATGCAACATCAACATTACAGGAAATTGTTCCTGTCTGGGGTGTGACTGTGGAGAGCAAGTGGTGATACTTGTGAAATATGATTGCCTCTCAAAACCACTTCACATAACCCCCCACAACCCAGGTTTGCACTGACAACTAGGAAGTTCTTACTCAAAGGAGACTTGTTATGTTTTAACTGCAAGATTCCTATGGGCACTTAACGCACCTCACTGTTTCATTTGTCAACCAACTAATCAACTGGCCATAAGCAGTGAGCCCCCATTCCACCTGCTCCACACCTGCAAGGGCTATTCAAGTTCACACTGTCAATAGAAAGAAACACCAAACGTCTCCCCTGGTGGGATGCTGTGTTCAGATGAATTACATTTGGCTAACAAAACAGCAACCCATGTGCAGAACAGGCAAAAAGGAAATATATGACGTATGCTGGATATAAGTGAAATATCCCCTCAGAGCAGGGAAACAGGCAATCACAGAGGCATCAACATTTGTTGAGCACGTTAGCATGCCTGGCATCAACACACAAACACTCAGTGTTGTCTGTTACCAAGTCCGGCAATCACTCTGTAGCGTGAGCAGTGCTCTACACAAAGCGCTTGTGTTGTCAGTAACAGAAAAAGCCAAACTGACTGGTTTACACCAACAGGGAAATGTGTCATCTCAGGCACCAAGAAAAGGCACAGTGTTTCCAGAATTAATCCCATGGTCCAGCAATATTGTCAAGAATCCTTTTTTTTTTTTTGCTGTATTTTCCTTTGACCATCTTTAGCATGTCATTTTCATTTTCAAAGTTGCCAAAGCAGACACAGTTGTGACCAGATACAGTGAAAGAAAACAAACTATTTCTTCCCAGGAACTGTTGCCTCTCTGGTCAAAGAAATCTTATCACATACCCCTGCTAGAGGCAGTTCCTGGTTGAGATATCAGACCTCCGTCTTGTCTTAGACTTTGGGGTTTGAGGTTGGGGTGGGGTCTGTCTCCCCGTTGGCACACAGCTGGGTGGAACAGAGTGAACAAAACTGAACCAGGAACAGGAAGGAAGAAGGGACAAAAAGGGATCTGGGGACAGGCTACTCACAGCACCTGCCATGGGTCCCATTTAGCGTATGGATAATGAGGCTCAGAGAAGTTACGTAACTTACTCCAAATCCTAGAACGGGTATTTTTTTTTCTTTTCTTTCTTTTTTTTTCTTTTGGTATTTATACCTTTCTTTCCTCTAAAAGGAATTGTAATAGATTAGAATTATACCTGCTGTATAACAAGATAAAAAAAGACAGCAGTAGGGAAACTTCAGTTAAGGGACCACAGTGATGGCATAACTGGGAAGGAAAAGCTAAGTTAGGAACATCAGAAATCAGAGGAGTCAGCATTTACTTCTTGCTCTCCTGACTCCCAGAACCTGGCTTAGCAGCCTCACCCAGAGCAGCAGAGAAGCCAAGCCCCAAAGGCACAGGGACAGGTGTTAATACATTTTTATATGCAGGACTTCATCTATCCATTCATTCAGTCCAAAACCCAGAATCTTGAATACGATCTAAGAGCCAGTCACTGGGAAGTTAAACTCCTAGCTCTGCTCTTAGGCAGAGGGCATCAGTGGGAAGCAGACACACAATCAAATGACCATGCAATCTGTTAAATGCTGCAGTGAACGGAGAACCCCTCAAACCAAGGGCGAGCATCCTCCATGATTCCCATGCCCCACTTTGTTTGACACTTGACAACACTGAGCCCCAAAGGTTTTGGAACTAACAGGAGACAGTTGGGGACAGACCCTTAAGTACTAGCTGACTCTTTTGCTTATGGTGTACCAGGCTCTGCCCCGTGAGCTTTGCACATACATCAGATCATTCTGTCCTCACCATCACCCCGCAAGGGAGGCATTCCTGTGATCCCATTTTACAGAAGAGGTAGCCAAGGCAAAGAGATAATGAGGAATGTTCCAGGATCATGTTACTGGGTATGTGAGGGAGCTTGGGTTTGACCCAGAACTTCTTGGTCTTTGAATTCTTAAGAATGAGGCAAAATGACCTGGAATAGACATTAGTTCCTGCCATTCCTACAGGAGATGTTGGGCTGTGGTTGGACATTGACCCAATGATGATTACTTCCCTTCATCTCACAGCTGCATACACCAAGGGTTGGAAAGCAAGGATCACTCTCGGGAGGTCATTCTGATGATCAGCAGTGGACCTGGGCTTCCAGTGCTGTCTCTGATTCAGGTCCCTCCTCCGGTCCTCACGTCATCTTTATTAACTCTCTGACCACCCCACCCTCAGCACCCCCCGACCCCACTACCTCCTTACAATTTTTTTTCAGACTTCAGTCTTAAAGTCTTAATCCTAGCTCCAGATCAAGATTACTCATTGCAGCCATCTGCCAATTCTATTTGTGTTTTCAGAGATTATGTTATATTTATTGGTGCAAATCTACCTTCCCCCACCGCCCTTCTTTGAGAGGCACTCTACAAGCTGGCCAGAGTCCTGTTTTGTGTTGGGGTTGGGGGGCAGCCAGACATGCTCACTGTCTCTAGAGTAGCAAAGATTTGTCCCATCAAGCTTGTCCAGAAGAGGTCCAGCTGCTCTCCCCTCAAATGTGCAGTAGATTCAGCCATCGAGCTAAGACTTGCTCTCCCTGGAGTACCACAGCTCTTTAATCCCTTTCTCTCAAAAGCAAATATATTGATTTTATTCTATTTTGCTTTTGAGTTCATGAATCCTGTGGCTCAGTACCTAGGAAAAGGACTGGTGACAGACCTCAATATAAACCCCTCATGTTATGCAAATTAAAAATATATTTGCATTGCCTTAAAGGCAATTCTAGGGCTGAGATGTTCAAATAAATTAACCAAGACAGAAAAATAAACATGATTAGGAAAGTCAAACTCCTGGAGATGGGAAAGAAAAAGTGAAAAACCTATTTTTCCTAATAAGCCAATTAAAGCAGATATACTTTAAGTGGACTCATCACTAATAACTTTTACACACACACACACGCACACACATACAAACACGCTTCACTTAACACATGGTCCCCCTTATGTTTCCGTATACAGGCATGGACCATGGGCTCAACTGAGAGTTCCACAGGATACAACTGAATTGGCAAACTCAGATATGATTCGAGGAGTTTGAATAGCAGTTGTTGAAAGGGCTAAGCGTGTTTAGAGTGTAAAAAGTGAAGGTCAGGTTGGGGCATTATCCCCGCCTTTGAATATCTAAAGGGCAGTCATGTAGAAAATGGAATAGACTCGTTTTGCATTGTTCCAAAAGCGCAGAGCGAGCATGACTGATGGGAGAAGTACAGAGGCAAGTTTTGGCTCAATGTAAGGATGAAAAATTGGAACAGCGAGTGCTGTCACAAAAGGGAAAGCTTTGCTTCTGGGAATAGCGAAGTCTCTCCCCAAGAAGGGCTTCAAAAATAGACTGGCGTGGCCATTGGTCAAGATTCTGTAGAGAGAACTCACGCATTGTTGAACAAGAGCAGACGCTCTCCATCTTGGCCGTTAAACGTTCTGGTACTGGAATCTCACCAAGGAGATTCTGATTTGATTCGTCTGCGGTAGCGCCTGAACATCAAAGTATTTACAAGGTCCCCAGCTGATGCTAATGTGCAACCAGATAAAGAACCACAGGGCAGAGGATGCATTCGTTCATCCTGTTGGTCATTCGTTTGGCAGATGTTCATGGAGAAAGCACTGTCTGCTCTGAGCTGGGGGGAGCGTAGCAGGTGCGAGTGGTACCCACCCATCACTCGTATGCCTCACCCTTAACACTTGCACACATTGAACTTCCCACTGTGGCCCCTGCTTCATCTGAAGACTCTCTCTTCCAGTGGGGGCCCTCTTTGCCCATGATGGGGCAGGACAGAAGTGCCAGAGAATTATTTCTCCTTCAGGTACCCCCAGCCCAGCACTGATGGGAACCCACTCACCGCACAAAGGCATGAATCTGGACTGTGTTCTATACTGGCCCTCAGAGTTCCTTCAGTGGGATTTCACTCTCATCCCACCTCTGTTGACTGATAAAGCTGATAACACCCATTGTGTGATGCCCTCTCTCTCCTCCCTGACTCACTCCCTGGCCCCAGTGCTTCTCCCTTTATTCCCCAGACAGATCTCTTTGCAGTTGAATATTTGCCTTAGGGTCTGTCCCGGGGAAATCCACACCATGCAGCCAGAGGGTAACTAGGCTCGTTCAGGCTCAGGGTGGCCACATCATAAAAGGAAAGCCAACAAGTGCGCAAAACCTGTTACTAAGTGGAGCCATATCCCCAGTATTCCAATGAGATTGAAGACCAGGGAATTTTCCTATCCGCCCCATTGCATTCGGTTCACATCCCCATCAGAATCTGAATTCAGTGTGGTCTGATGCCCGGGGTCACACTCTAAACCAGTATTCTATGTCCTCTCTAAATGCTATCATTGTAAAACGACTGTCATGGTGAAATATTCATCAAGTAGAACTTACTGTGCGTGGCCATCCCATATATCACAGCTATATATTTTTCTAGTCTTCTATTTTTTTTCCTATTTTCTAATGTCATTATCCTTCCTCCCCTTTTCCAAAAATCCATGAGTGAGTTGAACGATTTAAGTCATGCCATTATGTTATAGAAGGGTTAAGTTTCTACGACTCTACTGTCAGTACTCCTAACCTCAACTTCCAACACTAGCCGAAGGGTAGTTTTAAGTTGACTAATCACTCCTAAAATATTCTAAGCGGAACGAACCCCAGGGACAGTCCCGGTGACCTTGATTCCAGAATCCTGTACGGAGCCTCACCGACAGTTTCCATAGCAACCGAAGGGGATGAATGAAGATGATTTTCATTTGCCTGTCTCTGAGTTACAACTTCCTTTTAATAGGAAACTAGAAGAGAAATGTGATTCCTATGCTAGAATAGGACAGGATTGCCAGCTGTTTTCCTTTGAACCGGAGTTTAGATTCTGGCTTGTCTGTCCTCTTGAAGGTCCCTCAGAGCTGTCGTGTTCCTCTCTCTCCGACACCCTGACCTGTTCATGGTGCTGCCTTGCTTGGACGGCCCTCCGTTTTCCTCTCTCCCTTTCTGCATTCTCTCCAGGTCCCAGTCCCTTGTCTGCTGCTCTCTGCCTCCACGAAGCCTCCTCCAGTCCTCATTGATCAATAATGACTCCGAATCCATACCAATTTTAGTTTCATCTGCTGTAGGATATTTACATCATTGTTCACAGGCGGGATGGCTAAGAACAAAGATGTTGGCCAAAGGCAGATCTGTGACCCCAACTCTGCTTCTTGTTAACTCTCAGGACTCGGGGCCCTTGGCTTCACCTTCTAGCCTCTCATTTTGGTCCTCTGCACAATCTGGATAATAATGGAACATGCCCCATAGATTTGTGCAAGGGCTTCAATGGAATAATAGATCTAATATGCTTAGCACAGTGCCCACCATGTAGTATGTATTTGGGAAAAATCGGCCAGATCAGTGTCAACTTCTATCGCTGTGACACTTCGTGGGGGACGCTCACATCGGGGGCATGGAAGGGGCAGTCAGGGGAACCCTGGTTTCACAACTTTCCTGCCTGTGCGTCGGTGCATGAACATTAGGGCTCATTCAGCGAGTCACTGCTCCTCTCTGAGGCTCCAAGTCCTTGTCTATAAAATGCACTTGCCACCATCTGCTTCACGGTTTTGGTCAAGTTTAAGTGAATGCATTACGGCAGGGAAGACACTTGCCATGATGCTTTTAGTGGAGCCCAGTACATTCATTTCTTTGGTCCCACTTATCCTATCACCTACCCTGTAAGACATTGTAATTTTTTTTTAATTTTATTTTTTATTGAAGTGTAGTTGATTTGCACATTCAGTTTCAGGTGCACAGCAAAGCAATTCAGTTATACATATACATATATTTTTTTCAGATTCTTTTCCATTATATGTTGTTACAAGAAACTGAATGCAGTTCCTTGTTTATCTATTTTATATAGAGTAGTGTGTATCTGTTAATCCTGAACTCCTCATTTGTCCCTCCACCCTCCCCATTCCCCCCTTGTAACCATAAATTTGTTTTCTATGTTCATGAGTCTATTTTTGGCTTGTAAATAAAATGTGTATCTTTTTTTTAGATTCCACATATAAGTGATTCATATGATATTTGACTTTGTCTGACTTCATTTAACATGATAATCTCCAGGTCCATCAATGACGCTGGAAATGGCATTTCATTTTTTATGGCTGAGTAGTATTCCCCCCATCTTTATCCAGTCATCTGTTGATGGACATTTAGGCTGTCTCCATGTCTTGGCTATTGTAAATAGTGCTGCTATGAACACTGGGGTGCAGGTGTCATCCTGAAGTAGGGTTCCTTCTGGATACAAGCCCAGGAGTGGAATTCCTGGGTCATACGGTAAGTCTATTCCTAGTCTTTTGAGGAATCTGCACACTGTTTTCCACAGTGGCTGCACCAAACTGCATTCCCACCAGCAGTGTAGGAGGGTTCCTTTTCTCCACACCTTCTCCAGCATTTACTGTTTGTGAACTTCTTAATGACGACCATTCTGACTGGTGTGAGGTGGTAACTCGTGATTCTGATTTGTGCTTCTTTAACAAGTAGTGATACTGAGCGTCTTTTCACGTGCCTGTTGTCCATCTGGATGTCTTCGGAGAAATGTCTGTTTAGGTCTTCTGCTCGTTCTTTGGGTTGCTTGTTGTTTTAGATATTAAGCTGTATGAGCTCTTTGTATATTTTGGAAATTAGTCCCTTGTCAGTTGCGTCATTTGCAAATATTTTCTCCCATTCTGTAGGTTGTCAAAATGTTGTAATTTTCTTAATCACACTGAGTGTCTGATGTTCACCGGATCGTCAATGCACCATTAGATGACTGAGCACACATGTGCATTTGATACAAACACATGCAGTGTATGTCCATCTACATTCATGGAGCTGCCATTGATTCCTGGGCCTGAGGTCTTTGGCCATCTTGGTAGAAGGACAAATAGGGATTATTCAGGCTGAAGAGACAAGGGGGCAGCATCTTCTTCAAAAGCAACTTCATAATAACTAGCTCCTGTGTTATCTTTTAGACACAACAGTGTAGAAATGTATGCTTAAATGAATTCATCTTGGCAACCCACTTAAGGGCCTAAGGCCAGTGAGCGAAGACATTTAGTTGAAATTCCTATGACAAGGACAACAGAGGAGGACATTTTTAAAGTGTTGAAACATAGACTTAATTAGTAGCCCATTAGGAGGTCCAATTAAGGAAGAACATCGTTGCAAGGCAACCTCTAAAACCACACAGCCATTAAGTGACAAAGCAGAATTTTAAACGTGGTTCATCGCACTGCCAAGTCCTCCTGGCAAAGTTGGGCCCTGACCAAGTCCTGAAAGAAGGCTCAGGAAGAGGGTCAGAGAAGGAACTGACCCTATGGTGGGCAGGCAGAGTAGGATGGGCCTGAAGGATATGGAGTTGGGCGGTTGGCTGTGTTTCTGTCACTTCTCTGTTTGGAAGCCTTCCATGGCTTGGCATTGCTTTTAGGAGACAGCCCAGATTCCTGACACCAACCCAAGGCTTCCCAATTGTGGGCTGCGTTCCCGCTACACTCCACGATCCGGGTACCTTGGGTTTCTTTTGATGGCGGGTTCCCTCCCCTGTAGGCCTGGACATGCACTCTTTCTACTTGCTAGAACCTTCTTTTCTCTGCTCCGCTATGGGACCAGAGGTGGGGCGTCACATCCTAGACCCTGTGGGTCCTCTACTTAGAACGTCCCATGAGCTGTCCTCGGGAGACATCCCACTCCTTGATGCACTTGCAGCAAAGTAGGTGTGAAATGAGTATCTATTACTAAATGACTGAATAGACTCAAATGTATCAAAAAGAGGACAGAGCGCTCTTCGTACCAGAGGAGGGGACGCTGAGCTGCAACTGCCCAGATCTGTGATCCAGTATCTCTAGATCCTGTGTTGCCACTGTGTGGGCTACCAGCAGAGACCTGGCTCACAGCTGTAACTTGTGTTGGGTACGTGAGTAAAGGAAGGCATAGAATTCATAAACGAAGGCTGAGACGTGAATCTCAGGCACATTTAAGAGAACGTGTCACTGCATTTCAAGTCTCATTTGTTTAACACACTGAATTAAATATAGTAGGTGTCAAAGCATTTCAATGTTTCGATATAATAGCAATGTTCTTTCTAGTTTTGATCTTTTCAGGAATCAGGAATACATTTCACAGGCCCTTAGGGGAAAAAAAAGATATTCTGATTGAGAGTCAAGTCCTTAATTTCCATGGTATTTTTTACAAATAGACGGGCTTCAGGACTTTCTTCCCCGCTCTACCAGTCACAGGATGTCTTGGAGTGATGCAGAAGTACCGAGAGAGACAGAAGCTGAGAATTTCAACCTGCCAGGACAGAGGTAACTGTGCAGCAGTGGCACCAGCTCAGAGGTCAGAGTCAGGCCCCTCCTCACCAGCAGGTCAGGAAGCTGCTTCCATGATGCTCAGGAGCGTCTAGGGGACCGTTCTGGCAGCAACAAGAGACACACAGGTGGCCCTCCAGTTGTGAGCTGTGCAGGGCTTGTCAGTTCCATAGAAGTGGCAGGATTTATTTAACAGCCAGGGCTCTAGGAAGGGAAGAAGGACCGGCAGCCTGGACGTCACCGTTTGCCCCTTGTCCTCTCACTGATCATTTCACGCCTGCTCTCAGGGTTCACCACCACCCTTATAAAGGGCTTAGTTTTGGGCTTTTTGTTTTGTTTTGTTTTTATCCCTTCTGCTTGAAGGAATTTTTTTTAGCTAAGGAGAAGTAATGCAGAAAATCATGCTATTTTCCCTAGTTACACATCTTAAAGGGCTCTCAATCCATTTAATGCAGCCATGAAGCCAGCTTGTTTGTGATATTAACCTCCATTTTCACTGCCATGGGAATAAAGTTGAGTTTTTCCTAGGCTCCTTTGCTCTGTGACAGGCACTTCCTTGGATCCCAGGGTCACAAACTCCTACTTCCTCCCCTTCCTGCATCGAGTTCTTCTTTGTAAGGACAAGCATCAAGATTTAATGTCTGAACAGACCTCTTCTCTCCTCACTCATTTATCAAGATTAAATATGATATAAAGGACTCCAAATAATGCAGTGGATGGAGGAAGGGTGGAATGGAGTGGGAGATGTGGGTAGATTGACTGGAGGGGGGCTGGATGGTCTGGTCAGAAATAAAAAAGGATTTAATGGAACACTCACTAACCTGACGGGTTTCAGGGAAACATGAAACAGACACAATTACTCTGGAATATAAAACAATTAAAAAGGCATATTTGCCTTAAATTTTACAGGAATTCAATATGTTCAAGGGAAACTGGGGTAATACTCATTTGTTCTATATATATGTGTGTGTGTGTGAGTGTTGTGTGTTGCATGTATGTTATGTGTATGTGTATATACGATGTACACACACACACACATACACACACACATGTGATGCCTTCTGTCTCATAGACACAGATCAAGGACCTGAGGCTGTGGCAGGGAACAGAACAACACAGTCTTTGCCTTGAGGCAGCCGGCATTTCCATGGTAAATTACCTTCATTTTATTTTATTTTTTAAAATGTATTTGTGTATTTATTTTACAATAACCTATTTTTTAAATTGAAGTATAGTTGATGTACAATATTATATATTACAGGTATACAATATAGTGATTCCCGATTTTTAAAGGTTATACTCCGTTTATAGTTATGATATATTTGCTATATTCCCCCTGCTGTACAACACATCCTGGTAGCTTATTTTATGCCTGAAAGTTTGTACCTCTTAATCTTCCACCTCCATCTTGCCCCTCCCTCTTCCCTCTCCCCCTAGTAACCAGTAGTTCCTTCTCTACATCTGTGAGCTTGTTTCTTTTCTGTTATATTCACTAGTTTGTTGTATTTCTTTAGATTCCACAAGTCTATCCATGCTGTATAACAGAAACTAATACAACATTGTATTGTATTGTATTTTTAAAATTGTTGGGGGGGAATAGTAACTAAGTTTATTTTATTTATTTATTTATTTTTTAATGGCAGTACTGGGGATTGAACCCAGGACCTCGTGCATGCTAAGCGCACACTCTACCACTGAGCTATGCCCTCCCCCCACCAACATTTTAAACCAACTGTACTTCAGTTAAAAGACAAACAATACTTTCAGGGTAAAGTATTTTTTGAATTAGCTTTCGGGACATGTAAACCGAAACTAAATGAGAACATTTAAAACCATTCAGTGTAGCTTCTAATCTTTGGAAACATGGGGCAGGTGACCTGGGAGACCTCGGGGTGGGGCCAGGCGTGAGCAGCAGGGGTGGACCAGCACACACCAGGCGTCTCATTTATTCAGATGCTCCCTCAGCTCCTGTTTCTTGACTCCCTCCCATAGACCAGCATCATGTTGATGCTGCACGTGGCTAGTTTTATTCACCCCTCAAGCATACCTGTGTCAGAACATCGCCTTTGGAATAGTCACTGTTTACGATGGCCATTGCACGATTATGCAATGTATTTATGCCTTATGGACTGGTGTTTTCATAGACTGGAGGGATGCTCAGGGGTAAACTAGCCCAAGCCTCTTTGCAGAGCAGGACTCTCCGAAGCCTCGACCATTTGGACCCAGCCGTTTGGTGACAGAGAGCTCGCCAGCACAGACAGGAGGTAGCCCACTCCATCTGCTAACACCTGAAGTGTTGCAGGTCTGCCCCTAGGGGCAATGTTGTCCGAATGAGTACACTGTCATGGCAATAAATGCAAATGGTTATTTCAGTTTGCAGTTTCACCAGAAAAAACGCTGGGCATTACAACTTTACAGCCCCTGGACTGTCTTTCTGAAATCCAGAAAGGGGTGAAATTGAACATCTGTTCCTAACAACACGTTTGGTGGAGAAATCTCATGCACTAACGTTCTTTTTATTGATTCCACTTTGTGTGTGTAGTCATATGTTTCCTTGCAAAAATATTAATGTGTTTGATTAAGAGTGCTGATTCAGTGGCAGGGTAGAGCTCAGTGGTAGAGCACATGCTCAACATGCCTGAGGTCCCGGGTTCGATACCCTATACTTCCTCTAAAAATAAATAAATATAAGAGTGCTGACTCAGATCCCACGGGTACTAGTTAATATACAGCACATCCATTGAATGCTTTCTCTAACTTTTGAAAACTTCTGAAAACAAACCTGGCCTCAAAGTTTCAAATAAGATTATGTTTTGACTAAGGTTCCCATCTCTTGAGGGATTTTGTTCAGAGTCTACCTTGTTGACAGTGAGCCCTCCTCTGCTCACTGTATTTAAAATTTCAGGGCTCACAGACTTTAAGACATGAGACTGCTGTGTCTCCCTTTGCCTGGCAAAGCAATAAAGCTGTTCTTTTCCATTCTCCTTTCAAAAAATAAAATAAAATAAAATAAAATAAAATAAAATAAAATAAAATAAAATAAAATAAAATTCCAAATCTCCCTCTTCCTCCAAGCTCTGTATCCTGTACACTTTTTTCTCTTTTCCATGTCACCTTCTAATTACTTAGAATATCAGCTGGCACAGAGAAAGCGTTATAAAGTATTTGTTAAATGAAGAAATGCGATGTCATTTATTTGGTATATTTACTGCTGATTGTCTGTCTCCCACCCAAATGTGAGCTCCACAGGATGGGACTGGTGTCTTCTGGTCCCTTGGAAGAGTGTCTGGTCACCAGAGATGCTCAACAAAGCACATTGAATGACCAAAAAAAACCCAAAAACGCATTAGTTGAGTTTATCATTTTTGCAAATGAACCTTAAAATGTTCTTTTCTTATTATTCAAATAAGTTGATTTTAAAATGTTATAACTCAAACAAAGAAAACAAAAATCATCCATAAAGTGTATGATTCAAGATGCCTGCTAATAACACTGGATATGCCTTTTTCTTGTTATTTATTCTCAGTTTGTCTATTCAAGGTCAAGTCATAAGCATTCCCCATCTTGTGAAATATTTGTTGTTAAGTGTGAATTTTAACAGCTTCACAAGATTTCTAGTCTATGGATACAGCATAACTCCTTTAAGTTCATTTTCAAATATTTGCATCCATAATTCTGAGGTGAATCTTAAAATCTGTACATTGTTTCTTTATCTATTTAGAGTAAATTTCCAGAAGGGGGACTCCTAGGTGAAACGGCCAGGGTGTTAAGGTCCTTAGCATTGAAAGAAAACTTGAGAAATTTCTCATATTCCTGTGTCCTGCCTCTCATTCAGGAAACATCAGGAGAGAAGGTATGTGTGTGTGTGTGTGTGTGTGTGTGTGTGTATGTGTGTGTGTCTGTTTTGGAACAACACTTAGCAACATGAATACCTTTGGCACATTAGGCGTTTGCACGTTTAGCACTAGGATCGAACTGAAGTGGCAGCTTCCAGTGGAAAGTCCACATGCCCAGGTATCAAGACAGCTGGAACCAACTCCCTGGCTTCACATACCCGGCTTCTCTTCTCTGTGCCTCCATTTTCCCTTTTTTTTATTGGGTATGGTGGCCTCGGCCCCACCTGCTTTAAATGGGCTGTTCTGAAGATAAAACAAAATATTGCTCATGAAAGGCCTTTTATAATAAGACTTGCTGTCCTGTAAGCAGCTTTGGGCAGGAAAGGGCTCTTTGCAGGAGACTGCCCCAGCTGGAAACTCCCTTTCTTGTCACTTCAGCTAAACCATGTTATCACGCACCTTGAACCAGAGGCCCCATGCCCTATTTGTCTCTGGCCCAGCACACCTTTCAGACCTTTTGATCACACAATCCCTTGCCTAACCTGTTGGGTCCTGAAGAAGATCAAAGAAGTAGAAATGGAGAGTAAGTAAATAACATGACCAGCTCTCTCCCCAGCTTCCCCTTCAGTGATCTCGCGAACAAACCGTGTGAACAAGACGGCATCGGGGGGAAATTCATGAGAAACTGACAGGTCTGCGCGCAGTGGGGGGTGGTGACAAGCGGACCCCCATCTCAATGATGAGCTGAGATCGCGGTCCCTTTTCCCTTTCACACTTTCATGGCTGAGCAGAGTCTTTGGAGATGGCTTTTGGGGAACACTGAGTCCCGCATTTCCCCAGATTGCTGGCTTTTCTGATGAAAGCACCTCTCCTTTCTACTGCCTCCTCTCGAATCACTGGCTTTTGAGTGGCGAGCAGCTGAACCTGAATTTAAGTAACAGCACAGCAGCCCCATGTTATTAACTCAACACACCAGCAGTGAACATTCCTGTCCACTGCACACTGTTCACCATCACTATCAACTTGTATCAAACTTTAATTCTTCCCAGGAAATCCAAAGCTCAAAAACCATTAAGTGGACTTTAAGAGGTCAAGTCCTCCCTCTACTTAATAACCATGCTTGGGCACAGAATTCTCAAAAACAGACTTATCTGTATTTAGCAACCATATGTATTAATGGGAAACCAAAGGACTAGCTAATGATAGACCAGCGTCTCCTCTGCCACTCCCTGGGGGACCTTTTCTCGTGTGACAAGGACAGGATCTCTGAGCATCAGCGCTGACTCCATCCTCCCTCTGGTGAGGAGGGGAAGCTGTGCCAAAACAGGGGACGTCATAGGGCTGCACGTGTCAGGAGATCCTTCTCTTATCTTTAACATCTTTCAAATGGAAAGAATTCTTTTTTCAATGACATGAAGGTGATCAGATGGCGTTCTGAGGATTTTTTTCAGCTCTTGGAAGTGTGTGTGTGTGTGCGCGAACGCACATCTACCCACACATGGTTGCGTGTCTCGGTGTTTGGAAACAAGAAGCTTTATATTCAATACCGTATTTTATACCATTTATTGTGCTATAAATATATCAGAATTTCTTGACTAAAGATAAAAATCATAGCCTTTGCCTAGGAGTTGCTCACAGTCTCACAGGAAAAAAACAAAATAAAACAAGTTAAGTGGATAATTACTACACAGGTTTATTTCTTGGATGAAAGAAATTCTGAATGGCCCTTGGGATAAGGTATAAGAATACTTGCCCCGTCTCAGCGCACAATAGACAGAATCAGCGGGAGTCCTGACAGGCTAATAAGAGTTAGACAAACAGGGTTCCACAGAGGGAATGTTCTCCATGCGAAGGCTGATGGTGGCAGGCAGAGCACGGCTTCTTCTAGAATTGTGAGTAATTCTGGAGGGCTGATTCAGAGCTCTGTGCGTGTGTGTGTGAGAGAGAAAGAAAGAGGGACAGAGGGGGAAACAATGAGAGCAGGAGAGAGAGATGGAGAGAGAGAGAGACTGGAGAGGTAGCTGCTGGAGAGACTCAGATCATGTGGATTCTGATGTGCTGCATTAAGGAGATGAGATAGAAATAACAAAGCCACTTATTCTTCTGTCAATAATCAAATCAAATAAGCTTTCTTTCAATCTCAGGGACAAATTATTCAATTCGGTTTTGAGAGCAGAGCATGGCTTCCCCCGGAGCTTCGGATGCTCTGACAATGCCGGGGGAGTTGAAACTTCAATATGGGGCCATTGAGGGATGAAATGGTGAATCTCAGAGACCCTTAGGTTGAAAAGCGAAGTTGAAAAGGCGTGTGTCCTTAGCCCTAAAAGTCACAGCCCCATAACCTTTGTGAATTAGGCTTTATAGTAAAGCTCCTTTCAGTTCAGCTCCGCTAAGCACACCAGCCCCTCCAGCACAGTGATGTTGAGTCAGTCTTAGTTCCCTGCGTGAAAACGAGGTATCAGTAACTGCTCTGGACGCATCGTGATATGAGTATTTTTAAGAACCATAGGACTGTCCTGTGCTGGCTCCTCTGCTCTGGCCTGTCATGTAAGCAAAGGGAGAGGAGGGCAGATCTCTGGTCGGGATCTGGGTATTGTCTGACTCGGACCACAAGTTCAGTGAGGTGCTGATACGGGGAGGGGAGGGCCTTTGGCCTCAGCCTCGCCATCTGGGGCTGTTCTAGATTAAGTTGCTGCCGGGGTTTTGCACCCAATCACCTCCACTTTCCAGAGCATGTTCTCCACCAATGTTCTTGGATCCAATTTCTACTTCTGACAAATGTTTTTGAAACAGGAAATGGAAGTTCCTTCTACAAGCCGAGTCCTCTTTAAGGAAATGGTTGCAATGACCCATTTTGTGTGTTACTGCTTTAAGATCATTCCTTCCTACACCTCTGTTCCTTTATTTGAGTCATTCCTCACCATGGTGTCTCTCCTCCTAATGCCACCTCTTCAATAAAGCAATACAGTGTTAAAAAAAAAAAAAAAGGATTCTGCCCTTAGCTTCCTCATCTGTAATAAATAATTTCTAACTTTCCTCTGTGATCTAACATTTTTCAACTCTTTATTTTTCATTGAGGTAATCTGTGCTCACAGCGGAAGTTCTCCAAGAAGTCCAGCGAGACTGATTTGCCTCCAAATTTAAACGCAGTAGAGGAGGGCTGGGCGGGGCACCCCCTTAGCTTGCCTCCTGGTTTATAACCCAGTGCCCGTCTCTGTAGGCTGTCTATTCCAGCAAAACAACATTAGTCTCCAGGTTCAGAAGCCTCATGTTACCATGATCCTGTAATTTCTTTCACCCAGAATGGCCCCCGGCTTCTCCATGCATGCAAGTCTTAGCACCTGTTCAACAGCACGTACCGATCCATCGTTATCTCCGCTGCTGATGACGCTGCTTCTGCACCTGGCAACAGCGCTTATATACCTGTCTCCACTCCTTACCAGAATGTGAGCACCTCAAATGTGGTTTTAATAATCTTTTGTTTTTCTTTTAGGGCATCTGAAAGATCAATGTTTTATTTGTATTCAACACATGAATACTGATAATGAAAAACTCTCTAGAATTGGACTCTACTTATGTAATTTGGTTCCAACCTATTAAATCCACATTATCAGTGAATGGGCTTCGAATTTATGTTAGCTCACCATTCAAGGTCAGAAGACTTCACTGAGCTTTTCTCTGCACCAAGTCCTGTGTGGATCCAGCCAGAATTGAGCTTTTTCTTTCTTTCCTCTCCTTTCTCATTTATATGCAAATAAAATCTAATTAAAATTAATGTCGAGAGCAAATTTGAAATAAAATAAAGAAAAAGAGATGGCGTAAAACTGTAATATGTGGCTTTTTTCATATATTTATACATACATTCATACGTTCAGAAAACACTGATGGAACCTCAGTGCTGCGTCCAAGCCTGCTCTAGGCAGTGAAAGGTGGGGCTGGAAAGAGCCACCTAGCTCTTGAGGAATTCATGGTCTGGTGAAAAGACCAGTGCATACCCAATACAACATAACATGAGTGATGCTCAAGGGAAATACGAGAGCGTAACTCAGGGGAGGGACATCTCATCCAGCCTGGACTGGGAGGGGGCACCTGGCTTAGAGGATGTTCTGTCTAAGAAGCCAAAGAAGTTGGGGGCAGGACATCCCAAAGACAAAACAGCACATGCAATGCCCAAAGTGCACAGAGCATGTCGAACAAAAGCATGGTGTTTACAGTTGCCAGAGCCCTCCTGATGAAGGGGCAGTGCCACGGGGATGGGACAATTAACGCAGCCAATGTGTGTGGAAGAGGTCCAGGGCTCCCAGCCAGCCAGTTCCAGTGTGAGCTTGGCTTTGTATGTTTCATACACACATACACACACACACACAAACACACACACACACACACACACACACACACACAGAGAGGCACACGCACGTTAGTCCGATGGGCAGCACTAGCTGTCTCTTCCACTACTGTTACTTCCTCCTCCTATTCCAGTCCCGCAATGACGGCAGCAGTGGAAAAGGTTAAAACACCAAGGCTAGGGGCCATTTTTCAGGCTCTTGGATTCTGCTACAGCTCTGGGGCTGTATGGAACAGAACGGCTGTGGCCCCTGTCCTTGAGAGCCTCAGATAACTGCAAGAGGAGATTATATCTTTAGAACAAAAGGGGGAACTGCATTAAATTGGAAATTGAGCATCACTGTCTTTAAGTATGAGGACCACACATCCCCGATTATTCAGACAACACAACTTCAATGCTCCCCATCTAAAATTAGACAGTGCCTGCAGATTTAGGTCCCATTACTGCCACAGTGATACATTATGCAGGAGTTTGGAGAATCGCATGATGAATAAAGATGAAGACCATCAAGAAGTCTTCAAAGAGGAGGTTGCACATGTCCTCACGTTAGAGGACAGACTAGGAATAAATGAAGTTTACATAGCAAAGAGCAACTTGTATGTGAGGCACAGACAAGAATCACAGCCTCTGTGAACACGCTAGAAACAAAACAAAACAAAACAAAGGAACAAGCCTTCCTAGGTCTCCACACCTCACTTTTGTGGAGAGGATGATGGTGACATAGATGTAGATGTGGGTGGAGGTGCAGATCTAGGTGAAAATGGTGGTGACAGGAGGTGAAGAGAAAGGAATAGGAGTGGGAATAGCCAGGTGGTGACTCACAGAGTGTCCCCAAGGGGAAACTGTGTAGCTGCAGAGGGAAACAGACATGACTTTAGTAAATATCAGCTCTGCCTATGGCCCATTTCTCTCTTTCTTGCCTCTCTTCAAGGCCATCCTTACTAACTCAGTGTAGACGTGCATAATAGAAACACGGGGGAAACGATGCAGCCAAGCTCACATTCTCCACATGTTTGTGCAGAGGCCGAGGCCCAAAGAGGTGTAAGATCGTCCAGGGCGCCTCCTCCTCCCTGTGGCTGAGCTTTGGGGAGAAGCTGGATTTCCAGCTGCCAATGCTCCTGTTGCTCTCAGGAAACACACCCGGCCCTCAGTTAGAGCTGACGTGGGAAACGCCCTGCTCACCAGCAGTACAGATTCTCAGAAACGTTGCAATTATAAGGCTCTAGAAGACTTCAAAACCTAGCCATTTGTTACTTATTCAGTGAGCAATTATATTTTTTTTTCTCTTAGTCTCTTACTTCTTGTCTCTCTCTGCTTTTTTTTTCCAATTTTTTATATCTTATTTTATTTAATGTTACTTTTTGAGTGTTATTACTTTTTTTCATCGTGATCATTTTGATGGCCAAGTGATATTCATTTTTTAATTGAAATATAGTTGATTTACAATCATGTGTTAGTTTCAGGTGTACAGTATAGTGATTCAGCTATACATATATATACATATATATATATTTCTCGTATTCTTTTTCATATGGGTTATTAAAAGATATTGAATATAGTTCCCTGTGCTGTACAGTAGGGCCTTGTTGTTTATCTGTTTTGTACATAGTAGTGGGGATCTGCAAATCCCAGACTCCTCATTTATCTCCCCCCACCCCTCTTGGCTTTCTATCAAGGACTGCACAGCTTCTTAGGGAGAAAAAGAAGGGATTAATATGGAGCTGTACTAATTGTGTTGACCGACACTGTTCCTTTCAATTTATTTTACTTCTCCCAATAATCTGAATAGTACATATTTTTATCCCAATTATACAAGTGAGGAAACTCAAATTGTAGCGTAAAAGCTCAGGTCAGACAACCACAAAAAGAGGGAACCACAATTCAAAGCCCAGTAGAACTGATCACAAAGCTCAGTGCTGTTCCTGCAGAACGACCCTTCTTCATGGAGGGTGGGGTTTTAGGGTGGGGCCAGGCCTTGGGGAGGACTGAGGACTGGTGGCTGCTGGGATGAGAAAACAAGTGCTGATAAATGCAGATATATCTCAAAAGCTGGGAGTGAGAGATCACGAGGGCTATTGACCACAGCCAATGATTTGTATTTCTGTGTCTTTCATTTCAATTATCCACAAGATTTCCAGGCCTCAGAACCATGCACAATTGAGTTTTATTAGCTAGTGTATTTTATTGACTAGAAGTAGACAATATGGATTTTATGAGATAGAAATAGCATTGCTCCACACCCCTTGCTGGAGGGACTTCACTAACAGCCAGCTTTCTGAAGAAGAGATTGCCGTATAAAACAGCCCACTCTAATGTTGTTTCCAAACTAATTTTTATTAATAGACCCCATAGTTTCTGCCTGGAACCCAAGTTCATTAATGTAAATGTCAAGCAAATCTTGCCATTCTTTTTTTTTTTTCCCAAGGGCTAATTAGTTTGGAGGTATTTCTTCATTATCTCACCACTCGGTCCCCTTAATGGAGACAGTCACATTGTCCTCACAATGCTTGCTTTTCTTTTACTCCAGGAAGAGAGCGAGAGTGAGATTCAGTAACTAATGGCCCCATGGACTGAACTCCAAAAGGACTCACTGGTGTACAGAGCTGAGACTTTCACAGCATCTCAACTTTGGCCTTTACAAATGAGTGAAGCGACAATTCAGCCCCATGTACATTTAAAAATGTGTCCAAGTGACACGTTGGAAGAATTAGCACATTATGCTGGTGATGTTGTGGGAAAGAACAGCAATTAAGGACCCACGAAAAAGAGAAGGCTGCTGCAGCCACGTCAGCCCCCATCAGAGCTCAGCTGCTTTCCAGAAGCAGCAATAGACACTCTGCCCTTTAACACGGGCAACACGTCTCCTCTATGTATTTTTCTATTCATTCATTCAAACATTGACTGTAGGTTTTCCATCCTCTATGCTATAGTCGGTCACACAGACATGACCAAGGTCTGCTTCAAGTTCTTACGGACCCCACAGTCTTCTGGGTGGGATGGATCAGTGACTATGTGATGCAGAGAAAGCGCCATTCATGCTGCACTGAAAGTCGGTGCTGAGGACAGACCCCAAAGGGACCAGTGCTCAGTGAAGGGGGTGTGGCAAAAATTTTTCCAGGAGAGGAGACCCTTGTGCTGAATCTTGTAATCCAGCAAGACAGACAGAGGAAGAGCCCCTCCTGTGCAGAGAGCGGCCCGGAAGCGTGAGTCCTTAGGCCCCCTCTGTGGGACCAGGTCCTCCAGGGAGAAACAGAACGAGACATGATCACTGCAGGAGGATCTCCTTCTGGCTATCCGGGAGCTTGGACAACCCCGGGGCAGCCAGGACTCAGAAGAAGCTGTTGATGGGAGAGGTTTGGAGAAAGCATAGGGACGAAAAGGCCTTGGGAAGGAGAGGGACTCTCACCTGTAACAGAAGCAGCTATGGAATCAAAAGAAAAAAACCGGGGTGTGAGTCTCACTTCGCTACTGGGGTGAGTTAGAAAAGTCAGTTGTCGGAATCTTAATTACGGCTCCTGAGAAATAAGAATTATGATTTCTGCTCTCTCTTTTTCATAGGGATTATAGATCAAATATATACAATGCTTTGGACATAAAAATGGCCAATAAGCACAGGAAAAAATGCTCAATATCACTGATTATCAGGGAAATGCAAATCAAAACTACAGTGAGGTATCAACTCAACCTGGTCAGAATGGCTGTCATTAAAAAATAAATGCTGGAGAAGGTGTGGAGGAAGGGAAACCCTTCTACATGGTTGGTGGAAATGTAAATTGGTGCAGTCACTATGGAAAATAGTATGATTATTTCTTAAAAATATATTCCTTACAAATAGAACTCCCATATGATCCAGCAATCCCACTCCTGGGCATATATTTGCAGAGAACTCTAATTCAAAAAGTTTCATGCACCCTAATGTTCATAGCAGCACTATATACAATAGCCAAGACATGGAAACAATCTAAATGTCCACTGACAGATGACTGGATAAAGATGTTGGGGGGTATATATATATATATACATACACACAAACATATACATATACATATACATATATGATGGAATACTACTTAGCCATGAAAAAGAGTACAGTAATGTCATTTGCAGCGACATGGATGGACATGGAGATCGTCATACTAAGTGAAGTAAGTCAGACAGAAAAAGACAAATACCATATGATATCACTTATATGTGGAATCTAAAAAAATTGACACAAATGAACTTATTTACAAAATAGAAACAGGCTCACAGACACAGAAAACAGAAACTTACGGTTACTGAAGGGGAGGGCAGGGGGAGGAATAAGTTAGTAGTTTGGGATTAGCAGATACAAACTACTAAATGTAGAATAGATAAACTACGAGGCCCTCCTGTACAGCACAGGGAACTATATTCAATGTCTTATTATAATTTATATTGAAGAAGAATATGAAAACAATTATATGTGTATAATTGAATCACTATGCTGTACACCTGAAACTAATACAACATTGTAAATCAACTATGCTTAAATTAAAAAAACAAATAGACATTGTTTGATAATCATTAGGACCAGGTGGCCTCTGTCCTCTGTGAGTCCCCAGACAATGATGAAGACCTTTGCTGACATATTCCTGGCTCCCATGAGACTAGTTACCCTTTCATAAATCTTGACCTAAGAATATGTCTTGTTTTCAGGCACCTGCCCCCACACCCTAGGTTAACTGTAAAATTGTCTTAGTGGCCCCTGGGCAGTGCAGGGTACAGCTGCCAAAGCTTCCAGAACATTCTCCACTGACCCTGATATATCCTGTAATGAACTGACCCATTGATCACTGGGAGCCGCCTGCCTCCTTGTTTGGTCTCAAGATGCCTCTGACTGACAGCTCCAGGAGCAAAAATAATTAACCAAGCTTCTGATCTACAAAATGAGGTTAATAAGGCTGATTCTGTTTACCTCACAGAATTATTCTAATGGTAAAGTCAGGTGACCGGTTTGGAAGTATATTACATAATATGGCCAGATAAATGCAGGTCGGTGTAAGACCATACTCCATAGGGAATATTTGGTTATCTGTGCAAGAAAATCTGAATCCTACTGGTTGAGTCTTGTTCATCACACTCAATTATCTAACTGCAGTGATACCATTATCTCTGCGCTTCCTGAAGCCGGCAGAAGGATTTGGAGACAGAGAATGTGCATTCACTATAGTGAACCTCGCCTACGATGTCCTGGGTTCCAGTGGTTACTGGGCTGTGCTCATATCCCCAGCCCTTCCCACCAAGGGACAAGACAATGGTCCTGCAGTCTAAGTTTCAGCCTTTGGCCTCTTCCAAATTGGGACACCTGTCTCTTTCTTCAGGTCCTGCTAGCTGGTTACGGATTGTTCCAGAGTTGGGCTGATCCCGCTGAGGTCATGGATGTTCTGTGTCTCTGGCTTCACCTTCCTGGTTGTGTGTTCTCTGAGCCCCCAGCCCTGTGCCGTCATCTCCGCCAAGTACAATCTATGGGAGAGGTCTGAATACCCCTTTGGTGTGTGGATATCTTTTCTGCTCAGGTGCAACATGAACACGGGCTCCTTTTAAACTCAATGGCCCTGCCTCTATAGCTCATTTAAATATCCTTCTGTATCTGGCCGAGGTAGAGCATCCCTGTGTAATCGTTTTCCTCAATAGACCAAGTAGATACTTCCTAATACACTCGTGCCCGTGCCTCTTGGATGGTCTTATCTGGAGAAGCCCAGGCCCTTGGTTTTCATTCATTCTTTATGCACAAAACACGAAGGCTTGCAAGACAGAAAGCTGGATGAAACACTGACCTCGTCTTGGCTAATCCAAAAAGGTGGCTTTGTAAGAGAAAGAGCCTATTTCTTCCCGAAACTTGTGTGAGTAGAAGGGAAAATATGTAAACAAAGGAGGGCTTATAACTTACCTGTGGGGCTTTTTTTTTTTTTTTCTTCCCTGTGCATGTCTTTCATTTAGCTCCTGCATAGAAACCACCCGCTTCCCTCAATGGAGAAATAAAATCAATGCCTTGCAGCTGCACTACCAAAACACGTTTGTATTGAATCTGTCTGGAGCCACTGAAGCTAAATGAATTCTAAGATCAATTCCCAATCCATTGCCTCCCAATCACTTAGCCATCAGGAAATCATTAGATTTGCCGGAGCAATAACACAATTCAATTCCTGATTATGGAGTCAGGTGAACCTGAGGTTGAATCCCAGCTCCGGCTGTTACTGACTCGGTCAACTTATTTCACCCTTCTTCAGCTGCAGGTGGAGTTTGTAATGCCTCCTACGTAAGACTGTTGAGAAGACTTAGCAATCTTGTGTGAGAAGCATTTCATGACATCCCTGTTCGGATGAACAATAAAACACCTCTCAGAAAAGAGTGTCATCTTAAGAAGGTCGTGGCAGCAAATGCATCTTCAGAGTATGGCTGTAAGTTAGGGGAAAAAAAAAATCTACTTTATTAGCCCAATTTACAGATTGGAAAAGTGAGGCTCCCTCAACATTAAAAAACAGATTTAAGATCACAAAGTTATTCCACCAGGGTCAGGACTATAACTCAAGTCAACTAATGATCTTAGGTCAATGCCCCTTTCACCAAAACAAAAACACCCGTATTAAGAGAAAACAGGTAGGTTATGGCACACTACTTTTCAGATTTTTCGAAAGAAAGCAAACTTCAAAAACAGCTCTGTTACTGTTTATGGGCATATCATTCTGGGAATTCTTACACTTCAGGGGATTCTCTTTCTATCATGACAGAACCCTTCTTCTTTCCCACTTACAAAATGGAGGAAGCCACCCAAATAATCTTTTTTTTAACATTTTTTATTGCTTTATAATCTTAATGGATGCATACTGTATATTTATTCACTCGGTATTTGAATGTCTGCTCTGACCATCCCATAGCATCCGTAGGCGCTAAAGGAGGAGGGCCTGAATTCAGAGGTGAGAAACATCACTGGTGAGATAAGACATATCTTTGAAGTAACAACAAAATTGCACCCCCAAAAAAGAAACAGGATTAAATATCAAAAAGACTCTGGAACTCACAATTAGCATTGGAGGAGCTTAGAGGGAACCAGAGGGGAAGGTTGGCTTAAGTGGGGTGACCAGAAGTCCCAGGTGGCCCAGCTGGGTCTCAGTTTATCCATTTTCTTTAGGAACAATAAATGTGTTCCTTTCACTGTCAAAAGTTCTACGGTCATCCCATGAATAGGTCAAAGGGCAGTCATCTCAAATGAAAGGATCAGCTCGGCTGAAGAGAGAGGACAGGTGGCTGAGCAGAGTCTGAGCCACAGAGCTGTGGGGGTTGAGACTAAATCAGGGGAGCCTAGCAACCTGGCCATGCAGAGCTGAGCGTGGGTGGACCATGGCCACCAAAGGACAGAAGAGCCAGGACTTCTCGCTCCCTCTCCTGTCCACACACAGCAGAGTTAGCGCTGTAAAGCCACCCCAATTACTACAAATAAGAGATAAACCTACTCTATGGCACAGAGAACTGTAGTCAATACCTTATAGCAACCTATAGTGAAAAATAATTTGAAAATGAATATATGTATGTCCATGTATGAAACATTATTCTGTACACCAGAAATTGACACAACATTGAAAACTGACTAGACGTCAATTAAAAGAAAAAAAGCCACCCAAATTTATCACTGAAAACAAAAGGCAGTTTTTTGGGAGCTTAGAGAAGAAATGAAAGATGATCAGATCCAGACCTTGGCAGTGTATCTGCAATTTGCAATTTTAAGAAGCAAATCCTTCTTACAGAAAAAGGAACATCAGGAATAGGTTTTCAAAGTCGAATCATGACAGCAGTTTGGAGTCTTGAATTTGGCGAGCTGACAATCCAGAAAGGATAAAGACAAGGTCCCAGACTGGGATTTAATGCCAAAGACATTTCTTCACCTACAGTGCATGTAATTCACTGGGATTCTGTAGCACTCTCAGAATTAGGGAAAGTATCTGTCGACTCATTTCCCAGGTGACAGGAGGCTATTAGACTATAAGGTAGGTCAGATGGGGGCATCCTCCCCTCCAAAACCAGATAGCAAAATCACAATCCAAGACAAAGAGATCATAAAGCAGTCATTCTGGAGCTGCAATGACACCTTCCTTATTCTATTTAACACGGTTTTCATGTCTTTCATCATAAAGCACAGTTTAATACCTTGTGCTGGAACAGGATGTACCTATCATGTTTGCCAAAATTTGTACAATATGCAATATTTAAGGCCATCTTCAAGCAGACAACAAGCAAATTCTCACATGAATCTAACTTTGAAAATATTGACACGTCTACCATCCACCCTCCCTCCCCTTCCCTTTGTCTCCTTGTAGCTATCTTCTTGTAGATATCTTATCTCCACTGAATCTTCTTAAACACGACTGAAGCAGGTATCATTGTCCCATTTTAAAGAAGGGGGTGAGGAGTCCTGTGTTTGTGGTCACATATTTCTCCAGCTGACCTGCTAATGGGATAAAAGATCTGCTTGACCCCAAAGCCCACTGAGTTCTCCTCACTGACTTTAGAGATTGATCGCTTCGAAGAATTTAACTCATGAATGTGTCCACCTCTGGAGAACACCGACCCCTTTGCCTCCTCCTTAATGTGAGAGATTTTTTTCTTAAACTTTCTTATCATCAAATTCAATAGATTTCAATAGACATAAAGATGGAGAGGGTGGGAGGAAAAGGCATCTTCCAGGATGTGAAATTGGCCTAACAGGAGCCGTTGGCATCAGAGAGGCCAGGTTTGAGACGTGGGCTGCCCCGCATTAGCTGGGCCATACTTGGGAAGGTTATTTTCATTTGCTTTTTCTTTTCGCATCTCTGTGTTTTGGTTTTCCCATCTGTGGAATGGGAGCGACCAGGTTACTGTTTCAAGGATGAAACTGGCACAAAACAGGTATCTGTTACTTCTTTGTTATGTCTATCTCTTCCTTCTATGTTATGTTGCTGGGCACGTTTGCTTCTGGAGGTTATAAAGTTTCAAATTTGCTAATTCTGAAATTGCATGGAGCTCAGATTGTCCATAGAAGGACCACAGAGTGAAGGAGAATGTAAGATGAAGGAGAAATTGCCCTCTTGGGCTTAAGTTTATCTTTGATGGCCTGTTGTGCTGCAGAGATCAAGGAGATGAACACTTTAAACTTGATCTGATAAATAGAAACAATTTTACCAGAATCATTCCATATGCAAGCACTTTAAAAATAAGCAAGAGCTGTTACGACTTTAAATATATCTGTGCTTGACAGCCTGCCTAATGCTTCACGATTTAATTAGTAATATCATTTCCCTGGACTTAAGGTTATCAATCATGTTACAGTTATTTCACGTCTGGTTCTATAAATAAAGCTGGATGGAGCTCTGGCATCGCTCCCTTCCCAAGGATGAGAGAGAATTTTCAAGGAGAAAATGGTGGCAGGAAGAAATGAGATGGCTGTATATTACAAGCCAAGAGACTCCGGCCCACCGACTGATTCCACCTTGAATAAATCCACAGCTATTCAGCATCTCCGCTCCTTCCACCATGGACTAGCTGGTATGGAACCTCCAGTACAAGATGTACAAAGGAGCCAAGGAGAAAAAATGAACACAAAAGCCAGTTAATCTAATTAATGGTGGGAAAAGTGCCACGCATCTGTCTTGTGCCATTCACACCAGGCTCTTCTACAGCCATGATTTTATTTAACCTCATTTAATTAGCGCTGAGTGCTAAATTGTTTGGTACACACCATAAAACTCGGCTGATGTTCCTATAAGGGAAAACTCTGTGTGGGTTGCAATGAGTGGCAGGGAATGCTTTAGGTCTTGCTGTGGTTCTAAAAGTTGGGGACATTGGATAATTTCAGGCACCTTGAGGGACACAGGCAGCGATTTCTCTAAGCCGGTTTCCTAGGGTACATTTCACAATTCAAAACACACCCAATGTTTTCCAACTCTAGACTCTTTTAGAGCCCAATACAGCCCTTGACCACAGAAGCATGTATGTTGAGTTTTGCGTCTCTCCCTGACGAGAATAAAAATCCTGGAAGTCAGGCATAAGCCATAGTTGTGTTGACAGGGCAGAGCTCAGTGAACCAAACGACAGAAGAAGGAGAAAGCCTCTGAAATACTTCAGGGATGAAAATAAGTGCAGAAAGCAGGGAAGGAAGATGTAACACCACGTGCCGGAGAGAACGCGTGGGGCAGGAAGTGTGGTGCTTCTCCGTCCGTGGTCGGCAGGGATGAAGCGCGCTTTATGTGGCCAGTCTGCGCTGGGACAGTCACAGGGTCGGGAAAGTTCTTCTTTCATTGGCAGCAAAGGCACCCATGTGTGTGTACACCTGCGTGGTACGAGGGAGGGGGCATTAACACCAGAGGCTTCCATCCTTTCAAAGTAAAGCAGCCAATCAATGGAGGTGGCCAAGACTCAGAACACATCGGACTGCCGGGATCATCCACAGCCACTGCAACATTGTGATTAATTCTCATACATTTCTTATTCCAAAATCTGATACACACCAAAGACACAGTGAGTAAAATCAACACACAGACCTCCCACATACGCCTATCTTAAAATGAAAAGCATCTTTGGAAACAAGGCAAGACTACGGGTAACTGACTTCTTTGAGGCCGTGAACAAGATAAATAGCCCGTGTGTCTCTATGCAGTTGGTGTCCGCTTTTCTCTCACATCAAACCAGTATTCTGCCTCTTTCAAACATGCAAGACTTTTCTGTGTTTACAGATGTAATTTCTCCTGAATGCACTGCAGTGGTGGGAACCTGGCTGGAAGTCTCCAGGACTCTAACGCAGCCTTAGTTTTGCCCTGACATGATGTGTTGCTGGTTTGGGGCAGGTTGAGTCACTCTTCTCCACCTCAGTGTCCTCACCTAGAAAATCAGCTGGTTGATCAGACAATTCCTAAACTCGTTGCAACTTTAGTTTTTCCCCAAGATTTACTTCTTCATCTCTAAGTCTTTTCGTATTCTATCTTTTAAGGCACCACTTACTTCTCAAGTCGTTTAAGGATGCTTGTCTAGACCTGGCCTTTTTTTTTTTTTTTGGCCTCTCCACCACGTGTTATTTCTTCATGCTCCAGAGATGCCAAGCCAGCTCTCCGTGGCTCACCTGTATTCCTTTCCATTTGATATTTCCTCTGCTTCTCCCTTAAATGTTCTTTCTCCCTCTTTGCTTCTCCATCCCCTATAACTCTGCATAGGTTCTGGGAAGTGATGGAGGCCCTTTGGGACGCCTACTACATGTTCCCATAGCAGGCTCAAGTCCCTGTTGTTGGACATCACGTCTTGCTCTATGTCATCACTGCAGTATCTGCCAATCTCATCAGACTCTGACATCCACTAAGGATGGCACGCTAACCCCGGAGCAGCGTTTCTCAAACCAGGCTCGTAGTCGAGGGACCTGGGGAGACTTTCAACATCCCGATACCCAGCTCACCCCACAGAATAGTTAAACCTTGAACTATGGGGTGTACCCTGACAATGAGTATTTTTTGGAGCCCTCAGGTGGCCTTAGAATGTCCAACTTAGAGTGTCCTGTAACTGTTAATGAATCATCCCATTTGCTAGGTGATCCTGGACAAATTGCATGGCCTCTTTAAACTTCAATTCCCTTCTCTAACATTGAAATGTAATTTTAGAATGTGGGCTGTTACAAAGATTAAGTGAGACATGCGTGCAAAAACCCAGTCCGTACTGGGCACTTGCAAATGTTGGTGCCCCCTGCTAGTCACCTCCCCTGAGTATCCAACCCCAGGTTCTGACAGGTCAGGAGGCAGGCAGCTTGGATTGAGGAGCACGAGCTGCTATCAGAGAGCTGCTTTTCTTTGACCTTCTGCTACCTTCACTCCCCTCTAGAATGCTCTTTCCACGTTCTCTGTAAAGCACTGAGTTTCCACAAGCAGGTTGGGTCGTGATGGTTACGAAGTGAGCTGGCTTACCGTCCTGTCACTTCCATCCTGGGAAATAAGTCGCACTATTTGTACACCCTCTCCTATCCCTTCAACCAGCCCTGTGACAGAGCATCCTCTACAAAGGACAGGTCTGAGAATGACTTGTCAACTCTTCTAAGTTGAATGCAAAACATGTAGCTTACACTCGTGACAGTCAGAGGCCAGTATCGTGGCTTTTAAGGCTCTTTATCAAAACATTGATGGATGCACATTTAGCTTTTAAAAGCTTGTGCAAGTGTATGTGTGCATATATACGTATACATTACATGTATACATGTATATTTATGGAGAGAGAGAGATTTTGAATTATTTATTGCATAGTCATGTTATTTTTTAAATTTTATTTTAGAACTAAACAATAATGATTTAAAGATAAAATAGTGGTCTCTCTCTCTCTTTTCTTTTCTTTTTTTTTTTTAAGACATATACCAATGGGTCTCACATTTGACCATGACTTGGAGGCCTTGTTAAAACTCATGTTGCCAAATCTCACTTCCAGAGTTTCTGATCTAGTCATCCTGGGGTGGAGCCTTGGAATTGGCATTTGAGAACCACTGCTCAGTGATATAGTATGTTTTGTGCTTGAATGCAGAACAGAACAGTAGGTCAGTAAGGGTTTGTGAAGAAATGGGTGTTGCAGGAGGAAGTTCACCTCTGTGGAACAGGTCCTTTTTGGTATGGCAGTGCCATTTGATTAGAAAATGCACTGTTAAGTACTCATTGGATTATTGTACACTCCACCATACACTGAATATTCCTTTCCTTCAACCTTCGTCCTAGCTCCTTACGCCAAACTCAATTGGATAATTCATAATTCAATGCCTTTTGTTATAAATTGGATAATTATTTTGACAAAAATTTGCTGGGCACGAGCTATATGCCATGCACTGTTCTAGACATTGGGGATACGTGTAGTCAAGTATCTGTTTCTGTGGAGTTTATATTCTGGTAAAGGGGATGAGTAAGAGACAATTTAATTAAATAAAATATATAGTGTGTTAAATCGTGGTAGAAAGCATCAAGTGAGAAAGTGGAATGGGGAAGTTTTGAGAAGGAGTGAAGCTGCCACAGGAAGATGGAAATCGTTGATTTGGATCACATCCTCTGAAAGCCAAACCAGAAAATTAAATGGAAATGAGGAAAACTTGAGCTGAAGTAAGACTTTGAGAATTACGTTGACCTGTTAGTTTGTAGCACTCTTTGAGGAAGGAGGTAGGAGAGGAAGTTAACTCAAGGACTCTCTTAACGTTTTAAGGGTGATAAAACAGACACATTGACAAAACATGTCAAAGACCTGTGCTTCAAGTTGTAATTGTTTTATTTCCTGAAAGTCCTGGCTTGCCTTACTTCACCCTAGATCACAGTCCAACTGCAGTAGCTTTGTTGGAATCAAGGACCAAGTTGAACTGTGAAAAGCACGAAGCTTCAATCACCCATGACTAAGCAAGAGGATGGAGGAAAAACGGCACAGAGGACATTGATGGGAGGTGGGGGATATCCGTTTCTTTAAGGAGGTTTTAACAGAAACTCTGATAGCTGAAAATTATTAATAGACAAATAGAAAATTCTTGGTAGGAACATCCTCAAATGTCTCAGAGTCCTGGGCTATACATTTAAATTCGTGTTAAAAAAAAAAGAAGAAAAAGTTCATTTTTAGGAGAATACTCAAAGTATCTGCAGTGCTCCCGTACCCCAGCAGGACCCCGGAGGGCCCTCCAGGGTCAGACCCAACCCCCTCCCCCGTGTCCTCTGCTGCATCCCCTCTCTGAAGTACCCAGATAATAGCATCTCATGTCTATTTCCTGAGTGTTTCAGATGCTAAAAACCCCCACCAAAAAGAAGAAATTAATTACTTAATGATGGAGAGCACAGGGCCCCCAGACCTTCTGTCGCCTCGGGGTTGGTAGTGTTGACCACCCTGTTCCCTCACCATCAACCCATCAGAGAACCGTGCACTGCACTGGCTGATCACATACCCTGCGAACCCCTCCCTCACCTGGCCTTTAAATACGCTTTGCTGAAACTCTGTGGGGAGTTCTGTGTTTTCTTGGGCATGAGCCACCCTGTTCTCCTTGCTTTGCTCTGCAGAAAACCTTTCTCTGCTCCAAACTCTGATGTTTCAGTTTTTCTTTGGCCTCATGGTGCATTGGGAACATGAATTCACCTTCACTAACTCTCTGTGCACAGACAGGGAGTCAGCACTGAAGGACTAAAGTGGAGTAAAACAGCAGAGGCTGGATGCAGTTAAATAAACCGTGGTGTCCAGCCAGTAGCATCTTTCCTGTCACCCCTCCCCTTCTCTCTGATTCCTTTGAGTCCATGACTGGGCAGAAGAGCTTCACCCACTAACCCTCTTCACACCCTAAGGAAAGTCCCAGGTCATCTCCTCACGCTGCGGGAACTGAGGTCACACCCCTGCAAGCCCTGCCTCTGCTCCACATTTTCTAGCTTGAACCCCTGCTGCCCAGTTTATCCCTGTACCAAACACAAGGCGGACACCACAAACTGAACTGCAATCTGATCCGGACTTCCCTTTGAAGGTTACCACGGTCACGTGTTCCTACCTGTTAGCTTTTTGTTTACACCTGAAAAACTGGACCCTTCAGGCATTTAATGTTTTCCTTCATTGTTTCATGTTTGTGTTAACTGAGGGCGGATTCAGAGAGAAGGAAATTAACATTCATTGAGCACCTACTGTGTGCAAGGACTGTGCTTTGCAAACTAGCAGAGTTCAGTTGCTTAAGGCTCTTGTAAGAAAGGCAATGCTGTTTTTGCTTTTACAGATGTGGAATCAGAGTGTTAGAGGAGGTGAATAAAATCTCCAAGGTGGTACAGTAAGTAAGTAACAGGAGCGTTATGTTAATCCCAGGTCTGTCAAACTTCATAGAGTGCTTGCTTTTTTCCCACTTAAGGGTTTCTTCTGGCTCTGCTGGCATCTCACTCTATTTTGTTTTCAAAACGTATCACTCTTTTCAATCTTATTCAAAAGCTGAGGGCTTTTCCTTGGTCAGAATGTCAATAATTCTAACGCCAAAGATCCTTACTCCCAACTCCCTGTCTTTAAGTCCCAAATTCTTAAATGGGGTGATTTTTGAAAATTACTTAACTCAGCATGTCCATGGTTCAAGAGGTTGGTATATGTTCATCGGTAAAATCTGAAACAGACTAAGCAGCAAACTTAGTCACATGGGAGCTGTCCATTCTGTTGTGATGAACTGAGCCGTACACTCATGACTTTCCACTTTTTGCATGTTTGTCATGACTCATTAAAACATTAAAATCTATTAAATACTGAATCTAAAACTTTATTAAAGGGGTATTTCGAACCCTTGATTTTATATATCATGACATGATAATCATATACTATTATCCTAATACGCTCTTCCATATATATACATATATGTAATAGCTTATGGACATGAATGATTTGGGTTAATTTTAAAATGCAAGATTGCCTTAACATTTGAAAATTCATCAATGTAATTAGTTATATTAACAATATAAAACGATATCATCATGGATGCAGAAAAAGTATTTGACAATTACATACCTCTATCAATCAATCAATTAACCATCAATCAATCTACCCATTTTCTATCTATCTATAGAGAATATTGCATATACTAAAGTGAATTATTTATCGAATAAAAGGAATCTATGTATTTAAAATAAATCATGTTATTGATAAAATTTTGAAAGATAATATTTTGAGATCAAGAATGAACAAATGTGTCTATTATTCTTATGTCTACTCAACATTTGACTAAAGGACTATCCAGTGCAGCAAGGCAAAAATAATGATTTAAATGGTAGGATCAGAAAGAAATAATATGTGTAATTGCCATTAATCACCATGGATGTAATGATGATAAACATAGAAAATATGAAAAAAAAATCCAGAGGTAAATTATTATGATTAATGAAGTTAGCAAGGCCAGTGGATGCAAGGTCAACTTACTAAAGTAAATTTACTTTTGTATGCTGGCAACAAATAATTAGGAGATTATGTTTGAAAATTAAGTATAATTCATAGTAGCCTCAAAAATACCAAATACCTAGGAATAAACCTAACAAAAGAAGGACAGTCTTCTGTGCAGAAAATGCTAAAATATTATTGGCAGAAATATATGATTAGATTTAAATAAATGAAGAGAGAGAGAGACAGAGAGAGAGAAACCAGTTTCACTGACTCATGACTTAGTATCATAAAGATGTCAGTTATTCCCAAACTGATCTTTTGATTCGATGCAACCTTGATCAATATCCCAACACGTTTTGCTTCAGAACTGGACAAGCTGATCCTGACATGTATATGGAAGTTTAGAACAAGCGACAAGAGCCAGTGGTGCACTTGAATAAGGTGGAGGGACTTGTTCTCTCATCTACCAAGAATTAGTGTAACTACAGTCATCAGGATCATGCGATTTTTGGCTCAAGGTTAGACAAATGACAAATGGGATAGAATCAGAAACCTAGAAATAGAACCGTAGATACGGACACATGTTTTATAGCAAAGGTGACTCTCGAGAGCAGGTGGAAGATGATGAGCTTTGCAATGCTTTTTGGACAATTGGAAACAATAAAATAACATGTAGGCTGACTCCACATTGTCCATAAAAATCAAGTTCAGAGGGATTACAGGTAAAAATGTGGAAGGTAGAACCCTGATGCTTCAGGCTGATAGAATGTCTTATGATTCCTTAGACAAGTTACAAGATGCCATGAACAAACATAATGCCCAATTAGATCCTTAAAATGAAGAACATGTTTGAGCTTCATTAGGAGAGTAAACAAACAAACAATAGGATGGGAGGAGATATTTGCAGCACATAATAGACCTGGGGGGGGGCCATTCTAGATATAAAAACAATTCCTGCAAAATAAAATATATGTATATAATCCAATAGGAAAAACGGGCAATACATTTCAACTGACCTAGTAGTTAATTTGCCCAGCATGGAGGTACAAAGCATTCCTTCTATTTAAATTTGTCAAGCAATTTTTTAACCTTTTTTTTTTGAGCAAGAAATATAACACATGCGCAGAAAACCATATTAGAACTTTAAAACCCAAAGATTTCTCACACTTTATAAGCTATTGTATGAACTTAATAATTTATCTTTTTACCTTTGTTATTCATTTGGAATGTCTCTGGTTTTTAAATCCTGTGAACAAGGCTGCTATGATCATTCCTGCACGTGTCTCTTGGCATATAGCTTGTGCATGAGTTTCTGAAGGATATACATCCAGGAACAGAGTTGCCGAGTCTTAGAACATGGGTATGCACTCCATTAAAGTTAGTGGATAAAAGAGAGTGGTCCCCAAAATATCTGTGTGTATATATATTCCCACCAGCAGTATGTCAGCTCCTGGCTAACACCTGATATTATTAGTCTTGCTATTATCAAGAGTTTTTAAATTACAGGCATTCTGTCAGTTGTGCATGGAATTATATTGTCTTTGAATGAGTATTTCTCCAATTATTGATGGAAATTAATGAACTGTAACTGAGCAGGACCGCGTGGGGCACTCCCGGGAAAGACCCCTCCCCTGTGTCCTCTGCTGTGGCTCCTCTCCAAAGGACCCAGATAATCGTGTCTCATGTATATTTCCCAAGTTTTTCAGAGCATGTGGCCCCAGATCTTCTGGTGCCTGGGGGTTGACAGTGTTGACCGCCCTGTTACCTCAACATCTACCAATCAGAGAACTGTGCACAAACTGATTACATATCTGCAACCGCCTCCATCATCTGGCCTTTAAATACGCTTTGCTGAAACCCTTTGAGGCAGCTGGGGGTTTTGGGGCATGAACCACCTGGTCCTCCTTGCTGTGCCCTGCAGTAAACCTTCCTCTGCTCCAAACTCTGATGTTTTGATTTCTTTGGCCTCACAGTGCAGTGGGCACACAAACTTGCCTTCAATAACAGAACTCTCATTGCAGATAAGAACTTGAAAGACTCTCAAAAGAACATAATATTAAGCAAAAGAAGCCAAACGCAAAATAATACACTTACAGAGGTCAAAATACACAGTGTTTAAGGATTACTTGCTGCAGAAGTAAAACTATAAAAAGAAGTATGCAAATGATTTCCACAACAGTATGGAGATGGTCACATTTTCAAGAGAAGGAGAAGGTGGTTATGAGGACCTCGTCCAGGGCTTCTGGGTTCTGGCAATGCTTTTTTGTTTTTGTTTTGTTTTTTAACATGAATGGTGCCTACACAGGTCATCACTTTGTAATATATCATTAAGATAAGAATTTTTGTATTGTGAATTTAGGAGCATGCAACGTAATCAACATTTAAAAGAAAAAAAAATTATCCTCAACAAGTGAGCTCAGTTGAGACATGAAAGGAGGGTGATGTGTAACTGCCCTGGCTGCACTGCATGATCAACAGGAATACACCGGCTAATAGCCCTCCTCTCAGGGGCTGTGACCAGCTGACCAGGAGACATGGTCCTCCAAGAAAGGCAGGTGGTCAGAACACCCCCTCAATGAAACTTGAGGTTTCTGATTAGAGGAAAAACAATATTTTTGTTTTCAACAGAGTCCTGGGGCCGAGCTGGCATCCATGACCAAATAGGCAGAAAACCCAAGGCAACTCAAAAAAAAAAAAACCAAAAAACCCTAAGGCAGGGAGGAGGGCTAAAGTAGGAGAGCTATGTCTTTGAGAACTAGAGGAAATTCTGTCAAGGAATGACAAACCCAAATACATAGCACTGAAAGGTACTCCTTATGAATATCAAAGAAACCAGCCAGTGATGGGCATTGGTTCATTCCTTTAGTTTGACAACTGGCCAAGACAAGTTTGTGAACAAAACCTTAAAACCTTGAGGAAGTTTATTTACAGATGCACCCCAATGCCATGTTCATGGCAGCACTATTTACAATAGCCAAACATGGAAACAGCCTAAATGTCCATTGACAGATGACTGGATAAAGAAGTTGTGGTATATTTATACAATGGAATACTACTCAGCCATAAAAACGAAGGAAATGATGCCATTTGCAACAACATGGATGGACCTGGAGATCATCATTCTAAGTGAAGTAAGGCAGACAGAGAAAGAAAAATACCGTATGATATCACTCATATCTGGAATCTAAAAAAAAGACACCAATGAACTTATTTACAAAACAGGCACAGACTCACAAACACAGAAAACAAACTTATGGTTACCAGGACGGGAAAGGGGGGTGGGAAGGGATAAATTAGAAGTATGAGATTTGCAAACACTAACTACTACATATAAAATTGATAAACAACAAGCTTATTCTGTACAGCACAGGGAACTATATTCAATATCCTGTAGAAACTTCTAATGAAAAAGAATATGAAAATGATTATATGTATATGTCTATGTATGGCTGAAACACAATGCTGTACACCAGAAATAGACACAATACTGTAAATCGACTATACTTCAATTAAAAAAAAAGTTTAATGCTTCTTGGGAAGACACACCAAATATCGTCATTATATTTGGGACAGCAGAAGATTCCAACAAACTCCCATGGCTGGGACTCTGAGGTCCAGTGCGGGACAGGTGACTGTGGGTGTAGTGGCATGTCTCGGGGGACCAGGCAGAGGTGGGAAGGACCTGCCATCACCACAGCAGTGGGCATGTTGACCTAAGGGGTGATGTGAAACCCTGAACAGATGTAGTCTAGTGACTCAGCTCTGACTTTGGAGAAATTCTGAAGTCAGAAATGAAAGCCGTTACTTGGCAGGGAGAACCACACCACAATTAATGTGGGGAAAGCCTGGATAGAAAACAACACGGTGTCACAGAAATTTTTATCATCTGCGCAGGGCCTGGGATGTCTCAGGTGCCTGGTGTTTCTTCTTGAGGCTGCCCGAAAGGTTTTGTTTCAGGAACCTTGTCATTTCTTTGGGAGGGCTGTGTTACTTTGTCTGCATCACTCACAGGGGCCCGAGGTGAGGGGACAGTGATTTGAGCTCCCGGGAGAGATCAATAATTTTATGTTTTGTGAATTATCAAATAATGTACACACTCCAGCAGACTCGTACTTATCAGACTGCAAGCAATATTGAGCTCATTAACAATGTCAGATTCAGGCACTACAGGCTGAAAATGAGTGGAGCCCCCAGCCCCCATCACTGCCCGAAAGGAGACCCCAGCTCATCTGTAACCATGGTCCCACCTACAATGTCACTCTGAGACCTGCAGCCTCGCTCTGGTCTGTTCTCACAATGGGCTTCCGGCTTCTCCAGAAATCCACACTCAGTCTGCATTCTCAGTAGCGCCCTCATCTTTTTCTGGGTTTTTCCTTCACCCTCCATGGCCTCTCCCATGGGTATGGAATTTGCCCTCACTCCGTTTCATTTTTTTAATTGTCTGCCAGCCAGATCATCACAGGCATCTGATCGAGGGTTGAGTTAAGTGCTCCATCCAGCCGTGCTTCTGCCTCATAAATTATTCATACATTACCACCCTGGACAGATCGCACTTTGATTACACAGGCGTCTTTCTGTCCATTCATCTCCCAGATGAGCAGAGATTGTGGGAGATCAGAGGAGCCAGGTCTGGGAATGGGTAATGACCCCGGGTGTCCCCGGCACGCTGCCCGGGTCTTGAGGTCAGATGGGGTAACAGATGGAAAAGTTCTGTAAGCGGTAAATGTACTGAATAAACAGACGCAGTTGCCGTTGGGAGCTCTGCCCTTCAGGGGGATGCTCCGGGTCCCCTAGATCTTGCCTTTGAAAGCCAATCCATTGTGTGACCCTGGGGACCAGCTTACGCTATCTGAGACTCTGCTTTATTGTCTGACAAATGAGGAGACGGACCGCCATCTCTCAGGAGGGCGGAAGGAAGCAGTGACCTCACACACACGGAATGCTGGACCCCCTCGCCCATGGTGGGTCCTCGGAAACCAGTCTTCTCTTCCCTGTGGCTCTTTAATGTTGTGGTTCATTTGGAAGCACCATGAATATCATGATTCATTTTTGTTTGTGTTTCTTTAATACGTGTATGTACTTGGCTGACAGTTCGATTCCAAGTTCCTGAAAGATGACAATGTTTTCTATTGTCCTAACCTCTGGCCCTTCCAGGGCCAGACACGGTGCCCAGGATACGTATGTGATTTCATTGACTGGAAGAGCAGCCCACAGATGGCTTTACATGTGAAATCCCCATTCAGCCCATGTCCCCCCGACTTGTAAACGGGAAGCCTCACGCTTAGTGCAAAGGAGTCAGCACACACATACCTACAGACCATCTAATGTGAGGATGCCACAGGTAGTAATACAGATGTTTCACTGTGCTGACGGCAAAGCCATCACTACCCGGAGAGGCGTCCTGCAAATGACTGGCCCTCCCCAAGCAAGTAAACAGCAAAAGGTGAGTTCCTACACCGTCCACGTGCCCAGTTCACTGAGCATCGCCTGCAGTGGTTCCTCAGGGAGCGTGTACACCATGCCATCACACACTAAAAGTCAGAGCGGGTTATCACATTGTCTGTCTTGTACCTCAGTGACTTGGGGGACTAACTGTGTGATTTGAAAGCCCAGAAAAATAAAGCTCTGGGTCCCTTCTTTAAAAACATCAGAAAAAAGGGTGCTGTAACTACTAAAATACGCATACATATATTTCTCTTCATGGTGTTTTTTTTTTTTATCTGTTAGAGTGATTTTTTATTTAATGGCATGTTCTGTCAGGCAAGGTGATGCTCGCCGGGTGAGTGCGGCCCCCAGCAGGTGCCCGCAGGTCCTCCCTATGACCGGACAAGTGGGCGGAGCAGCTCAGGAGTGGTAGTTCCCTGCCTCTGGCCGCCCCTTGGATGCTCCATGGTCAGAGCTCCTGGGAAAGTCAGGGTCCTTTTCTCGTCACCCTGTATCCCAGCCCATGGCTGATGGGCAGTCCTAAGGGACTGTGACGTCTGTCCCGGGACAGGCTTGGTACTCGCACTTGGGGGCGGGCAAGAGGCTCGTCTCCACCAAGTCTCCTGCCTTGTGGGCATGGGGCTGCCCACCGGGAGCAGGGACCGCTCTGCCACGACTCCTGAAGTCTACGTCCTTCCCCAGCTCTCCCCGAGGGTGCGCCCAGCCACATCCCTGCCACGAGGGGAGGCTGACAGCCGTCCTTGTGTGGGTACCAGGTTGGGGACATCAGTGAGGAAGGTGATGGCCCCGAATCCATTCTGAGCCGAGCTCTATCCCTCTGCACGTGGTTCTTTGTCCCACTGGACGTCTCTTCTAGACACGAATTCAAAGGCCATGTTAGTCATAATTTCAAGGATGCTCAAGTAGGGACCCTCTGGGCCATGGGGCCCTGTGTGAACGCACTGGCTGCTTGTCTGATTCCCTTATATGACTACGTTTTCTGGGATCGCTCGGCTAGCTACCAGAACATAAGCTATTTCTCAATACTTCTCTCAGAATTTCTGATTTAGTACTTTTCACAGGATGGGGGCCGGGTAATAATCTGGTTTGTTGGAATGTAAAGAGGAGACAGGCTTAAGGGAGCGTCTAACGGGATCTCCTCTAAGAAACACACATGTGCTTTATGACCTCTGCTTGGAAAAAGCATTTTCTGATTACTTTTCGGTTTCTGAAAGGTATGAAGGAAATTGCTGTTATATCTAGACTGAAAAGGTGATTCACCAGGGCAGCGTTTCTACAAACTGGTGCGTGACTAACAGCAGCAGTCTAGGGACAAATACACCTTTTTTTAATGTCATCTAAGGGATTAAATTTAGGAATCCTTTATTTTGAACATATTAAAATTATCTATATAGTAATTCTAATGTACAGATGATAGAGTAACATTTCTCCTTCTTTTCTGAGAAATGACACAGAAGCATAAGGAACAGGTATCAGAAGTTCAAATTATGTTACAAACACTGATAATCTAGAGATGATGTAAGAGAGAAAGGTTGGGAGGGCAAAGGGTTAAAGAATGAAAAGAGAAAAAGTTAGCGAATGTATAACTCATCTCACAGTATTAGTTCATTTCTACACACTGTAAAGTACCAAAAGGGCTCAGAAAGTCAAGTGTGGTCAAGATCAAAAAATGCCCATTGGATTTGACAATATGGTGTCACTGACAACCTGACCAAAAAACCAAAACAAACAAACAGACAAAAACCAAAAAAAGAAGAAAACAACAACGAACTTTAATGAGCTGGGTTTAGTGAGACAGAACAAGTGAGTAAATCACTCATCTGGGAAAGGCAGACTCTCCAGTACTTTGCTATGCTTCCCAGAGAACTGAGAAGGAGCCACCCATCTGTCCATCACACCTGTATCTGGAACCGACCAGTGTTCCTTGTGAAGAAGCAAATGGAGACTCAGAAAACAGAGACAAAGAGGATCCCAATGACACACACTGACGTTTACAAAAAAGACTGTATGATGTCAGTCATTTGTTACGAAGGAATGTAGAAGACAGAAAGTTGATAAGGTCGATGAAGGATGAGTCGATTGTTTATAAAACTAAGTGATAATTATATAGGATTCGGCACAGTTTTAAAATTTTTTCCTTAAAAATAGCCCCCAAAAAGGGAAAATTGTTTATGTTGATTGTCAAGAAGTTTGGCTAAATGGGAAAGTTGAGAAGGTGGTTGGTAGCCAGAGGTGAATAAGGGTCTAAGGTGATTAAGACATGCATGCTGTCTGTTTATATTATAGTTAACTGTATTCTCCTTCATTTTGTTCAGATATAACTGACATACATCGCTGTACAAAATTAACATGTCCAGCATAATGACTTGGCATACATATATTGCAAAACAATTACCACCATAAGTTAAGCTAAGTGAATTAAGTCACCCAGAGAAAAGACAAATATTGTATGATTTCACTTCTATGAAGAATCTTTAAAAAAAAAAACCCTTAAACTCATAGGTTAGCTATATTTGAATAGTATAATATGTATAATAAATTAGATATTAACTATGCAAGTATTTATATGCATATATAAATATTTACAGATAACATACACTTGGAAAATTTTTTTTCTTTCTTTCTTTTTTTGTTGACCATAATGATGCTTTTACTGAGTTTTGGAAAAATTTTATATGCAAAAATATAAATGCCCCAAGTAATAAGCTAACGTTTATTGGGTACTTTGAATGTACCAGGCACTGTCTTAAGTGCTTTGCCAGATTATCTTTATATTACATTATAAAATGTTACATTACCAGCAGCCTTGGGAGGTAGGTAGTGTTTTTAATCCAGACTCAGAGATGATTAGTCTAAAGTTCAGAGAAACTCAGCTATTTTTACCAGGCTGCATTTCCCCCAAGGGAACGGGAGGCCGGGTTCTAGAGCACAGATGGAGGATCAGATTTCATTAGAAGAAGATGCCTTTCTCAGGCCTGGAGATTGGGGCGTGGTTCCCATTTGAGTTAATGTAATGAGAGTAGAGACAGACAGACAGACAGATTGGGGAGCTTCCTCACTGCTTTCCAGTCTGGCTCTGTGCATTCTCTCGGTGTTACCATCCTCTGCAGCAGAAGAGCAGCTGGACCCCCACGGGACTGGGTGGCTTGCCCGAGGTGTGGCCACAAGGCCAATGAACGGCCAGCATTAGGATGAAGACCCTGCTCACGTAACTTCCTGCCCTGCACCTCTTGATCTGCAAAATCAGATGAAACCCAGGGTATCAGCATCCCCTGGGGGGGACTAAATCTCTCTATTTGATTACTCTGCAATTTCCCCTAGTAGTGTCTTCATTTGTTTCATGCAGAGGTTTACTTATTTTTTTTTATTAATTTCTTTGAAAAGTGGCCCAAGGGACTTGGATGAGTGCCTGTGGCATTGCTTTTAATATTCGCAAAGAGAACTCAGAGGTCACTTATTTTTAATACAATGCATTTTGCTTCCTTGAGATTGAATTGTTTCAGGGGGTGGTGGAGGCGATCCAGAAGCCTCAGGGTTTAGGAGCTCATCTGTGGGGAGGTCGTGGTGGTCTTTCATATCTGCAGTGGTCCTGGGAGACTTGTAAGCACGCTTTTCTGCACGAGGCAGTGGCTTGCCCGTGATACCCTGTCAGAGACCCTGTCAGTTCCTGAGACGAGGGATGAGGAAGCTATGGTTGGTTTGAGACAGAAACGAACGCTCCATGTTCAAACGAGCATATGTCTAATAAAACCAACCTAATTCTATTTGGGAAAAGGGCTGAAACAAGGGATCGATGTGGATTTAAGCACCGCACGTTGATACTGCGGACTTGCTGTTCCCGCCTTAGTGCGAACGTCAGGCCCGTATTGGCCGCGTCTCCGGCGTGCTGCTCCATGGCGGCATTGAAACTGGACTGAGTGAGTCCCTGAACCAAACCGACTTTCAGGCTCAACTTCGGGATCTATTCTGTATCAATGATGCTTTATCTGGACTTGCTTTCTTGCAGAAGGGGCCACAACAAGCGCTTGGGATTCCCAGCGCACAGTCCCCGCTCACCGCAAATACATCCCCCTCGCCTGCCTGGTGGGGGTTCGTGTGCTCTTTTCCAGTTCCGTTCCTCCAGGATGACACCACACTGGAGGACGGCCCTCGTGGGGCGGTGTGGAATTCTTGTTTTGAGTGTAGGATCAGCCTGAATTAGAGTTTGATGCCTGTTTTCTTTCACTTAATATGTGGCAATTGTAGAAAATCCCTTCATTTTTCTTAGTTTCATTATTTAATGGATGAAAATGATATGTGCTCTTAAAAGGAGAAAGTAATATCATATGCGTAAAGCAGTTAAAACCATCAGTGTCTTGTAGTAAGTGCTGGAAAATGTTAGCTATGCTCAGTTTCGTTATCCTGATCAATACCATCGCTGTGAGTCATCCAGGGACTCTGTTACCTCCCGAGCACCTGTGACGTAGGCTTGGCCAAGTTCTGTGGGTCCAGCCCCTTTCTAGCGAAACCATATGCGAGAAGAAGGAAATGCTAAGGCATTCCAAAAGCTGCTCCATCGATTCTCAAGATTCTTGACTCTTCTGCTCAATTTCCCAAACTTAAACTGTCATCTCATTTTCCGGGAGAAAGTCGGTGTGGTACAGTGTCAGACTCTAAAGGGTGCTAGGCTGGAATCTTTCCTGAATCTGCCACTTACTCATTACACTTACTGCTTACCAGATACAGTTTTGAATAAGGTATTTTATTGCTCTGAGCTTAAGTTTTCTGTACATTTCTTCTGTAATCTAGACTTGGTAGCATCCAACTCGAGGGTATATTGAAGTTAGAGCTGGATTCAGAGTGCCATACCAAGGTTTGATACATAATTCAATCAACTTTTTGATGTTTAGCATGTGTCAGCAGCTATGCTAGACCCTAGAACACAAAAGCAAGTATGACAGACTTTACCCGCAAGGGTCTTTCAATTTGGTGAATGATGGATCTACTAAAACCGCGGTGGTCATTCTACTGAGTAACTATCCAGACATAGGTGAATACTTGGTGCCCCAGAGTAAAGATATCTCACCTACACTCTGGGCTGAGAGGAGCCTTCCTGCGGTGGAGAAAGGTTGAATTGAGGCTGAAAGTTCTATTCAGACACGAAAACATGAAGGGAGTTCCAGGCAGAAGAACATAAGTAAAGATCTGAAACTCAAGACTGTACAGGGAGCAGTAAACCCATGGATATTATCAGAACTTACAGTGTCAGGAGGGCAGTGACAGAATTTTAAGAAGTAGACTTTAGCATCAGAAGACCTGTGTCAGAATCCCAACAACAAGACCCTTCACTTGTTTGGCACTCCCTGGGCAGGTCGCTCAGCCAGTGCAGGGTCTCCTCTGAAAAATAAGAATACTTCAAGTACCTTTCTCCCAGGGATATCGTGAGAATTTGATGAGCTAGACTATATGAACGTGCTTAACACGCTCACAGAGAACACCTAAATTCTAGTTCTTATTGGAAATGGGTCTGGCCCGGACGTCAGAGAAGTGTGATGACAGTTCAGTCAGAGCAATAATACAGATACGTGAGAAGATCTGGCTCCTCTGGGGGCACATAGAGAAAAACAAGTTGCCCGGACCAGTGGATACCGTTCCCCAACTCCTTCACTGGAATGAGTAAGACATCCTTCCTGTCCTGGAAGCTGGGCTGATCGGGGAGACAGACATATGAGGATTGTGCAAGAAAGTTTCTGTCAGGGAGGATGAAAGAAATATGCTTGGAAATAGGTGTCCAATCCCCCAGAGGAATGTATGCTAACGTGCAAGGAATGAAATTCACTAAATCAGCAAAATGGGGGAAGCCACTGGAATTTTTAAATGAGAATGATGGAACCAAATTCAGCGGTTTCCTGCATCCCTCTCGCCCGAAGAGATTTCCTTGTAGTTCTTTTGGCAAAGCTCCCCTGTGGCCCTCAGGAATGTGTTTTGATGGGTAGGTAGATAATGAGACTAAACTAAGGCCCTCTAAAGGCAAGTGGGAACTAAAGGAAATGAGTGAAAGTTGAATTACTCATGGGACAAGGATACTGGATTTGTTTGGGGGGAGTCATGTGATGGAATAGAACGTGTGATACAAATGCTTCAAATACGGGCATGTCAGTGAAAACAGGAAAATATCAAAAATAACTTTGGGAATTGGATGGGAGAGAATGCTCAGGGTGGAACTGGGGATGATTCACAGTACTTCCACTTGGAAGAAGAGGTTTAAGAGATGTTGACAGACAGGTGGATTCAGCTTTGAATCTCTGCTCTGATATTTGCTCACTCTGCAACCCTGGGCAGTTACTCTTTCCCTATCGACACCTCAGTTTCTTTATCCAGAAAATGGAGCGGATGGTGCTGATCTCAACACAGTTGTTTTAAAGATTAAGTAAAATAAAGTCTGAAAAGCATTTACCACAGTGACTGTCACTCAGTGTGCATTCAATACGTGTTGGTTGACCAAAAAAAAAAAAAAAACAAACTAAAAATAAAGAAGAGAAGAAAAAAAGGTGTCTAATGAAAAATTTTATGGAAAAAAAAGACAAGTTAAAAGAAATAACTCCAGAAATGTGACATTGTCCTCAGTGGAAGACAGCGGAAGAGAGAGAGATTGGTTCATGGCTCATGCTGGAAATAATGCGTCAAGTATCTAAGATTCTCAGGCACTTTCCTGTGGAAGTAGGAGCATTAAAGTTTGCTGCCAGTCTTGCAAGGCACTCAAGTTTCAAGGAAAGAGCCTGATGAGTAAACTGATGGCTTCACTGCAGCGTTTTCAAGGAAGGATTCTGTAGGAGGAGGGCGGGGTCCACTCTGGTTGGTTCTTCCATGGCCCTCACCCTCAAAGGGTCAATTTCCCCTGTACTATTCCGTGGGCCCCCCCCTGGCCCTTGGTCAGGCCGCCATCTTATCAATGGGCAGTGTCACTCCTGAGGAAGTCTCCATCATAGCTGGCGCCCACATCCACCCTCTCACTGGTCCCTCCTGGGCACCTCCCATGTTCCAGGAACTCTGTGTGCCTCAAAGCATGCGGTCTTCAGGGCTCTCATCAGTTCCTATGGTACCCTTGGCAATTTCAGAAAGATGTGTCCCTTCTCAAGTACTTTGCCTCCATATAGTGGAAGTGTTTTGTAATATACTGGTTAAACACACACACACACACACACATACACACACACGACTTTAGGTCCATCTTCCAGCACAAGAAAACATGAAACACCCAACTGACAGAATGGCTTCCCTAATGCTAAGAATGCTTAATAGTTCTCTCTGCATGATTCACTCTGACTAACTTATCTTTCCTATGGCCCCATCACTGTTTTACCTACTTAACTGCCTATGTGCTTAGCAACCCCAGCCCCATGACTGCACCTTGCCCTAAATAACTTGTCCCTTAACCCAGGAACTATGTTTCAGGGAAAGAGTCATGGGACCATAACCTCAGGAGAATGACCAGACCCTCCAGGGTTTCTCCATGGCTCCAGAGGAGTCTGACCAGATAGAGAAGGTCGGGGACTGATGACCTTCCAGAGCACCAGAAGGTCCCATGATGCCAGACAGACTTGTCAAGATACAGGAGTAAGTTTCACCAGAGACAGTTATCGATCATTATCACCTGTTTGTCTACATAATCACTAAGCCCCAGTCCCTAGAGGGGTTCACAGTCTTTGAGACATTAGCCTGGCCAAGTAATAAAGCTGCTCTTTTGCTCCCAAGAACTCTGCCTCTGAGTCTGAATTCTTCTTTTGGGGCGCAGAGGCCAATTTTTGATAACAAACATGGTTGTATGACTTCGGAAAATGACAGAGCAGAAATTAAACTCCTGGGAGCCTGACTCTAAAATCCCTGCTTGATCTGCTCTCTGAAATGCTGCTGACTCAAAAGCGGCAGTTCCTTCTGGCGAACGCTTCTGCCCCTCTCTGCAAAGAGGAGAGTTTGACTTTTAATGTTTCGATCACCCCCTCTCATAACTCGCCACCTTGCTCTGAGTCATTGTACGGAAGCACTTCCAACCCATTAGGCATTCCTTCCCTTTAAGTCTGTGTTTCGTAACTCATTATTCAACATTTATCTACACCAAACTGTACCTGCCATCCATTAAGTCTCCATCAGCCTGAGGTGCCCGAATGTGCAAATTTCTCTTGCATCAGAATGCATTGCGCCCCACGATTTGCTGTGTCCCCGTGATTTAGCAGCACCTGCAAATTTTCAGGCTTGGTTTTGAACTCTGGGGCTGTGATCTAAGTAATATAAATCACACAAGATCACATGAAGTTGAAATAAGCTTCTTTATTTCCACCCCCATCAGGCTGCTATGCGAATGCAATGCTTTTTTCTCTGTGGTCCATATTCCGTGAGCCATTTTCCCTGTCTTATAACAAGTTTGGAGATTAGAGAAAGGATGAAAACAAGAAGTTCAGACTGGAGATTGGCAAGATGAATTATCAACTGTGGTTTTGTTGTGCTTTGCCTTTTCAATGTCAAACGGGCGTTAATTTTTAATGTGACTATGGGTACACATTCCTCTTTTTAAAAAAAAAGATTCTGCCATCTCCTACACCAACCTGAAACATCTAGTGTCTATTCGTTCACACTGAGGCACTTACAGAGAATCAGCAAGCCCTCATCTGGTACCAAATCAGTACTGAGTTACTGATGTTAAGTTATCACCACTCCTTCAAGATGTTAAGTCAAACATCTACAGTGAGTAATCACAACAGTTACCATTGACTGAACATTTCTCGATTGGGAGCCTGGACTGGAGGCTTCACATATTTACTGTTCCTCACCACACCCCCTCAGGTAGCTTTTCTCATTCCCCACTTCACAGATAAGGTCCTGGAGGGTGAGAAAATCAAGGAACTTGCCAAAACCACATGGTGAGAATACACCACAATAACATTCTAATGTGGGTTTCCTTATTTCCACGGGCCATGGTCTGGCCCATCGCAATTCAGGGATAATACTTATGAAATAAAGAATGTGAACAAAACCAAGAAGGCCTTGTACAATCCAGCCACTTCGCATAAGCTGGGTTTGTGCTATGCTGAAAGGGCCCTTTCTCTAATGCCATGCTCACTCGCTGATCAAGGTTATGTCTGTGAGAAAGGATGCCTTTCCCTCTGGGAGGGGGAATAAAGGTGCACTGCAATTATCCCTGGAACATAACGGAAGACGTTGGAAGACCAGTTGTTTACTGGGAACAGAGGGACCCCAACCACTCAAAGAAGTGAGCGCAGGCTGCTGAGATGGGAAGCGAAAGGCCAATCCCCATTACCTCACTGTGATGACAGAGCGGGTACTTAAACGCACAGGCTTAAAAACACTTCTCTGCCATGTACGGGTATCAGTAGTTCTTCTCTCATTGGCCACTTTGTTTCCAGAACCCCAAGTATGCTCACTAAATATCCACTCAAAGGATGTCGGTCCCCGTTACCATCCCCAGCCGACTGGCACCACATAACCTGAGGTGTGGCTCTTGGAGAGAGCTGCAGAGTATCCAGAAGGGGAAGGCAAAAATGGACTATGGTTCTGAGAAGGAGCGGTGGGGTGAAAAAGCAATTGCTGGAGAATGAGGGCTTGGGGCTCACGTTAGAGCAGGCAGACAGCTAGATCTGAGCAGAGAAAGGGGGGTGTGGGCCAAATAGCAGAAACTGGGCAGAAAGGAGAGGGGCAGGGGGCAAGTGCAGGAAACCCTGCATCTGTAAACACCAGGGGTCCCTGGGCAGAGAAGGAAAAGCAGCAACATAGGGACTGATAAGCAGTCACACATTTTTGGGCAACAAGTGGCCTGAAGGCTGCAAAAGAAAGGTGGGAAAGGGCAGGAATCTCCACTGTCCAAATGGAACCTTTTGCCCATTATGCTCTCATTTCAGTAAAATTAGCCTTGCAAGTTAGAAGTACCCATCATGCACTGATGCCAGGACACTTCTGATCCAGACTAAATAAGGACAAAAATCCCTCCTCCCCTCAGGGAAGGTGGAGCTGGGGTGAAAATCAGGGAATACGACCCCAAACCCTTCCCTCCCCACTGACTATTCTGCCCGTTCATTTTTACACCCTATGTAACCAACTTGTCAAAGACACTCAGGGCAGCTGCTCACCTGAGTCTGCCCACTCTCCCCTTGAGAGTGAACTATCCATCCCTTAATAAATCCTCACGTTCCCTTTTCTTTTTTTTCCAGTGGAGGTACTGGATATTGAACCCAGGACCTCGTGCACACTATGCACATACTCTACCACTGAGCTATAACAACTCCAAACCCTCCACGCCACTTTACTTTTTTAACCTCTGTGTCTCATCTGTAAATTCTTTCTGTGATGGAGCAAGAACCTAGTCACAGGCAACAGGCAGAAGGCTCTGCGTGCTGAGTGCCAGGGTTAGAACCAAGGGCTGTGTGTGCTCCTGGCTTGAGAAAGCAAAATAAAGAAGGAGGAGGAAGCAGGCCAGGTAAAGAGGAGAAATCTGCATCGGGGAGGAGACCCAGAGGAGGGAGAGAGCAGACATTCCCTGGTTTGCTCTTGGACCTACTGAATTTAGACACCATTATCTCTTCTGTCTGCAAAGTGATGAACAGCAAACTGAACACAAATGCAAGCTGCAGTACGCTTCGTCCTCAAACTTTGGAAACACTCAGCCACACTGGGAAGAGGCAGGTGTCAGGGCAGAGTGGACAAGAAATCCAGTCACATGAAGTACTAACTGTGTGCAGAGCCTTTGGGAATTTGAATGAAAATCCATTCCCCTGAGAGCTAGGGCACAACCACTGAAGGAAGGACCCACTGGTTAGAACCAAGATGGCGGAAGATTCAACTTCCAGTAGACCTTGAGCCTCATGGCACACCTACAGGCGCCGTGACGGAGCCTAGGCTGATCATAAAAGGTCAGAAAGTAGGCAGGGTGCGGGGGTGTTTCCTGGAAATCCTTCCCTCTTCCCAAAATAGTTGGAATAATCCTCCTACTCATTAGCATATGAAATTACCAAGCCCGTAAAACCTAACAACTCCGTACCTCTTGGTCCCTCTCCCTCTCTCCTATTGAGATGGCCCGCATTCTGACTATGGAGTGTGGATCTCCTAAGCTGCTCTTCTTTCTGAGTGAGACGGACCCCATGCTGTCCATGGAGTGTGGATCTCTCTAAATAAATTTGCCTTCACCTTACCGTGCCTCACTCTTGAATTCTTTTCTGTGCGAGGCAAGAACCTATTCTCCGACAACACCCATACCACTGAAAGAATCATTCTCGGTGTGGAAAGACTTGCTTTGGCCCAGGCTTTACCTTCCTTCCTCCTCCTTTCAGGCACCTGGCCTGACGAGTCTGGCTCTCTGAGCCATCAGAGCAGACAGAGTGGGGCAGGTGGAGGTCGCCCTGCCAGAGCGCTGGGTGTGGGCTCCTGGTCCTCCCTCCTCATCTCAAACATCAGAGCCACAGTGAGGCCAGAGGTCAGCCTCAGGGCTAGAAGTTAGGTCTGACCTTGATAAGAGCAGAGAAAATCAAGCTTGTAAGAGAACCCCCAGATCTGGAGACAAAGGGACTGGGGTTCCCCAGAATCCAGGCAGCCCCCAGGTTTGTGCTATTGTCTCCAGCTTAGCTGTGCACCTTGGGTTACTTTGTCACATGGGGTCCTGTTCACATGCAGCTCCTGGGGGAATACTTCTCTGGTCTCAAACTAGGACCACGTGTGTTGCAGCAAACAACTGATTCTTTTTAGTCTTTTGAACACTGGCTTTTGTGACTGACCATGAATCTCTCCCTGCGCTAGGCAAGTGGGAGTCCAAGGCTACATTTACCTCCTCCTGCTAATGTTTTCCTTAACATTGTTATTTCCCTGTTTGATTTTGGGCATGATTATGATTGCCTCCTTTATTCGATTATTGTAAGTTATGTGTAATTTTATACACGACCTCAAACACTGTTGGACTAAGGCGATGCCAGATCGCTTAAAAAAGTGAGAGATGAGGGCAGACATGGGTGGGCAGACAGAGCCCGGTGCCCCAGTCTCCACGGCCCTTCCCGCGGTCCTATCTGGGCTTTAAGTAGGTTTGTGACTGTTTCCACAATTGGCAAGTGCCTGAGATGATGAGCCGCGGTCAGGAGGAAAGTGCTGGAGAAGAAATCTGAAGTCTGAACCAGCTCCATCACCCTCTGGCTGGGTGAGCCCTGGGCACCTCACGAAACCTGTCTGCTGCTTTCTCTCCTCACCTATGAAATAAAACAACCAAACTAGTTTGACATTGACAAATTTGGCTCCTGGCTGGTTTCTATAGCCTTCAAGCTAACGATGGCTTTTAAGTTTTCATGGAATTATGAAAGAGGAGGAATGAGGTGGCAGAGGAGAGAAAAAGGCAGCAGAGACAGCAAGTAACCTACAAAAGCTCAGATGTGCACTCTCTGCTCCCTTGCAAGGTCCCCACTCCTGGACTAAGTGATGGCGTCAACCAGTTTTCTCCCCGGTTCTATAACAAGCTTTACTCTAGTAAGCTGTTGACCCAAATAAATCCCTTAAACCTTCTGCAGATTAGTTACCCGCGTGCCATTCAATGGATATGAGATAACCTAACATTGTGATAGGAGAGTTGTGGAGCCCAGAAAGAGATCTTGGGTGTTTTTGTTCTTGTTTTAAGGAAGAGGTGTTCAGAAAGCAAAATTTAATAAAAAATACAAGGGCATCAGGAGTGACAGGGGTGGGCAGAGCTCAGGGGTAGAGTGTGTGCTTAGCATGCACCAGGTCCTGGGTTCAATCCCCAGTATCTTTGGTAAGGGGAGATTTTTTTAAATAATAATAAATACAAATAAATATATGTTTAAAATAATCTACCTCCCCCCAAAAAAAGACGAAGAAGCGATGTAGGGAACATTATTCATCTAAGCCCGTCTAAGTTCAAAAATACACCACCCCAGCCCAACTCAAAGGCAGCCAGAAGCTGAGGGTGGTGCTCACGCAAAGTAGAAGGTGCCACAGTCCATGGGAACTTCAGGCAGCGTGCACTTGACCTCCTTCGGGTTTTTCCATAGAAGCCGCCGGCAGTATTACACGCACACTCTGAGCTGTGCTCACCTGAGAATCTTAGGTCACAACTTCATGAACTGAGGACTCCTGATCTACCTTGTGGTCCAGCTCTTCCTCCAAATGTGTGTGGGTGTAACCAAGCAGGACCTCGTGGAGTCTTCCAGGGAAGGCCCAACCCTGTATCCTCTGTTATAACGCCTCTCTGAAGGACTCAGACAATTATATCTCATGCAGGTGTCCTGAGTTTTTCAGATGCTAAAAACTACCACCAAAAGGAAGAAATTAACTGCTTGATGATGGAGAGCATGTGGCCCCAGACCTTCTGGCGCCTGGGGGTTGATAGTGTTGACCGCCCTGTTCCCTCACCATCAACCCATCAGAGAATCGTGCACAAGCTGATCAGGTAGCTGCGACCCCCTCTCTCACCTGCCTTTAAAAAGCTTTGCTGAAACCCTTCAGGGACTCCGGGGTTCTCTTGGGCATGAGTCACCCCGTCCTCTTTGCTCGGCCCTGCAGTAAACCTTTCTCTGCTCCAAACTCTGACATTTCAGTTTGGCCGCACAGTGTGGACTTGCCTCCAGTTATGGACTTGCCTCCAGTTACATGGGATTTAACACAAAGACGTGTCAGGGCTCCCAAGTCACACGCACCTTCTTTCCACCTCTCTGTGCTTTCTTCTCCCTTTGAAAGTCACTGCCACTCATCCAAGGATAGAAACTCACAGTCCTTGGAAGCCTGTTATGGGCCAGGTGCATTCAGTATTTTATCTTATTTAATTTTCTGAACCACTCTGTGGATAGCTCTTGTATATCCACTTTAAAGACGAAGAACTGATAAAGAGACTGAGGTTCAGAGTGATAAAATAACAGCCCCGGATCACAACCTAGTATATGGCAAGGTCAACATTGCAGGCTTGTCCACCGCCTCGTGATCTGTCTCTAACAGCCATGGGGGTGTGGGCCATGCAGTTCACTTCTCTCCTTCCCTCACAGTCACTCCATCACCCAGATCTGGAGCCTCCCGTCTTGGCATCAAGTTAAATCCAGGCCTGCACAAACAGCCCACCCCCTCACCCCCTCACTGAAACCATGCCTGCATTCTGATTCATTTTGCACCAATTGAACGGTTAATCTCTGAACCATCCTGACAGCATACTGTTCTGTTCAAAAGTCTCCGGTGCTCTTTTAATTCCGCTCCCTTCACATCCGACTAACACTTCTGTCCCCATCACTTGGCCCTACATTGGAAGCCTCACTCATTTCCCTTGCGAGTCTCTCTCCTGATCAGAGGGGTCTGTTCTACCCTGTTCGAGGAAACTCTGTGCCTCCAGCCTGAACCCATGTCTCTTTCTCTGCCACATCCAAACCCACACGTCTCTACCTCCACACTCTCCTCTCACACTCTTTCTTCTCTTCTTAATTCCTGAGACACAAACCATTTATCCAGCTCCTCCTGCTTATTCAGCAAAAAGGGCTTGCTGTATTTTATGGAGCACGGATTTTTGTTACAAACTTCAGTTAACGTGTAGCATTGTGCAAGTTATTCAGCCTCTCAAAGTCTCAGATTTCTCATATTTAAAAAGTAGGTAAACAATATCTATTTGGAAAGGTTTTTCTGATGGACAGTATAGGAACGTGCCTTGTGTAATAGATAATACACAGCAGGCAATCAATGCCTATTTACTTATTTCCTTTTTTTCCAAGCTGCCACTGTGTTTATCTAATATACCCTTCAGCACCCCAGCTCCACAGTCATGTGCTGTTTTCTCATTATTTCCTCAATGTGGACAACATGACAGAGGGAGCTCTTTAGAGCTGTGTTCATCTAAGCTGTATTCAATCCAACAATAAATGGGTTAACTCGTTGCCCCTTTATTGTAGCACAGGGGGCAATGTGGAGGAAGGAGAGCTGAGCTAGGAAATATACTTTGACCCCAAACTGTTACTCTTCGGGGTAATTTATTCTCAGAATCTGTCATGTTAGTGAATACTTCTCCCTCTGACTTTACGCACGTTATAAGACTTGAGAATGGTATTCATTAAACTGATTTGCAAAACCTTTGCAACTCTGAAAATCTGAAGGAGGACACAGGTCTTGTGGGAACAGTGTGGGCTGGTCAGTTAGCCCCAGGAGGGTCCAAAATTCCAGCTATTTTGTGTTCCACTTGTGTGATCTAGAGCAGGTTTCTCAAGCTTTCTGAAACCTGGATATTTCATATGTATCATTGGGAAAAGATTAGGAGAGTAGGGAAAAGATGAAGAGACAATGAGAGTCAATGCCTGATGCACAGTTATCCAACAGAATGTCAGTGCTCTCTTCTTGTATTCAAAAAAAAGTCCTTGGGTTTTCAGCTTTCCAGAAAATGGAGTGTCAGTGCCCTAACTTTTCTTCTTGCCTCATGTCTCAGAGGGTGGAACTGGAGAAGCTGAGAACCTGGAAATGCCAATGCAGGTAGACAAAATCACACCCCAACAGAAGCCTGTTATCTAGAGACAAAGATCTGAAAAAGAGCGACCAGTAAGTCAGAAAGCATGCAACCAATAACCTCATTGCTCTAGGTAAAGATCACAGAAAGAGACAGAAAAAATAACCAGAAAACTGAAAGATAGAACAGTACAAATTACCTAATTAAAAAATATATGGAAAATAAACTGAAAAAAAAAGAATAAAATTTCAGTCACCTAGATTCTATTGAAAAAAAAGAAGTGTGTCATCAGAGTCCCAGAAGAAGAGGAGAAAGTGGATGAGGCTGAATGAAAAAGAACTCAAAGAAATAATGGATAAATGCATCCCAAATTTGACATGAGGCAAAAATCGATAGATTCAAAAGCTGATTAAATTCTAGATAGAACAGACCCAGGGAAATCCATACCAAGAGGTATTATAATTAAACTTCTGAAAACTAAAGACAGAGAAAATTCTTGAAAACATCCAGAGAAAAATGACATTTCACTCATAAAGGAAAAAACAATTTGAATGACAGCAGTTTTTGCATCAGACATCATGGAGGCCAGAACATCAGAGGCATATTTCTCATATGATGAAGAAGGAAACTGTCAATCACAATCCTTACCCAGCAAAAATATTCTTGAAGAATGAAGAGGAGGTAAGGAATAAAAGAAAATCAAGAAAACTCACCACCGGCAGAGCTACTCTGAAAGAACGGCTAAGCTGTACTACCTCAACAAAAAGAAAATGATCAAAGGAAACCTGCAACATCAGGAAGGCAAAAATAACACAGTAAGCAAAAATATGGCTCAATTCAATTGGCTTTCCTTCTCCTCTTGAGTTTTCTAAATTATGATTGACAGCTGAAAGAAAAAACCTAACATTATCTAATGCAGTTCTAAATGTGTGGAGAGAAAACATTTAAAACAATTCTATTATAAATGGGGGAGAGTAAAAGGTCTTAAAAGGAAATAAGCTTTCTATAATTTATTTAAATGACACCAGTAGATTCTGATAAATTGCATGTATATTTATACAGTAATACCTAGAGGAACCACAAATAAAGCTATATAAATAAACACACTCAAAAGCACTACAGATAATTCAAAACATTCTAAAAAGTTTCAAGTAGTCCACAGGAAGACAAGAAAAATAAAATGCAGAAATGAAAGACAGAGATAACACCCAGAAAGCAAAATCTTAAATGTGAAGCCCTAATATTTTGATATTTAAATCAAATATAAATGTTCTAAAGACACCAATTAAAAGACAAAGTATCAGAGTGGATTGTAAACATAGCCAAACTGTATGCTGTTTACAAACAAATTACTACAATAGGTTGAAAGTAAAGAGAGATAAAAAGATATACCATGGAAACATTAATCAAAGGAAAACAGGAGTGGCCAGGTTCGTATCAAATAAAGTACACTTCAGAACAAAGAAAATCACCACAACCAGAGAGGGGTATTATATAATGATAAAAACGTCCGTACATCAAGAAGATATAGCGTCATAAAAGTTCATGCACCAAACAAGAGAACTGCAATATATGTGAAGAAAATGTATTAGAAGCGAGAGGAGAAAAGGCAAATCTATAAGTATAGCAGACACTTTAATACCATTCTTTAAATAATTGATAAAACAGCTAGACAAAATATCCCCAATGTTCTAGAAGAACTCAACAACACCATCAACCAACAAAAATAGTTGATTATACATTCTTTTTAAGATAGACCATATACTGCGCCATAAAACAAAGCTCAACAAATTTAAAATAATTGAAATCAGATAGTATGTGTTCTCTGATCACAATGGAATAAAACTAGCCATCAATAACAGAAATAAGAAAATCACCAAACACTTGGAAACTAAACAGCACACTCCTAAATAATCCACTGGGTCAAAGAGAAGTTTCAAAGGCAATAAAAAATGCATTAAACTGAATACAAATGAAAATACAACATATCAGAATTTGTGGCATAGTGCTAGAGTAGCAAGTGCTGGGAAGGAAGTTTACAGGACTAGCAGAATGTGTTAGAAAAGCATTCAAGCCAGTAACATGAGCTCCAATCTCAAGAACTTGGAAAAGGAAGAGCAAAGAAAGCAGATGAAGGGGAAAAATATAGAAAAGACAATGAAGAGCAGGAATCAATGAAACTGAAAAAAAAACAGAGAAAAATCAATGAAGCAAAGAGTTGTTTTTTCTATAAAGATCAATAAAATTGACAAAACTGACAAAGTAAAGAGAAAAGAACAATGCCAGGAATGAAACAGGAGCTAGCTCTACAGACGTCAAAAGGGTCACAAGAGAATAAAAAAAAATAAAAAAACTCTATGTCATAAATTTGAAACTTTTATGAAATGGTCAATTTCTTAAGAACATAAACTCCCAGAGCCCAACAAACATGAAATATGTCATCTGAATGGTCCTATAACTATTAAAGGACCTCAATTCATAATTTTTAAATTTCCCCCAAAGACAAAATCTCCAAATTCAGATAGAATTCTGCCAAAGATTTAAAGATGAATCACTATCAATTCTAAACAATCTCTTCTGGAAAATGGAAGAAACTCTTCACAGTCCATTTCATATAAATTGTAATATAACGTATCAGAATGTAAAAATATAAATAAACATATATTTCCTCATGAATGCAGAAGCAAAATTCTTTAAGAAAATGTCTGCAATTAGAATTCAGCAATCTATAACAACAATTGTTCCCATTACCAGTTGGAGTTTCTCCTCCCCTCCCCTACACAGGGATGTTAAGCTGGTTAAGTATTTGAAAATCAAAATAAACTACCATAAAACAGGCTTAAAAAAAAAACACAGGATAATATCAATCAGTGAAGTTAAAGCATTTGATCAAATTCAACATGCATTCATGATAAAAACTCTCAGAAAATAAAAACAGAGGGGAGGGGGCTTTCTCAACTTAATGAGTATCTAAAGAAGTTTTTACCAAATTTTCACACCTTATACAAAAATTACCTCAAAATGGATCATAAATAAATTTTAAAGTAGACATGAAACTGTAAAAAGAAAATAAAAACAGAAAACTATTAGGATCTGAGAGTAAGAATTCACAGGCTTGACATCAGAAGTGTAATTCATGAAGATAATTTGGACATCATTTAAATTAAAAACCTCTGCACTACAAAATACCCTGCTCATAGGATTGGAAATCAAGTTACTGAGTGGTAGAAAATATTTTCTAACCTCCTATCCAACCAAGAAGGGTACTGTCTAGAATATAACTAACTTTCAAAACTCAACAGTAAGTGAAAAAATCAGTTAAAATTGAGCAAAAGACATAAAGAAAAATTTCACCAAACAAGATACTCAGATGGCAAACAAGCAAATGAAAGATGCTTGACATCATTAGGGAGTAGGGGAAGGCAGATTAAACCCACAGTGATGCATCACTTCGTAGCCATCAGAATATCAAAAATAATAAACCCATGCTGTTGAGGACATGGAGAAACTGGACCGCTCATATTGTGGGAATGCAAAATGGTACAGACATCTGGAATACAGTTTGGCAAAGTTTTTAAAAAGTAAACGTGCCACTACCATTGGCCCAGCAATTGTTCTTCTGGATAATTATCTCAGAGAAATGAAAAATGATGTTCACAGAAGAAGATATGCATGAACTTTATATCATCTTTAGTTGTAATGGCCAAAAATTGGAATTAACCTAATTCTCCTCTGACAGGTGAATAAATGGTTAAATAAATTGCAGCCCATCCATGCAATGGAAACCTACTCAGTCATAACAAGGGAAGAATTATCAATACATGCAACAACCTGGATGAGTCTCCGGAAGTTACACTCAGGGATGAAAATCAATCCCAGACTGTTACATACGATATGATTCCACTTATGTAACATTGCTGATATGACAAAAATTATGGAAATGAAGAACATTTTAGTGGTTTCTGGGGTTAAGGAGGAATTGAATTTGGAGGAAACTGCCTATAAAAGGGTCACATGGAGGAGGAGAAAATTTCTATATTTTGACTGTGTTCTTCTCATTATCCTGGTTGTGATGTTGCACTATCATTTTGCAAGATGCTACCACTGAAGGAACTTGGTAAAGGTACACAGGATCTCCCTGAATTATTTATTTCTTACAACTGCATGTGAATCTACAATGATCTCAAAATATAAAGTTTCATTAAAATGAGGGATGATCAGGACATTTGCCCTACGCCAGTCCCCTTTGGAAAAAAGTATGTTTGGTATTTTTGCCCAATGCCTTTTATAAAGGCAAACTCTCACTGCACAACCCCTTGTCAGAGAGAACTTTACTGCACCTAAGAAATTGTCCTTTGTAGACCTGATTCATTTAGACTTCTCAGAAGAAAGCCCCTTTGCATGCATGGCTCAGGAGAGGAAGCCATAGTGGAATGCTTACATTTCCCAAAGACAAGTCATAAAAAAATGTTAGCAGGTATATGGATTTGAAGGGCTGTTAGATGAGACAAATGAGACTTATTTCCTGTGACTCATAAAGAGTGTTCTCTAAAGGTTGGTTCATATAAATGATCTCTAAAGGGTGGTGTAAGAACTAGCATATTTCATATTAATTGTTATGTTCTTGTGGAAACGTATATTGGGAAAAATAAAACCAGCACCTCTAGTAATACAAAATTTTCACTTAAATGGACTATACACATTCTCTATTAAAAATATACCTAATTTTTAATAACCGTCTTTAAAATAAAACTGAGTAAATAAGATTATAGGTGGGTCACAACTGTGATGATTTTGAGGGCTGTTTATGAATGCAGTGTGGGTTTTCATTCAGTAAATGTTTATTTAGCACTGGAAGTCTTCAGCCAGACCTAACAAAATGCATCAAAGATGCTGGAAGGAAAGGTCTTATCACAGTTGATGTTTGGGGAAAAAGTGATCTCTGAGATCTTTCCAGGCATTTCAGATTCTTAGGGTCCATGATTTTCTGTCATTGGTTTTGGAGGAGTGGTAGAAATCAATGTATTGCATAATTGGTGCCGACTTACTGAAAAGAATTATAATGACATTATTTCAAACTAAGGCAGAACAGTCAGAAAATTCCAGATCAGGTATTCTCAAAGTTGCTTGTCTCTGGATCCACGTCACTTTCCAGAAACTTTGCAGAATGGGTTTGGGGGCATTCTCAGAGTTTCTATAGGGCTGGGCCAATGTGATTGGAAAACTACTTTCAATATTCTCCCAGATGAGTCTGGTGTGCGTTCTAATCAGGAATGACTGCTCTAGATTAAAAAAGCAGGGCACATCCACACTCATTCAGTGTTTCCAGGTCACTGCCACAGTCAGGATGCCACGTCACAGTATCTTTCTGCACTAGGAAGTGTGACAACTGTCTTTCAGTTTATGGTAATTTGAGGTTCACTTGTTTAGATGGCAAGATTATTTATGGCATTGACCATACCGTACAGATAATTTATCATCCAGGATACTGGACAAAATGCCTATTTTTGAATGGATTTTACCTTACTAATGTAAAATGTTTATATTAATTGTCCTAATGGTTTAAATTAATAAATACTGCATATATAGAGCTAGAACGTTCACAAATGAGAAGCAGTTGGGAAGGAAGAGAGAGAAAATTGCAGGAAATTTTTCTTTTAATCCAACCCCAATAATAAATCTTTCCAAATACTTGAAATTGTTGACACTCCATATTGAACAAATATTGTGCATAAACTTTATCCTTCATGGATTGATGGTACCTTTGCAATTCTAAAAAGTAACTTTTACCTTGTGATCTTAATGTGTCAGGCATTGTTCTCAACATTCTATGGCAGTAATCCTTCTATTCTTCTCAATAACCCTTCAGGTTAGGAACATTTACTTATAAGAAGGCTAAGACTATCCAAGTAACATTCAATGGAGCTGGGACTAGACCCCAGGGGTTTTGAACATGATTTAGCACCTACAAGAAAGTGACTTTCAAAATTTCTCATCCAGGACCAATCATATGAAATATGCTGTCTGTAGAAACTCAAAATACACACACATACACACATGCACATACATATGCATAATGAAAACAAATGCTTTTGGAAATGACGGAAGCCATGCATTTTTTAAATATATTTTTCTCATCATTCAATCTTTGAAATTCTACTCAAGACCCACTAAACTGGTTTCACAACCCATCAATATATCACAATTAAATGTTTGAAACAAAACGTACATGGCCACTTGTTAGGTGTTAGTAAATAGTAATTAGAAATTAGGGATGGCACAAGAAAAAAGGATGCAGACCCTGTGTCTGAGTACCATGGTTGTAGGACACAGAGTGGATGAGTGGTGCACAAAAGGCAAGTCACCATGGTGAATGCCCGCACACCTCGGGAGGGGAGTAGAGTGTCCAGAGCTTCCAGAAAAGCATAAAAGAAGTGTGCTTTTGGAGGCTGCATGGGGAAAAGGGAAGGATGTGTGTTTTGGAGCCGAGAAACCAGGCTTCGGATCCTAGATCTGCCGATTACTGAGCGTTCCCAGGCAGTAATAATAATTAATCTCTCGGAGGTCCAACTTCCTGCCTATTACACTGGAATAAGGTCATAGGCATTTTTGTTGCCAGGAACAACATACCCTTATGCTCCTCATGAGTTCAGCCATGATTGCAGTGGACATCTCCATCTAACTCAGACTCACATGGATGAAGTTCCATTTCTAAGTCAAATAGCTTTTGGACCTTCTAGATCTAACCATGGATATTAAGAAGAATTAGTGACAAACAAGACAATCTTCAGCTAGTGAGTAAATCCACAACTTCCTGTCCTTGAAGAGATAGATTAGAAACTGTTGTCTACCCTTCCCAGAGATCCCATGGGAATCCTGTCCCCCCCTGTGCAAGCTGCAGGCTGTGACCCTTCTTGCAGACTGTCCCCATTTATCTGTATGACTGTCCCCACTCCCATATTCCTGCTCCTTCCAGTCACCTCACAAATAAACACTCTGCACCCAGTTCCTCTTCTCAGGCTCTATCATCACAGCAACATGATGGCAGAGAAACAAAACTGATTTAAAAGTGGTTTTAGCTCATACAACTTAGTAACAAAGAAACAGACAACCCAATCCAAAAATGGGCAGAAGACCTAAACAAACACTTCTCCAATTAAGACAAACAAATGACCAATAGGCACATGAAACCCAACATTGCTAATTATCAGAGAAATGCAAATCAAAACTACAATGAGCTATTACCTCACACCAGTCAGAATGGTCATCATTCAAAAGTCCATGAACGATAAATGCTAGAGAGGGTGTGGGGAAAAGTGAGCCCTCCTACACTGCTGGTGGGAATGCAGTTTGGTGCAGCCTTTATGGAAAACAGTATGGAGATCCCTCAAAAAACTAAAAGATAGACATCATATGGTCCAGCAATCCCACTCCTGAATGTATATCTGGAGGAAAATATAATTCGAAAAGATACATGCACCCCAATGTTTACAGCAACATTATTTGCAATAGCTGAGACATAGAAGCAACCTAAATGTCCATCAACAGATGGCTGGATAAAGAAGATGTGGTATATTTATACAATGTAATACTACTCAGCCATAAAAAAATAATAAAATAATGCCCTTTGCAGCAACATAGATGGACCTAGAAATTACTATTCGAAGTGAAGTAAGTCAGAAATGGAAAGAAAATTAATATATGATATAGTGGAATTCAAAAAAAAGAAAAGAACCAAACACTAATGAACTCACCTACAAAACAGAAACAGACTCACAGGCATAGTAAACAATCTTATGGTTACCTGGGGAAAGGGGATGGGAAGGGATAAATTTTGGAGCTTGAAATTTGCAAATATTAGCCACTATACATAAAAACAGACTAAAATTTTTTCTTCTGTAGAGCACAGGGAACTATATTCAATATCTTGTAATTACCTTTAATAAAAAACAATATGAAAACAAATATAAGTATATATATGCATGACTGGGATATTGTGCTGTACACCAGAAACTGACACATTATAACTGACCGTACTTCAATTTAAAAAAAAAGTGGTTTTTGAGGATTATGTGGCAGAAGTACATTCTACCCATAGTGGAATGCCTAAGGCATAAGTGATGATCAAAAATTGTCAATTGTCCCTACTTGAAAATTCTATCGCACTGTGAAACCTATCTTTTGGAGGGTAAAGCCAATGTACTTAGACTAAAATATAATTTACAATTAAGAAGTAAAATAATGCCAGTAAGTGGTGAGGACAGAAATTTGAACCCAGATGAATCCATTGTTTTCTGCAGCTTAACATATTTTTGTAGAATTTAACCCAGAGAACTTTTCCTTGGAGTTCATCTGAAGGGTGCAATTAAGGATGTACACAAATAAAAACCATCATGCCTATGTACAATCAACTGTTACGAACCCATAAAAAATATGTTTACAGATGTAGAAAGATGTTCACAACATATTGTTGAATAGGAGCAACAGTTTCGTGTGCGGATCATAATCCTGTTTGTAAATATGTCATCCACAGGGACACATGCACTTATGAGGATAAGAAAATAAGATTTAATGACTATATACTGCAATTTTTGAAAAGCAGCTGCCCTTTCAAAGGTAGAGCTCTGGGCTTTGTTTGACGTTTCATTTATTTTTCTCTGTATTTTATAATATTTTTTAAAGAGCCTTTTCAAATGCTTTCTTATTTTTTTTTTAATGGAGGTACTGGGGATTGAACCCCGGACTTCGTGCGTGCTAAGCAAGTGCTCTACCACTGAGCTATACCCCCCCATAATATTTTATTTTTAGAGTCAATATATAACATTTGAGCTGACTCAAACAGTATATTTGGCCCAACTGCCCCTGTTCCTTCAACCTTACCACGTGATCTTTCAGTCAGTTTTGTAAGGAAGTAAAGAAATGCCTTCACCGTGTTCTGTGATGCTTACAGCAATGTAGCCTGAAGGAATAGCTCCCATTTTGAATCCTTTTAGGGTAATGTTAAACCCCTAACTCCCAAAAGTTGATTCAAGTTGTGTTACAAGCCAGCGAGAATCTGGGTTGGCTCTACCTAGTTGCGCTAAAGCTGACACCTGAGACTTTAATCTCATTTATTCATCTATTAATAATCAGAGACAAGATGACAGGAGGGCCAGTCCAAACTCAAGGCACAATGACACTGACAGACCACTGAACATAGAGACAAAGCTCAAAGAATAAAGGCTCTGAGGTGTGATGCTGGGTGACAGAAGATCAGGGTTCCTGTAGTGAATGTTTCTAGAAACCAGCACCTAAGTCAATGTACCTTTGCCTCTGTGCTAAGTTCATCACTGTTATGAGGCCACAGTACATAGGGAATTCTCAAGCAAGACCTAATAATTTATGACAAAGATAATGTCAGGAAACTAGAGCTGGGGTGTGAATTTGAGACATCATCTCTGTATTCATCACACATCTAAGCTTTGGGGGACAATCGGCTGCCAAGGACCTCTTCCCAGACAAAATTTACAACTCTGGTTAAAGTTCTCTGGCTACACCTGTCAGATGTAAGGGACTGTATTAAGACTCATTTGGAAGCATGCTAGCCAGCATGTAGTTAATGAATCACCCTGCTCACAATAATAATTGGAGTACAGATATCAGGGAAAACAGCAAAAGATTTCTAAATTAATAAATACATGAATGAAAAAAATAAAGCTTTGCATATGAATACCCATGCTACTGTGCCTCATTCTTCCAAGTCCTAAAAATAAGGCTTGACTTCCAGCTCCAAGTACTCAGATTATTCCACCCCTTAGTTAGAGATGGAGGGTTGGCACATTCTCTTGAAAATGCAAAAATGCAAAGGAGCCATCTGGGAAAGAAGAGGGTCACATACAGTTCTCCTCTCCCAGCAGAAATAGTGAGGGAAAACCTCAAACGCACCAAGAAGGTGTTTGTGAAATAAACCAAGAACAGAAAGGTGGTTGAGAGAAGATCTATATGGCCCATTGAAGGAAGAAAAACAAGGAGTAAGCCTGAAGTTCTCAACCAAAAGGGCATGATTAGGGGATGGAAGATACAAGAAAAAGCATCAGATGTGAGCCTTTTTGTACTTGCTCTATAGTTAACCCAAAATCTCCTCCAAAGTCTTAAGAAAATGGAGAAACTGGATGCTGTGCAATTAGCAGAAGGTAGGATCCTCGCCAGACTAGAGCTCCTGCAGAATGAACCATCCTCCTCAAGAAGTAGAGTTGACTGAGGTCGCCAGTCAGAGTTTATCTGATGGTGAGAGGGTTGTGGGTGTGGGACCCAATCTGAAGCCAAAGAGTGTGAAGATTAAGCTCTGGTGTCTGGGGTGAGGCTCACCAGCTAGTACTTTAAATAAATCATTTAATGTGGCTTAACGTCCTCTTCCATAACATGGGCAAAATAATAGTCCCTACCTCATAGCATGAGCATCCTCACCTTGCACGTTCCTGCCGTGCACTCATTCTACACACCACAGTTTAGTTCAGTGACAAAGCCCTCCAGCGGTTCAAATTTCCAAGCATACCATGGTACGTTAAGTGTGAGCAATTGCAGGAAGTGCACATCTGGCTGCTAGCTCTCAGCCCACAATTCATCGCGTAAGTTAAGAGGTGGACAGCATGACTAGCAGCCATCACATCACTTCTCTCTGAGTCGGCTGGGGATTGGATACTGCACATCTGTTATTCAGTTCTGCACAGACAGCAAAGTACGGGGCTGTGTGGTTTCCTTGTTCCCAATGCTACACACGTGGCATTTCACAAAATTGGGTCATTGATATGGGATTTGGGCAACACGGATGAAACTGCAATAAAGAAATGAAAAGTGATCACACTGGTAGTGAAATTCAAATTGAATGTAAATGGAGTTTTAGAACAAACAGGTGACCCTGGGGATGTTGACCTTGCTGCCCTTCAAGAGACTAAATATGAAGCCAGGTGAACTTAGGAAGCCAAACTTATCAACGTGAAGGAGAAAAGTGGTTGTGAAAAATGAGATGATGTCCCAGAGAAAGCCACCACGCCAACAATCTCCATACTGTGGAGACCTCCGAGATATTTCATGACATTGAAAGTGCGTAATATAAAGTATTAGCATCTGATTCAAAGTTAAAAAACAGTGGGTCAGGTCAATTCACCAAGGCTCAGAAATGATGCTTGCCTCATATAGTAAGCCAGACAATGAGAACAAAGCAAACACTGCTCACCCCATTTTTGATAAGTTTTTTGCAAAAAAAAAAAAATTAGTTCTGTGATCCTAGTATTTCCAATCAAAGTGTTCTAAATATATAGTCATTTTGCTATTTTTCCATAACGCTATGCGTTTAAAACCAACCGTGTTTTTCATTTGAAAGTGATTTTTAAAAGTCACAGAACAATTATACTTGTCCCCGCTGAGTTTTGAGTCACCTTCGCACAGTTTCAGTTTATCCAGACAAGGGGAGAACGGCTTGCATTGCTGTGAAGTTTTTCACGTTTAAATGAGATAAACTATATAAAGTGGGTAGACCATGCTTTGCCTGTAGTGAATGAAGATTAGGAATAATCAAAATGACAGTGACACTAAGAATCACATAAAAGCATCATAATGGTGGTGATGAATTACTATTATTGTTATCTGTGATGTCAAGGTCATCGTTGGAGACACTAGACAGACGATCTTGGGGCTTATAGAACCTGCTTTACCCTTCCCCCTAGCTCTTCATTCTCTGCTCAGAAGTAGAGGTCCCAGGCTAGTAAACGCTACTTGAAAATCCCAGGGGTCTCTTCCCCGGAGCGTGGCTGAAAGGACAGGGCTGGGAGACAGGAGCTTCCTCCTGTGCAGCTCTGTTCTCTGCTCTCAGGTGATCCTTTTGTTTGCTTCTGTTGTTTCTTCTTCTCACTTTCTCCATTTAACCACCATATGACTGTCGCTCTAGGTCCAAGCTATACCCATGAAGTTTACTTATAAGTGAAAGTGAATATAAAGTATTTATTTCAAATCATGCAGTTGAATAACATTGAGTCCCTGAGGCTTTTTAAAATCAGTCTGATCAGAGGAAAATCACAGCCCTCATTTCAACAAACACCGAAACTTTCCAAGGAAAAGACAGTTTGAACAACAGTGTCTAACCCTCCCACACACTCTTCTCACCCTTAATAAGTGTTTCTAAAAAGCACAATCTATGTTAAATCTTTAGCTGAATTTATGTCCTATTAGTGGTGAGCTGGAAACATCCCCCTCTCCCACAGGGAAGAGAGATCCATGTTCTAATTTCTGGAACATGCACATTTTCTTTATATGGCAACAAATTAAAAAAAAATACTTTTGGCAGATGGGATTACGTTGATGATATTGAGATGGGAAGATTATCTTGGGTTATCTGGATGAGACCTGAAAGCAACCACATTTATTGTTATAAGAGGGAGGCAGAGGGAGGTTTGACACACAGAGGAGGAGGTTTTAGTGACCAAGCCCGGCGGGACGCAGCCACAGCCAAGGATGCTGGAAGACGCAGGCAACAGATCCTCCCCTCGGGCCTCCAGCAGGAGCTTGCTCTGCCAACTCCTCATTTTTGGCCCAGAGATACCAATTTTAGTCTCCTGGACTCCGTAACTGAGAGAACACATTTCTGTTATTTTAAGAAACCAAGTTCATGGTAATTCGTTACAGCACCCACAGGAGACTAAAATGTTTTCTTCCTAGATTTTGAATATTATCCCAAATATCTTTGTCTTTTGGTTTAATTCAAATGCACAAATCTTTATCCAGTACCTGCCAAGTACAAGGCAGATAAGACCACGGGTTTAATTAAGCCTGGGCTCCTGTCTTGTCGGTGCTCATAGACTAAACAAATAAGCGAACAGAACAGTTCCAATGGAGTAAAATTAACACCAATTCTGGAATTTGTTACAAAATATAGCACAGTTGCATGGTGCAATACTGTTTGACCATTTAAAACGAGGTTGTAAACAAATGTGTTGATATAGAAACATGTTCCCATACTTTGATCTATTAAAAAGACAGGACCATTAAAGAATTTTGATGGTGCATAAAAACTGTTCTGGAAGCGTATGGTCCAAGACATGATTCATTGGTTTCTCTGGGTGGTAGGTTTGTAATGTCCATTTTCATCTTCTTTTTGTGTGTGTGTGTGTGCTTTCCAGTGTCTTGATTTTTAATAATGAGCCAATATAAGTATTTTTTACTAAAAATTGTCTGAGTTTAGTGCCACTTAGGAGAACTTTTAGGATGGAAAAGGAACACAGAAGAGGGAGCTAAGAACACTTGCCAGACGGCATATCTCATCATCAAAAGTCCCAAGCACAGTAACAGAATTACATCTTCTTCTAATGATAGGTGCGTGGCCACCTTGAAGAATACAGATCATCTTTATTTAGTGCTCAGATGGCATCAGTCCAGTGGCGCATCATTCATTTCATAACCGTTTCAGAGAGAAAAAGATTCATCACTAAACTGACTATGCATATTCTAACCCCCAAATTGTACAATGAAATAAAATTAAATCTATCTTAGTTTCCAGGAAATGTGATAACTTTCAAAAAGTAACCCAGGCTTACACTCTGCCCAAGGCTAAAGTGAAATCATTTGGATTAAATGGAAGCACTTCAGAAGTTTCATGTGAGTGTCCACTGTCCATCACGCTCTTCAATGTATGGGGAGAAAGGAGCTGCTGTCTCTCATTCTGCAAGCCACCTGTCTCCCTGCGTCTCCCTGACCCCATCACAGGTACTGCCACAATGATACCCGGGGGAGCGGGGTAGAGATGTCCTAATTTAAGCACTGAGGCAGCGAGGAGACAGTCCTCTGATTGTTCCTTTGATGCTCCTCGCCAAGAGCATATCCACTTACTGTTAATAGCCCCAGAAACTTTTTCTCAATTTAAAACCAAAATCAGACTGTGAACACATCGTGCTGTTTTCGCTTTATGAGCCAGATGGACTTTAAGCTGATAAACCTCCAGACGGAGACTAACGTGAGTATCAATCCTGTGAACTAAATTGGATCTTTTACTTTTGATTCTGAGTCACCTAGTTTGTGGATCGTAGCTCAGCCAGACACACTGAGCTGAGAAGACCAGCCATGAGAGGACGTCGCTGTTGTTCAGGGCCAGCATCCCTGCTTCTCCTGCCATCCTGCCCGGGTTCTGCATTTGGAGCCTTCGTGTTACTGTGCTATTTTTCTGGGCATTATAGTTGCTGTTACACATACAAAGTTGGCATGTGCCTGACTCTTAAAAGCACTGATGTTAGTTCCACTTTCAAGATGTAGAAACAGACACTCAGGGGGATTGAGAAACCTGACCAGAGTAACCATGCTTGAAATTAATCAAGCTGGCTCCTAACCCCAACTCTTTGTGGCTCATTCATTTCCACACTGACACTCTGGCTCACCTCTGACTGTGGGCAGATCTCTTGCTCTTTGTACCCACATAATTAGGTTGAATAATGACCTCGGTAGCACCCAGGGACTAGGCTGGACGGATGCAGTGGAATTGTCCAGGAGGTGTGACACAGCTCAAGGTCTGAATCAGGGGCCCTCCAGTGTTGCGTGTGTTTTCTTTTGAATGCTAGCCACTGGTTCAGTCTTAAGGCAGAATGTTGAGTAATTAATTGCTATTCTTTTGCTGGAATTCTCACCACTTTTACTTATCATCAGGATCTGTGCCTGCCCTAACCTGGCTGCCTTGTTAGGGGTTGCCTGTCTGATTATTTATGGCTTCAAGTGATTCATCTCTTTGATAAGTGTGGCAACTCACTATGGGTGGGCACTAGGATGAAGAGAAATAATTAAACAAATGATTATTCCAGAATGGGGTAAAGTGAGCACAGAATTATGCGAGCACCTAGCAGAGGGGAGCAATCCAAATTAGGGTCAGAAGAGAACTTTCACAAGAGGTGACACTGTAGACAAAGTCTGAAGGGCGATCGGGGCCAGACCACCATGAGGTGAGGGCGTTCCTGGCAGTGTGACAAGTGTGTCTGAAGGGCTGATGGCCTGTGAGGACATGCCTGCATTGGCAGGATTTCAAAGACATTTGGAATGGCTGAAGTTTGGGGTCTGGTCAAGGAAGGGTGGAGAAAAGGTGAGTAATGCGGTGGGACAGGTGAACAGAAACCTGATCCCTCGTGTCTTCATAAGCTATTGTAAGGAGTTCTGATTTTATCCAAGAGCAATGAGCCACCATTGAAAATATTCTTTAAACCAAGAAATGGTCCTATCAGATTTGTCTGGTGGAAAACCAGACAGAGGAGTGAAAAGTTGTGGACGTAGACCAAAAGACGCACAGCAGTGCAAAGATGGCAGCTGGGACTGAGCTGGTGTCATCAGAAACGCAGCGAAGCCCATAGACCGATGAAGCTCACAGGTCTGACAGGGCTTGTGACTGATGTCATGCCGGATGAGGGGAGGGGAGGCCAATGGATCCTTGCCTGGACGCCTCCCACCAAACCTGAAGTACAAATTATAGCAACCCTGCAACTCTAGACCCCCATCCCACAGTGCCCTTCATTCTTGGCCTAAATACTGACTTGGAGCCCATTCATAGTATTATTTATATTCCTTCTGCCGTGAGTAGTAGAAACCCCAATTCAAATGTACGTAAACAATTCAGAAGAATTTTATCTTCGATATCCAGAAGTCCAACACTAAGCACAGTCTTAGTGTCACTCGATTTAGCCCCTCCATTGTATCATCAGGTTCTTTCCACACATCTCTTCCTTCTGCAGACATCAGCTGCATCCTAAGTCCAGTTTTGTAGATTTTTATAAGATAGTTTCCCACGACAATACAGTTTTTATTGTTTCCAGCAAGAGAAAGAGCCTGGCTTCTTTTCCTCAGAAAATATGGTGGATTTCACTTTGCATCTCATTGGCCCAGATGGGGCGTAAGGCTGCCCCTGCCTGAACAAATCTCTAGGATTTCATCTGGAGATACTATGCTGCCTTAAACTGATCACCCTGAGTGAACTGTCCTGTGTCTCATCTGAATCTGGATTAATCCCACTACTTTGATGGCATCCCCTGTGTCTTAGGATCTGAGCCTTACTCCTGATCCACGTCCATTATCAGACCTGGTAATGGATTCTCCACGTCTTCTCAGCCTGGACCCCTTTGGGTCTGTGTATGTACGATTCTTTCCTGGAGTAGAATCTGAGTCTTGACCTTGCTCTCTAGTCTGTGCTTTATGTTAACAAAGGTCTTCATCTCTGGGCCAGATGATTTCTGTAGCTCCCTAACTGGCATGATGTCCTCAAATGCACTTCGCTGCACACCTTCGACCTCAACCCCCTACCATGCTCAGCCAAGGAATCCTGCACATGACTGCCAGATATACCTGCACTTTTAATCATGGGGTCCCCTAATAAGACCTTTCTGTGTCAGAGTCAGATAACTGAGCCCCAAATCCTCCTTCCTCTTTCTAATAGATTTCTGCTAAGTTTCATCTGCACATGTGGCTTACATCACCAAAATCTACCTCTCCTATGCTTCCTTGCAGCTATAAGTGAGCACAAGTTTCAACCAATGGGGTAGAAGCATAAATTGATTTGGGGAGGGGCAATTTTTAGTTCATGTTCTTGAAGAGAAACCATCCTATCTCATAGGATACACCCAGGCGAACCTTAAAAGCTTACTCCTTTGTAATCCTGTATGTCTTATACATATTATGAGAGTTACATATTTAAATAGCTTAAATTAAAATTAGCAAGTGCTTGAATAAATGACCACCAGCCTTTCTAGAGTCCAGGCAAAGACTTTGATTTTTTTTTCTCTTTTTTCTTTTTTCTTGTATTTCTGGCGCTTATTGTAGCCCTTGACACACAGAGAGACTCAAAATGTACTTGCTGAAAGTAAGAGGTGTGTGTTGAGTACTATGTGTCAAACAGAGTCCAGGTGCTTCCATAATTCTCATTTAATCTTTCTTCTGCCTTAAACTTCTCTTTCCAGATCATAACTCAGTAAGAACGAGGACCAGAGATCTTCATATATTTTGGTTGGTTTTGCTAAACATAGGATTTGTAAGCACCTTTGGAATCACTTAAATTGGAATTGCAGAGAAGAGGGGAGGGATAAATTAGGAGTTTGAGATGAACAGATACACACTACTGTATATATAAGATATATAAACAACAAGGACCTCTTGTATAGCACAGGGAACTATATTTAACTTCTTGTAATAACCTATAATAGAAAAGAGTCTGAAAATATATGTATGAATATGTGTAACTGGATCACTTTGCTGTACACCTGAAACTAACACTGTAAATCAATTGCTCTTCAATAAAAAAAAATTAAAAAAAATTGGAGTTGTAGAATTTGGAAACATAGAATACCAAAGTCATAAGGAATCTTAAAAATTGTCCAAACCAATATTCTCATTTTATGAAAGAGGGAAGCGACTCTTGGAGATGTGTACTAATTAGCCCAAGATGACATAACTAGATGAGACAGAGCTGGAAAATAAAACGTGATCTTCTAACTCCCAGTCTAGTTTTAAATGACCCTTTGCAACGTGTTGTGGTTTCTCCTAGTTCCTAAGTTAGTGCTTCTGAGCTCGTAATTTGGCTGTATCAGTTTCATAAGCCTTATGGGAAATTAAAATGAAAAAAAGACAGCATATTACTGATCCCCTGATCTTTTTGCTGCAAGAAGACAACCATCAAGAAAAAATTTGGTGGAATCCAGGAAAAACAAAACAAAAACAAAAACATAACAACTGAAAAAAAAACCCAGCAAACACTTTCTAGTCGTTAATGAGACTAACTCATAAATGAATAAATGTGATAGTTACCCACCCCCACCCCCACCCCAGAGACCTTGAGGTAAATGCAGAGATATGGAAGTGAAGGCTGGCTCCCCCATGGAAAAATTCCACAGAGAACCCTCTGTGAAGTTTTCTTTCTTAAAAGAAAGAAAGAGAAAGAGAGAGAGAGAAAGAAAAGATGGAAGGAAGGAAGGGTGGAAGAAAGGAAGGGAGTTTGGAAGGAAGGAAGGAAGGGAGGGTAGAAGGAAGAGGGGGTGGAAGGAAGGGAGGAAGGAAGTGTGGAAGGAAGGAAGGAAGGGAGGGAGGGAGAGAGGGTGGAAGGAAGGAAGGAAGGAAAAACAAAAGCTTCTACAAAAGAATGGGTTCCATCTTTTTGAGTCCTAGTTGACTTAGTCCTGAGGAAGCAATGGGATTTCCCCACATAAGCAATCTAGAATTTTCCCCACCTCTTGCTCTAAATCTGTGGTCACCACCCTGTCCTTAGCCATGTCTTGTGTCATGCGAAGCCTCTCAGTTGTTTCTGGAAAGCATTTTTGAGTATTTATTATGTGCTGGAGACTGTAATTGGTACTCCAGTGGGGGGAAAATGATTAAAATGGGGTCCCAGCCTTCAGTGAGGTGATGGTTTAATAGGGTGTCACATGGAAGGCAGGTCATTTTCATATACTGTGTACACAGCATACACAGCTCTAGCTAAACTCGGAGGAGAAGACATGGTGCATCCTGGGAGCAGAGATAGCTTTCTGGAGGACAAAACTTCTGAGACTAATTTTAGGAAGTAGATGAACAGGGGTTAGTCAGGCAAAGATGGAGAATGGAATTACAGGCCAACAGAAGTGGCCTCACAAGGGTGGAGGGAGGGAGTTTATTGGAAGTACTGTACCGGAGGGGTAGGGGGTAGGAACATGTGGGAAGGCTGGTAATAGCAAGAGGAGGAAAGGTAGGTATGAGGCAAATCATGAAGAATCGTGTGTGCCAGAACGTGAATCTTGAGATTATAACCTCTAGCAACTGAGCAGAGTTACAGCTGCTAAGCCAGTAAATGACACTGTCAAATCTGCAATCAAAAGTATTGGGCAACCTGGTGACTGGATTTAGGTGATGGGGTGAGGGTAGTCCTGAAGGCAGTACATTCCCTAGGAAGCTATGATAACAACCCAACCAAGAGATGAAAAAGCCCTGGACTAGTTAGATGCATGCAGAGCAGGGGGTGGATTTGAGAAACATTTAGGAGATAGAATCAACAAGACCCAAGTTAACCAGGTGTAAGGGTGGTGTGTGGGGGAGGGGGAGGTGGCTCTGCACTTTTCCACTTGCTTGATCAAGGATACTAGTTCCATCCATTAAGACAGAAACTCCGGAAGAGACACGGCACGTTTTGAAGAGGATATATCAAGCCTGGATGCATCAGGGGGACTGGAATTTAGGGATTAGTTTCTAAGCCCAAATCTGATGTGATTCACTTGGGTGGCCTTGAGCTAATTATTAACCTGTTCCAGATTTTTGTTCTTACTTGTCAAATGGTGTGCTTGTCTTAGATTTGCAACTTAATTACAAACTCATAGCCATGGAAAGTCTTAACATTTTTTTTTCTTATTGTCGTTTGATGTCCTCACCTGGAAGAGGAACATTAGAATGCCCTCCTCTGGCGGCTTCTTTCTATAGAGCGGCTAGCAATGTATCTGCCAGACACGGTGATTAACAAGCATCCCCAAAGCCCATATCGTCCTCATTTTCCTTTTCTCGTAGCTTTAGGGTCAGAGTAGCTTTTATCGGAAACAGTGAAATGATAAATACCACTAGATAGAGACCAAATACAAGCTAAACAGATCACCAACCTTTTGGTCAAAGACAAAGTCAAGTTACAAATGATTTGTGTAGGCAAAAGCTATATTAAGTGCTGAATTAAAGACAACAGTGAAGCTTCTCCATGTTAGAAAACATTTTTCCATCTTTGGAGGGAAAATGTGGTCATGAAACAAATGCTGAAGTTTTGTTCAGTGGAGCGCAGTCAGGAAGGGTTTCAGGGTGAGTCACGGTGGGGACTGTCCTACCTCGAATGTCCCTAGCCTTCCTAGAGCACTCATTCCTCCTGGAGACAGTGCATGATTGCTTAAAAAAAAATTGAAAAGGAAATGTGGCCAGATTCCAGTCAAAGCAGCAAAATAGAATGGCACTGGCCACCCCAGACCTCTCCCAGGGGCCCTCAGATGAGGCTTGAACAACAGAGGCTGAGTCCATCCACTGCTGAGTCAACTCCACCTGCATCTTTTTCCTGACATTGGGTTCTCAGTCAAAAAACAAAACAAAACAAAACAAAACAAAAAACAAAAACCCAAACCCAAAAAGCAAAAGCAAAAAGCATAAGCAGTTTAACTCAATTAACTTAGACTGAAATCAGAATCTTTAGGTGACAAATCATAGCTCTGAGGTACTGACAGATTTAGGGTCATTTGAGGGAGTTTGATTGGAAAACCCCATTTTATCACAAGTGTATTCTGGAATCTCCAAGTGTGGAGCTTTTCTTCTCCAAGAAATGTCTGTGATGGAAATACACTTAGGCGTGTTCAAGGTTGGTCTTGATCATCACTTATCCCAGGAAGACCACAATATTTCTTTGGGGGTAGGCCACGTAGCAAAAACAGTTCCTTCTCTGCATTCACTCACTCCTTTGTCCAAATGCTCGTTTACGCATGTGGACCATCCATCCTGTTGTATTGAACAGACAACCTGCCATCGGTTGGAAATCAGGTGTGAGACTTTGGGTGAATTACTTAATCTCACTGTGTCTCCTCTTTTCCCTCTTCTAAATGGGAGGAAAGATGTTGCCTATATTGTGGGATCGTTGTGAGGAAGACAGGAATTAATAAATACACAGTGCTTCAAACAATGTGTGGAAAATGAACACCATTTGACAGATCTCAGTGACTACTGCTAACATCACAAGTCTGGTCACGTCACATCCCATTTATTCTCAATGACCCTCTTACGCCCTGGATATTGAAGGAGAGACCACGCTGCATTTTTGCTTGCAATGCAAAATCTGACTATCATTAAGGAAATGAAATCAAACTGAGAATATTAAAACTTTATTAAGTAGTTATTACTTACAATGCACTGCATTTAGCCTTTTATGTATATTGTATCACTTAACCAATTGATCCAATATATTACTCAGTTCCTATGGTAGTCAGAAGGATGACCTCCCAAATTTCCCATGCCCTGCTCCTCAGAATCATGGCAAAGGGGAAGGGAATTAAGTTGCTGATGGAATTAAGGTTGTTAATCAGGTGACCTTGAGGTGGGGTGGTAACCCCAGGTTATCTGGGTGGGTCCAGTACAGTCACAAGTGTCCTCGTGAGTGGCAGAGGGAGGCAGAGGAAAGAACCAGAGGGATGGCAGTGTAGGAAGGGCTCAGGCAGGCGTTAATGTCCTTTAAGTTGGCGGAAGCAGCCAAGAGCAAAGGAGAGTGGGCGGCCTCTAGACGGCAGAAAAGGCAAGGAGACTGATTCGGTCCCAGGGCATTCTAAAAGAGATGCAGTCCTGCTGACACCTGGACTTCAGCCCTAGGAGACTCATTTCAGGATTCTGAACAACAGAACTGAAAGGAAATAAATTTGCGTTGTTTTAAGGCACCAAGTTTGTGATCATCGTTACAACAGCAAAAGAAAGCCAACATACATGTTGTGTGCATTAATTGTGACTAATCTGGAGCTACTGTCATGCCAAATAGGCTCTTGGACAATCTAATTGTTTATCTTAAGAAATCTGCTCTCCAGTTGAGAAGATGAGGAAGCAGGAGAAGAAGAGTAAACACTGAGAGGAGAATGAGTCAGGGAGGTGAGAGGTCTGAAAACTGAATCCTGTAAGGTGCAGCTGGGGTAGCTGTGGGATTCTGGAAGAATCTTGGGGTCCCAACACTTCCTTTTCCTAAGAGTGAGAGTTTAGACTTACTTTCCACAGTTGTTTTAGAAAAACTAGTATTCATTGATCATAGAGGAAAACCCTAATTTGATGGAAGGTGAAAGCTAGTCTTATCAATAGCAGAATTCTCCAACAGGAGTTGACAAACTTGTTCTGTAAAAGACCAGATAGTCAATTTTTTAGGCTTTGAGAGGCATACAGTATCTGTTGCATCTACACAGTTTTGGGGTTATAACTTAAAGTCAGACATTGACCATACTTAAATGAAGAAGCATGGCTGTGTTCCAATAAAACTAGTTCAGAAAACTGAAAAAAAAAATAGCAGAGTTCTTCATCAGGGAGGTACTGCTCTCAGCAATCAGGGACCCACCATGGGTGACAGAGGGACCAAGACCCTGATTCTCTTGGTTGTTGAGTACCCAGGGCCTGGGTAAACCAAATCTTCTGCCAGTCACTTGAAACCAAGATTGGCTAACCCTGTACCCAGGGGGGCAGGCTGATTCTTTCATTTTCCATGTTTTCTAGGACGTGAAACGTGTGAAACACTGGTACAGCGCATACTTCATGATGTACCTGGAAACAAATGACCTCCAAAGTCCAGATTCTTTTAAGAGTCTATGTGAAGAGTTAAGGAAGGGAAAGAAAGAGGGGGGTCAGAATTCACATGTATTGAGTTCATTTTGTCTCATCTGCTACTTCACTTAATCCTCAGCAAGGTTCCCCAGATGGAACTAGGTCTCTTTGGAGAAGTACAGTGCCAGGCACAAATCAATTAGGAGGCAATCAGTGGAGGAAATGGGAAAGAGCACTGGGCTGGTTGAGGCGAGAGAACAGAGAAGACGGAGCTATGTGAAGGGGGTGGTTCTGGGCAAAAGGAGAAGGTGGACAAAGACTTGAACTATGGGGACAGGAGAGCAAGCAGAGAAGGGTATGGGATGGATGCAACAACACCTGGCAGGTAGAGTTGGCTCAGGAGGAGAGTCAAGATTTCAGTGGCCTTGAGTTCCAAGGGAAAACAAATTGGACTTAAGCCACTGGCACTGGGGAGCATCAGAGAAAACCAGACTATGTAAGGACTGGAAAAACACGTCTGCGAGTTTCCAGTTGTGACTCTGATTCTGCCCTCCATTGGAATACTACACTCAGCTGTGATCTTCTCTTTCCAAAGTAAATAAAGGATCTCGGATCTCCACTGGAACCTTCTTCTAGACAATCTCACTTTGATCCAATTGAACGATTGGTGATGGAGAACTTACTCTGTCCCCCTTCTAGGCACTGACAATTCAGAGATGAAGAGGAATTTTCTCCTTTTCTTGATGAACTGACAATCTGAAAGTGTGAGGAGTGGCACACAACGTACACGCCAGCGAGACTTCCAGTGAGGTAAAGAGAAACCTCCTTACCCCCACTGACCTCGGGAGTAATATCTAAGGATGCTGGAGCCTCAGTTTGGGGCTCCCACCATCAGACTTCCATTTCTCTGAGCTCAAGCCTTTGAGGGGCTCACCAGGTTCCCGGATGACCGTTCATAGAAACGGAACACAGAACCTGACACATAGTAGGTGACCGCCAAAGGTTTACCTGCATGTCTTGGTGCTTATGATGCTGTAACAGGTCTTCTCTTCCCCAGGGGGTTCCTGCATTTTAACAAGGAGCTTCCTTCTTAACCACAGGAGCAGAATGACCACAGTGGACATTTCTGACCCTTTGTAAGATTACAGAGGAGATCATTTTAAAGTTAAAGAACTTTCTTTTTTAATTGAAGTATAGTTGGTTTAGAATGTTGTGTTAGTTTCAGGTGTACAGCATAGCGATTCAATTGTCCATATACATTTTTTTTTCATTTCATAGGTTATTATAAGCTATTGACTATAGTTCCCTGCCCTATACAGTAAGTCCTTATTGTTTATCTATTTTATATATAGTAGTGTGCATCTGCAAATCCCTAACTTTTAATTTATCCTACCCACCCTTTCCCCTTTGGTGAGCATAATTTGTTGTCTATGTCTGTGAGCTGATTTCCGGTTTGTAAGTAAGTCCATTTGTATTGTTTATAAATGATACAGTGTTTATTAAATTGGGGCGGGGAAGGGCGTATAGCTCAGTGGTAAAGCACGTGCTTAACATGCATGAGGTCCTGTGACCAATCCCCAGTATGCCCATTAAAAGAATCATAAAAGATAGTAATAAATAAATAAATAAATGCATAAATAAATCTAATTACTTTCCTCACCAAAATTTTTTTAGATGTTTATTAAATAATAAATAACTAAATAAACCTAATTACCTCCTCCCCCTACATTTTTAAAAAATGTTTATTAAATCGGGGCAGGTGACGGTATACAGCTCTGTGGCAGAGTGTGTGCTTAGCATGCACGAAGTCTTGGGTTCCATCCCCAGTACCTCCATTAAAAACTAATAAATAAATAAATAAATAAATAAATAAATAAATAAATAAATAAACCTAATTACCTCCTCCCCCCCCAAAATTTTAAAACATTTATTAAATCATATGATCTAGATTCCAGCAAAAAGAGGATGTGATGAGGGGATGATTTTAGAACCTGGTCTCATTTACCCCTAGCAATTACTGTGACACATGACTTCTCCTTTAGTATTTGACTGATGTAGATTCTGGAAACAAGTGACCCACAGGGGCTCACACAGCCAGGAAGCGGTGGAGCCAGGATTCAAACTAAAGCCTGCCCAGTGCCAAATTTCACAATTCCTCACTCATTTTCGACCCACTGACCAGTCCTTCTGCACCTGCGGAGGCCCATCAAGCAGGCAGGCACACAGGCGTGCTGTAAATAGGCTGCTTGGGGTTCATGCTTTTGGCTACCTGAGGTTGCAGTTTTTTGGCAGGACGTTTGTGCAACTCTGCTTCTCAAATGTTAAGCATAGGCTTTCCTGTGGGTCACAGGAGGAGTTTCCCACAAGCAGCTGAATAATTTCATAGGTTTCCCCAATCTGTTTTCCCCTGGTAAGTTGCCACCTCCAGCTGTCTCCCAAATGAATGCCATCAGGGCAGGTCTTTGCAGCAAAACAAATTCACTCATGCTTTCCTCATTGAGAACTGCTTACTATGATGAGTCATGGCAGATGTCTTCTTGTGGACGGATTTCTCCTACAGCAAGTAGATACAGGCATCTCTCAGCCTTTAATTCCATTCCATTTTGTACTTGAGTCCGAGGAGGGAAAAGGGCCGCCCTACACAAAGTGAAATCAATTTCTCCTTAAGCTAAATTGCACGTGTTGAGACTTTGAGGTTACGGACATCGGTCAACTACAGAAAAAGTCTTATAAGTCGTTCACTATTAGAATCGGAAAATATTCAATTTCTGATAATGAGACATAATGGAAAAGAAACTGAAAATATACATACATATGTATATGTATACCCGAAATGCTTTGCTGTACACCTGAAACTAACATTGTAAATCGACTACACTTCAATCAAAAGTAAGAATTAAAAAAAAAGAACCAGAAAAGACTGGAAGCATTTTCACTTTCAACTTCATCCTTTTAAGGACACCATGTTTGTGAGAAAGAACTATTTCTCTAAACGTTATGTGGCTTCCCTTATGTGATGCTCCACCTGTGGTTCGGTGTTGTACCCGTCAGATAGTTTCCATTCACTGAGCATGTACTCTCGGTTGGCATTTACAGGCATTTGTCCTTGAGAAACTTGCCATCTTGTTGAGAAGTCTAAAGTCCCACATACACGGAGTAATTTTACAGTGAGATCATACAGAAGCTATTCAGGCCTTATCAAAAAAGAAAAATCACAATAGTGGTTTCTCAACTATTTCTTAATGGCCGTGAAAAAAACAAGTCTGCCTCCCACCATGAGAGAGGACAGGAAATGTATTCACTGAGGACCTCATATGTGCCGTGTGTGACAACAGGCACCCCAGGTTATTTTTTAAGTCTCCCACCACCGCCCTGTAAAACAGATATCACTATTGGTATGTTACAGACGGGAAACCACAGGGTTAGGGATGATGCCAACAGCTGACAGCCCAGGACCCACGGGTGTTCGGTCTGACCTGAAAGGCTGCACCATCTCAGTGCAGAACGCAGTTTCCCTTTGGGAAGCAAAAGCTCAGTTTTCTCAGGACGTTCACATGCTTGGAAGCTTTCAGGTGTTTTATTCATTGCTCACAGAACGTGATGTACATACCTCATTTGTATACATGGATCCATTCTACAGTTACAGTTTTCAAACACAAACACATTTAATCAGTCCATTCACGGTTGAACATTTTAATAACACTGCTAAGGGCAACTTCGATGGCTTAAGGTAAAGAATAAATATACTACATTAAAAATGCACTAGTATTATTGAGAATATCTTTTTATTTCCATGACTTATAACATAAGGAACAATAAATACTTAGTGACTAAAATTTCAATAATATTGCTGGCAATAGTATTGCTGATGGCAATTTTGCCTTCATAACTTAAAAGTACAGGCAAGGTAAGAAATAATTCCATCACCAGAGTAGGCGGGATGATAATTTACCTTATGGAATACCAAGGGAAGATGAACAAGGCCAATTAAATATTTCTGGCAGGTTGGATCAGCAGGAAGCAACTTGCAAAGGCACTTACTTAGAAGTACAAACTGGAGTCAGTAGTCGGAGGAAAAACTTCCACTTGAATTTCAGAAGGTCATTGATAGACAAGATTAAACCCATAGGACTGGCAGGAGACAGCCAGCAGACGTAGCGTTACAGATGCTTCTTCAATTAAATAATTGTTAGCACCTCATACATGTCATGTACTGTTTCCAAGTACCAGGAAGCTCCTAGGTTGGTGAGGAAGACAGGCAAATAAATGAACAATTAACGTCCACGTACAACGTGCTTGAGGGGGAAAGGGATTGGGACCTGCCGATGCCTTGGGATTTATGGAAGCACAGGAGATGGACATTTATCTCAGAATAAATGAGTTGGTGAGTAAGGAGTCTCCTGGAATTCTTACTAAGAGTGAGATGATTGATGTAAGCTAGTCTTAGAAAGATGAACACATCTGGTAGGAGAACCAGGAATGGAAAGACCTTGACTTTCTGCAAAGACATAGTGGCATGAAGGATCAGACCATGGGACAGGTGCATAAGTCCTACAGCAGGCTAAGCATGGAGAGGCGGTCAAAAGCTAGATTTTGCAAAACTTTATTTAGCATTCTATGGAATTTGATCTTTATTCTGGAGTCAGATGTTCCCAAATTTTTGTAGACGTAAGATTTACCCAGCCAGGAGACCATTCAAGGAGTCTAATTCAAGTCAAAGATTCAGCATTTTACTTATTTATTTATTTTTATTTTGGCGGGGGGAACGGTAATTAAGTTTACTTATTTTTGGAGGTGGTACTGGGGATTGAACCCAGGACCCTGTGTTTTACCTTTGCTTGTACACTGCTAAGCGTGTATCCTCCCCCCTAAGACTCAGCATTTCAAATAATCTGTCCAGGTTGTTTTATTTCAGGTGCTTCTGAAACTTCTGGGATGTCTAGGGTAACGATCCTAAAAGACAACTACTTAACAGAAGCTACTGGAAGGTTTCTACTAGGAGAGTTGGCCGTGTTTGTCCATTTGAAGGTTGACCACAGTAAAGTATGTTATACATGGGATTGGAAGGTCAAAAACTGGAGTCAGAGTGAGTCCTTAGTCAGTTATTGTCATAGTCCAGGTGAGACATACATGCACAAAAATTGAGGCTGGACTTAATTTATTAGATTTTAGGGACAATGAAAATGAAAGAATCAAAGGCTGACTCCTGAAAACTGGTGCTGTAATGCAGTGAGGGAATGTGTGGGCCTGACTGGGGGACAGAGATGAGCTCAGAATTAGCAGGCTTTTTGCTTATACTCATTCCAAGTTCTTTTTTTTTTTTTGATTGAAGTATAATCAGTTACAATGTGTCAATTTCCAGGGTACAGCACAATGTCCCAGTCATGCATGTACATACATATATTCACTTTCATATTCTTTTTCATTAAAGGTTATTACAAGATACTGAATATAGTTCCCTGTGCCATACAGAAGAAATTTGTTTTTTATAATCTATTTTTATATATAGTGGCTAACATCTGCAAATCTCAATCTCCCAAATTTATCCCTTCCCACCCCCTTTTCCTGGTAACTATAAGATTGTTTACTATGTCTGTGAGTCTATTTCTGTTTTGCAGATGCATTCATTAGTGTCTTCTTTTTTTTTCAGATTCCACATATAAGTGATATCATATGGTATCTTTCTCTTTCTGGCTCACTTCATTTAGAATGACAATCTCCAGGCCCATCCATGTCACTACAAATGGCATTATTTTATTCTTTTTAATGGCTGAGTAGTATTCCATTGTATAAATATACCATAACTTCTTTATCCAGTCATTTGTTGATGGACATTTAGATTGCTTCCATGTCTTGGCTATTGTAAATAGTGCAGCTATGAACACTGGAGTGCATGTATCTTTTCAAATTAGAGTTCCCTCCAGATATATGACCAAAAGTGAGATTGCTGGGTCATATAGTAAGTCTATTTTTAGTTTGTAGGAAAGATTTTAAGATGAGTAGAGGCATATTGGGGTGGGCCTTCAGTACTCCACCACCACAAACTTTATGTCCTGGTAGTGCAACATTAGATTGCAACAAATTACCCAGCAGAGTAACATCAAGCAAGCTTTTAAACAGAATATAAATAACTGCCTCTAATCATAGTAGCTACCGTTTATGGGATCTGACACGGCCCTAGGTGTTTATGCAAGTCATGCCCTTGAACTCTCAAACAGATCTTATGACATAGGTTATTATCTTGCTTTTTACAGTTGAGGAAAACAGAGACACAGGAGTGTCGACAGCTTGTTGAGCTGTTCAGTAACAAGGCCAGATTCTAATCAATACTGGTCTCTGCCACTATACTAGACCAGACCCCACACCTCTCATGCTTTTTGCTATCCTTACATAGAGACCGTTGACTTCATGGCTGATGGCACTCCATTGTTTGGACTTAAAATGTTTGTCCAATAATTTAGTTTACATCAAAGATAAAGCAGGCTCAAGATGGGCTGCGTGCAGAGATTGCTTTAATTATATAGTTCTTGCTCCAATGGTGATTCAATCTGATGATCTTGGGTTCTGCTTTGCCTCAGCCGTAGGTGGACCATAAATTTTGTTTTTTTGCTTGTTTGTATGCAGGTCTCTTCTTGAGTGCCTGTCAGCAGGGCCCCGACAGCTACCTCAGTCATGGTCAGTTCTCAAACATTTATTGGGCATTTGCAGATGAATGAGAAATGAGGACGAACAGATGGTTTCAGACTAATGTGGTGAGTTCAGCGGTCAAGGTATACAGAAGGAAGTGTGGGTCCCCAGAGCAGGGGAATCTAGCCCAGACTTGGGGAGAGAGTCAGCAACAGAGGACACCTGAAGTCATTCTTTTTCTCTTTTTAAACACTTTTTAAATTTTATTTTTTTAAGAGGAGGTAATTAGGTTTGTTTGTTTGTTTATTAATTTACTTATAACGGAGGCGCTGGGGATTGAACCCAGGACCTCATGCATGCTAAGCACACTCTACCACCAAGCTATACCCTCTTCCCAACCTGAAGTTGTCCTTAAAGGACGACTAGACACCAGCCGGGCATGGAGGCACTGATGCTGGGCTAAGCAGAGGAAAACCCACAGACAGAAGAAGGTACCAGGGAATTCAAATAGCAAGGTGTGAATTCTGCCAAGAGTTCAGGACAATTAGAACATACAATGCAAGGCTAACTGCCCAGCGAGGAGGGAGAGCTGAGTTGAGACAAGTCAGACAGAACCAGGCCGACCAGGGTCTCGTAGCTGCAGGAAGGGGTGGGGGTTGACCAGGTGGAAGTGCATTTTATGTGGGTCATCTGAATCAGAGCAGAAGATGTGGTGAAAGAGGTCGCAGGTGGAAGGCCACACCACAGGCCCAATGACCTCATTCTCTAAAGAAAGCAAAGGGAGTATTAAGAATTACTGAAGGGAGACTTCAGAATGGAAATCTACAAAGCACTAAATGTCTGCACTGCAGAAGGCACGCATTGACTCCCGCTTTCTCTCTGCTGTGAACACTGGGGACCTTGGTTGAAAGGGACTCAGAGAAATGTCCAGGCAGCCTGGAATCCCTTCTTCTCCCATTCTCTGCCTTGTTAAGTCTCCTCCAAGCACACCCCTGCTGGTCTTTGATGTCTGTGCAAGCGCGATTACTTCCTGGGGTCAGGATTTTTTTTTTTTAATCACTTGCAAATAAAGTTTGGTCTTTCTGTAGATACAGTCATGAAGTGAAGTCTTCAAACCCAATAACTCAGTGATTTCTACTCTTCATCCAATCAAATGTTAGGACCGTATCCCTGTCTTTCAGCTTTTGTTCCTCAGAGTGAAATGCAGACCAGCTCAGGCCCAGGGACCCTTTGTCACCAGTCCAACATAAACAAGGTAGCTGCAGAATTTCAGAGTGATCATTCAGAAACCTGCAGGCAACTGGCTGCATGACTTTATCTATGTGGAATCTAAAAGGTGGTTGGAGATACTTGTTCTGCTTTACATTGCAAAATGATTGCCTTAAGGATATCAAATAAAGAAAAACAGCCTTATTAGCATTTTTGAGTGACTACTGCCTGTCAGGCAGGTACATTGGATGTCTCACCTGACCTTCACCAAAGCTCTGTGACATGGATATTTTAATAGTCATTGCTGCAGATGAAAAACTGGAGCTGGATGCACTGTGTGGATTATGTGGGCTGGGATTCATCCTCAAGTCTATGCAATCCTTAAATCGATATTAAATTTAGCACCCCCTTTGCCCTGCTACAAAGCATGCAATTTATTGCTAAACTTAAACGCTTAGCTTCTTGAAGAGATGGAAAGTTCCTTAAGATCAGGGTCCAGCTCACACACCACTTTGAACATCCTTAATCCAGAGCACAGCGCTAGACGGGGCAGTGATTTTCAGTGTGCTCTGGACAATCGGGCATCGGTGCCACCCCCGAAGGGCCTGTGCCATCAACATGTGCCTCAGAGGTGCCAAGCAGACCCGAGTTCTCTGGATGACCAAGTGAAGGCCCCCCACAAGCCGGCCAGGGCTTCTCTTTGGGGCATCTTTGCATCAGATCTTTATGCAGAAACAATCAAGCATCAAATCACCTCTTAGTGTCTATTGCATCATTTTGTTTTTATCTGTGAGAACTGCGCTTGTGTGCCTGTGTGTGTGTGAGTGTGTGTGTCTGTTTTGAGGGCAAGAGGGAAGACTTGGAGAGAAAACCAAGTTTAGTCCTTGGGAAGGCCCTAAATGCTCGCGGGTGCACACGCAGGCTGTAACATCACCCGGAAACATTGTCCCGCGCGGCTGCCGGTCCCCGCCCTGCCTCCGCTCTCTGCGATGTTCGGTTAACTGGACAACTGTGTGCACTTCTCTCTAGGTTTTCACCATGAACACTGAACACACTGCAGCCCGGGAGGATGCTCCACATGCCCAAGTGGATGATCTCCTAGTGCCAATTTCATTCAGAAAAATAAGGCCAGTTGAAGACAGCTGGAGTATCTGAGCTGGTTCCTGTTGCAATTTTTCTTTCAGCAGCTGCCCGGGCCCTGAGCAGGCTGTGCCGAGGGTAAGCTGCAGGCCGATTGGGAGACTGATGTTTCAGAGAAATTGAAATGCTGTCGGAAGTAGCCTGCCTCAAAGTGCAGAGCTACGTCCTGAAATCCAAGGGGAACCGGGTGCCCGAAACTGCTCAAGGTTCTCCCCACATCAGGGGAAAGGGCAGCCCGTGGAGGCTGGATGGATGCAGAGTGAACACCTGTACTAGGGAATCTGACGTCCAGATGCTCTCAGAAAATCCACGGTGACCCTCAACCCACTTTCTCTGCCAAGATCTTTTTAACAAAATCTAGTTATTTATTTGTTCTTAATAATCACAATTATATGAGAAATATCTTCAAGGCAAGGCAGTGTAACCAGGGTGAGAATATCTCTCCTTGAGCGAGTGGCTACTGGATGTAAAGTGCTCTACTTAACAGATAACGGAAAAGGTAGCTCTTCTAATCCTCTCGCTGACCCTGAAGGGGAGAAGCTGTTATCAGCTTACTGAAGAGGACACGGACGCTCAGGAAGGACCCAGGCTAGTGAACAGGGCAGAACCTGAATTTAAACTCACTTGCAACTCAACCAGACGCTGCTATTTTGTATTTTTTGTTTGTTTGTTTTCTTTTTTTGTGGGGGGAGGGGTAGTTAGGTTTGTTTATTTGTTTATTTGTTTATCTATCTATTTATTTATTTTTATGGAGGTGCTGGGGACTGAACCCAGGACCTTCTGCCCGCTAAGCATGCGCCCGACCGCTGAGCTCTACATACCGTCCTCCTATTTTGTAGTTTTGTGTTTTCCTCTAACAGGAAGGACAGCAGGCCTGATGACTTCATTCTGGCTTGAAAAATACAGGTGTGGACACTGAAAGGTGACAGTTATGTGCCAAATGTGTGATAGTTCAGGTTGCAAATAAACACTGGTGCCATCCTTGGGGAGAGCGTTGGCTTGAAGACTCCTATGTGAGCTGCCACCACCTCTGCTTGTCTCCTGAGCTGCGGTTAAAGGACCAGACCCCTGGGATCTTCGGTATTGTTTGCCTCCAGGGACCAAGGAGCAAGGCAAGGGCTCCTTCTAGTACCTTCCCTCCTGAGTCCCTGCAGGACCTTCACAGAGAGTGAGACGACCTGACCCTAGAGGCCGGTGGTGGCATCACAGAACAGGGACAGTGACACATTAGAAAGCCTTCAGATCGGTGTTTCCCAAAGTGACCTCCGCAGAGCAGCAGTCCTGGTAAATGAGATATTTGTCTAAGCAACCAGGATGGTGGGGGCCGTGGTTGAGGGGACACCATCTCTATTTTGAAAGTTCTCCCTGGCACATTAGCATATCAAAAGCTTGGAGAAACCCTGCCATTAAAAAAATACAAGACATTTTTATTCGATATAACCCAACATCTTGCATAATGTTCCTAACAATCAAATGCATAAATATTTCCCTTAGCGTCCGGCTCTAAGAATAGTATGATAAATCTCTGCTGTGGGCGAGTTAGGGCATCAGAAATGGTTCACATTCTCGTGAGACCCAAATAACAGTGGCTTTGCAATTCGTCATTGTCTGCCTGTGTGGATGCACAGACGGCCAACACTACAGTCTAAGTGAATCAGGTTAATGGAGAAATACAAGGTTGCCTAAAAGAAAAAAAGAATGTATAAACAAAATGATAAAGGTTTATTAACCTTTGCCATTTTTTAACTTGTACCCAATAGAAAGTATGATGAATGCAACCGAACGTACAAAGAGTTTTGCAAATAACTTAAGGAAATTTACATTTACCTCCAGGTGTCCATGGACCCTCCCATCCCCACCCTTAACAAATCCTTAAAAATTAGAGGCAAACAGGTATATGATGACTCCAATTCTCAGTTAGTACATTAGGAAGAACCCATACAATGCTTTACTGAGCACCTACCCAAAACAGAGAAGAAAGGGCAACCATTGAAAGACAGGTGAGCATTGTGCACAGGATTTGCTCAATAAACATGAGTTCAGAGAAAGAATTCTCATTTTGCTGATAGGCGAATGGGTGGTTGAGAGGCTTCCTAAGGTCACATTTCTGGGGTGGAGTTAGGATTTAATCCTGGTTTTGTCCTACTCTTGAAAGAATGCCTTCGCGACATCATGCTATCGATTGAATGGGAACAAATGACTGCTGCTACAAAGGTGGGTGAGGAGCGGCTATAGCTTCAAGCAGCAATCTGCTTGGGGGGAGATTAGAGCTGTGCATGAGAAAACAGTCATGCAGATGGAAGGAGCCGTCAGGGACACAGAGAAACGGCGCTGTGTGAAAGCGAGCAATGACGGTTTCAGCATAGGCTTAGGAATGGCTGTGATTGGACCGAGAAAAGGAGAATTCCTCTGTGTGTGTGTGTGTGTGTGTGTGTGTGTGTGTGCGTGCGCATGTGTGCATGCAGGTGTGCACACCGGAGGCATGGACAGAGAACAGCATGAAAACAACGAGGGCGCCAGGGACAAGGCTCCCCGGACCTTTCTGATCCCGACCTGTAATAAGGGGAGCAGGGTACACCACCCCAAAACCTGCCTCTTTAGTAGAAGGATTACCTTCAACTGGTTAATTTTAAGGAACAGCAGACACAGGGGAAGCTCTGAGAACCTAGCAGACTTACCCTCCTGTAAGAGACATTACATTTATTAGGGAAATCTCCAATTGTTAGGGTGCTTCCTGCTGTATCAGGAAGAGGAGGCTGGAATTCTTATCAATGGAGAAGATTCCATTTTAAATCTCTGTAACAATCTTACCCTTGGTTACTGTGGCTCTCCTGGTAACCTCCCAGAATTATCTCCATCTCAACATCTTTCCTTTGTCTTTAGCTGAACGAAGTACTTGGATAAAGTCTTGGGCCATTTGATGAAGTTTCTCAGTTTGTCTGGGTCCCCTCCACCTATACAGGGGGATTACATGTTATTCGACTTCTGTTTGCTTTTCTCCTGTTAACCTGTCCTTTATTACAGGGAGATCTCAGCCAAGAACCTAAAATAGTAGAGGAAAAACTTTCCTTCCCTCACAGTGTCATAAGGCGAGGGCTGACTCAATGCCATTATTGCATACCAATTGTACACAACAAGCACTCAATAAATACACACTTCAGTGCATGGGAGGGGATGGTGTAAAGGGAGAGAGAGGCTGGCTTGTGGGAGAGAGAGGCTGGCTTGTGGGAGACTGCACTTTCCTGAGTAGGAATCTAGATCTTATTAAAAAAGAGACCACAGGCCCAAGATAGAGTCACCTGTGCTCAGCCCACGTCAACAAATCAAAATTTAATACCTAACTTAACTGAATTTTCCATCTCTCCCAGGAATGTAGCTAACCAGTCACTGGTCAGCAGTCCGTGGTCAGCGGTCTCTGGTCAGCCCCACTAAAGCAGTTCACCTGATAGACCCCTCATGCCCTTCAAAGGAAGGTGACCTTGCCTAAAACAATTCACTTTTTGCCTGTAACTTCCTTGTTCTGACTCCTTCTGCATATAAACGTCTTCCGTGCTTCATAGCTCCTCAGAGAACCTTTCTCTCTGCTGGGTGGGGTGCTGCCCCATTCATGAATCATTACAGAAAGCCAATAAGAGCTATAAAATTTACTCAGCTGCATTGTTTGAAACAATCTTGTACCTTTTGTACTTGAGTTATTGACTGCAGTTGAACGCACCTGGGACCCAGAAGAAAACGGCATAGCAGTGAGACCGAGGGCAGTGCCATGAGGCTTGGAATGGTCCAGCGTGATGGGCTGACTTCCAGGTGAGCTACAGCCTTTCTACAGGATTTGTTTGAAACACCAACATTGGGAACCAGTATCTCTACGAGAGCTGAGTTGCAATACAGCAATACGGAGCATGTGGTTATACGAAAGGGATGTCGAATGGGAAAAGTGTCATCCGACAGACCTAGGTCAGAGGCGAGCTCTGTGCACCACTGGTAAACCATAGCTAAATTCCTTCAGTGACCCAGCCACATTTTCTCCTTTGTCAAATGAGGAACATAAGGTCATCCCCTCTCATGACAATCGTGGGTCCTGCAGCCATAGGGGACACGTCCACTTTCTAGCTTTGTGACCCTAGGCAGGTGACTTTACCTCTCTGTGCCTCTGTTTCCTTATGTACAACCCAGGGTTCAACATATACTGACCATGCAGGGTTATGATGAAGGTTAAATATGCTAATAGCTGTTAATAACAGCAGGTGTGACCATGATGAAGATTAACTGTGCTAACAGCTGTAGATTACAGAATTGTTTCCGGTCTGTGATGTGTCCATAAATGTTAGGTCTTCTCCATCATTCTCCTTGTTCTTATGGTAGCTCCCATGCAGTGAGGACTCAATTCTTATGCTATAGTTGATGCTGAGGAAGGATGATTTGAACCAGCTGCCATCTCAAGCTCAGTCTTAGGGATTTTTGAATTTTCGGTATCAAAGAAATCTCTTATGTTGGAGATCTTAAAAGCCGTTCCAGTATTAACCCAATAAAAAAATGTCTGCCCATGGCTACATCCGCCCCTCAGTCCATCCTCACCGTCCTCTCCCGGCTTCCTCTGCACAAGGCACAGGACAACTCAGGGGCCATCCAGGCACCCTAGGGAAGCCTTTGGTTACTGTGAGACCCTTTCCCATCTCTCTCTGTAGACAGAAAGTCCCCTTAGCACTGACAACCCGATTGTCTTCTCTTCTTGCATGAAATGTGCCTCATCCTGTAACCTGACCTGGTAGGGGTGTGATTAGTTAATTGCTGTGGGCATCTGACATTTTGAAGGAAAAATGAACACCTGCACCATCCTTCTGATGTGATGGAAAATGGTTAAGTTTCAGTGGTTTCTCAGTGGGGGGCAGCTGTTTTCAGGCGGATTTCTAGAGACGTGTGGATTCTAGATATTAAGCTGTTTCTCTTTGTCTTTTATTCTTTTGTGAAGGGATGGAAGAGGAGGAGTGAGAAAGGCTAAAGGCACAGGTTCTGAATACTTTTAAAAAGCCTCTATTCTTTGTGCTAAGAATGTTCATCCATATTAATTCCACATTGTTTGCGATGTGCATGTTTGACCACCGGCAAAACTGTGAAATCTCCAAAGTTCCCCTTCCCTATTTTTGCCTTTTATATTCTCTCTGGTGGCCTTTCCCCTTTGAGGGGCTCCTTTTCTCTCCCCTCAGGCCCCCAGAGCTCACAGCCCTCCTGTCAGGAGGAAGGTGCAGTGCATGCACACTTAGGTAAGAGCCACTATTACTGGCATCTAGAATAAGACCTTCCCCTCCTCCCCTCCCTGAGGGTCTGCAGGTAATGAGGCTCGCAGTGTCTTTCCCTCTTCATCTTTTCTGGGTCATTTGGAAATCTTTGCTGGGTGTTTTGGAAAACAGGTGAAATATAAGATCTTTTGCCAAGAGAAATGCAGAGATGCATATACATACACAGCAACTTGTGCAGCATTTTGGAGGGTTCTCAGCACTTCTCAAACACAAAATGGAAATCCTTAAGCATCCTAGTGCAGGCTCCCTGTAGGACCTTCTGTGAAAGGCTGGGATGGGTGGGGAGAGCGGGCAGAGTGTTGGATCCTCTGTCAATACCACTTTCTTTTCTGATACAGAAAATTAGCAGTGGAGGTAAGTCTAAAATGGATACTAGAATAAAAAGAAAGTGAGTATTAATATTATCAATGTCAATATGGTGCTTTTTTATCAGAGGATACTGAGAGATAAGGCATACACAAGTTCAACATCGTTCTGTGCTGTAACACGATCTAGTCTTAAGAGCAAAAAGGAAAGGAAAGGAAAGGAAAGGAAAGAAAGGAAAAGAAAAGGAAGGAAAAGAAAAGAAAGGAAAGAAAGGAAAAGAAAAGGAAGGAAAAGGAAAGAAAAGAAAAAAGGAAAGAAAAGAAAAGAAAGAAACGCAATGCTTAGAGAAAGCCACTTTCAACTAGTTGCCAAGCTGAAAGGTTTATAGAGGCCTTTAGACTTTCATTCAGAGATACTCTTTACAAAGTAGTTTTTGTTGTTGTTGTTTGTTTGTTTGTTTTGTTTTTCTCCTGAGGAGTCCCTAAGTCAGAGAAGAGTGAAATCATTAACACATTCTGAAGTCAGAGATGTGTCTGAAATTTCATGTTTCATTTGAACATTCCATGAGACTTGATATGTTACTCCAGAATACATCTGTATTTCAATATTGAAATAATTTGCATTTCTTAACCTTTGAATGCAATTGGTGCTCAAGGGGAATGGGCTTTATTAAAATTGACGTGTGTGTGTGTGTGTGTGTGTGTGTGTGTGTGTGTGTGTGTGTTTCTCCATCATCACTGTTTTCTTCTAAAGCTGCATTTGAATAGCTTGGGTTCCGAGTTGGGGTCACCCTGAATGACAGATGTCCTCAAACATGCAGTGATTACTTCTCAGCATCCGTCATCATGACAGTTGAGGAGATATGAGCATCAAGGGCTTTCTAACACAATTTAAGCAGGAGTAAAAGCACAGAGTGTAACTGCTGACTAGGGGCTAACAGAAACCATCGTCTCCCCAAGGAGGCCTTGGGGACAAGGAACCTCAGGCTGGAGGGACTCTGTCTTCCACTATGAAAGTAGCCACGGTTTATATTCAGAACTTGAATGTGTTTCTTCACTAAGAGCTAAAATCATTTCCTGGTCTGGAACCGGTACTCAGAAAACCTTGGGAAATGATGTGATTTCCTCCAATCAACCAGAAGAATGATGTACCGAGAAACTGAGAGAAGCCGAGACTTGGCAGGGTCTAAAGTCTTCTCCTCAGTAGAAAGAACATAGTGCTTTGGAGTTGGAAACCAGGGTCGGATCACAGGTCAACTGCTTAGGAGGTGTATGGACCTGGGCAAAGGACTTAGTCTCTTTAAACCTCAGTTTCCTAAGAAGTGTTAACCACGTGGAGTTGTGGAGCAGATGAGAGGTAATGTAGGTTCATGCCAAGGTCTGATGCAGTAGCGGTTAATTGTGGTAGATACTATTACTATTATGTTACTATAAACAGAGGCTGCATAAGCTGCAATTCCTCATATTGAATTGTAACTGGACAAATTCTGCATGAAAAGAAAAATAGAGGCCAATAAAAAGAAGTATGTAATTAAGAGCTTAAAGATGTAATTTGTATGGTATAGACTTTAAGGGTTTCGAGGAAAGCAATAGTAATTAAGATGAGAGACAAGAAGGTTGGAACTGAACCAAGGGGAAGATCTGTGTCGACAGAGGTCAGGTGAAAGTTCATAGTTGACTCAATGGAGGAGAAACCATCAAGATAAAATTTTGCAAGATATCCTTGAGCAAAGCGAGGAGAACCATTTGTATCAGTTGAGAGCTAATTAAGTGAAACCAGTGAGTGGGTAAAAGAAGACATAATGGCCTTTAAACAAAATAGCTCTTTGATGCCTGCAAGCTTGATTCATTTCAGACTTGAAGGTTTATGTTGTAAAACCTTCCTGAATCTCCTTTGCCACCCAGCTTTCCTGATGGTCATCACACCGTGGCCACCACAGTCAGCAAGAAAAAAATCTGCAGAAATGGTTGTTCTATTCTGAACATTGTATTTTAAATACATCACTGACCAAGTAGAATGCACACAAAACAAGGGAAAGATGATGGTGAGAAGTCCAAGGAGGGGAAACCATGTTGCAGACAAACTGAAGGAAAAGAAGAGACAGGAAAACCAGGAGACATGAAGTTGCTGCCTTTAGATATTTGTAGAAAAATCATGATGGAGAGTGGGGAGACTTGGTTTGGGATGTTCTAGACATGAGCAGAGCTACAGGGAGTGGTTTGGTGGTACTTGGAGACAGACAGTGGAAGGAAAGATGACCGATTAAATATGATTTTTGCAGAGGAAACTGAACTGTCCTGTGAAGTCATATTTCTAGGCTTATAAGAAGTAGGATGAAGCAGCCAACTATCCAGAATGCTTTAAGTAAATATGGAAATCTATACAGGTTATGTGGGTTCTGGTTCACTACAGAACCACCAGGATCCCTGTTATAACCTGCCTTTTTCCCAAAAGCGAAAATCCAGCAGAGGCCAAACACAACCATCTTATTTCCACTGCAATGACAAAATTACAGATTGTAATTCTGCTTTAATTCATTTTAGAAATTGAAGACTAGGTTGGAGCAGATAAGGAATCAAAGCCAGAACTGCTTCCTAACAGATCTTGAGATGCTCAGTGAGGTAGAAAATGTCATCTGGGTTCATGGCCTTCCCGGAGCTGTGCAGCCATGTCACTGTAGCTGTTGCGTGACAGATGTGACTCTACCAAAGGTGGCCTGACCAGATGATTTTCAAGACAAGCCTGAAAGAGGAACCCCAAGGTCACTAGACAAACTGAAAACTGATATGAAATCGACTTCAGCTTTTCCCAGTCCAGGTCACATCCCCTTGGTCCCTCTTCACACTGTGTCCACCTCACCTCTGTCATCCTTGGTTTGTCTAAAGTCTTGGGAACAGTACAGCCAGGACGTTACTCCTGCTCCTCATAAAGATTATAATCAGTAGCAACACATCAAAAATATACATGTACAGTTTCTCCAAGGACACTCTTATCTTGTTTGTTATTCATGATAGCAGATCGTCAGAGAAGATATTATCACCCTTATCTGGGAAAAATGTGGAGTGAATGATGAGCACAAAGTCACAGCCAGCAGGTGGCAAAATCAGGACCAGGATTTATTTCTTCTTCTATTCTAATCCTCCTTCTACAAGACTAGATGTTTGATGACATCATGTATATGCGGAATCCAAAAAAATAAAGACAAATATGCTTATTTTCAAAATAGAAACAATCCTACAGACATAGAAAACAAACTTAAAGTTACCGAAGGGGAAAAGGTGGGAGAGGGATAAATTGGAAGTTTGGGTCCTACTGTATAGCGCAGGGAAGTATATTCAATATGTTGTAATAACCTATCATGAAAAAGAATATGAAAAATAATATATATATCTATATATCTATATAACTGAATCACTATGCTGTACACCAGAAACTGACACAATGTTGTAAAGTAATGATACTTCAAAAAAAAATAAAGACTAGATGTGTGTGTGTTTTGGACATTTGTTTTATTTAATTAACATATGAATGATTCATTAATGACTGACAGGTCTAAACCAGGTTCCTCAAACTTCAGTAATCTTGATATTTGGGGCTACATAATTATCTGCTGCGGAATGCATCCCTGTGCAATGTCGGGTGCTTACTAACATCTCTGGCTTCTACCCACTAGACACCAGTAGCAAACCCCAGTTGCAATGAGACAGAAGGGATGGGGCAGAGCACAACCATTAAAAGAACGATGCAGCAATTGAGGACAGGACATAAACTGGTTAGAACCAACTCAGCCCAAGATGGCAAAAGATTTGACTCCCAGTAGATCTTGAGCTTCAGTATTCCATCTCTGTGATACATTAGCTGCTAAATGACACTCCACAGGTGCCCGGACAGTTCCCAGGCTGACCATAGAAGTCCAGAAGGTGGATGGAGGCCCAATTCCTGGAAATCCCCATCCCCTTACCCCAAATAGTTGGAATAATCCTCCCACTTGTAAGCATATGAAATTACCCCGCCCATTGAAAACTAACCACCCCATGCCCTGAGGCCCCCTCCTTTGCCTTCTGAGACGGCCCATGCTCTGTTTATGGAGTGTGCGTCTCCCTGAATAAACCTACTTTCACTCTGGCTTGCTCTTGAATTCTTTCCTGCTAGAGACAAGAACTTATTCTCCAGCAACTGTGACAACCAAAAACATCTCCAGGCATTGTCAAAAGTCTTCTGGGAAAAAATCACTTCCAGCTAAACATTATGGACCTAACACTGGAGTGAATTTGTTTTAAAAAAGAAGCAGAAACAAAATGAATTGGCAGTGGGCCCTTACGTGTGCTGTGTGTAGGCACACATGCACATGTAAAGAATGCACAGAAAAACCTCCCAATGTCTTTGGCTTCTTCTGGGAATCGTATTGTCCCAGTACAACAAAGCAGAGGTGCCATCTTGGCTTTGGTTTCTAATGTAGGATGAAATTAGGGTGGTGTACAAAATGAGACTTTCATTGGCTGACAAGTGAGGTGTTTTTATTTCCCCATGCACGAAACGACATCACTTCCTCAACAAAGCCACACAACACTTCGCGATAGGAGCCCAGTAAGTCAAAGTGAATTTTCCAACAAAAATTGATATTTATGCAGAAAACATAGAAATCTTTACCCCACACAATGTGTTAACAAGGGGGAGAACATCAATAGAGTCATACATTCTCCCCTTGAATTGATTTTGTTTCACTCGCTCAGATGTTTCTTGGATTAACCTTACTAATGAATTTTCACAGTGGTTTCTTCCTTCGACTACAAAGCCACAGCCTGTGCTTAATGATGACATTCTTTCTTAAATCCAAGTCTTTTCTCAGACCATTAATGGCTAGAAAAGATTTGCTGACATCACACCTAAAGGACAAAACCAAGAACGCAATGTGTATGGATTTTGCTATAGAAAAAAAAGAGTATATACTTTGCATATGTAACAGAACACAGCCTGTTACAGTGATAGTTTTATTTAAATGTCTTACCAGTTCTTTTTAAGCCAGAACATTACTATATATATATATATATATATATATATATATATATATATATGTGTGTGTGTGTATGTGTGTATATATATACGAATATATATAATGTATACATGTATGTGTGTATATACAAAAATATAGCTACTTAGTACCCAAAATTGATAAAACAGTGATGGCAAAAACAATAGAAATTACTTCTGCTGTAGATTCACAATTTTAGAAAGAATTTCAAACTGGTTTGATATATTAAAAGATACCTGAACATGGGTGTGGTACTGATTACTATTACTACGAAGTGAGCAATTTACAAATAAATGCACACACACCACACATGCACAGACAAATATATCGTGTCTCCAAAACACATAACACATCATAAGGTTTTCTCAAAACAACAAATCGATACCTCAAAACCAGAGGAACCACTCTGTAATTTTATGTCTCTTCCTGTATTCTTGATTTAATTAGATCATTGTTGAAGGAGCTCTGCGTTTCTCAGGTAATGGTATCTTGTCCTAAATAAATTCCAAGGCCGAGGTGCTCATTAATCCCATGTATGCTTATTGTCCATATGCTCAAGTATCATTAGCTCCTGATTATGTTACTCCGATGTCAAGCTGAATGTATTTGAAGTTTTACATTCTGTCCATTAGGTAAAAGAATCATGTGAAAGAACTACTAAAAAAAAAAAAAAGCCACAGTTAATCAGAATGCAAAGGACGCTTACTGATCGCCGCCCTGAATCAGAGCACGCTCGGAGGGACGCGTTTGCACATCTCCCAAGAGCCTTTATCCATCCTCCCGGCAAAACACATTCGATTTCAGAGAATAAATTGATATTAATTTCCATCCAAATGCCCATTTCAATTCATTAGCTAGAGAGGTAAATATTCAGAAAGGTGACACCCAAGTCAATATTGACCTTGGGGGATGATGAATTTTGACATTCTCCAGAATAAGTGGATACACATGTGCATATACATGTAAAATCCTACCGGGTTTATTAAAGGTGGAAGAAAATAAATAATATCTCAAATTTTAATATACATGTACATGTATAGGTATGTGTGTGTATATATAAATGAGTTTATTCATTGTATTAAATTCTATTAGGAATTCAGGGCAAGAGCATTAGGAGTTTGCTCATATGAGAGTGCAGTGTAGATCTGAAAGCAATGTGACTTTCTAATGAATGGTACACTAAGCAAACATGCAGGCGTGTGATTTCAATTAACACCCCTACCAGAGTCAGACATCAAGACTGAGTCAGGGTATGCTACAACTTTATTCCATTTGTGTCCTTCCACCACTGCTGGTCACGTTGATTAACATCAGAGCACACTGAGAGGGCTTCAGATGGCAGCCAGACGTCCGTTTCTCACACAAGTTAGGAGTTAGAGGCATGAGATGAGGGCGGAGCCCTAAGCTGGACCCTCTTACCCAGCCATGAGGTCCGTATTTGGGTTTCACTTAACCTGCCTAACTTTAATTCAGCTTATTACGTGGTTACTTCGCCATTCACTATATGGCTAATGTGAAATCCCTTCTTCTGAAAAGGTCAAAGGGAATATCTGGGGTGGAGGTGGGCAATTCAAGGACCTTTACAAGATAATTTCTGTTTACCACAAGAATGGCTGTGGACGTGAAGATTAAAATGAGGAGGCATTTGTTTGACAAGCTACTGTCTGTTTGAGACAGGAAGGGAGGGGGCAGGGCACAATCATTAAAAGAATGACTCAGCAATTAGCACCAAGATGGGGAAAGATTCAACTCCCAGTAGACCTTGAGCTTCAACACATGGTCATTAATATACAAGACCTACTAAATGGTCCTCCTACAGGTTCCAGGGGAAAGATTCAACCCCCAGTGGACCTTGAGCTTCAACACATGGTCATTAATATACAAGAGCTACTAAATGGTCCTCCTAAAGGTTCCAGGGGAAAGATTCAACTCCCAGTGGACCTTGAGCTTCAACACATGGTCATTAATATACAAGAGCTACTAAATGGTCCTCCTAAAGGTTCCAGGACAGTTTCAAGGCTGACCTTAAAAGGTCAAAGGGTGAGTGATGGCCCGGTTCCTGGGAATCCCTGCTCTTTCCCCAAAGCAGTTGGAACAATCCTCCCACATGTCACCATACGACATTACCAAGTCCATAAAAACTAAAATCCCTGCGCCTCATGGCCTCTCTCCCTTCTGAGTGAGACGGCCCACGCTCTGTCTATGGAGTGTGTCTCTCTCTGAATGTATCTACCTTGACTCAACTGTGGCTCGCTCTTGAATTCTTTCCTGAGTGAAGCCAAGGACCCACACTTGGAGGAGCACATCCCAGAGACTCAGCCAAGACCTGGGGCATGGCCATCCTCTCACCCCAAATTTTTCCTGTATCATCTCCAAGTCAGTCAATGCCAATAAGATTCTATTGCCCTGAGACTTATGTAAAAGAGCAACAAGAAAGAACAGATTTCAAAGAGTTAAACATAGGCACCGGGGCAGAGGTAGTATTTAATAACTTCAACAGCAGGTCATGAACTGATGCAAACAGAGGCAGGTGGAAAGCATCCAGGTGGCATCACTGTTGTACACCAGCAACATGTTGACCACCACTGAAGGCATCGGCCCCACTTCTCCTTAAAACCCTCATGTGCCTAATCGCTGTTGCATACAATGATAGACTTAGACATTCCTACCATTAAGGGTAAGGCAGGAGTCTTCACGTGGTACTTCCAGGGAGAATCAGACAGAGGAGAAGGCTGAGGGATTGGGTTCCACCCCACCTCTCCCCATTTCCCCCAAAGCACCAGTCCATGTAACTTATTTTACATACTGCAATTCTACGTAAGATTTCATTTTGGAGACCAAAATGTTCTTCTCCTAAAATAAGTTTAAATATTTAAGATCTTATTACTTAGATCACTAACTAGTTCTTTCTGAGAGCTAGAACATGGTGCTTATTAATTGCCTCGGTGGGAACTACTTCAGGATCCTCCAAGTATTTTCTGGGCAGCAGCCAGGGATGCAAGAAAGAGAGACAAAATTCAGAGGATGCTGATCATCCAACCAATCACTTAGCCTCTCTAAACCTAAGCAAGTAGGTCCACTGAGATGAGAAAAGAGCCAAAAAAGAGGATGGAGGAGAAGCAAAGACCTCCCAACTGAGTCAAACAATAGCCCACCTTGCTGAAGGGACAAAAGCAGGGTGCTGGAGGAGATGGCCCAGAATTCCCTGGCCTGGCTTTCCAGGTGGCTGGCGATGAGAGGAAACTGGACACCAGGGGTGGTCCTCCTCGGTTAAGCAGATGCTGCAAGGCCAGCAGAGCAGATGCTCATCCTGGTGCCTAGTCTGGGGTGCAGAGTAATGGTACGGGCATGCGTTAGTTCAAAATGCTCCCTCCATCTGTCCCCACTGGGTGAAAATAGGTGAGGAGCTGGGTACACGGCCAACTTTGCAGCCAAAGATGGAGAACAGATGTGAACATCACCCGATCCTTGTTAGAACCTGTGATCTAAGTATCACGAATAAGGGTTCTCTTATTAGCGCCAACTTAAACAAAGGCAGAACATCCCTCCAGCAAAGTCTAGGATTGGCATAGTTTGGTGAGGATGGTCCCTGGGGAGTGCAAAATAGAAACAGACATGCTAACAGTGGACACCGATCGTGGAACCCGCAAGGCCACCAGTGATAGGGACAGAGCCTTAATGGCTTCAATGAGCAAGACAACCCACTTTTACAAACAGCTAGACTGACCAGAACTGTTTGCCAGAGGGACTTCTGGGGTGGGAGAAGCACAGCAAGGTTTGAGTAAGATGATCCCCCCACACTGGGGAGGAAACTGGAGTCTAGACTGACAAGCCTTTTCTTCACCTTGGATCAGAGAGATGCACTGGGTCTGCAAGGTTGAACATCTCACGTTCAAGACTGGCCTTAGCTTTGGGTTCAAGGAAAGGGCAGATGGAGTGAAAAAGAACATGGACCCTGGAGTCAGGGAAACGTGGGTTATAATCCCAGGGCGAGCTATCTGATCTCGGGAAATTACCTAATCCTGGAAGCCAGCACATCCTCACTTCGGAACAGAGAGAAGGACAACTATCAAGGAAGACTGTGGCGAGGAGCAGAGTGAGTCTCACAGCTGCCACCTCTGGCGGGAGGTGTATATTTGGGAACCCTGCCAACAAAGAAACACGTGGCTTTATCTCTAATCTCCAACGTTCAGCGTTCCCATCTGCTGGTTTCGTTTCTTTTGACCCTGACCAAAGTTTCCTGATTGTCATGGAAAGAGAAGCATTAATCTCTCTTTTAATAACCTGGTGGCTCAGCCTGCCTCCAATCAGAATGGTCCTGCCCTCTTTGACCCCAATCCAGTAACTGGGCAGAGCCCATTCACTCAAAGGTAAAGTCCATGGAGGAGGCAGCCCGTTGTCAGGTGACGCAGTGGGGGCAGCACAGACCCGGAGCGGGGCTGGGCAGACCGCTGACCCACATTCCCTCCAAAAGGCTCCACTTCTGTTCACCAAGGAGGTGTGTGGGTTTCCATTCCTCCTGTGAACTGTTAAGCCCTTCTCATCGGCCATGCTTGGTGTAGCATCATCTGCAGCTCACAGACCAGGCACTGACGATGGGAAAGGAAGCTGCCTGTGGTTCAAGGTCGAGAGGAGAGACAAGGAAGCTGGAAATTGTTCCCCGTCCCATAGGAATTCCAGAAGGCATAAATAGGGAGAAGGAGCCACAGAACTCAAGCTTGTGCTCCTGGGCATGCGTGGTCATTGTCCAGGGGTTGAGTGGATCTATTTCACTCATTCATTTTTAATTGGAGATTGTGGAAAACTATTTTCCTTGTAATATAAACGTGGATATAATATGGAGCTGGATGCAAATTTCTCTGAGTGCTTAAGACAAAATTCAAGACATTACGTGCTCCAGCGGCCACGGGAAGTTGAGCTCTCAGATTCCCCTGGGTTCACATCCACTCTCTCTCTCTCCTTTTTTTTTTTTTTTCTTTTTTTCCAGTCAGCCGCGCTCCAACGGCAATGTTGGCTTTGGCCATAAAACAACAACAACAAAAAAGCCAAAGTCATTTAATAAATGTTAATTGAAACAGACAGAGTGAAGGCAGGAAGATAGAAGGGAGAGAGAGAGGTGGAGAACAGAGAAAAGGGGATCCTGGGAGGGGCGGGGGGAAGGAAGAAGGAAGGAAAAGAAGGAGCATCCGAAAGAAGGCAAATCGGGGCGAAGAGGAGGAAATGACGAGGGGGAGGAAACAGAGAGAAAAGACCCAGGGAAAGTAAAGAGGTGCTTAGGAAGCTGGGCAAGGCCAGAGTGGAGGGCCACAGTGCCTTGGCTTTGCTCTGAAGGGACACTGTTATCTTTTGTTGTTGTTCTGTCTGTGCTACATTGAGGGCCATCCCGATCTTCCTCTCCTCAAAAGCAGGCATTCATGAATGTTCAGAGAAACGCACGTACAGCAGGCTTTGCCTAAGCAGTGTTTGAATGAAGGAAAGGTGCACTAGAATTAATCATTCATCAAGGAGAATCAGCACCTGATGTTAAACCTGGCATTAACAAGAGCAAAAGGACATGCCTACTATTTATTCACCAAAAGCAGGCTTCAGCGGTACCCAGGAGGAAAGCACGACTCTCCACCTGCGGATTTAACTTCCGTCTCCCTGGGTCTCCCGCAAACGGAAGCTTAGGATCCTGGAGACACTAGGCGCATGCTCCGGCTCAGGTTTCCTGAGTTTTTCTCATGGTCTGTTCAAGGATACTTCCCCTTTAATGCTGACATCCTCAGCAAGGGCTTTTTGGGGGGTGAGGGGGAGTCCTCCTTCCTTTTCTAGATGAAACCCTTTTCTCCACTCCCTTTGTGAGCTTTCCAGCAAGTGGTCTCGCTTGCCTGGGGAGCAGGGATCATACTGTGACAGAGCCCAGGAGTCGAGTAGGGAACTCAGCTCGTCACATGTCTCTGTCAGGTGGAGACCGATCCTGCCCACAGTCCCTTTGACACAGATTAAATTGAGAACAAGTTTCGATTTGCCTGGGCGATCACTCAGCTCTCTGATGGGAGCGGAAGCCCTTCCATCTCTGCGTGGGAACGAAATGCAGTCGTCTCCGCCCTAACTGGTATTGTATCTGATGCTGAGAGAATCCACGCTGGGGTTCATCAGCAACCATAATAAGAAGTATAATTATTAAGTTCCCCTATTATGTGTGTTGTACCCAGAGTAACACTGACTTTATAAGGTCCAAGTTAATATCCATAGGAAATACTGAGTGAGAAATAAATCAACCCAGAATTGTGCGACGTGTGCCCTTTCCACTCTCTTTTGTCACCCAGCCCCACCCACCACCGTTGCCCACACACCCCACTTTCAGGCTTGTAATACGGAGAATCAGCCTGGACGAAATCAAGGTGATAACCCTTGACTCAGACATCATGACCATTCTTCTAAGTTGCCCTTCCCTCTCCCAGCACACTCGCATACCTGTCTCCTCTATAACGTTTCTTCTAGAAAAGATCTCTTTCCCTCTGACAAGTGGAGTTCAGTCTAGATTTAAGTTCCTATGTTTTCTTTCCCAGGGAGGCTCTGTGCCTTAAGGCTTATCTCTGTGAACTGAGAGGCCCTTTCTCAAGTGTATAGATCTGGGGGCTAAGGGAGTTAGCAGAAAAGTTGTTTGGGGACAGATGGGTGGGGGGTGTTGGCATGCAGTGGGCTTTCCTGAGTGCAGTGGGTGACAGGTCCCTGTCAGGAGGGCCCTTAGAATTGGCCTTGATGGGAGATTTCACAATTGGTGACTGTGCCCGTGTAGTTCAGCCAGGCAGCCCCGGAATCCAACAGATGTTCCTCTGCCTCCTCTTACATCTCTACACAATCAGGGGAAAGCCGATGGCAATACTCAAGGTATAAAAGGCAATGATAATGCCCAACATATAAAGGCAATGGTGATACCCACAGTATAAAATGCAATGGTGATACCCAACGTATAAAAGACAACAGTAACACCCAAAGTATAAAAGGCCATGACAATACCCAATATATGGCCGCAGGACAGAGAGAAGGAATGGGACAGAGAAGAAGGGAAAGCAAGGGGAGGGGGAGGGAACTGAACATATATATTCAGCAAACAGTAGCCTAGACTAACACCTACAGGCATCTGTCTCTTAGGCAGATTTCTTTAGACTGTCATTTGCCTTGGACTGTCTTCAGAAGGATGTATCTGCTTCCAAAGGTGGGTAGTTAAAAATTACATACATCATGAGTGATGTTTTGACATTTTCCTTTGCTTTCTTTCTATCTTCAACATTACTGTTGTCATCTTTTAAAACTCAATCAATTCAGCTGATCCAGTGAACAGATGGCATTAATCAACCCCCAGGAATATGCACAAAAGCAATTAGACATGTAGAGACATGGAATTTATGCCAGCAAATCAATTACCAATGATGACAAATCAACACGGCACACCCAATGTCGCCGGTTTCTCTTTCCACGGAGCCACCCCTGAGAGGAGCAATGATCCCTAGTTCACCCCCCTGCCAGAGTGGGGGTGAGAACGGGGACGCAGAGGTTTAATTGCACATCCCTTAATGACTAGTTCTCACTCTGCTGACAAAAACCAGCGTAATTTACAGACTAGAAGACGCATCATGGTGATCGATGCAGACAGCACGTGCAATGTGGTGTCATGCAAATATGAAATATACTGCGCTGAGAATATGGTCGTTTGGTATTCCCAGAGAAGAACTTCATTTCGGAGAACAGAGCACCTTTTCTAGCATCTATTGCTCTCATTTGTCAAAAACAATGGGAGCAGCTATAGAATATGTTTTAACCGCAAATCTGTGCCTTCTGTGAGTTTACTAGCTCATATATTCCTATGTTTTGAATTTACTTGGCCAGGATTTTCTTTCTGATTCTTTATAACGTTTGCAGGTTCTGAAACTTTCTTCCTCGGGCCCTTATTAATTACCGCCTGAGTTATTGTAATAATCTCCTCACGGGGTTTTCTTGCTACTAGTCTTCGCTCTTTCGAATCCATCCTTCACAGGGTGACTTTTCTAAAAAACAAAAATCTGATTATGTATTATCTAATTATGTGTCCAAAATCCTTCAATGCCAATCCATAGCTCAACAGTAAAACTCAAAGATTCCTATGTTTGCCTGATCTGGTTTCTTCTTCCATCCCTGTGCCTATGAGCCACTCCTACAATTTGTCACTACGACATGCCTCCCTGTCATGCCGTCACCCAGAAGCCAGTAATCACCTCCCCTCCTGGCCCCATCTGGTGAAGTCTGACTATAGGTCTTGGCTTGCATTTTCTTTCCCTCAGAGAACCTTCTTTGATGCCCCAGCCAGTCTGAGATGCTCCCCTGTGCCTTCCGTCCTGTGCTTCCCCTGTTATGATATTTATCACTTCAACGTGATCCAAGATGTGTTTTTCTGGCTGCTCGTGTTCAAAGTTCCCAGAGCTCACAGACTCTATCTCCTTATGCATTTTATGTCTCCAGCCTCATAGAAAAACTTGAGTTTAGGAGAGAGAACCTTTCACTGAGACTCATTTCTTCAACAAACTTTTCAAATGAGTAACACACACAAACTATTAACACTTAAATCTCCCAACCGCAGCTTGAGATGACATTAGAGACTCAACATAATATTATCAGGGAAGTGTTATAGGTTTGCAATGAAATCGGATCTTTCCAGTAATTTACTACTAAAGCCCCATTAAATAGAATCGAAACTTTTCCTCTTTATACTGAACACTGGACTATGAGGAAGAATTTTTATAGCAATAGACTATATAGGAAACCCTCATTAAGATTGCAAAAGCAAGTTAGTAAAATTAGCTCAAACTTAGGACTGAGGTCAAACAGATGGAGAGGCGTTCTCTTTTAGGAACAAATAGCCATTTGACACATAAATAAGGTCATCTCAGAAAGGAAAGTCACAGAAATGAGCAGCTCTGTATAAGGGTAGGGGCCCTTCCTCCGGTTCTCATATCCAATCAAATGATCTAAGCTTTGGCTCACTCACCTAACAGCTGAGCATGCTAACATCTTCACATTTCCAAAACTAGACTAAGTAATACTTACTAGTTAAAAATAATAATAAAAAAAACATATGGCAGATATAGTTTAAAAGACTCCAGCAATTGGACCGTAGAAGGATTTTAGGTGAGAAATGAAAAATCTTAGTTGGAATCCATTCGTTTAGCCTCTCATCCATTCATTCATCCAAGATTTTCAGTATTGAACATACACATTCAAATGAAGTGTGATCATCAGGGAAATTTGCATCTAGTTGGGAGTCAAAGACTGTAATAAGTGTGATGGAAATGCAGCAATAACATACAGGGACTCGGTCGGGGGAAGTGTGTGTGTGTGTATGTGTGGGATTGGGAGAAAGTGACAGAACATAAAAGACAGGAAAGGGTATTCTAGACTAAGTAGACAACATATGCAAATAAATACAGGGAGGTATGAGAAAATGTGGCCTGTCTGTGGAATGTGGGGTTCCATAACAGAGAAATTAGGGAACGTGGGAGGAGCACTGAGGACCAGCTGGGAAAAGGTCATACCTGCTATTTAAATAATATGTTTGATCTGACACCTATAGACTTACAAGTCATGACGCCAACAGAAGTAACTTTCATGGGATGGTTGGGTGTTCGTGTGTGGGTGGTCTCAAGTCTTCATCAAGCCTCCGCCCTTTCCTTATCAAGTTTTAAACTGAAACTTGTAAAAGCGAAATGAAACATCTGGTGCTCATCCAGATATGAGTCTTCATATCTTTGACCGTGTGATGTTTGGCACCGTTTTTACGGTATAACTCAGGCGCTGGCCCTGGTGGAACCTGCTGCCTCCGTGGCCTTTGCTGAGGACAAAGCTTCAGAGACTAAGCCCAGAGACCCTCAGGCAAATTTCCGCAGATGCTCACACGTGGACCCCATCCGAATGCACAGGGATTGATTTCATTTTCTGCAGTCTGATCTTTGGAGGGGGATAGACATAGGTGCAGATCCTGATTTTTTCATTGCTTAACTTGATGATCCTAGGAAAATGATTAACTTCTATTAACCTTAAATTTACTCATCTGTAAACTGGATTTAATAACATCTACATCGCAGTGCTGCTTGCCAAATCATGTGGACACAGCACATGAAGCGAGAGTTACAAAGTGCACAGCAGTTAGTGGGAATTAAAACCCTATTATGTTGTTATTCTAAATATAATTGCTTAACAATTTTGAGTACCATCATCCCAGAAGTACCCAAATGGAATGGCCAGTAGACAACATCAGCAGTTAAAGATAAAAGTGCATTAAGACTAGATAAGACCTTAATCATCATTTGCTCCAATGTCTTTACTTAAAACACAGAAATCATTAGGATATGTCAATAACCTTTGCAAGGACACCAGCCAGAAAGTGTCAGAATTTTGATGAATGAAGACAACTTCCCTTACGAATTCAAAAAAATGTCATTAATGGCTCCAAATGAGAACCCTGAAGCTTCAAAATGAAGTCTAATTGAGTGAGTGACTTTTCTATTCTGGCCCTTCAGGTAACTAGACCCTCTCCCCACTGTCCTATATGACAAGGATAATTAGCCTTGTCTATAGGGGTCATGTTTCAGCAGCGTTCTGGTAGAGAAAATAAAGGAATTTGGTTCACCAATGAAAGGTTGTAGAAATGTTTCCAATGTTATCACATTACTTCGTTTTGTAATAAACGGGCACTGAAAAGTAAAGCAATGTCGAGGAGGAAACCTGGGTTCCACTAAAGAAAGAACAGGCAAGAGGAGCAATGAAAAAAGAAAACTGTAGTTCAGAGTTTAGAATGAGAATAAGAGCCGAGTAGGGGGATAGTAAGGTTATTTTTAGAGAGACCGGTTCTCTTATAATTCTATACCCTAGGGTGGAAATTACTACTGTTGTTTTTCACATTTTCCAGTTGTGAAAATATGAATCTGGTTTGGAGATGAGGACTATGTGGAGAGAAAAGTAAGAAAGTTCATTTAGATTGTCAAAGATAAGCCTATTCAACCACGGGAAACAGTTTAGGACTCTTGTGAACAAGCATTATAGGGCTTCCTTCACGTCTGATGACTCTAAGTGCCATGAGAAGTCGACCACAAACTCTTTCCTGCTGAAAAAAAAATCTGATCTTTGTTTATTTGTGATATTACCTCTTGACTGGGTTTGTGCATAAGCTTCAGATAATTCAAGGTATAGAACATCTCTTTGTTTGAAGACCTTTAGCAATATGGTTGACATTTTTGTATATTTTAGATAAAGTTCTGCTTGTGAAGAAAGAGGCTTAGAGTTTTTGGTTTCTCTCCCAGGACTGTTATCTTTGTGAACTGAGTACAGATCAACAAAGAGATGAGACGCTGAGAGATCATTCAAAGTGACATCGGAATTAAAGCCCTTTATAATCACGTAAGATCCAATTATTGTACAGTAGAGTGGAAGTGACCCTCTCAGGGTCCCCGGCATTCCTCTCACCTTCTGACGGCAAGTTCTCCCATTACCATCGGCCATCCACACACCTACTATTTGAAGAATCCCCTCTGCAAACTTTGCGGATCTATTTGGGAGCAGGTACATAGCTCAATCCTGTTTTACCCCTGAACTGGGAGCACAGAAAAGATGCATAACCTGAGGGGTGTTTGGCATCTTAGCTTTGGCATTGTTAGACTAGACCTCCCAGCGTTTCAAACTCCTGGCTTCCCTTGAACCGACTATCAAGTCACATTATTTCTCCTTGTGTCCAAGGAGCCTATATTGTATGCAAAATGGTTTTTCATTTAACACTAGCCTATCACGGCTACCTCTGAAATTAACTAATTCCCTCAGGGTAAACCCAAAGGAAGTGTTGTAGTTATTTCACATCCTGAAAATCCGAAATGGGAGAATTTCCAGAGACTTATTGCTGGTTGGTAATTACATTCTCCCACAGATTTGTATTATCTATACTGTAGCTGGCCTCCTAACCTGAATTTATTTTAATGTTGTTTAATTAGAAATTTATAAAATCTATAATTGGGTAAGCATTCATTTTTCCCTTGCAGATAATTGCCCAAATTTTGGTCATATTATGAGAAAATCAAACACATTACGCATGCACACACACATCCTATACACAGCAATAACAACAGCAAACTATTATTAGAAGAAGGGACCCAATTAAAAGTTGTTTTTAACTTGAAGTTCACAAGTATATCTAGGTACCATGGAGCATCTCGGGTAAATAATACATTTCCAAGATGACTGTCGCAAATGACTTGAAATATTATTTCAAAATAAATAATAATCCTGGGGAAAATTCTCCACATGATCTATAAATTTACACAAATTGACTACTTGAAAGATTCCTCTTCCTCAAAATATGCATATAAATATGAATGGATTGGAGTTAAATATTAAATCAAAGCCCTATGTCTAATGGATAAAGTGCATGGACAATAGAAGTCTGGAAGAACTGTGGGATGCTCTTTTTTTTTTTTCCCCCTTAGGGGTTCTGCATCAGAGGTTTGAAAGACCAAGCCTGAGTTCAGAAGTAATTTTCTGCTGCTATTCTATTGTTCACTGAATTAATACATTTCATTCAGCAAATAAAAACATTTAACATTGTTCTTTAAGAACAATGACCTCAAAATATTTAGCAAGCAGTGCGCATGCAATTGAAATGCTGATTGGAAATAGGAAAATTAAACTGTCACTGATGAAATACTAAAGCTCATTATCACCAAGTTTTATTTTAAATGTTCAGAATTAGCTGTACTGCGGCATCAGTCATGATAAGCATGAGCCTTAAACTCGTGCCATTTAGGTTTTACGAGCATTATTATAACATTAACCCTAATTCAATTAATTTACAGAAATTACCATACTATCATATTTGTCCTTGCTCTTGAGAAAAGGCGCTGCATAAGGAAGCCCAAGCTGTATTCCTTTGGAGTATGTTCTATTTATTTCACCCTTATTCCTCATCCCTCAAAACAGTCACTATGTTCAGATAGGTAAATGTGCTAAAGGAAAAACGCAGCTAGCTCCCTGCCACACCTTTGCATCATTAGGACAATACTGACCTCTAGTGTTGCAGGACGTAGAGAAGCTAATTCAGCCCATGCCTAACCCCCTCTTACTAAGCCACTTAGATGTTTTCCTAAAGCACCATGGGAACAATTTTACTCAAAAAGAGAAAGAAGGAAGAGGAGGAGCTGGAGGATGGGGGCAGAGGAGGAGAAGGATGAGAAGATAAATGTCAAATTCTACCCTGTCCCTACCTAGTCTCTGAAATCATTTCTAAGCTATAGCTCTTTGGCTCCTCCCTTTTAGAGGCTGACCTCTTCAGCGCTCCTTTAGAGTACAAACTTTAATAAAACCTTTAAGGCACATTACCGCTAACTACAGATTCTGGATCTCCAAAACTTCCAATCACAGGTAGAAGCACAGGCTCCAATCTGGACCATTTTCAGGGAATAACATTTCTCCAGGTGTCTTCCTCTGAGGTATAATACTGGGTTGAGCATCTCTTTCTTAAGGTCCTCTTGGCCCTCAGAGTGGGGAGTGAGGTAGAGAAACTCAAAAGTTGAAAGTGGCCTTCCTACTTCTCTAACAGTGATGGTTTAGAGTACCAAAACAAACAAGCAAAAGTAATAGAACCGTCCCAATACGGTTACATATTTCCAAGGTTCACAGTGAGGTTAGAAGTTAAGGGAATAAGCCCAGGAACTTGAGGGATCTTGACAAACCATCTTTGGAAACAACACAGATGGCTTAATTGCCTTCTTTCTCATTTAGGAGTTTCCAGGGCCGGAAAAACTTCCCTTTCTCTGCCTACAGAGGCAGCTGAGCAATTGAGCTTGAACCTCTGATGGCTTTAGCGATTTATTCAAGTTTGACGAGCTGGGATCTTTAAATACACGGTGCAGGTGGCAAATCCCCAGGTGTCCAGCCTCCCTGCCTATTAAATTAAATGCCCATGCACTTGCGGAGGTTAGAGCTGGACGACAGAGTGTACACTTAGTGCATACTCATTATGTGTGTTCTTTGGCACACAGATATCGGGGGTGGAGTGTGCATCAAAGCTCTTCCTCCCGTAACAGGGGCAGCCATTGATCTTGTGGTTTGACTACATCGGGCCATGACTCTTAGGCCAAAACTCCCAATGCCATTAAACCGATGCCCATTGGTTGCAAGGTACCCCGACTGGAGCCTCTGCCTAGGGGAGAGCTGGAAGCCCTGGATTGTGAGGCACTGGGCAGACTGCAAATCCAAGCCAGGCAGCTGCAGGCAGAAAGCAGCCGCTGTCACTAAGTGTGGTGGCTGGGAGCCTCTCTGTCTCTGGAAGCTCAGCCCCCAGTGCACGCAATCCGAACCGGGGGCCCTTCTCGGGAAAAGCCCCGGCTGAGACCAGGCAGGCAGAGAACGCGGAGCTGACGGGAGGCTGGGGAAGAGAACCTTCCCTCGTCCCTCGAACTTTGCGATCCGAGGAGAAGGGCAGACAACCCAGCGGGGCTGGCTCCTTCGAGCTCTGCTAACTTTTGGGATGGTTAGAGCGATAAAACACACCACTCAGCATTTCCCCCTTGTCCGCTGCTCGGAGCAGACACAATTGAACACGCTTGGGCAGTTGGGTGTCTTTCCGAACGCTAGCGTTCCCACCTCGTCTCCCCGCCCCCAGCTCCCAGTACTCACAATTCGCCGCTGTTAATCCTAAATGCCACAGGCCGGAGAAGAGCAAAGTGAAAACGCTGGTCAGCCGTGGTCCAGAATCCATTTCCCCCGAGTGAGAGGTCCCTCCCGGTGGAAGCCCAAATTCGCAGGCGCCAGCCGCGGCGTCTTCTTTCTCTTGCTCTCTCTCTGCCTCTCTCTCCACTGCACCGCCTGACCCCCCCACCCCCCCGGGAGAGGCACTCGCCGCTTCACTCCATCCCGCGCCCAAACGCTCTACGGAAAGCGTAGCGGGGGCTTCTCCGGAGCTGCAGATGTGGCTACAGTCCCCGCCACTGCCGCCGGCTGCACCAGCCTTCCTCGCTCGCCTCCTCCTCCTCCTCCGAGTCCCCCTCCTTCAAGGTGCAAATCCAAACCCAAGGCGACCGCAGGCGCCGAGCTAGGGAGACCGCCCGATCCACCCGGCCGGCCGCTGGAGCTGGAATCAGCACCCGGGAGGCGGACAGCTCCTTATAGGCGAGCCGGGCGCGCGGCGCCGCCCCCGGCCAGGCCCGCCCCGCGCTCGCCTATAAGAGCGGCCTGGGCGGGTCCCGCCCCGCGCGGGCGCCTTCCGCCCCGGCCGCCCGGCGCTGCGGTGCGCTCCGGCTACCTGGAGGCGACCGGTGAGCGAGCGCCCATCTCCATCTCTGCCTCCGTCTCTCCGCTTCCCCTCCCTCCCCCACCCTCCCGACGTGGTGGGTGCAGCAAGGCACCGAAGCTGAAACCAGGTTTTCGAAGAACGCTGCTCAAAGGATGCTTTTTTAAAAGGAGTTGGAAGACAGAACGCATTGGCAAGAGGGAATGGAAAGCTTTGCAACGAGATGAATTTTTTTTTCCCCAAAAGGAGAGGGAAGACGAATTTTCAAATAACGCGATTTAATTTCCCCTCTATTTGTTCTCTAGAATGGAAGACTGCCAGGTATCGGCAACATTGGGGTTTCTGATCTAGCGGTTTAACGTTGTCCCGACCCCGCACCCAGCTCCCATCTCCAGTGGCTCATCCTTTCACCGCGGACTGCCTCGGCGTCTCCCTCCCCGCCGCTGGCACGTAGCTTTGGACAAGTACTGCAAGGTGTGGGTGCTTTGGAGAGGTTCCCGGCGTCAGAGAGAGAGGGAGAGACAAATCGGGTGTGGTAATGATGAGAGTCAGGGTGGGGGTCCCGGTTGGCTCAGAAGAATCAAGATCTGAAATCTCCTCTGGAAGGATTTCAATTTAAAAAGAAGGAGAAGAGTGGTTTTGATTTCTTCCTAGAGGGTCCCTATTAGAAACCCTGGCTCTGTCTTTGGTGTTTAGTTTACAACTGGGGTCTCTCCTGCTTAACCATTAATCAGCCTATTTTGCTTTTATTGGAAGCTGTCAGAAAGCTGTCAAAACTTAATAAAATGAGGGCCCATAATGATTTCTATGTGAAGCTTGCAATCAAGTTGGGGTAGAGTCACTTCAGAAGAATCTTATGCCTCCCTTCCCCCCCGCCCCCCTCTTCCCTCAGCAGTAACAAACATGCAGATTTATTTCACACTGTAGGTTCCTGACAACCCTTGGGCTTCAGGTACCAGCTGCACAGCTACAGCAGGTTGAGCTGGGATTGAAGCGTGAGTCTGGAAGTTAACCTTATGGTTTTGGTTAGAGCTGGACACACATCGTCAGAATACTAACAGATAGTGGAATGAAGCTGATTAGTGACACCTTGATTTTATTAGAGATGAAAGAATTCTGAGATTCTCTTCCTTGTAAGTAAATGATCCTTCTGTCTCTAAGCTTCTAACTAAAAATAAATGATCACGTTGGTTAACAGATTCTTGGACAACTGCAATACTCCCCCAGCCCAGGCTTTAGCTGTGGGAGAAAGGCCATGCCTGGAAGATGGCAAATCACAAAAGATCAAAACTGAAGTGATCCAAGAAGCTGCCTGAGTGAGGAAGGGGTTAGGGTTCGACGTCAAGCTGCTGGGTTTGACTTCTCCTCCTCCTGAGGGCCCCGAGAGTCTGCATCCCAGCCCTGACTTTTGAGGATTCCAGGTTAAAAGCACCTCTGTGGCCAGTTTAATCACACTAGGACATCTAGGGAAACTGAGCAATTATCCAGATTTGTATGTTCTTTAACATTTAAACATTTTTTTAAAATAAAAAAAGTTAAAAAATATAATTTAAGTCCATTTTGCATTCTTGCCCTACCCCATTCATCTCCCACCTTATTAAAAAGTAACCACTTCTTTTCATTTCTATACATTCTGTTTTTATACTTTTATTAAGCAGATTTACATCCCTAAACAATATGTAGTATTGCTTTGATTGTCTTTAACCAATATATAAATATCATCATACTTTTTCATTTTGTACCTTTGCAATTTACTCAGTAAACACACACACACACACACATATAAATTATGTATTTGGATCATAATTATTTCATTTTAACTGTTGTATTATATTTTATTTTATGAAGATGCCACAATGTATTCAGTAATTCATCTGCTAATGAAGCTACAGATTATTTCCTGGTTTTTTTTTTTTCCTCAATAGAAACCATACAATCTTGTACCTGTCTCTTAGTTTTTCTCAACTATGTAATTAGGAGTAGAATTTTTGGATTGTAGGAAATGCGTGTCTTCAACTTTAGTAGGTATTGCCAGTGGCTCTATAAAATAATGTTAGCAATTCATCCCTCACCCCCAGCAATGTGTGATTTCCTCCAGCTTCACACCCTTCCCAGCACTTCAAGACCTCTCTTTTTACGCATGGGGAAATGATACCCAGGGAACACAGGTCTTTGTTCACTGAGTTTAATGCTCCACGCCATCATCCTACCTTCTCCAGCTCTCCAAAAAATGTTTAGCTAAATGTTTCAAATATTATGAGAAATGCTGGCTTCATTTTCTGACCGAATGATTTGAACCTATCTGTGTCAGTAAAATGTGCTTGAAATATACATTGAAAGGCAATCAGGGGCACATTTTTACATGAGGCCCCCAGACTGTGAATGATCTCTAAGTTATTAGTAAATATTGGAACTCTGCATTTAGATCTCCATATACAGAGTTGATATAGAGTATATAAATTGCACCTAATTTAAAATCCTATTTACAGTTGTAGCTTTTTTCCCCTCTCTCTCTCAAACACACCTGTTCTCAGAGCAACTTTGAGCCTTAAACAGCAGACATTTGTTTAAGATTTGTGAACATTTCAGTAAGAATACTGCAGCTCTGAATGTAGTGGGGGCAAACAGCTGTTCCTCTTCCACGATAGTGTAAACAATGCCATCTTCTGGGGGCATTTTGCCAGCAAGTTTTTATTAGCTGTAGAATATTAATCACTATTAAAACTGTTTGCTGTCAGCCTGATACTTATTTATTGAAATGCTTTTGTAAACCTTTCAGTTGGATAAATCCACCTTTTGAACAGTGGAACAGCACCTGGGTAATCTCCCTTTTCCCTTGTTGCCTGATTTAGGAGAATAAGGCATGTTGGCAGAACACCTTGTTTTGAAGAGGGTTAAAAGCCCTGCATAGGTAGAGTAAGGAGATTGATTGCTAACAGGAAATGGGGAAAAATGGACAATCAAAATCCTCAGAATCGACATTTTTAAAATGACAAATCTGAACATCTTCTCAAGACAAACATACCTGAACTCTTTCAAGAGCAGAAGGGAAATAATCATTTACAAACTGAAATCTTAGCTTCCAAATATTCAACAAGTTTTTAATCGTTGATTTTGTAATCTTCCTGTGAAACATATGGAAGACATGTTTGGCCATCTCTGTGTTATAGATGGGCTCCTAAGAGGTGACAGATATTAACATGTTAAATAGCATACAAAAGTAATGACCCCAACCCACGTGACACTTGGAAATTTAAACCTCGCCTTCTAGTTCCCTTATCTTTACAAAGTTAATAGGTAAAAGTTGCTATGACATATTGTTACCTGGTATGGATGTGAGATAGGAGAGAATGGGGCAGGGCACAATTGTTAAGAGAATGATACAGTCACTGGGAAAAAAAAAAAAAACAGGATATGACAAAAACTGGTTAGAGCTTACTAGGCCCAAGATGGCAGGAGATTTGATCTCCAGGAGACATTGAGCCTCATTATACACGCATTGTAATACATTAACTGCTAAATGACACACCCACAGGCACCATGACAGTTTTGAGGCTGACCATAAAAGGCCAAAAAGAGGGCAGTGGCCCAATTTCTGGAAATCCCTGCCGCTTCCCCAAATAGAATAATCCTCCCACTTATCCTATGAAATTACCCAGCCCATAAAAACTAACTACCCCGGCACGCCAGGGGCCTCTCTCCCTTCTGAGATGACTGCATTCTGCCTATGGAATGTGTATCTCTCTAAATAAATCTACTTTCACTTTACTACTGTGGTTCACTCTTGAATTCTTTCCTGCATGAAGCCAAGGACCCTCACTTGGCTGCCTGTCCCAGGAACTTGCCCAAGACCTGGGGCATGGCCATCCTCTTGTGTCCCATTCCTCCTGCAGCAGGTGGGAGAAGAGTCTGTGTTGATCACAACAGGTTATTCTGTTTTGAATATCAGTAGTTTTGGATTATTTCACCTTCACAGATTGTGATTTTGAAGCTGAGCCCCCCTAAATCCAAGTTCCTCCGAGTTTATGATCACCTACCCTATCCAAAATATTTTTCCCTTTCTTGCCCAGCATCTGTTCTCAAGATTGAGGAGTATCAAAGATAAGGGTAGGATTGTAACTGAGCAGGACCCTGTGGGTGGGGTGCTCCCTGGTACAAATACTTTCCATGTCCCTGTTTCTTGTTTCTAGAAAATAGGCTTCATTCAGCCTCCTTGATCTTCCCTGAGTTCCAAAGGGCAGATTCAAACAGTTGCTAATCAGGGAAGGGAGGGGATGCAGAGAAAATTGAGGAATAGTCAGGAAACAGTAGTGCAGTCTTGGGGTAGGTCCTGGCTCCTCCTCAAGGGACATGCAGAACTACGTCTTTGAGTTCTTTTGTAGGAAATAAGGCACCCACCCAAGTGGAGGATGGCCATTCAGGCAGAGCACAGGATTCCTGGAGCTCACCACCAACCAATCACAAGGAAGTTACATGCCCTGCGGCCCTCAACGCAAGTTTTGCCTTTAAAAACTTGTCCCCAGAAACTCCCAGGGAGTTCAGGGTTTTGAGCTCTCCTTGCTTCGCCCTGAGATAAATCTCTCTCTTCTCCAAACCCAATATTTTGGTTTGTTTGGCTTCACTGTGTGTTAGGTACAGAAATTTGAGGTCTGAAACCGTTTGTTTAAAGTTGAAAGACAACTTTTGTTGCTCCCCCAGGCCTTCAAAATAAACTTAAAAAAATATATTGATAAGGTGGAAGTTAATTTAATTGTTTTATTTCATTCTTTTTTCTTTTAAATGCTTTAATTTCCCCCCTTTTTTGTTTTTCTTCTTTATAGTATGTAACCAGTACTATGGTGTACCTGTAGGGTGTAGGAAATGAGGAAATAAAGCCTGTTCTCATGGAGCAAAAAAACAACTTGGGAAAATATGATGTAAATACATTAAAATTGAGAAAAATGCAAATTAGCATGTGATTAAGTGCCAGGTAATATGTGCTATAAGAGTTTCTAAGTTGACAAAGATTACTTCTCCTGGGAAGGGAAACTTACAGTTGGCATAATGAAGTGGTTCTGTGTTTCTTTGTGGGGGGAAGGGATTTGAGTCACCTTGGGCCATGAAGATTGTTATTCAAGTCAGATTAGGTCAGGTGCATTTGCCTTAACAGGAAAGTCAAATCTAAGGTAATGAGGGCAAAATTCTACTTTTGCAGGAGAGTGGACTGTTCTATTGAAGAAAATGGACTTCAGCCAAATGTTGAGAAAAATTCATTTGAGCCTCTCCCTACTACTTCTCTCTCATCATTCTACCTCAGACTCAGTCTTGCCACCACAATGCTCCTCTTTGACATCAAAGCTAGTCAGCTTATGTCATCTGTTTCCTGCAAACAGAACAACCCTTTAAATGCCTTTACCTGAGCTGCAAGTTTCTCAGCTGGTAATGATGTGGGAAAAATGGATGTGGGGCGTGAGGAGGGCCTTGTTCCAGGTTTTGGTGGAGCCCCTGGGACGTGCCCCACCAGGTGAGGGTCCTTGGCTTCAAGCAGGAAAGAACTCAAGAGTGAGCCACAGTTGAGTAAAGGTAAATTTATTTAGAGAGACACACACTGCATAGAGTGTAGGCTGTTTCAGAAAGCGAGAGAAAGGCCACGAGGTGTGGGGGTTGGGTGCTCAGATTAGAGTAAAAGTAGGTACACACTCCACAGACAGAGTGCAGGCCAACTCCAAACACCAGGGAGCGGAAGAGGCGGCCGCGAGGCGCCATGCTGTCAGTTTTCATGGGCTCGGTAGCTTCATATGCTAACAAGTGGGAGGATTGTTCCAACTACCTTGGGGAAGGGGCTGAGGTTCCCAGGAACTGGGCCACTCGCTCACTCTTTGACCCTTTATGGTCAGCCTTGGAACTGTCATGATGCCTGTGGGAGTGTCATTTACCATGTTAATATTACGATGAGTGTATAATGAAGCTCAAGGTCACTAGAAGTCAATCTCCTGCCATCTTAAGACTCAAGGCCTCCTGGGAGTTGAATCTTCCACCACATTTGTGTTGATAGCTGTGTCACTCCTTGAATGGCTGTGATCTGCCCTCCTTCCCTCCTGTCTCAGTGATATGCAGCAACGTTTTCTCATAACCCCCTCTCTCTCTTCTGTGGACTTCTTCCCAGCTGGTTGGTTTTCACTTGCCATTCAAGTCCAAATTCAGCTAATATCTCTTTTGAGTCTTTATTAGTTACTATGTGATATTACTGTTCACGTAAGTTTTTCTAACTCGGTGTTTTCTCAAGAATAATCTGTCAATTAGTCACCAACTTTGAGTCTTTATCACACATGTTGGCTTTCAAGAGATGTTTGATGAATGAATAAAGTTTCATGCAAAAAGCCTTGTCAGCTTTTTAGAGGTTACACCCACCATCTCACCCTCACCCCCATCTGCCCATTGCACCAGAATTCAGAGGCTCTTTTGAGCCCTTATTTACCTTGGAAGTCAAGATATCAATTATATGGAGAATCATGGGAATGCACTTTGGAATAATAAAGATATTATCCTATCATATTATACATTAAGCTAATATATTAAGATATAATCTATGTTAAGATATATATAATATAAGTTATGTATAAATATAATATATACAGGGCATCACAAAATATTCAATCAACCAACATTAATTTATGGAGCAATACTCATGTGCCTAGATTTACAGCATTTACTTTGGTTAAATATATGAGATTTATTTATATATTATATGTTCCAAGTTTCTTATACACCCACAATTTCTAGGTGGGATGAATAACATACACAAAAATAAGTAACAAATGCTTATAGAACAGAAACAACTAAATTTCTGCCTTTGAAATCCATCAAAATGGCGGAGATTGTTGGTTTCTTGATCACTGGCCATTTCGACGTCCCTGACTGTAAAGCAGGCTGTTGAAGAAACTGATGCCACCAGGCCTGCCACAGCAATTACATTCCCCTTTGAGAGTGATTAACTGGTTCTTGCCTGGTGGCCCAGTTCCGACCAATAAGACCCAAGCGTCAGGAGAGATTTTCTTCCCTGGGAGAAAGGAGAGGGGTGTGAATGCAAATCCTGCTGTCCCTCCAGCTTTTCCCCACAGCAAGGTCAGTAGACATGAAGGTGTGAGATTTGTCACTATGGTAGCCAACCTGGAAGCGTGGGAAGATGGCCAAGACAGCGAATGGCGAAAAGCAGAGAAACATTTCCTAGGTCTTCATTATAATGTTGAGCTATTTCCACTTTGAATAATAAGTGTCTGTATCACTTAAAACACTGCCAGCTAAGTTCTCTAGAAGAACGTAGAACATTTATTGAAAACAACATGAGGTAGACATCTTGACTTTGTTTCCTTTTTTAGAATTCATGACAAAATTCTAAAGGGGGTATATTAGCGGCTACATTTGGCAGATAAGGACACTGAGACTCATGAAATTTAAGTAACATTGCCCAAAGCACAGAGCTGGTATGCAGAAGCACAGAGTTTCTGATTCCAGAATCTTAGCTTATTATGCCTTTGCTCAGTGCCACGAGTGCTCCGAAATGAAATAAAATCTAAATCTTGTCTCTGTGTGTGTGTCTGTGTCTGTGTGTGTTTAACCTGCTCATTTGAGCTCAAATATGAGTAACAATTTTATTTCTACTCTAAAAATTTCTCTGGAGGGTTACTGTTGTCTTACTTCTGTCTCTCAGGGAATAGCTGTCTCCACAGCTAACTTGATATTACTAAGTTTGTTAAAGAAAATTAACCAAGGGGAGCAGAAATCTGTACAGTTCCAGGCATGCACCTGGTCTTTAAAGAAGTCAGGCTGACATCTTGTGCTGAGAACCTGGAGCTGGTGTATAGAATTAAGAATATGGGGACTATGACATCCTTAATGCGATGGTCCAAGCCACCCACATGGGGTTGGCAGGGAGCTCCCTCAGCGTGCAAGCACCCACTTTGGGGAACTGAAACCCATAGGGCTGTTTTGACTGAAGGTGCAATTTCCATAAACCCCACCACACAAAGGAGGTACAGTCACAAGATTTATTATAGATGTTCCCTCCCCCCTGCCCCCATTAGCCTGGGCAAGGGCAGTCCTCAGTCGCAGGTCAGGAGTGAGCAGGAGATAGAAAACAGGACAATGACACACCTACCAGTGCTTATGAGATGGTTGGGGCAGAGGGCATTAACTGTTTAAGGACTTAAGTCTAAGTAGTTATTTTTAAAGGCATCCCAGGGAAAGCAAAGTGGGGATTTAAACTCAAGTCCTTCTCTAAATGTCTAGACTCTGGGTGTGGGTAGGACTATCATACTGTGAAATGTCTAGGCAGAAACTCCTAAAAACAAAGTGCTTTTTTCTCATCACACATCTGAACATAAGATCTAGAGTCGTCACTACTGTGGAAACTCATCTATAAAATGTGAACATTTCCAAAGGTGTATTTTTCAGGAAATAAGTTATTTGGAGGAAGAACGAGCTTATTTCAAAGGATTATTTCATGATGTAACCCTAATGCATAGCATTTATGTCCTTTTATCCCCTTTGCATTTAAATCAGCATAAAGAACACGGTGAAAAACATCCATAATTTGTTTTTTATTGGCACTTTTAATAAGGTGGAATGAATGTTAGCCTAGAGCCAGCAGGGGGTGTGTTGACTAGTAGGAGGGAGAAAAAAAAAAGTGAAGCAGATTTGAAGCAGCAGAGTGAGAAACTTTGTAGGTTGTTCAATTATTGCTCATTTGGGGGAAGGTGGAGAGGGCCTGCAAGAGGAGGCAACAGAACAGAAAACCCAATTTGTTGATGATTTATTTTTAAATGTTCCTTGTAACTCTGACACTGTGTCTATTAAGAAATCATGCAAACCCAAGAATAATGCATGTTTGTCACCCAACATACTGAATAAAAACATTATCTTAGTTATTTTTATTAAAAATAAAATATGCCATTACTCTTTCAATAGAAAACTTAGGGTTTTTTAATCACTTAAAGATGCAAAATTTAGGGGAAATTTTAAAAGGGAGACATACATAGATATGGAGATATACAGATATGTATAGACATTTTCACTTTTTTTCTATATAGCATCACTTTTATTTCCATTTTCTTTATAAGTCAATTCATTCACTGTTTACTAAAGACCTTCTCTGTGCTAGCTTTGTTGTGAGGCACTGCAGATACTGGCTTAATTGGGGATAATCTATGGTTTTGAGGAGATAGTGGCATTGCACTGAAGACAAAATATATTCAAATTGCAGAGAAACTTGCTATATGGTAAATCCACTTTACCTTTGTTTCAGCAAGAAAGACACTCTATTTGTCAAAAGAATCGGTACATATGATTAAAGAAATTGCCCATGCCAAATTATTGGAAGACTGAAGTTTGCAATAAGAGTTAGTTACCTGAATGCATTTAAATGGAATGTGTCCTGATTCTATTCACACAAGGGGTCTCTTTGGGATCCGATTATAAACCTACCAATGCATCCAAAGGTGCTTGGGTACATACACAGTGCCTGCTCTGAAGCTTCATTCAGTTTCAGAAAAAGGATTGGCACACAAGCCAAAAAAATCAGTATATCTATAAATTTATGTATCTCTATATAGACAATGGATTGGGAACCCTTGGCCCATAGGTCGAATCTGGCCTTCTGCTTGTTTTTGAACAGTACACAAGCTATGAATGGCTTTACAATATTTAACAACTAAAGGACCACATAAGAATACTATATTGTGACACGTGAATTCCATGAAATTCAAATTTTGGGAAATACAAATAAAGCTTTGTTTTGTTTTAAATACAGTCACACTAAATAAGTCAGACTGAGAAAAACAAATCCTCTGTGTGATGACTTACTTGTACGTGGAATCTAGCAAATAAAACAGATGAATGTACGTGACAAAACAGAAGCAGACTCACAGATGCAGAGGACAAAGTAGTGACTTCTAGTGGGGAGAGGGAACGGGGTGGGGCAAGATGGAGTGGGGATTAACAGATACAAACTACTGTGTCTAAAATGGATAAGCAACATGGCTATATTGTGCAGCAAGGGGCATACAGCTGTTGTTTTATAATCATGTTAAGTGGAGTATGATCTATAAAAATATTGAATCACTATGTTGTACACCTGAAACTAATCTATTATAAATCAACTACACTTCAATTAAAAAAAACCCTAAAAAAATTTGAAAAGTCTAATAGAAAAATAAAGAAAGAAAAAAGAAAAATAGTAGTGAAGATGCCAAAGTAAGAGTACACAGAGCATAGCTCCCCCCCATGAATACATCAAAACCACACGTACAGTGGAACAGTTTTCACCAGAAACTGGCAGAAAGACTCCTGTACAGCCAAGGCTGTAAAAGGACACACCTGTACTTGAGTGGGATGGGAAGAAAAGCAATCAGGTTGGGACCTGTCCCCTGGGAGGGGACTCAGAGGAAAAGGCTGATGGCGTGGGTGGGCACGCAACCTGGGGATTGATGGATGAAGCTGCAGCGTGGGCATCCCAGTCCTGGGGTTCAATGTAGAGGAGACAAATCTCCTTGGCTGTTTAGGGGGGCAGCTAGGACAAATGGAAGGCTTGGGGATGCCTGGACTCCCGCTGTGTGGAGCAGGCACTCACTCGCCAGCCCCGAGGCAGGGCAGAGAGAGGTCTGCTCTAGCGGCTGCTGGATTTCCTGCAGCTGTCTTGTCATATGCCACAGCTTGAGCTTTGCAGATGCTCTGACTCCACTCACTCCATGCTACAGTGTGGCACTGGACCTGGGGTGACCATGACCAGGAAACATAGTCACCTGTGGGAGGCAGAGGTGATCTGGTCCTGGGGTGGAGCTCAAGAGGGCAGCAGTGGCCACTGCTGATACTTCCTCAAGCAGCACCCAAGAAGTCACCCAGATCTCTGATGCTGGCTGCTCCACTGCAGCGCCTCCCATGCAGAGACCACAAGCACCCCCCTGCCCTGCAGAGAGGTTCCACAACATGGCCGGAGCAGCGACGACTAGGGACAGTGGTCAGCTGTGAAAGACAAAGGGCATTTGCCCCCAGGCAGGGCGCAGATTGGGTTCTGTGCCAGTGGCAGCTGGGTTTTCTGCCCGCACCTCCCTGTGAACCCCAGGCAGAACCCAGTGGACACTCTAATCTTGCCTAATCCAGGCCACTGTGCAGCGCTGGGTCTGGGGCACCCACGACTGGGGAAGCGACTCAGCCATGGGGCACAGAGGAGAACTGGTCCCAGGGCAGAGCCTGGCTGGGGCAGCAGCAGGCTTCACTGATGGTGACTGACCCACCACCGCTGACCTCCTGGTGGACACCAATAGCAGGTGCGGTGGAGGCAGAGGACAGTGACTGGCTACGAGAGAAAAAGGGGACTTGCACTGGATGCTGTGTCTGATTGGAGCCCCGGACATCTTCACAGACAGCACATCAGACCTCTGAGCATGGGTCCCGCTTACTTCAGCCTCCACCTCCCAGGGGCAAAGTCCCCAGTGCCAGGAGAGGGAAGAAATCCAAAGGGGACAGAAACAGCTGTAAAAAACAATGAAATCATGCCATGTGCAGCAGCAGTGACCTAGAGCATATTATGCTTAGGGAAATAAGTCAGACAGAGGAAGACAAATACTATGTGATTATTCCACTTACATGTGGAATCTAAAAAATAATACAAGTGAATGTATTTGCAAAAAAAAAAATCAGACTCACAGATATGAAAACAAATTAGTGATTACCAAAAGGGAGAAGGAAGGGGGGGGGTTCCAAATTAGGGATACTAAGGGATAAAAATACTATGTGTAAAACAGATAAGCAACAGGATATATTGCATAGCACAGGGAATTATAGCCACTATCCTGTAATAAATTTTTATGGAGTATAAATCTGAAAAAATAACGAATCACGATGCTGGACACCTGAAAATAATGTAATATTTTTTTGAAAAAAATCTATTTCAGTTAAAGAAGATAAATAAATAAGACCATACTAACTTGCTTACATGTTATCCACGGCTGCATTTGCATTAGAATTGCAGAACTGAGATGTTTCCAGGTGAACTGGTAGCCCGCAAAACTGAAATTATTTCCTAGATGACTCCTTACTGAGCCCTGACATGGTCTCCTAAGCACAGCATTTGAACAGAGCCCAAGGAACAGAAGTACTGCAAAATACAGGACAAAATATGGTTCACTCATCTATTCAGAATTCTTTCATCAAGACATTGTGATGTACCAGATACCATGGGTCAAGTCAATCATTAAAATTATCTCTCAAGTCTCGGAAAATATAGACTAGATATGTAGGTTTATTGGTGCTAATTGGGGGGGGTTAAAATCATTTCTGCTTTATGGTTACCAGTGGGTAAAGGAGCAGGGGAAAGGGATAAATTAGGAGTTAGAAATTTGCACCTCTTGGGGAGTGATGGAAATGTCAGCTATCTTGACCGTGGTGGTGGCTTCATGGGTGTACACATCTATCAAAATTCATCAAATTGTACATCTGAAGTGTGCGTAGTTTAGTGCATAAGAACCACACCGCAATAAAAGTGTTTAAAAAAAAACTTTTCTACTGAATGAGTTGAGTTTAAATATTCACATTCTTATCCACTTCACTTTCTCTAAAAATATAAAATATCATTTTGTGGTTCCCATTTCTCTGATTTTGGAGATTTTGGTTACCTTTGCACAACCTCCTGTGGCTCAGTATTGAGTGCAGATTTCCATGCGTGCTTGCAGTTTAAATTTTACTATGGCGTACTTTCAAAGTGAATAGAAGATGCAAAATATAGTGTAAAGAATTCCTGTACACAATTTACTTTTAGAATTTTGTAACACTTTGCCCCATTTACTTCATAATTTATTCTCTGTCTTTCTATGGCCTTAACCCCTTACAGCTCCGCTAGTTCTCTGACTCACCCAACACCTGGATCAACACAAGAGCAGGTCCAGGTCCAAGAAGTGGTTAGGTGTTGAAGGCTCATATATTTCCGATGACTACCTACAATTGCCTTCCATACCAGGGAGGACAAATCCAAGGCAATGGGAACTCAAGGCTGGAAGAGAACTTGGCTTTACCTGAAGGGCAGAAAAAGTTCCTTGGCAAAGTAACTTCTGTGGTGAGCTGAGAGAGATCAGAGGTTGACCAAAAGGAAGACAAACAGAATTATTAGTGACCTCCACATGGAAAGGAGATTTGCTGAGAGTCAAAACTGTTTTTTGAAAAATTGTGAAGAATTAGTATTTATTGTAGGGATTTAAAAAAAAATTTAAGGAGGGGAGAGACGACTGGTTTCATATTTTATAGTTCTTTGGCTCCAAATATCATTCGGCTCACTTCTCATAGATGCGCTAGTAGTTATGATGAGAGAAGGTATTCCTCTTCCGTTCAGCAGCTTCAACTTTAGGCATCTCTAACACTTGACTCAAATAACAGCTTGTGGAGTTGAGATTTGGTGTTCAGAGTATTGGGCAAGTATTACATATTCATCTTCCTTTTGACGTATGATACAGAGGGCAACATGTTTAAATTCTTTCTATGTGTCAAACAACAAGGCACCAAAGAACAAACTAATTGTGAAAATTGGAGGGGAGGTAAATGACATGAGATGCTTGATGCCTGAAACGCTCATTAAATGGTTATTATTGCAGATGGTTTGGTGTCATTAGATATGACACTTTAATTTTCAGCAAGTCCTGGTTAGGACCACTTCATGTCTCTCACAAGCACAGCTTCATGGGGGTGGCAAGACCAGAGTTATTGTCTTCATCAAACATATCTCCATTGCCTTGGGGAAACAAGACTTTAGAACATGGCCAACGAAAATTTTCTAAATGTCAGACATCCGTCTGGCAATTGGTTCCTGATGGACAATGACTCATCTTCTGAAGAATTAGCATCAAATTTAAAAATCTAAATGATGATATTTCACCCTCAAAGAAAATGTGTTTTCAAATACAGCCAAAAGGAGTTGGTACGATAAAGACTGTCTTAAAATTGGATAGTGAGAAAAAGACAGATGGAAAGCACTTAATTTAGAGAGGACTTTAGAGTAAAGGCAAAAAGCTGTAGGTCAGTGCTTTTGTCAAAATGATTAGCCAATTGGGAAGGGCAGATGTGTAGATGTTGAAAATCAGAAGTTTGATAATAAATTTACTAGACAAACACATCTTGTGGAAATTTCATTGCTGGAAATTTACTGAGTGATGAATTTACTAGACAAACACATCTTGTAGAAATTCCTTTGCTGGAAATTTGCTGACTGGATCCCCACTGCCCATCACAGAACTTTCTTTCTTTGATACGATGTTACTTCTTAGTTTAGGAAAGAGTCATTCCACCCTTATAACTCCAGGAAACGTCATCTATATTAGTACTGAGATTGGAGAAACTTCAGCTGGTTTCTTCTCAATGTCCTTGTTATGTTCTTGGAAATCTATATAAAATAGTATTTCCATTTAAAAAAAATTCAGAAAACCTGATTAATGGATTTCAAAATCCATTTCTTGGTTTTGTAGCAATTTTTCATCAGATGGAAGTGAACACTGGACCCAGCATGAGTCTATGAATTACCAGTGTGCAAGTATAGATTTATAGGATTGGACAGAATTCAATTAGACTTGGGGGAAAGGGTGTGTATGAATAAAGTATGCATACCATTTAACATTGCTCCAACTTTTCAAATGAGGGATTTTAATTGTTTCAGCTCACCATATTTGAACCATTTGCATAACCACATAATGGTATTTGTTCTGCTATTAAACAGAAAATAAAGCAAGCCTGGACCAAATGTGTTAGAGGGAAATGGGAAGATGAGAACATCACTTAATAAATGTGTTGTAACTAAGAAGAAAATTAAAGAATTGGATCACTTTGGTTTAACTGACAAAATGCCACGTTTTCCTGTTTGGACTAATTTAGCAATGCGGGTCATTTGGCTACTATTACAAAGACCTGGGATCTTCACTGATTTCTGCTCTTTCCTTAATTATATCCTCCCTTGGCACTCAATGACACCCTTGTCTCTCCACATGGGTTGATTCTGCACAGCAAATCATGGGGCATTGGTAAAGGAATTAACATATATTTTCTTTTGGGGTGATTTCCATAGACATGTTTGATGCTCTTGGTGTATCAGGGCCCTGAGAGCCCTATTACAGATGTAGTGTTAAGCCTTTTGCTGTGGGGCATAGTCTATGGAGGAGTCAAACAACTTGGAGTTAATACATTCAACAAACATTCTGAACACCTACTGGATGCCAGGTCCATGGTGGTCGCCCTAACTTTACGATGAATAAGAGAGCTCCCCTCTCCTCAAAATGTTTCTACATGTGGGTGATAAGAACAACTTCAAATCTAGTAAGTATATGCTAAGTGATGAATGAACAAAGGGACGTCAGAGCAGGGAGAAATGGAATCTATCTTCCTGGAATTCAGCAGAGCTATGATTTTTTGAATCCAGAACTGATAAGTAAAATTTTATCTGTTATGGAAGCAAAGGAGGAAATTTCAGGGAAAGGCAAAGGTCCAGAGTTGTGAGTCTGTGCTGGGGGGAAAAAAATGAACCTCTCCAGAGGACTAGAATGGATGCTGCATGCCTAGGATGCATGCAGTTACAATGAGAAGGATAAATAGTAAGTTGTCAATAGTGTCTGTATTTGGGGTTGGTCAGGAAGGAGGTTTGAGAGCAGAAGGCAAAACCTTAATCCAAAGTAAGGGCATTTTCACTGTTTTTTCTTATTGTTCTTGTTTTGTTTTTGTTTTTGTTTTTGTTTTTTAAGTGGAGATACTAGGAATTGAACCCAGGACCTTGTGGATGCTAAGCACGTACTCTGCCACTGAGCTATTACCCTCCCCCTGAAGTAAGGGCATTGTCATGTTTAGGTGTAGAAAAGATTATAGATATTACTAATGGACCATAGAAATATAAGATAGGACAATATTTTTTAAAAGTATTAAATTTTATTTTTATTTTATTGTGGTAAGAACACTCAAGATGAGACTCACTGTCTTAATAAAATTTTAAGTGTACCACACAGAATTGTTAACAGTACATACAATGTACACTGTCTCTCTAAACCTTCTTCATTTTACATAAAAATTCCCTCTGTCCCTTGCCCTTGGTAACCACCACTCCACCATCGGAGTCTACGAGTTTGACTCTTAGACACCTCATAGTAGTGGAACCATGCAAGATGTGTCCTTCTGTGACTGGCTTATTTTACTTAGCATTATGTCTTCAAGGTCTGTCCACGTTGTCACGTACTGTAAAATTTCCTTCATTTTTTAAGGCTGAATGATATTCTACTGTATGTATGTATATATCTCATTTTCTTTATTCATTGATGAGCATTTAGATCATTTCCCTATCTTGGCTATTCTTAATAATTGCAGTAAATATGGGAATGCTAATATTCTTCCTAGATCCTAATCTCGGGTCTTTTGGATAAATACCCAGAAGTGGGATTCCTATCTCATAGGGTGGTTCTATTTTTAGTTTTGTGAAGAATCTTTATATTGTTTTCCATAGAAGCTGTACGTTTTTATATCTTCACTAACGTTGTATAAGAGTTCCAATTTCTTTGCATCCTCACCAGCGCTTAATGTCTTTGTTTGGTTTTGTTTTTTGATAATAGTCATCCTAACAGGTATGAAGTGATACTGCATTTTGGCTTTGATTTGAATTTCTCTGATGATTAGTGACATTGAGCATTTTTTTATATGTCTGTATGTCCCTTTAGAGAAATGTCTATTCAAATTTTAGAACATTTAAAAAAAATTGAGTTATTAGATATTTTTTTTTTGCTATTGAAATTATAGGCGTTTCTTATATATTTTGGAAACCAACCCCTTATCAGATAATAGTTTACAAGTACTTTCTTCCATTCTATAGGTGGCCTTTTAACTTTTCGGCTTGATTTAATTCCACTTGTCTATTTTTGCTTTTGTTGACTGTGCCTTTGGTGTCATATCTCCGAAATTATTACCAAGGCCAATGTCATGAACCTTTTTGCCTACGTTTTTTCCCAAGAGTTTTACAGTTTCTTCTAGCAGTTTGATGTTTATGGTTTTGACCTATTTTGAGTTGTTTTTTGTGGATGGTGTGAAATGAAGCCCCTCTCATTCTTCTGCATGTGTATATCCAGTTTTCCCAGCACCATTTTTTGAAGAGAGTGTCTTTTTCCCATCGTGGGGTTTTGGTGCTCTTGTCACATATCAGCCAACTGTATCTGAGTGGATTTGTCTCTGGGCTCCCCATTCTGTCCCACTGGCCCATATATCTGTCATTATTTCAGGACTATGCTCTTTTAATTACTGTAGCTTTGTAATATATTTTGAAATCAGGAAGTGTGATGCCTTCCGTTTTGTTCTTTCTCAAGGTGACTTGGCTATTTGGGATACTTTGGATTCCATATGAATTTTAAAATTGTAGAATAAAAGAAATAATACAGATTAGAGCAGAAATAAACAAAATAGGGATTAGAAAAATCAATAAAATTGAGTTGGCTTTTTGAAAAGATAAACAAAATTAGCAAATCGACTGAGAAAACTAAGAGAGATGACTCAAAAAAATACAAAAGAGGAGACTTAATGGAGAAAATGTAGACCTCAAAACTATATGACATACTAAAGAAAAAATAGCATAAACGCAGATTCAAAATTTAATAACAATATGTGTTTCTGTGTGTATATATACATCAATACATACATAAATAATATAATACAATGAGCAAACATTTAAATAGGTATGCTATAATAAAATCATTGTGGGATTTTTCTTTCAGAAAATTCTTTTTAGTGTTGTTACATCCATTAATGGTCCAACAAGATAATTTCAAAATGTACCAATGGATGCCATGGAGCCAAAGAAAACACTGATGGTGGCTAAATTAATTAAAATGTTAGCATTCTAATTATCACTGCTTAATGATATAAGATCACTCTACAAATTAGATAACCTCTTGTGAGAAGTAGAAAGTAGAAGTGAGATTTTATTGCATGCTTCTGATGAAGAATCTCACCATGGCAATATGTGGTCAAGGAAGACAGAGTTGGAGAGTAAAAGCTGAGAAAGTGAACATGGTTGGTTGTTTGTTGTGGGCTGGGCACACGCATGGATTTGTGCTGCTGTCTTTCATATACACCTGGGTTTACCAGCAGTGATGCACATGAACCACTTTATGGGAGGATCAGGCATCTGTTGTAGATCCCTTCCTCAGTTTCCTCCTGTGAAATGAAGGAATTAGGGTTCTCTCAGCTCTCAGCAGTATCTTATAGCAGTGTGGCCTTCGATGTATTCTGGAAAGACTTAGTGGGTGGGACCCACCATAATGGTTGTATTTGACAGAAAAATAAAAGATGGCAGCTAAATGAAACGCCATAGACCTGTCCTCGTTCTGCACGGGAGTGGGACTCTGTCTGCACAAGTTTGTAGAGGGGCTCATCACTCAGACAAAGCCAGATGGGACAGAGGGAAAAGAACCAGCCTGAGGATTGCAGGATGTGGCCGATAGTTGCAGCAATCCCACTGAGTGACCTTAGGCAATTTATTTGACTCTCATTGGTGTCAAATGCTTCACCTGGATACAAGTCTAATAATAGCTTCTTCACCTTTTTTTTTTTTTGCAAGGCTTCCTGAATCAAATATTGTCCCCATAAGCACTTTAAAAACACCAGCAGTTAACTAAATGCTAAATACACAAGAGATGCCTAATATAAATAGTCATCGATGAAAGGTGTTATTTGCTCAATCACTCTCAATTTTTGCTAGAGTGAGGTGACTCCTGTTCACTGTTGAAATCCTCAAATGGTATAATGGTTTCGGAAAACAATCTCACAATGTGTATTTGAACCCTTGAAAACGACACTAAACTTTGACTCAGCAATCCCAGTTTTGGGGAATCCATTCTAAGGAAATAACGCTGGAAGGATATGCATTCGAAGAATGATATTTACGCCAAAAGAATATAAAAGGCAGATAAATGCTTAACCATAGCAGAATGGTTACGTGAATGAAGGCGTGGTCGATTAGAATATAATCATCATCAAAATATTTGCAAAATACTAGGATTGCTTCTCTGTATTGTTGAAAAGAACATCAAGATACATCATATGTGCAGTATATGTGAACAGCTCTGTAGAACATATGAACATTAACTCTGGCAACATTTCTCTTTTGCTGATAGGAGTTTTCTAATTTATTGAATTTTCCAAGTGATATCTATAATTATACATTATTTTACAACTGGAAAATATTTTTCAGTAAATCTCAAATGACCATGTGTCACTAGTTGCAAAAAAAAAAATGAATGGTGAATGGTATGATTATTAAGCAAGTTATAGCTCATATTATTTTCTCTCTTCCATTTATAAACACCACATGTGCCTACTATATTTAAGACACTGGTGAGCACAGATTGACTGATTATTTTAAAATTTTATTTCGGGGTTTGTTTTAAGAAAAGTAGTTAGTGAGAGTTTAAAATTCAGAAGATAAGATGTAGTACATAAGATCTAAGACATATAAAGGCAGTTTTAATCAATGTTTTTCTGGAAGTGCGAACAAACTGGAAATGAGAGGGTGTGAATGGAAACTTCTGAACAACGGCACCGCCTGTTAAAAAAAAAAAAACCTCAAAGGTTCACAGTGTGAATTAAGAAATGGGAAAAGGAGTGAGACAAAATTGCTGCATTAAAGAAAGATTTACAAGTACTATTTCTACCAGATCCTTAAATTAAGTCTTTTGATAATGTGGTCACCAAATTGTCATTTGAGGTGTGATGTCCTTGTCATTTTTGCTCTTGAAGGTGGTTTCCTTCATTGCACCCACACTTATCCTTGCTAGATTTATACTAAGGAGAAAATGAAAAAAAAAAAGCTTACAATTTGACATTCTAAATATATCTAGAAAATGTGTTTAATTGCAGTGACTTTTAAGGACACCTAGGTGCCTGGAACTTAGACATTTTAACTCAGACAAATCTTAGCCACACTGTGCAAAATCAAAACCCTTCACAGGACTCGAGCTGGTTTAACTGTTTAGAGTCTACAGATTTCATCTATCACTTCAAGTCCTTCATGGGTAAGAATATGAGCGAATGAGATATAACGGTTTGGAATCAAGGTAGTCCATACTCAAAAGACTGGCTTTGCCCGTTAATACTAACTTGGAAGAAGTTGCTAATGAGTTGAATGGGGGTGATGATCACATTTCTGGAACTATTACAGGAGATAACACATGAAACCATGTTTAGCACTGGATGGGTACCCAACATACAAATGCACTTCTTTTTATACACATACAGATATGTAAAAAATTAAATGGGATCAGAATGGTGCCTTCACAATCTTAATCTGGTAGGAAAATAGAAGTTGCGTTACAATAGGAGGGATCAGTAGCTGGCAGAGAAGTTAAAAGGCATTTTTCATGATGCATGGATGAGCTAATAAATACCAGAGGTGACTTAGCATTTATGGAGTGCCTTTGGGAAGGTATTATAAGAAAGATATAAGCTAGGGAAGAAATTGGTCAGGTGTCCAACAGAAATGAAAGAGACGAGATTGATTCCTGGTAGTCAGCCTCACAATAATGGAAGAGAAGATGCATTTGAAATCCTAAAGACTAAGAAACAAAATTGAGGAATCTTTGAGAGGCAGAGGTTAATTTAAATATAGCTTCTCGACAAATAGGAGCTACATATGGCATTCACACCTTTGGCTAAAACTTCTCAAGTGCAAAACATTCTGCAGGACAAAAATGAGGTTAAGGACATGACATGTGGTAAAAAATCTTTTCATTGAATTAACTGGCACAGGCAAGGATCATTAAAGCTATAGCTTTTCCATACACTGTCTTGACTCTCAAAATAGCCCTTTCAAATGGGAAAGGAAGTGAGAGATAAGAAAGAAAATACAGATGTTGACTTTAAACTATTTGATATTAAATAGACAAGAAACCTACAAACTTTTTGAGAAAATTGTATTGCTGAAAACACTATGAGCTTGAGTTAAATTGTCAATTTTTTGAGATTCAAACAACTCTTAAGCCTTTCTACTCTCTCACAAAGCTGTATAGATAACTCCTGTGAAAGAGGAGATATTATTTCTCAATACCCAGTTAAAATGTGTCCAAGAAGGATAAAGGAACAGCAATAATTCTCCAGAGCATGTTCGGTTCCAGAGGAACCTTGAGTGTTTGGACATAGATTCAGGTGTAGTCAAAGAAGGTTTTCTGACCCAGAGGAGGAGAACTCCCCAATATCCATCCCATGAGAATTCAGGTTCCTATGGGGATCTACACCTGCCAGCTAATCTCTTTCTTTTCCTTTCTGAATGAGATAAGGATGTCTATTTTGTTTATTTTGTCTCCATTCCATTTTTATGGTCTGAGTCTAGGTGGTATTGATGATTTGTCTTTTGGGTTCATAAGTCTTTAGTCTAAGACAAGTTATTTTTAGAACTAGTGAAAAAACTGTAGAACATCAACCCAAGATCCCAGACTTTGAGCTTAATGTCCTGGATGAATGAAGCTGGGTTGTTTCCCTGGCTGGGTATAGAGTGTGTTATGTGGGTGGAAAAAAAAAAAAGAAATGTTCAGTGATCAGAAGAGTGGATTGTGGCAAAGACAGTGGTGCTCACCCCAAATTCTATATAAGACCTCCTACTTCCGAGTCATTCTGCAGTTAGGCAGGACCCCATGACTTGTTCTGACCACTAGAACTTTGGGTGGCAATGATAGGTTTTCCTTCTGGACTGGAGCACTCCAACGTCTGCATACAGCTTTTCACTTTCTTTTTCCATAGACTGGGAGGCTGTGGTTTTAGATGGAGTAGCTACAACACAGGGGATTATCCATTAGCCTGGAATGCCTTTTCCCCTTGAGACCTGAAACAGACATACAACAAAACAAGAAATAAACCTTGGGGATTGTTTGTTTTGTAACATGCACCTAGCTTATCCTGATTAGAATAGACATTATGCGGTACAAAGTTTAAGACACAGAGCGTGTTATTTTCAGAAACTCTCTGGCTGCACCTTCCCAGAAGGGGGTACAGTCTAATTTGCATTAATTGAAGCAACTCAGAATACATCCAGCCAGGGCGGAATCAAGGTCAGACTCTGGGATCTCAGAGTGGTGTGCAGTTTTCTCACATTGGCTCTAGACATAAATTGTCTTGTTTCAGATGCCAAAAAAGCAAAAAGAAAAGTCATACGTTCCATGTGTGCTCAAACTACAACAGCAGAAGCAGGAATAGAAAATCTGGAAGGAATGATCCAAGAACATTTACTAGGATTTTCATGTATTCATATAGCCTCTTCTGGGAAACTGAAGGATTTGGGAACATGTTTCTCCCCGATTTAAAACTCCACTCCTTCATTCCATTTCCCTTTCTCAGGAATTCTGAGGTATAAATGAACCTCTTTTCCCCCTCTTTCTACCAGATCTTTTTAAGATTTACAGCCTCATACATGCATTGCCTTGACTTCAGTTTTTCATCAATCACACTCTTTCTCTTCTCCTTCACAGAAGAACAGGAAAAATTCCCCAGATTTACTATGCAGATTTCTTTACTTCCTAGTCACATGACAACAATGTCAAGCCATCAGAATGGCTCTAGGCATGCTCACCAGTGGCTCCATGGTGGACTCAATGAACACTGCCATTCCCCAGCACACTTGGCCTCTAGTAAGCATTCCAAACCCTACCTTTCTCTTGTTTTGAAGCATTCTTACCTCTTGGGTTCTACAGATTATTCACTGCCTCTTGCTTTTCTGATAGCTCCTTTACTGAGTTTATTTTCTTCCATTGAGTCTCTAAAGTTCGGAGTTCCTGAAGGTTCAATTTTAGATTGTTCTTTCGTGATATACACTTGCCCCAAGTAGATTCTTACATTCCCATGATTTCAAAGCTAACAACTTTATCCTAAGCCAAGACCACTCCTCTGAGCTCCAGATCCACAAATACAACTTCCTTCACACCATCTCCACTTGATGTCCAAGAGACCCTCAAACTTGGCAGGTCCCAACTACCTGACTTCCCCATTGCCCACTGCAGCAAACATCAATACCTTTTTCTGAGCTATTCAACCCGGGATCTCCTTTACCCCCTCCCTCTCACACACCCCCCATCAATTCTAATCCACACATATTTCCAGAAACTATGAACTTTTAGCCATCTCCTCATATATCCCTTAGCCTGACCCACCATAATACCTTGCATGTTCCTACTTAAGTAGCCTTCTAAATGGACTGACTCCCTTGCATCTACTGGTCCCCTTGCCAGACACTTCTCTCTCCTACAGCCAGGGAGATCTTTTAGAAACAATTCTGAGCTTTTAATTACTCTACTTTTTAATGCTTTTCCATTGCTGTCATAAAATATTCAAGTCTTTAACATAGTCTCCCAGGCCCTGCTTCTTCCTTTTTTATTTTGGCTCCATGTTTGATTCCTTTTATGCACCACGCTTTTGCTTGTTGCTTTCCTTCTCATATCCTTCTTCTATACTCTTCTCTTCTGAATAGAATACGTTTTCTCTTTACTATAATCTGTCTAACTGCAACTTATCTCTTACTTGTCCAATGTATTTATCCTGCCAACCTCCTCCAATAGTATGTTACCGAACACAGGTCTGGTTGCTCACTGATCAAAAATCAATACAGAGAGACAAATGTTAGTAGAAAGAAAAGTTGCTTTGGATAAGAATGCCAGCAATCAGGGGACACAGCGGACTCATGTGCCTCAAAGACCATCTCCCAAGATTCTGCTCAGCCTTGCAAGTTTTTCAAGGGGAAAGGGGAGGATAATAACAGTTCATCATTGAGGTAGGGGACCAGACTTGTCACCATCCCCCACAGTGTGTAGGCTTCATCGTCTTGTGAATATCCCTTACGTGCCATCTTGTTCACACAGTTTGTTCATGAGATCACTGAAGGGGAAGCTAGGGAAGAGATCTGGTCATCTGTTACTTACCTATTCTCCATTTCTACTTCTTTGATCTAGGCAAATACCAATATATTAGGCAAGGTACTGTGTGATCAAAAAATCTGACAGGTGAGTTAGGCCCAGAGATGTGTAGAGCATGGGGACATGTGGTTTAAGCTTAGTGACAAGATAAAAAGGGGCCTCCTGCAGAGTGCACTTTTCTGCCAAAAGCTGCTTACAAAAACCACCTCTAAATTCCTTTCATCACACTTATCATGCTTGTAATTATTTAATAACTTGTGGAATTTCTCTTGGGAAAAAATATATTTTATCTCTTGACTAAAAGAGCCATGTAAGGGAGAGCTCAATTTGTCTTTTTCACCAATGTATTTTTTGGCCTCTAGAATGATGCTTACCTCCAAGTTGTCTCTCAATATATAGTTATTGATTTATCGAGAGACACACTGGTTCACTCACATCAAAATCCATAGGGGATACATTTGAATGGACACCTGGGAAAGGAAACACACAATTCTGCCACCAATGAATATGCCTGCCTGTTCTTTGCATCGGTGGGATCCATGGTGCTCACGGAGACAGAGCTGTCTTTCTTTTCTCCTGGGGCTTCTCTTCTGTCTTTGAAGGGGGCTTCTGAGGGAAGGTCAGGAAAGATCCTGCCAGCCTAGATGGATGCTGAAGGAAGGGAAAGTCTAAAGCAGGATCTCAGGACAATTCTCAGTCTGGTTTGGTTCTCCGGCAGGAAAAAGATTGCCGAGGCTTCCTGTTGGAGTCAGCATGTTGTGAGAAAGTTGGTCATAACTGGGACCAAAGCAATAGACAGGAATTAAGAGTGGATTTGCAAAGTTCATCCCCAGTTAATAACCCCTCTGAGTAAGAAGTTTATTGGGTAACAATAAAAACACTTCATTAACGTTGTGTGATAACTGGATCCCAGGGTGCTCTTCTAAGCTTGTGATATGTGTGATCTCATCTCTTTTTCACAGAAATCCTATTGGGTAGGTAATATTTCAATACTTTATAAGTGAGGAAACCAAGGAGCAGGGCATTAATCCACTTGCCTAGGAACTCAGAGTTTAAAGGTGTTGGGGGCCACAGTTCCAGTCCAGGAAGACTGCATGTGCAGAAGCTCAGCACTGAGCTTTTCTGCAATTCTTTAGAACCAGGAAAAAAAAAAAAACCTGCTTTGCTTCCTATTCAGATTTTATGTGAACTTAGTAAGAGGAACCCTGGTGAAATTTTTTTTTTTTACATTTTGTCTCCTCTGGCAACATTACCCTCCAATTCGTTTCTAGCCTGCACACAGGAGAATCCTCAGGCATTTGGTTTTAATGTTGCAAACATTACGTAAAAAATCAAGTGTGTCCATTCAGCTTCATTGGAAAAAAATGCACTACATTATTTTCAAATGCAGTTACCTGAGGTTTTGACACTTACAATCATATTTCCTCTCTAAATATGTCAAAGGTGCATACATTTCATAAAATTTTAATTTATTCTTAGTTTTGCATTGGGAAAAAATCAGGCTTCACTGTCAGTAAAAGCTAAGGTGTAGGAATACTTGTAACTGGGGGCAAATAATAACTAGGTTGGTGACATCAGAAAGGGCTGAATGGATTTTTGATTAAATTTTCAAAATTCTTTTGCATGTGGATGAGGTAAAGAGATTTTTAGCCTAGTAGGTAAATTTTTTATACATATCAAAGTGTTAAAAAAACAAAGCCCCATTAATACACTTCCTTCCACAATAGTATGTTGGGATGTGTGTTGTTGACGAACTACCCATTGGCCCCAAGTATCGCCACACCAGACTGTGCATGTTGTTCAAAATTTTAACAGCGAATCATTTTTTTTTTCAAGTTTAGGTGGTATCTCTAGTTAAAATGCAAATATTGTGCCTAAGGAAATACATTTATATACAAATTAATGATTAACACATTAATATGAATTGGTTCTCAGATACGGCCTAGTGAGACAAAGTTGAGAATTGTGTTGTAAGGGACAGAAAAGAGAGATGGATGGGAGAATGGTGTCTTTGTGTGGACATTATGGGCCATCTACACAAGGCAGAGGCCAGCGTTACGACAAATAATATCTGGAGAACGGACAAGAGCAAGAGAGACCGAGCAGGGACATATAAAGGGGAGTTTGAGAAAGATATAAAATAAATTGTTTTGCTTCTGAATTTTTCTAGGGCTGACCATGACCTGGGTAAGCACTCTGACTATCTTATTTCATCGTCTTCAAAGCAGTTTTGGAAAAATCCTGAACCCTTGATTTTATTTCTGTCTATAACCCTAAGGTAATGGTGTCTTAAGAGTAACAGTCAGAGGTAGACAAGATGTCAGAGCTGGCGAGACCACAGTGCCCACCCAGAGTGAACTTCTCTGGCTGGAAGCAACACCTGGGGTGACCTCCTCCCCTTTGAAGATTCAGATTTAGTTCATTTGATGTGGGTCCTGGGGAATCTGTAAACTTGACAAATAATATCTCGTGTGATTCTCATAATTAGGTAAGTTTTGAAAACCCCAGTCATGTAATAGATTGAAAAAAAAATGAGCCCTAGAAACAGGAAGGGAGACTTGCCTCCAAACCCCAAATCTAGTGATGAGAGTCTTGCTGGGTTACAAATCTGAGTCTCAATTCAAAACGCAGTGTTTCATTTACTACACGCAGTCCTCCTCAGCTGTCCTTTGATTTATGTATTTGCAATACTAGCCTAATGCCTGGTCCCGCTTTCTGTCTCTGTGACTTTTAATGTATGCTACTAACCCCCGTAAATCAGACAAGAAGGGTGGGGAGTAAAGATTAGGCCCCTCTGATGCCAACCTTTTAATTAAATCAGTCGCGTATGTCTCTAACAAAGGGAGTGTTTACATGGGAAATGGGACAGAACCACAATGACATGGGATGCCCTCGTTTATGAGGGACCCAGAAGACAAGATGGGTCAGGAGGCCAGAATGCTCCCATTTGCATGAAGGAGTGGTCCAGGGCTTAGAACGCTGCAGGCTCCTGTTGTTAGAAATGGTAGTTCAAGTCCACAGACGTCTCTGGTGGCTCCGCCAGGCGGGTGGAGGAGGAGGGCCTCCCCGGAGAGCACCCATCAGCAGGCTGGAGCAGACCCAGGAAAGCAGGCTGCCTCATTGTTAATGGCAAATGAAGTGTCGGCGATGCCGTCAGATAACCTCTCTCCATCCGGCTCGGGCTCTTCCCTCCACATCATCCCCTGTACGGTGGTGCTTTTGGAAGGATGCTCAAGCTAGGTCTGAAGTCTGCTTCCCTCACTCTAGAAGTGGCTGGTCGCCAAAGTGCTTTTGTACCGAGAACTAATTGGGGGTGAGGCGAGGTGATGTGGTCAGCTAGAGCAGAGGAGATGTCTAGGGAACCTATTTTTAACTGCCTTGGCGCCTAAATTGGCTGCTCAGAAGGGGAGCTGCTCAGAATGTTCAATAAGCAGATGCCTAATGCATCACACCTGAAGCCAAATCGGTGCTCACTGGGGTGAACCTTGCTACAGAGTGGTACATTTCTCACCACCCCACGGTTCAGCCCCCTACAGCTCCCCTCAGCTCCCTGCTTATCGAATGCAGTGATGCAGTAGGAAAAATAAACAGCTGCAGAGTGGGACACTCTTGGGCCAGATGGACCCCTTTAAGATGTATGACTTATGACTTAAACCACCTGATCACTTCATCATCAACTGAAGATAATCCTTCTGCGCCTTCATGTTTAATAGGAATTCATTTAAATTGACATGTCATTGTTTGGCAGATACAATCATCAGATTGTATGTTCCTTGAAGCCATAGTTCTGTTCTCAAGTGCCTCCCTATTCATTTCTGTAGCCCCAGGATTCACTCTGAAATGTGGTACAAAAAATAAACTTAATAGGTATGTTTGAGTGAATGAATGCTTTCAGAATGAGAAATGGGACTCAAAGTGCCATTTAAGCTTAAAGTGGGTAAATAAAAAATTTCTCTCACAAATCCTTAATAGCCAACCCATTCTTCCCTCCTTCATGTCACCTTCCTAACACCCTCCCAAACTGATAACCCTGTCCTCAAAATTTCATGAGCAGTTAATGTCTCTAACATTTATTCAACCTTGAGTGTATTTTTCCCTTATGTATTTACTTATATTTATGCTAAATCCTGTGCGATTTGAAGAGGGAAACTTCAGATGAATAAAACACAACTGTCTTTTCCAAAGGTAAGAATCTATACATATTTACACTGAAATAAAAAATTAATTTAAATATAGTGTCTTGTTTATCATAGAAGGAGACACAGAAGCATCAGAATAGAAACACTTAGCTCACCGGGGGAAGTCAGGGTGGTTTCTGGAGATTAATCCAATATTGCCACAAGTCCCTCCACTTACAGAATTGTCAAATACAGGTCTGTGTGAGTGTGCATGTGCATGTGTGAATGTGCATGTGTCTGATAAGGTGGAGTCTGGGGAATAGATTTCTTTATATTTTCATATGAACGCAGTAAGTTCTGGGAGGGAGAGATGACATAGCTTCAACTGATGATTTCCTCAGCTGTCTTGTGTATTTGTAAAGGATTCTTAAACTCATCGAAAGATTGACTCAGAAGCTAGAAGATTCTTTTAGTAAACCCCCCAGAATGTTATTTTTCCCAATGGCACTGACAGCCAAATCCTACATAAGTGGGGAACCATGTTGGCTGGTAGACTGTTGATCTAATTTGTATGACTGATGATGGAAAAGAACATGTCTGCATTACTCCATGGCTATCCTCTTAGAACAATGGTTGTAACAGACAACCCGAGGAGGTGGATGCCCCAAATGGGGCTCAACTGATGTTATGCACGGAGCTGCCTTTTTAACTGTGTTGTGAAAACGGAGGCAGCTTGGCGGACACAGCACTAGACCCGACTGCAAACCCATCATTCCTCTCCAGGAAACTGCACAGAGTGAAGACCCTAGAATAATTTTTCATCGACTTGTATTTGATTTTGAGGTGGAACAGGATGTTAGGAACTCGGCTCTAAAGCTCAGGCCAAGCCAAACTTCATCAGCAGATTTCTTAATAGAAATGCCAGACCTTGCACGATCTCTATGCTTCAGCCTTACATCCGGCTGTTGTAATTCAACCTCCGAGACATTTTCTTCCTGCAAGTTGATGTCAGAGTTTCTTGGAACGTAGTCTACCTCCTTGGGGCAAGAGGTACGTCCCTGAGTTGAGGCTGCACATTACCGTTGAAGTGCATCAGAGCTTAAATCAGGTGAGATTGAAAGGTTCTGTAGAAGAAAACAATATCATTTTAACATGTTAGCATCCTTTCTTGTAACAATAGAAATGATAGACAAAGATAAAGCATCTCTGAGCCTTGTGCATAGAAGACACTCAATAGGAGTGAAACACACTAACCTTCCGGTACATCTGTTCAGGCAGACATTTTCGTTGGTAAAGTAATTGGTTCCCAAAATCCAAATAATAGAAAATGTCCGTGTTTCCTGGCCCCAAACCCCACGCTGTCTCTGAAACCTCCCTACAATCCTGTGTTACCTGGGAGGCTGGCGAGAGAGCTGCTTAATGCTTTTGATATAAAAATGGCATGTGGAAAGTTACAGCAGTCAGATGCATGAAGCGTTCACAGGGAATGGATGCTGGCATCCACCTCTGTCGAGGAGTTGAGCGAAATACTGGCTAAATTGCTGACACACCACGGACATCCTTGAGCACAGAGCAGAATGGATGCATGGTACCACTTAATGAGTTCCTACTGTGACTCCAGCATCAGGTGAGGGATGCAAGCTTTGGGTACCATATCCCTAAACACGCTTCCAAGATACACATTGTACACCCATTTTTTTTTTTGTTGTTGTGAAAGATGAAACTCAGAGAGTGTAAATAGCTTTCCCTCAGTCACAGAGCTGAGAAATGAAAGAAGTTGAATTTGAATTCAAATCTAAGTGAATTGATCTTGTATGTTAACAAAATATCCATTTTAGGTCTTGAAGCAGGAGAGAGACCCATTGATTAGAAATTCCTGTTTTTACTGCTTTTCTACTTTTGCTGTCTTTTGCACGTCCCATTTCCTCCAGCATCATGCAGTCCTTCCTCTCCATGTTATGTGCTCCCAAATAACCTTACCTACAGCTGGATGCCACTGCTAACAACAGTGTCTCCCATTGCAAAGAGGTTGGGAGTTTAGTGGGGTTTGGCAAAAATGCTTCAAAGATATAAAGTGTCAAAAGAATGCTCTCAAGAGATATGATAGGTGGAGTAAGACAGAGCTTCAGAGGGAGCAAGACATAAATAAAATTTTGCCCCAGTGATTTGAATTTAAACCACATTTAATTTGGACGCTTCTTCGTGACTGGCATCTAATTTAGGGCTATTAAAAATACAACCTTTATTCAACAAATGGTAATTGGCACAATTCTGTGCCAGAAATGGTCATGGCACTGGGGATACAAAGAAAGAAAAGTCTAGCCTGTGCCCGAAGGATGACATCCTCCCATGGGAAAGAGCGTCAACCACAGGCAATTAGAGCACAGGGCCACTGAATCCAGTGGCATCCTGCCACAGTGTGGGGGCATCAGAGGCCTTCTAGACCAGATGATGAGATCAGGTCCTGCTCTCTGCCTCACCCCAAAGAACAAGATGGGAGCTTAGTGGGGAAACTCATGGAAAATAGCCAGATATAAAAGTAAGGGGTTTAAGAAGGAAAAAGCTACTGCCTCAGAGGGTATGTGTGTGGGAGGCTGTTAGTCTACGGAGGTGCCCAACGAGTGCTTAAGTTGAGCAAGGTCATTCCTCTCGCACTGAAACCAGTATCGCCGATTTCTCTGTGGCGAGGCTGTCCTCTTTGCGTAAGGGACGACTGGGACAAGGTGAATCCATCCAGGATCCCACAGGGCTGTGGCGGCCGACGTGGCAGCCTCTGCCCACGTGTGGCTAGGCAGCCCTTGAAACGTGGCCGAGACAACTGAGAAACTACATTGCTCGTGGAGCTGAAATGTCCAGTAAGCGTAAAGGACAGATCACAGATTGAAAATTTAATCTGAAAAAGCAAATGTACACAACTCATTGATTTGTACCTATTGATTGTCTGTCGAAGGTTGTACTGGACTAAGTGAAAGAGGACACTAGGCGAACAGGAGCGGCGCATCCCCAGGAGACGGAACCGCACAGCCAGAGGGGACGGGGCGTGAGAGCAGACGCCGTCTTCGCTGCGGGGGCCGCCCCCGCCAGACGCTGCAGACCGGGCGGCGTGAAGCACGGGCGGCGCAGTGAGCGGCGGCCGGGGGGCAGGGTGCACGGGGCAGGCGGGGGGAGCGATCAAGGAGAGGGTGGAGGCATAAAGGGGAGCGAGGTCGAGGAGTGGGGGCAGTTTGTGTCTGATGAAGGGAACTGGAATACAGTCCCTGAAGACAGCATTACTGGAGGCTATGCCCATTTTTGGAAAAAAAAAAAAAAGAAACCCACAGGAAACATTTTTATTTAAAATCATAAGAAGTGCAGGTTTCAGCGATTGCGGTCCCTTGGGTAGTATTTTGGGTCTCTCTTTGGACACCTAATCCATTCGTACTGCTAGGCAACGAATTGCTCACTGAGTGTAGAGCACTTTTGCTTTCAGAGTGAGGATGCTCTGGACACGTGCAGCTGCCCTCCGACCAGCTGATCTCTACTCATTGGCAGAAAACACAACCAAGCCGCTAAGGTTATTGATCAGAGATGTTTTCAGAAGCAGGGATTTGAAATTATTCTGCAGTGAGTGTGAATGTCCACCAGGTGGCAAACAGCCGTGGATCCTGGTCCAAAGGGACCTGCTCCCCGTTCATCCCACTGCCTCCTCAGTGAGAAAGGGCCAGGGAAGCGCAGCGCCACACCTGGGGGGCTACCGTGTTGTCATCCGACATTTGACTCTCTTTGTTTCAGAAGAGGACCCCTGAAGGGGGAGTGAAGAGGTGGTCTTGATTTTTGCAAGTATGAAGGCGCTAGCTTTACTTGGAGCTAAGTTTTAACTGAGATTTGGAAAGAATACTTTGGAAAGAATTCTTCATCGTGGAGTAAAGGGGGCTGGAAAAGGGAAACGTGAATTTCCAGTGAGAACCCAGAACAGTGGTTTCTACAAGTAGACACGTAGGATACGTAGTCTTCTGGTCTAAACTTCTGCTCATCTCCTCAAAGTTTCCTAAAGGAAAAATAAAACAAACTAAAGATGTTCAGAAACAGTCCCTCTGTGAGAAGCCTGCGCTTGTCTTAAAGGAAAAGCTGTGGGTTCCTGTCCTGCACGTGCTAGGATCGGGCTGTGTGATTTGGTCCTGCCTTTGCCCTCTCTGGTCTTCAGTTTTCTCAACTAGAAAGTGAGGGTGTTGCATGATTAATAATCCTCATTCACGACCACCAATGAAGCACTAGATTCTGTGCTAAATGATTGGTGACAATATCCACTGCTTTTCACAAGGACCCTGTAGGTAGGCAACCATGTAAGCCTTCCCATGAGGAAACAGGTGCATAGAGTTAGGAAACAGGCCCAAGCCATGGGGCTGGTCAGTGTCGGAGTCAGGACATGAACACAGAACTGGCCAGCTCCAAGTCTGAGTTTGCATCATCACCCAGAATGCACTGAGGGATGGTCTCTCAATGCCTATTTTCTCTAAGAAAGATGATAGAGGATTTGAAAGGGTATTTAGAACATGATGACCTAGCAGTTTTATAAACTGAAAGAAAACTAGAAAGAACTTGAATAATTGCTTTAAATATTTTTTATGGGTTTCCTATTGATATTGCCACAAACGACCACAAACAGTGGCTTAAAAGCAACACACATGTATCATTTTACAGCTCGGATGTTCAGAAGTCTGAAATGTCTGTAACTTGCCTCAAATCAAGGTGTCAACAGGGCTGCGCTCCTGCTGGAGGCTCCGAGGACAATTCCAGTTCCTTGCTAGATTCATAGTTCTCAGCCCTTTACACATTCCCTCATCCAGTCAACACCTTCTGAAATAGTTATTCTTCCTATCGGACTGATGATAAAACTGGGACAGAACAAGTTCATACAGTTACAAGGTGACAGAGTGAAGATTCTAACCAAGGAGTCTGGGTCTAAATTCCATTCTATTAACCATTGTGGTATCCTACCTACCTCAGTAAATTATACTTGCATTATTGTTATTATTATAAGATTCTTCTTATTGTATTATTCCTGTTATTTCTAATCAACTTCTTCCTTTGGAATAACAAAATACACTCTTCTGTGTTCTTTAATTTATAGCAAAGCCTGAGAAGCTAAATCACTCATCATGGGACCCGTATCTTGTTTAGTGCTCTGCAGCTGCCAATTATCCTCATGTAAGAATAGCAATCTTGCCTCCTTTTAGAGAATCTTTCAGAACAAGAGAGTTGGCAGAATCCCATCTTTCAGAGGGATACAAATTTTTGTCTTCATAAAATGGAGCTGATGACAAGTTTTGGGGGTGGGAGATCACATGCTAAAGCCAATCATCAAATAATAATGCATTTGCAAAGCCTCTATGCTCTTGGAAGAGCGATGAAGCTATAATTGATAATGTCATATAATGCCAGGTAAGGAAGAAAATAGTTCACCAAACATATGCAAAAATATTTATAGTAGCACTATTCATAATAGCTAAGAAAAAATAAAAAGAGGGAGAACAGCTCAAATGTCTGTTAACTGTAAACTGAATTAACACATTTTGTATTTAAGGAACAGCCTAGTACAATGAAAATAAGTGAACTACAATCCCGTTTTATAGCACACATGAATCTCATGAAAATAATGCTGAAGGATAGTTATATCATATGAGTTAATTTTTAAGCTCAAAAACAGGCAAAAATCGGTGGTTTTCAAGGACTAGGAAGAGTGGTTATTACTTCAGAGGGAGTATAGTCACCAGGAAGCAGGATGAGGGGCATCTCAGGTGCTGCTGAAACGCTTGGTCTGGCTGCTGACTACGCGAGCACGCACCTGGCCGGGCACTGAGTTGTGTGTGTCACTGCGTTTGTTCTACTCGGTACAAGTTTACGTTTATATAAATGGAGCAAATGGAGCATCAGGGATTCAGGGCAATGGGGTTTGCCTCTCTGAGCTGCAGTTTCCATGTCTGTAAATAAAGGAGCACAAGTAACCTCTACATTCTGCTCATTTTGTGATATTCTGTGATGACTGTGCTTTGTGTTCGATTTTAAACCTCGGCTCCGCAGTTAACAAAAGGATCACGATTTACACGTGAGTCGGAAGAGAGTGGCTGAGCTCAAAGAGGCTCAGTCCGTGTTTCTCCTCTTCCTTCAGCTCCACATCCAGTCCGTGGGATGTCCTGTTGATCCTGGGTTCCCACCTCTTTGTGCTGTATCCCTCTACCCCCCCAGCTTCAAGCCTCTGTCAGCTCTCATCTGAAATATGAAAAAATCCTCTTTATTGGAATCAGTTCTTCTATCCTAATTTCCCTTTACCACAGCAGCCAGAGCCTTTGAAAACAGAGGTTAGATAGTGTCACTCTACTGCTCAAAGTGCTGAAATAGGTCCCCATGTCACTCGGAGTAAAGCCAAATTCCATGATAATGGCCTCTGAGGTCCTGCACTCTCTGGTGTCCTGGAATTTCTCTGGACACCCCCCCTGCTACTCTCCCTCTGGCTTTTTTGACTTCAGCCCTGCTTACCTCTCTGCTGTTCCTAGGGCCGGGGTGAGGAGGGGGGGCAAACTTGCTAGTGTATCAGGGCACTTATAATGGCTTTCCTCTGTCTGGAATGTTCTTCCCCCAGTGTTCACAAAACTACCTCCTCAATTTTCAAGGCTTTGCCCAAACATCACCTTCTTAATAATACTTTTCCTGATCTCCCTTTATAAATTGGCAAAATACCGCACCTTCGGAAGTCCCTGTCTTCTGGTTGTTTTGCCATTTCTCTCCTTAGCACTGTGCCTTCTGCTGTGTTGTATGTTTTATTCATTTATTTGGCTTATGCTCTGCCTCCTCAGTCAGCCACTGTCCTCTTCATCTCAGAATGGCGGATCCTGGGGGAAAAGCCCGCGAAAGTGAGAATAAGCGATCATCAAAATTATGAGAATTTTACTGTATAGATCATTTTCCTACGACTAGAAAGCAATCAGAATCACAACTTGTTTTGAGAAGAATGGATTTGAGCCAGATTTAACACAATGAAAACAACCTAGAGTTCTGAACAACTTCTCACCTGAACTTTCACTCAAGTTGTAAGAGCTCTTAAAGTTCCCTGAAAAGAGCCCTTTTTTAAAATCAAATGAATGCAACAATCCATGAAAGAAGATGCCTTCAATGATTGGGCTGTTTGATATGTAAATGAAATGAGAGAGAAAGCCAGAAAGAGAGACAGAGGCAGAGAAAGACATAAAGAGAGGAGAGCAAAAAAAATTACGTTGAAAGATTATAAAAACATGTTTCAAGTGAGGAGGTTAAGATCATCAAAATCCATTTATTTACTAAACTGTTCCATATTGTCCTTCCCTACCCCAGCCTACACATTGTCCTACTTGAATCTTGAAAACCCAACAAGCAATTCCAATAAAGAGACCCTGCTTGATGGTACAGAATACATGTCACGGGTGAAAAATATGCATTTTTTTCAAAGGAGGTTTGGAAACATGTTTCAGGCGATCCAGTTTTGCAAAACAAAACATAACATAAAGATATAACTCAAAAGCTCCTGAAATATCTATATACTCTTTCTTTATTAATGCAGTCCTATTTTTTCCTCTGTTTCTTATTAACATTCTCAAATTCTCCTATAGGAAATATATCTTACTCATAGATTAAGAGAACAGGATGTTTTAAAATAAAACAAGAGTATGAAGATGGTGTGTTACATTAAAGGTCAATACTTAATTATCAACTGTCTACAAAGGAAGTCTGAGATGTGCACGGAGGGCATAATCCTCCACCCCTGAGTCTTTGTTGCAGATACAGGCTGTTCCTTTGATGCCTCACATCTCAGCGGCTTTAAAAGAATCTGATTAAAACCAGAATGTTTATTTACCTAGAAGACTAAAAATACTTAAGGTACCTGAAAATTATCCCAGGAAATAAATATGGAACAGAGTTAATATAGTTTTAAACAAAAAAAGAAAAAGCTTAAGGAGGACAGACCTCCCCTGTTTCTCCAGGGCCAAAACCTATGGATGGAAATTTTAGGGAAACATACAGTGTGGAGCAACTGCATTCTGTGTAATAGTTGGAGCTATCTAAAAATGCTTGGTCTGCCTGGAAACATAAAACATATCCTTCCCCAGATTCTCCAGGCTGAGGGGAGATGGGCCCTGGTCAGATGGCTGAGAACAATCCGAGCTGCCTCCAGAGGGAGGCTATGCGAGCCTTCCTGACGTCCCTCCTCACCAATTCCGGAGGGAGGATTTGGGACCGTTTAGTTAGATGGCGCTGATCTAACAAATGCATTTCAATTCCTTGAATCATCTTCATAAAAGGTGTGTTAACTATGTGTGGTTGTGCTTTGAACAACAAATTTTGAGCCGTGTAGGTCCACTTATGAGCAGACCTAACTACTATCCCCTAATTTTTTTTTTAAACTGAAAAAAAAATGCATTACAGCACTTCAGGCTTCAAGGTTGGTTGAATTTGAGGGTGTAGAACCCCAGACATGGAGTCCCAGATATAACATTGCATGTGGGGTTTCCACTCTGCTGAGGGTCAGTGTCCCTAACTCCGTGTTGTTCAGGGGCCAACAGCAATCCTAAAATAATGTCTTGCTCGATTCTGATGATGCTATATGTTGTTAGTTTACTTCATATGTTACGTGTGTATATGCACACACTCACATATAAGCAGATGTACTCCGCATTTACACTGGTGAAATAAAGAAAAGCATTCAAACTCTGTTAGATAAAAATAATTACCAGTGATTTGAATGTTTTCAGAAGTCTGTATGTTTTATAATGAGTAGAGGTGACAGAACAACACAGTCTTCCTTAATTCCACTATCTAATATTAAAAGATCTTTTTGTCCCTGGTATTGTCTTCCTCCCTCCCTCCCTCCCCGCTTCCTTCCTTCCCTCCTTCTCTTCCTTTCCTCTTTCTTTCTTTCCTACCTTCCTTCTCATGCTGCCAAAATATGGTACTTGAAACCTCATGTTACTAGAATATGACAGATTATCATCAGGAACACCAACAGCCAGAGAGAAACTTTGTCCACAAGGATGGAAGGCAGCAGTGAGTTAAAAAAAAAAAAAGTTAAATTGGACATATTCTCCTAGTTCGTAAAAAGAAAAAATAAGAGATGTCCATGTTGCTTTTCTTTCTCATTACATTTTATGTTGGTGACAAACCCTTGGCCTCCTTGGATACCTGGAGACACTTTGGAAACTGGTCCTCTTAGGCTGGTGAAGGTACCCAAGCCCCATGATGCAAGCCAAGGCAAGCGATTCAAGTTGTGCTGTTACAGATTATACTTATTAAAATGCATTTTTGGATGTGGTTAGTACAGCACATCTTAAGATAAAGTCAGTAAAGAGTGAATGGAGTTTGGGACAAACACACTTGAGTTCAGAGTGTTTGTGCATCACCTAAGAGCTGGGTCACCCTGATCATCGCTTCCCTGTACTGACCCCCCAGTACCCAGCTCTGAACGCACACAGGCGTCCACTCTCTGAGACTTAAATCAGATAAGGTGTGAAGGAGCCAGCAGCTTGTCGGGAAGATAGTAGGTGCCCTGCAAACACTAGGTCACTATTGTTAAGAAGCAGCACACTTTGAGGCTCATTTATACAAAAGCATTCTACTTAAGGTTTATTTTAGCTAATAAATGGTGAGCAGAGCAAACGCGCAGAGATAAGTATTCCGTGCATGGGACTAAAAATGTCCACTGATCATCAGCCTATTGATGGAGAATGCTAAGGCAGGCACTTTTATTTTCACCCGGCTTTTATGCCATCAGCGTTTCCCACGAACGCCAAGATGCATAAATGCAGCATGTCTCTCCCAAGCCCTGAAAGCCCTCTTTCGGCGTGTATCAGATCTCTAGCACGACCGGGCAAGATGTGAACTGAAAAATGGAACAGGCAGCAAGCCATCGTTTTCACTCTCTGGCCAAATGGAAATCATCCTGCGAGTCCTAGCGCTTTGAGACTTTAAGTAAAACCAGGTGAACCGATCTCAGGTCTGAAGAAGTCTAAGTTCCTGTCCGGAATTTCCCACAATTCCAGTTGGCACACATCTTGGTCTCCGGGCCCTGCTTCCTCCTAGTTGCAGCTCGTTCTGTCTAGTTTCCTGTAAGTGCTGCTCTTCCTCCCAGGCAGGGAACTGCCCCTTCCTACATTTCATAACTGATTTTTAAAAAACAAAAATGAATTTTTAATATGATGTATGCGCTTGTAGATTTTGTTTGAATTGAGGTAGGGTGGAGTGGAGAGGGGCCAGAATTCACAGATGCTCTTAGCATCTGTGGGGGTGGTGAGAAAGATGGGAACCTGGAGCCCGGGGACTCCAGAGGGAGAAACACCCGGGAAAAAGTGTTGCCCAACTCTGGCCCTCCTCCCTCCCACACGGAGCACAGACCGAGGCTGCGGAGCAGAGACCTTGAGCATTTTCTTGCTTCTTGCCAACACTCACCCCTGTAGGATTCTCTCTGGCTCCCCAAATAGAGTATCAAGGTATTCTCCCAAACAAAACCACTTCTTTGCCTAAGATAAATTATATTTCCTCCAGATACAAGAACTTTTCAAATTTTCCTCTCCACATACTTAAACTGTCCTGTCTCCATCAGAACCATGGGTCACCAACTTCCATGATAACCCATTGATTAAAAAAATTTAAAAATTTAAAAGAAGAAGCAAGCCTGGCTTTAGTGTCTGATCCGTGGCATCAGGGGACTAGCAGAGCTGGATGAGGACCATTTCTCCCACTAGGGTGAAGTGGGCATCACATGGAATGTCTCTTCACTCTTACCCTGTAACCCAAGAGGTGATATAAAATCGTCAGGGTGGAGACTTACAATGATGTGAGCTATATCGAGGGACTAAAGTCTCTTAACGTCTTTCGTGTCCTATACCATCAAAACTGGAGGCTGCAGGAGCTTACCTCCCTTGCTCTCCCCTTCCCTTCATGAAGTGCTACAGAGCTCCCTTTCTCATGGACTTTGTCCCCAGATTCAAGGCTCTGGGCTCCCAGGTAGCTACACCCTACTGTTTCTACAGGCAAATTCATTGTCAAGACTTTCCAGGACATATGCTTCCAATTTTTGTGACCCCAAACCCCTCCTTTCCCTCCCATTAAAGTCTCTGGAAGAGTTAAGCAAATTGTAACAGTGTGGGGAGTCAGAGACTTAAGTCCAGACTGGGAAAAAGAGAGCCAGGACTCTAGTTTGCTCATGGTATTGTTTTAATGTTATTTTTCATTCAAGTATAGTTGATTTGCAATGTTATTTTCAGATGTATAGCCAAAAAGATTCAGTTATACATATACATGCATATATAGCATGTATTTTCAGATTCTTTTCCATTATAGTTTATTATAAGAAAATGAATATAGTTCTCTGTGATATGCATTAAGCCCTTGTGGTTTGTCTATTTTATATATAGTAATGTGTGCTTGGTAATCTCAAATTCCAAATTTATTCCTCCCTGCATTTCCCCTTTGGTAACCATAGTTTGTTTTCTATGTCCCTGACTCTGTTTCTGGTTTGCAAATAAATTTTGTATCTCTTTTTGGGTTCCACATATAAGTGGTATCATATGATATTGGTCTTTCTCTGTCTGACTTGGTTCACTTACTATGATCATCTGTCTCTAGATCCATCCACATTGCTGCAAATGGCATTATTTTATTCTTATTTATGGCTGAGTAGTATTCCTTTGTATAAATATACCACCTCTTCTTTATCCAGTCATCTGTTGATGGGCATTTAGGTTGCTTCCATGTCTTGGCTATTGTGAATAGTGCTGCCATGAACATTGATGTGCATGCATATTTTTGAATTGGAGATTTCTCTGGTTATATGTCCAGGAGTGGGATTGCTGGATCATATGGTAAGTCTATTTTTAGTTTTATTAAGGAAGCTCCATACTGTCCTCCGTAGTGGCTGCACCAATTTACATTTTCACATGATATGGGGTTCATACTACAGTTAATTACTGAGAGTTAGAGGAGCTTGGTGGGTACCTTGTCCCTTGTGGCCGAGCTGTCAACATTCAGATCTCAGCTCTGTTGCCTGTTAAGTTGCGTCGCCTTGAACAAGTCACTTAACCTCTTCTTTCGTTCCTTTTTCAAAATGGTTATCTCTAAATTACCACATAGTAAGTACTCAGGAAGTTTTATCTATTATTAATATTACTTGAAAAATTTACATACTCATCTGCAAATATTTGCTAAACACCTAATATGCAGAAGCACTATACTATGCCTAGAAAGACAAGACACGTAAGTTCTCTATTTTCATAGAGCTTTCATTCTAATGGGGAGGTGAGATTTCACAATTATGATATGACTACAATTCTCCTCAATTTCTTTGTGAAAGAAAGAAGCAAGCAAGCAAACAAACAAACGGAATTCCATGGGAACATATACTAGAAGGACTTAACGCAGACCAAAGAGGGAGAGGCACTGTCTTCAAAGACAAGAATGTCGAACTCACAGATGAGCCAGGTGGAGACGAGGTCAAGGGACGCTTGGTCAAAGGGTGGAGCAAGAAGGGTGTAAGCAGAGAATTCACTCTTTCCCAATTAGCAGCCATGTGACTTCAGTAGGCTTCCCTGGAGACACAGCTCTAGGGCTGAAACGTGGCAAGTTCCATAGGGTGTGTATCCCAGTGCCCTGTCATCGGGTTTGGATTAGGAAAATGCAGCCAATCCCACCAAGGAGAAATAGGTGGGGGGTTCTAAGAATGGAAAATATAGCCCTTCTTGTGAGACTTGAAACAATTCTCTTTACTTTTTTATTCAGAGTTAACTTGATTTGAGATTCCTCTCTTCCTTCTTTTCTTTCTTCCTCTCACAATCTCCTCCTCCTCCTTCTTCCTCTTCCTCTTCCTCTTCTTTCTCTTCCTCTTCTTCTTCATTCTCTCTCTCCCCATTTCTTTTGGCCATTAGTGATGGTAAAGTACCTAGCTGATATTGGTGTCCACAGGTATAAATAAAGCCAAAGACTACAAGCTACAGTGGGACTGATATGACTCTAAATCAGAGGGAAGGAAGAGACAGACAGAGAGAGAGAGTGCTTTTTAACCTCCTGTACACCAAAATGCTTTTTCTGAATACTCACTCATACTTTGATTTGTTTAATCATGCTGTTTGATCCACTCAATGCAGTCTTTCTTTTCCGATCTGATTAATTCCTATTCTTTCCGCAAGACCCTCTCTTCTGGAAGCCTTCACTAACCACCCCACCCCCAACTGCCCGAGCTGGGAGCCTCTCCACACACAGATCCTGGCTTAGTCATCTCTATATTCCTGTCACCCAGTGGAACACCTGACTCACTGCTTTCACTCTCTCTGTGTGCAAAAATGGCAATCAAATTTTCTCAAGCTAGAATGAGCATGGTAGGAACTCTGGAGGTATTCAAACATAGGTTAGACCGGTACTAAAATTTTTTATTACTAGTCTAAGGTGAGCTAAGTTGATTAAGTAAGAAGCGTTGAGAAAGTTTTATAAAACCTGAAATTAACACACCATCCAGGTTGTTTTGTATTTGACAAAATCAACCCACAAAGAACTGAAAAAATTTTTAGCATGAATACTTTGATAATTGGCTTGGGATAATGTGGTAGAATAGATTCAAATGGCACTTGAGGAATCACGTGACAGGACCTGCAGGGTAGTTGTTGTTTTACCGTGGAGACAAAAAAAAAAGGGAATAGAAACATATACACTTAATATGTGAAATATTATGGAATGTGTGTGGTTTTCTTCATGCCCTCTCACCTATTGCAACTGTTACCCACTTCTTGCCAAATGCTGCTCATGTTACCCTGAGTCCACTGCCCATTATGGGTCAAGCACCATCTTATATCAAGTTCCATGTCTAACTAAAGGTGGCCATTTATATCTCAGTGGTGATGTGTCAGAGACGTGTGGGTGCAGCTGGGGTGTTGCTCCCTGTTTGTCACCATAGATGAGTGCTTCCTCTGTGGGTGTGGGAGCCAGGACCTCCAACTGGCGTTTAGTGTGGAAGTTTAGCAGAGCTATTTCTGTCTCCTACTTCCCACCTAAATGCTTTGCCCCTGCTCTCATTCTGCTCTGTTCCTTCTTCCTAGCGTTGAGTCTGTTACATCTTTCCCAATTGGCTTTTGGAGATTGAGGATAAAATATCTTTACATTACAGTGGCTGTGAGGTAACTGTGTGCGTGTGGACTTAACCCAAGGTTAGTGCAGTTCCAATGGAGGAAAATGCAGTCTGCCCCACATACTGATCATGGCATTAAACTTGCTGCATAAGTACACCACGCAGTTATCCTTTTTATTATAACTCACACAGGTCTAATGAGCTACAGTATCACCAGTGTGCAAGAATCACAGTTCTAATGACAGTGCTGAGTTTTATAAAAATGCTTTAAAACAGCAGTTGTGCAAAACAGCTTCAAAGCAAACTGCCTAACTGAGTCTGCTGTCCCATTACAAGGAGACGCCAGTCATCCTCCCAGGCAGGTGTGGGCAGCTGTGGATAGAAGGTGGAAGGTCTTTTTAAATTTTCTGTGAACTGCTTGCAGTGAGCCCTCCTGCAGACTCATGAATACCTTGTTCATTCCCTGAAGAAGACATAAACTTTTCATGCTTTTAATAGCACTGTAAAGCTTCTCAATTTGGGCAAACTAGCGTTGGGATTCTGCCTCCAATGCTGAGTAGCTCTTGAATTTTGGTTAATTAACTTTCTCAAGCCAGTGTTTCTCAAAATGCAGCAGATCACGACCTGTTGGTGGTTGTAAAATCAATTCAATGTTCACAAAAACATGTGAAATAGAATAGAAAATATCAAAGTCGGTCATATGTTTTAAGGATTAAACTTTTGTTTTATTTCTACATAATATGATATATTCCTTCGCGTTTCTGAGTTTCTCTTTTTTTTTTAAACGATGCCATAAGCATCAGTTGCGTTATCTCCAATCATGATTTAACTATTTAAAATCTGTATAAAATCAAAGTTGACTATATCTCCTCCTCTCCACTAGGGCGGAGCTAATGGCTTTCCCAAGTATTTGGCTCTTTGTTTAGGAAACTACTCTAAAAGCTGGGTATTGAATGGAAGGTGAAGATTTATTAGCCTGTGGTCTTCAGAGAGACACTGAAGCCAAGACAAGGCTCAATTTTTCCACTGTAAAAATAGTTTGAGAAGGGACAGAGGTAGGCTGAAGACAGACGGCTGGACAGGGAGGGCAGAACGGAAGTCGGACCCCAGTGGCATGGTGCCCATTGGAGCCCTGCCTGCAGAGCTCAGCAGTGAGGAATTCCCATAGTAAGAATGGCCGAAAGATTTCCAACACTGATGTTTAAGATTTAGTTTTACGTATTGTTTGTTTGTTTGTTTATAAGTTCTCAGTGCTAAAACCAAAAATTGATAAAAGCAAAAAATAACCCAATGAAAATAAAACGATACAGTTTTCTGATTTGCCCTAGTGGACGGACTCTTTATTTTTACTGTATGTTTTCAGGAGAAGCACAAAATACTCCTGACTCCTTTGCAGTGATATATAATAAATGGAATTGTGTACCTTTTGAACTTCACATTGAAGCTCTAACTCCTAGTGTGACCAAATTTGGAGACAGAACCTTTAAAAAGGTAAGTAAAGTTAAGTGAGGTCATGAGGTTGGGGCCCTAACCTGGCAGGTCTCATGTTCTTTCAAGAAGAGGAAGAGATACCAGGAACATACTTGCAGAGGAAAGGCCATTTGAGGACACACAGCAAGAAGGTAGCTTTCAAGGAAGAGGGGGCCTCAGGGAAACCAAATCTGCCAACACCTTGATCATGGACTTCCAGGCTTCAGAACAGTGCAAAATGCATTTTTTGTTTAAGCCATTCAGTCTGTGATATTTTTTGCTATGGCAACGGAAACCGACTAATACATTGTATCATTGTAGAAAAGGCATGGGTTACTGTGCTTGTATTACAAGCATTCTCTGCAAGAAGTGAAATAGAAACTTAAAAAGACTAAAAAAAAGAAAAAAAAAACTAAGGTAGAAAATTGAAGTAAGATGGTTCCTGGTAGATTAGAAATACCCCTTCCCCAAATTCCCATAAATGTTAAGTGATATGTTGGCTTTACCTCATCACGGAGCCTAATATGAGACACTCCTTAGTGTTGTTAAGAGACAGACTGGAAACTCAGAGCTATCAAGCAATTGACACCTGGTTTTTCATAAGGATGAAGTATAATGAAACTTACATATAAATACACGTGTTTGGTAAATGACCAAGAAGAAAATGAGACTAATATTCCTATGTGGATGAAAAGTGGACAAACGGATCCAATTATTTTAATATCTTTGAATGTATGTAGGCAAACTATTTGCAAATCAATTTATCATGCTTCTGAACAGAACACAGACTAATGTGAATATCAGAGTTCTTTTACTTCATACACTAAGGACTTGACCTGGTGTATATCTAAATTCTTATATTAAAAACAAAAGACATTACACATCAGTGGTTTACCATATGATTCTAAGAGAAAGTAGCTCAAAATGATTCTCAATTAAGTTCAATTTCTTGAAAGGAGAACAAGAGAGAGAGAGAGATTGATAGGAAGGAAGGGATAAAGGAAGGAAGGGAGGGAGGGAAGAAAGAAGGAAGGAAGGAAGGAAGAGAAAGAAAGAAAGAAAGAAAGAAAGAAAGAAAGAAAGAAAGAAAGAAAGAAAGAAAGAAAGAAAGAAAGAAAGAAAGAAAGAAAGAAAGAAAGAAAGAAAGAAAGAAAGAAAGAAAGAAGAAAGAAAGAAAGAAAGAAAGAAGAAAGGAAGGAAGGAAGGAAAGAAAGAAAGAAGAAAGAAAGAAGAAAGAAAGAAAGAAAGAAAGAAAGAAAGAAAGAAAGAAAGAAAGAAAGAAAGAAGAAAGAAAGAAGAAAGAAAGAAAGAAAGAAAGAAAGAAGAAAGGAAGGAAGGAAGGAAAGAAAGAAAGAAGAAAGAAAGAAGAAAGAAAGAAAGAAAGAAAGGAAGGAAGGAAGGAAAGAAAGAAAGAAAGAAAGAAAGAAAGAAAGAAAGAAAGAAGAAAGAAAGAAAGAAAGAAAGAAAGAAAGAAAGAAAGAAGAAAGAAAGAAAGAAAGAAAGAAAGAAAGAAAGAAAGAAAGAAAGAAAGAATGAAGAAAGAAAGAAGAAAGAAAGAAAGAAAGAAAGAAAGAAAGAAAGAAAGAAAGAAGAAAGGAAGGAAGGAAGGAAAGAAAGAAAGAAGAAAGAAAGAAGAAAGAAAGAAAGAAAGAAAGGAAGGAAGGAAGGAAAGAAAGAAAGAAAGAAAGAAAGAAAGAAAGAAAGAAAGAAAGAAAGAAAGAAAGAAAGAAAGAAAGAAAGAAAGAAAGAAAGAAAGAAAGAAAGAAGAAAGAAGAAAGAAAGAAAAAGAAGGAAGGAAGGAAGGAAGGAAGGAAAGAAAATATGGCTGGCTGAAATTTCAGCCTGCATCTGTACATTGGCCTGATGCACAAGCCTTTGCACTGGGTTTGTGTGTGCACACATGTGAGCTCATGAATGTATGTGTATGCGTGTGTGTGTTTGATGCCTAGTTCTGAAATCTGTGGGGCTCTTCTCCAGCCCTCTAGATTCTCTCATTCCTAAGACATGGTGAATGTGTGCTTGTCACTGCCTGAAAGCTGGGCATGGCCATCTGGCTTGATGCGGCCAGTGACATGTGAGCTGAAATGATATTTGTCTCTTCTGGTTGACACTCAAATATTTATTACGTACCCTCCTCATTTTTATGGCAACCAGTTCAGGCTGGTGGAGGCCTGGAGTGAGGCCACTGTGACACAGATCCCCAGTGTGCCCTGAAATGGACATGTGTGCATGAGCAATGGTACTTTCTGCTTTAACCCACTAAGGTTTGGAGACTAATTGTTATTAAATCTGTCCTTACTGACACATGGCCAGGTGGGTTAGAGGGTATGCTCTGAAATCTGACTGCCTGAGTTCTAGTTCTGTCACTGCCTGCAAGAGCGGTGTGATCTGGGAGAGTTACTTACCCTACATGTGCTAACACTGCATCATCTGAAAAATGAGAAAATGAGGGTAAAGGTTGTATCTGCCTCTTAGTATGTATTTGAATAATTTATTATTATTATTATTACTAATAGAATTTCAAATAAAATCAATTTGGCTTCAAGGCATAAAAACGATTTCTTATTAAGTTTTGGAAAAACATTTAACAAAATTTTTCCCAAAGGAATTGACTTGGCACTTTAATATGTTTTAATAATTATAATACATCAGGAATGCTTATATATTACATTTTATTTAATTTTCGTGGCCATCTCTGAGAGGATAACTGTGTTTTTTTCTTTTACTGGCTGACAAAAGTTGTATCCATTGAGCATGAGAGCACACGGCCAGTTTTCTTGGCCATCCCAGTCCACGCCTATGTCCAGAGACAGAAATGCTGACGTTGTGAGGTTAACATGATTTTTATGGCCATTCCAAGAAGTATTGTACTTTAAGCTGGATTCATTGCTTAATTTAATCAAACAACAGTAAATAGAAAATTACGACTTGTTGGGAAAAATCAAGTTTGAGATGAATGGACATCAGTGGATATACAGCATCTGCCACTCAGACACCTTTCTCTGGTAGCCATTGAATTTCCCTTTGGTCTTCCAAAGTGGCTTGTTTTCCAGAGGAAAATAACCAATCAATCAACATGGGGGCTTTATGGGGATCTTCATCGGTGAGAATTGTTAGATAAAGTTCTAACACTGCCCAGGCCAGCAGGGGAGGTTGAATCTGGTCCAGGACCTGACTTCTTTACAATGAGTTCCTTCTTGAGTCCACATCCCTGGTCCTGGGAAACTTACCAGCTCCTCTACATACGATTCTAGACATACTCTACCATTCTGACTGTGAAGCCAACACAAATTAAGCATCTTAGCTGTCAATCCAGATTAACTGATTTGCTCTTCTGCTGAGCTGAGCAGTGATTTGACTGAAAATGTAGACACTAAGTGAATGCGCTGGGCTCTTAGACTTAATTCTCTTTGCCTCCTCGCCCCTCTTTCACCACGAATCCTCTCTTTGCCTCATGACTCGATCGAGACATCTGTCCTCTGCTGTAAATTATTTATTTATTATTTTGGGGTGGGTGATAAGGTTTTTTATTTATTTTTTACTCAGAGTACTGGGGATTGAACCCAGGACCTTGAGCACATTAGGCATGCCCTCTACCACTGGGCTACATGCTCCCCGCTTTGTCCTCTGCTTTTACTAGATCCTATAATGAAACAAAGCAAGGAAAGTCACATCCTACTGACCAGGACTGGGACTGGCAGCCCACCATGTGTAGTAAGTGTATTTTCCTTAGAATCTCAACACTCGGGGTAATTTTACTCTGAATGAAGTTGGCAAGTGTTTACATGATTCATTCACTGATGTGAGTGTGAGCAATTTCTGTGCATGTGTGAATACATTTCCCCCATACTGACTTTCTTTGGTTGCTATGAGTCATGCAGGAAGGAGTGCAAAATCGTTTTCTGCCTTTCTGCACGGGGTTATACAAAACGAGTTTAGCGGAATAAGCCAAGGAATGGAAGCCAAGAGGCCTGGGTTCCAGACCACACCGTGCCACTTCTGTGTGTCGCAGTGGCTCCGGGACACTGAAAATAAAACCACCTACCTGTGGGCTCTGCTACCTGGGCTGTAAAACACCAGCTGGGCACATGCACGATGGGGACTGTGAATAGTTTTGAAAAATTCCTGTGTCTTTAAAAAAAAGTCTGAACTCTAAAAAGACCTCACGTGTAAAGATAGCCATTATGCTGCTAATTAAATAATGCAAAATTCCCAGGAGACGAGGTGGAGGCGATGAGTGAGCAAGATAGGACATGATTATTTAAATCATACTAATAATTATAATGGTTGCTATTGATTGGAAGAGTCCTATGAATTAAGTATAGTGCTAAATGCTCTAAAAGCATTATGTTATTTAAATCTCCCATCAATCCTACAAATGTCGAATTCTACATTATCCCAATGTAGCCTGAGAAGACCTGACTTCAGAGAGAAAGTTGTACGGTCAGGATTTGACCTCAGGTCCAATGCTTGATTCTCAAGGTAGAAATGCCTGATTGTAAAGTCAACATCCTTAATCATCGAGCTTTGTGGTCTCCCACTCATTTTATTCACAAGGAGTTCATAATAAAAGCGGGATTTTTGTGAAGGGTTTGTGAAAACCCAGGATATTAAGTGAAAGCCACAGGTTAAAAAATTTTATGGTAAATGTGATCAAAACTGTAAAACATGCACATCACATGTCATCGGGGAGATGCCTATTATGAACTGAAAGCAGACAGTTGGTAAAGGCTACACACTGTATAATTCCAACTGCATGACATTGTAAGAAAAGTAAAACTATGGAAAGAGTGAAGGAACCAGTGGTTACAGGGGTTTGGGGGTGAGGAGGAGGGGGTCAGCAGAGCATGGAGGATATTTAAAGCAGTGAAAATACTCTATATGCTACCAACATGATGGATATATACCATCATATATTTGTCCAAGTCCACAGTTGTGTAACACTGAGAGTGAACCTCAGTATAAGCTATGGACCTTGGGTGATTATCATGTGTCGACGTGAGTTCACCACCTGTAACCAACGTACCTGCCTGGTGAGTTCTGTTGATAACGGGGGCGACTATGCATGTGTTGGGGCAGAAGGTACGTGGAAATCTCTATACTTTCCTTTCAAATTTGCTATGAGACTAAAACTGCTCTAAAAATAGTCTTACATTAAAAAAAAAAAAGGTAAAACTATAACACACACAGAGAAACAGGCTGAAAGGATTTATACACCAAAATACTAACAGTGATACTCCTCAAGATGTTGGACACTGCTTTTTAAAAAAAAAACATCATATTTGCTCTGCATTTGTGTATAAAGCAATTTATTGAATGAAAAATGAATATGCTTCATAATTGAAATTAATATTTCAAAGCGAAGGGCTCTTTCAAGACACCGCCTCTCACAGCTCATGAGAGTTGTGGTAGCAATATTTTATGCACTAAGTAGAAGACCATTCTGACACTTTCCAAGAAATGACGGTAATGACAGCAGATATTAACAAATGCTTTATGCGCTAGGGATTGTGCTGAATGCTTTGTATTTGTTCTCCCTTTAGTTCACACAAGTTCTTTATGCAGAGGGTCCCGTTCGTCCTCCTATACTATTGATTAAGTAACTGTGATCCCCAAAGTTAGACAACTTCTGAAGTTCACTCAGAAGTAAGTGGTGGAACCAGGACACTTCTCAAAATGTGCCTCACTCCGGAGACGGCACCCTTTACCATTAAACAGCACTGCCTGCCCATCCACAGTCATAGAAACCTGGAAGGCCAGAGTTTAGAGGTGACTTTAGTCACCCTTCCTACATGAGAACTGAGAAAACAGGCTGTGAGTATTTGGAGTCAGAGTCACAGGGAACATTTGGAATCTTACTGTTGACTCTCAATGAATTACTTTATCAGTTTCTCATTTATACTGATTTATTTAGTGGGATACAAGCAACCCATGTCCCAGTCTACCCTGCAAGCTGTTTCCTTAGTTCAGAAACATTTGAGACAAAGCACACGCTCTTTAATTATAAAAGCAATTTTGGTTAAAAAACGTCAGCACCTTTATTCATTGATGGATTGATTTTCAGAATGCCTCTAGCTGTGCAACCCAAGACTCCACAATAGGAAAAGAAACAAACGTTCAGAAATCACACAGAGTGAAACGCCTTCTATTATGATTCCTGCTATTGCAGGTAAGTCCAATGCTTCAGAAGAAGTAGGCACAGCCGGGGTTGATTCTGGGATTTGTTTCGTTATCACATCCTGGCTACCACAGTCAGGTTTGCCTATGATATGACGATGCAGCCGTGATGTGACTCCGGAGCATCTCGTGGACCCTTGCCCCCCTTGTCCCAAGTAACTGTCTCACTCTTCGTGTCAAGCATTTGGTACTCTCTCATTTCTGTTCATCACACATTCATCAAGAGTCTGCCTTGAACCTGTAATTCTCCTGAGCACTGCAGATGTAATCACTAAGGCAAAGTTTCCATCCTTTGGGACTGTTGGCTCCTACCCATGGACAGTTTTATAATTCAGAGGTTGGTTAACGCAATGCAGAGTGCATTTCATGCACTGCTTAGGTTTCCAGAATGGAGCCACTGCCCAAATATTATTAAATTGGAGGAAAATTTAAGCCTGGAGCAAAGCAGTTGATGTTTTATAAGTCAAAGTTAATGGAAATGTCTGACAGAGTGGAGACACAAATAGGAAAGAAAAACAAAGTGGACAGTTTTTTGTTTATCTAATTCTCAGGGAGAAATGAACTCAACTCACAAGTAACCACAGAGAAAGGCAGGGGTGGTTTTCTGAATAAAAGGAAAAGGTGAAGGGCAACAGCCAGCGTGCCCTGTGGCAGTTCAACGAGCCTCTGATCAGTCCTCTGCAAAGAGCGTCTGACCCTGCAGATCTCCGAAGCCCCTGCAAATGGACCACAGGTTCCTCGTATCACACGACGGAACTCAAGAAGTCCAAGCTATGAACTGTTTTAAGTGCCACAGTTTGAAAGCAGGTACTCCTGCCCCCAACCTCTGCTCCCATCAGTCACCGAGAAGATCAGATACACCACAAGTGGATCAAAATGACAACTCCTAGGTACCCTGAACCCTGTCCCCCTTTGATTCTTCTGAACTGCAAAAGTCATCTGAATTCAAAGGCTACACTATCCACATCAGCCAACCATGTGTGCGGTGACTTAACTCCATATGCTTAGGTGTCTGCCTAGATTCCATCGCAGCTCATTTTTTAACAGCTTCATCAAGGTGTAATTTACATGCCATATGACTCACGCATTTGTATTGGACAATTCAGTGGTTTTGAGTATACTCAGAGATGTTCAACTATTATCATAGTCAATTTTAAAACATTTTTATCACCTCAGAAAGAAATCTGGCCTTTAGTTATGACTCCCATAGATCATTGTGTGGACAGTAGCCCCGGACCAACCTCACCCACTGCTGGGCAGGCACCAGCCCCAGGACATCTTGGGCCCTAGACTTGCCAATCAACATGTTGATACATTAACTCTGGGGCCCTAAGGTCCTGCAGCAAGAGAAGCTGGGGCCTGGCTCCATCTACCAGTGAGCCAGCATTAGCCCCTCAGACCTGGCCTCACGCACCAGTGGATGGGCATCAGTCCTGGGAAAGAAACTGCCAAGGGAGATGAAGACTGGTTGGTAAAGAAGACCATTGGCTTAGCTCGGATTTTTCCCCTGAACACTCAGTCTGTTCTCAGTTGTAAAACAAGCTTATTTTTGAATGCATCTTTTCTTTTTCAAACTTTCAGTGGGGAATCTCAAAATCTGCCAAATATAAAATCTTTCATTTGAAAGCTTTTCTTAAGACTTCTTATTGATAAGAAATAATCAGGGCGTGAGTTTGGGTTTACTTAATGAGAACTATTTTACTGTGATACCAGAAGCCTACAAGTTAGGGTCCCCAGTTTGGGCTAATGTCAAGAAATTCCAAAATTGACATCTGTATCAGGAATATGTCAGAAAATGCATCAAGGAAAATCTGAAGTTAATCAAGACATGGCCAGGGGTCACAAAGCTAATTAGCGTGCAGAATCTCCCTGTAAGAGGCAATTTGCTGTCACCACTCCTGGGTCCAATTTGAGAATGACCTCAAGTCACATTTCCCAAGAAGACAGTATTAAGGGATTTCGTATCGAGGGCTCTGAGATACTCAAAGGAAAAGCTAATTTTTTTTTCATTCGTTGATAAGTCTGTTCCTTTAACTGTTAAAGTTCACTGGTTTATTTTTTACTAAACATTTCTCAGAATCGTGAAATGTTAATCAACACTATCCATCTCAAAGAGAGTGATGTGATGGCCAGTCTTCCTCCAGCTTCTACGGCCAAAGGTGAAACTATCTGGAAATAGTGCCCCATGCATCACTGATTGTGAAATATGATGACACATGAAAGCAGATACACCATTTTACTCATTCATGGTCTCAAGGAGAAAAATATGTCTGTAGACAGTCTTAAGTGCATATTTTTGTCCACAAGGTTGTGGAGTCACGCTGTTTGGTTTGTAACTGACCCCGCCACACACCAGCTCTATGAACTGGGATGAGAACTTTAAATCTTCTGTTCTTTGGTTTCCTCATATGTGAAGTAAAGATAATAATAAAAGTTACCATGGCCTTGGTACAAAGACAACTGGCCATGGTAAAGGTTTTTGGAAGCCAGAGCTGGGTATTTTTTTCACATTCCCATTCATTTTTCCTCTTCTCATGTGGATGTATGTCCAGCGTGCACATCAGCCTGACATAGAGCCCCTTGCCTCCCTCCACTGATTCCCGTGGTCTCTTTAAGTGTGCCAGCTGTGTTTTGATGTTGGTATTCATTTGGATACACAGAAGAGCCTAAAATAACTCAGCAAATGTTAGGTAATGTGCACACAATTTCATGACTTCCTTTGCTTCCATATGATATTTCATACTTTCTCATGTATCACACATAGATAGTTAGACAATCATGAATAGATTAGTTTATTTGAAATTGTTCTTTTTAAAAATGTGTCTAAATTACTAGTTCATATTATCATTGTTGTAACAACTATGCATTAAGTATCTTCAGCCCTGTAAAATCTCTCTAGCATGCCCCACATACTCAGAGGTCCTTCGAAAACTGGAGAAGTCTTAGGGGGAGGGTGTAGCTCAGTGGTAGAGTGCATGCCTAGCATGCACAAGGTCCTGGGTTCAATCCCCAGTGCCTCCGTTAAATAAATAAATCTAATTATCTCTCCCTCCAAAAAAAGCTAATTAATTAGAAACCTGGAGAAGTCTTGCAGCCTGATTCTTGGGGCATTCAGACTCTGTGGACTGCTCTAAGACTAATTTCAAACACAGGTACCCTTAGGAAGCACTTGGCACAACATTCAGAACCAGCAGCTGAGTCTTTCTTAGGTGGACAGTTTTTACACCTGCTATTTCTAATTCTCATAATAATCATGTGATGCCAGTAACCTCACTTCAGATAGGGAAATTGAGGCTTGTGGACGTTCCATGGTAGTAACACGTGGAACTGAGGTTATGAGCCAGGACTGACTGATATCAAAGCCCGTCTCTGTGTGCTCCCCCTGCAGCCACGAGGGCTCGGAAATCAGATCCATCTCAGACGGAGAGGCTGGCTGGCGAGGCAGCTGAAGCAGAGACAAACAAATTAAAGGCAGCAACACACGGGGCCAGGGATTTATCCTAATGGATCAAATCGTTCACGTTTGCCTGTAAGTTTGGGGCAAAATTACTAAGCTTTTACATTTTTCTACGCATTAGATTTTTGAAAAAATCTGTTTAAGTGTCCCACATAAATAACTGAATGTCTGGATCTGACTATACAGCGCTTGCTACTTGCTAACATCACTTGTTATGTAAGTGAGGCTGCCCATTCAGACACATTGCACATTTTCTTAAGGGAAAATAAAATACTTCATACTTTACCTCATTAATCTCCTTAGCACTCCTAGAATTTCTAAGGAAGTATCTGGCTATACATATAAATCAGGCAGAATGGATTCAATAGGAATGATATTAGGAAAAGGCTCAATTTGTCAAGTTGACAAGAGTGTTCCTTTGTTCCTGATGACTAACCTAAAACGTAGGCCCTCCTCAGTGGTTACAAATCACTAAACAGATGATAACGAATAAGGTGTGGACACGAGAGAGACTATCATGTTTTCAACTTTGTGTTACTTAGTTACTCATTTTACAATATTTATCAGACACAGTATGTGCCAGCATTGTTTGACGGCTTGCAGATACAACCCTGCACAAAAGGGGCAAAAATCTCTGCCCTTATGCACCTTGCCTTCAACGAGGAAGAGAAGATAATAAAATAGCAAATTGCAAGCACGCACATGCATGCACCAGTGCACCTCACACATGCCACACCATCTCACGTAGGAAGGTCATAAATGCTACGGAGAAAATGAAAGCACGGATGAAGGAAAGCAAATATATCCCGAAGAGGGGGAGGTGCAATTTTAAATAGTGTGGCCAGAAAAAGTCACTGTGAGAAGGCTCTTGCTTTTTTTTTTTTACATCTTCTTTCTTTCCTTTATTTTTTGTTGCTGCTGTTTTTTGTTTGTTTTTTGTGTTTTAAGATTGAATGGGCAGAGGGAGGGATCCGCGCTGGTGCAAAGGTGGGAACGCGCTAATGTGCGGCCGCGCAAGACCAGCAGCAAGGTGATCAGACCAGAGGGATGGAAGGAGTTAAGTCATGGGGAGACCAGGAACAGTGGAGGTCAGGTGGTTAATAGAAGGCCAACTCTTGCAGAAGATTGTTCTACGGATTCTGGCTTTGGTTTAGAGACAGTAAGGTAGACGACTTTGAAAAGAGTAATGGGGTAAGATCCTTATTTAAAAAGATCATATGATATGAAAATGAATATGTGTATGTATATATGTATCTGCATGACTGGGACACTGTACTGTACACCAGAAATTGACACATTGTAACTGACTGCACTTCAATTTAAAAAAGATTAAAAAAAAAGATCACGCTGCACCTTTCTTCTTGTAATAGGTTGTAGGATGTTACGAGAGGCTGGCGCACTGATTCCATACCAACAGAAAGATTCCCAGAGAGCAGAAAACACAGAGAAACAACGCGTGAGCTACATTCCTGAAAGGAACCGACCATTCCTAGGAACCAAAAGATTCCTGGGTGCTTTTATCTCTGGATCCAGAGCTAGAAGGATCACTCATAAAAGAGAATATGTGAGAAAAAGCCAAACTTCAGAGAAAACTTCATGATCCTGTGAAGTCGGTCTGAGGGATGAGAGTCCCAGTCATGGAGTGAGTCAGCATCTATCAGCTCTTTCTTTTTCTTGGGCCATTTGCTGTGGGGAGAAGTGCAAGAAAGGCTCAGGGATAAGCAGATAAAGTGGGCAGAGCTTCTCCCAAGGCATCTGAGACCACCTCTTAGTGCAACACAGCTAAGGAAGTCTGATGAAGAATTTTCGAAATAAAAAAAAATTAAGTATAATTGGTTTATGTTGTGTTAGTTTCTGGTGTACAGCATAGTGATTCAATTATTTATATGTAAGAATATATATAAATATATATGTGTGTGTGTATATATGTATATGTGTGTGTGTGTATATATATATATATATTTATATATATATATTAGTACTGAAATTTTTAGCCACTGCAGTAAGGTAATAAAAAATTAAATTATATGGATTGGAGAGAAAGAGATGAAACTCTCTCTATTTACAGATGACATAAATGTCTACATGGAAAATCCAAAAGAATATATAAAACATGTGGAAATCAAAGAAAAAAAAAACATGTGGAAATCAAAAAAAAAAAGAAAAGAAAAGAAAAAAAGAGAAACCAAACAGTAACATTTACAATCATTATGAGGGAAATGGAATAGCTAGGTATACACTAAAGAAAACATGTAGAGGCTATGTATGCTTAAAACTACACGGTGATGCCAAGAGAAATACGAGAAACCCAAAGAGGGGAGTGAGATATTCAACACAGTAAAGATGTTAATTCTCCCAGCACTATCTATAAATTTAATACAACAACTATTAAAATCTGCTAGTATTGGTAGAAGGAGAGATATATAGGTCAATGAAAGAGCAGAGAACCCGGAAATAGACCCATATAAATATGCTCAACTGATTTTGACAAAGATAATAAAGCAATTCAATGGGCGGAACATAGCCTTGTTAAGAAATGCTATTGGAACCATTGAAAGTTCACACAAAAGAGAGAGACAGAGAGAAAAGCAACATTTGTACAGTGTTTGGGCCAAAAGCCTGGTTATGTAGGTGCAATGGAAAACAAGAAAAGCATTTGAATACCATAAATACAGAATATTGTTTAGAGAAGTTTTATTATAAGGACTAGAAGGAACTCTGAGAGTAGAAGGGAAAGTAAGTTGAGTCAAGAGAGAAATACTATCAAGAAGAAACAGACAATTTTTAAAAATCTACAAAGTCATTTAATCAGCTATCAAAACTCTATACCTTCATTCCGCACGAAATATTCATTGAATGTCTATGACAAGTCAAGCGTTATGCCAGGCATGGATCTAATAATGATCAAAACTGAAAAACAACAATGAAACTTTGCTTGCAAAGAATGTACAGTCCAGTGGAGAAAACACCCATTTAACAGAGAATCAGACAAAACAAAAGAATTAAATGTGAAAGTTAAATATAAGGGACTAACAGCTGGAAAAATAAGGTTAGTAGATGTCATGGTAGAGACCAGGGAAGGTTTCTCCAAAGAAGTGGTAATTGGACAGAAACTTGAAGCAGAGTAGAGGTTTCTAGACAAGGAGTATTGGATTAGAACAAGGATGGGCGTTCCAGACAGAACAACAGGGGTGAAGACTTGAGGGCTGAAAGGGTTCTGAGACACATATCTTGAAAAAACAGGAAGCAAAGCACAAAGCACCTGGAGCAAGTATCAGGAGGGAGCCTTCTGCAACACAAGACTAGCAAGATGAATAGAGGCAGTGCCAGGCAATCATTGTGGGCCATGTTAATGTGTATTTTCTTCTTTATCTTAAGAACCGTGAAATGGATTGAAGCAAATTTCTTTTAGCACAGAGTTATTGTCGGAGTTTTCAAGAGACTCTTCTGACCACCACAGCTGATACTCACTGAGAGATGACTCTTGCCAGGAACTGTTCTGAGCACCATGTCTGTATCACACATTGTGTTACCGAGTTGAAACTCACTCTGCTCACCACACAACAGGCCAATAAATTGGGAGACCGGGTGTTAGGGCAAGGAATAGCGAATTTATTCGAAAAGCCAGCAGACAGAGAAGATGGTGCACTGATGTCCTAGAGAACCATCTTCCCCAAGCTAGGATTCAAGCTCCTTTTATATCAAAAAGGGGAGGGGGGTGTGGTTGGTTGTTGCAAACTTCTTGGTGTCGGAATCCTTTGTTCTTGCAGCTGTCCACGTGGGTCAGGTCATGGTGACCCTGTAAACCTCCAACAAGACACATGTTATTTTCTGTTCTGCAACTTTTTATCTCTGTATGAATGGGAAAGTGTTCCACCCTTACAGGTCAGAGCCTTGAGAATGGGCTCCCCTTTATATTTCAGGCTCCGGGCAGCATTCTTTTACAAAAGGTGCAGAGCCAGCAGGACTGATTCCCAGAGACAGAGCACAGGGTCAGAGCTCAAGGAACAGATCTCATATGGAGCCAGGTTTGTTCTTTCCTATTACAATCGGATGTTCATAACAGCTCTGTGAGGTCTGTACTGTCATCCACACTGAATGTGTGAGGATCTTAGGAAACAGAGCATTGATCTCGACCAAGTTCACACAGTGAATCTGTAGCAGAGCCATCCCCAGCCGGCTGACTCCAGCACCCATGCTCTTAACCCCCAAACTAAACTGCCCCCACAGTGTAGGAAGAGGGAGTACCAGAGTAGGTGTGGGTGCCCAGTCAGAAGGCCACTTCAGCCATCCAGAGGAGGGGAGAAGAAAACTTGGTCCATGTGGTCAAAGTGAGGTGGACAGAAGTGAACACATGGATTATGGTTCCCAGCAAGGAGCTATTTTGCCCTCTGTTCTCACTCCAGACAATTGGCATTGTCTGGAGTACATTTGGGCTGTTAGAACTTGGGAGGAAGGTGCAGCTGGCACCTAGTGAGTAGGGATGGTGCTCAGCACAAAGGAAAATTCTGCTTTTGAGACATGTTGTGTCATTGGGGTCTAGATGACATTTAACATCATGAGCACAAATGTTATCTCCTAGGGTTGGAACATAGAATGAAATTAAACAATGGCTTTGGACCAAGCCTTAAACAGATCAAATGTTTAATAGTCTTTTATTGAAGGGAAAAAAAACAGAGAGAGAGAGAGAGCAAGAGGAGGGAGGGAGAGAAAGAAAGAGAGAGATCAGAGAAGTAGGAATAAAAAACAAAAGAAGGTGGTATTCAAACTAAGGGAGGGTGATGTTTTTAAACAGTGGATAGTGCTGAGAAGGGAAATTTTTTTTTTTAAGTCTGTTTCAGGGACATGAAAATCATTGTGTTCCAATCGCGAGCTAATTTGTAAAGATGAGAACTTTTTGGTGTGTGCCACACACACACATACACAGCATTCTGAATGTAATTCTTCTAAACGCCTATTGACTGCTATGCAGCTTACAGAGTTCTGGACCTTATACATGCAAAATGATAGATATTTACCCAAATACCATGAGGCTTGTGTTATTATCTTCATTTCACAGAAATGAAACTCAGGCTCAAGGATGTTAAGTGATTCAATGGAGGACATGTAAAAGGTGTATTTTGGAGCCTAATCCAAGAGGCGCAGGATGCAATGCCCATATTCTTTCTCACACACAACACAATAAGGAAAAGTTCTAAACTCAGTGGCATCTGCCTCTGTTGACTTTAATCTTCTGTGCAAAATACGGATTCATCTCACTCTGACAGAAAATTGTTTTCACATATTTTCCTTATTTTTGTAAGCAAGGTTGACCACGGGGCTATTAATCATGCTGCAGCAGATAAAGCTGACTTGTAAAAACCAATCTCCATTATTCATTTGAAACCACTTTGAGGACTGAGATACTGTATCACCAAAGGAAACAGATGGTCCATGTCCCTGGTAAAATTGCTTTGCAGAAACTTTCCTACCTGAGTTTTACTCTTTCTGAATCCATTCCTAACATATGTGATACTCACCAGATCATACTACACAGTCCACCTTTAATTACTTTGCGGTGGGAAATATAGCATATTTGTAAATGACAGTAGGGAAAAATATTTTCTATGATAAATTAAATATGATGTACTCTGATTCCAGATCTAACAATGAGAAAAAGCTAACTGAATGAAATTATTTCTCTAATTCCTCCTAACTGCCCTCCTTTTACCCAACTGGCCCGCTCTGGTCCAAGTTCAAAACTTTAGTTAGAAAGGCTTTTCTAAAGAATAGGAACACAAATATATGTATGTATATGCGTGACTGGGACATTGTGCTGCACACCAGAAATCGACACATTGTAACTGACTGTACTTCAATTTAAAAAAATTAAGTCTTTTCTAAAATGCAAATCAGATTACTCTGCTGTCCTATTTAAAATCTTTAAATGACTCCCCATCACCAGCAGAGAAATGATCTTGAGTAAGCTATTTAAATTCTAACTAATTCAAGATTACAAAGTTAACAAACACGTTGAGTTGGAAGTAAATTCTATACCATCAGACCCCTGCTCCAGCTTTCAATCGCTAAGTTGCAATGAGTTTTTAAAACACGGGTTGGTAAGCTCCCTTCTGAGGTCCAAATCCATCCCACCCTTTGTTTTTGCATGGCTCACAAGCTAACAAAGTTATCTACATTTTAAATAATGTTTAAAATGTTTAAAAAATAAAATTTCATAACACATGGAAACTGCACATAACTCAAATATCGGTGTCTACTGGAAAAAAGTGTAGTGGAACACAGTCAATTAAATATTTACTATCTGGCTCTTATGGAAAAAAATGTATGTCAACACCTAATGTAAAGACGATTGTTAAGAAAGAGAGAAGTAGGGAGCCAGAGGAATAAGTCGAGACAAGTTATGAAAGACAGAATTGATTCATTAAGAGATTTGGAGTCGTAATAAATAAATTTACACATCAACACATATTCTTTGGAAGTTTTGCCTCTTGTAAATTTAATTGTATCAAACAGACAGATGTATATCACAATGTTGTCTGATACATTAAACATGTCTGAAAGTGTATGTATAATCTCCTGAGTGCATTTTGCTGTTTTATCTCTTTTTGCCTTCAAAGCACCATTCTCTCTCCTTGAAAACTCCTCCTTTAGTGTCTCGTTAACACTGATTCTGCTTTCAAATTTCATTCTAGCCATCATCTCCTCTAGGAAGGTGTCCTGACCTCCTCCTTCCCCTACTGGCAGGTGTACCTTGTCTGTGATCTTCTAGCTTATGCTTCTCTGGGTGATGGACATTTTCAAAAATGTTTTCTCATGATTGATTTCTATAATTAATCTCCTGAAAGCCTGAGAGTCTTTCTTGTTTTTCTTTTTATCCCTTGTGTCTAAGAAATGGCCGGACACATCATAGACACTTACTAATACAGGTTTGTGAATTAATATTCAAGAAATGCCACTCACATCTTTGACTAAATCTTTGATTTCATGTGGAGGCAAAGCCTGGGTTTCCTCTTTGATAAAATCCCTGGCGATGTCAGAAAATCACAGTGGCCTGTTAGCACCTTTGGGAAAATGGGAGCCTGTTGGGAGACTTAGAGAATCTTTATAAGAGACTCGAGCCTTGTTTAGCTAAAATACCTGTACACGTGGTGGGGAGAAAAGGCTGTTAATCATAGTGAATATTCTCTATTGATTTGGTCAGGAAAATCTTAGTACATAGGGGGTCAACAAACACTAGGAAGGGTGCTTGGGATGTCATGGGCATCCAATATGTATGTGGCAAGTGGAGTTTTAAAAGAACAGACCAGTAAATCACTAACTGGGGATACGGTGGGGCTGTCATAGAGGAGCATCGAAGTCCAGGCTCAGAGCTAGGGCATCTTCATAGAACTCTATGCAGTTTTGTTTTATTGTGCAGTGTCTTGATAAGACACCACGTACAAGAAGAAAGTCCACTGAATGATGCTTCCCTGTCTCAACTTGTTGGAAAAGTAGGTAAACTGGAATGTTAGATGGGAGGACACTTTTTACTGTGTCATTTCATTCTTCTAACAAACTTGTACGCTGTATCTTTCTACGCCTATTTCAAAGAGAAAGTAACTAAGGGAGGCCCAGGGAAGTTCACTGTCCTACCCAAGGTCACAGGGATGTCTAACTCCAACGTCCAAGGTCCTTCCCGTGTTACTCAGCATGCAGAAAAATTGGATAAAGGCAGAGAAATCTTGCTTTTCACAGTCTTAGCTTGAATGCAAATATGATAACACGAGAGCCTTTTGAGACAGAGAAACAGTTTTGTTTAATGCCAGAAATAAATCTCCAGCTATGAGAGGCGCTTATGTGTGTGTACAAGAGCATTACCCACGCTCTGCACACGGATTATCAGTGACGGCATCATTGCACGAAAATTGTGTAGCATCGAAGTCTAAGAGACAGCTTACAAACCCGGGTACCGTTTTAAGGTGAACTTCAGTGATTTTTTTTTCAAAGTTCCGCATCTGTTAAATCACAGAAATACCCAGTTTTAAGATGCCAGAGAAGACCTCTAAGGTCACCTATTCTTTATCCCATCATTTTTTTTCCTGGTGGTGAAACCAAGAATCAGAGAAAAGAAGAAATTATATAGCGTATTAGATTGTAGCCTATTTGATCGAAATACATACTAACAATTTGCTACGTCTTTTATGAACAGCATTTGTAAGAGCACAGCATGATGATGGTATTACTGTCTTCATAACAGAGATAAAACCCCACGCTGGGAGGCTTTGGTGGTTTTCTCAGGGTTACACACCTGGTTCACTGACAAGATCGGCTGTGAGGCTGACTTGGCTTGGTTCTAATTTCTGCTCACGTGTGCAGAAGGAGGGCCGGAACACAGACTGTCAGGCCTGATCGTAAGGCGCTTCTGTACCAGTGGCCCTGTGAGCGTCCCGCCCACAGGAGCCTGCCCGGAAAGGGACAGGAGAGCCGCGCAGGGGCAGGGAAAGGAGGACATGAAGATCATTCCAGTTCATTGTACGTAATTATAGCTTCCCTCTATTTAAAAGCCTCTGCCCAATTTTATCCCCCGTGAAATCCCTTCCATGCAAAGTGCCCAGAACCTTCCTGCTCACCGACTGTACCCAGCTGCACTGGGGATTCCTTCTGTGACCTTGCCCGCACCTCTAAGCCTTTCTCTGTCTCAGTTTTTCCATCCGTAATGTGATGATAAACAATCCATGCCCCTGAGCTACTTGACGGGGGTCACAAAGGCATTAATAATGTAATTATTTCTAAAGCACTCGAAATCCTTGAGTGAAAAATGATATTAAAAATATCACCGCACTCCAAATATTCCCTGGCAGGAGACTTGAATGAGAAAATGATTGCTCTCCACGTGGAAAAATTGGTCTGATGAGGTCCATAATTTTGCTTGAGAAAAACGTCTTCCGTACAGGGGTCTCAAAGCTTCATTTGTTTTGCTTAGGGTGAGGTACACTGTGGTGTAAGGACCAAAGATGAAAGGTCTTTTCTCTACACTTGCACAGCTCTAGTGAAATTAGGAAAGCGGATGAGGTTACAAGGGTCCCCAAACTAGGGTTGCCAGAAAAAATACAGGACACACAGATACATTCACATTCTGGATAAACACAAACTAACATATTACATAAGTACATCTTGTATTACGTGGGACATACTTACACTAAAAATTCATGATTTACATGAAATTCAAATTTAATTGCATGCTTTTTTTTTTTTGATTTGCTAAACCTGGCCCCTCTGTCTCAAATCCTACTTATTTAACTAAGTTGATTATTTGTGAGTCTGAATTGGCGGCACCCTTATGTGCAATGATTGGAAAGACAGGCAATGTCATCACTCTCAGATAATGTAAACATTAAACAAATTATGTCAATGGTTTCCCGAAGTTGTGATTCCTCAAAGTCAAATGCGACGTTTGATTCTTCTTTGCATTGTCTGGATTTGGCATGGTGTTTGTAACACTGTAAGCACCAGCTCAATGTTTGTTGAATAAGTGAGTGAATAAATGGCAAAGAGAATGAATAACTTGAATTAAACTAAAGGAATTTAAGCTGTTTTGGGAATTCATTCAAAAGATAGGCTTGGGTTATAGTCTGTTACCATAATAATTCTACATGGTAGGCACTTCTAAGGTGACTAAATTTATTAAATAACTTTTTTTTACAAGCATTTATTAAATTCAGCAAACATTTGTTGAAGGCTTAATACGTGCAAATTGTTGATCTTAGTGCTGGAGTGTACTACGTATTACTTATCAGGTTATTTGTTATTAATTCTGGGGCAAACTCTACCTTCTTCCATTATAGAAATAATCACATCCTAGTAATTTTTATTTGTAATTCATCTCAGATTAAGAATCTTAGAAAGAAAGGTAATAATGTCTAGTGTTACTAAACTGTAGTCATGCTGTACTTTACATCTCCAGAACTGATTCTTTCTGCATAACTGAAACTTTGTATCTTTGAAGAACATCTCCCTTTTCCCTCACGCACAGTCCTTGGTAACAACCTTCTACTGTCTTCTAGGAGCTGAAATGTTTTTGGTTTCACATATGAGTGAAATTATGCAAGTTTTTTTCCCCTCTGCCGGCTTATTTTATTTAGCATAATTTCCTCAAGGTTCATCCCTACTGATGGACACAGGTTGATTTGATGTCTTGGTTACTGTGAATAAGGCCACAATGAACATGGGGGTGCAGACATCTCTTCAAGATACCGATTTCATCTCCTTTAAATACATACCCAGATGGGGTTGCTGGCTCATAAGGGTTCTATTTTTTGTGTTTTTGAGGACCCTCCATGTGGTTTTCCATAATGGCTGCACCAGTCTACATTCCCGATGGACCACGTCCATTATGGTCCATGCCCATATTATTACATGTCCAATATGGGACCAGGATCCCCTTTTCTCTATGTCCTTGCCAATACTTACATTTTATCTTTTAGGTAATAGCCAGTCTAATAGGTGTGAGGTGCTGTCTTATTGTGGTTTTAATTTGCATTTTCATTTGCATTTCCCTAGTGATTAGTGATGTTGAGGATTTTTTTACATCAGCCCTTTGGCAAAGTGCGTATTCAGATCCTTTGCCCATTTTTAAATCAGGTTATTTATTTTATCGCTATTGAGCAGTAGGGCTTCCTTCAGTGTTTTGGATGTTAGCCTCTTCTCAGCTGTATGCCCTCCCATTCCATAGGGTGTCTCTTCACTTTGTTCCACGTTCCTTTGCTGTGCAGAAGCGTTTTAGTTTGATGCAATCCCATTTTTTTTTTCTATCTTTGCTTTTGGTTTCTCTGCTTTGAGAGTTATAGCCATAAAGTTATTATACAGACCAATGTCAAGAAGCATTTTCCTTAAGTTTTCTTCTAATAGTTTCACAGTTTCAGCTCTTATATTTCAGTCTTTAATCCATTGTGAGTTGACATTGGTATGTTGTGAGATCAGGGCCCCATTTCATTCTTCTGAATGTGGATATCCAGTTTCCCCAGCACCACTTATTGAAGAGATTATTCTTTCCTCTTTGTATGTTCTTGTATGTTCTTGACACCTTTATTGAAGATCAGTTGACCCTAACTTTATTTCTGGGTTCCCTGTTCTGTTCTTTGGTCAATATATGCCTGTTTCTATGTCAGTACCATGCTGTTTGTAAGTTTGAAATCAGGTAGCTTGATGCCTACAGTTTTGTTCTTTTTGCTCAATGTTGCTTTGGATTTTCAGTCTTCTGAAAAATGTAAATTATAGAATTGATTTTTTTTTATTTGTATGAAAAATGCCCTTGGAAATTTGATAGGGATTGCATTAACTCTGTAGATTTCTTTGGGTAGGAGAGACATTAAAACATTACTAATTCTTCCAAACTAGGAATACAAGATATCTTTCCATTTATGTGTGTCTTCTTCAGTGTGTTTCCTCAAGGTTTAATAGTTTTAAATGTACAGATTTTTGGTTAAATTTTAAACACGTCTTTGATTAAATTTCTTTCTAAGTATTTTACTGTTTCCGATGCTTTTGTGAATGGAATTATTTTCTAAATTTCTATTTCAGATAAAACTTTGCTACTAGTCTAGCAACTTTGCTGTTACTGTATAGAAATGCAACTGATTTTTAAAAAATTTTATCTTTTATTGAAGTGTACTTGATTTACAATGTTAGTTTCAGGTGTACAGCAAAGCAATTCAGTTATACATATGCGTGTATATATATTTTTTCTTTTTAGATTATTTTCCATTATATGTTATTATAAGAAATTGAATCCAGTTCCCTGTGCTGTACAGTAGGTCCTTGTTGTTGCAATGCAACTGATTTTTGCATGTTGATTTTGTATCTCGATCTTAGAAGAAAAACTTTGAGCTTTTCACTTTTGACTAAGGTGCTAGCTATGGACTTGTCATATACGGCCTTCATTATGTTGATATACATTCCTTCTATAGCTAATTTGTCAAGAATTTTTTATCATGAAAGGATGTTGAGTTTTGCCAAACGTTTTTCCTCTGTCTATTGAGATGATCATGAGATTTGTATACTTCATTCTATTAATATAGTGTATAATACTTACTGATTTGTGCATGTTGAACTGTGTTTGCACCCCAAGGATAAATCCCACTTGATCTTAGTATATAGTCTTTTAAACGGATTGTTACTTTCAATTTGCTCGTATTTTGTTGAGGATTTTTGTACCTACATTTATCAGGGATATTGACATGTAGTTTTGTTAATGTGTTCTTGTTATGAGGACAATTCTGGCCTCATAAGATGAGTTTGAGACTATTTCCCGTTTTTCGTTTCCTGGAAAAATTTGAGAAGGGTTGGTCCTAATTCTTTTTAAATGTTTGATAGAATTCACCAATGAGCCATCTGGTCCTGGACTTTTGTTTCTTGGGAGGTTTTTGATTACAGATTAAATTTTCTTACTAGTAACCAGTCTGCTTTGATATTCTATTTCTTTATGCTTTATCTTGGTAGTTTGTATGTTTATAGGAACTTATCCATTTCTTCTAGGTTGTCCAATTTGTTGGTATATCATTATTTAAAATAGCCTCTTAGACTCCTTCATATTTCTGTGGTATTAGTTGTGATGTCTCCTCTTTCAGTTATAATTTTATTTATTTGATTCTTCTCTCTTTTTTTTTCTTAATAAGTCTAGCTAAAAGTTTGTTGACTCTGTTATAAAAATTGGAAAATTCACAAATACATGGAAATTAAACAACACATTCTTTTTGAAACCTAAAAATTATCTTGAGACAAGTGAAAATGGAAACACAACATACCAAAATTTACGAGATGCAGAAAAGTTATGAGAGGGAACGTTTATAGCTGTAAACATACATATCAGGAAAAAAGAAAGATCTTTAAAAACGACCTAACTTTATACCTCAAGAAACTAGAAAAAGAACAGTCTAAGCTTAAAGGTAACACAAGGAAGAAAACATCAAAGTTGGAACAGAAATAAATGAAATGGAAGCTAGACACCAACTGACAAACTATTTAGAGGTCATGTTAGGAATACACATATGTAGGTGAAGAAAGAGACCAAGGGAGGATAAAACCTCCACTGAGATGTGAAATAGAGCCTGGGGCATGAGGTCAGCCTGGCTTGCTGTGTTTTTTTGTTTGTTTTTAATGGAGGTACCAGGGATTGAAGCCAGGATCTCACGCATGCTAAGCATGTGCTCTACCACGAAGCTATCCCTATCCCCAGACAACCTGAGCTTAATTTCTGACTCCTTTCAAGCTCTGTAATCTTGAGTCCACTTAACCTCTCCAAGAACAGTCTGTAACTACATGGCAAGACTATAGTAGAATCTACCGCCTGACGTAACTTGAAATGTTGCACAACATAATGCAAGTGAAACACTTAATCTAGCCCCTGGTGGGAAAGACATGCTCTGCTCTCCTGTTTGCTTTTGTTATCATCCAGGCTATTATCACTGATGTCATGGGGTGAAACCCTGATGACTCATTTACTTGAAATGAGTGATTTAAAAATACATTGTATATAAAACTGATATAGTTACATTCCAGAGTTGCATTTATAATTCACATAAAAACTAATATAAAATACACGTATTCCTACAAACAATGCTATTTGCAGGTCACATTGGACTCTGGGCCTGGATTGTTGTGGTATCATTCATTCTCCTTTGCCATTAAATTATTATGGGGATAATGCGTAAGATGCTTTAGGGGAAAAAAATACCCAACAACTTGCGGAAGTACATATTGGTGTGAAATAGGTGCTCAGTAAAAGCCAGCTATTCTCAGGACGATTACTATGTTTCAGGTCCCTATATTTCATTATCATATTTAACTCCTCAAAATAAAATTTATGTTAGGGTTTATCATTCCCAATATATATATATGAGAGTAGAGAGGCTCAACAAATCAGGAATCTTTCATATCATTTCTGTATCATTCATTTTTTTATATTATATAATTTATCATATATCATTTATATCATCAAGAATCATTTATATCATATAAATGAGCATAGTCTCGTTTATAATTGGACTGATGCCAAATTCCATGCCTGCTCATTTCCCATCACTCGTTCAATGGAAGTGTGACCAGGGTTGCACTGCGGGGAAGTGGCCCCATGTGAATATGGAGAAAGGGTTCCAGGGTGGAGCTAAACATTTATTTTGCTCCATAATGGACTTGGCCCTTCAGCCCTGCTCTCTTTCCTAAACCTCACCCACCGTGATAACCATCAAATACATTCATAAACTGACAAATGATTATTACAGACCTTGACAACTGACACTTCTAGCAAAAATGACGGTGCGCTGAGGACCCTAACCATTCCTGAGTCCATCACACAGCAGATTCGGCAGCAGCACCCCGGAGAGAGGAGCACGGGGCTACCTGCTCTGCCGCAGGACACGTCTGCGGGGCTGGAGGTAACAGGCGTGAGTCCCGGTCTGGTGATGCTGTTAATTTCAAGCTCTGTTAAATACGTGAAATTGTAATTGTGCAATATCTTATTCAGAACAAAATTACAACTCCATTAACTGCTTTCCTAACAGCAAATAAATTATCCTTTGACACATAGTTTGCATGGATCACGCAAAAAGAACACTGTGGACTGATTTGCCCCGACGTCTTCCCTCAGTCTCTCTGGCTTTTCCGGATGGTCCTCGTTTTCCTCTCCGAGCTTTAGACTGCCCTGAGCCCTGCGCCTCCCCCACTCACTGAAGCCAGCTAATTACTAGTTACCCCGTTTAGGACCTCACTTCTGTCCTCCTTCTGAGACCTGTTTTGTCTCCAGTCCAGTGGTTTAACTTTAGTGTTCACCTTCATCACCTGGAGACTTTGCTGAAGTAAAGATGGCTCAGCCCCACTAGATTTTCTGCTTTGAGGCCCATGGTTTGCATTTATAACAAGTTTCTAAATGATGCTGCTGGCCGGGGGCGTACTTTGAAAATCACTGCTCCTGCCAGAGAGATACCGGCCCAGAAGGGCTTTTGACTCAGTACCCAGTTGCTCACTGTGGGTAATCTATTCGAATCTTTCTGCTCAGTGTCTAGCTCTTTTCTCTAGATAACTAATCACAATGGAGTCTGTTCTCAGAATCTAAAACCCTTCAGCCTTGACCTTTAGAACTCCTTGCCTAACCCCTGTGACCTATTCACAGAGCATCCCCGCCTTGGCTGGTTACCTACACAATACCCGCTTCCTCTTTCACACCGAGTGTCTGCGGAGCCTGTTGGGAACAGTGAGGAGAGGCAGGCAAGACGCAGGTCTGAAGTCAGGCAGCTCTGAATCGGAATTCCAGCCCTCACGCTTCTGTTCCACATGTTTCCTAACCTCACTAGCTTTGCTTCATTATCTTCAAAGTCAGCCTAAAGCACACCCAGCTTGCAGAGCTGCTGGGCAGTCTGCTTGTTACAACAGGAGGTTCTCCAACTTAGAGACACATCAGACTCGCCTGAGGATGTGTGAAAGCACAGATTACCAGGCTCACCCCCAGAGGTTCCGAGTCTAGGTGCGGGGTGGCACCTGAGCATTTGCACTACACTAGGTACCCAGATGAGGCTGTGACTGGTCCAGAGAGCATATTTTAAAAACCACTAACTGTTAAAAACAGAGGGGTTAGTGCAGGGCCTAGCCATCTCTAGGGAGTCAAAATGCATTTCCTTCTCTCCCTTTCTATTTCGGTTGGTCCTCATGGCCTTTCTGATTTGAATAGATGCACAGAAATGTCCTTGTTCCAAGGTCAGCCCAACCCGGTTTCTCGAAATTTGACATTCACATCCACCGGTTCACAAGTCCATTCCATTTTTATTCTTAACCCTCACGACCAATCTGGTCCTGTCCCAGTCCGTTTCTTTGTTAATACGGCATCCTTCTCCGGACTTCAGGCTCTTAATACCTTCTCCGTTTCTCTACCTTTTCAGCTCCCTGTGGCGTCTCCTCAGAATCTCTCCTGTAATTAGTCACGCACTTTGGCAGCAGTGAAGGCGTGAGACAGATTGTTTTCTGCTCCAGGTGAAGGCAGAAGATCATTTGAACTCTCGCTGTTGGAGAGGCTTTGAATGCAGCGTTCTGTTAAAACAAACAGACTGTCTCCATGCAGACAGCTGTGTCTGCCCCCAACACTTTCAACTTTTGAAAAGCAACAGGAAGATAAAAGAGCATCAAATCTATTTGGAAATGTGTCCGCTGGCAATAAGCCTCTTGTTTCTTACTCTGGGAAAAGCTTCTGAGCTCTACTGTTCTTTTCATCTGCTGTGCCCACCTCCCTTCCCCACATTTGCCCTCCCACGTCCCTCCTCATCCCTTGTGCCCAGCTTAGGGGATGCAGAAGGCAAAGATCAGACTGTACTTTTCAGAGATAAAAGCCAGCGCACTCCATTTATAATGCCTTCCTCCTCCACCACACCTTTCATCTAAGGATCTTCACCACTACGTAAATGCTTTACAAAACTTTCTATTGTCCTCAGTTCCCCAAGGGGAAATTGAATATAAGCCTCTCTCTTTACGAGACTGCATCTCATCCACTCCAATGGCTTGTCAACTAATTTAAGGAGTCCACGTGCTTTCCGGAGCCGCTCTTGTTTCTCTAAAATGTACTGACTGCTTAAAGGGCATTGTAGGTAAATATGAAGAGACCAGTCTGTGCAAGAGCGGTCTCTCAGAATGAATTCTGGAAAATTAAGTTTGGGACCAACTCCATGTGACAAATGATAGATGACAGATGGAGTGATTGGTTAAAAAAAATCAATTTTAAAATAGCACACCATAACAGAATTCACATTAGGGAGTCAGTAGACCTAAATGCATAATCATCTAAAGCTCATCATAAAGTCAAACAGAGAGCAGCACTTCGGCTGTGCCCGTCACCCGCTTTCCCCTCCAACACTGGACACTTTGGAGGCTGGAGAACATCTTTAGAAATGCCGTCCATCCTGTGCAGCATTTCAAGGAGTGTGAGACATCCAGTGTGCATCTTAAGTCGCTCTGCCTTCTGGAGATTAGAGAAATGTTGCAGCGTCAGTCTGGGAGCAGGGACCAAACCTCAGCCCTCCTTATTGCTCACTATTTCCTCTGACTTATCTTTCTTTTTTCTCTTTTGTGTTAATACGATCTAAAGTTCCTAAAACAGAGTTTTCTTTAAATGATTCTGTCTGTAACTGGTTAGAGGCTGGTCAATCCACACAACTTACGGTGCACTTACAGAGAGGAAGGGACGCAGATGACTCGCACCGTCAGTGGCACAAGCCTCGTTTGCAGAAACGGTTATCCATCATGGAAAGTACATTCACTGACATCCACTGACTGTCTGCTCCGGGGCATGGTGGTGCATATATTATTTTATTTGTACTAAACAACCATGCTGTGTAGCAAATATCAAGCACCCAGCTTCTCAAGGCTTAGGGAGGATATGTAACTTGATTGAATTTATATCCTAGCAAGAGAATCAGAGTTAGAATTCAAACCCAGCTAGATCAAAAACCTATATTCTCTACTCTTGGGGAAGATTGCTTCTACCCTAGATGATGAGAGAAATGTCGACCCTGGCTTCATCAGATTTAGTTTTGTTTTTTTTTTTCCCCCTATATATTTATCATGGCTTTATATATGGAATTTAATTAAACTGAGCAATTAGACATTGGTATCTGCTCAGCTTGAACAGTAACTGGTTAGTGACTTGTTTAACCGGCGTTGAAGCAGTCATAGTATGTTTAGATTTGGTTTCAAGGAGCATTTAGCTAAGCCAGTAATTTTCCACGTCCAGGGGATGTTTCGGTTGTGCCAAGGGTGCTGTTGGTGTTTTGTGTGGGCAGAGACACATGGCAGAGAACAGGAGGGTCACCAAAAATGAATCGCCCTGTATTCATCCCACTTCATTTTCAAATGCCTCAACGGACCCTCGTGAAGGAGGAAAAACTTGTTCACTTTACATATTTAAAAACTTGGTTTATTGCGCCGTTTTACTGTTACTGAATTTTCTAGGAGTGCAACTAACCTGTAACTCGAGGCAAGGTTTTGCTCTTTTGAATGCTGCCAAGAATTGTTCACTCTTTTGGAAAAACACATCATGAGCAACAGTGCTGTAATATTTGAATTGCTAATAAAATACCTGATTCAGGCAGCTTCCATAGCTGTTGCTCTCATTGTGAGTTTACGCATAGAAGCAAGTATTTATTTCTTTATGTCTTCTTTACTGGAATTTCCTGGTCATTTGCATATTCAAAAGCGCATTAATTCAGTATAAGTTCATTTCTTTTTATTTCTCCTTTATAGTAGTCTTAGAGAAATATTTAAAAAAAATTGTGTTGGTAAGTTACATTATCTATAAATTCCATTTCAAAATATTAAAGGGCACTTTGAAACATTTATTACAAAATGCTGTATTGGTCATTATGGGGATAAGAGCCGCTGTGCTGCATTCTCAATTAGCCTACATGAGTTCTTTGACATTTATCCTTTTTCCTTCCAAAACAAAACAAGTTAAATGCAGATTTCTGCCTTCCTCTTGACTGCTGTGGTCTTTATCTGCTTTATGCTAAGTGGAAAGATAGGTTTGTAGTACTTAGAAAGCTGTAACCCACATAATTCAGTTTAAAAGTATCAAGACAGTTAAAATAATATGGTCTAGAATTAAAACACCTATTAAAACAACAGGTTACCACTATTAACCTGACAAAGATTAGAAAAATGGATAGAGCCCAGGGTTTGTGATGGAGGTTATAGAAACCTTCTCTTAGTGCTGCAGGGACTGGCGCTGGGGCACAGGTCTAAAAAGAAAGACACACAAAACATGTTTATTGCAGTATTAGGTATGGTGGCTGAGAACTTCGGGCAATCTGTGTGGCAGCATCAGGAGAGTGGACAGGTAAACTTTTGGAGTTTCGTGCAACCTTACACTAGAATTACATTATGAAAGCAGTAAATTAGACGTACACATAGGAACGTGCATGAATCTAAAACCTAAGTGATCAATACAAGTATCAAAGAAAACTATGTTATTTAGCAATATACTATTTACACAAATTTTAAAAGTGTGTAAAGCACATGTACATTTTGCAACAATGTAGAATAACAAAAATACATAGTAAGCACGTTGAAAAAGTAGCCTTTAGTGGGCCAGTGCTATTCTAATGTTAGTGTTGGTCTGAAAGATACTGGAGGATTAACTTTTAATTGTGTTACAGTCTGTGCAATCAGATGCAATTTCACAATTACCTTTTCTCCTTGTATTTCTTCATACAAAAGATGTATAATTTCACAACAACCAAAAAACCCCCTTCTTTTGTAAGCTTTTAAAAACCCAATTGCTTTCTCTTTAAAGTTGATACATATTAAGTGCTATGTTTGGGGTCCTTACAGGGAACATACGATTTCGTGCAGGATGCTTTATTCATTGTCCTATGATACCCTTTTCCAGTCTGGCCATCACACCCCTGCTCTGCTGCTTCCTTCCACATTCCCCCTCTACCCTCCGTTGCGAAAGCGCAGGAGGGTGGGAAAAGAGAACCTGCTGCGGAACAAGCCCGGATCCTCCTTCTTCGTGTCCCTGGGAGGAGAGAGCCAGGGGGAGACTCACAGTAGACACTCCCATCAGCACCACCTGCTCAGGACAGCTCCGTGGCCTCCCGCAAATTCTTCTCACGGAGCGAGTTCCAGTCCCTTGCAGAAGCAGACTGAAAAGACAGGCCCAGACCAGCAAGATCTGGTTCTCACAATCAAGGTTTGAGAGAATGTTAAACAAAACACAACAAAACAGTAAAATGGTTCTAACATAGTGCTATCACTATAGAGGAAGTTATTTATGAAAAGAAAGGGTACAAACTACTATATATAAGACAGATAAACAACTGTACAGCACAGGGAACTGTATTCAGAACCTTGTAACAGTGTATAATGAAAAGAAATAGGAAGGAAAGGAATATATATATGTAAGTATATATATATATCTGAATCAGTATACTGTACACCAGAAATTAACACAGCATTGCAAACCGACTGTACATTCATAAAAATCAATCAATAAATAAAGGGAATTCTTTTTTTTAACTGAAGTTAAAAGTTGAGTCAATAAATAATACCTGAAGACTATCTGTTCTCCTTTGCTTCAAACTTTTGATTGGAAATTCAATTCTCAGAGTTCCTGACTTCAAAATGGAAGAGCCCTAAATATGGAGAAAGGAAAAGAGACAATGGTAAAAGGTTCCAAGGTGTTTAGTTTGTTCAACAGAGTCCAGTCAATTTCGTTGACATGTGTACCCTTGAATCCAATCGTTAGTGGCTCTGATAACGTCAATTTGAAATTGTAGAATTGGGGCCCATGCCTGGATTGTGGTACCCAACCAGATGTCCGTGTCTGCACGGTCACCCTGGATACCACCTCTCTCTTCTCATTCCTTTCGCTGTACCTCAGTGGAGCGTCCAGCACTAAGCATGACAACTTATGCACATAGTTGAAAATAGCTTATATGTCTGAGTAATAACATCCCCTTTCCTTTCCATTCTTTAAGTCAGAAGAATGATTTAATTTAACCAATTGCTCTGTGGAAACTAGCATACACCTATACTGTACACTTAATACAAACAGGGCACAAAGATTGTGTTTTTTATGTTGTAACATATTCTGTATCAAGAAAATTCTCTGCTTATTGTAGATGAAAAAAAATTTGAAAGTATTCACTTTAAGAAGAAAAAAAGGAAATAAAATACAGTTACAGAATGTTCTAAAGATGTTCTTCTGAGTAACTTTTTCTTAACGTGTTCTGTAATTCTTCACTTCTGTTTTTGACATTACCTGAGTCATTACAGTGTATGATGGATTTGAATTACACGCTTTTCCTCTGACCCGAGGTCAGTGCTCACTAGGGTGAGTGGCAGTCTTGCTGAGACACAGGTTGTGCTCTGTGATACAGTAGGCAATTGAGCAGAGGTCAAGTCTGAGTTAAGATTATGAATGATCTAAACATGTGACGTTTACCCAGTAGGGCAATGGGGCGTCACTGCAAACAAAGTATTTGACTGGGAACTTATATGGGGATAAACAACAACAACAACAGTGCTTTAGTAACCATCATTTCGCAGTTGTATGTACTATAGAACATCCAATCTGGGAGCCAGGAAGACTTGAACATCAAGTCTACCTCAGCCAGTTTCTGGCTGCGCAGTTACTAACAAATCATATCACACTTTGCGCCTTAGTTTTCTCATTTTAAAACAGACATACTTATACTAAACTTTGGAGGTTGTTGTAAGGATGGACTACATTAATGCATGCAAATCATTTACACATTATTTCACACATGGGTATTTTTAAAGATTTTTAAGATACTGCGTGGAAACGTTCAAGGGATAAGCAGGGTTAAAGTGGGAGAAGTTATAAGCAAGGAGAACACGTGGTCTAACCCACACTTCACTCTTTATCCAAATTATTTTAAAGCTTCGGGCTTAAAATGGAGACGCATCTAGTTGGATCTGACCCAGGACACATAACTTATTTGGATGAGGTGAGTAAATCATATTGATGACTGTTATATGTCATCAGCAACTGTGCAATCATATTCATGTCTGTTTTATGAAAAAAAAAAGAAAAAAGTTGTGTGCTTTTGAGTGCTCGGCACTTCGGGGACAGAATGTGAGGTCATAGTTGGTTAGGATATGGCTGAGAATGTCAGCCAAATAGGCTGACAGCACATCTTCCTACCTAAGACATAGCAGCATGTGCCAGTCATAGGGCATCTGCCAATGAAATGAGGATGCTAATATAAAAAAGTTAACGTCTAGAAGGATTTTGGAATGTCAAATGCTGCATCTTTAAAGACGCAAAACTTTCAAAGTATATATTTTCCTGCACTTGATTGCAACACTCCATACCTGCCACTCCCAGCGCCTTTGCTGCACTTCAACGTCTTTGCACGCACTGTCCCATATCACCCTCACAACCGTCCATGTGACAGGCATGTCCCCCGCATTGCTATACAGGAGACTGTCACACAAAGAGTGAATTTTGTGCCCAAGGTCCCAAAGCCATTAACTGATGGAGCTGGTATCTGAATCTAGTTCAGTTTTTTCCCTGACATGGTCCATGTTTGCTGTACCCAGTGGTGCTCTCATTGGGTGACTTTATTTGGGGGGCCCAAACCAGTAAACACCAGGAAGTATAGAAAAGTGTTAAATGGGAGAGATAAAAGAAAAAATAAAAATGAAACCGTAATTTTAATAACTGCTTTAGTAACATATCCATGAGAGCATCGTCTGGGAAGATTTTTGCTTCACCAATTCTGATTCTATCATTCCGATTTCCTAGTGAATATAGACTTTCAGTCAACATCCAGGGATGCCTCAAACTCCTATATACATGGCATTTAATGGAATCAAAAATACATACATGCCTTTTTCTTTGATGGTCCTGACACAGATCTACAGAGCTTGAAAGAAGTATATCAAAGTTAAAACTACTGTACACCCCACCACAGGAAAAAGTAGACTACCTAATATTTAAACTTTCTGATAAAAACACAATTGTTTCCCACTGGTGTTTACTTAGATGTGGTAATTATATGCATTATTCCACTCTACCTGAACGACTTGAGATCACAGTCTTGATGAGATCGCCTCTAGAATGCGGAACTGCTCTCTGTCAGAAAGATTTGCTGATAGGAATCAGGGTGTCAGTCCATCCCGGCCACCCCTCCCCTTCATGCTGACGGCCTTCAGGGACTCTCCCCACTCGACCTGACACTGCACACCACTTGGACACCTTTGGAGAACTCACTGCTCTCACAGTATCTTACTAGAGGCCAGCCCTGACTTCCCACCCTACCCTGCATCTTCCATTGTCTACATGACACCCATTTACGTTTCAACCACTGCCTAGAGTTCACCGGACCAGGAACTCACGTTTTCCTTCTCTCTTCTCTGCCAGTGGGAGCTATCTCCTGAATGGCTGACTTATGTCAGTGGCTTCCCCATTTCGTTTTAAGAAAGTGAGTGGAAGAGGGTTTGTGGCTATGCACTCCCTTGAATAGATCCATTCTAATTTTACCAGCTCAATGTAGATGGATGCATTTCGGTGCCGGGGTGATGAAGTGGGCCTGACATCTTGCCTTAGACTGGGAGGGTCACCCTAGCTTTCTACTGAGGGTGGCAGAACGAAGCTAGAGTTTGCTGAGAAGGTAAACCTGGTGCCAGGTGAAATGAATCCAAAAGGCTGTTCTCCTCTTTAAGTTTCCAAAATGTATTTTACAACAAAAATTATTTTTAATAAAAATTAAGATACCATAATTTTATAAATTTGACCTCTGCTCCTTGTTGACAACAGCAACCATAAAAACCTCAAAGAATTAAAAAGTACAAAGAAAAAAGAGGAAGGTGAAAATGACAGGCTGATCATTATTAACACTCCAGAAGTCTTTTTAGTGGGTATGGACTGAATGAGACTTAAGAGCATTTGTAAACACTTTGAGAGGTAATACAATTTGATTTACATTAGTTTGTATGCATTGCCACATCTGCTTTAACTTGAAAATAAAACAAAGGTGCAATTCAAAAAATTGATAAACGTGAGATAGCCATTTAATTAAAGCAAAAATACTGATTTCTAAAATATCCCTTCAATTAAAGATAACTGTTATGGAACTGTTTTACATTCACAGTGATTTCACATCAACGGCGTTTCAGTTTTACATGTAGCGATTTTCTCCCTACTTCAGAAGTGGAATAGCTCTCACAAGACTTCTCACCTCTTCCATCCTCTGCCTTCCGTATTTTTTCAGTTAGTTAAAAAGAAAAATTAACCCTGTTAGAGTTCAGTACATTTGCTTCCTTTTCTATAGGTGCAGTCACCAGGTGGCTTTCATTTTACGTCAGCATCTCAGAAGATTAAATATTCTTTGCTGGTTTGTTTGCTGTAGATTTTTCATTCTCCTGTCGTTTATTTTGGCTTATATGTTTCCTAGTTTAATCACAAAATAGCTATTATAAAAAGGTGTCATATTTGGGGTATTTTGATTTTAGATGATCTGTATGTTGTTTTTATATAAAAGGAAAAGTTGGCTAAATAATTAAAGTTTCTTGGACCATTTATAATTGCATAGATACTTACAGATGTGGCTTCACAACTTCTGTAGTTAAGTTAGAACTTTTACAGCAGCCACGTAGGTTGTTTGGATTTTGCCTATTTTTATTATTATTATTATTAAAGAAAGAGGCATACATACAGCCTGTATTTCCAAGTTCTTACACACTAGATTATATCTTGCATGTCCTCTATCCATCAATAAAAGATGGACTTGGGAGTATTATTTGCCCACAAATATTTTCCTTCCTTCTGCGTCAATCCACTTCCCTCTGGCAGACTACACTTGCATTTTTCCCTTGTAGGTGAGTTGATTTAAATGACTAAATAATTTGAACATGTAAGAAATTATATTGGAAGTTCAACTGCTCGTAAAAGTCACCTGTCCTGCTGCCTCCACGTTTCTCATTCTCCCATGACTGCTGCTCGGTCTTGCATCCTTCCCACACCTCCAATGGACCAGCCCTGATCACGTCCAAGGCTGACTTCTTGGCACTCATTTTATGTGGAGTGCCAGGAGCTGGGGATGAAGTCGACCATCTGTTCTCTCTCCTCTGCCATGTCTCTTGTATTCTGCCTCTTTCCATTCCTCTCTTCATCTTTTTTCTCTGCATCAAACTTCATCCTTTCAAGCCCCTTTTCTATACCAGCATTTCCATTTTTAGCACACCCATTTCTTCCCTTAGTGTTTTTAGCTTTTATTCCTCTTATAATAAGAATGTTTGTTTTTCTATTATCTCCTCCAAAAAGAAACTCTACACATTTTAAACCGAGTATGCATTTTTTTATGTTAAGCACTTGTTTCCTGAATTCAATTACCAATTCCTTCTAAAGCACATATATAAAAATAAAGGATGAAAAAGGTTTAGCAAGATAATGACAACCAAGATAATATTAGTATAGCTATATTAATAATAGTAAGGCAAAATATATAAGAAGGGCTAAATAATGAAAAAGAAATGTCAGTAAAATATGAAAATTCTGAACTTTATATGCATAATAATGTATCATCAAAATATGCCAAGCAAAAAGTCACAGAATCTGAAGTAGAAATTAACAACCCACAATTAATACTGGTAATAATATTAATTTCAGTATAACAGCAATCTAGTAAGGTCATAGAAGGTTTGAGAAACCCTATCATTAAGCTAAATCAAAATTTGAAACCAACAAAAACTTCCCTCAAATACTTAGAAAACTTAAAGTCTTCAGAACTTTAATAATTTCAATTAATGCTGTAAATGTTTCTCTAAGTACCCTTTTAGCTATGTGTCATAAGCATTGTGTGTACTGTGTGCTTTATTACTGAGCCACATGAATGTTTTCTAAATATCCATTAGGAGGGGAACCAAAGAGTAGTATTTAATTTGACAGCCAAAATCAAAGTCTTTAATCTCACAGGAAAAACAACGCAAGAGCAATGGTCTTCAAGCATTAGCATGCATTGATATCACTGAAAAGACTTATCAAAACATAGGGGGTTGGGCCTTAGCCTAGAGTTTCTGATCCACTAGGTCGTGGATAAAGACCAAACATTTGCATGTGTAACAAGTTCACAGGGATGTCAGTGATGCCCATCTAGGAACCACAATTTGAGAAATGATGGGAGTAGAGCTATGAATTAGAAGTTATAAATTAGAGGCAACAAATAGATTATTCTCCCCCCAAATGAGGGACAATTTGAGTTATTAGGAGCAAGGAGAAAATGACTTTTTAATAGAGGAAGATTAAGCAAGGGTGTAAGCTAAAAAAGAGTTGAAGGTCTTGTAACAGAGAAGAACAAATCTGACTCCATATGAGGTCTGTTCCTTTAGCTCTGACCCTGTGCTCTGTGTCCTGTGCTGAGTCATGCTGGTTCTGCACCTTTTGTAAGAGAATGCTGCTTAGAGCCTGAAATACACAGGAGAGCCCATTCTCAAGGCTCTAGCCTTTAAGGGTAGAACACTTTTCCATTCATATAGAGATAAAAAGTTGCAGAACAGAGAATAACGTTTGTCCTTTTGGAGGTTTACAGGGACACTGTGACCTGACCTATGTGAACAGCTGCAAGAACAAAAGATTTTGACACCAAGAAGTTTGTAACAACTAGTCACACACCCAACTCTTTTGGTAAAAAAAGAAGCCTGAATTCTAACCCAGGGAGGATGGTTCTTTGGGACACTAGTCTACCGTCTTCTCATTCTGATGATTTCCCAAATAAAGTTGCTATTCCTTGACCCAACATCTAGTTTCTTGATTTATTGTCCTGTCATGCAGCGAGCAGAATGAGTTTGGACTTGGTAACTGTAGGAAGATGTGTGATCCACGTAAAGACAGGGAATACTCTGTTCAGCAAGGTGAAGCATAGACAAACATAGTGAGGGATCCAAATTTTTGTGGGATTTTTTGACGTCTTTTTAATGGAAGTACCAAAGATTGAACCCAGGACCTTGCACATGTTAAGCATGCACTCTACCACAGAGCTATACCTTCCCCTCCGTGTTTTGTTTTTGTGTGTATTTTAGTGATTCAATAAATATTACTGAGAACTTGCTTTGTGCCTAATGCCACCAGAAGCATAGGAATGGCTGAAGGCAGCCATTTCCTTCCCTGAGTTCAGAGGTGAGTGGGACCAGAGGCAGAACGGTAAATGCCAGTTACAGTGGAGTCGCCTCAGGGAACAAGTCAGCATGTGGTCTCCGACTGCACAGAAAGGAGAACTAAATTAGTCTGGAGGGTTCTCAGAAGAAATGACACCTGATTTGAGTCTTTAAGTCTCATTTTAGGAAGATGAGGGGGATAAAGAAGGACATTTGCATCAGATTATAAATTCCCTGGTTATAATAGATGCTTATTAAGTTTAAATTAAAAATGGAAAGAAGCATAAAGGAAAAACAGAGGAAGGGAGAGAAAAGGATTGAAGGAAAGATAAAATAGTTAAAGAAAATCATTTTGAAGTAGAAAGTTATGTAGAAAGACTTAAGTAGTAGCATTAGGAAAGCACTCGTACACTGACATCTCCCTGGAGGGAGGGGTTCTCAGCGTCGGGTATAGTGAGGTACGTTGAGAAGCCAACTGGAGATGGATGAAAGGGACGCTGAGGCTCACGGGGTGGCGGCACCTGCCATTACTGCAATTTCGTAGTGTCACCTGTCATGGGTGACATTTCCCAGTGTCATCCAATAGCCGGAGGCTTTCCGTAAACCTTTCATGGCAATCAGCCTTGGCTAGGGATTGCCAGATGAAAGCCGAACGATACTAGACACTTTTATAAGGTCAGTGGACAGTGTCAGATGTTGTTCATTAAACCTCTGTGTCTACCGTGGAACGGCCCTCTAGTCTGTCAAAGGACTTGGCAGCTCTGACTGCCCTGGGAACCTAAGTATCAATAATGTTGTTCAGAAACCAAAGGATTTTGGCCACCAAAAATGACATCTGGGGATAAAAGGAGGTGCTTTCCAAACTCTTGGAGATAAAGCAAATACTGTTGCCAGTTCTCCAAAGTAAATTCTCAGTGCCTAGGAGAAGTCAAAGCACTTCCTGGATGAGCAGAAACAGCTACTTGGCGTAGCTTAAAGAGCGATCTTAATATAAATAAAGAGAGAGTACCAGGTAAGGGGCATAAACATCAAGAGCCAATAAACAGAGACCGAGAGCAGCACAATGGTTTAGACTGTGCAGGAAAGAAGCAAGATACAGCAGATACATGCACCTAGTTAACAGGCAAGAGTTCTATATGTAATTAATATGCTCCCTGGGATGAAAGCTTGTGCGCAGTTGTCCTTGTGACTAACCACTCCTTCCTCTCTCAAGATGTACGGCCTCAGAGATAGAGCACCTTGGAAACTCATCATGGTATGTGATGTAAATCTAAATCTTTCTTTCGCTTGTGTTATCTTCAAAGATGCACTAGGCATAGATTCAGAGCAGCAATCTTCTCCCACCATCAGGCATGCAGTGCCGCCCAGCCTCTCCTCCTTCCAGGGTGACCTTACCAGCAAACAACAGTGTCAAAAGGACAGCCTCTCTTGACTACATCCCTTGCATGAACCCGGTTGGCCTCTTGCCCTCTACCAGCAGCACAGGTTGACTTGTAAGCTTCCTTCTCTATCTCAAGCCTGCACTACTAAAACGTAGTTTTCTACACGGCAATCCACTTCATCTCCTTTCCCTTAATCTCCAGCTCACTCAGCGATACCCTGAAGAATTAGATCCTGACTTCGCTCAGTGATGTAAAGGCACATTCTGGTCCAGCTCTTCCTCTGATCCTCTATTAAATATGCAACACTCACATGCACACTCACGCTGAAATCAGCAAGAGAATCACCAGTTCAGTTGGTCCCTTTTTTAGCAAAGCAACTGACCCTTCAGAAAGAAAAAAAAATTGCACTAGACAATATAGGACAATAAAAATTGCAAAAATGTTTCTGTTTTGAGTATCAAAATTGAATCTGCTGCAGGAATTATAATGTGTTTGAGGCCAACTACATTTAGGAAAGGGAAAAGATATATGCTGTAGTAAGACATTCATTTACAGGAAAACTAGTTATAACTTTATGTGTCACTTTCTGTTAAATTTCAGCAGCTTCCATCCCCAAATAAAGGAAAACATTTTATGGATAATGAACAGGAGATTTAATATTGTATGGGTGACTAATTTGGTTACTTAAGAAAAAAATTGGAAGTAAACCAGATGTTCTGAACGTGATTACTGCTTCTGTCATAAGGATGCGACTTTGGCTTGACAGCAATGGAAATTCAGAACTCATTATTTTTGTATGCCTTCTCCATTAGCTATACTTCTTAGAGTTTCACTGCTCTATTGGAATTGTTCATTTTTGCTTCTGGTAGAAGTTTTTCTTGGTAAAGCCAGTTATGAGGATCCCAAATAAAACAGAATCAAAGAAACGTATAAATCATTCTGGACCCAGATTCCTCCAGGACTTTTTTTTTTTCTCCCTTTCTTCCCTCTTTCCTTTCTCTCTCTCCCCCTCTTTCTTTTCTTACCCTTAAAGTTACCTCAGATTTCCTGTTTGCTATGAACAACTAGACTAAAGACAAACACTTTTTCAAATGATGGAGAGCATTAATACACTTGAGAAAATTCCCAGCAGGTACTTAGTGCTCCTTCTCATGTGAACTTCCTTACTTCCATTATCCTTGCAAGAAAAGGGTTCGTTAAGATGTGCTACTCAGTGATGCATTGAATGAGTTGTGAGTCACTCACACCTTAACACAAATGAGTCGAATCAACTCTATTTCTTTATAACACCTTATCAAAGAAATGAACACTTGAGACAGAGAAAAAGAAGAGACTTTTAAAAACACATATACTATTGCTGTGCTTATAAGTTTAGATGAAAAATGCTCAATATTGCTAACTATCAGAGAAATGCAAATCAAAACTACAATGAGGTTATCATCTCACACCAGTCAAAATGGCTCTTGTGAAAAAGTCCACAAATAATAAATGCTGGAGAGGGTGTGGAGAAAAGGGAACCCTCCTACACTGCTGGTGGGAATGCAGTTTGGTGCAGCCACTATGGAGGACAGTATGGAGGTTCCTCAAAAAACTAAAAAAGACTTACCATGTAATTCAGCAATCCCACTCCTGGGCATGTATCCAGAGGGAACTCTACTTCAAAAAGACTAATGTTCATAGCAGCACTATGTACAATAGCCAAGACATGGAAACAACCTAAATGTCCATTGACAGATGACTGGATAAATAATCTGTGATATATTTATACAATGGAATAGTACTCATCCATAAAAAAGAATAAAATAATGCCATTTACAGCAACATGGATGGACCTGGAGATTGTCATTCTAAGCGAAGTAAGCCACAGAGAGAAAGATAAATACCAAATGACACAACTTATATGTGGAATTTGAAAAAAGGGGACAAATAAACTTATTTACAAAACAGAAACAGACTCTCAGACACAGAAAACAAACTTATGGTTACCAGAGAGGGAGGGGGTGGGAAGGGATAAATTGAGAGCTCGAAATTTGCAGATACTAACTACTATGTATAAAATAGATAAACAACAAGTTTATTCTGTATAGCACAGGGAAGTATATTCAATATTTTGTAGTAATTTATGGTGAAAAAGAATATGAAAATGAACATATGTATGTTCATGTATGACTGAAGCATCGTGCTGTACACCAGAAATCGACATAACACTGTAAACTGACTATGCTTCAATAAAATATATAAAAAATAGAAAAAACCCAAATACACTAGTAAAGTTAAGATGACTAAGCAGACGCCCAAAGCTGTGGGATTAAGGAAATGGGATAGCTAGACACCGCCTTCCTCCACCTGAGCTGGGGCTACAGCAACCGGAAGAGAGAATAATAGAAATGCGTCATATGTCAAAACATATTTATTTTGCCAGCCTGACAAACGGAGTTCTCTGTTGGCTGCTGTGGGTTGATACAGTTACATACCCTGAAGAAAAGGAAATTGGGAGGTGCATGGAAAGACCTGCCTTGTCCCCCACTTTGGTGGTAACAAAACAATTCGCCAAAAGTCTTTTGGTTAGAAAGAATTCACACGACTCCGTCACCGTACAACTCGTTCATGGAGCAGACTGGAGCAGCTTGCTCACAGGTTACCACGGGAGTCTAGCCAAGGGAGCAGCAGCAGGCTTTCGGTTTGGTTTCTGGGCAGATGTGTTTGCTTGTGCATGTCTGTGTGTGCGTCTGTGTGCCCAGGAGCCCCAGGGAGAAAGCAGAGACCAGCCCCAGGAGGCTGCCCCAAGGGGTTACACCCTTCTGCTTTTATCCCTGACCCCTCATGACCTTCTCCACCCACATTCCATAAGGCTTAAAGTCTAAAAGTTTAGAGCCCATTGTTCCAGACTCAGTTTGACGTCCCTTTTCCCCTGACAGGGGGACAGGCAGACAGGAGTGATCCTGGAGATGGCTGATGCACCTGGCAAGTCAATATCAGCACACTGGCCTTGGAGGAATTGACCTAGAGTCTTCTGGGCGCCCTTGGGTCCCCTACGTCTGTCCCAAACATGAGGCTGATCTGACCCCTGAGGAAAAGACGTCTAGGGAGTGGTGACTCGGTCCCCAGCGCCTCTGTATCAGGTCAGCCTGTGTGGATCATACACAGATCATTTCTCTCTCTTCGGTAAATGGAAGGTTACCTATCTTGGTTCCTAAACCCATGAACATTGCCACATTTTTTACAGGATTATTTTTTTTTTCACTTACTAATTTCTTTGACTGGGGGCCTCATTTTTCTAATGCTGGTGGTAGGTTCACTGCAGTATTGCGAGACAATGGCTCCCTGGTACAATGAGTTTGGTAACATTGGGGTAAACAAAATCAAACTTATTTTTTGCTACAAGATATCTCAGATCCTTTATTTTGCCAACGTGTATGATACACTCTAGGAGAAAACCTATTTTCTGTATTCTTTTGACCTCAGGGCAGTATCTGGAACTAGCGCCCCTAAGAAAACAAATTAGAAAAGTCTGCTTTCGTAAATAAATGAAAGTAGAGCTGAGTGGAAACTATAACGTGCAGGCAAGAGCTTAGATCGCTTGAAGCTTGATCTGGCTCTGGAAGAGGTTACAGGCACAAACCGTGCTCAATCTCCCAGCACTAGGCTGCACCAGTGAGCACAGGAGAGGGACAGTCATTGAACTAACTTTATCGAAACTATCTGGGTTGTTTGCAGAGTTGGATCTGCAGCCAGGTTAGAGCTATTTTTTTTTAAGTGTTTTTTTTTTTTAAATTGAAGTGTAGTCAGTTCACAATGTTATGTCAGTTTCTGGCATACAGCAT